>NC_057349.1:51300407-52602074 GCF_016509475.1 Prionailurus bengalensis | reverse complement strand
AAAAAAAATTCCTCTCTAGTTTAACTCTGTGTCTTGAACGTATTTCTTTATGGGAGTTTGTTTTTGATTCACAGTGTCACATAGGAAACCAAACTGAATTCTGGTAACATGCTGAAATAACTGAGGCAGGTAGCTTTCCCACAAGAAATACTGGATGAAGTAAAGCTGATAAGAACACGTGGCTGAGAGGCACCTGGGTGGCTTAGTGGGTTAAGTGACTAGCTTCAGCTTAGGTCATGATCTCATAGTTTGTGCGTTTGAGCCCCTGCATCAAGAGCCTGGAGCCTGCTTCAGATTCTGTGTCTCCCTCTCTCTAAGTCCCGCTCACACTTTGTTTTTCTCTCTCCCTCTCAAAAATAAATAAAATATTTTTAAAAAGTTAACAAATAGAAGAATACATAGCTGAAATTTTCGCTCACAACCAAGATGGAATAATAAAGATTTGATTTATGCTCCAATGTAAAACCGCCAAAAATGAAAAAAAGAAAGAAAAGAAACTTTACTTATTATTTTATGTATTTTTAAAATTTTTAATGTTTATTTATTTTTGAGAGACAGAGAGAGACAGAGCATGAGCAGGGGAGGGGCAGAGAGAGAGAGGGAGACACAGAATCCGAAGCAGGCTCCAGGCTCTGAGCTGTCAGTGCAGAGCCTGACGGGGGTCCAATGGTGAGATCATGACCTGAGGTGAAGTTGGCTGCTTAACTGACTGAGCCACCCAGGCGCCCGAGAAAAGAAGATTTTTGACAGTAGACATCAAAGGAGAGTGATCAGTGAGATATAGAACACAAATGAGGTGAGTCATATGATAGCCCAAGGACACTGCCTTGAAAGAATGTCCAAGTTACTATTCAGGGACTCGGAACCTAGAAATTTATATGTAGCTAAAATAGCTTTCAAAAGCAAAGGTGAAATGAAGACTATTTTTGGTATCCAAACCTGAAAGAATTAATTACCAGGAGGTTCACGCTGTAAGAAATGTTCAAAGAAATTCTCCAGACAGAAAGAAAATTACTCCAGATGAAGATACAGATATATACAAGGGAATGAAAATTATCAGACATGGAAACTACATGACTAAATATATAAGATTGAAAAAAGTCTCTTTAAAGATAATTGTTTAAACAAAAATAACAACAGTATAATATGAAGATATAGCATATGAATAAAATATATGAAACAACATACTGTGGGAAGAGAGAAATAGAATATAATTTTAAGGTTTTTATATTTATGAGGAGTTTGAAATTACTAAAATGTATACTGCAGTAAGTTCTATAAATCCTAAAATAACCACAGAAATAATAGTTATGGCCAATAAGTCAATAAAGGAGATAAATTGAAATTATAAAAATAATCCAGCTATTAAAAAATAAGGCAGAAAAGAGGGCAAAGAATGAAGGGAACAAATAGAAAAGAAATAGCTAGATCATAGAGTGAAATTAACCATATCAAAAATGATCTAAACACCCCAATTAAAAGATAGACTTTGTCAGATTGGACGAAAAAAGAAGGCCCATCTACATGCTGCTACAAGAAACAAGCTGCAAGCATAAAAAAAACAAGCAAGTAAAAAGGAAAAGGATGGGGGAAATTTATTAGTATGAACACTAGTAAAAATAAAGCTGGAGTCCATGTTACTATTAAATAAAATAAATTTTAGAGCAGAGAGTATTGCTGGGGTTAAGAAGCTATTTTATAAAGTGGTCAATTCATGAAGAAGACATAACATAATCCTAGGGTTTATGTTCCTAAAATAGAGCTTCAAAATACATGAAACAACAACTAATGGAACTGCAACAAAAAAAATCCATAATAATTGTTGGATATTTTAATATCCCTCCTGAATAATTGATAGAACAAATAATCAGAAAATCAGCAAGTATATAGGAAACTGGAATAACACCATCGTCAACCTGACTTAATTGATATTTAATAAAACACTTTACCTGATAACAACAGAATACACATTTTCTGTGAACATGGGATACTTCCTAATATAGACCATATCCACTATATAAAACAATTCTCAATAAATAGAAAAGTACTAGGGTGATACAAAGAACATTCTCTGACCATGGTAGAATTAAATTAGAAACAAATTAGAATGAGTTAAGTTGGAAATACATCTGACACATCCCCAAATGGGAGGAAATTAAATAACACACTTCTAAATAACTGATGTGTCAAAGAAACGGAACGAAAAATTAGAAATTATTTTTAACGAAAAAGTGAAAACCCAAGATGATTAGCAATTATTTTTAACTAAGAAAATGAAAACATAAGATCTCACATTTATGGAATACCACTACAAAATGGAAAGCAATACAAAAGGGAAATTTATAGCACTGAAGTTTCGAATTAATCACCTCAGTTTCCACCTGAAGACACAAACAAAAGATGAGAGAGGAAATGATGCAGCCAATATCAATGTAATAGAAAACAAAAGCAATAGCGTAACTCAGTGCAGCCAGAAACTTCTTTGAGAATATAAAATATTTGAGAATATCATTAAAATTGTTAAACTTCTAGCCAGACTACGAGAGAGAGAGAGAGAGAGAGAGAGAGAGAGAGAGAGAACACAAAGTATTCACATCTGGAATGGAGGGGTTGAACACCAGAGATTTTATAGATATTGAAGAACAGTATTATGATTATTTGTTCAGATGAATTGTTTGGATGACACAAACTACAAATGTTGACTCAAGAAAAAATAGATCATTTGAATAGTACTATATCTATTCAAGAAATTAATTTCCACAGGATAATTTCAATCCAAGGTGGCTTCAGAGGAGAATTTTGTCAACATTTAAGGACAAAATAATAACAATTCTACAGACTTTTCCCTAATTCATTTAATAAAGCCAACATTAACCTAATATCAAAATAGAACACAAATAGTTATAAGAAAGCAATATCTGTAAACTGAAAACTACAAAACATTGTAGAGAGAAATTTAAAGTTACTAATGGAAAGATATACCTTGTTCCTGTCTTGGAAGACTCAATATTGTTAAAATTTCAGTTTTTCCCAAATTGATATACAGATTCAAAGCAAGACCTATCCAAATCTCTGCAGTCTTTTTAATAGAAATTGACAAAACAACTTTGAAAAAGAACAAAGTTTGAGGGTTCACATTTTCTGATTTCAAGACTTTTAAAGCTATAGTAATCAGACAGGTGGTAATGGCATCAAGGTAGGCAAATGGATCAATAAAAGAGAACACCGTTCAGAAATAGATCCACACATATACAGACAACTGATCTGGGGCAATGCACAAGAAATTCAGTGAAGAAATGAGAGTCTTTTCAACAAGTGAACAATTGTATACTCCTATGTAAAAAAAAATCCATTGTATATTTAAATACCTAAAACAATATAAATTTATTAGGCAAAAATCTTTGGAAGCTTTAGTTAGGCATTTATTTCTTAAACATGACACCAAGAATATGATCCATAAAAGAAAAAATTGATGCTATAGTTTATCAAAATTAAAAGCTTTGTTCTTCCAAAGCACTGTTGAAAAAAATAAAAAGACTTGTTGTGAACTGAGAGAAAATTTCTGATAAAGGACTTATGTCCAGGTAAATAAGATCAATAATAAGAAAACTAAAACCCAATAAAAAAATTGGCAAAAGATTTGAAGTGACACTTCACCAAAGAAGACATATGGATGGGAACTAAACTTATGAAAAGATGGTGAAGTTTGACCATACCTCCTGTAGGCAATGATGTTGAACTACTGAATTTCTCATATACTCCTGGTAGAAATGTAAAATAGATATAGGCACATTGGAAGACAGTTTGACAGTTTCTTAAAAAGTTATACATTCACTTATAAATATGCAAATACTCTATGACAGAGTCATTCCACTCCTAGGTATCTACCTAGGAATAAAGAAAGGATACAAAGACTTCTCCATGGATGTTCCTAGAAGCTTTATTGGTAATAGGTAAAAAATTGGAAACAACTCAAACATCCATCAGCAGGTAACTGGATAAACAAATTGTGGTATATCGTAATAATACTACTAAGCAATAAAAAATAATAAGCTGTTGAATTATCCAAGCAACAATAAGAATGAATCTCAAAACAATTATGCTGAATAAAAGAATCCAGACAGAAAAGAATACATTGTATATCACTACATTTATATAAAATTCTACAATATTCAAACTTACCTCAACTGACAGAACAGATCAGTGATTGCTTAGAGCCCTGGCGGGAGTGATTACAAAGGGAAAGAAGAAATTTGGGGGAGGATGGATATGTTCATTATTTTGATGGTGATGATATTTTCATGAGTGTATGTACATATCGAGGCTTTTTATTTTTTTTTTATTTTTATTTTTTTTTAATTTTTTTTTCAACGTTTATTTATTTTTGGGACAGAGAGACAGAGCATGAACGGGGGAGGGGCAGAGAGAGAGACACAGAATCGGAAACAGGCTCCAGGCTCCGAGCCATCAGCCCAGAGTCTGACGCGGGGCTCGAACTCACGGACCGCGAGATCGTGACCTGGCTGAAGTCGGACGCTTAACCGACTGCGCCACCCAGGCGCCCCTATCAAGGCTTTTTAAATGTATACTCTAAATATGTGCAGTTTATTATATGTCAATCATATCTTAAGTTATTTATTTCTTTTAAAACATTTACTTATTATTTTGAGAATGAGAGAGAAAAGCCGAGAGAGACAATCCCAAACAGGCTCCATGCTTAGCCCAGAGCCCGCTGCTGGGGTCAATCTCATGAATCATGAGATCATGACCTGAGCTGAAATCAAGAGTCCAATGCTTAACCGACTGAGCTACCCAGGTGCCCCTGTCTGAAGCTATTAAAAAAATAATAATTAAAAAATAATCCCACAACAAGATACCACTATACACACATACAAATGCACACAAACATGCACAGTCATAAATGCATATCAAACTGTATGTTTAAATATGTGCAATATGTAGTATTTCAGTCATATCTCAATAAAGCTGTTAAAAAATTCATAGCTAAATGCTGGGTGGCTCAGTTGGTTAAGCATCTGACTCTTGATTTTAGCTCAATTCACGATCTCAAGGTTCGTGAGTTCAAGCCTTGGGTCAGACTCTGCGCTGGCAGAACAGAGCCTGCTTGGGATCCTGTTTCTCTCTCTCTTTCTCTCTGCCCCTCCCTTTCTCACTCTCTCTCTCTCTCTCTCAAAACAACTAAATAAACTTTAAAAAATTAGAAGATCCATAGCTAAAGGAATAAGGAAAGAAAATAAATCTCTGTATGCCAAAAGTACAGAGAAATTAAGGCTGGAGTGCTCAGGGAAACCTGTCAGAATGCAGTAGCCCCTCATGGCTTCGAATCAGATAAGGCCATTGGGATGGAGGTTCTGGTAGCCATTCCAGTACAGGAGACTCACTCTGGGCCTTTTTGTGGTGTGGAATTTGGGCCACCCACTAGAGAAAAGCAGGAAAGCATATTGGAACTCTGGTCATTGAAGCGTCACCTGTAAGAAATCAAAATTACAGGCTGTGTTATGTGAAACTGTAGAGTCTGACATTGTTAAATTGCATAGAATCAAAACCTTAAGAATTTACTATAAAATCTTTTTCTGCACCATGGAAATCCTTGAGGCTTTTGGTAAAAGCAAGCCTCAAATGATTCTGTAGTGATACTTTCACAGTCCAGAGCACAGTATTATTATATCATCATATTTTACTTATTTTTTAGAGTTTATTTTATTTATTTTGGTTTTTTGTGTGTGTTTTTTCCCTTTTTTCCCCAATATATGAAGTTTATTGTCAAATTGGTTTCCATACAACACCCAGTGCTCATCCCAAAAGGTGCCCTCCTCAATACCCATCACCCACCCTCCCCTTCCTCCCATCCCCCATCAACCCTCAGTTTGTTTTCAGTCTTTAAGAGTCTCTTATGCTTTGGCTCTCTTCCACTCTAACCCCCCCCTTTTTTTTTCCTTCCCCTCCCCCATGGGTTTCTGTTAAGTTTCTCAGGATCCACATAAGAGTGAAACCATATGGTATCTGTCTTTCTCTGTATGGCTTATTTCACTTAGCATCACACTCTCCAGTTCCATCCACGTTGCTACAAAGGGCCATATTTCGTTCTTTCTCATTGCCACGTAGTACTCCATTGTGTATATAAACCACAATTTCTTTATCCAGTCATCAGTTGATGGACATTTAGTCTCTTTCCATAATTTGGCTATTGTTGAGAGTGCTGCTATAAACATTGGGGTACAAGTGCCCCTATTTTATTTATTTTGAAAGAGACAAAGACAGCATGAGCAGGAAAGTGGCAGAGACAGCGAGAGAGAGAGAGAGAGAGAGAGAGAGAGAGAGAGAGAGAGAATCCCAAGCAGGCTCTATGCTGCCAGTGCAGAGCCCAATGCAAGGCTCAACCCATGAAGCTGTGAGATAGTGACCTGAGCCGAAACCAAGAGTCAGACACTTAAACCGACTAAGTCACCTAGGTGTCCCTACCTTCATATTTTAAAAAGGCAACAAAACTGGAAACAAAGAAGTCTATGCCCAGTGAAGCTATCATTTAAGAGTGAGTGTGACGTAGAAGGATTTTCAAAGTAAAAATGCAAGAAATTATCACTCCCAGATCATGACTCAGAACATGAACAAAGCACTACTTTCAGGTAGTAATTGTACTGAGATGGAAGGGATAGAAAAAAAGGAAGAAACAACAAGCTATCAATATATTATAGCCATTGAGTCTGAACATTAAAAATAATAATTACCTGTGGTATGAAATAAAGTGAAAATACAATACTAGACAACAATAGCATCTGGGTTAGGATACAGGAATTAAACATTTTTTTTAATTTGTTTTTATGTTTGTTTATTTTTTAGAGAGAGAGAGACACAGTATGAGCAGAGAAGAGGCAGAGAGAGAGGGAGACATAAAATCCAAAGCAGGATCCAGGGCTGAGCTATCAGCACAGAGCCCAATGTGGGGCTCAAACCCACAAACTGCGAGATTATGACCTGAGCGGAAGTTGGATACTTAACTGACTGAGCCACCCAGGTGCCCCAGGAGTTAAAGCTTTTAAAGGTCCTTGTACTTAATTGCAGGATAGAAATATTGTTAGGTGTAGGCTTTGTTAATTTCTTAAAAAATGATAGATTTTTGTAGCAATTACTGAAAGAATGGTAATATAAAATATAACATACAAAATATACATGATAAGGAACTGGAAAATTTAATTCAATAAAAAGCAGGAAAGGGAAAAAATAGAGAGAAATGGACATAAATAGTTCACTCATATCTATCAACTGCAAAAATTGTAGATTAAATAATAATTTCTCAAAAAAAATGGATTGGGATACACATGGAGAAACTTTAACCCATTGTTGATACTAGTTGAAACTGAGTGATGGATAAATGAAAATTAATTAAATTATATTATTCTCTATTTTTATATGTGGTTGAAATTTCCCAAAATAAAAATGTAAAAGAATAAAAAATTTCCTTTTATAAAATTTTACAATGAACTTTTAAAATTCAAAACTATAAACAATAAATATATTGGCTCTTAAAAAATTCTTGTTATGTTCTTTTTACAGAGGCACCTCCAGAAGGCACTTTACAGGTTGTTTGTAAATTGTAAGAAAGAAAAAATACAAAGCAAGGGCTGTGGAAAAATTAATTTTTGAGAAAAAAGTCTTTTTAAAAAAGCATGAAGGAGTTGCTACTTAACAAGTAACATAAAATTCAATAGAAAATAAATTTTATTAATGAAATTGCCTTTTAGCAGTGTTTTTACTTAAAAGAAAATGAAATTCTTAAAGGCATGAAATCTGCATTTTTATGATCAAAATAATCTAAGGGTAATAGTGAATTTCATTAATTCCTTCATCTTCATAGCTACTTGAATAATTACTGAGCCTATGGATGAGAGAAAAATTAAAATAAACTTAATAACCCAGTTCAATTAATAGTTATAGGTGATAGGTTTCCTTTAAGGGTTTAGAGGACACAGACATTGTCTCGGTAGGGGCTTTAGAGGGATTGGAGTTCAAAATGAAGGAGGCAGAGTGTCACTTTGCTGATATTTGCTGTCTCTGTTATTTAAAGATTTCAGTAGAGTGAGAAGTAATTCGACATGCTAGCTGACAGCATGTTCAGTGAGGCAGACATGAGTTTGTATTCTGAGTGCACTTTATACTGGCACTATGACCTTGGACATACTACTTAACCTCGCTGACCCGTGGTTTTTCTCCTCTGTAAAATGGGGATAATGTGGCTGCTTTACAGAATTGTGGCAACTAAATAAGAAAACAGGGTGCTTAGCTATAATATTAAAGGGGCAATATTGTGCTGGATAAAATGAGGCTAAAGAGGTAGAAATGTGAGCATTGATCCAAGAACTGGTAAAACTGTAATAATAAGTTTTTTGGGGTGTTTTGTTAATATTTTATTTAAAATTATTTGGGGGACAATTATTATTATTCTGAACTGTTTATAGTAATGAAGATTTATTTTAAGATATGAATTTCCAAAAAATAGGGAATTAGCTATATAAATGATGACAAAATGCAATGGGATAATTTGCAGCTTCTTTAAACCTCAGTTGTTTCATCTGAAAAATGGAGATAATACCTACCCCTTGAAGTTACTGTGAAGGTTATCTGAGTTTCTATAAGTAAATTATTTAGCACAGTGCCTGGGACAAAGCAACACTCCATTTTGTAAATTCGCATGTGTGTGCATAGAAACAAATTTGGGAGTGTATAATATAAGTAGGTATAGATTATGGTTGAGTTTGTATGAAGAGCTTTGTAACTTTTAATATTTTTATTATATTTGCCAATTTCCTTATAATATAACCATGGTATTTTATTTTATTTATTTTATAGTTTTCAATTGCAATGATAACAATATTGGAATTGAATCAATAAACCAGGTAATAAAAAATAAGATTAGAGTAAAGGGTCTGTTATTTGGAAGGATCATCTTACACAACACTTCCCTCCATTTTCTACAATTTTTTCAACCTACATGCTCCAATAATGCATTAATATTTGTTTAAATGTATGCATTTTTATGTTATTATTATTAATGAATTTTATAACTCTTGCATATAGCAAATTATTGACTTATAAACTAACAATATGACTAGTATAAGGAAATTAATAATGTTTGAATAAAAATAAAATTGAGAAATCAAACAAGTATAAAATCCACCAAAATATCCAAACTAAGAAGGTGACAGAGATTATAAAATTTCTCAGTGATGGTTCTAGGTAACTAGTTTATGAGAAAAAAAGTGACTTACGGTTCATTTCTTACCAAATCATCATTTTGACAAAAACCTCATCTTGTTTAACCGGTTTCTTCTAAATTTCTTTCAACTTAATTGTATGTCCCTGTTTTGGAGTTGGTGAAAATAAAATGGAATTGTCAAGAGATGTGTATCAGAGAGCAAATTAGAATGTGTGCTTAATTTCAAATCTTGAAAATGGTGTTTTCTAAAGCAGTAGAAAGCACTTAAGGTTTTATTGGGCAGGAGGGTAACATCAGAAATGTGATATTTAAGTAAAATCACTGTTGGCAATGTAGTCAATGGGCTGGAAGGGACAGAGTTAATTGAGCTGAAAACCAGTATTGATGAACAAAGACACATTTTGTGGTTTGCTTTATGTATTAGGCTTAGTCTCAGATCTGGTTTAAGGCAACAGGACATTTCTCCAGGAAAAGTTGCTTTTGAACCAGAGGGCTTTCCCAGAGGTACTTAGAGGGTTCTTACCATCATTACGAATGCACCGTGTCTGAGGAAAGTGGTTCTCTTTCCCACTTAAATGTTTCACATATTTAGATATTGACTATAGAGAGGGATAAGAGGTTTCATTGGAAAACTAGTTACCACTAAAACTTACTTGAAAAAAATTGTACTTCTGTGGCCCTGCAGTGCACAGGGAGAAAGCCTTCAGTTCCATGATTTCATTACTTTTGTTTGAAGAGTCCATTGTGAAACAGTCTTTCATTCTGCTTATTGTCTATCCTGAAGATACTGCAGAGACACGGGTTTTTTATAGCATGGTTTCATTGTGGCATAAATCATTTTGATATTATCTGCTTAGATTGGGGATCTTCCTCTTTGAGAATGTAAGTCTTCATTAGAAGCTTAAGAAAAATATTTAATCTCTTCATTTAAACCTATTATGAGAAAGGAAGTTAAGTCAGTAAAGTTAATACAGGTTTGCCTGAAGTGCTACTACTCAGTATAGTCCCTTGATCAACAGCATAGGCATACAGCCCGGACCTCCTGCATCAGAACCTGCATGGAAACATGATGACCCCACGATCATGTGCTTGTGATGGTCTGATAGACACTCTCCTGAGAGCACATGGGCACCTGAGTCCAAGGAGTAAGATTTATGGACAGGCACTGAGCATATTGGTATTAACAGCTTACATTACATTCAGCTTATTGTTAGAAAATACCAATAAGTGTTGAATAATGCTAATGTGTTGGGGATCAGTCTGCACTGTTCCTTTTCCCCTTTCTCCTCACTCCTATTTGTTTTTTTTTAACTGGTTAATAAAGATAATTCTGTTAAAGCTTTGTTTCTTTTCTCAGGCTATATCCAATGACAGTAACAGATTGGAAGGTCAATAAGATTATTGTTTTTCTAAATGATATAAAACTAGGTTTTTTTTTTCCTTTCTAAGCAAAATCACTGAGTTAATGAGATAGCCTAGTATAAAAACAGCCACCTTCTCTTCATGGCTTCTCTTCCTACTTGCTCAGTATCATTAGCTGTATCGGATTTCATAGGCACTGTGCCTGACAACCTAGGTGCCATTTTACTATTATGTCATTTCCAGCCATTTTTGGTCCCTGTAAGAGCATAAATCAGACTTATTAGTAACCTATTTTTTTAATTTATTCCCTCTATTTCCTTTTATTCCATTTCTTGGTTATTTTGTATGTAGAATAATATGCATTGAGACTCTAAATGTTATGCTATTGACCTTTCGCTGTCCCTAGTAAATTCAGTCTTTGTAGCTATATCTCCATTTTTAATTCAAATAATGAGGAATGGTATATAATTTGGAAGAGAAAGGCAAGATAGACTCAGAATAATCTTTTATCATCTTGGAGATGTCAGGTGTTTAAATCCGTATTTAATATTACCTCCGCCATAGCTCTGGTTTCTTGAAATACCAGTCATCCATGAACCGTTACCCTGACCTAGACTGGATAATAATTCTCATGTGGTAGCTTTTTGGCTGTTTACCTACCCCGTAAGTGTAGTCAGCATGGTATTATGGGAAAAGTCTGAAGGCTAGAGTATGTCCATGAATTTAGTTCATACAAGGACACAGTCTTAATGAGTGCTTAAGGGTCAGCCATCATCAGAGTCGATATAGCCATCATTGTCAGATTCTAAGTTTTTACACATGACAGATGGCATGAGTCAGCCAAAATGCATAAAATATGATGCCATAAAAAACAGTTACCTCACTGAATAAATGTGAAAATGAAATAAGATAAATGTGAATGGTCTTTCAAAAGAGAACATATGCCACTGTGATATCATTTGAAGGTTGTGTTTTACTTCACACTCTCAATGGACTATGAGATTGAGCTGTAAGTAGATGTGACTAAGTTATCTTCATGTAATCATTTGATAACAGATATAGTCTAAAGTAGGAATTATAGCATTTTGTGACATTGAAGGCATATTTTAATTGAAAAATTAGTGTAGCGGAATTCCCAACCAGAGAAATTTCAAAATTCCTTTGACTCTAAGATAGGAGCCCATATGTATGAAGCAACTTTTAGTATTATAAGAAAAACAGTCTTGACTGTTAGAAGTGTGAATTTTAATGGAATGAATTTTCCTTTCCTCCCAATATATCTCAGGCTGTAGAGAGTATTATATAGGACATACTTTGTAAAGTCATACCCTTTAACTTTCTTCTTATCTTGGCTTGGTAAATCCTAGAAAATAATGATTATATGACATTTGCTAACACTCAGATTATACCTATTACAATACCACCTCTCTCCACCATTATAACTATGTGCTAACTGCCATTGCATCCAGGTATATGAAGTAATATATAGGCCCCAAGTGCCAAGCAAATGCAAAAGCAGGCAAAGCATTTTCCCCTGCATATGGGAACCATCTCTTGGGAACTTAACTTCGACCTAGATAGGCAGTTTGAATTGCTTCTATACTTCCTTTGTTAAGAAACTATTTTTATTCTTAGAACCAAGCGTTTGCTTTTGGTTCTTGTATGAAAACCATGGACAGCTAAGACATTTGCAAACTGGAGAGTTTTAGTGCACGGTGTTTGTTCCAAACCTTTTAAAGAAAGTATATGGGGTTTGTTACTACTTTGGTTATTTCAAGGGCTGTAAAGATTAGTCTCAACATTAGTTCCCATGCTGTCCCTGCACTGACATTATTACATTCGGGCAAATGTGTACTAGTGGGGGAAATGGGCCGTGGAGAAGGGGTGAGGAAAAGAGTGGAATTTAGCCTACACTGTTGCTATCAGCACTTCCTCAGTGCAAGGCTATTTAATGAATTTTAGCCTCCACAGATTTTTAGTAGTGTTGAAATTTTGGAAGGCAGATGTTTGACTATTCACACTGTTTTGCTATGCTGTTTCTTATAAAAGGGTAGGAAGAAGACAATTGAAGGAATATTTGCTGCACCCCTATTGCTAGCACTTTCCAGTAGCTGAGATGTAGCACCTTGTTTTGTTTTGTTTTGTTTTGTTTTGTTTTGTTTTTGTTTATTTTTGCCTGGTTTCAGTCCTGCTTATGTCTGTTTATCTTTGCCTGTTGCACATTAACTGAGCAGAAGAATATTGTTTCTGTGATGTGCAGAATTGTACTTTGATGGTCATTAAAAGTTTGGAAATGAGTGGTGTTTGGTATTAACCAGCTGTGGCCTTGAGTGATGAAATTCTAAAAATATGTAGTGTGCCTTCTCAAAACGCATGTGCCTTAAATATGTAGAAGTAATCAAACACAGAAGACCAACCTTTAGGCAAATTGGCTGTAAGGGGCATAAGCATGCAGTCCTTGATTCCAAGGATTGCATTTCAGGAGTTGGAGACTTTGATATGTAAATGGGAATGATTGTATTACTAACAGTTCTAAAATTGACCAATAAAATGAAAACATTTTAGTTTTTATTCAGATAAAATAACAGGACACACACACACACACACACACACACACACAAAAGAATGACATAGTTATATCAGTTAAAGGGTCTTAAGAGTTTCAAACAAAGTAACGCATGACAGAAGAGCCAGTGACCATTGCTATTATGTTTCTTGCTTTAATTCATTTAGTACTCATTATTTCATACAGTTGCTCTTTCAAATGCCTTAGGAATCCAGGATTCCAAGATAAGATAGCTAGTCATTAGAGCCCTTAGAAAATAAGTGGCTTTGGATATTTTAGTCAATTTGTACCTAGTCACTGACGCCTGAAAAGATTCATAATTTATTCTAAGAATGGAAAACATTTTATTGTTACAAGCGGCATTAGTATACCCAGAAAAGATAAGGATAGGCGAGATAAAAATGTATGAGTTTCTCTAGAATGTTTTTTTTTTTTTGGCCAAAAACTTATTGTTGAAACTCCCTCTAAATAGTATTAAGTACATTTGTGCTAACTCCAGTGATTAAGTTGGACCTTATAACTATGTTTACACGGAACTTTTGATTTTTAATACTTTGATCAAAAATATTTATTTAGCGTACAATCAGATGATGTAAGAAAAAATACCTGTTAGGCAGAAGGCAATGTTTTTGTTTCTTTTTTGCAGAATGTACTGGTGTGACTGGATTTTCAGCTTTTATGAAATTGTTTTCATAATACTCTGAAACATTAACTCATGGATTTCTTCTTTTTTTCCCATTTCCAAAAAAAAAAGAGGCCATTTTGTCAACTCAGCAGATGTCAAATCTAAATTTTTCTTGCCATAATTGAAGCCTGTCTCCTCTTCCACTTGAACAACTAGAAAAAGAGAACACCTGTTGGACGTCACCCCCCTACAATAATAAGTCCCTCCTTAACCTTCTCTTTTTCCAGTTCATTTTAAAACCCCAAGCCCTGAAATTTTCCTCATAGGTCCTATTATCCTTGCTAAAATTGTTGGATGCAATCCTGTAGTCACACAGCACTGCCCCACATGTGTGGAGCCTTAGCTTGGGAAGAGCGATCTTAGAAAGACCATACCCTATTGCAAAGGTATGGTTGCCTAGCTCATCTGCCTAACATTTCAGGTAATTATGATAATAACACGGAGTACAAGTAAATTTATAGGTGCCATGTGGTCCTTTCTTTTTCATAATTAATTTTGTATTGCATATTCTTAAAATTAGTTATTCTTTCCTGAATTATCTTCAATATTTTTGAAGGCACTCATCCTATTTTAGATTAGGTATCTCTTTTCTGAGGCCAGGATTAGTCATGGAACTATCTTGCTTTTCCTTTTTATAACATAACATCATACTTTATTGATTCATGAAATTCATGGTAGGAGTCAGGATATATGAAAAATGGCATTTAGAGAATAATTTGATGGTGATCACATGGAGCTAGAGCATTTTCATCTACAAACACTGTGAAATGCTAGTAACTCCTAAAGCACTCTCTTTATCCCTCCTTACTCTCCAACTTCAGGATCCCGCTCCTATTCTATTTGCATTTACAGATGTAAATAGATTAGCTATATAGGTAGACATGGTACAGTCATTAAAAGCATGGGTTTTGAGTTTTACCTTTGGCATGTATTCCCTCTCTGATACATGTGAAAGCTCTAAATACTTTTAAACTCCAGTTTCTCATCTATGTAATGGCAAAGACGGAAGTGACCATGTCTAAATATATACAATGGAATATTACTCAGCCATCAAAACGAATGAAATCTTGCCATTTACAATGACGTGGATGGAGCTAGAGTGTATTATGCTAAGTGAAATAAGTCAGTCAGAGAAAGACAAATACCATATGATTTCATTCATATGTGGAATTTAAGAAACAACACAGATGAACATTGGGAAGGGGGAAAAAGAGAGTACAAACAAACCATAAGAAACTCTTAACTATAGAGAACAAATGAGGGTTACCAGAGGGGAGGTGGGTGAAGATGGGCTAAATGGGTGATGGGCATTAAGGAAGGCACTTGATGGGATGAGCAATGAGTGTTATTTGTAAGTGATGAATCACTAAACTTTACTCCTGAAACCAATATTATACTATATGTTAACTAAATAGAATTCAAATAAAAACTTGAAACCAAAAAACCAACCAAACAAATAAAAAATATGCCCCAAACTGACCACATCATCATAGGGTGACTGTGAAAGTTAAACAGGATGATACATTTGAAATAGTTTGTAAAGCATGTGACCCACAATGAGCATACATTAAATATTACTAGTCCTGAAATTACATTATGATTTTTATTATTTTCATCATTTCTTAAGTGGTATCACCATCAAAATAGAGTTTTTTGGTACATTTTAGTCATATCTAATTTGTAGCATACTATTAACCTTAGGAATGTTTAAAATTACTGCTTTCCAATCCGATTTGTTGTTGTCATTTATTTGCTTGTTTAATTATGTTAATGGTTGTTTCCTATTGTCTCACAGCTGTTTATTTGCATTTGCACTAGTTTAAATCATTACTTCTGGCTTGTTTGAACATTTTTTTTTTTGCTATACTCTATATTTATCTTTATGTGGATTGTTTTGGCTTTGTTTCCTCCTTTTTTTTTTCTTTAGGTTTTATAATTGTGGAACATTGGGAGAAGACAATCACCATATAAAACACGTAATACAGGCTCAATGAAGCTCGCAGGCAGAGGCTGGCAGGATACACACAGCTCTCCACAATATGTCTACTTCATTAAACAATATGGTGGAGGAGGGTCATTTGGGTGGTTCAATCAGTTGAGAATCCAACTTTGGCTCAGGTCAAGATCTCATGGTTCATGAGTTGTCTCACTGATGTCAGCGCAAAGCCTGTTTTGGACCCCCTCTGCCCCTGCCCAGCTAGCACTTTCTCAAAAATAAATAAACAAAAATAAACAAACAATACACCGGGACTGCAGGTGGCTAGATTCCCCACTAAGAGAGGTACCCAGTTTCCTGCCTTCTTTGATATTTATATAGGAACTGTGAGGAGTCAGATCCTCACCCAACCAAGTTGGAAAATTCTGGATTTCTCTATTAACTTTAAGGTCTTGCTGTCATGAGAATCACTTTGTATTTGGACACTGACTCCCTAGGTAGTTTGCATATTAGCATTTATATCAGTGGAGGACCTTAAAGCCCACACTGCTACTCCTTCGTTTCTCCATATCTCTTGAAGAAGAGCTGGTTAGTCATCCAGTAGATAAACTCAATTGTCAATAATGATGGTCTCAACTAGGAAAATTGGAAATGTTAGTCCCGCAGAAATTTTTTTGAGTTCCAATGTAGTGTGACCAAAAGTGTTCCAGGCTAATATGTAATGTCCACTTGTGATCAGATAGCTCTTATAGCTAAGCCAATTATTATTTTACTTTTAATATGCAAAAATACTAATTATTAACACCAACTGGAAAACTGATATAGGCTCCTATTAAGATTAGGTTTTACAGATTGTTGTGGTATTATACAATTAAACATAATAGTAATTTCAGTGTGGTATTCACATGTTTGAATAGTATTTCTTATATTCAAGGCTGATGTTCAATAACAAGACATTTAAGTAAAAGTTAACTGCAAGGTATCTACTTCCCAACATGGTTTTGTTGCTCTTTTTTTTTTTTTCTATTACATACCCTTGAACTCTGAATGAAGCAGGATTCTTCATGAGGAACAATGTATTTTATGCCTTTGGCAATAGAATGCAAAATGTGTTCAAGGAAAGAAAGTTGTTCAATGTGATTATGATAGGAATATTAAGGAGGACAATAGTATGGGTTAGGAAGGTAGATTAAGTGTAAGTGATGGGCGATCTGGAATGCCGAAACAAGGAATTAAAGTTTATTCTTTAGGGTAAGAATTTGAGAACAATAAATATATTTTATTTTATAAAACAAATTGATAAAATTAAGTTATGTTTATTCTAAAACACATGGAAGACAAAAAAGATGCAGACTAAATTTTAAAGAATCAGAAAATTTGGAAAGTAGTATATTTATTTCTCTTTATTTTTTGTATAAGCATATTTTTAAACATGACTGGGATCATGTAGATTTTTTAAAATTTGAGATTAATTATTGGTATGTGGAAAGGTAATACATTGTTAACGTTTGAAATCCAAAAGGTACAAAATGGTATATATGCAGTGAAAATCTCCCTCTCAACTCTATCCCCTGTCAGTTCAAGTAATCAGTATTATAAGGTTGTGTACCCTCCCAGGCTAATCAACAGCATATGCACACACAAGCATACATCCACACAAACACATGCCTTTACACGCTAGCATATATTTCACTTTCTTCTGCACCATATCTTTTTCAGCTAATGATTATCTTACTGATCAATCCTTATTGGTATACTGAAAGCTTTATTATTTATGTAATGTTAATACTGAATTTTATTACATGAATGTTTTGTAATTACATATACCCTGTTGATGGACCATGTTGGCCAGAAGAAGCTAGATATTGCCGCGGTAATCACAGCAACGACAATCCGAGGTCTCAGCTGCTTATGTAACAAAAGTTTAATTTTCACTCATGCTCTTTGTCCACTGTGTCAGAGATCTGGGTACCTGACTCCATATGGTCCTTCCTCAAAGACTCAAGTTGAAAGCTTCCACCATTTAAATACAAATGAGTGAAAAATCTCAAGGTCAATGTCTTGTATATCTTTGCTGGTTTTCTGTCTACTAGTTTTATCTTTTACTGAGAGAAGAGTGTTGAGGTTTTCAACTAGAGATTAAAGTCTCTAATTCTCCTTTTGGTTCTGTCAATTTTTGCTTTATGCTGAAGCTCTCTTTTTTTTTTATGTGTTTGTATTAGTTTTCTATTGCTGTACTACAAATTACCACAGACTTAGCAGCTTAAATCAACCTCCGTTTGTTACCTCATAGTTCTGTAGGTCAGGAGTCTAGAAGGGCTCCAGTGGGTTCAAAAGAGAAGGAAAACAATTGTAATTGGCCACAGGCTTGGTGATATTTTGAATTTTCATGCATTTCCTCTACCCACCTGTTGCCACCTACTTTTCAGTATCCTCAAAGTGTGGTATATACAATCTGTCCAGATTTTATAGTTTGGAGCAGTGTATAAGACAGAGTGGTATGTATTTACTTCCACTTCATCCAGAACCAGAAAACCCCACGTTGGAGTTCTTAAACATAAGCAATAGAGGCTGACTCTGGCTGATAAAGAAGAAAAAAGTTTTTGTTTTTGTTCTTAAAGTTATTGGATAAGTTACAGAATTGTTGAGAATGTTGAATCAGGCTGGAAGCCATGTTTGAGGAACAATGCCACAAATCCTGTCATAGAACCTTCTTGATCAGAAGTAACTGCAATAACCACAAGAGTTAGCACTTACCAGAAACTCAAATTTTCCATGACTGCTACTGCTGTCAATAGGGAGTCTATCTCCAAATCCCACTCAAACCAACCCACTGGTATTCATCTTAGCACCAACTGAGCTTTCTTGCTCAAGTTACTTCTAAATCAGAGTCTCTCAGAAGTGGATCTAATTTATGCAAATCAAGTCACCTGCCTGTATTTTTAACATTGAAAGGCCATAGAAGAGAGTTGTATTGGTTTTACCTCATTGAGGGAAAACCCTCAAGCATAGCCAGGATATTCAAAAGGGGCTGGACAACCTGGGTGCATGTTTATTGCACCCCGAGTACACTGGGGAAAGACAAAATAAATGGCCTTGCTTTATTTACTAATAATGTATAATCAATTATGCTGGTAAAAATACTAATTATGCTAGTAAAAATACTAATTATGTTAGTAAAAAATGAAATCAATTGCTATTTTTAAGTGTTTTTAGTATGGCATGAACAAAGGTGGATAAGGAAAACATACATACACTGGTGTCTGTACTTGCTCTTAGAATTCGTAATACCATAGATATTTTCTTTTTTAGGATTCTGTTACAAACATGCCGACAAGCTACAAGAACAAAATGCAGACTGGGTTTTTCCCCTCTGAAGTTTTTATGTCTTAACATGTAGTGGTTAAGAGCACAAACTCCCAAGTAAAAAAGCCTGCTCTGTACCCTTTTCTGTCACTTACGACCTATGTAGCCTTGAACAAGTGACTTGGCTTCTCTGCACTCAGGCTTCCTATCCATAACATGAGATTGATGCTATGGGTTCCAAGCTCATAGACTTACTGAGAGAATTGTACAAGGTAAATGCAAAGCTTGGTACATAGTAAATGCTCAGTAAATTTCAGTTATGGTTAGTATTATTTATGTTCTTTTGTTACTATAGTAATAACATGTATTCATGTTATCTTTGAAGACACTCAAAAATATCCTCAATGTTGAGTAATATGAAAACTACCTGCTTACAGTAGGGAATATTTTCTTATTTATGATGCACTCTGATAAGCGATTAACAAAATTTAAAGGCTTCCCAATGTTGAACATGCCCACCTTCTTGTATGTGGTGGTCTTAGCAGATAACTAGAGATTAGAATATCTCTACTGGAAGCCCACTTAATGTGTATCTTCAAACACAAGTCACAGTGTTCTTCAAAGTTAAGAAGAAAGGGCAAAGGTCAATGGAAATCCAGCTCCTGATTTTTATAACCTAGTGTATATAAACACATAACATACAGAAGTCCAAAACTTTGAAAAAAAATTGTGAATGTTTCTTGGCTTCCGTGTATGTTATAAAAGACACCAGAATGCAATGTCTGGTACTCCCCTCCATGACTGTTGTAGGGGTGGGTGTTCCATGTAGTTTTGGCAGATGATGTTTCCAAAAATTTTGAAATGTTTAACTGGTGCAGTTTTTGCAATTGGCTGCTACCCATGCAGTAGGATTTGTTTCCTTTTGGTATAAATCAAACGTTTAAGATGATAGCTCAGAGAAAATAATTTGCGTTTTATTGCTTTGGAAAGAATATCTGTGTGAGTTCTTCATGCTCCATTAGTTAGAAAATATTAAAGTAAAATGAATGAGTCCTGTTATGCATCTATGATAATTTGTGGCTTGGTCCCCCACAATAAAAAATAAAAACTTGACTCCTTACAAGGCTTTAACATGTAATATTAGGTGTAATAACATGTAGGTTTTTTTTCTTCTTCTTCTTTCTTTCACATGGCAAGGAGTGAGAAAAGAGAATGGAGTTGCTTTTGCTTATGGTCTTAGAAAAAGTGCCTGCCCTGAGTAATTCAGGCACTTCACAAAGTACAATAACTGATTTCTGATACTTTGAGTGGATAAAAATGTGGTTTTCCATGAAGAGGGTTAACTTATTACCGAGTACCCTGTGGGTTAATTCTTGAAAGGGGATCCTATTTCTGGCATATTGTACATTTTCAGTGAATGCTGTTTTAAGGCCCTATTTGTAAAAAGTTATTTGCATGGCTAGGTCATGTTGGTTCCATTACTTTTTTAGCGTACAATTGGGACTGCGTAGTCTACGCTTGATTCAGAACCAAAACAGAGGGTTTATAAAAGTGCATTCCTTTAGGGGAAAAGCTTGTGAGCTGAAAAGTTATGAGCACAGGGATTATTTTCCCTCTGCCTCTTTATGTTACTTTATTCTCAGAAGCTTATCCTCTAGTCAAGGGAGCAGTAGTTTCTCGAATGGTTGTTGTGAAGCAAAATGTGGCCCTTCCCGTAGGTTTCAATTGTATAACTAATAATTTACTGATTTGTCCAACTTTGTGATAGGTATATTCTATTATTCTGTCTTTATAATAAGATATAACTTACGGCCCAGAAAATAAACATCTCAGTGAAATGCATCTATTTGCCTTAAGAAATTTTAGAACAGGCTGCAATGAGGATTTTTTTTAACAGTGATTTAAATAATTTCCTCATGTAACTAGTTCAGTTACATGCAGATCTTTTGTACCGCAGCTGAGATTTGAGACAGATGACTTTTCAATAATGTTTTAATTCCAGTTAAAAGCCCAAGAGGATTTCCCAACCAAAATAAAAGGAAAGCATTTGAGCTGCCCTTGGATGAGGAAGCAACTTCTACAGCTGCAAAGTTGTCGCGTGGGGGAAGGAAGCAGATAATGTGCTAGAGAAATTAACAAGAGAGGGGGCACCACTTGTTTCAATGTTGGAATCTCCTCCTGAATCTTATATTCCCCAGTCAACCATAATCTGACTAAGTTTTTCTGTCCAAAATATAAAGGGACAACCTAATTAAGAAAATGTGAGTACTTAAATATTACCTTGTGGCTTCTCTGATGAATGAAATCTCATAAATGACTCAAAAGGGGAGTGTATTCTTACTTCACAGTCACACCCTTATTTGTCATAAATCGCATTACCTAACTTGATTAGACACCATATTCTTCAGATTCTACTTAAAAAGATACTTACCTGCTTTCAAAAATCAAACCGAAAAATCGAAAAGATTGCCCATGATGGCAAAATTAAAATTTTCCTGTTGACTGAGATATATGTCTATTCTCTTAACGTAAACATTTAAAAATATGTATCAGGCAGCTTCTAAGGGGCCCCCAATGATTTCCATTTCTTTGTATTCACACTTTTATATACCACCCCGACGTCCCCCTCATGCCCTCCATAGACCCTTGAGTGTGGTTTAAACCTATTAACTCATTCTAGAGAATTGTATATGGTAGAAGTGATAGATATCACTCGCAAGTTTATCATATAAAAAGGACCATGGCTTTTTCTTGGTCTCTCTCTCTCTCTCTCTCTCACTCTTGCTCTACCTCTGATCACTTACTCAGTGAGAAGTTGCCACATGTGTGGAGAAGCCAATATAGCGAAGGGCTGAGGGCTGCCAACAACTATGTGAGGGAGCTTGGAAGTGGATCCTTTCACCCTAGTGGAATTGTGGGATGACTTCAGGCTGGCTACAGTTTGAATACATCTCATAAAACACGTTGGGCCAGACGAACTTAGCTCAGCTTCATCTAGATTCCTGACCCATGGAAATTATTAAATAAATAGGTCTTATTTTAAAGCCCTAAGTTTTGAGGTAATTTGTTACATGGCAATGTATGGCTAAATCAAAATACTTAAGTTGGTTGTTTGAGGAGAGAACATTTTATTTTATAGATACATTTTTAATCATATATTCACTAATGCATATATACATAATTGTGTATAATTACATATAATTTATTTATCTCTGTATATATTTGAAAAATGAGTTTCTTTCTTATCCATGCTCCCATTGTCCTGTGCCCTTTCCCATAGGTAACCACTATTACTGCTTCATGTATCTATCCATAGATAGTCACTACATATACAAGTATGATTATACAGCTCTAAAAAACACTTGGTAGCCATCCACATAACCATTATACACGTGGCTTTTTAACACACTGACATATTTTTGAATCAAGTCATTGGGTGCCTTGTAGTTTTTACTACCTACACACGATAATTATCCATCAAATTCTCAACTGTTAAATGTTTTGATTTACAATATTTTGCCACCACAAACTGTGCTAAAATGAATGTCTTGTATCTATGCTTGTAGGATAACTTTTGATGGAAATACTATGTCCAATTTTTATTTGGAATTTTTAATTAATTATTGCCCAGTTTTCCTCCATAAACATTGTTTCAACTTACACTCCCAGAAACAATTTAAGACAGTGTTCACTTTCCCATACATTTATTAACATGGTTTTCAAACTTTGATTTCTTTTTTTTTAAGTTTATTTATTTTATGAGAGAGACAGAGACAGAATGCAAGTGGGTTAGGGGCAGAGAGAGAGGGAGACACAGAATCCAAAGCAGACTCCAGACTCTGAGCTGTCAGCAAGAGCCAAACGCGGGGCTCGAACTCAGGAGCTGTGAGATCATGACCCGAGCCGAAGTTGGACGCTCAACCGACTGAGTCACCCAGGCGCCCCTGATTTCTTTTTTTTAAATAATTTTTTTAATGTTTATTCATTTTTCAGAGAGAGAGAGACAGGGCATGAGTGGGGGAGGGGTAGAGAGAAAGGGAGACAAAGAAACTGTAGCAGGCTTCAGGTTCTGAGCTGTCAGCACAGAGCCCAAAACGGAGCTTGAACCCACAAACCGTGAGATCATGACTTGAGCCAAAGCCGGATGCCTAACTGACTAAGCCACTCAGGCGCCCCTCAAACTATGATTTCTTTGTTAATCTCATAGTCTAGCAAATAAATAGCTCATTTTGGCCTGGATATTCCTTAGGTCTCATGTTAATTAGAAGTGAGGTTGGCCATTTCCTTGGATATTTAAAAGCCATTTGTATTTCCTTTCCTATAAACAGTGTATGCATACTCTTTACCCATTTAGTTTTATTGGATCACTGATCTTTTTCTTTATGATTTATAGAAGCATTTTCACAGATAGGAAAAATAACATTTTGTCTATCATATATGTTCAAATTTCTTTACCCAAGTTGGTAATTTGTTTGTACATTTTTATGGGCATATAGACATAGAATATTGAGGGAACTAGATCGGTCATGAAAAATTGGTTAATGGAAGTTAAGTACCACATACAAGGTGTTTCCAAAAGAGATATACCAATGAAGGAGGATTGTTTACTTTGGTAATATCACTGTGTAAAGCCTTAGGAAAGCCTTCATGCAAGTGCTGTAGTTAGTGTTTAATTTTAAGGAATAACCACAACCGTTATAAAGATGAAAATATTCAGTGGAGTGTGAGGGGTAAGGAAAGGCAGCTGACTGCACATTAAAAAATAGAAAAAAAGAAAAAGCTAAGTGAGAGTGCATTAACTATCCTTGGCTTTGTCCCTGACTTTCTGAAACGGCAGAGAATCCTGAACTGCTTGTTAACTATGTAACTAAACTTGCATTTATTTTTGAAGTAGAATTGCCCTTCTGTGCCATTGGGCACTAGAATACCCTATGAAAGTGTGAATTAAATGAGTTACTAATTCTGCAACCCTCTGACATGTGGCCAGAGAGTGGTATTTCCAAAATGTGAAGGAGATTAGTAACTCTTTGGTCTTGGAGCTACATTATAAACTGCAACCTCTAGGGAGAAATGCTTTGGTAGCTTTATGTTTGGAGGATATTGTAGGGAAATTTACTTCCCAGAGGCATTGAGGAAGGAATTATCTAGCATAAAATAAAGAATAAAAATATATGCCTGTAGAACTTCAGGATAATCATTGTTATACAAAGGAATCAAAATCTCAGAAAATATGAAAAATTTAAAGATACAAGTAAACCAGTTGATGAAACATTATACTTAATGTACACCTCTTGCACACAAAAAAGAAAGAATATGATAGATATTTGAGAGGTCTGGAAAAATCACCTGTTCCTAATTGTATTTCCTTCTCTCTTCAATTACTTGACAACCACCAATTAAGCAATTACACTAGTTATTTTCTTCAGCATTCATTTTGACATCTAAGACATATGTTTCTGATTCTATCTCTGTACAGTGGATTGCTAAGAGGGGTGGGGGGAGAATGCTCAGGCAGGCAAGTAGCTGGGGATGAAGGGGAGAGGAGGAGAGGGGAAGGGAAGGGAAGGGAAGGGAAGGGAAGGGAAGGGAAGGGAAGGGAAGGGAATTCAAGGGAAGAGAGAAGAGAAGAGAAGAGAAGAGAAGAGAAGAGAAGAGAAGAGAAGAGAAAAGTGAGGGAAGGGAAGGGAAGGGAAAGAGAGAAAGAGGAGATAAACTTACCATTTTCCACCTTGAGGGTAATTGAGAACTATACTTGAAACAATATCCAATGAAGTCAATATCTGTTTAATTTAGGGCTGTGTCATATAATCCTATTGTATTAATCATTTAACAAATAGTCATTTGTTCTTTTTTGCCTTTTTTCCTTGTATTTTCTCTCTCAAGGAATGACATCTCTATCTACTCAATTACATAAACCAGAAATCTAGAATTAACCCTTGACATCTCTCACACAACTTATATACACCCACGTGTGATAGATTTCTTCTAAATATCTTTTGCATTTGTCTACTTCTCTTTATTTCTCTTGGCATCACTCAGGATCAGGCTGCCATTAACTTCTGCTTACTCTGTCACATATATCCATATTCCATAGCTTGGCTATTGTGAATAATTCTGCAATGAATATAGGAATGCAAATATCTCTTCAAAATACTGACTCAATTTCCTTTGTATGTATAGCCAGAACTGAGATTGCTGGATCATTTGGCAGTTCTACTGTTAATGTTTTTAGGAAAATCCATATATTTTTTTCCATACTGGCTGTACCAATTTACATTTCTACCAACAGTGTAAAAGTGTTGCCCTTTTGCCACATCCTTATCAATGCTTACCATTTCCTTCTTGGGTAATAGTCATTCTAACATATGTGAGGTGATGTCTTATTGTGGTCTTGGTTTGCCTTCCTCTGATCATTAGTGACACTGTATAACTTTTCATATACCTGTTGGCCCTCTGTGTGTCTTTTTTTTTTTTTTGAAATGTCTATTCAAGTCCTTTGCCCATTTTAAAATCAGATTATTTGTTTCATTGCTATTAAGTCATTTAACTTCTTTGTATATTTTGGACATTAACCTCTATCAGATACGAGATCTGCAAATATTTTCTCCAGTTCCATGGGTTGTCTCTGAACTCTGTTGATTGTTTCCTCTGCTGTGCAGAAGTCTTTTAGTTTGTTGCAATTCCACTTGTCTATTTTTCTTTTGGTTGCCTGTGATTCAGGGGTCATGTCCAAAAAATCAATGCCCACACCACTGTCAAGGAACTTTTTCCCTAAATTTTCCTGCATTATTTTTATAGTTTCAAGTCCTGCATTTAAGTCTTTAATCCATTTTTGTCACAGACTTTGAGACTGGAGTCTTTCTTGTCCAGCAAGAGAGAAAACGCAGAACTAAATATGAGAGAGGCTAATGTCCGGAAGGAGTCAAGAGCCCTGAGTATGGGTGCCTGCACTGTTTTTATTAGCGTCAGAAGGCTTACATGTCTTTCATGTGCATCTCTTTCTGCACATGATGAATGTGCAGAAAGAGACAATGAAACAATGATCATTATCTCATGTGTGTGAGAGAAAGGGGGTTTCAAAGGGGTGTGGTGTTAGTGGTTGGGTCAATACAAAACAAAATCCTGGCACCAAACAGATGGTTGTTTACAGCAGGCACAAGGCACCATGTATGTTTATCTAAACTTCCCTAGGGGATAAGACAGACAGAACATGCTACCTCAGGGTCAGCAAGGCACCCTTCTTTTGCTAATTAGCGCCAGGCAATTTCACCTGGCTGCAGCAGTCTATTGCCCTGTTTACCTTGTTACCTATTCTGGATGCTTCTGTCCTAGGGAAGTGGCTTCCTGCTCTTAGACTTTTGTTCTATGCTGGGGGAACTTTTGTCCTCTTTGTGCTGCTTTTGTCCTAAGCCTTGTTAACCCATTGGTGCAAGCTCAGGGAAGTCCCAAATGTATTCCCCACACATTTTCAACCGGGTTTTATAAATGAAGTGACATAAGGATTCAATCCCATTCTTCCCAGTGTGGATATTAATTTATTTGGAATTTATTAGTATGTGGATAGGAATTGAAAGAAAGAGTATATATGAGATTAAGAAGATTAAGAAGAAATGATGCCTATGGGGTGCCTGGGTGTCTCAGTCCACCTTTGACTTGAGTTTCCAACACTTAATTTTGGCTCAGGTCCTGGTCCCAGGGTCATGAGTGGAATCTGCTTAAGATTCTATCTCTGTGTTTCCCTCCCCCTCTGTCCTTCCCAACTCGTGAGTGCTCTCTCTCTCTCTCTCTCTCTCTCTCCAAATAAGTCAATAAACATTTATTTAAAAAAGAAGAGAAATAATGTATAGAACTGAACTAAAGTAACAGCAAATTTTAAGGGGGGGGCAAAGAATAATGTGGAGAAGATTACATCAGGAGTTAAACCAGGAGAGGGTGATATAGGAATAGATCTGAAAAGAAGAAATAGTTAAAATTTTCAGATGTGGTTGAGAGGTCACCTATAATAACAACTGAGAGTAATTCAATACAATTAGCAACATAGTCTGCTGATAACTGTTAAGAGCCTATTGTGGATAAGTATTGGTGATTCTTAAAGTAGATAGCAGATTTTAATGAACTGAGGAAGAAATTGAGGTGAGTGAACAAAACATTATGATAAATTTCTTTCAATATGCTGGGGTGATATTTGAAGGGAAACTCGAGGTCTAGGGAGGAAATTATCTATTAGTCTATCACCATATGGGTCACCTATCTATTTTGGTGAAAAAACACTACAGCATATATAAATGTTAGTGGGAAGAAGCCAGTAGAAACAGACTATGAAAGAGAGAACATGAGGTCCAGAGTTTGGGTGAAGGGATTTACCTTAGAATGAGAAATTTTCTTTAATCATAACCTGAGGAAGGAGAAAGGATGCGTACTTATTAAGGTAAATCATATAGGTTTTATGAGTAAATTGTTTAAACCTCTGATTGACAAATTATATTTTCTCTGATAAGTAGGAGAAAAGCATATCAACTAATGCAATGAAATAAAAGTAAAAATACACTAATAAAATTATAGTAGGTTGAAAACATGTCATAGAGAATTGAAAACATAGCTTATTTGGAAAATATAGAAATATCAATTAGCACAATAGATAACTCTATTTAGGCTGGAAAACCTAGATTTATATTATACCCAATATATGTAGTTTTGAAAATTCCTCTAACAGTGCTCAGCAGTTGTGTGTGCAGGCATAAAAAAGATGAACCATTAGATTCAAGATTGGGGTTTGCACATTGGACCAATATGAGGCTATAGAATGCCTGATTTAAGGGTTATGAGGACAAGGGGAGTTGATGTGATTAACCATAGAACCTGCAGTTGATGTTGTAGGAAATGAATCCTGAGATGAGTTGACAGAGAGGAAGAAATTTGAGGTGTTCAAATACTTGAGATCACAAGGAATTTTAAAACAAAGTGATATGAGCAAACCAGAAGATGGAAAGTTGTGATGATCAAATTAGATACTTAATTTTTTATTTTTTTTAACATTTATGTTTGAGAGACAGAGAGAGACTGCATGAGTGGGGGAGAGGCAGAGAGAGAAGGAGACAATCTGAAGCAGGCACCAGGCTCCGAGCTGTCAGCACAGAGCCCGATGCGGAGCTCGAACCCATAAACTGTGAGATCAGGACCTGAGCCGAAGTCAGACACTTAACTGACTGAGCCACCCAGGAGCACCAAATTAGATATTGAAATTTAATATTTCAGAGATGGAGCTGTCCTGGGTATTTCTGAGATGTCAATTTTGACAGTAAGATTGAAGTAGGGTATGGTCAAGATTTCTGGCAATGTGGGAGTCAGAAGTAGGAAGCTGTGTTGTTGGGTGTATCATCCTCATTGGCACTGAAGTTACCTAGAGATGGCAGAACATTTAGTGGAGAAAAAGACATGCTAAAGTCTTCAAGTCAGTAGATGACATTATAGTGAACACATGCTCATAGACAACTTATTCTGTTGTATGAAACATAATTCATATTTATAAATAACTTTAAATTTTAGCTTAAATTCTCTACTGAACATAGAATTTATTATAATTAATATGATATATATTTATACAATATTAGATTTATTATGAGACAAACACAGTTAAATTGGTGAGTATTCAAAAAAATTTATTTTCAACTAAGTCAAATTCGAAGTTCTGCCTCTTCCCTTCCTCTCCGCCATCATAGGTTTATGTATTGTTTGGTATCTGGGAAAGACATTTCTGGTACTTGGTCTTTAGGTCTTTTTCATGCAGGATTTTGTTGAAATGTACAACCTGAGTGAGTAGCTTTATGTTGTTGTGTTCTTGGCATTTGTCCTCTCTAGTTTATACTCAAATAACTGGCCTTAGGCCCGCCATACTCACCATTAAGATACTGACCTCCTTCTTCTTACTATGAAGAATCTCCATGCCTGCTGGCCATCTCTGTCAAACTCGACATATTTATTTTGAGATATGAAAAAAATCTCAAGTGTTCCTTTATAAAAAGTCCCCAGGGGACTCAGTTGATACATGTCTTTTTGCTTAAATATGTTGTATTTAATTTCTAATCATATACTTTTGTGCCATGTGGGAAATGGAACTTCTCTAAGAGGTTAAGTCTTCCTAATGGGCTTCCCAGAATACACACTGGGAAGGTTCACTATGCTCTGGGTTTCCTTCAGCCTATCCTGATTCCTACTGTTTATACCTTGCATGTCACATGTTTGTTTGTTTTTGCAGTTCTTTTTTCATAATCTAAATCCCACCTATAGAGAGAACTCTCTGAGCTTTTCATCATTATTTGAAGATATATTTTTTGGTAATAAGAAAAAATCTTTTCCTCTCCAAGATCTGGCTCTTAAAAGTCCAAATCTTGTGGGTATCAAAAAGATTGTTTCTTCTCTGGATGTAATAAAGTGTATTTAAAAATTCAGTTGGTTTATTAAAATTCTTTGCATTCCTTTGTTTGTTCTTACCCTAGAGTAATGAAGACCTTTAGCTCAGGGGTAGATATTCCTATTTAACAAGAAAAATTCAGGGGAGAAAAATCTTTATTAGCTAAGAAATTTATTTTTCCATAATAGAAATGAAAAAGCTAAATGCTGTGAACTTGAGAAAGACAGATTTTTCTTTTTGCTTTCCTTTCTTTTCCTCTTCTCTTCTCTTCTCTTCTCTTCTCTTCTCTTCTCTTCTCTTCTCTTCTCTTCCTTTCCTGTACTCTCCTCTCCTCTCCCCTCCTTCCTTCCTTCCCTTTCTCCCTCCTTCTCTCCTTTCTTGCTTTCTTCCTTTCCTTTCCTTTCCTTTCCTTTCCTTTCCTTTCCTTTCCTTTCCTTTCCTTTCCTTTCCTTTCCTCTCCTCTCCTCTCCTCTCCTCTCCTCTCCTCTCCTTTCCTTTCCTTAAGACAGGGATGGAAGAATGATGGTATAGAATGAATTTCAGAAACCAAGTTGGATATGAATTTAGTTCTTTCCCCTAGAATCATGAGATTTCCTCCACAAGAGACTTGTTGAGAAAATGGAAATTCCAGAATAAGCCCATAATTACTTAAAGCATGTAAGTTAAAAAATAAGGAATGAGCTAGTTGTTTTATTAGATGGACAGCAATAACAAATTTTCATGCAGATAAATGAAAGAAGCTATTTAAGAAGATATGTGTAAAATCTGTCCTATAATGTCACACTCCAAGATCTACTCTTCATTTTTGTCCCCATAATCATTTGCTCATAGGTATTTCCTTGTGTTTAAGATAGTTATAGAATGTTTAGAAAGAAAGGGGCATTCTGTGTTTCCCCAAGTAGACAGGGTTTGCAGAAAAGACTGATTAGAATACAATTTCTGAAGGCTAAAAAATTCCCCTGACCATCAGCTCTGTGAGTTCAAGCTTTGTAAGACAAAAAAAGTGACAGACAAACTGCAGACCGTGATCATCCTTGACAAACCTAATTGCAGAAACACCTGCAGAAACATTCAAGAATCCCTTATTATAAACACTTATATATGTTTTCTGTCTGGTGAAGAGCATTGCATTCTTTATTCTTATAACAGCTTATTCTCTTAAATTGTCTTTTCTTAAATTTTTTTCTGCATAATTAACTGAAGTGTCTAAATTTTGTGTAAATCCAGAATCTTCAGTGTCAAGGCATGATAAATTCAAAATCAGTTTTTACTTACCTTCAAATGCCTACTAGGTCTCCACTGAGTTTTGACAATGATGTCCCAATACTGGTATAAGAACATGGAGGGCTTCTTTTCTAAAATAGAGATTTCTTAAGAAATAGATTGAAGAATGTCACACAAAATAGATGTTCTGTTGGAAGCAACAGAAACCTGGCTGATCAAAAATTTATTCATTGATCCATAATTTTATATTACCTATTGTTAACCAATTCATTAAGAAAGCTCCCTCTTTTCCTTGTTCTCATATCATTTCCTTTTCTCAAGAAAATGATACTAGAGGGGCACCTGGGTGGCTCAATCAGTTAAGCGCCCGACGTCAGCTCAGGTCATGACCTCGCGGTTTGTGAGTTCGAGCCTCGCGTCGGTCTCTGTGCTGACAGCTCAGAGCCTGGAGTCTGCTCTGGATTCTGTCTCTCTCTCTGCCCCCCACCCCCTCCCCACTCACACTCTGTCTCTCTCTCGCTCAAAAATAAATAAACATTGACAAAAAATTTTAATAAAAAAAGAAAACGATAGAATTTGAAAGTAATTTATTTTTATTACAATTACAATGGATTGTTTTAGTCATCATAACAGAAATGTATTTGCAAGTGAAACAAATTTTCTTAGAAAAATCACATATTTTTTTCCATTTGGTTGCTTTTAAGTTATAGAATTGTGCATATTTATTATAATAGGTTAAATTATTCAAAGATGTACAAAAATGCATTTGGCCATCTCCCCTCTTCCTCTCTAATCTCTACCCCACTTTTTCTTAGGTAACCAAGATTAACCACAGAGGTTACATTCTCTGGACCAGAAAAGCATATGCACTATGAGTGTGCAAATTATATATATATATATATATATATATGTGTGTGTATATATATCTATATATATACACATACATACATATATATATGTGTGTGTGTGTATATATACACACATATATATATACACATATATATACACACATATGTACATATATACACATATATATATACATAAATACACATATATATACATGTATATATACACATATATATACACACATATATATACATATATACACACATATATATGGTGTATTATGCACATATACAAAGCATTTTCATAATTTGTTATTATTTACAGATATTACCTTTAATATACCTATTACTTTGCCACTTGCTTTCACTCAGTATATTGGTCCTTCTGGTGTACAAATAGATCTCACTTTATTGTTTTGATGCTCTAATTTATTAATGCATATAAATATAAAAAATAATTATACTTAAGGGGTTCTACCATGCATGCTGGCTTTAAAAACATGTTCAGTCTTTTGCTTTCTTGTTTGCTTCTCCTCTCTTCCTTCCTATCCTCCTCAGTAACTTAAAATATATACCACTATAAATGTATAGATGTTGCACTGTTTGCTAACCAAAGACTCTCACGTTTTCCTTCTCTCTATCTTATTTTCTTGCTCAATAATATCTTATGAAAAGCCCTCCAAATATATTGGTATGACTCTAATTTATTTTTAATGGCTTTATGATATTTCATGATGTAAATATTCTTCAATTCTTCCAACCATTCCTCCACTAGTAAAAATTCATTTATTCTTAAGTTCTGCTTTATAAACTATAGTATAATGGACTTTGTTAACATTAGTTAACTGTGCTTTTAAAAAAATGTTTTTCACTTACTTATAACTTTGGATTAGAATTCCTATTGTACTGCTAAAAGGTAAACAAAGTTTGTTTCATGGAAGTAAAATATAAAAATATTTTATTACAGTGTGTACAACAAGGGAAATGTAAATTATGTGATATGGCATATAACATATTGTGAAATATATAACACATAATGTATATATAATATACACATATGATGTGATAAAGATATAAAGAGTAGTCATGTGTCTACTGTAGTGATACAAATCACCAATGGAAAAAGCTCTTCCCTATTCTTGATTGCAGTTTATACCTTTCTTTCTTCCACCTCCTTACGGTACCAGTGATAGATATAATCTTGAATATAAGTTTTTCATTTTAATTAATCAATTAATGTATATGTTTAAATAACACAAGATTTACGGCTTTATATAATAGTGCTCTATGTACTATTCTATACCTTCTTTTTTTTAATGTTTATTTATTTTTAGAGAAACAGAGCATGAGCTGGGTAGGGGCAGAGAGAGAGGGAGACACAGAATCCAAATCAGGCTCCAGGTTCCGAACTATCAGCACAGAACTATTAGCCCACGTGGGGCTTGAACTCACGAACCAGGAGATCATGACCTGAGCCAAATTCAGGTGCTTAACCAACTGAGCCACCCAGGCACCCCTACACCTTGCCTTTTTATTATGCACTGCATTTATACAATTCATGTTGATAGGCAAGTCTTTAGTTTATTAATTTTTGTGTTTTTTTGGCATAGTGTTCCTTTCAGTAATAAAGTGTGATAAATTGCCTCACTCTCCTAATGATGCAAATTTACATTCTTCACTATTTATATGTAGCAAAGAGTGAAGTTGCCAGAATATATGGTGTGAGCATCTTTAGCTTTGTGAGATATTGTGCAACTTCTCTTCCTTCCTTCCTCTCCTTCTTCTCTTCCTCTTCCTTCTCCACAGTCATGAATGTTGTCATCATTTTCCTTTAACCTGGCTTATACAACTGGTCAAGGAAAACTGGAAGAAAATATAGAGCAGAGAAAGATTTAGTCATAATACTTAGCTCCATTGAATTTGTACTTCACAATTCCTTTGAGATTTTAATCTTAAGATATTTAAACCATTCTTAAAAATGAGTGTGAGGGCACCTGGATGGCTTAATCTGTTGAGTGACCAACTCTTGATTTCAGATTAAGATCCCAGGGCTGTGGGATCGAACCCTACTTCAGGCTCCACACAGAGCATGGAGGCTGCTTGGGAGTTGCTCTCTTTACCTCTGTCCCTCTCCCCTACTTGTATGCTCTCTCTCTTTCTCTCTAAAATTAAAAAATAGAGACTGTGAATTCTATGGCCTTATGTGTGGAAAGCAGTAGATGTGAGCTTGAGTTAGGCTCTGCCAGTTCTTGCTGTGTGTTCTTGCATGGGTTATTGATCTCCATTTCTGTATCAGTAAATTAGGAAAATAGAATTATGCCTATCTGCTCCGGTAGAATTTTAGCTCAAAAAAAAAAAAAACCACAAAAAACACAAACACAAATACAAACAAAACAAAACAAAACAAAACAAAACCCAGAATATGTGTGTTGGTTCACCACTATATTTTTCATATCTAGAAGAGTGCTGTCATCTAGTAGTTACTCAATGAATATTTACTGAATGAATTAAATAATTAAACATTATAGCAACTGGAAAGATCTAAGCAGGGTGCCTGGCACAAAGTAAATGCCTATTAAATGTTTGCTAGTAAGTCATTGTCCTGCTGCTATTAGCAGTAAAGGCAGCAGTAGCAGTAAAAATATGATCGGGGTACCTGGCTGGCTCAGCCTGTTAAGCGTGTGACTCTGGCTCAGGACGTGATTGGTGGTTGTTGAGTTCGAGCCCCAAGTCATGCTCTGTGCTGACAGCTTGGAGCCTGGAGCCTGCTTGGGATTCTGTGCCTCCCTCTCTCTGACCCTCCCCCCACTCTCTCTCTCTCTTTCTCTCTCTCTCTCTCAAAAAAAAAAAAAAGAAACATTAAAAATCATATCATCAGTAAAAGTGGCGGTGGTGGTAGTGCTTGTGTTAATGACAGCGATGTTGCTTTTAGGAATAACGTAGCTAACACTTACCGAAACTGTACTATATTCACACACATGGATTATTTAAGTCGATCACTGGACCATTTTTGCCATAGATGTAATTATCTTTTCACACATAAGAAAACTGAAGCAAAGAAAGCTCAAATAATGGTTACTAATTCAAATTAGAATTTACAAATATTAATATTTACATATAAACTTAAAAAATGGGTCTTTCAGGTGTCGTACATATTGTCATTTTGCAGTCTTTGCTTGGGCTGCTAGAAAACATAGGTTTAACATCACAACTTACCTTAACAATATTTAGAACCATATGGTATAAATTTAGTGTTTATTATTCTCCTGGCTTTATTTCTCTGTTCCTACTTTCCATTTATCCTAATTCTCTAAGCTATTTGCTTTATCTCTTTTATTGTATGTATTTTTGAAAGCCACCAAGCTACCTAAAACAGAACAAAGTCAGGAACACATCAAAATTAATTTTTCTCTTGTACTATTTCCTGGGATTTGTACAAGAACCCTGCAGATTAGGCAGGCTTATCATCTACATTTTACAAATGAAGAAATTGAGATTTCAAGAAGTTAATGTGACTTATACAAGATAATAAAGAGTGGAAACGAAAAATCCAGAACTCTATTAAGATCAATTTTCTTTTAAAATTTTTTAATGTTTATTTATTTTTGACAGAGGGAGACAGACAGAACGTGAGCAGGGGAGGAGCAGAGAGAGGGAGACACAGAATCCGAAGCAGGCTCCAGGCTCTGAGCACAGAGTCTAACACAGAGCTTGAACCCATGAACCATGAAGATCAATTTTTTTACTTTTTTGTTTTGTTTGGGGTTCACTCTTCTAGTATTGAACTGCTTTTTGTCATTTAATGGAGTTTGGGAAACAAAATATTGATGCACTATTTTTCACTGTGGAAAAATTCCTAATTCTAAATTACATTTTATTTCCAATTTCTAATATCACTTGCCCTACTCTGATGTTTTTGTCCACAGTCCTAGCAAAAATGTAGTAAAGTTATCAAGATAGCAGTAGTGACAGAATTACGTCAGTTTTAAGCATTGAATTCTAGGGTCAAAGTTAGAGCATGTTTAAGCGGAATTTTATAGTTTCAACATTTGGCAGTAGTATGGATAAAACAAATCATGCCTTGCAGACATAAACCACTGTGTACTCTTCCCTCTGTGCCTTTTTTCTGCCCTTTGCCTTGGATTCACAAAGCCACTATTGTGACAAGTGGTTTAGTCTCAGTTCTCTACTAGACAATGACATTGATCATGCTGTATGCATATGTATGTGTGAGTGCACACACACTACGTGCACATCAAATTGTAGAAGAAAGAGAAGGGGACATATGTGTCTTTTTGATACTCATCCCATCCACTCATTATTCTAGGAAGAGTACAGGAGGGCTGTATGTTCATATGTGGTCTCTATTCAGAGGGATGTATACTAGTTCTTTGGCTGAAACATGTAAATGAATACTACCAAGGGTGTTCAGAGGATAGAAGAAATTCCTTAAATATGCATATTTTAAAAAGAATTATCTTTTTTAAATTTCTCAATGGACTTTTTTAAAGGCAATTTTCAAATGTGTTTTTGTGGAAGTCGTTTTATTATCACACTTGTTTCAACTTTTGAGGAACAATTGACTCAGGGTTTTTAAGTTTGTATCACTGCAGGAAACTCCTTACATTGTCCTTCACCCCTCGTGGATCTGTCAGAAATAAATCATGATACCAGGAACCACTGGTCCAATCCACTTCTTTTGCAGGGCTTGCTTCCTTTTATTAAATTTGTTAAATACCTCATTACTTTGGCCTCAAAACTTCTTTTCCTTATTATTGTCCAGATTTAAAAATGATACTATTCTGTCTGTAATTGTAATGACAAAAATATATGGGGGACCTGGTGTGAAAGCAAGACACCTCCTTTGTTTGGACTCTCTAGACATATATTACTCACATGTTAGTTTAACACATCCCCACAGGCAACAACTCATTGCTTAAAGTTAAGAAATATGAATCCTTGCACAAAGCCATAAGCTATTTAGCTTACCAGCAGTTGAATTTAAAAGATTTAGGTTGTGAGTACAGCTGTAACACTGGAAAGAAAGCATTTACAGTAATAAGGACATGTGGAAATATGAATGAGCTATCACTGGCACAGCCAGGAAACTGAGACCTTTTGTTCTTAGTGAGAACACGTTACTGTGCGTTTTACTCATTAGTTGCGTTATTATCCTTCAAAGTTGCACTAAATTCTATCATGGTTTCTATCTGGATGCTTAATGTATATCCTATGTACAATATTTATAGAATTATTGACTCATCCACTTTTAAAATGCTTAAAATTGTTTTTAATTTAAAACGTTTTTGCTCATTCTTCACTTATAGTCCCCTTTGAGATGATCTAGGTTTTGTCAATGTGTGTGTGAGTAGGCTCTGTGTGATGTCCCGAGTCACATAACTGATCAGGTGTGAAAAAGAAACAAGTGTCCTAAAGGCTAGTGCTGTACGGGACCATGAGATTTATAGTTTCAGTGTCTCAGAATGGAGTCGCGTTCTGTCTGGGAGTTCAATTCACTGTTGGGGGACTTCTGATTGCTTCCTATCAGACCAGTGTTTGGGTCAGATGTGGACAGGGCTAGCAAACAAGAAGGGTTCCTACAGCAGCTCCTGTGATCACTTCTCTTGACTGTTAGCAATTCTCCAGACCTTTAACTTGACTTCTCTGGTTTTTACTAGTAAACATCGCCATTCTTTGTGTTCAGCAACGGCTAGGGTCAATAACGCTAGGGCAAAGAATTTTTTTTCAGAGTTTGTTTCCTAGCTCTTGAGCTCCCTTTACTCTTCACTGTTCCATTCCTCTACTGATGTCATAAAGAAGAAATCCTGCTGTAGATGCCTGGCCAAAAAATTTGAAATGATGTGCCTTCTCCATGAACTTAAGCAGAAGTGAAAACTGACCCTCTGTAGGGATGACATCTAAGTGACAACTAGCATGCATTTTAACGGGGTGGGGGGGTGGGGGGTGGGTGGGGGGGTGAGGTGGGGGGGAGGGGGGGAAGGTACATAGTGTTAGTAACTTGACACAGTAACCAATTCAACCACGGAAAATTAAACATAATATAATATATAAAATTTAATTCTTTGTTTTCAGCTGTATATTTCACTAAAATTAAGAGATTTTTTTTTCTCACCCAGGATTCTTGGCTGGGCCTCATAACAGTCAGGTCTTTATCATCTCTAACTTGACAGTCTCGTTCTGTGATGTTTCAGGCTAAGTTACAGGTTGGCTTTACTTAGTCAACATTTTCCTTAGCTATATAATTATGTGTGATTGAAAGCTAGGTCTCTGTTGTCTGTTTACTTTACTATTAGACATGGACAGAGAGATAAACTTTACAAGAAAAAATCCATAGGTATTTGAATTTTGCTATTTTTGTTGTCATAGGCATATGACTTTTTTTTTTTCTATAAGTGACTCATAGGTCTTGAGTATGGCGTGGAAACACATCTATTAGAATCAGATTATTTTGTCTATCCAGACAATATAGGTTTAAGTGTTTTGTCTAGGACACTTTATTTCCAGTTTGTGGGCACATCCAACTCTCCCTTGGGGACGTTTTGAGTTTTTATATTCAGAGGTTTGTTTACTTGGAGACTCAGGATGTGTGTGCTTTAACAGATAATAAACTGTCTCCATTATTTTTAGCATATTTAGAAATCCTCATCTTAAATTTGCCTATGCAGAATGCGTTTTTCCACCCTCACATTAAGCAGTGTTTGATTTTATTCACAAAAGGCCCAATTAGGTGGTGAGCAAGGGAAGTAAAACATATTCCAGGGACTAAAATTCTCCTCTGAGGACTCTTCCCTTTCCAGGATATGAATAATGTACCACATATGGATGAGTAATTTACTCAATGTGCCATGAGGGTTCTCATTATTTCAACCAAGTAAGGTTTTAGAATTTGGGAAAGGTATCAACAGATTGATCTACCTGGAAAAGAGATGTGACATGTTTACATTCATCATCATGGGCATTCAACTGCAGGAATGTTGGGAAGAAGCATTTTAGTTACTTTAGAAATGTCATTTATTACTTCTGGCTACATGAATTGAGATGTTCCAAGTCATTTCTCCAGTTCCTCTTTGTCTTACATTCCTGCTGGGTTCACAGTAGTAATCTTAAAGGCAGAGTGCTAAAGTCAAGTAGCAAAAGCTTACTCAAACGTTCTGAGGTTTCAGGCACACAGTTTCTCTTCTATGTCCCTTTCCTTTTCATTATTCCTGTTACCCTTGCTAGAGGTAGCTGAGCAGATGTTTTAGCAAACATTACACACACATGCACATGCACACAAACACACACATTTCCGGTAAAGGTCTAAATTTATCAATTTTGTTAAAATCTGTCTCCCTAATCTCAACTGCTAGATGTCACGTTAAATCAATGGTGCCATGTTGTCTCACTCCTATTCCTGATAAGTTTACTTTGCTTTCTATCCTGAGATGGGGCTTTGGTGTTATTTTCAACAACAATTTCGCCTTTCAGCTAAAAAAAACAAAGATGGCGAAAGTAGGACCGAAAAATTTCAGATATAATTTTTTAATAAGCGTGAAAGGGTTGACAGTAATAAGATATGAGAATATATAATTGAGTTGCTAAGACACAAGGGTGACGCAGTTCTTAAAGTGAGATGTGTTGGTATGTGCAAACTTATTCAGAAGATATTTCTAACACCTGAGGAAACTAGCTCAAAGACAAAACATTGTTTTGGCACTTTGATCTATCCTTCTCCATATTCAGTCACCAAGTTTTGGCACTAATATAATTCCAGTATCATTTAGATTTGTGCACTCCTCTTCGCTTGTTACTCTCCACTGTTTAATTAGTCACTTCTGAGCTTTTTAAAATTATTGTTGCTGTACATTTTTAATGGTTAGTCTGTGCTGCCCACCCACATTGACTTACTCGTTTTGGAAATATTTGCTTAAATCACTTTATCCTACTGGAAAACTACCAGTTGCTCCCTGATGCCTGCTGTATCAAGGTTGAATTTCTCGCATGAACTTTAATGGTTTCTGTTTTTGTTTTTGAACAATATAGTTCCTTTAAAACTTTCTGACCTTATTTTCCATTTTTTCATACATCTACTTTCTACTTGCATTAAATCCATTTCTCCATCGTTCCATGAATACAGCATTCTCACCTCAATCTTTATTCCCAGATTATGCTACTTTGTTTATTTGAAATACTCTCTTTGCCTATTCAAACACACTCTTTTTCTGAGGGTATTCAACGTATATCTCTTCCATGAGCAATTAATGACAGACCAACCAATATTGGCTTACTCCTTTTTATGATTCCTGTAACTAAAGGACACCCTTGACCATATATTAGACCATAGGCATTTTCATATTTACATTTGTGGTTTTGACCTTTGCAAGATCACAAAACTCCATGTAATTTGGTGAGGCATAAATTTGAATCCCACATTCCTTGAGGCTGACTTGGGCTAGTGAGTCACATAACAGTAAGTACACTGGCCAACACTGTGGTCCCCTGCTTTACATTTTACTCTTGCAGTCTTTTGTAAAGTAGTACAATTTGTATTTCATGTGAAAAATAACACCCACCACACAGGCAAATCCTTGCCAATATGAAACATCACACAGGACTCTAGATGACTCTCAGAGATGTCAAGAGCCTCTGTACTTTATGTATTGCTATGTGGTCTTTCCAGCCAGTCATTCAAATTCACAGGAGAACTGTGCACTGAAATTCTCTATCCTAGAAATTTCCTAGCACAGTCCAAGGAAGAGAACGTTATGCCATTACTGAATCAAAGTACTGTATGTTGATTGTCAATCAGGTGTACTATCTGTTATTGTGAATTTCTTACTCCCTCTTAGGACCTCATTCTTCATTATAATATGATATATGCTATAGTATAAATATATGCAAAGTTCACTACCTCCCAACTGATGTGATGAAGGGATTCCTTAAAAATCTATGTATTTCCAAAAAAGTTGAACTCATATGGAAATTTGATTATAAAAATCTAAAGAAAAAGAAATTCAGGTTGAGTCAAAATGCTAGCCTTGTTCATTTTTTATAATGATAAATTTTGAACTATAAAGTATATATAATAGATTACATATAACTTTATATGAAATTTAAATATACTTATTAACATTAATTAATAATCAACTATATTATAACAATCACCTATTAAAATATGTTCATTCAATTAAGAAAGATGCCATGACCATGCCTAGATTATTTTGTATTATTATTTTGATTAGCCATATTATTCTCCATTTTCTCTCATTATCGGAATTCTTAGAAATGACTGACTAGAACTTTATTTAGTCTGTTTTGAATTTGCAATATATTGTATGTTTTTACTAAGGTGAAATTTGAGGCAAGTAGAAATGGTCCTCTAGGCTTTTAGAAAAATACTGTTTTATTTAAAATGCATGCTTTAATCTTCATTTTGGCTCAAATGTTGTTAGGCTTTCACTGCTTCTTTATCTGAGGGTCTCTTTGAGGTATTGATCTATTTTAGTCATGGCTTCGGTTATAAGTTTGAAAAACAAACAAAACCTCAAAGCTTTGGAAACAGAAGTGTTCATACAGGCTAATCTCAGTGTACCTTCTGGGAGTATGAGAAAATAGGTAAGGCCAGCAGAATACCTGTCTTTAAAGTGTCCTGCCTTCTTCTTTTGCTACTCTTTCAGAGTTTCTAAATTACACAGTCAGGATCAGACCTGACATAGAAGTGTGGGGCAAATAAACATTGTTATATCCAATGTAATTTATATATATTTTTAAATGTATTCATTTGTGTATCATGTTATACTTAGACCACATGAATCAATCCCAGAGGAAATTGGGAGATGGTGCCTAGTAACTAGAAATCAGTAAATTGTTACATGTTAAAAGTTGTTCTGACAACTGTATCCTTCTAGTTTAAATCAGGGACTTCATGGGCATTGCACTACGCTGAGGAGTTGGAAAGGGGTGGTCACCCAAGCAGGGTGCCGGCTGTCCCTGGAAAAGTACCGCTTCTGAAAGCCTGCCCCAATATCTTGGCTTTGGGCAGACAAGTATGATCTTAATGTCCTTATAGCATTATATTTTCCTGGAGAGAATGCTCATGGTTTTACTGGTATGAATAATTCACTATAAATTATTAAGTCTATGATTTGGGGAGGAATCAAGTGCCTGTAATTTACCAGATTTGAACACAGGTAGCTTACAGAAACCCCCACTCTTTTAATTCTGTTTTGAATTTGAAATATATGAAAAGCCATTAACATCAGTAACCTTGAATGAACTTGTCAGAAATATAATTTGCATTTGATGTTGGACACCAAGTCATATTTTTAGAGATAACCATTTTACAGGAAGTATGAATTTAATGCCTTGGAGCACAATCCTTCTATACGAAAACATTTTTCATTATGAACACTTATGTGTATTCAACTTCATGAAACATGACTGCAGTAGCAGGCATGAAAGGTCTTTATCATGACCTTCCACGCCTTCGAAACACATCCAGTGTTCTGCCAGTTCTCTCTTCTTGTCACATCCCTCTTCACGTTCTCCATCGTCCTGCTACAGTCCTGCCAGCTTGCATTCGAGCCTGCTGATGGTCTCCCTCGTCCTGGAATCCACCGTTTTCCACCATTTCCTGGAATCCATATTTTCCCATTTTTTGCTTTATCTTCTCTTTGGAGGAAACACCTCCTCTGGTAATTTCCTGAGCAAAGTTGCATGGGCAGCAGAAACCTTAAAACCTTGCATGCCTGATAATGTCATTAGCTTCTTCTCACACTGGACATAAATTTGTTGGGTGTATCATTCTAGTTAAGAATTAAGTCCCTTTTCAGCATTGTTAAGGGGTTTGGACTTCAGTGCATTTTAACTTCCAGTGATCTTTAGTTTTTTAGTCTCCAGTTAAAAAGCTCCTTTAGTTACTAAAATGGTAAAATGGCAACTAAAAACTTACTGATTTAGCAATCCTGTAACATTCTTACTTCAAATCCTTTGCTTATGAACTTTTCCTTTTCTCTCGTCTGTATTTCTGCACAGTCTTTATTTCTAGAGTTGTAAGGTTTCAAATTATATGCCCTATGTCTGTCTTTTTAAAATTTATTCTACAGTAATCTGGAATATTAATGTTCTTAACTTGTAAAAACAAAACTTAAATTATTTCTTTTGTAATTTATTCTCTATTTTTTCTACTCTCTCTTAAGTGTCTATTATTCATATTAAAATTCTGAAACATTCACATTTTGTTATCTTTTCCTCCTATTTTCTTTATTTATCTTACTGTCTTTTATTCTGGCAGATTTTCTCAATTTATTGTCCAGCATTTCTATTCAGTTCTCCATTTCTGCTCTCATATTTTAAATTCCCAAAAGCACCTTTTTGTTCTTAAAGAGCTGCTTTTATAAACTTAGCTTCTTATTACATGGTGAAATGCCATTGTTCATCTCTCCAAAGACATTAAATAAGTTTTTTGTGATGCTTTATTCTTTTATTTTTACTGGTTATGCTTTCTCATAGTTCTTAAAAATTAACATTGTTCCTGTTTTGGCCTCAGTTTTCTGATGAAGTGTTTTCTCCATGTGTGGGTTAGGACTGTACTTGACTTTCTTTTTCCTAGCTAACAATTAGTCCTGTAAAGCTACTAGGAAGTTCCACATTCAAAAATGGGTCTTATTCTATAGTAGGAATTATAATAGCTTGGTCGGCTAGTTGTACCAGTTAGTTTTTGCTGCGAAACAAATCAACCTCAAAATGGACAACTTAAACTGATAACCATTTATTTAGCTCGTGATTCTGTGGTTCAGGTGGAGTCTGGACTGGCTCATTGACCTTTCTTGGCAAGCTCACACTTTTTGGTTAAGTGCTATGTTGACTGGCACCTGAATGATCTAGGATCTCACATGTGATGGTTGGTGGACTGTTGGCTGGGTAATGTTTGCTCTCTATGATGCTGTAGTTATGGTCAGCAACGAAGTGGCTTTTAAGCAGGACTTACCTGGTACTATTATCTGGAAATAGTCGGTGGATAAATCTTCCCCCAATGACATATTTCAAATGTTGTATGTTTCATTTACCAAACATTAAAGTTAATACATCTTAATAAATCTAAGACATTCCACAAAAGTCTTGCCATAATTAGTACACTAGATCAGGTAATTGAGTTGGGGAATCTTAAAAAGATTTCTTCCTAAACCTCCCCTCATCTCCAACTGTATGCACACTTTCTAGAGGAGCCAGATGCCTGCAATCCTTGATTGACCCTTACTAGTTTTGGCAAGGCTGCTCCCACTGCTAGTTTTGGATTTGCTTTTCACTGGTGTGGTGAGGCCATTATCCTTCACCTGTATGCTTTCCAGATTTCAATGCTTTGTTGCTATCATCTCCTTTCCTTTTTGGTTTTTGAGGGTTTTAATTAACTGTACTGTACTCTTTTAGGAGGAAGTGGAGAAGGTAGACATGGTTCTCTTTTTCTTTTTGGTTTTACAATCATGCAATAAACAAACATGTATATAAAACAAAACATTTACATATAACCTGATGTTCAAAAATCACCATCTATTCACACCAAAAGCCAATCAAAGATGAAATGGGGTCTTGGCAAATGGCAACAAAATATAGTTCATGATGATTATTTCTATTGGTAAGTTTATTCATTAGAATATGGGATAAATTTTTCCATCTAACATTTAATAGAGAAAGTGACCATATGTGGGGATATTTTTTGCTACTGCTTAGACTGAAGGATATGTTTTTTTATTATAAAAATTCTTGAAGTTTCATAATTATAATTTTAAGATTAAATGCTAGAAAGTTATATACTAAGTACTCTATAGAACTTGAAAGTAATGAAAACCCAAACTTTCTTTAGTCAAAGATGGTTTAACAACACAAAAATAAAAAACCCATAGATCTCTCCAAATCTCAAACTAATCAGAAGAAAGAACTTTAACAACCTAGAAAGATTATTGGATGGCATATGATTAGAATTAGCTCATATAATAAAATATTTTAAAATTATGGTATCTTAGCTTGGGCTGCTATAACAAAATAACTTAGGCTTAAGCAACAGGCAGTTATTTTCATAGTTCTGGAGGCTGGTAAGTCCAAGATCAAGGTGCCAGCAGATCTGGTATCTGGTGAAGACAATTTGCCTGGTTTGCACACAGCTGCCTCTTACTAGACCCTATGAATATCATAAAGAGGGGGAGAGAGAGGCAGAGAGGGAAGAAGATATCTTGTTTCTTCTTATAAGGGCACCAATCATTACATATATAATTTAAAAATAGCATGGAGAATATTTGGATATTTGAAAAACGGTGACTTATTGAAGTCATATCAGTATTTATCAATACTTGCTATTTGTCAGAATAGAGTATCTTTTTACTTGCTAAAACAGAAATATTAGTACTTTTTGAAATGCTTAAATACAAGTTTAAGAAGCAGATTTTTAACTTCTAGGGTTTCCACAGTGTAAATTTTAGAAATTATTTTAGGTGAGACTGGAAAGAAGACAGTTATTTTTCCTTTATTTATACACATGCATTGAATATTTTAAAAAATAGAAAAAGAGGCATTATCTTACCATAATGAATTGGGCTTTTTCTATTTCTTCTTTATTGCAGTGCAATGACTCTGACTTGTCTTCTTGGCTGTTCTAAAATAAACTTTCTTTGGATCTAAGATAGCTTGGTGTTCTCTTTAATTTTTTTTTTTTTTCATTGTCAGTACCTTTATCTAAAGAATGTTTGAATCTCTAGCAGAAATACGTGAGTCAGTAGGGTTTCCTTTCAGTGTGGAATAGGACAAGGGACAAACTAAACATCCACAAACTTGTCTGACTTATTCATTAGTAAATTTAGAATTTACTTCTGACAGAGACAAGTGCAGGCTGTTGGCTCTCCTTAAGGATGACATATGTAACTGTACATATAATGGTGTCCCATGAAAGAAATATTACAAGATATGCTTTAAGTCTTTTGAAGGAAGATGACAAGTGGTAGCAGTAGATCCTAGTGGACCCAGGAAATGGTGCAGAGTGGAACCAACTCAGTACAGTAATTGACAAAACTGGGGAGAATGCCAAGATTTATATCCTCAGATGTTTACTAAAATAACAGTAAATTAATGTGTACTAGGAAGGTAGAAAATTGTCTTAGACTAGTGTTAACTGCAATGAAAGAAAAGCACAAAAGGATTTTTTTTTAATATTATTTTTCATATGAAAGTAGAAGTCTGAGTTAGAGGGGCAGGAAGACTTACTTTCCCTTCATCTTCCAAATATTTAATGGCAGAGATAGAACCAGATTTCAAAGAATCTTATCTCTGCAGGTTAGGTACTGAAAAAAAGCAGATTTTCAAAGTGGAGTTGAGCATGCAACACATTTGTTAAGAAATGTTCTTGGGATCAATACCTGAGAAAGAAAGGGGAAGAAAGCAAGAGTGAGTAGAGGGAAAAATCAGCAATAGTGACAGTCGCAGCTAACCTCACAGGAAACTTTCTGGTGTTAGAATGTCCTTTGACATTGCCCCAAAATGGGCTGAGATGAGAGGCCTTTATATTCATATTTTGACATAGAAATACAGATCATCCTTTTTTTTTTAGGACACTTGTGAAAAAATTCATGGAAAAATTGTGTAGCAATTCGTTTGTACTGTACAGAAGATTAAATGAAGGACTATGGTTAGTTGTCCATGAAACACTGATTGGGCAGTGGAAGAATATTGGGCCAGAAATTCAAGATACCTAGGTTCACATCTTGCCTCTGCCTTGGCTCTTAGTTTCTTTTTCTAAATGTGAGATGGTCCATTAGAGATATAAAATGTAAAAATTAATGGGTTATTTGTCCCGATTAGGGAGATATAGTATACGTATGAAAAGATCACTTGGATATCTCATATTTTTCTAATTGTAATATCCTTCAACCAAAGTTTTAGTCAGAGAGATAAACTTCATTCAGTAGCTTGAATTCTAGTTTCTTATTTTCCTTACTCCTCTCTTCACTTACCATGAAATCTAGGCTTTAGACAGAAATGAAATATTCAAAAACCAGCAATAAAAGTACATAGGGAGATGACTTTTGTACTGGATGATTAGCCCTTCAATAACATGTACCTTTTCAATCTACCCAATAGGAAAATTATAAAATGAAGACTATATAATTTCATCTATTTCAAAAAAGTAAGCAGTAAAAGTGGTACTGTATTGTCATTTTGCTAGAGGAAAATGGCAAAGTACCTATGATATTGATGAAAACATAATTCCAAGGTTTATATAATAGGAATGATTTATGGGAAAAAAAAACCCATTAGTATAATGTTTGGAATGGTTTTAAATCAAGGGTTTGGGAGTCTGATTCAGAGGATTGTCATAGTGATGGCTAGGATCACTCAGACTGCAGAAACTGGCACTATTTTAAAAGATTTACTGTTAGAGTAGGTGGGAAGACTTACAATTAGAGAGTGATTATGACTTTTCCAAATCAAGATAGTATAATAACTGTTTAGGATAGAATATGGAATGCTAAACTGAAGCAAAATTAGTGATAAAATAAAAAAAAAACATATCCATTTGAATATGAATTTTTGCCAATTCAAATAACTATACAAGGATGCTTTATGAAATAGTATGTTGAATATTTAGATGTACGTATCATAGACACAAATGTGTTTTGTTATTATTATTTTTTAAAGCCCATTTATTTATTTTGAGAGAGAGGGAGAGAGAGAATCCCAAGCAGGCTCTGCACTGCCAGCACAGAGCCTGATGTGGAGCTTGAACTCAAGAACTGCGAGATCATAACCGGAGCCAAAATCAAGAGTCAGATGCTTAACCTATTTAGGCACCCAGGCACCCCACAAATGCATTTTATTATTATGCAGATAAAGTATTCCATGTTAGGTTCTCTGAGAAGTGGATCCTGAGATGAAGTTTAGTGCACTAGGTATTTTTTATTTTTCAACGTTTATTTATTTTTTTTGGGACAGAGAGAGACAGAGCATGAACGGGGGAGGGGCAGAGAGAGAGGGAGACACAGAATCGGAAACAGGCTCCAGGCTCTGAGCCATCAGCCCAGAGCCCGACGCGGGGCTCGAACTCACGGACCGCGAGATCGTGACCTGGCTGAAGTCGGACCCTTAACCGACTGCGCCACCCAGGCGCCCCTAGGTATTTTTTAGTAAGTGTCCTTGTGATCACTGTCTGTGGAAGGAAAGGAAGAGAAGCAGGATTGGGTAGAAAGGGTAGCCAAGGCACAAAGTAACCCTGACGATAGCCTCTGGAGCCAACGTGGCCAGCCAGAAATGATCCATCTTGGTTACAATGGCGAAGTCTTTTAATGCCGTCTCCATTTGGCCATTGGAGACCATTGGAGGGGGTGGGGATGAGAGTGGAGGTCAGCTCTCCGCGTCTGAGGCAGTCTTTACAAGCACTGCCAGCTGAAGACTTCCTGCCATCAGCATCTAGCAGCTGAGGCTATAAACTCTTCATTTGGGAGAATTTGGATGGCGCATCTCCTTGACTACCACATACATAGCATATTATGAATTTAAATATCAAAACACTAAATAATATAGACAATAGTGTATGATCTTTGGCCAATTGATCCCCATGTACTTCGGTTTCTTCATTTTTTAAGATGGTCACTTCAATACGGGATTGTTGAAAATTAATACATGTAAAAGTGCTTGAATACTCACTGTATTATGGTGCCCACTGCATGAATATTCATGATTATAAAACAGTAATAGAAGTAACCCCTGCATTCAGAGAGGGTAACATCTTCATAGCTTGTATCATCCTAATGATTGTTCTGTACATTCAGGTTGTATTTCTGCCACGTGGGATGTTTTCAAGGAAAATACTTCATTTAGTATTAATTTAAAAGCTGAAAAGACAACCTTAAAGCTGCAAGCTTTATATGCCAGTAGCCCTTGAAAACTTCATTGGTTTTTCATTATGTTTTTAATGTGTCCCTCTGGTACAAGTATCACTATTTCTACAATAACATTTTTAAAATTTCCTTTGTCTTAATAAAAAGCTTTAGGAAACTGTACAATCTTTGAAAATATAATTTTAAAATTACAAAATATAAGCCTAGAAAACTTGAGCAACACAAAAGTTAAGTGAAACTACTCTACAAATAGAAACTCAGTCCTAAGGATAAAAATGTAACTGGTTACGCGGGTTTGCCACATTCTTTGGCAGAGGTAAGAGGGGTTTGTTTTGTTTCAAAACAACTACAGAAGCTAAAGAATGTGTATGATTTTCTTTTCCTCAAACTAATTTATATGTAATATTTGTTTTCTGATGAACTGACTTAAAGTTTCACATTTCAGGGCTTCTTTGTCAGTAGAAAACTTGGCAAAGAGCTGTGCAGATAAAACATTTGCTGGTGGTGGAGCCTCTGACAGCTGGGTCAGCTCCCTGCTACCCTTGACTTTTGTTCTCCTTACAAAAAGAGGGGGGGGGGGGTCAGAAGGAAAATTTTGGATGAGACATTTTTATGAATGACCTTCTCCTCATCAAACTCTCTAGACACCCAACAAACTACTTCTCTATGGAAACAGATATTGAATCAATGTAACTTCTGTATGCACTTATGGAATAAAATCAACTTACTTTTTTTTATTGAGTGTTGTCACTGAGAAAACAATCTGACTTTGATATATGATAGCACCAAGGGGCTTCTTATGCTTCAGCTCGTTAGTTTGCTCCTATTAAGAAAAAAAAAAAAAAGAACATTCTTGTTGGAGAAATCATAAACTACAAAAGAAATTACTGATTAAAAAAAATAAATTTCAGAGAAACATAACATGCTATACAACTTCTGATTTTTTGAAGTTAAGCAAGCACAGTGTCTTAAGAACTTTCAGACTAGTGAGATGTAATAAAAGACAAAAGTTAATGAGGGGCCTTAGGAAGGACACCACCAATTTTTATGCAAGAAGAACTTTCATGGTGACACAAATTAGACTAAGCTGGTGGCACGGGCATTTTCTGTCCCCCAAATCATGAAGTGAATGAGTCAAATACTGAGACCACTGAGAAGAGTTTAGTATTTTGAAACTTCACATTTCTGTGTTGAGTAATCACAAGATATTATATCAGCTAAAATAGCAAACTGTCAAACTTGTCCCAAATTGAGCAATGAAAACCTCTGAGATGAATAGATATGCACAGGTAGCAAGGGAACTCACAAATATCTCTCTGTACTGTATTTAGAAATAGGATTTGTTGGGGTGTCTGGGTGGCTCAGTCAGTTAACCGTCTGACTCTTGGTTTCTGCTCAGGTCATTATCTCATGGTTTGTGAGCTTGAGCCCCACATTGCACTCTGCATGGACACTGTGGAGTCTGCTTGGGTTCTCTCTCTCCTTCTCTCTCTGCCCCTCCCACCCTCTTTCTCTCTCTCTCAAAATAAATAAACTTTAAAAAAAAAGAAATAGAGTTTGCTAATTAGAAATAAAACCCAAAATAAAGTATAACCTACCTAAACTTTAAAGCAGTTCAAAGGACAGTCTCAGTGTGTGAAACCATCAAGTAGGAATGAGTTAGGACATGATTTCAACACTCCATAGAGAGAAAGTTTAAAACTTTTCTTAGTTATATAATTCTCTTAAGTTTATTTATTTTGAGGGAGACAGAGTATGAGCAGGGGAGGGACAGAGAGAGAGAGAGAGAGAGAGAGAGAGAGAGAGAGAGAGAGAGAATCCCAAGTAGGCTCCACGCTGTCAGCACGGAACCTGACGTGGGGCCTGAATTCATGAACTGTAAGATCATGACCTGAGCCGGAATCAAGAGTTGGACACTTAACTGACAGAGCCACTCAGGTGTCCAGTTATATAATTTTTAATCGCAGCATTTGCCTTTAAATTAGCACCAGTTGATAACCAGTTTTATTAAGATGCCTAGAGAAGAGAGCAGTAGATTAGAGACCCAAGAATAATGATTAATTTTTAAACTGTTTCTTCAGTCCCTCTGAAATCAGTAATTTTCAAAGTTTGGCTTTTGGACCAACAGTATCAACATTACCTGGAAATTTGTTAAAAATGCAAATTCTTAAGCACATCCCAGACTTACCAATAGTAAGTCTGAAAACCAATGAAAAACAGGGGTTTAACAGGCCCTTCAGGTGCTTCTAATTCAAGGTAAAGATTGAGAAACATTGTTTTAGAGGAAATTACATGCCTTTTTAAAGAAATGTTACTCTAGGGGCGCCTGAGTGGCTCAGTCGGTTAAGTATCCGACTTCGGCTCAGGTCATGATCTCGCGGTCTGTGAGTTCGAGCCCTGCATTGGGCTCTGTGCTGACAGCTCAGAGCCTGGAGCCTGTTTCAAATTCTGTGTCTCCCTCTCTCTCTGACCCTCCCCCATTCATGCTGTCTCTCCCTGTCTCAAAAATAAATAAACGTTAAAAAAAAAAGAAATGTTGCTCTAATAAATTACTTGGATATCTCAATTTTCATGTTTGTTTTTCAGATAAAATGTACTCTAGATATTAGCTGACTCGTTACCAACTGGTTTCATCACATGGTGATGCCAACAGTTCACCTTCTTCAGGATCAGTTCCTAAACTGCATAGAAGTATTTGCCTGGTCAATTGATTTTTTTACTTGTTTTTATATAGAAAGATTGCAAAACAAAAATACCAAAGTACTGATACTATTTATTTAAACAGAATTCTCATTATTTTATGTAAGTAAAATAACACCTGAAATTGTGTGCACCAGAAATTGCAGGTTTTTAGCCAGACTTGGATACTTATGGGACCTAATCTTATCGATTTTGTGTTCAATTGTGGAAGGAAATACAAACAAGTTAAGAGAATGCGTGAAAAGCTGGAAATGTATCATCAGATTATGATTTAAAGGAAAATGTAATTACAGGTTGTGTAACACCTTTTTGGCTCTCTTGGAATGGAAATACTCATAATGTGTGTAGAAAAATCTTATCTTCCTTATAATTTTATTTTTGCATGCATGTGAACAATATTCAATCAACTGTTCTCAAACTAAAAGATCTATGCAATTTCTTTTGGTGCCAGAGAGTCAAATATAAAATGCCAGCTCTATGCTAATCCATGGTCTACATCCTGCCGTTTTGCCGATTTCATCATTTGATGAGTATATTATCTTCTTGTAGTTTCTATGTATTTTATTTAGCAAGCCAAGAGATCTAGAGCCAAATGAAACATTTTACATTGATGATAGTTATTTTGTTAACAAAATATGATTACTCTTATTTATCCTATCTTAAAATGGAGAAACTTTCATGGAAGCTATAAGTAAGGGTCTATAAAGGGAAAGCATTAGGATTTGACAGATCAGATTTATTTAGATAGAATCAAATCTGTAGGAAAACAATTGATGAAAGAATAAGAAAAATACTAAGCTTAAATTATATTACCTATGGTTTAAATATTTATATTATTTAGCCTTTACCTAATATAAGATATTAATAATATAAAACAAGCTAATTAAGAGAGCCAAGTTGATTTTCTTAAACATTACCTTCTATGCTATTCGCTTCTTAGCAAGAACATTTTACAATTAGAAAATGTGCTTATTTACTAATAAAAAAACAATAGTTTTTAGAGGTACACTGCTTGAATTCCTATGTGGTAAATTTATCGCAAAAATGGCCACAATTCTCCACTTATTCCTGTATTTAGCTCCTTTTACAATGTGATTCATATGGGTTCAAGGAATAAAGTATATATCCTTCCTCGTTGAGTTTAGATTAAACTTAGTACTTGGTTTGGCTAATACAATGTAGTAGAATTGATAATGTGCCAGTTAAGAGACCTTGTGTTTCCACTGTTTCTCTTTGAAATCTTTGCATCTACTAAGAAAAGGCCAAGGCTATCCTACAGAATGATAAGAGTCATATGTCACAGTCACCCCAATAACCTGAGTCAACAGTTAGCAAACCACTAGCTAGAAAAATGAGTGAGGTCATCCTCTAACAGCCAGCCCTCAGCCTTCCCATCAATTGCATATAGATGCTGGAGAAAGCCCACCTTCGATTAGCCAACTCCGACCAAGATCAGAAGCACCATTCAACGGACTTACAAACTCACATTTCACAACACAATTCACATTCATGAATGAATGGCACTGAGATTTTGCTATTTGTGGCCACTTGAGTTGCCAGATTTAGCTAATAAATAAAAAAAAAACAAGATGTCACTTAAATATTGAGTTATTTCTAATTGGCTTTGTATATTGCATTGAGATAAAAGAAAATTTGTATGAGATATATCTGAAAGAGAAATTATTTCTGACTTATCTTCAATAAACTACAAGTATTTAAATTATATGCTTCTTTCTTTAACTATATTTCCCTGATGATTTGGCCTTACTTAGCAGTTTCTTGTTTTGCATAATTTGCTTAACAGATTCTATTGTAGCACAGCCTCTACAATCATCAGAGCCAACGTCTTTTGTTCTTTGGTCCATTGAACATTCATTAATGAGAAAACACACTGAGCATTAGAATTATACACTGGTATACTGAACACTTACTAGCATAAAGTTAACTCAGAATTGACTTTCAACTTCATTTGTTGAAGCATATAATACTATGCTTTTTTGTGAAACAGTTGACATACAATGTGACATTAGTTTCAAATATACATAGCAATTAAACTAGTCTATATGTTATGGTATGCTCACCACAAATGTAGGTACTATATGACACATAATACTATTTTTTTAAGTTTATTTATTTATTTTGAGACAGCTGGGGTGTGAGCAGAAGAGGGACAGAGAGAGAGAGAGAAAATTCCAAGCAAGGTCCTTGCTGTCAGCGCAGAACTTGAGCCCACGAAACCATGAGATCATGACCTGAGCGGAAACCAAGAGTTGGATGTTCAACAGCCTGAGCCACCTACGTGCCCCAACACATAATACTATTTTAATGGCATAACTTGCTTTTGCATTCTTCAGGATGATGTTGCATATCTTGACCAGCTACTTTAAAAAATTTTTCCACTAATGAAATAAAGAGCATTCTTATCAACTTTTATTCCATTCATCATCAACTCAACACATAATGATTTCATATTCTCATTCTGGATGAATATTTACTAACATCCATATAGAAGATTCAGATTCTTTAAAGGGTAAAGTCCATTTTAAAAGACAGTCATAACAAGTTCCTTAATAATTATACACCTCATTTTTAAAAAATTTTAAATGTTTACTCATTTTTTTTTTGAGAGTGAGAGAGAGACAGAGTGTGAGTGAGCAAAGGAGGGGCAGAGAGGGAGGCACAGAATCCAAAGCAGGCTCCAAGCTCTGAGCTCTCAGCACACAGACTGACATGGGGCTTGAACTCACAGACCGAGAGATCATGACCTGAGCCGAAGTCAGATACTTAACCAGCTGAGCCACCCAGGCACCCTGACAACTATATACCTCAAATCAGAATTTATTTCAATTTATAAGTGATGTCCCTCTTTTAAGAAGAGCCTAAGAGCCAAGCCATTAGAGCCTTGGCACCTAATGGGCTACATTTTTTATTGATTTCTTTAGCACTTTTTGAAAAGTTCCTTTACGCCAGAGAGTATTTCAAGAACACTGTTAACTCTTCTTTCAATCTGCATAATCCTATTGTTAATGTATAGGCTTCAGGTAATGTATTATCAACATTCTTGTCAACAAGAATTTGGGGGGAACTTTTCTTTAGAATTAAAACAGATTTCAGAGCTTCACATAAATTGAGGATTCTCTTATCTGCATTTGTTTAAGAGAGATACCAGGTTTTGAATGTGAAGAAAATGAAAGAATGCTGAATGCCAAAGGAATCACAAAAATTCTTTAATCTTTCAGTTTAAACAGAACAAATGCTGAAGTAAAAGAATAATTGTATAGTATTTACTTCAATAGAACAGACATCCAACGATGCTTGAGGAGCGTTATTAGAATATGGGCAAGACCGCCACACCTTCTACAAGACCACTCATGTTTTGTTTTGTTTTAATGTTTGTTTGTTTGTTTATTTATTTTGAGAGACAAAAGAGAGAGAGAGAGAGAAAGAATGAGCAGGGGAAGGGCAGAGAGAGAAGACGGAGAAAGAATGCTCAGCAGGGTCCTTGCTGTCAGCACCAGCCTGACACCAGGCTCTATCTCAGGACTGCTGGATCCTAACTGCGAGATTATAACCTGAGCCGATATCAAGAGTTCAACACCCAACCAACTAAACCACCCAGACCATTCATGTTTTGCTTCAACTTCAGATAAACACTCTCTTCACCTTTATGCAAACATTTACCAAATTTATATTTGTATGACCTCCATTTAAAGCAGTACTTTTTTTTATTCACTACTAAGTAAGGGAATCTCTGCAAATTTTTCTATTGTTTCTCAAATCACATTTTATAAGAAGACATTTTCCCCAAAAAGTATTATATAAACTAAGGGAAATTGCTTACCTGTGGTTTGTATAAACCACAAGTTACGATTTAAAAAGTGAGACATTTATATTTTTATAATCTCTGTGTTAGTAAATGGAGTTCGCACTTTTTAAAAATTATTGTAATAGATTTGTTCTGGCACTTGAAAATTTGCTTGCAATTTTGAAATCAGAATATACTTCTGGTATGAGTACGTTCAGTCATTTGCAGAAAATATTCAGTGCGGAAGACCATTTCAACTTGTTTTCTTTATATGAATTTCTCTTCATATATATGTCTTTCTTTGCTAGTAGTTGAAGATCTTAGCTGGAAAATACTGATTTGTATCTGTTCTCCATCATTATCAATTGAATTAATAAATTCATACTGTTCAAAGAGCATTAAGATTTCCTTTTCTTTGTTTAATAAATGCCCGCTATTCATAAAATGTATCACAAAATTTACTCTTTCATTTGGGCTACAATATATACACATAAAAATAGATAATAGAGTTCTCAGCCTTAGCGCCATCTTCTTGGAAACCCAAACACTGTGAAAGCCAAAGGGAGGAAGAAGCTAATGTGTAGGCTGAAGCTAAAAAGATGGATGAGGCAGAGGTCCATGTCAACCACCACATTGAAGCTTATGCTCACATGGAAGCCATAGGAGCAGAAATACGGAAAGCTGGAGGCCAGGGATGCTGTTAGGACTCGGACTGCATTCCATGGACCTAGGACATCTATCGCCATCCGATTGCAAGGACCACCTTTGAGACACCCACTTTCCTCATACCAAAATAGTTCCTTTTGGTCTTTTGCCCTGGACCTATGACTTTTGGGACTAACTCCGTTTTCATTTGTGTCTGAGTGTAATGTGTACAATACACCATACTTTCTGTTGTCTTAGCTGAAAAAAAAAAAAAGATCATAGAAACCACTCCAAAAATCAAAAAGATTCCGTTTAATAACCTCACAGCCATACCAGTAGGTGTGTTATTTCACAAGTGCAAACTTGTAACTAACTATAATCAGTTTGAATCATTGAAAGAATTGTAAACTAACAACAAGTGACTTTTATATCTGATGCAAAAAATGGTTAACTTGCCATTTGCCTGCAAAAGAGAGTTGTATTTTAAGATACAAATACAAAGCTAGAGTTGATCTTCCATAAGATTTAGGAAAGCCTGGAGTTCAAGTATTGGTTCACTTCCATAAATGGATGTGTTTTTGATGGACTTTCAGGTGTGCTCTTGTGGGTTGTAGAAATAAGTCTGCTGTTGACTGTCTGACATTCAAATTGACTAGAGTGAGGCACTGGCTGATTGGCCATTGTCTAGATGGGTCACTGATTAAGCTGCTGACCTTCAAATGCTTGGGGCTGTTATGCATTTGCTAACTTTCCAAAATGAAACTGTTGACTGGCTGATTTCTGAGCATGTATACAGATTAGAAGTTATCTCTACTTATTGGTGGTTACTAGTCACAACTTAGAACTCTGGCCCAAATAGTCTTTTTCTTTCCTTTCTGTGAGTATAGGAAAATAAGTACTTTTAATTCTCAGTCCTCCCTGTTCATTTTCCCTTAGTCAAAACTCCAGGAGAAACCATAAGGGATTAGTCAGATCTTGATTAGTGAAGGTATGGCCTCACCTACTGTTGGCACCTAAGTTATTTAAGTACCAGTTAGTATGGCAGAAAAATAGGTCTGGTATGTTTTTGTAGTTTTTTGACAAAAGCTAAATAAAGGACATTTAAAGTATGTTATCAAAGTTAGTAGAGGACACAGAACAAAATCATGAAATACAGGACATGTTCTGTGCATACAGGACACTTGGAAACCATAATTTTAGTAGATAACAGACCCTGGGGTTTTGTTTTGTTTTGGGGTGGTGTTTGTTGTTTTTAGCCCTTTATTTGAACATATCCAGGGACGAGGACCTTACATGTCCTGAATTTGTACAGTTTAGTTGACCATGCTCTCATTGTGGGAAACCTGCCCTTTAGTACACCGCACCTTTATTTGCATCCACTGATCCAAATCCTAATCTTCGTAATCATGCAAAACCAGTCTAATCCTTCTTCCTCAATGGCTTTCCTCAGACATTTTCCTGTAGTTATCATGCCCCTTTCTGAATTGTGTCTTATTGAGGTGAAGTACCCAGACCCTAACTCCATTTCTCTGTCTTACAAGATTAAGTCTGTTAAAAAAAGTTGTGTTTAGTTTAAAATGATTTATTTTTCTAAGTTTTACTGGCCATTATGATTAACATTTCTATTTTCTGTACTTACAGACTGTTCCATCTATAATTTTAGCTGGCATCTCACCCAGAATTAATATTTAAGCTCTTTATTTTGAAAATAATTACTTCATTTTACCATTGTCATTGGTAGTTCCTTTATGTCATTTCTCACAGATAATAGAGTAAGTGCAGGGAGGTTTTTGTTTGTTTGTTCGTTTTTAATTTCCATAGACTCCAGACATGTAATTTTCTGGGCCATGAGTCCTGAGCTCTTACAACTTCTTCCTTTTACAACTTCTTAATATGTCTTGTATTTCAATTCCCTCTTAACAACTTCTGTATCCTTTTCAATCGCAGCTTTGAAAATCTGGGATTAATTCGTACATAAGTACTGTTTTGTTATGGAAGAAACTATGTCTTCATAGATAGAAAGAGGCTATAAATCATATTTAAAGATTTAATATGCCTTTAGTAGTCTTGTGATGAAAGGAAAAGTCTCATAGAGGCAGTGTATTTTGAACTTTATAAAATAGAAGTATGTATAATTACATTTTTTTTAGAATTTCTTTATTAAAGTATTATTAACTTTATTGACATGGTGTTTGCAATTAAAGCCAAAAGTCACAATAAATTATGTTAGGTTCCAAAGAAGATCTTACTTTATTCATAACATCTAAAAGCTGCGACTTGACCTTGAAACAAAACTCAAATGCAATGTGGAAAAAGTAAATGATACCCATATTTTGTTGCTGATCAAGAATCATTGAATTTCACACATAACATTTTACTTTTTATATATAACATGTTATTTTAATATATTTTTCATTTAGTTGATAGTATATAATTTAAATATTTTTCCATGTTTATAATCCAACAACTGGCTTTAGTTACAAGTTATATGTATTTTAGTATTTGTCATTGATTTTCAATATCTAAGTAGTAAATAGAATTGCCACAGCTGTTTTAAATGTTAAATGCTTAACTTGGCAGATAGTAATTTAAAATTCAGCACTTAGTGACAAACTTCATGAACTAATGGTTAATAACTGATTTGAAAGACAAAAATTTAAGTATAGATATGATTTAAATACATAGTGAAATGTATTTGAAATTTTACAATTCAAATCTATGAAGTTCCTAAACTTCCACTGTGTTTTTTTTTTCATATTTTTGATAAGGACAATTTGCGTTATATCTGAGTTTTCTGAACTTATAACTGTAAATACAAATTGCACATAAATTCTCAATATGTATTCTAGTTACTGTTGCTGTGTAACGAACCACCTCAAACTTGGAGTTATAAGTGACAACCATTTTATTACACTCACTGACTCTGTGGATCCGGAATTAGAAAACAGCACAGAGGACAATTATTTCGTGTTCCACCATGTCTGGAGCCTTAGCTGGGAAGACATAGCAATGGCTGTGGCCTTGAACAACTGGAACTGGGGAATTTGCTTCCAAGATGTTTTTTTTTTTTTCTTTTCTGGCATCTGGGCTGGGTCTTTTGACTGGAACACCTACACAGGCCCTCACCATGTGATATAGACTTCTCAGTGCATGGTGGCTGGGTTCTGAAAGGATGTGTCGCAAGAGAGGCCTCTAAAGAGTGAGAGAAACGGATGCTGCAAGGCCATTTCTGACCTAGTCTCAAAAGTCACAGCATATCACTTCCATTGGGTTCTATTGGCAAAAAAATAGTCAACTAAGGTTGGCTCTGAGTCAAGGAGAGAGGACATAAAGACCATCTCTGAGGGTAGGGGTATCAAAGAACTTATGGACATATCTTAAAACCAGTGTACTGTATGAGTAATATGTGATCACACATCAGCATGTTCATTTTTTTTTTACATTTTGAAATATCGAATATTATCTTTGTCACAGACAAATCCTAAGTTGACAGTCAATGATTCTCACCTCGGGGTTTACATCTTTGTGTAAATACCCCTTTTGTGAGTATGGGCAGAATTTGTGAACTTACATTTAACTGATAAAATAATGTGATAGACTGTCATTCCTGCAATTATATCATATCACATAAGGTGCTATCTTAGCCAACTGGAGTTATAGAGTCTCCTGTGGGCTCAATGAAGGATGTAGCCATGTTGGAGAAGTGCCCACATGGCACTGAATTATGGTCACTAGGACCTGACAGCAGCCTCCACCCTCCAGCCAGCAAATATGAGGACTTAGAATCATATAGCCACAGAAAAATGGATTCCACTAACAACTCAAATGAACTGGGGATGGAATTCTTCCCCTGCTGAGCTTTTTGTTGGGAATATAGTCCATTTACTTTGATTGCAGCCTTGTAAGACCCTGAGGAGAGGACCCTGTTAAGTTATGCCCAGATTTCTTCACATAGAGCTGTAAGATGATAAATGTGTGTTACCTTAAGCTTCTTGGTTACACAGTGACAAAATACCAATACCACATTTTTTTTAAGTTTATGTGTTTATTTTGAAAGAGAGAGCATGAGCAGGGGAAGGGCAGATAGAGAGGGAGACAGAGGGAATCCCAAGCAGGATCTGCACTGTCAGCATGGAGCCCTATGTGGGGCTTGAACTCATGAACTGTGAGATCATAACTTGAGCTGAAACCGGTTGAGACACCCAGGGGCACCCAATCCAATCTTATGTGCTGTGGTTTTAATCATATAGAGTGATCACATCATTTTATTGTCTAAATGGACTCTTTTGAATTTGAAAAAATGTACCAAAGTAATTGAAATTGTGTAAATTTGAAATATTTACGGAAAATATATTGGTGAACCTATAAAATTGTTCTTTTAAAACAATATTTTTAATTTTCTTAAAAAATAAAAAAGATACGCATATATAAAAAGAAAATAGATATTATTGTAGCAAATACCTGAACATTAAAAAAAATCTTAGCACTACATTTATGAGCTTAGTCTATTTGTTAGTCATGTCTTTAATAGTTCATCACTTTTAACTATTAACTATCAGACTTAATATCAAAAATTTCCATATATCTACATTCTTTCCTAAAGTTATGTATTTTATTCAATAAAATTGAAATTTTACCACTGTATTGAACTCTTTCCTATGAAAAATAATAGTTTTTAATTGATAAAATATTTTTGTACAGTAACTGAGTTTCCTGGTACCCTCAGAAAAAAAAAATCTTCTAAATAGAGGGTATCTCAATTCCTATATTTTATTCCAATATTTTAGTCCAAGTGACTATACTATTTTTTAAGTTTATTTATTTATTTTGAGAGAGAGAGCAGAAAGAGAGAGAGAGAGAAATCCCACTGACAATGCAGAGCTCAACATGGGGTTCAATCTCCTGAACCATGAGATTATGACCTGAGCTGAGATCAAGAGTTGGACACTTAACCAGCTGAGCAACCCAGGCATCCCTATACTGTCTTTTAAACTGCATTTATAATATTTTTGCTTTGACAAAATCATTTGTAAGATAAAATTCATCAAGCAAACTCCCCATGAATATTTGTTATTCTGTTCAATTCAATATTTCTCTTTTAATGTAAATATCAATATCCTATTTAATATTTATTTTGTTGAATATTTTCCAAATAAGGTGCTGTGAAAGAATCAACCTTCTTACTTCATTTCATTCCCATACAGAATATGAATCTATCCAAGAACACATAAGATTTTTGTCAAAAGGTTCTTCCCCAAATTCAAGATAACACACAACTCAATTATACAATTTCAGACTTAAATCTTATATATCATTTAACTTTTACCAATTAGCTTAAAGTAGTAAAGATAAATATTAGCAACTTCTCTTTGCAAACTGTTTTCTTTAAGTGCAATTTCCTAAAATTTTCAAAATTTGAAGTCTTGGGCACTCTATTAATTGATCATATGTATTAAAGATTTCCAACTCATTTTGAAAATGCCATAACAATTCGGAGGAATCTTTTACAAAAACAAAAACAAAACATTTAGTATATATTAGAAACTGAGATTGATTTGCAAAGTTGTTCACAAGGGCCCTAACAGTCTAAAATCAGATCAAAGATAAACAGTGAAGAAGAAATCTCATGGGTTGCCTGGGTGGCTCAGTCTGTTAAACATCCAACTCTTGATTTCATCTCAGGTCATCATCTCAGGGTCATGGAATCGAGCCCCACATTGGGCTAGACATGCTGAGTGTGAAGCCTGCCTGGGATTCTTTCTCTGTCTCTCTCTCTCTCTCTGCTCCCCTCACCTCTCCAAATAAGTAAGTAAACATTTAAAAAAGGAATGTTATATATGCTTTTATGCTATAGTATTTTTTTCAACATCAGTTCATCTCAAAAGATTGTGATTCAATGATATATTTCCTGATATGTGTAAATTTTGACATCCATATTTTCAGTTTGATTAGTAGAATATTTCCCTAGTTTAGCAACATTCGTGAGTTATTTGTGTATCACAACCAATCCCAGCTACATTTTTTCTTCATAGGCTTTTTAGTAGGAACACACTTTTGTTATACTGCTGCGTTACACAAAAGACCTTATTTGTAATATCACAATAACAACAAAAATTATCTTCAATGTTAAACTTTTAACTGAACTTATAATAGCATTCACAGTCAAGTCAGATCTTTCCCTTGAATATATTTGAACAGCTTGACTTTCGTTCCATGAGTCAGATGAGAAACCATATCAAACTTTTGTAGTAATTAGCTAAGCTGCTTTTCTATTGAAATCTCTGAACAATGTACTAAAAAAGGTATTACTTACAAGTTCTCTTTCTCATGGAGCCAGTGTATTAACAGCCCTATTTTTGCTATTCACCTGTGCACATGCATGCACACACACACAAACACACAAATACACACACACACACACACAAAGTCTTAGAATATAAATAGGAATATTAAGTTAGAATAATAACTAAACCAAAGGTCATGCTTTATAGATTGATAGATATTCCACCTCTGCCTGTACGTGTTGTCTTTTGGTATAGTCTTCTTAAAATGCTGGTGCTTCTGTTGTAGATTTGTCTTTTGATTTTAATGTGATCGGTACAACTCCCAGGGTGGATGGTAAATACTGAAATACATTTTGTTTAAATTACAAGTGCCTCATCAACTTTCTTGAGAAATGGAAATTCAGAACTTAGTACTTTAAATTTTTTTTTTCAACGTTTATTTATTTTTGGGACAGAGAGAGACAGAGCATGAACGGGGGAGGGGCAGAGAGAGAGGGAGACACAGAATCGGAAACAGGCTCCAGGCTCTGAGCCATCAACCCAGAGCCTGACGCGGGGCTCGAACTCACGGACCGCGAGATCGTGACCTGGCTGAAGTCGGACGCTCAACCAACTGCGCCACCCAGGCGCCCCAGAACTTAGTACTTTAAATGCACATTTGTTTTCTCCTGAGATTGCTATCCAAATATTTTATTCCAAAATGAAAAGTGTGAGCATAAGTAAAAATCCAGTGCACAGTTGTAGATTTACATTGTATAGTAAAGTCTTCAAAAACCTCACAATATCCAGCGTGTCCGCTACTCTCCATACTCCATTGCAGGACTGCTCAGCCTCTATTTCTTTACATGATTCATGCATGTTTAGCTTATGATTTTCAATATTTCCTTCTATTCAGAGGATTGGTATTTTGTCAGCTTCAGACATTTCACAGGACTAAGAAGGAGTCATGGAACAACTAACCAGCTAGTAAGACCAAGGGATCAGCAGGAATTGATGGATAGATTTCTTTTCTGACCATCATCACCCAAGACCACATGGAATTAGCTGTCCCTAGCTGTTTCTCACAAAGCCCATTTTATTTGATCAGCTGGCACCCTGCATGCTGTCCTTGAAAAGGAGATAGTAGTTACATGTTGCATCTGGAAAAGATCAAATAAAGAAAGAGGCTTGCTGCTGGTCCTCTTACAGATTTAACCACGTGTTAAAGTGAGAACTCCATTCTCAGAACAAATGTCTCACACTCTGCAAGATGAGATTATGGCAGAAGCTGAAGGTTGACTTAGCCCATCCTGGCTTATTTTCATATAATTATTAAATAAAATCCTTTGCTAAAAACGAGAAATTCATGAAATTCTGTATAGTATAGGATAGCGAGACAAGTAGAATCTGGGACTAACCCAAGCACATGGAAAACTTGGTCTCACTGAGATATGGAGGATTCAGATAGTTGAACTAATGAGAAGGGAAGAAAGTAAATTGTCTAAGTAACAATTTAGAATCATTGGATTCAAAACCATCTTTATAGTTATTCATTTCTTCATAAGATAAAATTCTTACCCTCTCCTGCCAGGAATTTTTTATAGATGGCACAATTTGTAAGAAGCTGAGTACATTGTTCCTACTGTGTCAGTGTAAGATACACTTTCTAATTTAATTTATCTATAAAAATGATGACTAATATAATATGTGGTGATAATTCCCCCATTGTAGTAGGAAGGAAGTATACGTAAGTGACTCCAGTATAGCTTTGGCGCCAAATGGCTTGGGTTTATAAACCAACTAACTCATTTCTTAGCAATTCGACTTTGGTCAAATTATTTAATCTCTCTATGGTTCCAATTTTTTGCTTCCAAAAGGTTGATATTAAAGATACCTATGTAAAAGAGTTGTTCTTCTGAGGACTAAATGAATTAATATATGAAGAACTGCTAATATAGTGTGTGGCACATAGAAATCAATCAATTCAAGCCAGCTATAGGTTGCTATCATTTCAATCAACTCTCCTAGAAGCTTAGAAGGAGATAATATACACCATGCATTTAATATGATATAAATTAACTGTTCTTGATCAGATAAAATGTTGGTTGTTAGACTATATTCCTTTTAACATTTTATAGTCAGCATGAAACAAAGTAAAACAAGGTGTTAGACCAAGAGAGAAATCATAATTTTTGAAGACACAATACTTACAAAGGCAAAATCTTTATAAATTGTGCTGTATGATAGTGTGTATTTTCTGCAAAATATCACTTCTACCACACAGAGTTAAGATAGAGTAGTGGCAACAAATGTCCATCGACTGATGAATGGATAAAAAATATGTGGTATATACAGTGGAATATTACTCTGGTATCAAAAGGAATGAAATCTTGTCATTTGCAACAATGTGGATGAAACTAGAGTGAATTATGCTAAGTGAAATAAATCATTCAGAGAAAGATAAATATCATATGACTTCACTCATATGTGGAATTTAAGATAAAAAACAGAAGAACATAAGGTAAGGGAAACAAAAATAAGATAAAAACAGAGAGGGAGACAAACCATAAGAGACTATTAAATACAGAGAACAAACTGAGGGTTGCTGGAGGGGTGGTATGTGGGGGGATGGGCTAAACAGGTGATGGGCATTAAGAAGGGCACCTGTTGGGATGAGCACTGGGTATTATATGTAAGTGATGAATCACTAAATTCTATTCCTGAAATAATTACTGTGTTATGTGTAAACTAACTTGGATGTAAATTAAAAAAAAATAAGTTAAAAAAAAAGAGGGGTGGCAAGAGAAATCTAAGCTTTGCTGGCTATCATTTGTAAGAAGATAATATTTGAATGCTAAGAGTTAAAAGATTTATAAACTAATTTTAATGAGTTTGTTTTGAACTAATGATAATAAAAATATATTGATCCTCTTCATATTTGAATGATTATAAAGTGAGATAACATGTAATCAGTTTCATGATATTTATGGGTCTCATACTCATAACTATGGTTTTGTCAGGATATGATCCCAGGAATGTAATTTTTGAACTGAACTTTAAATCTCTGCCTGGGAAATCTGGTCTTTGATGGGATTTCAACAACTCAATGAGCAAGACAAAGGGAATAAGGGAACTACTTACTGGAAGAGGTTTTACATTTGTAGGAAGTCTATTTTCCATAGGTTAAACATTTGAAATTATGGGAAAAGAAAAAAAAGCAAATCTAAAATGATCCATGTCTCTGATGGATTTCATTCTTGCTTAGTGTGATTTCCGCAAAAGTAGCTATAGCCTGATGATAAAAAAAAATGTAGGCTCTGTAGTCAGACCACTTGGGTTTGAACTCAGCTGTCTTGCTAACTAGCCATGTCATGTTATGTGACTTAGTTAACTTCTCTGTGCTCAAACTGTCTCAATTGTGAGGTAAGAATCAGAGAACCTTTCTCATTAATTAGATAATGTGCATAGCAGAGTACTTACCATAGTTCCTGTCACAGGTAAAGTCACTGCCATCATCATCTAGCATACCAGTCATGTTCAATCAGTGGTGGTTATTGCCTCCCAGGGGGCATTTGGTAGTGCCTGGGGATAATTTTGGTTGTCATGAGTTAAGGGAGGCTACTGGCATCTGCTGAGTTAGAGGCCAGAATTCTGCTAAAATTATTAAAATTCAAAGGACAGCCCCCATGCAAAGAATTAGCAGGCCCAAAATGTCAATACTGTTGAGGTTGAGAAATACTGATTTTAAGCTATTCTGTTAAGATGATTTTGTTGGTTTCTTTTTCTTTTTTTACAGGTTTTTTTTAATGCTCATTTGTTTTGAGGAAGAGAGAGAGAGCAAGAGTGTGCGTGTGAGCTGGAGCAGGAAAGAAAGAGAGGGAGAGAGAGAATCTCTTCACCTTCAGGCTCAACCCTGACAGTACAGAAACTGATGAGGGGCTTGATCTCAGGAACCATGAGACCATGATCTGAGCCGAGATCAAGAGTTGGATGCTTATCTGAATGAGCCTCCAAGCACCCTTGAAAATGAAGTTTAAAGGTCAAAAAACATTTTCACAGTGTTGCAAATAATGCTGATTAATCCTAACATTAAGTCTATACCTTTAAGCTTTTGTTAAGCAAACTATGAGTTACCAAGAATCAGAAATCTCTATGAATAATATATAACTATGAGAAAAGGAAATGTTTCTGAGGGCATAATAAAATAAACTAACAAGTATGTTTGTACAATATAGAGTGAGAAAGTGAAATAGAAGATACTGGAAAAAAATAATGAGAGCAGGGACTGAGTGGGAAGAAGGGAATCTCCAGAACCTGTTTCCTTGCTCTCCTGCACCCCTACCTATCTAGTGGGTTTATAATTTTTTAGCTGATGTCAAACTTTAAATGAGTGAGTGAAAACTTATCCAAACATCATGTATGAGTTTTGAAAGTTGTCAAAATTAATATTGCATTACACAACAGCTATAGATCATTGCCTTGAAAATTCATATGATTCCATATTGATGCATTTCCATTTGTGAATTTAGAGGAGACTTGAGGCTGGTAAAATGCAGAGCATTGAGTAATGCCACTTATTAATGCACTCTTATGACTTTCTGCCCTTACAATTTTTGACTAAAATGTTCTCAGAGTGATGGCATTCCAGTTTGAAAGGGACTCCATTATCCAATCAGTTGTTTTGAGTTCTTTGGAGAATTGACCTTCCAAGAGAACACTAGGAAGCTGTTGCCATGGCAACTACTTTTTCCATGATGGAAAAACTTCTATAAGTGGTAGAGTAGAACTTCATTAGGTCAGGAAAAAAAAATGTGATATGTGGAGAAATATACTAATGAGTATCCCAGGTGACAGAGAAAGAAAAAATGAAAAGTAAAAAATCATTGGGAATTCACAACTCATAATTCCTATTAGATATTTTGATAAGCTTATAGCATGGGCGTGAACTCATGGCTCGAATTACTTTCAATAAGAGTAATATCACCACCACCACTACACATGATTATCAAGATGATGTCCTCTCTGCAAATTTTCTTTGAGGACCTAGACCTTAGTCTTAAACCCTCAGTAAGACAGAGCATATATAAATGCTGAAGTTATAAAGAGAATTATTTAATCTTATGTTGTTCCCATGGACAGTACTTTAAATGTAATCAAGCCTGAAAAGGCTGAAAGTCTTTGTCATCAAGCCTGAAAGTCTTTGAATTTCAGACTTAGGACAAGATTTGTTCCTCCCTACATTGTGGAAATCTCACGGAATGAAGAATCAGAAGACTGAGGTCTAGAATAAACATTTTAACCTCTGCGAACAAAGGTTTCCTTTTCTAGAAAGTGTTATAAGGAACAAATGGCTGTATGTGTGTGAATAATGCCTGTTTATCGTTTATTCTTGAAAAACATGAGATTAAAAAAAGGTAGAGCAAAGTCTTTGAGATACACAAATTTGAACCCACTAACATTTCCTGTTGGTTTTGGTGTAGTTGTCCAAGGTCTCTGAGCCTCAGTTTCTTCAGCTATTAAATGGAGATGACAATTCAGTCACATAGTTAAAACCTCCAGTGGAGTGCTTCATAGGTCTTGTCACTTAATAAATCCAATCTTTCCTCCCCAGCTTACAAGAACAGGTATGACACACTTTAAAGAAAATCTAAGGCTGTATATAAAAGTCTGACTTGCAAAGTAAATACTTTAAAATTAGCCTCGTTTTAGCACCTTCCGTGGATTTATGTGTTTATGTTCATCTGTGGCAAAACTGAAAAGGATCGTTGTACCTGTAATTTCCACCGTGAAATAATCACGAACATAAAAATATCATTAGATCAGGTACTTTTATGAACACTTTTATTTGAAATTATTTCCATGTCTTGATAGTTCTTGGTGGTAATGTAGCCTGTTATCAACTGATCTTTCTCTTCCTTTCCCTGCTGTTCCACTTCACATGATGGGCGTGGTTTGTCCAATCTTCTCAAATATGCCCTCCTCCTGGTGCCTTCTCTTATGTCCCTAACTCAAAATGGAGTGTGCTCTGCCCCTGTGGTTTTCATGTTATCACTTGGCACTCATCGACATCCTGCTTTGTTGTAGATATTTGAGTGGCATGTTTCACTACTAAATTAGAAGTGTTTTTGTGTGAAAGGCTGCTTGTTCATTATTACTCCTCACAGGGTGGTATAGTGCCCTATACTTATTACGCATTTAAATATTCAATACACATTTAAGGAACATGCAAATTATGCTATAAATAATGTTTTTTAAATCTAGATTCTATATTTTAGGATTTAGTGTCTTACAGTCATCTGACTAAAATGCATCTGCTACTATATATATATATTAGTATTTATTTATTAGTATATATATTTAAAGTTAAATTTTAGTTTTCTTTGGATGTCACCACTACAATGTGAGACCTTTAAAGTCAAGAAGGTATGTCTTACATATCTGTTCATATTTATTTTCCCATTAACTATTGAACATCAAAAAAATTTCTTTAGTGAATTAAACTAATGTTCTATAGACGTCATTAAATTTGGGCTTTATAAAGTCTCTCCAACTGGGGCAATGACATATATATATATATATATATATATATGACATATATATATGACATATGACATATATATGTGACATATATATATGACATATATATGTGACATATATATGTCATATATATATATATTCTTAACAGTGAACTGATTTGATTTGAAAGAGGAGAAGGGATAGAAAGCTGAGATGTGTTATTGAGCGCTTGCTATGTGCAAAGCAAAATACCAAGTTCTTTGTATTTGTAATTGATATTGACTTGTTTTCTGATTTAATAGTGCTTTATACAGATTCAAAGAATGATCCTGTCCATGGGTAAGAGTGACTATACTTTACCTGTTAAGGTCACATTTACTGTAAACCATCAAAATATATTAACTGATTGATAAAACATTTGCCAAATAGAGTCTGAGTTTGTAGGTAATGGAATGGAAAGATGCTTTTAGATGTGTTGCCAAAAATTATGTGCACTGCAGCCATCTAATAAGCTAAAAATAGTTAGTGAACAGTCAATGTTTGTATCTTTTATTTTATAACACAGCTGGCAAATCTAATGTTTTCTGATCCTTCTGAATTAGTGAAAGAAGAAATGGACTCCTACATCTGGAGCAGTGTGGTTTGCAGCTTTGTTCTGATTTCTGTTTCTAGTGCCAGGTATCCATCACCTGGGTGGGGTGTTATTTTGGTAAAATAGATCTCATTACTTACTCTCAAAAGAATGCTCTATTTCAGAACAATGCTATTGTTAATGGAACTTTATTTTTAGGGACCAAATGCCAAGAATGTTTTTAAACATTCTGTTATCCTTCCCATCAATTTAGATCAGCCAGACATAACATATGTGAGAAGTTATCTAAATTTTTCAGTAATAAAACTGAGATGATGAAAGCTTTGCTTCCCCTTAGGTATCATCCAGTATTGGTAACCAAGTTGTTTTCATTCTTTCTTTTTTATTGTTTAAGGCTGGTGCACATTAGTCTTGTGATACTTGCCAAAGTTCTATAGCATCATTGTTTGAGACTCACCATATGTGTCTTTGATCCCTGCCCAGTAGGTACCTTGGCTACATGCCAGTTTGGCACTTATTACTATTACTATTTTGATTTTTTCACTTGCTTCTGATTTTATCCATTCTGTCATCATACAAACCCTTAAAAAGCCATCTTTGGGACCAAAGAGACTCACGAAATGACCTGTTTTAAGTGGACCCTTCTCCCCCAAGAACTTGGCACTTGAGAGGATTGATATGGTCAGTCCACCTCGTTTTGGGTCGACTGGTCTCTGGAATACAAACCCCTCCTCATTATGTATTTGAGAGCCTTTATTTAGGATATAGATAATGCACAACTATGTAATTTATTGTTGTCATTTTATATGGAGAAGTAGGAAGAAGGATGGGAGGGGTTATACAGAATATGTGGCTTCAGTCTAGTTTTCTTTCTTGTGGATTCATCAAAATATTAGAACTCTACTGTAAGTTTCTCAGTTTCTCCTACTTAAACTGAATATTCTTAGTTCACTTCACCATCTCTTGGATTCTGCCTTTACTTTCCTAGAGGTGATAGGAATCCCAGAATGCATTGAAAAGTATGTGCAAACACAGTAATTATATAAAAAAAATTCAAGTTAGAATTCTGATAGACAACTAAGCTGATTTAAAAAACATAGACAACTAAGCTGATTTAAAAAAATAATAAATGTTTATTTTTATTTTTTTCAGGGAGAGAGACAGAGACAGAGACAGACAGAGTGTGAACAGGGGAGGGGCAGAGAGAGAGAGAGGCACAGAATCCAAAGCAGGCTCCAGGCTCTGAGCTGTCAGCACAGAGCCCAATGCAGGGCTCAAACTCATGAGCCATGAGATCATAACCTTAGCCGAAGTTGGAGGATGAACGTACTGAGCCAACCAGGCGCCCCATGCTGATTTGAAAGATGTGTTTCCTTCCCCTCAAACACTGATATCAAGGACACACCCAGGTACTAAATATTGCCAAAAAGCCCACAAGAGAGTAAAAGTCTGTATAGCCAGAGACTGGTGTTTTTATCACATGGGAATGGGATATCCAATAGCCATCTGAGAAAGGGAGCTAATTGAGCCAAGATCATAAACCATTAGGTCTCCAGAGGCAGTTTCGTGTGTACGAGATGGTGAAGGTTCATCTGTGAGTGTGTGAGTGAGAGATGAAATCCCTGCAAGAAAACTGAAGCCAAATTCCATTGTGCATGGTTTTAAAGATTCATAATGTCCTTATGGTACCTCAAGCTAAGATGTTAACGACAACAAAAATAAATCCTAGCGCTGTTAAACCAAACTCATTGGAAATTCCAGCCAAGCCAAAGTTAAGCCATTCTTTAGGGATGTACCAATAACCCATAGAAGATTCCCATGGGGGGGAAACAAAAACAAAAACAGAAACAAAAACAAAAAACAAAAACAAAAACCTTTCACCAAGGCTAAAACTTATATTAGTAAATTATGAACCACATGAGAAAATACTGTATATATGAAAACAAACTTTGTTATAAATAGAAACAGAAATTGACAGAAACACAACTATCATGGAAGATGTTGTGTTTTGGAGATTAATTAGACAATAATTTATAGAAACATTCACATGATCATATTCTAGCTACCCATCTCCCTTTCAAAAATAAGTAAAAGGCTGTACTTTATTTTTTTTTAATTTTTTAAAAAAAATTTTTAACCTTTATATATTTTTGAGACAGAGAGAGACAGAGCATGAATGGGGGAGGGTCAGAGAGAGAAAGAGACACAGAATCTGAAGCAGGCTCCAGGCTCTGAGCCATCAGCCCAGAGCCCGATGCGGGGCTCGAACTCACAGAACGCAAGATTGTGACGTGAGTTGAAGTCGGACGCTTAACCGACTGAGCCACCCAGGCGCCCCAAGGCTGTACTTTAGAAGATTATTGAAAAATGCTTTTGATTATAAATGTGTATATGAATATTGCATAGCCATTGTCATCATAGTTTGAAAGAATTTAATTCAATGTTAAATGAAATGGTCAGAATGAAAAGCATAGATGGAAAATATCAATTTATTTTCTAAGATATAATATATTAAAATATTTCTAGCTTTAGAATGTTAGGTGATTTCATTGATATCTTCATGCATCTTTTGTATTTCCCAAAATGTCTACAATATGGAAAAAATATTCAAATGATAATACAGCATAGGAGAGCCCTATAACTTTGAGAATTGCACAAACTTTGATATTTATGGAGTTAAGAATAAGTTTAGAAAATGGGCAGGAGATGAGACTGTAAAGATAATTAAGAATCTCAAGAAAAATTGAGTGAAGTTTTAATAAACTTCTTTGAGATTTCTGTGAGAAATCTCTAAGAATTCTAAGCTTAGAAATACTGATCAGGTATGTACTTTCAAAAACTTCTCAGGCTGTACAGTGTAGATTTTTTAAGGTAAAATAAACCAGAAAACCAGGCTACAGTAGTAATAATAGTTAAATTTTATTGGGTGCCTACTATGTGCCAGAGACCATGTGTTGATGACTTTATATAGTCTAGCTCATATCATCTTTGAAACAGCTCTCTCAGGTGAGAAACTTCATCATCACCCATCTACATGTAACGAAACAGAGGCTAAAGAACTTGCTGAACATCACTTAGTTCCTAAGTGGTGGAATCAGTCTCCCATCTCAGATACTCTAAAACCAGTTCTTGGGCTCTCCCTCACTATGCTATAGGTGATGCCTTTCAAAGAGAAATGTGGCAGAGAGAAAGCAACAGAACAGAAAGAGACAATGGATGGGTCCAAGATATTAATTAACATCTCTGCTTGAGAGATTGGATTTTGAGTAGGAGCTTAAGGAGGGAAGGGAGTTAAGAACAATCCAGGAAAGACAGGTAATTGAAAGTTATATACATGATTTAAAAGTTACTTATATTCCCTAGAGAAAACAGGAAATTAATTTTTTTAATTTGCAATGAATTTTTGTGTCTTCTCATTATTTGAATGTTGAAATGCAATGAAGCAGAAATAGTTTAGTTCTGATGCATAATGAGAGTAGCATAGAGTGCAGATCATGTATGCCACACACTTTGTGATTTTTTTAATGTTTATTTTTTTTATTTTGAGAGAGAGAGAGAAAGAGAGAGAGAGAGAGAGAGAGAGAGAGAGAGAGAATGTGTGCACAAGTGCAAGGGTGCATGATCAGGGGAGGGGCAGAGAGAGAGCGACAGGGAGAGAGAGAATACCAAGCAGGCTCTGTGCTCTGAGGGAGAGCCCCACTCTGGGGTAGATCCCAGGAACCATGAAATCATGACCTGAGCTGAAATCAAGAGTTGGATGCTTAACCAACTGAGCCATCCAGGTGCCCCACTTTGTGATATTGAACAAATATTTCTTTTACTGCCCTGATGGAACCCACATTTCTTTACCTGCATATGGGGAGAAAGAGCTACATTGCCTACCGCAGGGATTTGCTGTTATCTATTCTCATTTCGTCTAGAGCTTTTTAGATTTGTAATAATAGGGGTACATGTTGAGAATTTCATTCTAATAGTAAAAAAGAAAGATGTACAATAAGGTAACTGTTCAAATTTATAAATTTTCCGCATTCATAATTAGCTTTAACGTCAAACTGTACCTTCCAGCAAAAGCCCATCTATTTTCACTATCTTTCACTTGTGCGATTATACATTCTTAAGATATTTGGTCCTTATTATTGCTAATGATTTTGGTATTTATAGTTTAAATTTTTGATATAGCATTTCCCATATGAAATGCACGAAGTTAATCTGTGCCAACAAATATTTTCATATTTATAAGGCTTTTCTGTAAACAAAACAAAACAAACACTATATTACTATCATGAACTCATTGGGAAATGACATTTTCTGAAGACCTATCCTATTTAGAAAACTAGTAAGCACTAAAATTTACTTCTTGGTGTTCTTAGTACCAAGGGACATACAATATTTGGCTTATCTCAGAAGTCATATTTTCCAAAAGCTTAGGCTTCACTAATAATTATCAAAACTGTTTCAAGTTTTGAAGGACTGACTCCATTATGAAGGTTACCTTGCTATTACTATTGTTCAAACTGGTCCTTTAAAATTTTTTCAAATCTTATGTTCCCTGTTATAGTATTACAACAGTGAGAAAAAAAAATGGTAATAGGCATTGTTGCAACCTAAATGCATTTCAGTTGTGTGGAAAATAATTAACAGTTGAGCTCTGGTAAAAATGACATAGAATCGATTTAACACTATGAATATATGCCTATAAAATAGTCACTATCCGGTCAATAACAATTGGAATTTTTTTGTGCTTTAGAGAATTAAAGGCATCCAATAATTGCAGGAGTTCAGTTTGGCTGCTCAGAGCATGTTCTCCAAGTTAATCTCCTTGGTCAAAGCCGTGGGGTCTAAGATCCCCTCATCCGCTTTGCCTTTTCCAAGGCTGTTCCAGTAAGGATCTACGTGATACCTCTCCATTCTACACCTTTTTTGGTCTTTAGTGTTTTATTTCTATTACCCATGGGAAGTCTTACCATCCTCACAGGTAATAATGATTGTGTCCTTATTCTGGGTGTTAAATTCCTTCTAAGTGTGTTTATGCTGTTCCACAACATAATCTTTGTATCCTTTCATCTGGTAGTGCAACATCAGCCAGCTTCTGATTTCTATTTGCTACAGCAACCAGTCCAGCTGACTGGTGTCCCTGGCCATGCACGCTTGGTTGCACAAGACTGTTCTTGATGAATGTCTAGTCACTCTCAAGCTGCTGAACCCACTCTGAAAAGTTTTAGAGTGGGTCCAGGTGATGTAAGTGTGCTTGTGTGAAAGGAGAGGAGGTACAGAAATGGTCTGTTCCAGGACCATCTTCCCCATCCCCTCCACAGCAAAGAGTACTCCTATTCAATGTCCCAAGGATTTGTATAGCATAGTCAGTTCGAACGAATTTAGCCTTTAGGGCTTTAATAATTTTGAGCCATGTATCTCTTACTCAATTCTATCTCAGTGCTTAACTTGTAGTACCAATTTACTGACAGTGTGGTGACCTACCAAGTTATCTGTGATATTTCCCCCAATTTTGTATTTTGTATATTCTCTTCTTTATTACACGGTGTTTTTACCTTGCGGATGCCCTCAAAATATTTTAAAATCGAGCTTACTATCATCAAACAGAAACTCAAATGAGTTCAAGGCTGGAGAAACCCACATTAAGCATGAAAGTCTGCAGCTGGGACTGAGCAAACTCACCGGCACAAAAACGCATGCGCCCTTCCTTTTATTTACACCCTTTCTTTCTCTTAGGATCTGAACCAGGTGAGAAGCCGGTAAGTGGGGCGTGGGCAGATAGCCCCGCACGCTGAGCGCAGTAAGGAAAACGCGCCACACTTGAGGAGCCGTGGGTACAGTTCCTTTTCTTCTCCGGTCGCGAGTGCTGGGGGCGTCCGCCGCAGGTGCCTCCCGAGCTCCCTGCCCCGGGCGCAGCCGCCGCTGCCGTCCGCTCCCCACCCTCTCGGCGCCGCCGCAGTGCGCGGAGCAGGGCTGGTGCTCTCCGCCCGTGGCCCGGTGGGGCGCGCTCGGGGCCAGCGCCGCTCGCTCCGCATCCCTCTCCTCCAGGCTCCTGGAGCACTCCCATCGCCGTCTGCAGTCCCAGGCCCCGCCATGGGGAATGTGCCATCAGCGGTGAAGCACTGCCTCAGCTACCAGCAGCTTCTCCGGGAGCATCTCTGGATCGGGGATTCAGTGGCTGGGGCACTTGACCCTGCGCAGGTACTACCTCGCGGCCCAGGGTGTCCCCACCCTTTTGCACACTGCCAGCTGATCTCTGTCCCTGTTATGTAGCCACCGCACCCTAGGGCCCTTCCAGCAGCGGTTCCGTTTTGTTAGGCCTCACCTCTTAAAAGATTCCCCATCATCTCTGTGCTGTGAACATGTAGACCCGCCTCTATAGCTCAGATCCAGCAAGATCTCTACCTGTGGCCTTCTCCCGGTCCCCCAAAAGAAACTGTTTCTTTTCTGTTTTTCCCCTTGGAGGGGACCCATTATATAATCTTATCTGCAGGCATTCCTCCAGGGACAGTGCCTTTGTTTTCACTTCCTTTCCTGTACTGTGGAACAAAGAGGACACATTTGTCAAAATTGTGGCAGAAAAAGGAATGAAGCCAACATACAAGGCTAGGATAAAATGGTAGAATGAAATTATCTGTCGTACCAGTAATTATCCCTAATGTCGTACCAGTAATTATCCCCCAATTTATGCTTGAACACACTTGAATAAGCTTGAAAAAAACATTGTAAATAACAGCAATTTCAAACCAAAATTTATTTCTGTGTGATTCCTGAATACCTATTTTGAGACAACAGGCAACTTAATAGTATCCACATGTTTGCAGCCTAATGCACTCTCAAATGGCAGGTAAAAAAGAAATAGATATTTGCTTTTCCTTTAAAAGAGGTCAAAATGTAAAATTTTGCAAGTAGTGACATTGATCATTGTTTATATGAATGTTAAACCATGGACAAAGGAAGGAACAGTATAATGGTTTAGCTCTTTTTTGTTTTGCTGAATGCAAAATGTTTATTCCTGGTTCATCTTGTAAACAGAATAATAACTTGGGTTAATTATTTTAGTAGGTAAACATTTTACTATGTGGCTTTAAATCAACTACTCTAATACTGGGTATCCCTTCTCCTGTAGTTTTACATTTAGTGTATTCTCCATTTAGTGTATCCTTATGTGAAACTGAGATCTTGTTTCTACAAATCAGAATTCAGCATTTGTGGATTCATTCAAAATCAATCAGAAGACACATTGCTTCTGATTACTTAAAAGATGGCCACAGTCATCTGGTTCAAAGCCTGTTGCTGAGAATTCACAAAAGAGAAAGGTATTCTTCTTGTCTGTTTACATGTCTATTTAATTTTTCTGCATTCTAATTTGATTTTTATCTATTGTAACTGTTAACTTTCATATTCAGTCTGTTATATAATAAGGAATCCTTAATTTGTATTCCCTAACTCTGAGAATTTACATCACTTTTGTTGCTGTGTTAACATTGTATTTCTCTCCCTTACGTTCTAATTTTGTGGGGGCAATGATGGAGGCTAGGCTGCTACCTGCGCATGTCTACTTTGCCCTGTTAATATGTGGAAACAGGTAATTGAAAATGACTAGCAGTATGAGAAACAGCTATATGCTCTCTAAATATTGCCCTTTTATCCCCTGACTGCTTTGCCTGGGAAACTCCTATTCATTTTTCAAACACAGCTTAAATGTCGCTTCCTTTGACCAACTCTTTGCCCTGTCTACAGTTGAAGCCCCATTTCTGTGCTCTCATGGCACTTCATGTATAATTATGTTTTAGTCCCAATCTTGTTGAATTGTAATTTTTAAATCTTATTTGAACTCACAGCACCATTGACACCTGGTACCTGACACCTGACACTTCACTCATTGCAATTGATCTCCTCCCTTGGCATCTGTTTAAACAACACCTGTAACTGCTTTAAGGCCTACCTCTGTGGTTCCTAAATCTGGAACCAGCCTGACTTAGTGGCCTCTACCAGTCTGGGAAATGATCAGTTCCTCATGACTTCTTACCACACTCAGAGTTTCATTTACTATTTATATTGTGTGTGTGTGTGTGTGTGTGTGTGTGTGTGTGTGTGTATATATATATATATATAGTGTATTTATTTATCCAGATTTATTTTCCCATCTCCCTCTTAGACTCCAGTCCTCACGTTCAACTGCTCATTTGACATCATCATTTTCAAATTGGAAAAACAATTCAGACTCAGCATTTCCAAAACTAGATTTGTGTTCTCCCTCCCTAATCTCCAGAACTTCTCCAGTATTTCCTAAGAACCCCATCACAGTTCATTCCTTTCTATAAACCACAAACCAAGAGCTCTTTATTTTCATTTCCTACATCCAAAGTATCACTAACTCCTGCAATTTTACATCTTGACTTTCTCTCAAATCCATCTATATTTTTCCAACTTTACTGCTGCTACCAATTTTAAAATGGCATTATCTCTCGTGGACTATTAAAGAGTGAGGTTTCTTCAATCCACTGTTTGTATGGCTAGTTGGGAGACGTTCTCTACTTCAAATAGAATCCTGCCGCTCCCCCATTTTACAGCCTTCTATGAATGTCCATTACTATTAGGAATGAATACCACAACTTTTAAAGTGTCTCTGAAGCTTCAAATGGTATTTTCTTTGCATCTCTTTGCAACACCATCTAGAGGTATTCTTTTGTTCTTGCCACAGTGGCCTTCTTTGAATTCTTAATGTTTCTTCTGGAACCAGGATCTTTGATCGTTCTCTCTTCTGCTGGGAAGATTCTTTTCAGCGAATTAACTTCTCTTCACCCTTCAGATCTTCACTCAAATATTGTGTTCCCATGAAATCTTGCCAAGACTCTTAAGATAGGCAACCCTTGCTATCCTATATTGCTTAGTGCACAATTCATCATATATAGTATGAATTATATATTTATTTCTGTGATTATTTGATGTTTAGTTCCCTACCAGATTCAAAGCATCATAAAAGTAAGGGAAACATATACCATTCTCAGCAAGTAACAGAATGGTTAGTTTTTAATGGCCAGTAAATACTTCTTGAATGAACAAATGAATGGATGTTTTTCATATGCTTATGCGGACCATGAAATACTTGTTAGCACTTGCCAGGTCAATGATGGATACATCACAGTTCAATGATAAATATTAGTTAAATGAATGCTAATGTTAGGAGAATGAATACTTGGTGACAATACAGTTGGGTCTTAGTGATAGAAGACGTATATTACTCTGTTGGGGTCTTACCTCTTCATCTCATAGAGGCTACTCAGGTTTGATGGGGAGGAGACTTGAAAATGGATTCTGGGGTTTGCACAGAGACAGCAGAATGCTTAATCATTTGTTCACCATAAAATCTGGCAGACAGAATGATGAGCAGGGCCCCTGTGATTTGAAACAATTTGATAACAGTTGGGACACATAGAATGTTGTGTTTTGAAAGAATCCTGCGCTAGGCAATAGAAGATTGGAAACCTAGATCTTTTTCTGCTACCAAGTCATTCTGTGATTTTGTGTAGGCGATATCCTGGCTAGATCTTAAAATTTCCATTTACACATGAGTGGTAATAATGTATCCCTGATAAATTATTAGGATTAAAAATAAATATTGAGGGTGTGTATGTGTAAGTATACATACATCGGAAGTTTCACAATTTATTATCAAATACAAAATGGGTCATTGTAAATGAAAGGCTTACTGTACCACAGCTCCACTAATTAAATTCTTTGAGTTTCTAATATTTTGCTAATGGCGCTGGTTTTACAGAAGACTTTCAATAGACGAGGCTGTTAAAATAGATCATTCTATGGTTCAAGGTATCTCTTAAGGCCTGTTTGATTTCCTATGTGTGTCTCTTAAAATGGGTATGAAGAAACTGGCTTAATTGGTATGTTTCAAGGTTTTGATTCAGTGTGATCAAATCAAATGTAACCTGGGAAAACAATTCCTTTTTGGTTTCCAAGTGCTACATAAGCAGTATCTAAATTTCTTCTTATATTATTTTTTTATTTTTATTTTTTGAAAGTTTGTTTATTTTGAGAGAGAGAGAGTTAGAGAGTCAGGCGTGGTGGGGCAGAGAGAGAGGGAGGGAAAGAGAATCCCAAGAAGCTCTGCAATGTCAGTGCAGAGCCCGATGCAGGGCTCGAACTCCCAAAGGGTGAGATCGTGACCTGCGCTGAAGTCAGACCCTTAACACTGAGCCACCCAGGTGCCTCAGTTTCTTCATATGTTAATAACCCATGTGACAATAAAATTCTGAACAATCTAAATTCTAATTCAAATGATTTTAAATGTATTAGATGCATAAAAGCAAAACTGTAGATTATGTGACATTAACTTTATAGTTAATGTACATCATATCCTGATTCCTTTAAGTTACATTGGCTCTCTGCAAAAATTGTGATTCAAAGAAAGGATTTGGTGTTCAAATTTCTCTAGAATTTTAAACTGAATATATTTCTGCTTAAATTTAAGCGGAGGATAATGTGACTGCATGCTTTTTAGTTTGCATCTATGCAGTTGTTAGCACATTTACTAAATATCTTAGGACTAGGGAGGAATTTTCAGAAGAGAAAAAAATACCATTTCACTTTTTTTTCTTTTATTTGTCTCAAGTGTTATTTCCCTCTTTTTCTCCCTTCCATTTTGACTCCTTCCCCCTTTTTCTCCTCTTAAAGCTTCTTTTGAAATGACCTATTATTATTAATTTTCCCCCTGCAATAGCTTGTTAATTATATACTGTTTTTACTATACTTTTAGCTGCTATCTATAAGATATCAACACACATCCTGGGATTATTAATTTTTTTATGTTTATTTTTGAGAGAGAGGGAGAGACAGAGCGTGAGCAGGGGAGGGGCAGAGAGAGAGAGGGGGAGACACAGAGTCCGAAGCAGGCTCCAGGCTCTGAGCTTTCAGCACAGAGCCCAATGTGGGGCTTGAACCCACAAACGGTGAAATCATGACCTGAGCTGAGGTCGTATGCTCAGCCGACTGAGCCACCCAGGTGCCCCAATACAGTATTATTAACTATAGTTGCAATGCTTACATTAGATTCACAGAACTTACTTATAGCTGGATATTTGTATAGAGTAACAACTTAAAGTTCAAAAAGAAAAAAAGGAATAAAAAGATGATTGGATGCTTCAGGAAAAAATCATACTTTATGGAAAAATAGACTATTCCAATGGTTTTCACTATAAATAAAAATTATGAAAGATTTTATTTTTGAGACAGAGACAGAGCATGAACAGGGGAGGGTCAGAGAGAGAGGGAGACACAGAATCCGAAGCAGGCTCCAGGTTCTGAGCTGTCAGCACAGAGACCGACACGGGGCTCGAACTCACGGACCGTGAGATCATGACCTGAGCTGAAGTCGGCCACTTAACCGACTGAGCCACCCAGGCGCCCCTGAAAGATTTTAAAAGAAAATTAGGCTCAACTTCAGTATCTGGCTTTAGAAAAACAATACACTACTTATGTGTGACATAGTTCAGTGAAATTTTTGAATAAATCGATGAATGATTATATGGATAATCCCTTTATAATATTTTGTCTCTATTGATATGTTCATCTCAAATCTTTGATTTTATGGGCATGAGGTTTGTAAACATATTTTTGTCATGAACCTTTTCTTTTTAATCCTTTGCATTGCATTATTTCTGTTTCATTCTTTTTGTCAATTCTTAAGCCTTTCTGGAAATCCACGTATTTTATTAGTTCATTTGAAAAGTATTTTGTAGGTTTGTTGATCCTCTTGTCTACATGTATATGTTGGTATCTTTGTGCATATGCATTATGCGCCAAAAACTAATTTCTATTTCTTGAAAAAAAAAAAAGTACTTCTGTGTTTTTGAATTAACATTTACATTTCCCTTATTTGAATGGTTAGCTCATGTAATGTTAGTCTTTTTCAAAACATGTGAAGTGTCTTAAGGCACTCTCATTTCTCTATCATTTTGCTTTAAATGTCTCTTATAAGCTGCTTACCTGATAGTCTGTACCTTTCAGTAAGTGACTTTCTGTGACTGTTGATGTGTTTTTCCTGTCTGCCACGTCTGCCAGCCTCACCACTTTATAGTTTTTATCTCTGAGGCTGTTTATACTTTTTAGTATTATTACTTGATATTTAAATCAGTATGATTGTTTGGAACAAAATATGTACTTCACAGAGTGAACTCGTTGCATCTTTAGCAAAAGTCTGTTTCATTATTACACCATGGCTCCTTGCATAGCACGTTACCAGGTATATGGCCATTCTCAAGACTGTTTTTGTTAACATAAGATCTCTGACAGGTAGGTGAAAGTAGAGTCCAAAGACTTGTATTACTGATGAAGCCAAAGACTTTACTCATGGGCACAACAAAATTAGAAAGTTGAAAATACACATATTTGTGATCAGAAGCTTATAAAGTAAACAGTCACAAGCAGTGATGAGCCCTTTGTATGGCCATGCGATTTAATGGCTCAGATGAAGTTAACTCAGTAAATTTCAGTGGAAGTCGAATAGTGGATGGCAGGTTCACCAGGACCTTGAACACGCTGCAGAACAATCTCGAAATGTGGGGATAAGGGAACCTGGCTTTGGTAGATAAGGGATACAAGTCCTCAAACAGAGATGAAGGACCGTATAGCCCAATCACATGGATCTCAAAAGAGCAGGAGTTTTTATAGGAATAAAAAAGTGCAACAATTTTCAGGAAGTAATAGAAACCAAAGATGCCATCCATACTTTTGGTCACGAGCAAGGTGTAGGAAACTAAGCAGTCTCTATGTGAGAGGGTTCTAGGTCTGATGCTTTCCACACTAGTGATCAAGGCTTCATTTGAGACCATAAGATGATGGGAATGTTCAGTTCAGAGGTTATGCATATAGTGGAGTTTGTTATTACAGAGCTGTTTCCAGATGGAAAACTTATGAGGCTTGAGTCTTCACATAACGAGAAAGGCAGAGAACTATGTGGGGTTCTATAGAAGAAGTAGATGGTTGTTGGGAATAATTTTTTGGGGAATGACCCAAGAAACAGTATTGTAAAATAAAGTGGGTCATCATGTGTTTGATTCTCAACAGTCTTTTGATGGATGTGGTTCTCTTTGGGTATCTTGGCATCTGTCAGGACTGGATTTATTGCATTTTGAGAGAGTCCTCATCTCTCGAGCATGGAGACTGCACATCTTGGAGTCCCCTTTAGTTTGAATTGACTTACATGTGGTTTTGAAAAAAAACAAAAACAAAAACCTTTTTGTCAAGGTTGTTCACATGTTGATTCCTGAAGGGAAATGCCTGGCTGGTGAATGAATGCTGAGATCAAGAACAGAAACCCTGATGGTTGTGGCTTGGTCTCTGTACCGTTGGGAAGGATGCTCCTATGGATACTTCATTCCATACATCCCACATCCAAGATGCAGCTTTTATATATATTTCTCATATTTTCTTTAATTAAGATACAATATTTTGTATGAGTTCTGTATTCAGAACGCTTTTTAATTTATATAGCTACTACTGTGGAGTATTCAATATGTACTAGGTACTAACTGCTTTGCGTACAATAACTCCTTTAATCCTTTCAACAATCCATTTTATGAACTGAATAATAAGGATGCAGAAGGGTAAAATAAGTTGTTCGTGGTCCACAACTAGTGAATAGCAGAGCTGGGAATTGAATTCAGGCAGCTGTGGTTGCAGAGCCCCTGATTTTTCCTCCTATATCAGTGTTTCCTAAACTTTTCTGGTGATAGGAGTCACCTGAGGTGTTTATCAAATGTCCCAGAAATTCTGATTCCGTAGCTCTGAGGTGGAGCCACACCATCACTGTTTTTACATTCTTTTGTTGTTATTGTTGATGTTGGTTTATTTTTGCAAATACTGTGCTGGGTGAGGCTGCCACCGCTGTATCGCTGCATCTGCTTTCAGAGGGTCTGCTGTCATATCATGTTTTCTCTGGTCTATCTTTCCAGAGCTCCTGGCTCCTGTCCATGAAAGACTCCTATGAGTTTCAACTTCCCTTCTGCCCTCTTTGAGGTTGAGACTAGAGTTCTGCCTGGAATAGAATTGCATTGGATACAAAAGGAAAAACAACTTGGTTTCCAATAAATTTCCTGTTCCCTTCAATCTCCAATACTTTCTGTCCTTGGATTTCTGTTGGCTCCTGTATTTCTTGCTTTCTCTTATTCCAGCTGGCTTTCACATCCTTCCCTCCCCCCACTCTGTGTTCTTGTTTTTTTCATTAGCTGTGAGCTCCTCCAAGTCTTCTGGCTTTCTTTATGCTTATTCACTCTGTGCTGTAACTTTCCCTGACCCTTTCTTCTCTCCTTGACTATCCCTTTCCAAGTTTAGCTTTTATTTTTGTTTCTTTTTAGTTTTCCTAATCAACTAAGGGGCTAGACTGTGCAGCACTGTAACTTTATGGGTCACTTTCATGTAGCAGATCATATTAAAGGAGATAAAGCAAAGTCATATATTTGGGGAATATTGTTTTTAACAGTAATTCTGATTTGAAAGTGATCGTCCAGCCTGCTTAAAGCCCTAAAAATAAAAGCAACATGCAGAATTCTGGTTTCCTCCCGCAGGTCTCTCTATTGTTAGTCTAAGTGGGAGATGCAGATTGGCTTCTGCACAGGTGAGCAGACTTTATTCTCTGGAAGTATTTTGTTGGGTCAAGGCTACATTTAAAAGTTAAGGACATAGAAATGCCTTCAGCACGATGTGCACTCTTTATCTGTCTATGTCTCTGCCTTGGGCGTCCAGATTATCTTACTGTGCTGATGGATATAAATATGTATTTTAAATTCTTGATGGACAATTACATGGGGATGCTTTAATGAGATCACCTAGGACATTTCTGAACATTGGCGTATTTTGAACAATATAGAACCTAATGGTAATTAGCAGTAAGAAGGAGTTGTCTTTAAATTACCAGAAATTTGCTATCTTCCCCTTTGGATGATATTTTCTGAGTAATCAGAATTCATTCCTGAGTGAACACTCAGGTGTTGTTGCATTTATTCCACATCTGCCCATGTTGACGGGGACATTTTTGTATTTTCTTCAGAAAATAATACTGGCTGGCATATCCTGTTCCCAAAACATTCATTCTAAAATCAGACTTTATATAAAGAGACTTTTGTGTGAAGATAACTTAGAACATTATTCAAGTTTATAGATGTTTATATTTTTAAACCTTTTTCATATAGTTTATAGGAAAGCCTAGTAATAATGTAATGGAAAGCCCACTAGCAGAAAGGCTCTCTGAAAAATATAAAGTATAAACAAAACTATTGTTTCTACACAGTGATGAAGGGACCAGAGCTGTGAGTTCTGAACATGATTTTGATGAGAGAAGCCGGTATTTCCTTCCCTGATTCAGAGAGAGGAAGGGCTGTGCTCTGGCTCTCTGATGCTGGCAGGGTGGTTAGGACCATGGTGGGCAGGAAGGGGAAGTAGAACCACTAGAGCTTCTGTCCCAAGGGCACTATTCAGGCCACATTTTCATTTTTCATTGCTATCTTCTTCTGAAAGCTCATTTCTTCATCCTGCTTTTTATTTGAATCACTCTTTTTCCTGCATTCCTTTCTTACAACTCAGTTAAAAACACAAGCCTGTAAATATGTTCTAATGCAGCACAGGGGGAGTCAGTGATGATGATAATAGTCTTTGTGTTGGAGGTAGATGGAAGGTCAAATGGGATTCGGATAGATGGAAGAACTTCCTGGTCAGAATAAGATGGTTGAAAATATACTGGCAGAATTAATATCATTAATTCATGGAGAGTTATTCATTAAGGTATGAATAGTGATGTGTGTGAATGTATACATATCAACCTGTATCTGTACCATCTAATCTATTGTCTCTTATAGGAAAAAAATAATTGACAGGCCCCTAATCTTGAAAATCTACTTATTAATTTTTTTTTCATGTTTGATTTGAAAATGGATGCTCACCTTTGCAAGTGGTGACTCTTTTGAGTGTTTGGCTTGTGTCTCTTGCCTCTCTTTCTGCCAGACCCAATTTCTGTATAGTACTTAGTGGACTTATGTTTGTTTTCCTCATTCAAGTAGAGTTCCCTACCAAATATGTTTGAAATGATTAAAATATCTAGGCATTAAACATGTAATATTTTTTAGTGCTAGAGTGAGATCTTCTCAAGAGATGAAGCTATGTTTCATTTACCTTTCTGTTATTCAGGAGATCTAAATACTCAGATCCTTTAAAAATATCTATAGACCAAAATAGTTTCTATATGTTAAATACAGCAAATATCCATAATACAAACTTCAGCTGCTTTCAGCCAAATTAACTGACCTTCTGATGGGCAACAGTATGTGTTTAATTATATAAAAGATGTTATTTTTGTAGACTATAATTAGTAGTTCTAGTTCTGTATTTTCCATATTGGACTATAATGTGTATTTTTAAATCCAGGTGCTAAATTTGGAAGTTTTGAAAAACCTGTGTTTTCTCTCCTATCACTGTGAAGGTCAGAGAAAGTAGAATCTAGCTTTTCATTTACTTTCCATAACTGTTTTTACTGAGTTAATTCACACGGTGTACAATATGAATCTTCTCAGGATTCCATTTTATGGGAAAAGGAGTAGAAACATTGAGGGGTATAATGATACCCTTAGGGTGAAGCAGCTTCTCTATTGCAGTGTCTAAGCCATGGTCTCTGGTTTTGGATTCAGTGTTTGGGCTGAATATCCCACTGATAGTAAGCGCATCAAATGTCACCTTAGGCTCGTTAACTTTCCAAGTCACGCTTCCTTGGATTTGTGAAGTACGGAAATGCAGATGGCAGGAAACTTCGACTACATAAAAACGCCTTTAATATAAGTTTCACTCTATGAAATCAGCATTTCATAAAGTCTTTTTGGTGAACTTTATTAACAAGCGAAGGGGTCTAGGAAGCTTGGCAAAAAAGGAGGCAGGAAACCCCAAAGAGAACATGTCTGTCAGACGTCTTTCCTTCTGGGGCTTCCTTCCAAATGTTTTTGGATCTTGAAGGAAGTGGAGTGGCTCTCTGCCACCACTTTCATACATCTGTAACCCACTGAGTGCACAGAGTCTGGCATTCACTTTTTAAATTCTTTCCTCAATCTGTATTTATTTCACTGTGAAATAGAAGCTGATCACATAGGTTAATGTTGAAGTCAAAATATGAATCTTATTTTACTTAGACACAATTTCTACTTTCTGAGAATTTTGATTTAAGGACTGAGAATTCTCAGATTTTTAAAACTGCCTATGGCACAGTTCAAACCTTACATTTTATAGAAAGCTGTGGACCTGGTCAAACATAAAAGCTTAGGGCAATTTGGAGTTCTGTTTGCCTAGGTTTTAGGACTGTGTTTAAAAGAAATTTGCAAGACCTGTGGAGAAACAGATGTAGTTATTCAGACTTTCACTCATGAATGTCTGCTATCACTTAGTCCCCGTTCCCTTATGACAAGATTTTAATATTTAATATAATTCTGCTAAATGTATGCTCTAGAAAATATTGAAAGAAAAACTTGAGCTAAAGGAAATGGAACATAAGCCTGTGTAAATATTCATCTCTAGAGAGCTAGATCTCTTAAGTATCTATTTGCTTTTTGAAGAATATATACAGATAGTGACCTTTTGGGGAGAAAAGAATAGTGATAACTTGTTAAATAGAATGCCAATCATTTCCCGTAATCAAAAAGTATGATTTAGGGTCAATAGTATTTGAGCATACCTGCTCTAGATTTGCAACTAACTTATTGAATGGAACAAATGGAAGAACACATGAGCTATAAAGTGCTACATTAACTGTTAATAGAGTATTATTGACAAGAGTTTGGGAATTTACACAACAATAATAATAGCAACCATTCCTACCACATATAGAACTTATGCCAATGACTTTGCTAAAGGCTTTACTTAACTTCTGAACTCATATTTGCACGAAGAAGATCCTGTTTTGCTTACTTTTAATGTGAGGAAAGGGAGGCTCATAGAGTTAATAAAAATCTCTGCGGGTCACATAACTCGTAGCAGTACTGGACTTGAACCTGTAACGGGTTCCAAAGCCAGAGTTTCTTATGCTACGTCATGCCAGCGTATTAAGACCAGTAGGAACTTGAGTTACAAGAAAATTATTTTGTACTCATTTACTGTAACTTCTTTTTGTTTAACAGACTAGGTAATGTTCTAGATTAATCAATCACTTTAAGGAAGGAAACTGCACTTGGTTACAAATGACTTAGGATGATATAGCTTACCCTGCCTTATTCATTTTGAGACCCAATTTTGAAAATCTGAGGTAGATGAATGTGAATGAATCACTGTTATTTTAGGGAGAAGTTATTCAGACTCTTTAAAATGATGCCACTGTTCTTTGTTAAACTTTGACAACCCTCTTTCACTCTGTACCTCACGTCAGCCTTTCTTTTACCTCTGTACTCGGGTAAATGGTGTTATAGGATATTTCTGAGAAATAGATCCTTTCTTAGTTTCTTAATAAATGGCTTAAACTTGGGACAGGTACAGTTGACTTAAAGTCATACCAAAAAGGTCAGACTTATACAAAAGGCATTGTATACATACCAAATATTATATATGCAGACCTCACACACCTATTGAAAATTTCTGAGTAAGTTCTGTTGGGAAAAAAAAAATCTATTTCCTTCAATCATTGGCGTCTTTATTCTTTGGTCTAAGTGGTCATCTAAACCACAGTGTGTAGAGTAAAACCACACTATAATACAATAAGTGAAATTAAAAAAAAAAAAAAAACTCAATCCCCTAATATGTGCTAAAGTGCTATTGTGAGGTTAATAAAAACTTTATTTTTTAAAAATTTTTTTTTCAACGTTTTTATTTATTTCTGGGACAGAGAGAGACAGAGCATGAACGGGGGAGGGGCAGAGAGAGAGGGAGACACAGAATCGGAAACAGGTTCCAGGCTCCGAGCCATCAGCCCAGAGCCCGACGCGGGGCTCGAACTCCCGGACCGTGAGATCGTGACCTGGCTGAAGTCGGACGCTTAACCGACTGCGCCACCCAGGCGCCCCAATAAAAACATTATTAATAAGACCTGGGTTGTTGGAAGCATAGGAAACAATTTTCTATTGGACACAAACAAATACAAATGTAAAGATAATGAAACAAATTGTATATAACTGATCACAGAATAAAAAAGATAATGGAGTGATAAAAAAAAATAATGACAACACAGTTCTAGCTCTACAATGTGTCCCTAAGAGAACTTCAGGATACTTCCATTTGAGAAATGAGGAGCTCAGGAACCAGTCATGTTGTGACTGGACATTTGAGTTGAATTTACACCGTTAAAGATTGCACTTGTTTCAAGTGGTTTATCTGTCCTCAATTTCTGCTCAGCAATTCTAAAACCCATGCTGAAGTGCAGAACGTGGGGTGGCCTGTGTCTGTATTTCCTCATTTCTTCTTGCCACTGGGCGGACTTGGCTCCTTGGGAACATTGAGCTGTGATGCTGCGCCATCCACTTCTGAGGAAGCCATAAGCCCTATGAGTTTTGATGCCACTTGTTCTTTTACTAAAAAAGAAAAGCGAGCGAAGACCAGGAGCTTCTTTTTCAACTGTTGGAAAAGGAAAATAAAAATGATTGTTGTCATACATTTTGTAGGAAGTCCTGGTTAGCTAGTTTTGATGAAGCCACAGGTAAACCTTGGTATCAGATGAATTAATTACTCAAGCTACATGTAATAACTTTTTTCTGTTTTCTGATTCATAATGTAGTTGGAGACCAAATCTGTTAAACCAACATGGATAGTAGAAAGTGAATGCCAAGAACTTTTTTAGAGAGTCTGGAATGATTAAAATGCTCTGGGACATGCTAGAATACAGATATGTCATTAATTCCCAGGAAGGAAACACCGTGTGCAAAATTAAATTTGTGCCTAATCTTTAATGAACTACACAATTCTCATATACTATAAAAACTACAAAAGCTGGAAATCAGAAAAACTGATCCTATTCTTAGATAGTTTTGATATTTGTATTTCAGTTGTGGCAGGGTATAATTAAATTTGGTCTATGGGGTGTGTGTTTTATTTTTCACATTTTGGCTTTAACATCCCCATCAACACATAAAATACTTTATTAGAACCCTAGTTTATAATTTGTTCATTGTAATTAGATAAACATTTGAATGTTTTCCAAGTATCAATACACTTTAGTTGCTCTAATTTTCATGAAGACAAACATAGCTCATGAGCTTGTTCCTGTGAATAGGTTTTCAATCACGGGCTTGTATATCTACTCACTGAAAATCATCCCATCCATGTCCAAACGTGTTTGCGAGTGTATGAATGTACGTCCCCATGTATGTAAGTTTAAGGCTATGGATGTATGTAAGTTCATATTTATTAATATTGGGTAAATTGTGGTATATCAAAACTTTGATTTTTTTTTTTTTTTTTTTTGGAATTAGAACACTCTAACTAGGGAGGATGGAACTGATGAGCTGGGCAAAGAGAATTAAGGACCTGGAGCAATTAAGAATATTGTATTTGAGATTGATATAGGAAGAACTGGGAGAAGCCACTTAAAAAGTGGGCATCTGGGAGAAGGAGTCAAATAGGATAGAATCTCCTATAGTATCTGCTTGTTTACCCTGCCTACCTTGTAGTTGATTTCTTGGCTTATTCTACTGATATGTTTGAGTATCCTTGAGATTTCAGGATATTATTTGAAACTTTGAAATGACTACCATAAGTTATTGCATCTGTTGTATCACTTTGGACAGTAGGACATACTCTTGCTACATCAAACCTGTGTAAATCAGGCCATTGATGTTCCAACTGTTTCCCTCCACAAGGACTAAAAAGATGCCCTAGAGGGCAGATGGCCTGGTGGTGGGGGGCAGCAAATCCTGAGGTCTTTCCTGAACAACTTTCTCCCATTCTCTCAAGCTGTTCAGCATAAAAATGACTGTGTGTGTGTGTGTGTGTGTTTCTTTTAGTGTGTTCTAATATACATAGATGCTATCATCATTAGTATTTTTAAATATCACTGAAAATTTTAAAGACAGGTAGAAAAATGTTTAAATATCTTGCACACTTTATAAAGAGAATTTATAGAATTGTTTGAGATTCTGGTGTTATGGTTTAAAATTTCATATATTACTCTGTCATATGCTGAAAAGACCGATTTGTAATGGTCCAGATGAGGGAAGATAAAGCATTTCCACTTAGACATTAAATAATGGTATTTGAAAGAAAGGGGTTAAGAAAGTGCTATTCAAACTATGGGATTAGAATGGATATTACTATAAGGATTGTGATTTTAATTTTTATCATTTTTACATTGGTAGAGGGATTTTATGGATTTTGTAGTTGATGGTGATGGGCTCTTAAGCATAATCATACAGATTTTCTTTTAAGTTGTCTTAAACTAGACCCATGGCTCTCAACTTGTGGTCCTTGGATCAATAGCATCACCATTATCTGTGAACTGGTTAGAAAGGCAAATTCATGGACCCAACCTGACCTAATGAATCATGATCTCTGGAGATGGTCCCAAGAAACTGTCTTTAATAAGCTCCACAGGGGATTCACATGCACGTTAAAATTTGAGAAATACTGATCTAAAGGAATTGCCCATAACTAAAGGCCATTATGATCTATACAGGAAACAGCTGGAATGAGGAGGCTTGAAGTTTGTCTCAGTCTTCTAGGGACCTTATTTCTAAAAAAGAATCTACATTAACTAAGATTGTAAAAGAAGAAAGATCAAAGTCTTAAAAATTGTTTTCTAAGAATACAGTTTAATTATATGCAAGTTTATTAATATGAGAGTTGTGATGAATAACTTTAACAAAAATTGAACGCTATCAGTTTAGAATAAGCAGTTTGCTGGGGTATTTGCTTCCTGAATAAATTGAATAAATAATGCTGCTAAAGTGAACTATTTACGTACAGAATAAAATTAAATTTTATTGAGCAACCTGATAAATTTTGTTAGAGATTAGGTTTTTAAATAGAAGCTTAGTTTGCTTAGCTAGGGGGCATAAAGACTAATTAGTCATTGCATGTAACCTGTTTGTTAATTGTTCCTCTGAGGGGAAATTGAAAATCACCCACCATGGTTTATTTTTTAATGGAAAGTGAAAAAAAGAGAACATTGATTTATTGCCTAAAATGGCTGATAAAGTTTGCATCCAACTTTAGCAGAACTGTGCATTTTTTTTTTCTTTGTTTTGATGTTTCAGACTGCAGATGTTAGCTGTTTTTGTGAGGAAATAATGGTGTTAGCTATGAGTTTTCTTGGAAAGAAAGAGCTTAAAAGCTTTAGAGTCCTGGAATCACAGTCTGCACAGCCAGATGAACATGGATGGAATGTTAGGTGAAGCCTTTGGGGAGTCATTCCACAGCAGCATCTGGAAGGAAACAATAAGTGACTGGAGGGTTTACTTTTCAGGCAAATGATTAAGAAGTGATTAAATGAAGGTGTTAGGATGTGAGGGAGGGAAGGAAGCACTGAAGGTGTATATATAATATGGAACGGAGGGATTATGGAGAAGTCTTAACAGAATGAACTGTAGATCACAGCTGAAATTATAAAAAGCTGGAATTGGAATTTGGACAGAATAGCTTATAGGTATCACATGAAACAGAACATGAAATTCACATAATACAGAACATACTGGAACATAACTTTTTTTTTGAAATAGCAAGGGACAGTGATGATGTCTAGCTATTCAGAGCCACTGGAAATCATTTCTTAGAGTTGGAAAGACATACTGCATTACACCTTTATAGTCTTACTCTGATTATATTGGCCCTACTTTAAAGTCCTAAGAAAGCTCTGGGATTTGTAAATAGAAATCCAAGTCTTTGATCAAGTGAGTGGTTTTGCTTTAGCAGTTTGATACTACCTTGTTCATAATACAGAATGACAGTCTTACTTTACATTGCTTTCTATAGATTTTTTTTTACTCTTCTTGTAAATGAGCATATCTTCCTGTTCATTTCTCTTCCTTACTATTTTCTACTCCAAACTGTGGATGAATGAATGAATTGTTGAACAAAGGGAAAAGAATATATAAAGCTATGTTTAGATGTGCAGGGGTTGGAAAAATCCCCCTGCCCTGGTTCTTTTGGCGGGTCTAGTAGTTAAATGAAAAAAAAAAATGTACAAAAGGGAAACCAACAAAAGCATGAGAAGCTCAAGGATAGCCAAGCAATTGAGGCTTAAGCACCATTCTTAACCAAGGAGAAGGGAAGTAGGGATCTGGGTCTTCAGAGGAAAAGGACAGTTCATAGGAAGATGGGAAGGGCAAAAGTTAAGTAAACAAGTTTGTCATGCCACACAGAGACAGTGGGACACAGAGAGGAATTTGAATATATAGCCTCTGTGGAGCTCCCCCTAGCTTACCACACCTAGCCTATAATTTTTATAGTTATCTTTTCTGATAGCTCTCTTCCTGGATCAGGCTCTGAATCTAAATTTTTAGAGGCAGTTAATAGGGAGGTGAAAAGCCCTTTCTCAGTCTTTTGGGCCTTGATTGTCTTAAGCTCAAAATAATCTACATGCCACACTGGCACATTTTGGGAAGACTCATTCTGAACCCCTTCAGTCTCATGTGTAAAACTGCACCAAGAAGGTTCACTGTCCAGAAGTTGAGTTATAGATTGCTCCATCTCACTTGAGCAGTCTCTTAGTCCTGAGAATAGATGAGTTCATTTAAGCACTTGTGTTTCCTTTCAGGAGGTGGTGATACAGGTGGACTCCCAAAGTTAATTTTATGGTGTAATCGGGTATTTAATAAGAGACATTTTTATGGAAACAAAAGAAGAAAATGGTTAATAATGGGACAGACTATGATTCCAGTTTCTGAGTTCTGAAGCCAGGTAGTTGAGAAAATTTCTAGATGACTAGTTTGAAGCATCATCAGATGCCATGAGGGCTGGCAGAGGCAATCTGATGGATATGCCTGGTTTGTAGTTTGAATGTCTTTGGTGATCTAAGTGGTCACTGAGCAACCTGCATGAAAACTGTCCATATGTAAACTGTTGTGATTTCTCTGAAGTTCGTATCAAATTGTCCAACTCTAGCTTGCATGGTTTAGGGAAAAGGGAAATTTTAGTTCTCAGTGATTCCAAGTCAAAAGATAGGAGAAACTTGAAATGTAAATTTGGAGAGTTGTAGCCAAATAATGGAAAAAGTGGAAGAATTCAGAATCTAATCCAATTTATAGGTAGAAAACCAAATCTCAGAGACAATTACCAGCACCAGAATTTGATATCCACAAAGGTGTATTTTGCTCAAACATAGTTTTTGTCTCTACAATCATTCCATTTTTATTAATTTACTTAAGTACATAGGAAGACTAATTTGTTCACAGGTTAAGTCTGGTTTTAATAAATTTGGCATGATTACTTATGCAATTGGAGCAAGAATGGTGATTGATCATATAGGCTCTTTTAAATATGCTTTGCTCAAACTTTTAAAAGTTTATTTTCAGAGAGAGAGAGAGAGAGAGAGAGAGTGTGTGTGTGTGTGGGGGGGGAGGGTTAGAGACAGAGAATTCCAAGCACTAACAGTGCAGAACCTGATGTGGGGCTTGAACCCAGGGACTGTGAGATCATGACCTGAGCTGAAATCAAGAGTTGAATGCTCACCCAACTAAGCCGCCCAGGCACCCCTGGAACTTTTTATAAAAAATCTCAGATTGAACTTTTAAAAGCCTCTCAAGGCAAGGAAATCAAGGCAGTGACTTGCCATTGTCTTCACCAGCAATACCTGTAGATTCAGGTTAATTATTCTCTTCTCAGGTTTTCCAAATATATTGAGGTTTCTATACCTGCCAGCAAGTGACTGTATTCACCTGGCAAGACTGCTAGGAACCTTGTAAGCAAGGTGCCAAACTGATTTTTCTAAGAGGTTTTGTTAGCTCTATAACATAACCTTAGTTCCTTAAAGCTATCTGGTCCTATCTGAGTCTGTACACATCATTCTCCAAATAGGATATTTCATTCAAAGCCTTGGTAATATAACTGATGTTTCCAATTGTGTCCTGTTGTTACAAAGACAACAGATTCTTATAGAACTTGGGCAAGTAAGTATTCTGCCATGAAACTAAGAAAACTCCCTGAGGGTTTCCAAATTCTTGAGGGTTCAGGTAGGGAGAAAAAGATAAACATTTCATTAATCTTTGCTTATAAGGATATATTCTGCTTAAAGTGCTCTCAGTCATAGCTTAGGAGGACAATTTTTCCGAGATCTGGAAAACTCATGAGTAAGGAACCAGTAATTTAAACAGAGTCAAAATTAAAGTCCTCTTCATCAGTTTATCAGTCCTATGTAATCAATTCTTGTTGATTTTGATCTTTTGTTAGCAATGTTACAAAGCCATCAGTTTTTTTCCCCCATTGAAGTTCTATAATTGGTTACTTCAGTGGCATAATCTGCAAGTTATCAGAAAATGTATTCTAAGTTTACCTTTCAGAGGCACAGTGAAACCATGCAAGTTCTTCCCAGAAGGACTCTTATTCCCTTAAGGCCAGAATTTTTACAATACTTACACAGAATCCTTTCCATGAATTTCTTTGAAGTGGAAACACTTTTGCAGAAACACTTTTACAAAAACATCAAAGTAAAACAATAACTGTGAGTGACAAAGGCTTAAAAGTGGCAATGTTAAAGGTCAGATGAAAATTCATTATAATGTAGCTGACAAGGAATTTGGTTATTTCTGTGACACACACAGTATTGTAATTGTAATCAGAATTACAAGTGATAACATTATTAGGACATACCAGATTTCTAGGAATGTTATACAATTTCTGGAACATTTATCATATATATCTACAAAGACAATGTAAATAATGCTTAGTATTCTTTTTTGACAATGGTTCCTAGCTTGATTAGTTTAGCATCTCTTTTTTTTTTAAAAAGACCAAATCTTTTGATATGTTCTAGCGACCCTCTAAAAAAATCCCAAAGTTGGTTCAAGGTCAAAGATTTCATTTAGAATGCGATCTGGGGGAAATTTGTCAAAAATATCAGTTTTTAAAACATGGGTGCCTGAGTGGCTCAGTCAGTTAAGTAACCAACTTCAGCTCAAATACAGAAGGGGTGCCTGGGTGGATCAGTTGGTTAAGCTTCTGACTGTGGCTCCCTGAGGTCATGATCTTGGACTTTGGCTCAGGTCATGGTCTTATGGTTCCTGAGTTCTAGCTCCATGTCAGGCTCTGTGCTGACAGCTCAGAGCCTGGAGCCTGCTTTAGATTATGTGTCTCCCTCTCTCTCTGCCTCTCCCCTACTCAAACCCTGTCTCTCTTTTTCTCTCTCAAAAATAAATAAACATTAAAAAAAAAATTTAGAGCAAATACAAAAAATGAAATAGTTTAAAACACAAACCCATAAACCCTATTAGCTCTCTTAATAGAGAAGACACAGTTTTCTTAAGTAATCAAAGACTTGATAAATAAATGAAACACAAAGTTATTTTTATAGGACAAATTATCAAAATTTTTGTTTTCTAGGCATATTGCTGAAAAAATGAAGAAAACACACACAAAAAATAAAGAAAACACTTTATTATCTCTTATCAAAGTCAGACCAATAGTTCAAGAAAACTTTTAGTTTTCTCTTTAACTTTTTAACTTTTAGGAGATAAAATCAAGTTCCAGTTATACATAAGTACACTGTTGATACTAAATCTTATTGTTAAAATATGTATAATAACAATTCAATTTTAGCTGCTTGATAATACAGGGCAAAATTTTAAGACAATTTTCTAATAAATTAAATTGGGCAGTACCATCCAGGGTTAGAAAATACCATACATAAACAGCACACACGTATAGACAGTCATGAACATATAAATACAGACATTAAAGTTTCCACTTTAAAATTTTAACCAGGAGATGGGTATTTGTGGAGAAGGCACATTAGATGATTTTTTTATTCTAAGTTTCAAATAATCTTTTGTGGTTTTGTTTATCTTTTGATAAAAAAAAAAAAATACCTTTCTGAAGTTGGTATTTTAAAGTGATGACCTAAATAAGAATTCTAGGGAGGGCTAGGTAAAAGGTTTACCTTTCAGAGGCACAGTGAAAGAATCCAAGTTCTTCCCAGAAGAACTCTTACTCCCTTAAGGCTAGAATTTTTACAATACTTAAAAGCATTTTGAGATAAATGGAGGAGGTTTGGGGAGTGGTGAAAAGGCTAAGTGGTCTTTGTGTTGTGCCTGGAGTTGCATTTCTGGTTTTGCAAAGATTTTTAAGATAAAGACCTTTGCTTTTAATATTTCTTAAAAATTTTTAATGTTTATTTATTTTTGAAAGAGAGAGAGCTCAAGTGGGGGAGGGGCAGAGGGAGGAGGAGACAGAATCTGAAACAAGCTCCAGGCTCTAAGCTGTCTGCACAGAGCCAGATGGGGGGCTCGAACTCACAAACTGCTAGATCCTGAACTGAGATGAAGTTGGGTGTTAACTGACTGAGCCACCCAGGCACCCTCAGTTGCTTTTAATTCTTAAAGAACTAGAGTGAATTCTGGATGATACAGAACTGACCTATCTATCCAAGTACATTGGAATATTTTTCTTTTCCTCTGGGCATTTAGCTCAGAGCAGAAGGTACAAAAAAAAAAAAAAAAATATATATATATATATATATATATATATACACACACACATACATACATATACATATACATATACATACATATACATATATATACATATACATATATATATACATATACAAATATATATATATCTCCTATGAGGCTGTGGGTATCAGATTCCAATGTAGTCAGATTTCTAACTATAGAGTTATTAAGTGTTTTCAAATATCTCCTCAGGTTTCATCTGGGACAAACTAAGTATTTCTGGCAGAATTAAACAACTCTATGGACCCAAGTGGTGCCCTCAAGGAGAGCACAGGAGATACCATCTTCACAAAATCTGGAGTCACTTCTAAAGATAACCAAAAGAAAGAGGGAATACCAAGCCACATTCTCAGGGCACGAAATGACACACAAGCTAGAAGGCAGTACCTATCCTTGGGAGAGAAAGGATCAATAATCAATGGGTCTAGGTTTGGAAAGGAAGGGATGTGAAATTTTATTTTCCTCTCTTAACGGGCCCTACAGACAAAGATGCAAGAGAGCTGAATCTGGTGTGAGTATTTGCTCTTAGCTGGCTTCTGCCAGTTTTCCTAGGGTCTCCTCTATAGACTCCAGGATTTGCCAGAATTGGGCATGATTTTTCATTTATTTTAATTTCCCTTAACTATGTAAGGGAATAATGTAGCATTTTACCAGAAAATTCCTTAGAATCTCGTCAACCGCAGGAGGTTAGGAAAGTCTGTATAAAATATTTAACGACTCTCCTTTCTGAGTGACCAATTCAACCTTACACCAGTTCACTGTAGGGTGAAAACCTCTACTATTGGTTTCATTAGCCCCTGAACATTGGCCTTTAGCTGATCCATTTCCTGATTATTTGCAGAAGGGCCTGGGAATTTGCTGAGGAGATGGGGTGGTTTTTAAGAAGGGGAATTAACATTGGGTGTGGACCTTAATTTTTGTTATAAATCTGATTTCTGTTAAGAGTCCCTAAGGCTAGCCATTATAATCCTTTGTATTCTTTTTTGTAGTTTGGTCTTTCCATAGGTACCAGTAAGACAATTATTTAGGATGAGTACTCTAGAAAATTCTTTTTCAAATATAGCTAATTCAGAGGATCCATAATCTGGCCATTGATGAGTAGGATCTTAAATTCTTAATAGTGACTCAAACCAATAAGCCTTTTTTTTTCTGTAAGAGGCATCCCAAAGGAGAGTGCAGAGACTGCAGCCCTCACAAAGTCCAGAAAGTTGACTTCCAGTATTAGCCTAAGAAAGCAAAAAATCTTCATGGTCACAGTTGGGAAGAATGGTATAGTGCAAATGGCATCTTTAGTTACTCCTGAGAATGTGTGTTGCCTCCAGTCATAAACTGGCTAGTCGTTGACACTGGTCAGGTGCTCCTGGAATAGGACTTTGCCCGCGCTAACAAGACAAATGAAGATTGAGATGATCCTTTATGGATCCGGACCCTTTCTGACAAACTCCCCTGAGAGCTGCCACAGTTGGACAAAAGGAATGCTACCTCACAAATTTAGAAAAGGAAAAAGGACTCTTGCTACTCTTGTTTCCATTGGACCCTGCAGCTAGAGCTCTGGGAGACTGACATGTTAAGAATTCTTTCCTTCTGCTGGTGTTTATCAGGGGTCCTAGGATCTCCCAGCTGCAGAAGTCCCAGAGTGAACAGTGTCCAGTTGCTGAAGGGCCCTTCATGGTCACCAATTGCAGGCATAGAAAAATTTTCCTTCTCTTTTCTAGGTTTGTTTGAGGTTGTCGGGGGGCTGGTCTATTAATTAAACTGACACAAGACAGAGTAACCAAATTTAATTTCAAAGACACAAGAGGCTCAAAGACAGCAATTAGGCTTGCAGGTTATCCTGAGCCAAAGAGAAGAGGGTAGGGGTCTGAAGTTTAAAAGGGAAGGAAGATAATTCAGAGGAAGATGGGAAGAACAAAAAGTTGGTAAACAAATATTAGTTGTGATGTACAGAGACAGTGGGACGTTGAAATGTGAACAGGCATCCTGCCAAGCTCCCCTCAGCTTACCACACTTAGCTTATACTCTACAAAAGTTATCTTTGGTGATAGCTCTCTTCCTGGACCAGGACCTCTTTGTGAAATTTTAGAGGCAGATAATGGAGAAGTAAAAAGTCCTTGGTGAGTCTTTAAGGGCCTTGTTTGTTTTCAGCTCAAAATAATCAACATGCTGCATTTTGGGGAGGCTTGTTCTGTACCCCTTCTGTTGGTAGGGAATGGTTTATTTTTCCAACAAAGGCTCATATTTATCATTAAAGACAAAATCAAGTTTATCTCTGAATGGAAGGTTTCCTTCTTGATGCCAGCTATTTGAGCATCTGGAACAGTTAGAGATAAGGTAGCTTTATAGAAGTTTATGACCTGCTCTCATACCAGTCATCCCTCCTAGTGGTCATTAAAGGTCCTTTATTATTTTTTAAATTATTTTTTATGTTTATTTTTGAGAGAGTGAGTGAGAGTGGGGAAGGGCAGACAGAGAGAGGGAGACCAAGAATCTAAAGCAGGCTCCAGGTTTTGAGCTGTCAGCAGAGCCCTATGTGGGGCTCAAACTCACAAGCAGTGAGATCATGACTTGAGTCGAAGTCAGATCCTCCAGTGACTGAACCACGTCCTTCACTCTGAAAGTGACACGCTTTTGTTATACTCCATTGTCCAGATCTCACTTGAATGGTCATACCATGTGAGGGTGGCAGGAGAGTATGCATAGCAGTTCCTACCATATAGACTTAACCTTTCTGCCAAATCTCTAGTCAGGCTCTTTTTCTGGATTATAAGAGAGTATTAAATCTAACTTGGCATATTCAAAAACAAAAGAAATGGGCAAATTAAATTGAGGGCTATGTACATAGTATTTGCTCCCAAAATGAAAAGGCCCCATTTAATTCTACTAAAATATCTCTCTGGCCTCTCCTCCCATCCTGCACAATTAGCTCTTTAGACTGATGTTCCCTTAGAATGATTATTTCATCAAGTGGCTCTGAGAAGTCACAACATAAGAGACTCGGATGCTAAAATGTGCCTTGGGGTTGATTCCATTGCTAGGTGAAAGGTATGGGAATGTCTGCTTACCCAAATTTGGTTCTGGGCTACCTCAGGGTGAAGATAGCACTTTGATCACCAAGACCATAGTCCTGACAGATTATGGACATGGTCAGAAAATGTTTGATGAGATTTGGATGTTTGGATAGTTTGGAGGATGGTGGATCCACTGGGAGATAGAAAATTTGAGAGAACAAAAAGTCAAGAAACATCTTGGAGGAAGTAGGGTTGAAAACACATCTCCTTTTTCACATGGCCCAGATATTTCTACACAAATGTAGGGACTGGAAAAGGCTCAATTTCTAGGCCATTCCACATGTTGGGATTAAAGCGTTCTTAGAAGGATAGCTTTGCTTATTTGTGATTATCCTTGGTCATCATAATCACATGGATAGACTGTGAGAGTGGTATGCAGGGACAGAGACAGGAATCTTGCCTGTCACTATGAAAGCTCTGTATTCTGGTAGGGGTAGAAGGAATGGATGTGAAATTAAGTCTGTATTCCTTCAAAGTAAATTTATGTAGGAAATTTAAGTGCAGTGATCATAAAATTTATGGTTCCAGTGTCGGTACTTTAATTTTTTTTAATGTTTTATTTATTTTTAAGAGAGTGCAAGCAGGGAAGGAGCAGAGACAGAGAGGAGGACACAGAATCCGAAGCAGGCTTCAGGCTCAGAGCTGTCAGCACAGAGCCCAACGTGGGGCTCGAACTCATAGTGAGGTGATGACCTGAGCCAAAGTTGGATGCTTAATGGACTGAGCCACTCAGGCTCTCCTCCAGTGTGGGTACTTTGAGGGAAACGGGCAAAATATTAACGACCTTGGACAACAGGTATAAACCAGGATGACTTCAAACAGAAAGGGATGTATGGCTACCTTATTTTTCAGACCATGTTATTGCAGTCAACCATCTGTAACAACAACTCTTCAAAATATTTAATAGCCCTCACTTGAAGCAAATTTAATCCTCATACCCCACCTGCTGTTTGTATTCCTGTGTTAAATAAACGTTGTCAGAAGCTCCCTTTGTAGGGTAATCCTTTACATGTTAAGTTATGTAGTTGCCTGTTCTCTATACCATAGCCTAAATAGCTCTAGTACTTTGTATCCTCTCACCTTTGCTATACCTGCAACTTTAATTCTTTTGCAGACCTTTCCTAAGTTTCTTGTCTCTTTAAATGGAGACTGAATCCTGGAAAAACAGGGCTGTTTTAGACTGACCCCACCAGGTTAAACTTTTATCAAAGTACCCTGTTGCTCACTTGTCCTACTTGAGAATAGGAGGTTGTGGAATGAATTAGGCATAGTCTGAAGTACATGGAGCATTTTTAAGTACAGTGTGGGTACCAGCTGTACTCTATTTAGGCAACATAATTTATTGAGTACTGCCCCCCCCCCCCGCCCCGACTTCTCAGTATATGAAGAACATTTAAGCAGGGCTAGATTTTGGCTTACATGGAATGAACAAACACTCACGTGATGTGATTTAAGAAGGATCAGAAATTCAGCGGCCCCAGACCACCCCTCACCAGCCTGCTCACATTTCCAACATTAGAGACACCTCTGGGGTTTGAGGTACAGTGTCTCTAAAATGAAATCGGCCACCTGGAAAGCAAAGTGTAATAGAGCCGGTAGCAACCTCATCAGTTGGATTCAGAGCCCTAAGGAAACAAAACATAAGTTTTAATTAGAATTAGGGCCAGGAGAGGTCAGCGTGTTAGAACGCAGAGACAGGTGAGAAGTCAGAGAAGCAGTCTAGAAATTACCTAATGCAGGGCTGGGGTTGCTGCGGGGCAAGAACTGTCAGGATACAGCTGGTGTTGCCAGGCAACCTAATGTAGTTGTTTTGCTTCAGGCTGGCCTGAGGTTAGAAGCTCCAGGCAGGAAGATAGCAGTAGTCTTCTCAATGGATGGAGGTGGGAAGGAGTTTAATGGGGAAGCAGATTTTGAATAAATTTAACAATTTATTTTCCTTTTTTAAAACACTTGGGACTATTTCCCTCTCATAAGTATTCTGACTTCTTTTGCATTTGACTCTCAGGGAACATCAGGATATAAGTTTTTCATCTGTCCTGCCTAGCCTGGAAATCAAGAGACACTTTGTTAGGGTGAAAAGTTGTACCTTCAGGGTCTCCTTTGGCTTCCTCTACCTCTAAACCATTCTAACCAAGCCACCATTCTCTCTCCTCTGCATTATTACCGTAACCTTCTGTTCATCTCCTGTTTCTACTCTGGCCTCCACCAGTCTGTTACTGATACAGCAGCCAGAGTGAGCTTAGTAAAATACACTTCCTATTGTGTCATTCTTCTTCTCTAAAGTGCTCCAGTGGCTTTCTATCAGCCTGGGAATAAGTCTTTACCCGGGTCCTCTCTATACTTCCAAATTCTTTATTTCATTTTATTACTTTAATTGACTTCTTGCTCACTCTTCTCCATTTTACACTGGCCACGTGGCCCCTCCTATAGCAGTTAACACACCGTATGTGTTTCCCCCAATCAACTTGGAGAACGTGGCTGTTAGAAGGCCCTTTCTAGACATCTGTATAACTTGGCACTCAATCCCATCATCCACCTCCTTCTATTCTTTTCTCAAAGTGTACCTTCTTATGTAAACTTGAAACATGTCTCCTGTCCTTCAATTTCCTCTTCCCTTTCCCTCATTGATTTCTTTATGACACTTGCACATTTATTTTATTTTTTGCTGTTGTCTGTAAACTTCACAAAAAAGGGGTCCTTTGTTCACTGCAGTATGCCAGGGCTGATGAAATGAATGGATAAAGAAAGCCCAGCTAACTAATAGTCACAGAACTCCAAGGAGCCCTTTGTAAGTTGACGCTAATGACAAGGATCACAACTCTTCCTCCTCTAATATAGGGAACCTCCCCCCTCCCACCCCATGCCTGTACTCTAGTAGGTATTTAGAGCTTCAGGACCAAGACTCTGGATATATTTTGATCTATCATAGCCAGTAATACCAGTGGAAGATTTCAACTGTATCCCACCCTGCTGAGGAGAACTGACAACAAAAACACGTATATTCCTTTAGACCACAGGACGTTCTATTTTTTAGAAAAGCAGTGGCCCAGATGTTTGACCTAACTTCTTTTGTTGAAGCTTCTTTACCACATGCAGCTCCTTTGGAGTTTTTGAAAGCTTCCCTTAGACCATTCATGTGCAAATAATGATTCTAAGTGTCTTCCTCAGAGTATCAGGGAGCACTATGTAGAGTAAATTTTTGTTAGTTTTCTAAGCCATAATGACTGTGAACATCTTCTATTATATGACTAACTTCTGTGAACTCTGAATAAATCATATCCATTTATTTGTTCCATAAGTGTTTACTGAGCATGTTCCATATGCCAGACTAAGTTCAGAAAGCTGGGATAGAGCAGTGAACTTAAGTCCATACGCTCAAGGGGCTCTTAGTCTAATGGGAAGAGACAGACAATAGATAAATAGACATACTCATAACGTGCTAGGTGGTGATGAGTACTGGAAGAATAATGAAGATTAAGGGTGATAAAATGGTAAGGAGGATTTTTGTTGTTTTGTTTCTTTTTTTCCGTATTATATAGGCTCTACAGAGAGCTGAGATAGGATGAAAGGGAGGGAGTGAGACACAGAGATACAAGGGGGAAGAGCAGTCCTGCGGGAGAAGTGCAAGTGCCCAGGGGTTGAGGGCACTGTGGGGAAATCAGTGTGGCTGGAGCAGGAGTGAAGGAGGAGTGGGAGAGCAGCTCTGAAAAGTAATAAGGTATAATATCTTGGAGGCCTCAAAAGCCATGGTAAAAACTTTGGATTTTTCTCTAAAAAAAGGAAGGTCATGGAGGGTATTGAACCAGAGGAATGATGCGATTGATTGTATGTTTTGCAGTGTTAATGAGGTTGCTGCCTTGGAGATGATTATTGAAAAGATAGAACACAGTTTGTTGATCAGGCTGAGAGAGGGCACATGAAGAAGAGAGGTTTTGAGGATGGTTCCATGTGCAGGCTTTAGCTGTTACTTGAGTCCATTGGAGTTACTGTCTAGAGTACCATAAACTAGATGGCTTATAAACAACTACTTTATTTTTCATTTCTTGTGACTGGAAAGTCCAAGGTCAGGGTGCTTGCTGATTCAGTGTCTGGTGAGGACTTACTTCCTAGTTCACAGAAAGCTGTCTTTCTGTCTTGTCTCTGTGTCTTCACATGGTGGAAGTATAGTGGGGGCTCTTCAGAGTCTCTTTTTTAAAAATAATTTTTTTGAATTTTTTAATTTGTTTACATTAAAAAATTAAGTTTATTTAATTTGAGAGAGACTAAGACAGCATGAATGGGGAGGGGCAGAGAGAGAGGTAGAGAGAGAGTCCCAAGCAGGCTCTGCGTTGCCAACACAGAGCCTGGCGTGGTGCTTGAACTCATGAAACCGTGAGATCATGACCTGAGCTGAAATCAACAAGAGTCTGATGTTTAATCCTCTGGGGCAACCTAGGGGACCCCAGAGTTTCTTTTATAAGGACACTAATCCCACTCATGAGGGCTCTGCCAAAGGCTCTACCTCCAAATATTGTCACATTGGATATTAGGTTTCAACATACAAATTTGTGGGGGGCACAAATCTGCAGTCTGCAGCAGCAGCTTAAAAGTATGCAATTTACTGAAATGTGAAAGCCTGCAGAAGGATAGGCTGGAGAGGGACACACTAAAGTCTCAGTTATAGACATAATCACCTTAGGGTCCTGGTCTGGTCCTGCCTCAAGGGGCCATATGCATTGGTATAACTTTTTCAAAATTGTCTAGCCTCCCTCCACTGCTGTGAGTGTTTCAGTGTATTTTATTTCCCATATGTTTTGAATGTCCCAAATGATCAGATTTCTGAAAATTCTGATTTTGAGATCAGGAAGCTTTTCTCTTCCATTACCTGTAGTGACAATTAGAATAATCAGTGTACTTCAAGAATGAGGACAAAATGAGTAATTGGGTTGTTTTAAGGCATTGTGAAGTCTTTTTTGCTCAAGGGCGTTGGTCATCTTAAACCTTATACTGTTGTATGAATGTCAACCATTCATCTGCTGGCTCTGTGTTCTACAAAAAAGATGTATATTGTCTGTTTGAATTTAGATCTTCCATACCCCAATACTACTCTTTGAAGTTGAAAGGAAGCTCCCTGGGGTGAAAGAAGAGAAATTAAAATCTAGTTTGTGAAGAGTATGATGCAGGGATTTTTTAGATAGTCTTGCCTTGAACATCGTGCCAATCAGAATTATTAATGTATTTAATTTGCCGTTAAATTCATTTTTTTTCCAGGAGAACGTTTCCAACAAGTAAAAAACTGACTCCTGTGCTCATTTATGGCATTATTCAGCCAGGTTTTGAATATGAGCTCTTACTTACCCTCTTAATGAAGTGAGTGCCCCTCTGTCGCCTCTCAAAAGTTCAAACTGAGGTTGACATTGCCAAGTGGAACAGGATGGGTGGAGTTGATGGTGTCAGCACTGGAGGTGGATAAAATTGTTGGCAGCTTCCAGAATAGGATACTGTCTCCAAAGTGTTTTGAGTTCCTTGTTGAAAGACCTTGAATAATTTCCATGTATTACTTTGATTATGGCTAGAACTCTATAAGGTAATCTGGTCTGCTATCGGCAATGACTCCTTTCATTATAAATTTTAAACAAATAGGTGTATTTTAAAGTGATAATGAAATAATTTTAAACTATCCTTCCTTTAAAATATTAGAAAAGCTTTTCATGTCTTCATGTTAGCTTCATGTCACATGACAAACATCGATCAAGTATTAACTCCTCACTGAGCTAAATGCTAAATGATATATATTCATATTCTATCTTCACAATACACATATAAGCCAAGGACCACTTGGCTCAGAGGAGAGTCACCTTCCCACTTCAGACAGAGGAAAATGAGGAATAGTAATCAAATTATTTCCTCAACTTTGTACATCAAAGTACATGGTAGAACCAGCTTTGTGCATCATGTGTATGGTAGAGCCAGGTCGTTTGTTTTGAGAGTTTTCATTACCACACTGAAGGGCCCTTCCATGATGGTTTTTATTTTTTTTTTATTTTTTTAACGTTTATTTATTTTTTGGGACAGAGAGAGACAGGGCATGAACGGGGGAGGGGCAGAGAGAGAGGGAGACACAGAATCGGAAACAGGCTCCAGGCTCTGAGCCATCAGCCCAGAGCCTGACGCGGGGCTCGAACTCACGGACCGCGAGATCGTGACCTGGCTGAAGTCAGACGCTTAACCGACTGCGCCACCCAGGCGCCCCCATGATGGTTTTTAAAAGACGTCGAAGAGTTGCTTCAGGAGTAGTATTAGATACAAAGCTACTAGAGTTACTAATGATTTATTTTAGGAATGTTCTCACTAGGGTAACTCCTTGAAAATTGATTTCCATATCCATATGGGCTTTCTTAGAGCAATTTATAGAATAGGGTTTTGCCTATGTCAGCTGTGCAGCTAGAGTCATGTGAGTGAATGAATGAATAAATGAATGAATAAAAAATACTGTTTGGGCCTATTTGTCTAATGACCACTATATGTGCAGCAGTATGCATGGCTTTGCCAAAATTCTTCGTAGCTATTTTGATCTCTGTTATATTTCATTTGTTTTTTTCTCATTGCTTTGCCAATGTCTTATTTTTTATTTGAAGTATAGTTGACACACGTTACATTAGTTTTGAGTGTACAACTACTGATTTAACAAGTCAGCATGTTATACTGTCCTCACCACAAGCGAAGTTGCCGTCTGTCATTATAAACATTATTACAGTACCATTGACTATATTCCCTGTGCTGTACTTTTCCCTATGACTTACTCATTGCACAGTTGGAAGCCTGTACCTCCCACTTGCCTTCACCCATGTTGCCAATCCTCCCACCCCCTTCCCCTCTGGCAGCCATTATTTCTCTGTATTCATAAGTCTGTTTCTGCTTTTTGTTTTTTAGATTCCACATGTAAGTGAAATCATATATTTGTCTTTGTCTGACTTATTTCACTTAGCATAATACCCTCTAGGTCCACCCATGTCTTTGCATATGGTAACATCTCATACTTGTTTATGGCTGGGTAATATTTCTGTGTGTGTGTGTGTGTGTGTGTACCACATCTTCTTTATCCACATCTTCTTTGTCTGTTGAGGGATGCTTAGGTTGCTTCAGTATTGTGGCTACTGTAAATAATGCTGTAATAAACATAGGGATACTTATATATTTTTGAATTAGTGTTTTTATTTTCTTTGAGTAAATTACTGGATCATATGGTATTTCTAACTTTTTGAGGACCCCTGTACTGTTTTCCACAGTGGCTACACCAATTTATATTCCCACCAACAGAGCATGAGTGTTCCTTCTTCTTCATTTCCTTACCATGACTTATTATTTCATGTCTCTTTGATTCTACCCTTTCAGATAGGTGTAAGGTGATTAACCTCATTATGGTTAAGATTTTCATTTTCCTGATGATAGTGATATGGAGCATCATCTCATGTATCTGGTGGCCATTTGTATGTTTTCTTTGGAATAATGTCTATTCAGGTCCTCTGCCCATTTTTAATTGGATTATTTTATTTTTGGTGTTGAGTTGTATAAGTTCTTTTTTTATGTTTATTTTTTGAGAGAGACAGAGAGACAGAACATGAGTAGGGGAGGGGCAGAGAGAGAGGGAGACAGAGGATCCAAAGCAGGCTCCAAGATCTGAGCTGTTAGCACAGAGCTGGAAGCGGCACCCGAACCCATGAACCATGAGATTGTGACATGAGTCGGAGTCTGATGCTTAACCAACTGAGAGACCCAGGTACCCCATACAAGTTCTTGATATATTTTGAATATTAACCCTTTATGATCTCCGTTTCATGGAAGAGTAATTAATTAAATGACTCATATAGTTGCTGTAGTAGTACAGGTTATTTCACATGGGAATCTGGTTTTCTTTCTTTCTTTTTTTTTTTTTTTTCTTTTTCCCTGAGGTATTTGGTTTTTGGTCTGAAAATTGGCTCAGCTATGTAAACCAGGAGATGGATCTTGACTTTTTATTGGAGCAGCTAACATCATTGATGGAACAACCTTAACCTTCAATAACTTCAGTTGTATAGATCAGGATGCCTGACACTCAACACTCTTTTCATTTATGTGGGATTACATTTGGTTGTGGAGGCCTGTCTAGTGCATCATGAGATGTTTAGCAGTATACCTGATCTCAACACACTAGATGCCAGTAGTTCCCAGCACTTGTGACACCAAAAATGTCTCTAGACATTGCCAAATGTCCCCTGGGGGACAAAGATTATCCTGTTGTAGAACCAGTGAAACTTTCAACAGTGGCATTACTACAGGTTACCAGGGACCATTAATGTCTCATCTTCTTCCAAGGAGGAGGGATAACTGAAAAATAAATAATAAGTATTCTATCTCCCCAATCCCATCTTAGAGTGTACTTCCTCAGCTCACTTCTGGCTCCAATCTTCTTAGGTCTGGTTCCTCAAGAAACAGATTCTTGGAGGAGGAATTGTGTGCAGAAGGTTGGTGCCCTTGATAGTACTTGTGAGGAAGTAGAGCAGGCAGGACAAGGCAGAGGAAGAAGTGAACTGTGACAGACACTAAAGGTCTGAGTCCCACTGGGGTCTTCGGAGCTGATAAGGTCCTGTGGCACTGCCTTGCACAGTGCCGTTGTACAGCAAAGGGGCTGGGCTGTTAAATCCCTGTGTAAACCACTCTGGATGATCACAGAGAGGAGATGAGACTGTAGGTAAGGTGGCTCTCCTTAGTTGAGGGCATTCCCTGAAAAAAGGCTAACTGAAGCGTCCTCAACTGCCAAAGGTTTGGCTTCTGGGAATGTCTCCATACAGAAAGGGATAGCTGAGCAGCATACTCAAACATGCACTATAGTCCATTAATAATGGAAAGCAAAATTTCCAAAGATAGAGATTCCACCTAATTTCACTAGCATGTGGTAGTATCTCTATCAGTCTCTTATTCAACGATTTTTAGCACTCAACAATTCATCACTCACAAATGTCAAACTTCACATATGATGAGATACGAGACACCACAAACTATTAATGTGTATTATTTCCAGAGAATTTTTGGTGTATGTCTATGACCATGTATTTCTCAGGCATTTTGATTTTTGCCAATCAGAACATAGATATTACCTAAAGGAGCGTTTTGACAAAGGGACTTCATTAACATCTAAAAACTTTATTCAAAGTTTGAATGGATTCTTCAGGTATCTAGTCTTATTGTACTTAATAAAGAGTATTACAAAGCTGAAAACTCCCTGGCACATCTCTCATGTGATTTCATCATTTGCCATTGTTAAACAGTAAACATGGCAAAACCAAAAAGTCACTTAAAGCACTTTAATTGCTTTTTGCCAATGATAATGGCAACCCAAACTTAAGCAACTATTTACAATAATGAATTGTGGCTTCTTAGCCAAATAAGCCAGATTTCCCCAGCAAAAGCACTGCCGTACCACGTTGGGTGTATGAACTTTAAAGCTCTGACACAAGTTAATGTATTCCAATAGTTTTCTTAAACTTTGTGGCTATAAAGTCATCCTGCTTGTATGGCTAGCTTAACATAATTAGTTGCATGTTCTATTATAAGCCAGTGTTTTGAGAATATTAACATCCTAAAAACATTTCTATGATGAAACTTGGTGTATTACATGACATAGCCCACATTTTTCCTGGGAGTTGGAGTTTTTCCTGTGTGTGTGTGTGTGTGTGTGTGTGCGCGCGCATTTACGTTTTCAATCAATCTGGCTGTTTATTGTGTCTGCAAAAGGCAAAAACAATTGTAGTGGTTAAAAAATATATATTGGCAAAGACACCAAGGAAAAGGTAACTTTCTATACTTTAAATATTTCAAGTTAAACTTTTTTTGGGTTTTCTAATTAACACTTTTATTACTATCTTAATCTTTAATACAGTAATAATGATAACAGTAATAAAAATCTATAGATGATGTTGGCTAATTTTTCATAAAGTTTATTTTATTTTATTGTTAAATTGCCATGAATGTAGGAATAAATAATTTCATTTCTTCAAACTAAATAGCCTAAGTAACAGCAATCATTTAAAGAAGCATAACTAGGGGCGCCTGGGTGGCTCAGTCGGTTGAGCGTCCGACTTCGGCTCAGGTCACGATCTCACAGTCCGTGAGTTTGAGCCCTGCGTCGGGCTCTGGGCTGATGGCTCAGAGCCTGGAGCCTGTTTCCGATTCTGTGTCTCCCTCTCTCTCTGCCCCTCCCCCGTTCATGCTCTATCTCTCTGTGTCTCAAAAATAAATAAACGTTAAAGAAAATTAAAAAAAAAAGAAGCATAACTATGTGTACAAGATCTCATGCTATCTCAATGCATAGAAGTTTTTCTTTTTGAATTCTTTGAAATTTATCTTAATGCTTTTATTGGACAGTTTATAGAATTCTTGGATTAAAAACTATTTTTCTTGATTTCTTCAGTTTTTCTCCTTACATGTGTTTCATCCCACTTTTGTTTCTATTACCATCCATGTTTCATAAACTGTTCACACAGTCTGTGTTAATCTGTATTTTCAGTCCTCATACACAATTGGATTTATAATACAGTTATGGATTTATATTGAAACAATCCATGAATGAGTATTAAGTATGTATGTATACATTTATTGCTTAAGACACATTTAAAAATGGAATTTATTTAACGGGGAAATGAATTCCAGTGATGGAGATGCTAAGAGCCTCATTAAAAAAATAATTGATAAATTTAGATCTCATATTCATCATTCTATATTTCAATCTGCTGTTATGGAAGATAATCTTATATAATGTTCTTATGCTTTTTTGTAACTACTTTTATTTAAGTGCTCATAACATTTACATATTTCAAGAAGGAATTCATGTTGAATTATGCTTTATATCTGCACTGATGCCCAGCATTAATTTTCCATTTAGTACCTAGGACAATTATTAGCATGCATACATCAGGAGCGTGTTTACATTTTTAGATCTTGTTCTTAATCTCTGTTAAACATTGACTGAATGCAGTTGGGAACAAAGTACTGGATATATTCCCCTTTTCCTTTTGGCTGTCAAAAATTATTAAAAGGTAAATAGAGACCTTCTTTGACCTTTTGATTTTGTAAATTAAGATATATTGTTCATAAAGTTGGAGGTGACTTAATGGTACATTACAAACTTACTTGTACCATATTAGAAATTAAATTCTTCTTAAACTGCCAGAGATCGCCTTTGAGTGAGCACTGGGGCATGGATATTCTGAAAGAAGGGTTTCAAATATCAACTTTGTTGATTCAGTCCATCCTGGAAAGGCACCAGAGACAGAAATGTCTTTAGATTGTTCTAGAGGACCAATGTTTCTGTTGATACCTATCCTACCAGTGAGAATGCTGTGTTTCTGACTATGTTAGGTTAACAGGGAAATATCTAAGAAATAACAAATAGCAGAATGTGGAGAGTTTAATGTTACCACAAAATGCACCATGTGCATATTTCATATGGGATGAAAAAAAAATAGATTCTTTGTAAAAGTGGACATCTAATTTACGCTCCCTTAAAAAGTTCAATTTAATTTCAAAAGATAATCTTACAATTTCCTGATTCATACTTCTCATCTGTGTAGTGGGAGCATTTGATTTGGCTGGTGTAGCAGTTCTCTGTGGGAAGAATACTGACTATGAAACAGGATATGTCAATATTATAAAGACTTTATTTACACATAAAATTACTCCTCAGGAAATGAAATGAGTGCAACATATAAAAATCTGTCAGGAAATTTCTCCTGTGGATGGTGGTGTTTTCTTAGAGGGGAAAAAAAAAGCAGGATTTGTAGAGCGAATAATAAGGAATCATCTGTCACCATCAGGAGGATAGACTGTATATATAGAAGTCTCCCATATATATTTTATGTGTAAATATATAAAATAAATACATGAACACACCCCATTAAGATTTCAGAGAAACCCTCATCAAAATATGCCTTCCATTTAATTTTATGTAAGATTGAAAAATGTAAGTAAAGCAGCCCATTTATGTTCTACATAAAAGAATGGTTCATTATTTCACAACCTTAAGCTCAATAGTTTGTGGTATATTTAATCTCATCCTAAAGAAAACTAGAAAAGGAGCCGGGGAACTTAGTTGGGTAACCTTAGAATGTCATTTAATCTCTCTTTCAGTTCTGCCTACCTCACAGGGTAGCTTCACAGATGAAATGTGGATAGAAAAGTGCTTTAGAATAATAAAGCAACATATAAATGCAAGATAGTATTCCTTTTGTTGTTGTTCTATGAAAGCGAACCATTAGAAATCTGATGCCAAATGTGGGCATACATTCAGCATATAACATGGCTTTTTGAATGCCTTGTTCTGGATAATACATCTTTTGTTTTCACCAGTATCATACATGACTCCACATTAAACAGGATACACTGAGCTCAGTAACATAGACCTTTTAATGCTATAAAAATAAATTCAAACTATAGACCTATTTAAAGACTATGTTGCTAACTTCTGCAGACTACTTAAAAAAAGACTTATATGTTCCTTGGAACATATACATCATTTATCAACTCTTAGATACTCACTGTAAAAAAAAAAATGCTGTGCCCCCACTCCCCCTGCTCTCAGAAAGTAGCATGCAGTTCCCTGTGCCACTAAAGTGTGAGCTTACTATGGGTGCAGATTTTTGTTTGGTTGGTTTATTTCCACATATCTGATAACTATAATAATGCTGCTAATATGTATTGGATAGATGAAATTTCAAACTTACTTTTCTGGTTAGATGTAAGCTCATTTATTCATTTAACAAAGAGCGTTTGAGTGTTTAGTGTGTGTCCATTCTAATGACTCTGAAGACGTATAATCAAAATACGCTTAGAAATAGGCAAAGTGGTACTTCTAGATATATTTTAAGATAAGTCTCTACAGAGTGTTATAGGATAATAGAAATGAAATTACTGCGTTTGAGGAGATCAGAAGAGTCTGGAGTAGATGACAAATAGATTCTTAGATAATGACTAAGAGGTTTTGTTGAGAATAGTAACTGAGTATTAATTGAAGTAATAAGAATGTTGAAACGCAATTCTTCATGGGTCTCTTGCATTTTTGTATGTATTATTAGCAAGGCATTGATTAAATTTCTTTGAAAATGTCTTTTCAAGGTGTTTGTCTGGCAAACAACCTTGGGAAACAGAGCAAAGGGCAGGCGTGCTAACTGCCCAACTGTGAAATACTCAGGTTCCCCCAAGCACTGCTCATGTCATGCTCAGGGAACCAGTGAAAGAAAATGTTGATGCTCTGATGCTCGGACTGGTATTAATGTGAATAATAAATTTCTTGTCTCAGATTCAAGAGCTGAATATATTCTGCCAGCACCCATAAAACTGTGACAGAGTTGCTTATGAGCTAGTATGTAGGGTAAAATCTTACTCCTTCAAAGGTTGTGACAGTTTGTTAACGAGGATGGAGTATAGAGGAAGACATAACTTCCTGAAAGAGGAAGAATGAAAACTTTTCTGATGAGTTAAAGGGATTTGAGGGAAGAAAATGGAAGTTAATAATGAACAAATTGACCAGATTTTATAGTCAATTGAGCAAAATAGGGTCTACTGTTTTATTGCTTGTTAATGATGAGAAATTGGGAAGATGGTTGCAGCCTGGTTTCCAGGAAGCAGGTTCAAGGGTTGAGCGGTGCCTTGATTATGTTAACTTTCTTAGGGGCAGGTAGGGACTTCCTTCCTGGTGGACAGTCTCAGGTCCACCCATTGTAACAGCTAGCACTAAGATAAACACTGTGTGGGCTGAAGATTCTCTTCCCTCTTTCCATCAACAGTTACTAGGAGTAGAGAAGAAATAAATGGGGGCAATGTTATGAAAAGAAATTGGGTGAATCATAAGAACTTCGGTTCAGTTGGGAGTTGAGGGTATGGGGTAAGCAATGATTGTGATAGAGGAATAGCAGTAACTGCACCTTTTTACAACTTAGCCTGTCCTGCAATCTGTCATGGAAAACTTAGATATAATTGGAGATGACAGCAAAAGATCTCTGAGTCTGTGAGTCCTGGCTGCTCTACAGAAACTTTGGCCCTCTTGGAGAGATTTAGCTGGGGTTCCTGTAAGGAACCATAGATGAATCAGTCATTGACTAGTATGGGGGAATCCTACTGTCCCAGATTGTGTTTATAGTGCTGAAAGGTAACATATTGGAGAATGAGAAGGGAGCCAAAGAATTCTAGATAAATTTTATCATTAGCCTTGCCACTTTGCAAAACTCCCTTAGCCAATATATTGTGACTAGGTAAAGAGTTAGGAGATGTGGATCATGTGCAAGTCAAGCCCATGCCAGCCAGTGGGAACAAACCCCTCATTATCCTGCTGGAAACCAATGCAGTTGTGGATGCTGAGTCCAGGGATTTCCTAGGTTACAATCCATGGTGTTAGTAATGATGATTTTTTAAAATTTTTTTAATGTTTATTTATTTTTGAGAGGGAGACAGAGCATGAGTGGGGGAGGGGCAGAGAGAGAGGGATACACAGAATCCGAAGCAGGCTCCAGGCTCAGAGCTGTCAGCATAGAGCCCAACGCGGGGCTCGAACTCATGAACCATGAGATCATGACCTGAGCTGAAGTAGGATGCTTAAACGACTGAGCCACCCACGTGCCCCAGTAATGATGATTTTGATGTGTAATGTAGTACTTTGTGTGGTTTCCAAACATTGCAAGTTCATCTGATTGAACTGGTGAGCAGCTACTATGCTGCCCAAAATAGAAAGTAAAGGTGCCTTACTGCTATGGAACTAATCTTTCCCTCTGTGCCCCTGGATCATTTCCAGTCTTCTTCCTCCATCTGCTTTAAGGAAAAAGATGATTATTAGTTCATGGAGATCATCCATCTGAGTATGCTGGGGAACTTTGGGGAGAGGGAGGACTCAAACATTTTTGGCTGTCATCTAAAGGTGTCAGCGTCCTACTCAATCCCATGGGTGGGAGTCCTGTTTTCAACTGATGAGGTTTGGGCAGTGTTCCCAATGGGAAAAGAGAATCAAAGTAACCTTTTGGGTGGGGCTGTTGAGGCCAATGCAATGTATTGTTGATTCCACATCTGAACATATAGTAAGAGTTGACATGTGATGGGATTGTAGTTGTCTGTCCCATAAGTGCCAGAGGGGATCACCTCAGTTAGGAAGAGCTGCATGTAGTGAAGATACGCTTGGGAATCCCTGAATCCTTCTGACCAAAGACAGGCAGCATCCACTTAGAGGTGCTGCTTAGGAATTTGTACTTCTCACTGCCCTGACAGAGCTACCAGGTATCTTTTGAAAATCAGGTATTACCTTGCTATTGAGCTGCAATATGTCATGGAAAACTTAGATATAATTGGAGATGACAGCAAAAGATCTCTGAGTCTGTGAGTCCTGGCTGCTCTACAGAAACTTTGGCCCTCTTGGAGAGATTTAGCTGGGGTTCCTGTAAGGAACCATAGATGAATCAGTCATTCATCTGAATGGACACCTGAGTCCTGAAATTGGACACCTGAGTCATGGGACGTTGTGACTCTATGGCCTATTTTCATTTTGGAAATGACTAACAAGGTAGTACAACCTCAACAGGCCTCACTAATCAAATAGAAATGGTATATTCAAGAAAGTGGTAAGCCTGTCCCCAGTGCAATCTCAGCTTTACACACAAAAAGTAGCAGTTGCCCTCTCCTGCCCACCCTGCTGCTTAAAGCAAAGCTACTGATTCAGTGGCACCCTTCTATTTACAGTGCTTTTCCAGAGGCCTTGGCCTGGTTGGATGATATTTTGGCTAAGCTAAAACCTGATGATGTGCACAGGGCTGCTGTGGTTTCACAACCTCTGTAACAGTTGTGCAGAACTAAAAATGAGTGTGATCATCCTACCCACTCAGAACTTGAGGATATTCCTTTTTTTTTTTTTTAACTGACTTTGGGGTGTGGTCAGTGCACTAGCTTATTTGCCATTTGGACGTGTATAGACTGAAAAATCAAAGACAGATCTTTAGGTGCTCTGAATTGTGTTGATTGAATCACACGAGGCCCACATTCTAATATCCCCTAGAATCACGTTGCTGATCAACTTCCATCATCTGGATTACCATCATTGCTATCTGGATGGATCATAGTAGTGGGCATGGCAACATATCCACCATCATAAAATGGACAGAAAGTAAACAACTCTGCTTCTGGTGCAGAGTCTCTACTGCATAGGATTTATACAGCTGGTTGGGTCCAGGACCCTTCAGAGGAGGAGGGGGCATGGCTGAAGTCAATACTGCTGGCTGGCTTTATCCTACTACTTATAGTTTTGTTGAGAGTAGCCTTAATTAAATGTCTCATGAGATAAATTGAACAGGTTTGGTCCCAGGCTCTGTTCATAACTGCAGAAGCCAACAGAGTGGCTTACTTATTGGGAAAATTTGCCATAAATCAAGATGGTATAAAAATGAAGAGTGATTACTATTGGGAAGTAATTCTCCATACATGTCTTAAATTTCTGTATGTCTACAAGCAGAGTTACAATTGCCTTGATTACAACCTCTCTTTTCAAGAATTTTTGTATTGAAGGGGGTGCTTGGGTGGCCCTGTCGGTCAAGTGCCTGACTCTTGATTTCGGCCCAGATCATGATCTCATGGTCGTGGAATTGAGCCCCACATTGGGCTCTGCACTGGGACCCTGGGCATGGAGTCTGCCCAAGATTCTCCCTCTCCTTCTGCCCCTCCCCCGCTTTCATGTACTTTCTCTCTCTTGTCTCTCTCTCTTTAGAAAAAAGTATTTTTAACTGGGAACAAACACCTTTTTGTTTTTTTGGAACAGCGTTACATGCTAGAAGTCTTCTGGAGCAAAGGCTAAGTGTCCTTAAAGTCTTAGAAAATAGAGATAATGTCTTCCTGCAGAGCAAAAGGTAGGCATGCTCATAGTTAAGTATAACAAACATGTTTACCTCTATAGCCATGAAAAGATCATGCTTACCGCCTATTACTAAAGGTTCAGGTTCACTGTGCTTGGGGTTCCTTTCCTGTAGTGCAACCCATTGCTTGTGCAAGTGTCACTTCATCTTCTTTGCTTCTCCCTGTAGGATTTGGAGCTTGAGGAACCAGCACAAAGGCTAATCCTCTAGCTGTTGGTTTTGCTGTGAGTGTTGTGAGTAGTAAGCTTTTTTAAAATTTTTCCTCTGACCCAGGTGTCTTGTGCCTTCCACCAGCATCCATGCTGCCTCATTAGATAGCTTACAAGCAGGCTAAAATTTCAGATCCTTAACTATCCTTCACAATTAGTAACTATAAAATATTTACCTGTAATGTAAATGGTCTAAAGAGTTGAACTTTATTTTTGTCCATATAAAGTATAAAATGATTGCTTCTTATTGGCATGGAGTCGTTATTTAAGCAGTGATTGAAAGATACAGGCTACTTCATTATTTTTGTTGACTTACTTTTGGTTTTGTTTGGTCTTGAGTTTTCAAGTTTGCCATGCTCCTCTGCATCAAGCTTGCTGAAAGGCAAGGAGCATGGAGGGATATGCATTGGATATTTCATCCAATTGATTGGAATTTGTTCAGATATAACTGTTACATAGGGGAGAAATGTAGTCCATTCCTTTGTCCATATAGAAGAGAAACGGATTTGGTGGAAAATGTTTTTCACAGATGGAAGGTATTTCTAAGCAGCAGAAACCTCATGTATACAGACATGAAAGGGTGGAAGACATGATTTTGCCCTGGCTAAAATCAGAGGATGCATGAAGTAGAGACAGTGGTAGAAGATGAGAGGCTTGTCATAAATCATTTTACCTTAGACTGATGGATTGCTCTGAAGGTGACTGCTGGATGCTGAAAGATTTTAGTCATGGAAAAACAAGATGAGAAACACTACCTAGGAAGCCATAGCAACAGATTGGATGAGAAAAAAAATGACAATTTTAATGAAGCCAGTGACAGAAGAGATTCACCAGCATAATCAACAAGTAATTACTGAGCACAGTCTAAGTGTTATGCATTGTGCTGAGTGCTGGGTATATGCCAAAATAAAACAGTTAATAAATGGGCCACTTAGATGTAAGTGGTAAGAAAGAAGGTGAAGAATAGCATGTGGTGGGAGAATGTCTGAAGAGAGGCATGAGGTGGGGAAAATAATGAGATCAGTCATGAATCACTTCTATATACTTGGACAGCACTTAGGTGAGTTTGTCCAGTAGACATTGTTTATGTGTAGCCGAAGCTCCTTACAGAAATCAATACAGAGATAGTAATGACTAGAAAAGGGCTAAAGATCATTGAGAGAGGGTTCTCACATCATACATATTTAAGTGTTAATGGGTTTTATTTATTTATTTGTTTATTTAATTTATTTTGCTGTTAACAAGGAGAACACATTTTAATTTTGTTCAGATTTCTCAGATTCACTGATAGAGGGAATACATATCCATGCTTACACAAAACAATATTATATTCAAGAAGAAATCTAATATCAAGTGAGCTGATATTCTGCTTTTGTTATGGGATAGAGAAAGTCTGCCTTGTAGGAATGGAGGTCTCAGTCTTGGATTCCCCATGAGAAGATTTACAAGGGGATCCGTGCTCATGCTCAAATAAAGGCAGCTAGAAGGAAAGTAGCCAGCACAAAGCAGTTTTATTAAAGGAAAACACATTCTTAAGGTGGGAGAGCAGGCAGGTTCCAGGAGGTGGAACCAGCCCCCAGGTTGTTATTGGATTGGATATTATGGGGGCTCTCTGGGCTAGGGAAGTGCTGTGAGTTACAGTGGGATGGTCTCTAATGGAGGCTGTTTCTAGTCATTTGGAGGGGGAGTTTTTAACCCTATGAGGTTTGTGGAATCATCATATCATTTGTCAGGCAGGGCTGTATACGTGCAGTGCGAATGCATTATAATGAGTGTAGGGTTCTATTGGGGCAGAGCTGGATGAGGAGAGGACAAGTTTGTACCTGTGGCTCTTTGGTCTGTCACTCCTGAGGTCTTAGAAGCCATCAGATCAGGATGTTGTGCTCCCCAGCTTTAAATGTGTAGTTTATTTGTCAACACCCTTGGCTCCAGCTCCTGTCTTTATCATTCCTCTTCAAGGAATTGGGAGTCTGCCTCAGGGCATTCTCTCCACTGCTCATATCTAGCTTCTACCTAACACTGAAATGGCTGTACTTGGTAGAGGTTCCTACTTCAGTTTTTTCAGATTGTTGCTTCTGTTAGCTACACAGTGTTGTAAAGGAGTGTTTTAAGTTTTTTAATTGCATTTGGCATGTTGTTACCACCTTAAAAAAGACTGTGTTTCTTGTGGTTGGTAAAACATTGCTGTTGAATAAAGAAGTACTCTTCATCCATGTATATATACTCCAAGCTAATTGCTGTTGAAGGTGCAGGTTCAGGAAAAAGCAGGAATGAAAAAACATGGCTTAAGATTGGTCGGTTTTGTTTGCTTTTTATTTCTGCTGTTTAAGGACTGAAGGTAACAAAGAATCAGCTTCTGTTCCACTTTTCCATGCTGTCCTTGTCATTTATTGCCTTGAAATTATGGCCACTGTAAATGAGACTTGGTTTCATGGTTGCCTTCCAAAACTGAGCTTAAAGATGAGGAGCCCCATGCTTCCCTTACAACCTGCTCAGAGGATGTAGAGAGAATTATTTTCCTTTTTAGTTAATTTTTGCTCATTAAATTGCCCAGTTTAATGGAAATGTTGAGGGTGGTATGTAAACATTGTAGCAGGGATTTTCTGGGTTCTTTTGCTGAGTTAGCACACAATGCCAATAAGAGAACATATTGGCTATGGCCCTAAAAGGGCCAACGAGCAATTTTCTGTGTCAGAAAACAAACTGGGTTCTGCATCCAGACCACTTGACCAGTATATGTCGATGATTGCTACAAGGACAGAGTGAGACAATACACATTGGTTGGCCCACATCCATCATCCCTATTGAAAGGCAAGACAAAAACAACTCTGAAGGACAGGTCCTGCTGATTTTGATGGATTCTATCAGCTATCTATTGAAGAAATTGATGGTAGTTACCCACACTTAACATAGCTTAGAGATTCTAGGGAATTATTATCATTTTAACTGTGATATGACATTGAGAAAGGCAGTTCCTATTTTTCTTGTTTTAAACTGTCTTTTTATTTAATTTATTTTTAAAGTGTATTTATTTTGAGAGAAACAGAACGTGTGAACGGGGGAGGGAGAGAGCAAGGGAGAGAGAGAATCCCAAGAAGGCTCTGCACTGCACTGTCAGCACAGAGCCCGATGTGGGGCTCCATCTCATGAACTGTGAGATCATGGCCTGAACAGAGATCAAGAGCCAGATACTTAATTGACTGAACCACCCAGGTGCCCCATAAACTAGTGTCTTTTTAAATATGTGTCCATAGTACTTGGTTTGGGCCAGAGGTTCTAGAGTCTAGACCTTCTGCCATTTCAGATTTGGGCAAAAGGTGGAACAGTATTACACTGGGTTACAACTAGGTGCTCCCAGTGGAATATTGAGGGTTTAGACCATACTGGAGTGGCTCTGTACTTCGGGAGCTATGTTTAGGTGCTGGTTGTGCTGTGTGACAGAGAAAATAAATAAGCAGCATACCTTTTTGTCTAGTCTCAGCTTTTCTGGGCATAGGCCAGAGAACCACAACCACATTCCTCAAGTTCAAGGTATGGAGTGTGGCATCTTTAAGACTGTGCTTGGTAGAAGTATGTTAATACAAAGAAACACTTTTGTAATGAATTCTAACAATAGTAAATTTTATCAACACACAGAGAGTCACTCAACAAATTTGCTCTATAAATCCTAAGTATATTACCTTTTCCACAGTTATATTTTAGAAATTAGTCTTTGCAGTTTTCATCTAGTGACTGGATATTACTGAGCTAGAAGACAAAAATGATGTTGCTGATAATACAAACTTGATATTTGGATTATAGCACTGTGTCGAATTTAGCTTTCTGGGGTGAGAACTTTCTATAACAAAGTGTAATTGTTTGATTTTTCAAATAAGCAGGTTTGATGATCTAACTGTTACCTATTTGTCTTGCCTTGTATTTTCCATTTCAGGAAACATCCCAGTTATCTGGACTCCCTGAGTATGTTAAAATAGTAGAAGTTGGACCTAGGGATGGATTGCAGAATGAAAAGGTAGTTTGATACTAGTTTAACATAGTTATTACAAATGCTAAATCAAAATATTTATTAAGATTCTAAAGACTTAGATGGGTTTCATATATTATACGATTGTGTTTGTCCTCAATTGCTACTTGAATTTATGCATCTTAAATATGATTTGCTTCTGTTAGGAAGTAATTTTCTATTTATGCTTCAATAGACACTATGCAAATTACTTATAAGATAATTTTTAATGCTTTCATAGGTTATAGTTCCTACAGACATAAAAATTGAATTTATCAATCAACTTTCCCAAACTGGCTTGTCTGTAATAGAAGTGACCAGCTTTGTGTCCTCCAGATGGGTACCACAGGTATGTAAATCCATAATTCCTTAATTGAATCTTTAATTCAACTTTGCCAAGATTTAGCAAATACTGTAAATTGTAATATTAACCTGATATAATTACTAATTTACTATGTTTTTTTTTCCAAAATATTAGCCCATGCACTGAGACACGATTAAGGAAAAATCCCTCTGATGAAACATCTTCTATCCATTAAGTCCTAAAAAGTTACTGGGAACTCCATCCCAAGCCTACCTGAGTATAATGGTCCAATATGATGAGTAGATAAGGCTCTTAAATAGCAATTTAGGAGCCTGCTGTCCATTAACTACTTACTGACTTCATAAATTATCTGAATATCTTTAGGTGCTTTCACTTTCTTATCTCTTAGAATGAAGTATTGATGAGTTGCCTGATACCTTAAAGATAAAATCTCCTATTAGAAATGTAGATACATACTCGTCACTTTTTTTTTTAGCACTTAAATTTGCTAGAGAAATCTATCTGTCATAGCAAGACAAAGGGAGTCATCTCAATCTTCTCTTAAGATAAAGCCTACCCAGATTTGACAGTCATGTGGCAACAATCATCCCTTCTGAGATTTGGCTCTGGTCTTTGAAACATGATTAGTAGCCATTAAACCAATCCCTCTCCCTTTCCTATCTAATACCTGTGCTCATTCCTGGGATCCTTCAGTCTCTCCCTGGCACTTAAGTTCACTGATTATCTTCTCATCTCATTCCCTTGGTTGTTATCCTCTGTAATCCTCATTCAGTTACTTGTCCAACTGCTCTTTTTCTGTCATCCTTGACATCATGTAAGTTTAAAGTTCCCTTAACATTCTACCTTCAGTAATTTCCTTGCCTGTGCTCTCTTCTTTGGCCTGTCCTTCCAACATTAACAGTCACTTTAAAAGGGTGACAAATCTAGGGGTGCCTGGTGGCTCCATCATTTGAGCATCCATCTTCTGCTCAGGTCATGATTTCACCTTTCCTGTGTTAGAGCCCCGCCTCAGGCTCTGTGCTGACAGCTCAGAGCCTGAAGCCTGCTCCGGATTCTGTGTCTCTCTCTCTCCCTGCCCCTGCCCCTGCCCCTGCCCTGCTCATGCTCTGTCTGTCTCTCTCTCAAAAATAAACAAACATTAAAAAATAAATAAAAGGATAACAGATCTGTACTTTTGGTCCTGCCTTCTCTGATAAGCTTCATCTAGATGTGCAGTCATTACCTCAGACTCACTTGGGTTGAAATCAAACTCCCTACTGACCATCCTGCTTTATGTTAATAGCTCATTTCGGCAAACATTTTTTAATTATCTGCTTCCTAGACTGTAAGAGTTACAGAGGTAGTGACCTTGTCTGCCATTCTTCCCCCACTGCTTAGTGCCTAGTAAGTAGTTATTGTGAAATGAATAAAGAATCAATCAGCCTGAAATAATAATAACATGTCACATTGAATTTTTTGGTATGGACGGCTGACTCTTTTGTTCATGTATTTGGTTCTATGTAATGAAGACCACAGGTAATTTCCTTAGGAAGGCACAAAGAGCTTTAGGAGACTAGACCTATTTCCTTGACAATGCCATTTTGTAAAATTGCTCACCATTATTTTATGAGCTGTCATTAATTTTAAGGGAATGTGAGCCCCTTGTATCATATTTAAGTCTTCATGAAATTGCCTCTGATTCAGTTAGTGTTCATTTCACAAATTTGATGACTGTTGAAGAAAAACTAGAAAGACATGTATAACTTCAGGGTAATGTCAGAAAAAAGGAGAGTTCTTGTGAATATTAATTGATGACCAATCACAGTAGTATTTCAGATATAATATTTTACTAAGATATTATTTTCCTTCAGATAATTTACTAAGATAATGTTCCACTTCAAGATTTTTTTATTTTCCAATGATTTTGTAAGGCTGCTTACAAATACTCTTCTTTACTGAAGTGATGCAAATTGTCACCAATTGTCACATCCTATTATTACACAACTCTGGAAATTGTTTGATAGATTACTCTTGAAACTAATCTAAGTGACATTTAGAAAAATGAGGCTAGAACGCTTCTACAGGACCATCCTTCTTGTTTAGCCAGCTTAGAGAAAAGATGGTCAGAGCAAAAGGGAAGGCTGTCCCTCTGTATGCAGTAATGAAAAACTGCTTTTTGGTCTCATAATGTAAGTAGATGTGTGATGGGGCCATAAAATAAGATGATTTATTCTAGGCTTGGTAAATTCATGACTTAACCTATTGAGATTGAATGAACACTTCCTAGGCTCAAAGTATTATTGAATAAATGATGAAATTCCCATTGTGGCTCTTGAGGACAGCTGTGGTGAGGCCGAAGTACCTCTGGGACTGTGTTGCTGTCCGTATTCTGCCTTGAGCTTGAGTAAGTGACTTCACCTCTTTGGACCTTGGAAATCCCAGCAATGCTGCCAATAGCATGGGAGCACTTAGGGCAGTAAGGCCCATGAGTGGATTCCTGCATATGAGTGCCCAGAGTCCAGAGCACCTGGCTCTGACCAGTTCTCAGCAGGCTTACCTGAGTGATTGCCTAACAGATGCATTGACTGACCCCTGGACTCCACACAGTTAACTTCCTTCTTTTTGATAAAAAGACTTTTTCTTAGAGATGAAAGTATGTTTTTAAATACTGCAGCGGACAGGTCCGATCTGAATAACTGAAGATACTTATTCAAATACTAAATATATGTCCTGTGTTTTTCACTTTAAATTCTCATGTGGGCACGTGCATGACAAAGTGTTTCAAATTGTTAAACATCTGTAAAAAAGAAGCAAGTCTGAATCAAATAAACTATCGGATTGAGTCTTCCAAAGTTATGCCAGTCATTTTCTAGATGACCTATCAACCTACTGAGGTCTTTTCAAAGGGCAATTGCGAGAATATCCCATTTTGTCAATTCGATTTTCCATAGTTGTGCTTGTGTTCTAGATTTCACTGAGATGGCCTGTGCAGAGCAGTTTTTATTGTAGTCAATGATTGTCTTATCATGTAATTCTGCCGATTGCATTGCATTGTCATGCTAATGAAAGGCTGGAAATCAGAACGAATTCATAATGCTAATTTTTCTTTGGACATTTTATCTTGTAACCACTGACTTTAGAAGAAACTGTCATGACATTAGACTCCTCTAACTTAAAATAACATCTGAGATGGGACAGAACAGTTTTAGTGCAACTGCTTACGGGTATTTGTGTGAAGTGATTTGTACTTCTAAAGACTGGGAGTGTGGCTCTAAATCGGTGTTCTATTAATTCTCTGCATTTTCTTTTTCTTTTCCTTAAATATAGGTCATGGGAATAGTCGTCTAGTTTATGTTTAGATTGCTGCTTATTCACTTATTCTTTTTTTAGCGTTTTAAAGCGTTTTTACAGTTGCCGCCCACTGTTGTGTTTGGCAACGGCTTTCTAAGGCAGCTAAAAGAAAAGTTCCACAGTAGCAGGGTGCCATATAAAACAGGATCCCACACCTATCATCTAAATGGCCAGAGATGATAAAATACCTGCCATTAAAAGAAAAAAAAAAAACACAAAAACAAAACACAACATGTTCTTTACAACTTATCTGGAAAAAAAAGACTTCCTTAGAGTGACATATAATATAAGAACATTTGAAAAGAATCCAGATAGCCCCTCACTTCTATGGAATGAAGAAAGAAAACATGTTTATAAAAATAGATAGGCTTACTGCAACTTTGGAATGTGGCTCTTAGTAGTAAGTTATTTAAATCATGATAGAGACAATAATTTCAAAATAAACTACTGTTTTATATTCATCTTATTTAGCTATTTGGTTTTAAATGTTTTTTCATCACATGAGTGATGAAAGTGAACATCACTTACGGAAAAATAAGAATACATTGAACGTCCACAACACCGTATGTTTATGTAGATTATATGCAATGTATCAGCAAATGCTCCCTTTCAAATTCATTTTTTAACAGTTGGAAAGGGTGGGTGCCAAGTCATGACATGGACAGAGATTTTCTCTGTAAAAGGAAAAAATCCTCAAAATACTGTAACAATTACTTACAAATTCGTTAAACACTTATAAATATAACCTAAGCGCAATGTGAGCAACAAGGAATGCGTAAACTTTCCCCTGCCCTCCTTTTAGTGTATGATGGAATTCTTTATTAGTAATGAAGACAGTTAACTGGATTGACATTTCAGGTTCAGATTTATGTTGGTGAGATGCAGGACGCTGTAGCTTCTGCTCCTGAGTGTTCTGCTTCTCTTCCTTGCTCTGCCCTTGTTGAAAGGATGGGTGTGTGGAGAAGAAGCTTGGAAGAAGGTATTTTAGCATAGGTGATGAGTGAGTGAGTGTGTGTGTGTGTCAGAGAGAGAGAGAGAGAGAGGGACACACTCAGAGGTTGAGAGAGCACATGCACACACACACCGCCCCCCCCCCCCCAAGTATTTTGCTTATGAGGCACAGTTAACTGATAGGTTAATTTCATCATCTGGGAAGTGTTGCAGTGCAAGTCCCATCCGCTATACCTCCCATGATTTGGCCTCTGCTGTCTCCGCAGAAAATGGAGGATAAATTTACCAAGACAGCAGTTCCATTTCATGATTACAGAAGTCCCAGTACCCAGATAGGTGGGGGAGGGTGAACTAAAGGAGGAACATTTAACTCTCTTCAGTGGAGGTGGCCTGAGTGTGCTCACTCTCTTTTTAAGATACTCTTTGCTGCTACTACACACTAAGATTAACTGACTTGTCCTTAACTGCTGTCCTTCTTGGTACTTTGAGGCTTTCCACATGTCATTTCTATAGTAGATATGTGTCTGGTCAGTTATCACAGTCAGCATCAAGCACCTGCCAGTTTGGATCATCAGACTAGTCATTGGTGATGTCTTCATTTCCTTTCCTTAGCTCCTGAATTTGTAGTTGTGGTACACACACTAATGCGACTTCCTTTTAAAAAGGTTTATATTAAGGAAGTTTAAAGGTCGTTTTTTGTTTGTTTGTTTGTTTGTTTTAACAATAGCTTCTAACTGTACTAGGCTTTCTTTCGTTTTTCTTGTTGTTCAACTTATTTGAGCATGTTGAATTTCTTACGTGTCAAATAATAATTGGTTAATATTTGTTCAACGGTTGATCTCAGAGAAGAAATAGACATGCAGGTTTTCAGTAAATGAGCTCTGATAGTTATTAAAAGGAAATGGGTGCCTTTTACTCTCTCTCCAAAAATTAAAAAAAAAGGTTAAAAAAGGGAATCTTTGGTGGGTACCTGGGTGGTTTAGTGGGGTAAGCATCTCCCTCTTGATTTTGGCTCAGATCATGATCTCAAGGTTTGTGGGATTGAGCCCCGTGTTGGGCTCCACACTGACAGCACAAAGCCTGCTTGGGATTCTCTCTCCCTCTCTCTCTGCTCCAGTCTCTTTCTGTCAAATAAATAAACATTAAAAAGGGAGGGCACCTGGTTGGTTCAGGCAGCTGAGCGTCTGGCTCTTGATTTTGGCTCAGGTTATGATCCCAGGGCTGTGGGATCGAGCCCCGTGTCGGGCTCCATACTCAGTATGGAGCCTGCTTAAGATGCTCTCTTTTCCCTCTGTCCCTCTCCCCAGCTTGTGCTCCCTTTCTTGAAAAATTAACAAAAAAGTAGGGGCGCCTGGGTGGCTCAGTCAGTTAAGTGCCCAACTTTGGCTCAGGTCATGATCTTGCGGTCTGTGAGTCGGAGACGTGCTTCGGGCTCTGTGCTGACAGCTCAGAGCCTGGAGCCTGCTTCAGATACTGTGTCTCCCTCTCTCTCTGCCCCTTCCCCACTCATGCCGTGTGTGTGTGTGTGTGTGTGTGTGTGTGTGTGTGTGTGTATGTGTCTCAAAATAAACATTAAAAAAATAACAAAAAAGTAAATGGGCGCTTTTTAGTTTGGTCGATTGTTTCCTTTGCTGTGCAGAAGCTTTTATAATTTTATGAAGTCCCAATAGTTCACTTTTGCTTTTGTTTCCCTTGTCTCTTGGGGTGTGTCTAGTAAGAAATTGCTGCAGCCAAGGTCAAGGAGGTTGCTGCTTGTGTTCTCCTCTAGGATTTTGATGGTTTCCTGTCTAACATTTAGGTCTTTCATCCATTTTGAATTTATTTTTGGTGTAAGGAAGTGGTCCACTTTCATTCTTCTGCATGTGGCTAGATGGGTGATGAGTATTAAGGAGGGCACTTGTTAGTGTGAGCACTGGATATTGTATGTAATTGATGAATCACTGAATTCACTGCCTGAAACCAATATTGCATTGTATGTTAACTAACTAGAATTTAAAAATTTGGAAGAAAAAAAGTAAATGGGGATAAGATTGTGCTATGAAAGCTGTATTCATACGGTAAAGTACATTAGCTCTTCAAGAAAATAAAAACAAAACAAAACAAAACTAGCACATCAGATTTTCTAGCTCATTTTTTCCCGGCGTTTAATGGCATGAACCACAACCTCTTCAGATTGTTTCAATAAGTCTAGCGATTTTCCACTGAGTGTATAACATGTACCAGATATCCCATATGTGTATACACCTGTGTGTTCACAAGTGTATTCACAGATCCACATATCTGCGATTGTCTTAGTCCTTGAAAGCTAGTAAAATGAATTCTGGTCCTTTTGATTATCTGCATAACAAATGCTCAAATTTAGCCTCCTAAAACCTTAACAGCCTTTGTTTTTGCTTATGGTTTCTATGGATCAAGAATTTTGACATGGCTCAGTTGGGCAGCTCTGGCTAGGGGTTTTGCATAGATGGTGGTCCCAGCTGGAATAGCAGGGATTGGCTGCTGGCTCATTTGGGGCCTGGCTGGGCACCTCTTTCTCTGTGTGTTCTCAGAACCTCTGTAGGTGGTCTCTCTGAATGGGTTAGTTTGAATTTCCTCAATGGTGGCTTAGAGTTGCAAAGGGGAGTGTTGCAAGAGGCAGGCAAAAATGGTGTGCCTTTCATAACCAAGTCTTATAAATGTTACAGCATTAATTTTCCATTAATAATTAGTTGAGGCAATTAAAAAGCCATCCATTTTCTAAGATGTCACCTCTTGATTGGAGAGTGGCCTTCTAGAGGAGCACTAGAGGAGTGGGAGAAGAAATCTCGTTGGAGAGGTTTTTATATTTTTGACACTTAGGTTTTTAAAAATTATACAGTAATTAATCTAGCTTCATACTCTTTCTTACTAATAACTAAAGAATAAATATAGTTGATTTAAAAAAACAGTCTCTGCATTCTGAAGCTCCTAAATTACAAAAAACAAAACAAAAACAAACAAAGATATTTTAGCATTATCAGGGCTGCTAATAATGACCTCAATCTTACCCAACCCCTTTATAAATTTGTGTGCCTCAAAGGGAATTCAGGTTGGCATTTGAAGGAGAGGGTTTTTGCTCAGACAGCATAAGAGATGAAGGAGAGAGACAGAAATGAAGTAGAAGCTGGTGAAACAGGAGTCCTAGGCCTTTGCCTTCAGAACCACCTCTTCCCTGGAGCGAAGCCAGCTTTTTTCTGCATCCCAATTTCTAAACATGCACCAAGATGAAAGATGAGGCCACGGGAGGGAAGAATCACATCCTGCCCAAAGATGGGGATGGAAGGAAAAAGAAAACGCCAGAAAACAAAACGTATAAGTTAGAGTTTGCAGTTTGCCTTCATACCCCCAAAATCCCCACCATCCATGTGAAGGTGGTGAGCCCACGCAAATGCAGGAATCGCTGTCTTCACTGTGGAGGATATGATTTCTGTAGACCTAGAAGCCCTGCCTTCCATGTCCAGACCTGCTCAGCAGTGTCGTAACTTCTAGACTAATACCTTTCTAGATCGTCTCTTGTAACCTAGTTGGCATGCCTGGCAGGTACACATGATTCAGTTCAATGTGTTGAACTGTTTAGGTAATGCCTGCCTCCTTTTGAGAGAGTAGAGAGTAGGAAGTCCTTTTCTTTTTATAAAAAGCAAATGTCAATGTACTCTAGAAATGAAAAGTCGCAATTAGATTTTTGTTGCTCTTTGTTATGAGGAAACATCCTGCATTATTTTAAGTTACTGTATTAAGATGTTTCTCTAGGTTTGCAGTTAATTTTTTTTCCTTTTAAGTAAGAATAATCAAATGTATTCTGAGTACTATACTAGGATCTCTCTACATAACGGTGGTGAATTTGATTTATATCCTCTACAAGTGTTGCTTGTATAACAGCAGGTATTACTATAGCTTTACAAATAGTGATGGTGTAAATTCGTATTTCTCCACTTGGGGGGGGCAGGGTTTACTGACTTGTTTTGTATTGCTTTCTTTTGTTTTGCTTAATCATTTTCTATGTTTTTAAGCAGTGACTAACCTGAAGTGAAAAATTTTAAAGTGTTTTAAAAGTATTCACACTTAAATTATCACTATGGTTCTCACATACGGCAAGAAAATTGCCTAAAACATATTCACAAAATTTTAAAACACCTTTTGTCTCAGAAACAAACATGGAAATATGAAAATGGGTGTTTTAGTTATAATAGTGGACATTACTGGGTTTTTTTTCTTTTTGAACTGGTTTAAGGTAATAGTTTGCAATAAAATTGGAACAAATATAAGTTGCTAACATTGTTCATATTATTTAGCATTCAATACCAACTTACTTTGCAGCTAAGATAGAGTTTTTCATTACTGTATCCAAAGCAAAAGTAAACCTGTAGTTAAGAGCAATAATGTCACCAGTTCTACTGGTCAGATTTTCTTCTTTTTTTCATGCTGAAGGTATAATTCAATATATTTGGATGTCTTTCCTCATGAGACCAAAAACTATAATTATGCTCAAAGATTTATTCTCAGAATTTACTGCTTTTATGATCACTTAATAGGATCAATTGCATGTTGACTAACAAATTGGGTTTTATTTTGTTTGTAGATTTATAAAAAGAACTATAACAAAATGTTAAAACACTTTATCATTTTTTATTCACTAATATTGAATGTATTGCGTTTAGCGTATTTTCCTCTAAGTTTTCCTTTGAAAGAAAGGAACAGTTGTTCAAAGCTGCTTGATTATATTAAAATAATTTTTTGTATTTGGTTAAACTAATCTTAAAATCTAGTCTTGTGGAACTGTCTATATGCATTGACAGCTGAAAGGTCTGCACATCATTTAATTGCATAAAAGCTGAATATGGGTACATTTTGGCACAAGAAAGATGTGAGCCTAACTTATTAATGATCTTTTCTGCAATACTCTGATGATCAGTTTATTGATAAACATTGTCAATCTTATTTTAGTGTAAACTCATTCCATTGGTGTGTCTCCTGACCAAGCCACTTAAATGCAATCCACTTTAAGAGAAGCAGAGTATGTCAATGAACTAAATTTCCTTTGAAAAACTGATGATCCTTATAAAATGAGCTTTGAAAATGAAAATATTACACCATTCATTTTTAAGTAGATAGATGTAAAATACATATTTTGTTAATATGTTTATGAAGAATTATGCTTTCTAGTTAATTTTTAAAAAGAAAAGCGAAGTATCTTTATCCAAATTTGTATGCACGCACGCGCGCGCACACACACACACAAACACACACACACATTCTGATCTAAAATGCCTGGTGGGAGCCTGGGTGGCTCAGTCGTTTGAGCATCCAACTCTTGGTTTCTGCTCAAGTCATGATCTCACAGTTGGTGGGTTCAAGCCCAGTGGTCAGGCTCTGTGCTGCCATTGTGGAGCCTGCTTGAATTCTCACTCTCCCTCTCTCTCTCTGCCTTTCCCCCAAGTGCCCGTACTCTCTCTCCCTCTCTAAAAGCTAAACAAATAAATAAATAAATAAGTAATAAAATACCTGGTTAATTTTTTTGAAAGTTTTACAGGTGTAAAAAAAATATGTAATAGAGAAATTAGATAAATATGAATGCTGAAGTTTATATTACATTCAAAGAATCACATTAAGCAATAAATAAGTTTTATATTTGAAAACATACACATTGAGATATGTATGCCAGTGTTTCACTTCTTCCACATTTGATAAAGGACCATAAATTTATATTTTCACATACTGTGTACCTGTCAATAGAAAGCATATTTTATAACAAATTTTATTTTACTTTAAACATTTTTGCCCAAATTAATTTATGTTAAATAACTTATAAAATTATACACTGATTGTAATTATAATTTAGAAGAGAATTTTTTACAACTTCTTTGAATTTTAGACATTCATTATTATGTAAAAATTCTTGGAAGAATGCTGTTCATTTTATACATTTTATAAAGGTTTTAGTCAACATCCATCTGTAATTGAAAAGGTTGATATGTTATGGTTTTAATTGTTTTAGGTATTCACATTCATGTTTCCCTATGTAACTGCATAAATCAAGTAATTTTTGAAATACTAACATGTGAAAGCTGGTTCATGCCAATAATTCGAGAAAACTAATACAACTTCCTACCTTCATGCACTGCTGGGATGTGAGACTCATTATAAATTATAACACTACTCTTAGTTAAGGCTAGTGAATTTTATATTGAATTCAGCCTACAATGTATAGTAAGAAATGTATTTCTTAGTAACCTCAAAATAGTTATTTTCCCTCAAGCCTTCAGGTTGCAGGTTTCCTGAGCTTTTAGTGACATTATTATATCTACTGCCTAGATATAATGACATATACATTTTCTAATGGAATGATAGAAAATCTGAGACCTGACTTTTAACTCACATATGAGTTGGCTAAGTATTTTTTAAAATGTTAATTTATTTTGAAAGAGAGAAACAGTGTGAGTGGGGGAGGGGCAGCGAAAGCGGGGAGAGAGAGCATCCCAAGCAGGCTTCACACCATCAGCAGAAAGCCTCGTGTGAGACTCAAACCCATGAACCGCGAGATCATGACCAGAGCCAAAATCGAGAGTTGGATGCTTAACTGAGCCACTCAGCCTCCCCTGGCAAAGTATTTTTTTATCCCTCTTATGCCTTGTATATTTTCCAGTTGTTCATTGTCCTATTCATTACTTTTATTATGTTTATTAAAAACTTCACTGAGTTCTTTGTTGAGCTTAAAAATTGAATAATGCATATTTACTAACAGTAGTCATGATATTGACATAATAAGGCAATTGTAGAGTTAATAAGAATGTAATTACTAAAAACAATTAAAACTTAGAGGTTTTAAAATCAACTGAATATCTGTAAATTAGTTACAATAAAAAGGAACTTGGTAACCAGAACACATTAAGCAGTTGGCCATTGGTCGCTCTAACTTTTTAAAGTTCTGTGTTCTGTACTATTGACTAAAAAATAGATCTTCTGATCCTTGTGATGGCCAAATCATTGTATATGATCATACAACTTTAACAATGATGGAATTCCTTGTCAGAGTAGTAAGACCCTTTTTGCTACAGCCCTTATTGCCAGCAAGATGATCTCCCTCAAACAAATCAGGCTTACCCTCTTCTCATCAGTGTGGCTATCCACCGTGGGCAGAGGTGCCCTCTAGAAAGAAATATAAAAAGGGAAGCTCTGTTTGTCAGTATAGAATGAGTACAATTAAATTTAATATTTTAAAAGTGACTTCTTCCATGTATGGAAAATAACAATGTTGACAGTGTTATTATCAAACCCAGAGGCATGATCTATGAGAGGTAGCACAGTTGAATGGAAAGAAAATTATATACTGGGAGCTTTGAGACTTTTTGCCCCTACTTCAGAGTGATGTTGGGAACATGATTGTTTTGACTTGGGAAGACCAGGAGTGTGGTCAGAAAAGCATTGACCTGAACAAAGAATAACTAATGTGTATTTGTTAAGTTTATCTTAGGAAACTGGGAAATGTTATTAAATAAAATTACTGGTTTCTCTGTGTGAAACATTGGTTTTCCAGTCTAAAACCCACAAATCCATTGGGTAGATTGGATTTGTTTTGTAATTTAAAAATTAATATTTGTACACATTAATGGGTTATGATTAAAATGTCCTGCCTGCATTTGTAGTAAAAGAGTAGGGGTCATATGTTACTTGATTTGGTCACTCTTAAGAAGCATGTGTGTTCCATCCAATACAGGGCAGTACAAAAGTCCTTAGAACACAAAGGCAATGCCAAACAAGGAAGTACAGGAAATTATACACCAGACCAAATTAGTTTTAAGGCTTCTGGACTTAAGAAGTTTTTTAAGTGTGGTGTCAGACCATTTTAGTAGTGCAGCCAAAACAGGGTATTGGGTAGGAAAAAAAAAAAAAAAAGAAACACTAGATGTTCAATTTTCCAGAGATTTCCTGTGTTTATTATTATAAGATGGTGATTTATTAAAACTGTCTTACTTCTTCAAGCAGATCAAGATTTCCTTTGTGCTACTGAGGCTGAGATATATGGGGTTGGTGCAAAGAGTCTGTGAATGAGACAGGGTTATAGTACCCAGGCTACAATGCTGTTCATAGCTGGTTAGAGCATTTTCACCCAGAATTGTCAGGAACAGCTCTAGTCCATTTTTTCTCATTACTGAATTTACAAAAGTATTACATTTAAGAGGAGTTACTGCTCAGATTGAATTTTGAGTTAGAGTGTCTGAAACCACATTATTTACATGTTTATAGTAATAGATGGCATGTGTTGAAGAAATTGCACCTTCTGTATGTCTTTCCTGCTGTACTCCTGCATATAAAAAGTAATCCCATCAGTTATGTCTCATCTGTCAAGTGGAGATGGTAAGGAAATGCCTTCTGACATTTCCTTCTTGTTTTGAACTTAAATGAATGTTGTCCTGGGTGATGGTGGTGTTGGTGAGGCAAACAAAAAGATTCCTTCAAAAATATTTTTAAAAATGATTTGGCAAATGATACTAGCAAGCATGAGAAAATGAGGGTTATAAATCCATGAGTTTAAATCTCATTCCTGACAAACTATAAATTGGTTTATTAAGCAGAGAATGTATAAACATAGATCCAGAAATAATGATATATCAAGAATAAGACATTCCAAACTGATGTCACTATTTTCTTGAGAGTTTTCTTCTGGAGTGGTAAGGAAAAGGAATACTATAGACACCATGAATGTGTATTTCAGGAAGATCCTTAACTATCTTGATAACTGTGAAGAGCAAACTAGAAAGTTTAGTACTTTCCAAACTTTATTTTTTAATCCATGGGATTTTTCCACCCTAGACGAAACATTTTTAGAACCTCAATATGTGCTACAGAGAGGAAATTACCTTAAAATATTTGTATAGCTGCCTCTCAAGGCCCTGGGAGGGCACTAGCAATGTACTCAACTGGCCATACAGTTCAGGGAAATTTACAAAAGTTAGATATTTTTGTGTTGTTTATCTTATAGAAGCTTCCTCTCATATTGCAGTCATTTTAGGTCCACATAGCCTGCATGTACCTCTGAATAAAAATGAAATTAATGTCCTTTACTGAAGCAGGAGTGAGGTCCTGAAGTGTACAGATTGGTCTTCCTTTGAGCAGAAGCCAGCAACAGCCTTTGTGACTTAAATCCACTGTGATTCTGTCTTGTTGATGTCTAGCATCTCCTGAGAAGTTTTGAAACTATAGATTCCTTGGTCCCACAGCAGAACAGAATCAGAATCTGTACCAAAATCTGTATATTTTTTAAAGTATATCAAATCGTTCTGATAGTGAATCTAGTGTGGGAGAACCTGGTTTAGATAATTAAACCATGCTTCCCCACCCAAATTGTTTAGCTTGAGGATGGAGTCTTTCTAGGGGCTACTCCCTTGACATTGTGACACACAAAATCTTTAGCAATGGCTAAGATAAAGATGCAGAAAATAGATGCTATAGGGGATATACTTATCAAAGAGGTATTAGAGAATGGGCAGATAGGCAAGTAGACTTGGGCCCCATCTCAGCTCTCCTAGTCACTAGTTGGATAATCTCCCTCATCCTTAGTATCTCTAGTCATCTTCTACAAAAATTGCCCCCTCATTGGTTTGTTAAAAATGTTTAAAGTGATGGGGTGCCCAGGTGGCTCAGTCATTTGAGCATCTGACTTTGGTTCAGGTCATGCTCTCTTGGTCTGTGAGTTCAAGCCCCATGTCAGGCTCTGTGATGACAGCTCAGAGCCTGGAGCCTCCTTCAGATTCTGTGTCTACCTCTCTCTCTGCCCCCCCCCCTCCATTCTCTCTCTCTCTCTCTCTCTCTCTCTCTCTCTCTCTCTCTCAAAAATAACATTACAAAAAAATAAATGTTTAAAGAGATAATGTGCATAAATTCAACACATAGAGACATAACATATAGATGAGCATAAAGTAAATGTTTGTTTTTATCATTATTACCATTCTTGGTAAAAGTAAAATCTTAGAAGAATTAGTAGAGAAAAAGAATCATGGTTCAAGATGGGTCGAATTCAAAATAGAATAAAGGGCAGGAAAGAAATTTGAGTTCATTTCAACAACCATTTATTGTATTTTATTTTGTATTATGGTGAGTGGGGGAGAGGGGCAGAAGGAGAGAGAGATAATCTTAAGTAAGCCCCATGTTCAATGCGGAGCCCAAAGTGGGGCTCAATTCCATGATCCTTAGATCATGACACGAGCCAAATCAAGAGCTGAATGCTCAACTGATTAGGGCACCCAGGCGCCCTTTAACAACCATTTATTAAATGCTCCTTTTATGCAAAGTCTTCAAGGAGCTAATAATTTAGTCAAGGAGAGAGATACATAAAACAAATTATACAAAAGGTGATGAGAGTGATGTTATACATACACACACACCTGTTAGCAATCTGGATGTCTTCTCTGGAAAAGTGTCTATTCATGTCTTTTATCTATTTCTTCACTGGAATATTTTTTGGGTATTGAGTTTGATAAGTTCTGTATAGATTTTGGATATTAACACTTAATCTGATATGTCACTTGCAAATATCTTCTCCTATTCCATCGGTTGCCTATTAGTTTTCTTGATTGTTTCCTTTGCTGTTCAGAAACTTTTTATCTTGATGAGGTCCCAATAGTTCATTTTTGATTTTGTATCCCTTGCCTGTGGAGACACCTCAAGTAAGAAGTTGCTGTGACTGAGGTCAAAGAGGTTGTTACCTGTTTTCTACTCCAGCATTTTGATGGCTTCCTGTCTTACATTTAGGTTTTCATCCTTTTGAGTTTATTTTTCTGTTTGGTGTATGAAAGTGGTCTAGGTTCATTCTTCTGCATGTTGCTGTCCAGTTTTCCAAACACCATTTGCTGAGGAGACTGCCTTTTTTCCATTAGATATTTTTCATGCTTTGTTAAGGATTAGTTGGCCATATGTTTATGGGTACGTTTCTCTATTCGGTTCCGTTGATTTGTGTGTCTGTTTTTGTGCCAATACCATACTGTTGTGATGATCACAGCTTTGTAATACAGCTTGAAGTCTGGAATTGTAATACCTCCAGCTTTGGTTTTCATTTTCAACATTACTTGGACTATTTGAGGTCTTTTCTAGTTCCATACAAATTTTGGCATTTTTTGTTACAGCTCTGTGAAGAATGCTGGTGTTATTTTGATGTGATTGAATTGAATATGTAGATTGCTTTGGGTAGTATAGACATTTTAACAATATTTTTTCTTCCAATCCATGAGCATGGAATGTTTTTCCATTTTTTTGTGTCGTCTTCAGGTTCTTTCATAAGCTTTCTATAGTTTTCAGTGTATAGATTTTTCACCCCTTTGGTTTATTATTCCTGGATATCTTACGGTTTTTGGTGCACTCATAAATGGGATTGATTCCTTGATTTCTCTTTCTTCATTATTGGTGTATAGAAATGCAACTGATTTCTGTACATTGATTTTGTATCCTGTGACTTTGCTGAATTCATGGATCAGTTCTAGCAGTTTTGTGGTGGAGTCTTCCGGTTTTTCCACATAGAGTATCATGTCATCTGAAAAGAGTGAAAGTTTAATTACTCCTTGCTGATTTGGATGCCTTTAGTTCTCTGTGTTGTCTGATTGCTCAGGCTAGGGCTTCCCACACTGTGTTGAATAACTGTTGGTGAGCATGGACAACCCTATAGTGTTGCTGACCTTAGGGGGGAAAGTTTTCAGTTTTTCCCCAATGAGGATGATATTAGTGGTGGGTCTTTATTATATATGGCCTTAATGATCTTGAGGTATGATCCTTCTGTCCCTACTTTCTTGAGGGTTTTTATGAAGAAAGTATGGTGTATTTTGTAAAAAGCCTTTTCTGCTTCTATTGAGAGGATCATGTGGTTCTTATGCTTTCTTTTATAAATGTGATTTATCACATTAATTGATTTGCAGATATTTAACCAGCACTGCATCTCAGGAATAAATTACACTTGATTGTGGTGGATAATTTTTTTAGTGTGTTGTTGGATCCAGTTTGCTAGTATCTTGTTGAGAATATTTTGCATTCATGTTCATCAGGAAAATTGGTCTGTAATTCTCCTTTTCCCTGGGGTTTGTGTCTGGTTTTGGAATCCAGGTACTGCTGGCCTTGTAGAGTGAGTTCAGAAGTTTTCCTTCCATTTCTATTTTTGGAGCAACTTCAAAAGAATAGGTGTTAACTCTTCTTTAAATGTTTGGCAGAACTCCCCTAGTCCTCGACTCTTATTTGTTGGGAGATTTTTGATTACTGATTCAATTTCTATACTGGTTATGGTTCTGTTCAAATTTTCTATTTCTTCCTGTTTCAGTTTTGGTGGTTGATATATTTCTAGAAATTTGTCTGTTTTTTTCCAAATTGCCCAATTTGTTGCATATAATTGCTCATAATATTTGATTGTTTATTATTATTATTATTATTATTATTGTTATATTTCTGCAGTATTTGTTGTGATCTCTCCTATTTGATTTGTGATTTTATTTATTTGGGTCATTTGCTTTTTCTTTTACAATAAATATGGCTGGGGGTTATTGATTTTTGTTAATTCTTTCAAAGAACCAGCTCCTGGTTTTGTTGATCTATTTTACTGTTTTTTGTTTGTTTTTGATATCATTGATTTCTGCTCTAATCTTAGCTATGTTCCTTCTTCTGCTGTTTTTAGGGTTTATTTCCTGTTCTTTTTCCAGTTCTTTAAGGTATAAAGTTAGGTTATGTATCTGAGACCTTTCTTCCTTATTTAGGAAGGCCTGGAATGCTACATACTTCCCTCTTAGGATCTCCTTTGCTGCAACCCAGTTTTCTTGTGGTTGATTTCAAGTTTCATAGTGTTGTGAACTGAATATATGCATGGTATGATCTTGATCTTTTTGTACTTCTTGAGTGCTGATATGTGACCCAGTATGTGATCTTTTCTGGAGAATGTTCCATGTACACTTGTTAAGAATGTGTATTCCACTTGAGGATGAAATGTTCTGAATATATCTGATAAATATAACAGATAATCCTTCCCCAGATTAGGAAAGTTTTCTGCTATAATTTGCTCACATAAAGTGTGTTATTCAAACTATTGTTTCCTTGTTCATTTTCTGCTTAATCTGTCTATTGCTGTAAGTGGGGTGTTGAAGTCCCCTACTGTTGTATTATTATCAATGAGTTTCTTTATGTTTGTGATTGATTGATTTATATATTTGGTTGCCTTACATTGGGGGCATAAATATTTACAATTGTTCCGTCTTCTTGGTGGATAGACCCCTTGATTATGATATAATGTTCTTCTTCATGTCTTGTTACAGTCTTTGTTTTAAAATCTAGTTTGTCTGATATAAGTATGGCTACTCCAGCTTTCTTTTGGTGACCGTTAGCATGATAGATGGTTCTCCATCCCTTACTTTCGATCTGGAGGTGTCTTTAGGTCTAAAATGAGTCTTTTATAAACAGCACATAGATGTGTCTTGTTTTCTTATCCATTCTAATGTCTCTTGTCTTTTGATTGGAATGTTTAGTCTATTTACATTTAGAGTGAATACTGAAAGATCTGAATTAAGTGCCATTGTGTTGCCTGTTGAGTTGGTGTTTCTATTGATGGTCTTTGGTACTTTCTAGTCTTTGTTGCTTTTTGTCTTTTTTGTTTTGTTTTGTCCTTTATCCTTTGAAAAAGTCTCCCTTAAAATTTCTTGCAGGGCTGATTTTGTGGTCATGAACTCCTTTAGGTTTTTGTTTATCTGGGAAACCCTTTATCTCTTTTTCTATTTTGAATGACAGCCTGCTGGATAAAGGATTCTTAGCTGCATATTTTCCAGTTCAGCACGTTGAATATATACTGCTACTCCTTTCTGGCCTGCCAAGTTTCTGTGGTCTGTTGCAAACCTGATCCATCTTCCCTTATAAGCTAAGGACTTTTTTTTTCCCTTGCTGCTTTCATAAGTCATTCCTTGGTGATGGTCATTTTTTGTTGAATCGAAAGAGAGTTCTCTGTGCTTCTTGGATTTTGAGGTCTGTGTCCTTCCCATATTAGGAAAGTTTTCTGCTATAATTTGCTGATACAGACCTTATGGCCCTTTTTCTTGCTCTTCATTTTCTGGTATTCCTATGATTGAAATGTTACCCTTTTTTAATAAGTCACTGAGTTTACTAAGTCTTGTATCACTATCTTTTGCCTTTGATTCCTTCTTTTTCTGTTTTATTATTTTTCATCATTTTATCTTCTATATTGTTGATTCATTGCTCTGCTTTGTCCATCCTTGCCATCATGGCACCATTTGAGATTGCATCTCAGTTATGGCATTTTTAATTTCAGCCTGACTAGATTTATTTCTTTTATCTCCACAGAAAGGGGTTCTCTGCTCTCTTCTAAGCTTTTTTTTCCAACTCCAGCTATTATTCTTATTATCGTGGTTCTAAATTCTAGTTCACACATCTTACTTACATCTGTGTTGATTAAGTCCCTGGCTGTCATTTCTTCCTTTGTTTTGTGGTGAATTCCTTCATTTTGTCATTTTGGAGGAAGAAAAGAATTAATAAAATTAAAAAATTAAAAACAACACAAAAAAAATAAATGAAGCTAGATCCTAGGTATGTTTTGGTCTGCTTGTTGAAAGCAGCTTTATAGAATAGAGTAAAAAGGGAAAGAAAAGAATGGAAAAAAGTTGAGAAAAATTTAAAAATTAAAAAAGTGATAGAATAAAATAGAATAAATAGAATAAAATCCAGTAGAATAAAAATTTTAAAAATAAAAAGTAAATTTTTCTCTATATCTAAGAAAGAGAAAGAATGAAGGAATAAAACAATTTAAGCAAAAACAGGAGCAAAAAACACTGTGAACAAACAAATTAATAAGCAGAATGAAACCTGGAGTTATATCCCTTTTTCCATAGAACTGAAACTTTGAAGCACTCTATAGTCTGTACACTAAGCAGGTGGAGTGACTTGTGCTGTGTCTTCTGTCGATGTGTTTGGGAGGGGCTTCGTGTAATTGGTGGCACTCCATTAGGTGACACTGCTTATATTACTGTGGTGGATAAGTGTACCTGTGCAAAATGAGTGTGCAAGGGAGAAGTGGAAATGGCTTCACCCAGGTCCTTAGTCTCTGAACAGGAACTTCACACACTCACCCGTGATCAAGCACCCTTCCTTTGTCTCAGGCCTCTGTCCATTCCCTGCCTCTATCCTGTGTTCAAGCTGTCTGCCTACAAAGCGGCACCTCCCTCCAGAATTTTATCTCAGATGGGGTTGTGTTTCAAAACCCCACATTTCAGAGACCTCCATGGCTGGATCCATGCCAACTGTGTGGGGGAGGGTCTCCCTGAGCAATGTCCAGGTCCTGGCTTGCCCAAGAAAACATTCATGTGATCATGCAGCAGCAGAGGTTCAGAGAATATTGCCAGTCACACTACACAGCCAGCGCCAAGTTTCACCACACTCTGGTGTCTTTGTCCTAATACTAGCAAACATGACTGCTCTCCAGGGGATGCTGGGACCTTTGCCTACAGGGAGGTTCTATGGCCTCTACCAAATGCACTCCAAGCAGGGCAACCACTTCTCCCTGTGTGGCGCACCGACCCCTCAGATCCCACTGCCTGCTCTTTGAGATTTGCCCTGCTTCCTCACAAGAGCATCACCAGGCACCGAGCTCTGAAACTTCAGACCCTGCGCTCCACTGTTTATAGAAACCTGGTGGTTTGCAACCCTCTCCTTTCTTTCCGTCAGTGGTTTTGGGGAAGACATTTCTTATTCAGTCCCCTGTGAGTGTTTTCACTCTTTCTCTTTCCAGTTACTTTCAGGAGGAATGCTTTTCTTGCACAATCCCTATGCACAGCACTCTCCCCTTTATCTTTCTCTCTGTGTCCTCTCCCTGTGAAAATGGCTCCCTACCCTTCACAGCTTTTCTTCCCCCAGTTCACCTTTCCACAGCACGTACCTGCTGAGTTGTGTGGCTCGAGTTATGCAATTGTTGTATTAATTCTTAGATCAACTTCCTAGGTGTTCACAATGGTTTGGTGCTGATCTATCTGTGTTTCAGGGATGAGACAAGCTCAGGGTCTCCATGCTGCTCCATCATCTTAACTGTTCCAATTGAAATCTATCGTCTTAACAAATTTTTCGAGGTGCAATGTAGTATAGGCAGAATGTCGTACAGCCACATTCAGAACTTAACCATCTTGCATAACTGAAACTGTACCCATTGAATAACAACTTCCCATTTCTCCCTTATCCTCAGCCCCTCACAGTCACCATTGTATTCTCTGGGTCTATGTGTTTAATTATATTAGCTACCTCATATAAGTGGGATTATGCAGTATTTATCATTCTGTAATTGGCTTACTTCATTTAGCATAATGTACTCAAGGTTTATCTTTGTTGCATTTGGCAGAATTATTTTATGAATGCTTATGATATTTCGTTGTGGGTTTTGCCACATTTTCTTTATCCATTCATCCTTGGAGATTTAGATTATTTCATCTTGGATATTGTGGATAATGATGCTCTGACTCAGGAATGCAGATATCTATTTGAAATTCTGATTTTAATCATTATGGATAAATACCTAGATGTAGGTTTGCTGCAACATACAGTATTTCTATTTTTAGTTGAATAACCTCCATAATGTGTTCCACAGTGGCTGTGCCATTTTACATTTCTACCAGGAGCATACAAGAGTTCCATTTTCTCTACATTATTGCCAATACTTGTTATCTTCTCTGTTTTTCATCCTAACAAGTATAAAATGATATCTTACGGTAGTTTTGATTTGTGTTCCCTGATGATTAGTGATGTTGAATATCTTTTCATATGTCTGTTAGCCATATGAGATATGTCTATGGAAATCCTTTGTCCATTTTTAATTGGTTTGTTATTTTTGCTATAAGGTTGGCTGTATTCCTTATATATTTTGGATATTAACCTGTTATCTTATATATGGCTTATAAATATTTTCTTACAACTTGGAGGCTCCCTTTTTGCTCTATTGTTCCCTTGCTGTGCAGAAGCTTTTTATTTTGGCGTAGTGCCTCTTGTCTTTTTTGCTTTTTTTGTCCTTTTGGTGTCATATACAATTAATCATTGCCAAGATGAATGCTATGAAACTATTTTCTTTCTTTCTCTTTTTTCCCCTAGGAGTTTAACAGTTCCAGATCTTACATTTCAGTCCATTTTGGGTTCATTTTTGTATATGGCATAAGATTAGGATCCAATTTCATTCTTTTACATGTTGTTATCTAGTTTTTCTAGTACCATTTGTTGAAGAGATTATCTTTTCTCCATTGTGTATTTTTGGCATCCTTGTCAAAGATCAATTGAACGTTTATGTATCAGTTTATTTCTTAGCTCTCTATTCTCCATTAGTTTATATATCTGTCTTCTATGCTGTTTTAATTATTATAGCTTTGAAAATTATTTTGAAATCAGGAATTGTGATATATCCAGCTTTATTCTTCTTTCTCATGATTAATTTGGCTATTTGAGTTTCTTCATAGTTCCATATAAATCTTGGGATTGTTCCATATAAATCTTGGGATTGTTTTTCTATTTCGGTAAAAAAAAAAACAACAAAAAAACCCAAAAAATGCCATTGATATTTTGGTAGGGATTGCATGTTTAATTTATAGATCACTTTGGGTAATGTGGATATTTTCACAGTACAAAATCTTAGAATCCATGAACATGGAATATCTTTCCGTTTATTTCTAGCTGCTTTAATTTTTTTCATCAATGTTTTATAGTTTTCAGTACACAGTTCTTCCACCTCCTTGGTTAACTTTGTTCATAAGTATTTTATTCTTTTTGATGCTATTGTAAATGATCTTGTTTTCTTAATTTCCTTTTTGGATGGTTTGTTGTTACTGTATATAAATGCAACTGATTTTTGTATGCTGACTTTGAATCCTGCAACTTTACCGAATTTTTTATTAGTTCTAAGAGGCTTTTGTTTTTGTTAATGTGGCCCTTAGAGTTTTTTACATATAAGATCATGTCGTCTGTGAACATAAATACTGTTACAACTTCCTCTTCTTTGCATGCCTTTATTTTTTTTTCTTGCCTAATTGCTTTGGCTAGGACTTCTAATTTTATATTGAATGTAAACAGAAAAAGTAGGCATACTGTTGTATCCCTGATTTAGAGGAAATGTTTTTCACTGCTGAATATGATGATAGCTGTGGGTTTCATATATATGGTTCTTATTATGCTGAGGTAGTTTCACTCTGTGAATAATAAAACTCCTAAAGTTTTATTTGTTGGTGAGTTTTTATCATAAAATAGTGTTGAATTTTGTCATATGCTTTTTGATGAAGCATTTTTGGTCAAATATTGACGTATATTGACATGGTCATCCTTAATTCTGTCACTGTAGTGTATCACATTAATTTCTTTGTGCATGTGAATCTTTCTATCATCCCAGGGATAAATCTAAGTTGGCCATGGTGTATAATCCTTTACATGTTCTATTGAATTTGGTTTGCTGGTAGTCTTTGGAGGATTATTTATTCTGTGTTTATTAGGAATATTGGCCTATAGTTTTCTTGTAGCGTCTTGTCTGGTTTTGGTATCAAGGTCTTATAAGACCAGCTCCTAATGCATGGTCTTATAAAATGAGTTTGGAAGTATTCCCTTCTCTTGAAAGTTTGGAACAGTTTGAAGGAGGATTGGCATTAAGATTTCTTTAAATGTTTGGTAGAATTCACCAGTGAAGTCTTCTGGTTCCAGGCTTTTCTTTGTTCAGAGATTTTTAAATTACTGATTCAGTCTCATTACTAGTTGTAGCTTTGTTCAAAACTGATTGAAATTGATTTTCCTTTTCTTCATTTTTTTTCCTTCATTTTTTGAAGCCTTTCTCATGATAGCACTTTACAATACTTTCTTTAGAGAAGCTAGAAAGATGATTCAGTCTTTTCTGGTGTTTAGGGTTTTTTTGTTTTTTTGTTTTTGTTTTTTTTTGTTTTGCTTTTCATTTTGTTTTTGTTTTTGTTTTTTGTATGTGATATGTAACCTTATATACAGACACACTGCTTGAGAAGAATTACTACAGTTTTGTGCCCTTCACAATGAATAATTTTGATATATATTCTGTGATTTTTGTAAAAGATAACAATATGAATGATGTATTTAAAATTTTATATCTTGTGTTTTGAATATATTTCTGTTAAGAAAAGACTTCCATTTAATTTGACATTGGTGGAAACTGGTTTATCACTTAGAATTTTACACATACAATGTTTAGAAGAATTTTCTAAACTAGCTTCTGGCTCTATACATTTTGAAACTCGTTTCTCTTTAAATATTTATATACGTCTGGTCCCAGATATTGTAGGACATTGTGAATATGGACTCTTTGCTTAACCCCACAGTGACAGTTTTAATAGGAGGTATAATCGAGTATTATATGTACTATAATATTTATGTGTTTTAAACATATGAGAACATTTACACCAATATTATTGAAGAGGCAACCATCATGAGCTCTCCCTAGTGGCAAACTTTGTGCCTGAATTCATACATAAAGAAATATAAAATAGCAATTTAAAGCGATTAAATGGTGTTCCAGTCCTAATGTGCATTATTTGGAGACCATTACAGCAGACCCATTCTATAGATTAAAGCAACATTTTGTATCATTTCCCATTTGTCTTCTCTTCTCATACTTGTTCATTGCTCCAGAGCAGTACAAGCATCTTGCCACCAAGACATACCTCTCACCCCCCATCCTGTTTTCCTCCAACTTTATTGCTATTTTGATTATTTAGACTTTCTCACTCTCTTGTCCTCTTGCTTCTAGCACTCAACAGTTGACCTCTTAAAATACTGTGAGAAGAAATCAGGTGCAGGATTCTTGTTAGAGTGAAGGGGAGGAAACAATTTGACTTCTTTAGCAGTTGAATGGAATGAAAGAAGGGACAATGGGCAATGCTCACTCCTTAATGATGCTTGACTTGGTCATATTGACTGGAGAAGGACAAAGAAAAAAAAAGAGTGAAAGAGTTCTTTATTTAGGTTACAAGATCTAGTTGTAAGACGTGGTCAAATTATATAATTTTACAGATACCACTTTGTAGATAGCACTGTAAAGATGGAATCTCTTAACATCTTTTTTTTTTCCTCAGATGAATTTTAGATTCTATTCTACACACTTTTGCCATTTAAAAACACAATGCTAACTTAAATTCTTAATATGTCCACCCCATAACATGGTACAATTTCCTCACCTTTAGCAGAGCCAGTGAAGAATTGAATAGTTTCTATGGTGATACAAAACAACTCAAGTCACGTATTTTGTAATCTTGTTAGTGACTTGTTAGTGACTAAACTGTTACTGACTTAAAATAATAAATGTAGCAGTTTTATATGTCATCAATATGTATAAAAGACTTTCACATAAAATTTTATAATGCAGCTCTGGAACTGAAAAATTTGTACCACATGTTATCTTCATAATTGCATTTGTTCTGGGAAAAGAAAAAAAGATGTTAATCATTGCTAAGTGAATAGGAATCAGTTATTGTAAACAAGAATAGAACTTCTTGATTTTTCTGCAGTTTTATCTAAAATTAATTATATTTATTTCAGTTGATTGAACATCTCAGACATCATATATTCATTTGGAACTGAACAAAATTTACTTAGTGAATATTCTGTTTTCTCTGTCAGCTGTTACTTGGAAGAGAGATAAAGTGTAATAGGTATTTTTACTTTCATTTCATTGGACTTGAAAAATGAAAGAATTGTGTGATTTTAAAAAAGAAATTCTGTATGATATTTCTCTCCATAATTATCTGAAGAATTTTAATAAAAAAGTAAGTTCAGGCTTTTTAAACTCTTTCCTTTTACAGTACACAGAAAGTTGAATTTATCATAGGAAATATGTAAATAGATGTATGTGAATCGTCTCATTCTATGAATATATTTGAATAGTTTCAAGCTGTATGAATAGTTTTGCTTCATCAAACTCTCATGAATAATTTGCTCTGTTAAAAACCAGATCCCTGAATTACTTACATTTAGCCTAGACAACACTTAGCTTAACTATTTGTCATTATTTTAGTTCAGTTTACCAAGAAAAATGCTTTCTTATCTGTGCTACTTAAAACTCCAGATCACAGGACATTTGTGATTTGTTACGTACACATATACAAACATTTCCTTCCCCACTGGCCTGTGTATTAAGTGTGTATGAACTGTCTGCTTCATTTATCTATGCCATGTTAAATATGTAGTAAGTGTATGAAATAGTGAATCCATATAAAAATCATGAAATTTTAAAAATGATTTTTAAGGTGTTAGGATTTCTTAAAATTAACTTTGGTATGCCATCAATATAAATGTAATAGTTTGTGTACAAAATATAATTGAAACTTCTGTTTTTTTCTAAGTTTATGAGAAACTTTTTGTTATTGTTTATGACTATACACATGTGCAATATCTTGAAATCCCGGTAAACTTAGGGAATTTGGATGAGGGCACTGTGTATTTTGGGGAGATTATAGAATTCAGATAATGACAAAATATTAATAAGATATCTAAACATATATTATGTGGCGTGTCTAAATTTAATTAACCCATGATAGTAGCAAATGCAATCTCTAAACTATATGCCTATTACACTCTAATCTTTATGAACTTTTTCATATCTATAATGCCCTTGCAACATATTGCAAAATATTATTTCAATTCATATATAAATGTGGATGCCTAAGAAATTGATTAACCATGGTATAACCTGTTTGGTTGGCCAGATAGACATAGGTGTTGCCATTTCCAGACTGTGGCCAGGTGATAGCAAATCATGTTATCAACCAAATTATGGGATTTTTATGATCTTAAAAGTCATAGGAAAATCTTTAAAATATGTTAAATCAAACCAGATGTAGAAAGTTTTCGTTAAATTGTCAAAATAGTGCTGTAAAGGAATCGTTCCATTATTGCTTGAATAACAGTTAAATTTGAGACATTAAAATAACATCAAGATTGAAGTATAGCATAAACTTCCTAAGAGGAAAAAAAAAGGCAAGAATTTTATACCTTCAGCTGAAAGTATATACTTTAACTGAAACCTGTTCTATTTTATTCATTGTAATAAAATTATACCCCATCAGGATTTTCTAAAGCTCTTTATATAACTGTCTTTATTGACCAAATTTAGATAGACTGCTATTACTTCTTGAATGACCTCATTATACTGTGGCTATTTTAAAGAAGGAAAAAGTACTGATTTGTCGGATTCAAATTCATGTGTTATAATTTTACTAAGGTATCTTCAATGATTACCAAAGCTAAACTTTAATCACATAAGAATTTTGATACTATCATCTCTGTTTTCTAGTTTTAGTGATTAAAACATCTGTTAAATCATTGTTTTTTCATCGTGAGTCAATATTTTGGTTAATTTGCATGTAGAATGAAATACTAGCATACAGGTCAATATGATCTGTATTTCTTAAAGATTAAAATTTGTTTTGTGCTCTTTATGCTACTTTATGTTGCATACGTTAACCAAATCTGTATATTGGTTACAGAAACACTTTATTCATTTCTGTTATATAATATAAATGTTTCTAATGAACATTTAAACATTCTAGACCATAAGTACTAGTAGTATCGATTAATATTACTCTCTAGTAAGAGTATTGTTTCAGATTTTATTACACTTCCCTAGAACTAGTAGTTACTTTGCTTTTCTTTGATTGAAATTAGTAGTACTCTAATTTTTTATTGTAAATTGTGTGTATATGTTAGCATGTGCATTTATGTATGTGTGTGTGTGTGTGACAGAGAAAGAGGGAGAGAGAGAGATACAGATAGAGTTCACCCTGTAGCATCAGGCCTAAACGCTAAATTCATAGATAAGTAGTGAAGAACTGTGTTGAAATATGCACAAATGCTAAATAATTTAAAAAGAAGGCTATATGGGGCACCTGGGTGGCTCAGTAGGTTGAGGGTCCTACTTCAGCTCAGGTCATGATCTCATGGTCCATGAGTTCGAGCCCTGCATCGGGCTCTGTGCTGACAGCTCAGAGCCTGGAGCCTGCTTCAGATTCTGTGTCTCCTTCTCTCTTTTCACCTCCTCTGCTCACACTCTGTCTCTCTCAAAAATAAATGAGCATTAAAAATTTTTTTAAAAATAAAAAGAAGGCTATATAATAATGAGGATTACATTTTTGAGTAAAGTCCTCTTCCTTACATTAATATCCCACTGTGTCCTATTAATTTTTCTTGGGACTTCTATTCCCAGTACCATTTCTCTGAAACTTGTTGCATGCTGCATTCTCAGAAGTGCCCGACAATTGTCTCACTTCTTTTCCATACTGCCCTTTGCATCTCTCCCAGATGTATCTTTCCAAAAATACTGCATTTATCCCAATCTTTGGCTAATTCAACACACACTCCCCATGGCTTTCCTGTTGACCTCATGATAAATGCTGTATTTTTAGAATAATGTGAACCTAACTCAAGGACACATCCCAGTGTATAGTCCCCTATCTTCATTTATAATCCATTCCCACATTATTTACCCATAATCTTCTCTAGCCAGATTATGTATTGCTGCTGCTGCCCACCCCTCCCTCCTTTCCACCCTATTGATTTTTCTGTGTTTCAGCTTCTATGGCTATGTAATGAATTGCCTGGTAACTTAGTGGTGTAAATAAGCATTTGCTTTGCTCATGAAATCTGAGGGTGGGCCCAGGAGGACACCTTGTTTGTTCCACAAGGTCTGGGGCTTCATGTGAGTGACTTGAATGCTGGAGGCTAAGGTCATCTGAATGGTTCCAGATTTAGGGGTGATTCTGGTTGTTGTCTGGGGGCCTTAGTTTCTTTTCACATGTTACTTTCCACATTAGCTGCCACACATGGCCTCTCTGCATGAGCTAATTTTTTTTTTCACAGCCTGTTAGCTGATTTCCCCACAGTGGCTTCCCCCAAAGAGAAAGCCATATGGAAGCTGTGTACTTTTCTATGACCTAGGCTCTGAAGTCACATATTATTATTTCTTCTATATTCTATTGCTTGGAGTAATCACAAATCTGCCCAGGTTCAAGTGGGAAGTAAATATAGTTCACCTATTGATAGGAATTGTTGAACTTCTGGAAGAGCATGTGGAATTAGAAATACTGTTGTGGCCATATCTTTTTAAATTTTAATATGCTGTAGTCATGTTCTGCAGTTTGTATTCCATACCTCTTAAAATTTTCCTAGGCTATTAAAGGTCCGACTAACCTTTCCCCATTCTGAACTCTTATAACCTGTGCTCTGATTGGCAACCACTATATTCCTTCGAATGGTTATGTTTCTGTGTGCATCTGTGCTATCTCCCCAAATTATTTAGTGCAAGGACCTTACTTTCCTGTATTTATATTTACCACAAGGCCTAGCATAGGGGTTTGGACACAGTAGGTGCTTAATAAACATCTGGTTTAAAGTCAAATAGTCTCAGCATGAAATTAGAGCATTGGCTTTTATGCACTGTAGATGACCATGGGGGATAGTCGTTGTAAAGAATGCAGTTATTGGTTGGCAGACAGTGGATGTGATCTCTAAGAAATAAGTAAGCAAGAATCATGTTTTCGACAGAAGTAAATGTGTTTGGATTGTATGAAACTTGGAGACTTAAATGTCAATAAGGTAGGATGGCAGTCAATGGGAGGCACCTTTTTTTGCATCTTAAATATTTAATTTTCAATTTAAAATGTATTTAAAACTCATTTACTTAATTCCACTGGCATTTCACTGAGAGTAAGACTAAGGGGCTAATAGGAGTAAATATTGTAATATTTAATATATTTAAACTGTGTAGTTCTATTAAGAAAAGCATTTGTACTTTGATTAATTTTTTACTGCATTTTAAAATTAAAAATACTTGTTGTAACAAGCCAAGATATATAGGTAAAAAACAAGTCTTTCATTATCCATTCCCATATTGAAGGTAAAGATTTTGGTTTGGTGTATGTTTCTATGGCTTTCCCCGTGCTCACTTTTTGTACTTTTCATTGTTTATATATTATTCCTTATATTTATTGTTTATGCCATAATTTATTCTGAATTATATAAAGCTCATGGTATGTCAGTGATAATTTGTCTATGTGATGATTATGAGATTTGATCATCGGTTATTTGCTCTAGGAGGCTAAATAATAGACTTTGTGGCAAACTAGTAACTTTGATTCTATAAAGCTGATTTTTTATAGGATCACAGAAAATATAGAAAAATAAAGTCTTGGAGAGATGGGTTAAATTTTCCTGTTTGTTACTCCATTGTATGCATTTGTTTGCATTATAAGAACAAATAGTAATCTGATGATAATTCAGAGAGCACTCTGACTCTTACTGAAACATCCATGCTAACCAAATAACATATATACTATGATTTCAGCCTTGTTAAATTATTCTAAAAGATATGTAATTTTTTACTAAATAATGTAAAATTTCAAACATTGAAAATTATTTGGATGTGAGATTTTCACATGGAAGTTAAAAGCATGGCATATTGCTTTTAAAATTTTCCCCAGTCTCAGGAGTATTTGAAGGTTGCGCTGTGAAATAAAAGAAGGAGACCAGAGATCAGCCAAGTGAAAATAGTAGAGAGTTGCTGACTATTCATAATCACTCATTTAACCAGATCCTGTTATGTGAATAAGTTAAACCCAGATCTAGTTTTTATGTATTTATGACCTTACGAACTACTTATCATTAGCTATCTTGACAGAGCTTTATTATTTCTGACATTAATTTTAGAATATAAATGCCTGAGTAATTATAACCTTCTTGAAAAATGAAACATTTGCTTGACAAAATATTTAAAGTTAAATATTTGTATATAACTATTACATATTTCAGATGGCTGATCACACTGAAGTGATGAAAGGCATTCATCAATACCCAGGAGTTCGATATCCTGTCCTTACTCCTAATCTTCAGGGTTTTCACCGTGCTGTAAGTGTGCTGCGAATTATTTTAAAATTCTTTTAAAATGCTTCTTGCTGTTTTAAGGATCTTTACAAAGTTAAAACAGTATCCAATGTGGCTCCCTTGTTACCCTGCATAAATGCTAATGTATGCACACGAATACCTGGTGATCTGTAACTCCATGGTATTGGTATGGACTAAAGTGTTCCACATAAATGGCCCTTCCATTTTAACCATTCAGGAATCAAAACACAAAAATAGTTATCCATTTTGCTGAAGTTCTTTTGAAAGTATATTTTGTGTTTCCTGCGTAAATAAGGAATACTGAATTTAACTTAAACATTTCTCAGTACGATATTAGTGTTATTGTAGTGGATCATTTTTGCCAACTTTTTTGGATCAGCTTTTTGTTGCTGATGTTCCCTCCCTGTAGGTGAAGCTAACCACTGTTACTTACAACTGCCTCTAGCAACTTTCCCTATTCTCCCCTTCCGGCTTGTTTCTCCCAATCCTATGTGATTTAAGAATTTATATGTGAAAAAAAAAACTTTGATAATGACACATACAAGAGGAATCAAGGCAATATTAAGAAGGCTTGAGGTGTTGTGCTTAAATGGCTTTGTCATAAAAGTTTTTCACCAGCTATTTCTGGTGTTAATTATTATTTTTCACTTTTGTATTTGGGACTGTGTTGCATAAAGTTGAGGTTGTAGATGCTCATTGATATATCACCTGTTGTGTATCTTTGTTAAAACCATTCTTCTTTTGTTAATTTTGGTGTAAGTTTTTTATTCTACTCTAAAGAAAGAGGCATTTTAAGAAATTATAAATATTGCTGTCGTTGGTCCTAACAAAGTAACGAATGTCTCCACCTTGAAAAAGACACGAACTGAGAGTACACCCTCAACAGTAGCTGGGGAGGGCAAATAATGGGATGGAACACATGGCTTGGGAGTCAGGCATGCCTGTTCTCAAAGCATGACTTGATAACTTATAGTAGCTTTGGGACTTTGTGCTAGTTATTTAGCCTCTTTGAGCCACAGTTTTCTCATCTGTAAAATGGGTAAGATTGTGGGTTACAGATAGAAGTACTAAAGTACTAAAATTCTGGCACACAGTAAGTATTAAAGTAGAATTTTGATTTTAGAAGTTAAAAATTTATTTTTGGTGGAGGACTGGAAGCCAATTGGTGTTTTTTAAATGTTGGATTAAAAAAAAAGATTTTTTTTTCTTAATACATTAATAGGGTATCCGAAAGAGAGGAGAATCTAGGCACAGTGCTACAGATACATTAATAGAAAGTCTTAAAAAATCCAGCTGGAAAATGAGGAAATGTGATATTTGAAAACAAGTCACTGGAGAAGTCTGGGGAAAGGACTTAAGATGGCAAAAGGGAAAAATATTAGGTTAATATTTTGGATTTAAAGACTAGGCAAGAGGATTAAGACATTAGACATACAAGAGTATGTTGTAGCAGTCAAGGTATGAAACAATGGAAGCTAGCTTAAGAGACAGGAAAAAAATTTGGCGCAAAGTCTAAATGATGAATTGGAAAAACATTTTTCTGTTAGGTTATAGGAAGAGGAGAACAGAAAGCATTTACTACTCTTTAATAATTGGTCTAAAAATAATGTTTTCCATAGATATTAAAAGGCTTTATTGGGGTGCCAGTATTTTCCATAATTACAGTTAAAATATTTTTGATACCTACGCATAATTTAGGAAAGATGAAATTAAATTGGAACATCATCACTATTTTCTGTACTTCATAGATTCTGTACTTCATAGTTTCATAGATTCATAGAGTGTTGCAGCTTGGGGAATTATTTTGTTATCACGAAATACTTGTAAGTTTGAAAAGAGCTTATGTGGCAAGATGAAAGACTCTAATTGTGAATTCCAAGGCAAATGTTAATGAATACATGTATGCCTTTATTGAGTAATTAATATTTCTTCTATTGTTATCATTTACATATTTTAAGTTAATTGTTTTTGCCCTTAATTCTCTTTTTTCAGGTTGCTGCCGGAGCCACCGAGATATCAGTTTTTGGTGCCGCATCTGAATCCTTTAGCAAGAAGAATATTAACTGTTCTATTGAAGAAAGCATGGAGAAGTTTGAGGAGGTTGTTAAGTCGGCAAGGCACATGAATATTCCAGCACGAGGGTATTTATGAAATTCCACAAATTCTAGTTAGTTACTATCTATTGTTTAAGTTCGTATATGAACTATGTAGTTATTATTTTAGCATTCATAATATATGTAGAGTGTTTTTTGTACCTTGTATGATCAGGCCATCACTGTATAGTGATCTGTCTCGTGAATACCAGTTAATAATTATTAGAGTTTATCTAGCCTAGAGGGTATAGTGCTCCAAGATCAGAGGCCGACTTGACTTTGCAAACCTGACATTGTTACTCATCTTATTAACACTTACCCAAATGCAACTATCTTTTCATCTCAGCCTACTGTTGGGTTGATCAATTTGTGTATACTCATAGTACCATTTGCGAAGGAACCCTCTAATGTGGTTTCCACATCTTTAAAAATTTTTTAAGACCTATTATTTTTTGTTCCAAAATTATTTTATGTAGACCTTCAATAGAGTATTTAAAACATAAAATTGAGCCTTCAAGCTGCCCCAGGAAATTCGGCCCATCTTTCCCCTCATTCAGCATCCCTTTCAACAGCCGATTTCCCTGTTTTCTCTGTGTGACCCAAAAGCAAAGGTAAATGGGGAAGAGGAAGAGAGAGAAGATCTGCTTTGATTCTTACCTGCTTCCAGAACCAGCAGTTGGAGCATGTACTGCAAACAGGCTCTACTCCTAGACCCATGTTCTATGAAATGTATAATAAATGATCACTTAAGAAGGAATTTGTTTCTAAGACATTAGCTAATTTTCTATTGCTTTTTATAATTATAGTGGTATGATAGTCTTCTCATGGAAATCAATTAAGACGTATAGCATTCATAAGACAAGTCTGATAGCTATAATTAGATTTGGATACAGGTTTACTTCCTTCAGTTGAGGAGAGAAAAATCCGTAGTGGCAGGGAGAGGTTTAGGGGTTAATGAGAAAGACAAGTGGATCCAATTTTGAGTGACAACATTAGAAAAGGGTTAGAATTCAACCAAGGTCCTTTGGAGAGCAAATAGAATTAGACCACGCCATGGGGAACTGTCTTATTGGTTTGCTTACTTTTGTTAGCTTATTTTTCCTCTCTCCATAGCAATAGTTTTCAGCATGAGTTTTTAAAGATACAAAATTGTTTTTGTAATTAAAATATACACATCATGGAAAGCACACGCAAGAAAAATTTATAAACCAAGAAATGTGTATCCATAGACAGAAAATAAAGGATGTGTATTCTTAAGGCAAAAAAAAAAAAAACGTGAATAGCCACAAAACCATGTATTACAAGTTTCTAAATTCAAACATATGTAAGCTGTTTTGTCTCTTTCTTTTTAAAGAATGGGAAAAATGAAGAAGCTACTGTATTTTAATGCATCTTTAAATATGGGGTATAGATTTTACAGTAAAGTCACTCATTAGAAATTTGAAAAACGCATAACTGTGCAAAGTAAAGTGTATGTGCAGCTTGCACTTCAAATAGGAAGTTTTTTTAATGTTAGAAGATGGATGTAAACATAAATTGTTTAATATCATATTTTATTATCTGTTTTTCTCTTATAAAGTAGAATAGGTAATATATTTAATAGAAATCTTAAATCCTCTTGAATACTGAGTTTTGAGCAACTAATATTGTCCCATCAGTAAAGCAACTTTTTTTTTTTAATAAAGTGTGTGTGAGGGGCGCCTGGGTGGCGCAGTCGGTTAAGTGTCCGACTTCAGCCAGGTCACGATCTCGCGGTCCATGAGTTCGAGCCCCGCGTCAGGCTCTGGGCTGACGGCTCAGAGCCTGGAGCCTGTTTCCGATTCTGTGTCTCCCTCTCTCTCTGCCCCTTGCCCGTTCATGCTCTGTCTCTCTCTGTCCCAAAAATAAATAAACGTTGACAAAAAAAATTAAAAAAAAAAAAGAAGAAGAAAAGTGTGTGTGAGTTGGGGAGGGGGTTAGGGGGTGAGAGAGAGAATCCCAAGCAGGCTCCACACTCAACATGGAGCCTGACATAGGGCTCGATCTCACCACCCTGGGATCATGACCTGATCTGAAATGAGGAGTTGGATGCTAAACCTACTGAGCCACCCAGGCACCCCAATAAAGAAACTTCTAACCATGGTATAACTTAAAAAGTTTGCCAGGCCTTAATAAGAAGGGTACAAAGTGCAAGATGGACAAAAACTGACTCACAGTCCAGTGCCATCAGCAGAGTACATTAGAGACTTACTGCAGAAGTATACAATAAATAAATGTGTTTTCCAATGCAGATTTTGTTCCTTTGAGCACAACTCCTAGATCTTCTGAAACAGTATTCATTTTTAGAAATAGGCCTTTTAGTATGTGACTTCCCTCTTTGTGCAGATGAGAATTATCTACCTACTCCCCCAAATGTTAATAGAGTTTAAATTAGATTTTATTTTTGCTGGCAATCTAGAATTTAGATACGCAATATTAGAAGTCATAGGTCATTGGTACTCAGTTAAGAAAGAGAGTCATGTTCAACTAGTTGAAACTGAAGCAGACACCTCAGCATCTTACTATGGCAACATGGCAGCAGCTGCGTCAACATGTACTTGATCACCGTCCAGAAAATTTATGTCATCAGCTGTCAGATTTAAAGGCCATAAGGCAGTACACATTTTATAAATGCTCACTAAAACCATTTAAATTTTAATAAAAATAGTAAACCTTCATATGGTCTAAATAGCAGCTTTTATTAAAGTTATTAAGGCTGTGGTTTGATTCCCCCCCATCCTGTAACACACATATACACATGCATGTGTACACATTTTTTATATGTGCTCAGAACTTTACATAACATCTGGGACACATTGCGAAAACATACCATGCCAGATCATTGACATAAAATGCAAAGTCAGCTAACTACCACTGAATATACATTATATATGAATGAGCAATGAAATGTTTACATTTTGGACTTCATTTTTAATGTGTAATTCATATGACATATGTTTAAAATATCTAAGTTATTTTTCTAATAACAAAATTTTTAAAAAGTTAAAAAGGCAAAGAAAAATAAAACTCTGTGATACATGTAATGATTTTCTCTATTTTTATCAATGCATTTCCTGAAATTATTATCTCTTGGTTTGTCAAGATCCTTCCAAAATTGGAACGTCTTCAAGATATGAAGTAGTGCACTAATATATGAGACATTTAGTTTTATTCCTTTTTGTCTGAGTATTGACCTACCTTAAATGAAGTCACAAGAATCACATACTCTCTTTGTGAGAATATTATTTTTAAAAAGGAGACCATCACTAAGGAGCCATTATCAATTTCACTACTAAAAGGCTTAGAAATCTACATTACAAATTCAAAAGGTCAGCAGTTGTGCATATCAAAGCAAAACTTCTTATATAATTATATCTTAGGCCTCTTCTGTAAAATGACTTCAAATGATCTGAACCATGATTACTCTGAAAGGTTGAGCCTACTAAAAATTGAAAGAAGGTAGTTTTGTACCATTTTTCCTGGAAGCCAAACAAAATTACCATACTTTGTTTTAAAGAATTACAAAATGCAAAAATATTTAACTATGAACCGTAACTGCTGGATTCCTCAAATTCCCAGAAAAAAATGTGCAAAATAATGAGAACAAGGAATAATAGACAGATTAGTAGTTAATATAGACAACCATATATAACTTTTAGATACAGAAAAACCAAAGATCATTTTAGGATGTGGTAATGGTTTACATTGCATATTAGTGTTTTTGTTTTCTCTGGGTAAATACCCAGTAGTGGAATGACTGGATGGTATGGAATTTCTATTTATTGAGGAACCTCCATATTGTTTTTCCAGTGACCCTCAATTTACATTCCCCCCCAACAGTGCACAAGGGGTCTTTTTTTTCCACTTCAGCATCTACACTTTCTATTTTTTAAATCTTTTTCATACTAGCTCTTCTGAAAGGTGTGAGGTGATACCTCCTTGTGGTTTGATTTGCATTTCCCTGATGGTAATGAGTGATGTTGAACATCTTTTCATGAGTCTCTTGGCATCTGTATGTCTTCTTTGGATAAAGGTATTCAGGTGTTTTGCCCATTTTTAATTGGATTTTTTTTGATGTTGAGGTGTATAAGTCCTTTATATATTTTGGATATTAACTCCTTATCAGTTATATCATTTGCATATACCTTCTCCCATTTGGTAGTTTGCCTTTTTGTTTTGTTGACGATTTCCTTCACAATGAAAAAAGCTTTTTATGTTGGGATTGTCTCAATGGTCCTTTTCACATTTGTTTTTCTAAAGTGCATATTTTATGCATCTCTTGATCTATGACCCTCACCGCCTGCTTTCTGCTTATCCCATAGCAATTATAATCCAGTCTGGTTTAACAGCTTCTGGATAAAATTGTATTATGTATATTAGTGGCCAATTTCTTCGATGAAATTAATGTTAATATTAGGAAATTCTTGTGCTTAATTATTTTTTGATGAGTTGCTTAGCTCTGTATAATTTCTAACCTATAAAATGGCCATGAAGTAAGTGCAGATTCCTCTCCCTCAAAGTGGTCAGTTTTCATTGGTTTTCCCGTTAAGAGATAATTTTGAACACAAACTTATTTAAGAACTTGCAACCTGTTTCTTAGCCAAACCATTTACGTTATGTTGCACATGTATTTCTTATTTTTCCTCTGCATAATACAACATGCTATTATGGATTCTGATGCTGATCTTGAAGGTAGTAGTAATATTGGTGAGTGTGATAATGAGTTTCCTTATTTAAGTCTCAATGTTTTAAATACACCATGTTTCTCATGACTAATGTAGCAAATACCTTCCATTGGACAGTCTACCCCAGGGGAGTTCACTTGCATATATGGCACCATCTTTCAAGTGTACAGTTGATCGGCCAAGTTCCTTTCCAATATCTTAGACTGAGGCCTTTCTGTTGGCCTGGAAGAAAAAATTTGAAGAGCAATTCAAAACCTCATTTACCAAAACATGGTACATAAAACTCTAAAAATGAGACATCTGTTAGAGCTATTTTCTGTCATACATATGGTTTGTTTGAAGGTATCCTTTTTTTTAGCCTTACATATTAATCTGGCACTGCTGTGTATCAGAATAACACCTACCCAGCAATAGTTAATATGTGTAAGCTGTGTTGTGTAGTCATCACTAAACAGCCTTCATATAGAGCCTTTGAAGAGCATGTTTTGTCATTCCTCATGAAATTAGCATTTCAGAGCAAAAAGAGAATTAGCAGAATTGCTCCTTGAGACCCAGGGACTGTATTTATTTCTTACATTATCTGTAGTGTTAAGTGCTTAGCAGGCTCTCACAATCTGTTTTTGGTTGGCTTATTAGTAATGGAATGCTATTTTGTATTGTTTATAGGCAGACATACTGTGCATGACTGCATCAAAACAGCTCCTACATTTAAATGTCTTAATTATGTTTAATTGACATTACATGTCACCTCTTCATTCTTGGCATTGTTCTTCTCTTCTGAGGATAGCAGTCATTGATTGTTTCCATTGCAAGTATTTGTGACGTTTATTCCAGGCTCATCGTTTTTGTTGCTTTTTGCCAGAATGATTTTAAAGGACAGAGGATAATACTGGGAAGGCCTTGGGTAAGGCCTCAATGTAGGTGCTTTTTCATGACTCAGTTTCACCAGATAAAGTTGTTAAGACTTGATTGCCTCAGTTTCTCTTTTATCATGATTTTGCACAATATTGATAAATGGCCTTCACAAGCACAAATAAAAATAACTCAGCCTTCCATCCACAGAATTTATTGTAACACCATGCCTTTAATGTTAGCACAATTATCTTCAATATGATTGGCCATTCTCTTATTCTGTCATCCTATATAGTGTTTAAGGTTTTGTTCTAAGTCTGAACTCATATACTATCATCTTTGGCTACAGGATTTAGAAGTAAGTGCATTAATACCCTGGATGTAACTACATATTTAGAGTAAAGATCAGGAATTTCATAGAAAATTAATTAAATAATGAAAATGGCACCTTAAATAACACATTTGTGCATGAATTCATTCAAGAAATACTGAATGTTTTATATAATGTACTGTCTAGTGATAATGTATGGAATATGAAAATGAAAAAGTAGCCAAACTTCAAAGAGTTTCTAGCAGACTGGGAAAATAGTATATATAGACATTGTTATTTAACTGTCAAAAAAGGCAAATACATTAAGAGACATACAGACAGATCCTATTCAAGTTTAAAGTAATACTATATTAAATTTCTCGGGGGTTATATGGAGAAACTTAATGCAGAAGGTGTCAATAAAATGAAGTCATTAAAGATAGGTAAATATAGGGAAACATAATCAGAAATAATGGTCTTTACAGGCAGGGTAAGAAATGTACAAAGAGCAAAGGCATTGTGAAGAGCAATCTCAAAAAGCATTTAGGTAACAGGAAAGAGCTTACTTCCACTGGAAGGGGAGTTTTTCAGGGTGTATAGTGGGAGAGGGGTAGAAAGAGGTTTCACAAACTGCTGAACTTGAATACCAAGTTTACTTGGTAGACGATGGCAAGTCACCATAGATTTTTGAAGTGTAAAACTAATCAGATCTATGCTGTAGTCCTCGTATTTTGTCAATAGGTATTAGTGTACAAATGAGTGGTGTGAGACCAGAGGCAAGGAGAGCGCTTGGCAATGTATGCAGCTGTCCTGAGGAAAATACTCAGGGACTGTTCTGTGTGTTTGGACTGGCACTAGCAGATGTCACGTGCAACAGGCTGGAAGGGAAGAACCAGGGTATCTGGGTTATTGAATATGTTCTCAAAGGTGACCTTTAAGTGATTTGGCAGGACAGACTCTGAAAATGACTGCATTTTTTTAAATGGCAAATGCAGGGGAAGCAAGAATGAGCATCATTTTTGACATGCTGAGCTTAATATGTCATGTCAATGTGTCAGGAAACCAATTTGTAATGTTCCGGAGACTTGGAGTTGTTCCTTGAGTTATCTATCTGCATAATGATGAAAGACAGAGACTATGGGGGACTGAACTGATGCAAAGACTCCCTTTTCTGTTCCCATTACAAACATATGAAAATAACCATTTTTGAAACATATAGCTAAACTCAGAAAAGAAAGTCCTCAGGTTTCATCAAAGAAAGTGTGGTGAGGATGCAGGTTGATGCCACTAGCACCTGGGAGTATCTATTTCAGATAAAATTCCTAGTGGCTCGAAAATGGGATTTTAATGTCGACATGATATGAGATAGATGTTCTACTAAAACATGCATTTTAAAGTGATGATTCTTGGAGCCTGGAATCTCCTCTTTGCCAATGCAAAGTCAATGGAATTTGTGGAATATTATGGAAACCCCAAATAAGAAATTAAGGTAGAAATTTGTCCAAGAATTGGTAAAGTCCACTGGGCAAGGACAAAAGGCAGTCATATCTTGTTTATAGAGACACTTGAATAACTCAAGAGTCTCATGAAACTCCCATAGGAAGGAAAATCACCATGGAAAGATACAGTAAAAATTACAAACCGCATGACGATACAAAGAAGCAAAAAGAAAGAAGAGAGAAAGAAGCAAAAAGGAAAAGCAGGAAAACTTTAACAGAAAAGAAGGAAATAGAACAATCTGAAGAATTTAAATTAACCCCTTAAAATACAGAGGCAAAGGAAGAACGTAATAGATCTTTATGAAAATGATGAAGATTTTACAAAAAGAAACATTTCTTGAAATGATAAATACATTTATAAAGGAAATGATTGCATTCAGCTGCAGATTACATACAGTTGAAAGGGGTATTGGTGACTAGAAGTAGTATTCAAGGAAACTGCAAAAATAAAACACAGAAAAATGTAATAGAACTTTTGAAAATGAGGTTAAGAGAGAGTGCCTCACAGAATTTTCAGAAGGAGAAAGCAGGGAAAGTAAATGTTAGAGATAGATTTGATGAACTAGTACCTTGAGGATTTTCTAGATTTGAGGAACAACATCAGTGTTAATATTAAAGTATAAGTCCTGACATTCTCATAGTAAAATGCAGAATATTAGATATTAGATATAAACAGAGAACAAATTACTTTAAAATTGCTATAACAGAATTACCATTAAATAGCAAAATTCTCCTCAGCAAAACTGAGACCAGAGCTAGTGAAATATGCTCAAAATGGCAGAATGACTGTTCACCTAGAATTTTATACCTAACCAAACTATTAAACATTAATGAAGGTGAAGTAAAATTATTTGGTGACAAAATAGTCTGCAAAACTTTACCATTACTGAAAGAACTAAACGGTGTAGTTCAGTAAAAAGGACATTAAGCCAGAAGTAAGAAATGGGATAAAATAAGAAATGGAGAGGTTGCAGTTTGGGGCTTCAGCAGAATAGAAATGATTCAAGATAGATCTGTGAGAAGTTGAACTACCAGCCAATTGAAAATAGATAAAAAGTGCTGGGGCATAGTAGTGAGATTCTTGAGACTAAAATCTGTGTATTAACACTTTTTACAAGGGAATAAATCAGGCATTCAAGGGGAGGTAGTATTGCTGATGTTTCAGTGGTTTTCAATTTTGGCAAGTTTCTAAATGGAACTTTAGAAATTATTTTGAGATATTGGTGATTGAATTTAGTTCCTCAGGTTTGTGATTTAATTGGACTGGAGTGTGTCAACCATTAGAGTTTTGGCTTTTAAACTCCCCAGGTGATTCTGTGCAGGCAAGTTTGAGAACCACTCTAATAGATTGCTATAGAAATTGACTTTAGCTACTATTCAAAGCGGACAATATAGACTATTTTTATCATGGGGGAGGCCATTTCATACTCATGAAAATGTTTCACTTTTTACCAGCAGCAAGCTTTTTCTGTAAAAGACTGGATAATAATATTTTAGGTTTCGTGGGTCAGATAATCTCTGTGCTCCTATTCAACTCTTATGGTGCAGAAATAGCCATGGATAATAGGTAAACAGATAGGCATGGCATTGTTCCAATTAAATTTGACTTGCAAAAGACTAATGAGCAGGATTTGGCCTATGGGTCTTCGTTTGCCAACCTGTGCTTATAGGATGTTAAAGTAAGGTAATGAACGTAGTTGAGAACCATCACATTTGTTTCGGGGGGAAAGTAGCCCCATGTGTAAATAGGTGGGAGAAGTGGCTCACAAGGATGGAAAAGAATGTAGGAAGATGAAATGCAGTGAAGAATGGAGACCAGGCAAACCTTAGGCCTGGGAAGGAGTCTGAGGGAAAACTTGAGTGAATGAAAATGCAGGTGATGTTACCAAAGGGTAGTTATGGCCAGATAGTAAAGAATGCAAGAAAGGTTGGTTTGCTTTATATCGTTTTGAATTTGTTGGTTTTTTCTTACATTGTTTTTCATATTTAGAGGGATGGCATGTAAATGGATGGCTTGGATTTTGTATTGAACCACATCTAGATATTTTGGGTTCAGAATGAAGTAATTATTCATTTATTTATCTGTAATCATTATATCTGAATCGAAAATGTTCTTTTTCATCTTTAGCCACCTTTTCCAAGTGTTAGGTTTATAGAACATTTTCTTTCTACATATCTTGTTTAAATTTACACAGTTATTCAAATAAGATAATTATAGTAATTGCAAGAGCAGAGAGATGATTTCCTGCATAACTTTCAAGTTGTACTTGAATTATCCTATTCATCCCTCTGTCTTCTTTACTGCTTACTTGACTTACTGAATTGTTTATTTAATTCCAAAACACAACTTCTATTCACATTTTAATACTTTTGAAATTAGATTATGGTTTTAGAATCAATGAGTATGTATTGAATCATTGAATATATATGTATATATTTAATATGTATATTTTTTTTACTCCAAAACCTGTTATAAAATTTATAGTGTATCTTATAATGGACAACATCTTAGAATCAAGGAAATATGGTATTATCTTTTGTCTTGTTTTTGCTTCCACCTTTCTGTTGGCAACCACTTCCAGAGTTCCCGGAGAATTAACATTTCTGGAAAACTACTCTGATCTTGTCACTACGTTACCTAATAATTTTGAGTGATCTCAAAGTTCAGACTCCTTGGCATGGCATTCCAAGGGCCTTATTATCTAAAGCCTGTTATATTCTGGCTCACAGAATTGGATCTCCAGCCTCATTTCCTACCACCCCTCTCTCACTCATGTGAATTGCTTCATCCCTGACAATCAGACACATGATGCATTATTTTAATACAAGTGTTGTAAAAATCTCTGAGGAAAGTTTAATAAAATGGGATTGGTGTTGAGCTGAAAATAGCTAAAACAGGCCTTTTCTAAAGCTTAATACTTTAAGATGGAAAAGTATCATTATCATTTCAGGAAAGGCTTGACTTTTTCTATTAGAGTAAATTGTTGAAGAAGCTTACAGAATATCTTTATATGGAGCCTTTAAAACGTAGACTAGACACTCTTCGTATAGGATGATTTAGGTATACCCACGAGAGATAAACAAGATGAACTTTGAGGTTGTGGCCAACTCTAGGAGTTTTGGGGTGATTAATGACTCTATCTAAATGAGGCCAAAAGATCCAGATGGGAGTGAAGAGAAATTCAGTTAGTCATCTACTCACTATTTCTCTATGATTCCAAAGAACTAGATATTTAACAGTTGGATGTGTGTACTTACTTAAATAAAACTATGTAGTTCACTGGTATCTTCCGCTTTGAATGTTCATATGCTGCTATAGCATAAATAATTCCACAAGATAAACACCTGTTACTCCATCTGCCATCAAATAACATTTATCAAATTGTCATTATTAGAAAAAAAAATTGAGTTAAGTTAAAAATGTTCCAAAATTGTTTTTCTTTGTTCTAAGAATAATAATGGACTAGGGTAAACAATATTTTGATGACTTTTTAGCTATTCATTTTTATAAAATGGAAATTAGGAAATGACTTAAATCATCTATATATTTATATGGCTCTATATTTTAAATTTAGGTATGTGTCTTGCACCCTGGGCTGTCCGTATGAAGGAAACATCACACCACAAAAAGTGACAGAAGTAAGATATACCTGTGGTTTTCTGGTTCTTGGTAAAATGATGTATAATAGTTTTAAAAGCGGGCTGTTCTCCTTCCTGTTGATTGCATCTGCACAACCAAGTTTCAGGAGAAACATGGAAGACAAGATCGATCACTTACCCAGTAGTTTCATTTTGACACTGAAGATGTATATATTGGTACAACTATTCAAAGTTAAATAACATTTGAGTCTGCTCATGTTGGGGTTCATAGATGAAACATTTTTACATGGGTGGAACTTAGTGGGTGACCTTTCCACATTCCATCAGAATGTCAGGGAAGTTTGTACATGCACACTTAAACTTTGATTGCTCAGGTATCATCCCTGTGTTCTTGTCCTGCATACTTGGGCACTTGTATCAGAGTGTATACACTGCTTTTTCTGTACACTGTTCATCCCTTTGAGATCCTATACTTCGTCCTGAGACTCCAGTTCCTTTCATTAGAGAGCAGTTTTGCAGGAATAGATAATAGTCCTTAAAGATGACATTGTTAGAAATTCAGAACTTAGGATAAACCTTTGATTTGGCTAAAGCCATTCCTCTTTTGTGCCTTCATTTGAACTTTTGAAATTTGCTGCAGATTTTTCAGATGCGTGCTATCCCAGTCTATTTAAGGAAGTCCTTTGCACACAGAGGCAGATATACCGTGAAATAAAGAAGCTTAAATATTTTAGTCCTTCACCTATATGGTACCCTTCTAAGACTCCTTATAAATTTGCATTCACAATTATATATTATTTTCTTAAAAAACACTTCCAAAACGATAGAACTTCAGGCTCCACAAAAACTAGGCTCCAAATCTACCTGTCCACCAAGCCCCTTGCTTTGCTGCCTTTTGCCTCATGGATGAGGTCTATGGATGGACCACACATACCCTCAGGCTCTCCATTACTGCACCAGAATGTCTGAGGAGTTGCTGAAGAGAACTGCATAACAGGCAGATTGGAAGCATTAAGAATGCATGACCAGCAACCTTAAGTGAGTCATCTAGACTTAACCTTAGTTATCCAACATAAAGGGAATTTGCAGGTTACTTGGCATAAGTGCATCCATTCATGAACCAGAAGTATTAAGTTAGAAATACTAAGTGACTCTACCAATCACACAACTACTTCGTGACAAAGCTGAAAGTATTTTTGATATCTCGTGACCTCAAATCTCATGCCTTGAGAAATACTACTTCCAAAGTAAATTTGTAATGCTTCTGTTTGTTTAAAGGGCTGAGAAAGTAAGCCTCCCATAATTGAAATTGTAGCTTATAATTGCATAACTGAACATGGAGATGGACAGTTATGATCCTAAGACCAACTTGAATATTAGAAAAAGATAATTATAGTAATGTCTTTAAAACTTTTATATAATAGTTGGGATTTAATAACCAAGGAAAAGGACCAGAAAATTAAAATATGTGTTTCCCATGAATACATAACTGATCTTAGGTATGACTTTTACTTGTAGATGATGTCTGCTAAGGAGTAACAGGGTTTGAATTTGTTCATTTCCATTATTATTATTATTTTTTATTTTGTTTTACTAGCTTCTCACCTTTCCCAACAGGTATCTAAAAGATTATATGGCATGGGCTGTTATGAGATCTCTCTAGGAGACACTATTGGAGTGGGAACTCCAGGAAGCATGAAAAGGATGTTGGAGAGTGTCATGAAAGAAGTCCCACCCAGTGCGCTTGCTGTTCACTGCCATGACACGTATGGACAAGCCTTAGCAAATATCCTTACGGCCCTTCAGGTATTTTGCGTTATTTGTGTGTAAGTGTAAAATGGGTATCCTTAATGATAATATAAACATGTTAAAGGGTTTAGTGAAGTAATATTTATAAATTGCTACGAATATAATATTTAAACTACCCACCCCATGACAAGTACTCAGGAAACATCTGCAAATTGCGCATTTATTTTTAGGGCAATGATGTCTCCTATTCCTGTTAATTTTATTTGATAAAATTTCTCTATTTTTTTTTTACTAAAGGGTAGTTCAATATTAGTTTTAGGTGCAACATAGTAATTCAGTAATTATATGCACGATTGCCACAGTCAGTGTAGTCACCCTCTGCACCATACAAACTTACTACAATATTGACTATATTCCATGAGCATTTCATGCTTATGACTTTGTTTTATAACTGGAAGTTTGTACCTCTTAATACCCTTCATCTATTTCACTCATTCTCCATACCCTACTCCCTTCTGACAATCCAGAGTTTGTTCTCTGTATTTATGAGTCTATTTCTGCTTTTTTCTTTGCTTGTTTTGGTTTTTAGATTCCACATATGAGAGAAACCATGTAGTATTTATTTTTTCCTCTCTGACTTACTTCACTTAGTGGAATACCCTGTAGGTCCATCCATGTTGTTGCAAATGGCAACATTTCATTCTTTCTTAGGGCTGAGTAATACTGCATTGTTTATATATGTACCACATCTTCTTCATCCTTTCATCTATTGATGGACACATTGATTGCTTCACTATCTTGGTTATTGTAAATAATGCTGCCACAGAATGGATAGACACATATATCTTTTTGAATTAGTGTTTTTGTTGTCTTCAGGTAAATGCCCAAAAGTTGAAATATGGTTGTATGGTCTTTGTATATTTAATTCTTTGAGGAAATTCTGTAACATTGCGCACAGTGGCTGCACCAGTTTGAATTTCTGCCGGCAGTGCGTGAGGGCTACTTTTTCTCCACATCCTCACTAGCACTTGTTATTTCTTGTCTGAGACCAGCTATTCTGACAGGTGTGAGCCAATATCTCATTATGGCTTTGATTTGCGTTTCCCTGATGATTAGTCATATTGAGGATCTTTTAATGTGTCTGTTGGCCATCTGGAATCTCCTTTAAAAAATATTCAGGTCCTCTTCCTATTTTTATTGGTTTTTTTTTTTGGTGTTAAATTGTATGAATTCTTAGTATATTTTGGATATTATCCCCTTATCAGATACATCATTTGCAAATATCTTCTCCCACTTAGTAGGCTGCCTTTTTGTTTTCTTGATGATTTTCTTCACTGTGCAAAAGCCTTTCATGTTGGAATAGTTCCAATACTTTAATTTTGTTTTTGTTCCCTGTGCCTGAGGAGACATGTATAGAAAAATGTTTCTGAGGCCAGTGTCTAAGAGATTACTGCCTATGTTTTGTTTTAAGAGTTTCATGGTTTCAGGTCTCATATTTATTTTTTTGAATCTATTTTGAGTTTATTTTGTGTATAGCATAACAGAGTGATCCAGTTTCATTCTTCTGCATGTAGATGTCCATTTTTCCCAACATCATTATTAAACGGACTAATGTATATTCTTCACTTCTTTTGTATTTTCCAAAGTCCTTTGTCACAGATGAATTAACCATAAAACTATGGCTCTGTATCCTGTTCTCTTGATCTATGTGTCTTTTTTTTTTCTCTTTTAATTACTTTAGCTTTGCAGTATATTTTGAAATCTGGAATTGTGAGACCTCTGGTTTTGTTCTTCCTTCTCAAGATTGCTTTGGCTATTCAGGGTGTTTTTTGCTTCCCTACAAATACTAGGATTATTGTTCTAGTTATGTGAAAAATGCCGTTGGTATTTTGATAAGGATTGGATTGAATCTTTAGATTACTATGGGGTTGTATGGACATTTTAATGATATTCTTTCAATCGATGAGCATGATATAGCTTTCCATTTCTTTCTGTCATTTTCAGTTTCCTTCACTAATTACTTACAGATTTCAAATGGCAGGTCTTTCACCTGCTTGGTTAAATTTATTGTTAGGTATTTTATTATTGATGCAATTGTAAATAGAATTGTTTTCTTAGTTTTTATTTCTTCCACTTTGTTATTACTGTATATAAATGCAACAGATTTCTCTTTAGTAATGTTCTATCCTGCAACATTACTTAATTCATTTTGTAGTTCTAACAGTGCTTTTGGTGTGGACTTCAGGGACTTCTATATAGATCATGTCATTTGCAAAGAGTGACAGTTTTACTTCCTCCATAATAATTTTTTTTGTCTGATTGCTGAAGCTGAGATTTGTAGAACTATGCTGGATAAAACTGGCAACATTGGGTACACTTGTCTCATTCATGATGTTGGTGGAGAAGCTTTCTTCTTTTCACCATAGAGCTAACCATAGAGCTATCACCATGATGTTAGCTGTGGGTTTTTCGTATGTGGCCTTTAATATATATAGGAATATTCCCTTTAAACTCACTTTTTTGAGAGTTATTATTAAGTGCTGTTGAATTTTGTCACAAGCTTTATCTACATCTGTTGAGAGGATCATAAGATTTTTGTTCTTCATGGTATTAAGTGGTGTATCATGTATGTTGATTGGTGGATGTGGAACCATCCTTGCATCCCTGTAATAATTGATTATGGCGACTGATCCTTAATGTATTATTTATTTGGTTTGATAATGTTGAGGATTTTTGTGTCTATGTTCATCAGAGACATTGGCCTGTAATTTTCTTTTCTAATAGTGCCTTTATCTGATTTTTGTACCTATATTTTGTTTAACAAGTTTTTGTGATGTTGCAGGCATCCTCTTCAGAGACTCTTGGCTTTTTATCAAGTACATTATTTTAGGTCATCAAAATGAAGATATTTGGAAAGTTGGGTGATGAAAAATTACTTACTAAATTCTAATAACTTAGTTATTTTAATGCACTTATTTAAAACACTACATATAAATAGTGTTTATGGATATATCTTACAATTAGTGTTAGCTTGATAACCTTAGTTAAAAATAGGTTTGTGTGATGTTTATAGAACCCATGATTTTGACAAAACAAGAGTGTATCAAAACTTTCTAGTGTGGCTGAAAATCCGCATTGTAGAACTGTATGTCATAGTCCTAAAGTGTACAGTTGTTTGGCAGAAGTTAAAAAACAATGTGAAGATCAAGCCCGACAAAGGGCTTATTTTGACTTTGTAGCATATGTGCACAAATCCATGTTTATACTCTGGAAGCAGGCAAGGAACACTGTATTGAATTACAACAGAAAATGATATCCCATGGACTTTTGGGCGTGGGAATTTTTACAATTTTCCCTTCCTAGGTATTCTAGCTTCTAAAACAATAGACAAGTAGGGATCACTTCAGGATTCTGTGTTCAGCTACAACTGTAACTTATTAAGTGTTCCTGACCAGCCAGCTCCTGAAGACATCTGCCTCCCCCGCCCCTCTGACTTCTCTGTGTGGATATTCCCTTTCTCTCTCCCTCTCCCCCTCTTTCCCCTCACTTCTCTCCTTCCCTTCCCCTTCCTTTTCTCATCCCACTATATGGGTGTATCTTCTATGCATGGTGACACTTTGGGTGGTGGTTTATTTGTGTAGCACAGTTACTATATAATGACTGATAATTTAATTCTTTGGGATTTAGGAGTATGGTGCAAAATATGAGAATCCAAACTTCTTCTGGAAACTACCTCTTGAAAATGCCCAAATGCAAAATATTGCTGATACCCTAATGTGATTTTAAAGGTTAACAAGGCCTATTTGAGAAAGTAATGCTTAAAATCAGATATAAAACACGAGAACTAACCCCTATAAGGGGTGTAAGTATCTGTGTGTGCATGCATGTGCACATGCCAGTGTGTGAAAAGAATAGTTCAAGTAGATGAAACACCACTTGGGCAAAAGGCCTTGGGAGAGGGGAAGATTTTGTCCTAGGAACTGAGAGAAGACAAATAATTTATAAGAGAAGCTAAGCTTTATGACATAGGCTGAATTAATTGAAGAGCATCTCCTTGCAAAGAGGTGAGGACTGAAACCTTGGGGCATTTTCCCATCCTGAAACAGCCATACAAAGGGTTGGGAAATAACCCTGGCCCCAAGCAAGATGGTAACATGAATGAGAACGTGTATAAGGTGGAGACCCCTCCCAAATGCCACGCTCTCAAAAGGTGAACCAGCAAAAATTCCTCCTCACGAGAGGAAAAGGCAAGGGTATTCATTCTCATGGCTTTGGCTACGTATACAGGAGAAATACTAAGTCCAGCTTTATACGTCATAACTTTTTGCCAATCCCTGTGTGGACTTAGGGTTCAAATTCACGTCACCTGTGCAGTGAAAGACCCAGGCCGATAAATTGTTTTTAACTGGTTGCGGGTTAGTGGCACCTTGAGGTGCCAGGAATGATTTAAATTTTTTCTGAAAGAACACGTCTTCAACTTAAGCTGAACTATTTTTGGTGTGTGTGTGTGTGTGTGTGTGTGTGTGTGTGTGTGTGTGTGTGTGTGTGTGTTGTGTTATGTTGTGTGTGTCAGGGGAGGAAAAGGGCAAAGTTGGTGGATGTTGTCTTCAGCAGCCCCTGTGGCACTTAGTAGGAAATATATCTACCACTTTCTATAACCATGTGTTCTATTCTTGTACTATGTGCATAAGCACCAGGTAAGTATGGGAGGTAGGCGGGTAGAATGGAGGCAGGGCCCTGGGAAAGCAATAGTGTATTTCCAGCCTGGTCTTCCATTGCCCCAGATCACAAGTTGTTGTGTAAATTGGTAGAGAAGAGGGTAACAGTGGCTTGTCTAGGAAAGAACATGATGTAAAGCTGGAGAGGCTAGTTGAAATGAACAAGTGAGTACATGGCCAAAAAGCAGAAACCTGCTGGGGACTCTAACATTTGAAGTTGTAGAGTTTTGTCTTTTTTGCCATCCACTTTTACCCAGTTTGATGTCCCTGACAATCTACACTATTGCTGTCTTTGAAACTGAGTGTAGCTGGGACAATGTTTAAATGTTTTGGAACTTTTATGCTCATAAATCGACCTGAATGTGGTTCTGGACTGTCCTTGCAAACACACATATACTGGGCTCCAGCAACACTGAGTAAGGCTGAGTTCTCCAGGGATGTTTTCCTTTTCTCATCTCACATCCCCTCCCCAATAGCAGGAGCCACAACAACAAAATGACCACTTTTACCTTTAGTGGAGCAGAAAAAATGTCTTGGAAAAAACCTGCCCATGTTTAAATAGAAAGGAAATCAGAGAAAGTTCCACTTCATTATTAACAGGACTAACCTTGGCTTCGGGAAGCAGTGGCCCTACTTCATTTTTAAAAATGGAATCTTTGAAGTGGCTTCTAGTAAAATTGGTGGTGGATGTGGAGTGGATATCATTTGCTTTAATTTGGGGCTTGAGAAACAGTTTACAGTGTTCTAAACTGGAAGTTAATATTAAGGCAAGGAGACATATAATAAGTGGAAACTTGGCCACAATTGTAGGAAACAAATGAGTTATAAATGGAACATCCCCCCTCAGTCTGGAAAGCACATACTAATCATGTAGTAGAAAGATCTTTCTTGGGTTCCCAGGTTTTATTGTGTGCTTTTATTACTTGAACATATGACTTATTCAAGTGTACATAATTGTATGCAAGTCAAGAACTCATAATTATCAGATATTTAACATAGAGAAATAATTCTGAGACTGTAGCTTTAAGTGTGGCATATTTATAACCACTCAAAATTGAAAGAGCAAGAAAATGAGGTGAGAAAACATGCAACATTTTAGTAATGGAAGAAATGTACATGGACCAATATACTTAATTTTTTCTATAAAAAAATTAGTTTCACCTTTCTCATGTTCCCAAGTACCTGAGGAAAATGCCAATGAACAAATTATTTAATCTACTTAATATCAGACAACTGGACAGCCTATTTTTTTTTCATTCAAATGATTTGTCTTCATAACTGGATAAAAACACAATAAAACAAATGAGATCCAGTACCACAAATAACAATACATGTTAATTGGTAGCATGGAGACAAAACAGAATAGGCAATATTTAGCTTTCTCCTAAAGAAATACTTTGTGTCTTTTTTCCTTAAACTTAATAGACTTTTAGTTAATGTGCCTTTCTTCATAATGTTTTCCATATGTTTATTATTCTCTTTTAGAAAAACCAAATTATTTTCCTAATGTTTATATCAAAGCATTTTTTATATTAACTTTTGCTAAACCATATTTCAATGCTACCAAACAGCAAATATTTCTTTATGCAATTTGTATTGGAGGTTCTCAGGGAGAATTTCTGAAAATTCTAATCACTAGCCAGAGGAGTCTCTCTGTTGTCAGTTCTGTATCTATACAATGCATACAATAATGCCTGCCTCCTGAAATTATGCATACTTGATATGCGATGTAGAGTTTCTAGAACAATTGCCTTGGTAACACTGCATTTAATAGTTATTATAGTCATTGCAATTAAAACTAGTAACAGTAAAAATAACTTCTTACTCAGTTTATTTGTGAGCCAGGAGACAGAGTTGCATTACAAATGTGTAAATACATGCATTACAAATACATGTAAATACATGTTACTCATTTTTTAACATCTATAAAGATCTAACTAGGGGCACCTGGGTAGCTCAATCGGTGAAATGTCTGACTTTGGCTCAGGTCATGATCTCAAGGTTCATGGGTTTGAGCCCCCATTGGGCTCTGTGCTGAAGGCTCAGTGCCTGAAGTCTGCTTTGGATTCTGTGTCTCCCTCTCTCTCTGCCCCTCCCCAACTTACCCTGTGTCTCAAAAACAAACAAACCAACAAAAACATTTACAAAATTAAAAAAAAATAAAGAACTAAATAGAATAGAATGAGCTAGAAAGAAAATTTTAAAAAGTGAAAATTTGATGCCCTTACAGAGGTGTTAAAAAAAAAAGTATCATTAAGGGCGCCTGGGTGGCTCAGTCAGTTGGGCGACCGACTTCGGCTCATGTCATGATCTCACAGTCCGTGAGTTCGAGCCCCGCATCGGGCTCTGTGTTGACCGCTCAGAGCCTGGAGCCTGTTTCAGATTCTGTGTCTCCCTCTCTCTCTGACCCTCCCCTGTTCATGCTCTGTCTCTCTCTGTCTCAAATAAACGTAAAAAAAAAAAATTAAATACCAATTTTTAATAGACACTCATTTTATCAGACACTCTTGTAGATGTTAGATTTAGTTGTTAAAGTCTCTGAACAGTACTGCTATAAAGAAAATTGTCTTAGTTTAAATTCATATTTTCAAATTTTTTTATGATAATTTTTTTTTTCTACACAATAAACTTGTTCCATCACAGTATTCTGCTGGAAAATATTCTTATTGGAAGGTGAGATAATATATAACTTATCAAAAAATACAGAAATAAAAGAGGACAAGAATTCCAGCAAAAGTTTAATGTCCACATTTCCAACGTGTAGAAGAAGGGCTCCTGGGCCATAAAAGTCAGTGTGCAAAAGATGAACAAAGTAGCTTCCTATATTTTTTTCAGCTGGTTGGATTGCTTCTATCAGTGATGAAAATGATTAAATATTTGAAAAAAAATGTAGCTTGCTTTTGTTTACCACCACCATCTTTAAAAAAAAATTCTTTTTTAACGTTCATTTATTTTTGAGACAGAGACAGAGCATGAACGGGGAGTGGCAGAGAGAGAGGGAGGCACGGAATCTGAAGCAGGCTCCAGGCTCTGAGCTCGAACTCATGGACCGTGATATCATGACCTGAGCCTAAGTCGGACACTTAACCGACCCAGCCACCCAGGCGCCCCCCACCAACATTTTTTTTTATTAATATAAACTTGTCTGTGGTTTTAGCAATAGGTGATCAATTAGTTTTTATTTTCAGAGATAATATAATTTTTATCTATTTCTGGAGTTAGATGGCATTTTAAACTGGCATTCAATTAATACATAAAAATAACACATGGAATTCTGTAATATGCTAAAAATGCAAGTATTCAATCTTTATGCAATGGATTATGCTTAGATCATAAGCTTGAAGCTTACCAAGAAGGAAAATCTGTCCAAAAACAGTCTGCCTCTTCTACAGCAACGCGTCCATGCTGATTAAATTGGTTATCAGTGCCTTTCTTTTTCTTTTCTTTTTTTTTTTTTTTTACTTAGAAAACGTTCCGTGAGACAATAAAAAGAACACTGAATTCATCAGCAGTATATTTTGTTTTTAATTATGGTTTAGCTTTGCCAAAGAAAAAATCAACGTTTCCCCAACTATATCAGAACATTTAATTTACAGTTGATTGACTCTCTGGGATAAAGGGGTATTCATGGGGAGCCACATTTACCCTTGAGATCTCCATTCCCACAAATCACAACTTTGAGGATCCAGGAAAATCCCTAATACCTACCTATTAGTCAGTTAGACAATCTTTCTCGGGGCCCAGAGGCTGAGTAGGTTGGAGGTGCAGCCCTGGTGGAGAGCGGGTGTAAAAAGAAAGGTAGACTCAAACACCATGCACCTTGGAGTAGAAAGTGGAGAGTGGATCTGCTTGAGGTCTTTTCACTGCCCATGAGCCTGAATGTTGTGCTGTTTGCTTCATTTTCTTAAAATTACCTAGAGTTCTCCCAGTGGGTACTCCTTGTTTTCACTTAAGACTTTAAAACAACATGATGCTGAGACACACATTTTTCCCATAACGATAAAATATGATATTGAGAAAGACTCCTATTTTTCCAGATTCCCAATTCTTGATACATTAAAAAAAAAAAAGCGGTCACCCTGGAAGCTATCTCTTTATGAGGGTTTCTCCTTATGAAGGTATCTCATTCACAAAATTTTCATCAATTCGTAGCAGATATAGTTAATCAAAATATCTTGTTTGCTCTTCTTGGATATTTTGACTTTATTAGCATGATCATATTATTCCAAAAATGAGATTAACGGAAGTCTCTTTGTCTTCGCGTCTGAGTGCACCGAGTAAGACAGAAATCCTGGGCCGTAGCTGTGATTTCATTTTCTTTGCACAGAATCAAGTTTTGAATCAGGAGGACAGACTCACCCTGGTAAATTTTAGCGGCTTTTAAAAAATAACCATTTTTAGTTTAAAATGAATCCTTGTTGCTGTTATCACCTTCAGGGAAAAAAATAACATCATCTGTTCATAAAATTATCTTCTTCCCGGTCTAGTCTTTGTTCTCTTTAGTACTTAACTTTGGCTTTTATATTATTATGGTGGCTGTTTGGGCCAGGATATGATATGATATTCTTTTCTTGGCATAACAGATGGAAATTTCAAAACTCACTACCTTTTCAAGCACCTCTCTTATTCATTCTGTAAATGTCTCATCTTATTGTTTTAATTTTGTTTCAATATCTTCTTTTCAACCAAGTACTCATCACTTCTCTCTCAACACATATGGTTTTAATTTGGAAATCTTGCTGTTTTTCCCTGTTTGTATAAAAACACATTCAGATTTTCATTTTCTAATTCTTCCAAGTTTTTTTTTCTCAATTTTTGTTGTCTTATGGAAGTTCATGTTTACAAGGAAACTTTATGTACATATATATTCTTGCCACTGAATGTAATGTGAATACTTATTTTCCTTTAGAAATATTGGTTTGAAATTGATTAGTTTGGTATTAACATGAAGTATTATTTGCTTGACTGGTTTTTGGCCTCTTGGAATGTAATCAGTTGATGGTTATATGCCCAGCACTAAAACCAAAACTAAAACCAAGTACACGCACACACGCACACACACACACACACACACACACACACACACACACACAGAAAATTGGAACCGCTGATAACACCAATAGCCAAAGTCAAGAATCCTTCCACTTTGTTGTTCAATCAACTGTCTCATATGTTACAGAGATTTCTAGTTCTGGGTTTGAACATAATGGGAGTAATATATATTCCTAATATAGTTGTTAGATCACATTGTCTCATTTTTATAAAACTACTCACTTTAGAATACCAAACTTGTTTATGGTACTCTCTGTAAAGGTTAGATTCAAGAATAGTCAGGGTAGGAAGAGAAACTTAATAAAGTGCATGTCAAACATGGAATCCCAAACAAGAAGATAAAGGGTTTTTTTTCCCCCATTATTTATCAATTTCTTTAATGTAGAGCAGAATATAAAATGGAAATTATGGGTACCACTGTGACCATTTAGAATTATTTTATGATTCATTTTAAAATGCTCATTTAGCAAAAAACTTATCTACCTTGTATGTGACAATCTATTAGGTACGATAGATAATAGGAAGCAGTATAAAATACCATCACCTTACTCAATGTTTTCATCTCTCAAAATATTGAAATCATGTCAAATTGCTTAGGTAATATTATTTTTACATAGGTTACAAATTTAAGTTCTACAGACCTAATTTTTTTAAAAATCTGTATAAATTATAATAACTAAGAATCAGGTTATGGGTACACATTTCTACTAAAGACTTCTCAAGTTTAGTAAAAATATTCTATGATTATCTTTTTATGATTTTGTTGAGATATAATTGACATACATTACTGCAAAGCTTCAGATAATAGCATAATGATTATACTTAAATTTATTATGAAATTATTACTATGACAGTCTTAGTTAACAACTATCTCATTCAGATATAATAAGAACAAGCTAAAAAGGAAAACAAAAATTTCCATTGTTATGAGATTTACTCTAAATTTTATGATTTATTACTATATTATCTTCCATGTATCATACAGAAGTGGTATATTGTATATTACATGTTGTAAATTACATTCCCTGGTGTTTGTTTATCTTATAGCTGGAAGTTGGTATCTTTTGACCACTTGGCATCCATTCCCCTTCCCTCTGCACTGGCCTCTGGTAACCAAAATTAGGATCTTGTTTTTTCTTAGTTTGGTGGGGTGTTTTGTTTTTAGAGTCCACATATATGTGAGATCATACAGCATTTTGTCTTTCTCTGTCTGACTTATTTCTCTTAGCATAGCGCTGTCAAGATCCATATATGTTGGCAGGGTTGTCAGGATTTCCTCATGTTTTATGGCTGAATATTACTCTATTACGTGTATGTATGCCACAACTTCTTTTTCCATTTATCTGTCATTGAACATTTACATTATTTCCATGTCTTGGCTATTGTAAATAATGCTGCACTGAACACGGAATGCACATATCTGTTCAAGATAGTGTTTTAGGTTTCCTTTAGATATATTCCCAGAAGTGAAATTTTTGGGCCTTACAGTAGTTTCGTTTTTAATTTTTTTGAGGATTATCCATATTGTTTTCCATAGTGGCTATACCTGTTTACAATCCCACCAGCAGTACATAAGAGTTCCTTTTTCTCCAGGCTTGCCGGCATTTGTTATCTCTTGTCTTTTTTGACGATGGCCATTGTACAGGTGTGAGGTGATAACTCATTATGGGTTTGATTTGCAATTCCCTAATGACTAGTGGTGTTGAGCATCTTTTCTTGTACCTGTTGATTATTTGTATATTATCTTTGGAAAAATGTCTATTCAGGTCTTTAGTCCTTTTTTAATTGAATCATTTATTTTTAACTATTGAGTTACATGGGTTCTTTATATTTTTATTAGATAATGTTTTGCTATTTTGTCCCTGTTCCATATGTTGTCTTTTCACATTGTCAATTGTTTCTTTTGTGTAAAAAACCTTTTTAGTTTGATATAGTCCCACTTATTTATTTTGGTTTTATTGTTTGTGTTGTAGGTGTCATTTCATCCTCCCCCCAAAAAACGTTTGCTTTTATACGAGCTTTTCCCTTATATTTTCTTCCAGGAGTTTTCTTGTCTCAGATCTTACATATCAAACTTTAATCTATTTTGAGTCAATTTTGTGAGAGAGTGAGGTAAGACAGAGATCTAGCTTTTAGTCTTTTTTTTTTAATTAAAGTTTATTTATTTTTGAGAGAAAGAGAGCATGAGTGGGAGGGGGGGCAGAGAGGGAGGGAGACACAGAATCTGAAGCAGGCTCCAGGCTCTGAGCTGTCAGCACAGAGCCTGACCTGGGGCTTGAACTCACAAGCTGTGAGATCATGACCTGAGCTGAAATCAGATGCTCAACTGACTGAGCCATCCAGGTGTCCCTAGCTTTTATTCTTTTACATGTAAATACTCAGTGTTCTCAGCATCATTTACAGAAAAGACTATCATTTGTTCATTGAGTATTCTTGAATCCCTTGTCAAATATTAGTTGAAGAAGATACATGCTTGGTTTATTTTGGCGCTGTCAATTCTTTTCCACTAATCTCTGTGTCTCTTTTTATACCAGGGCCATACTGTTTTGATTTCTGCAGATTTATAGTACACTTTGAAACCAGAAAGTATGATGCCTTCTGCTTTGTTCTTCTTTCTCAGGATTGCTTTGGCTATTAAGGGACTATAAATTTTGAATTGTTTTTTTCCTACTTCTATAAAAATGTCATTGGAACCTTGATAGGGAATTCATTGAATCTATAGATGGCTTTTTGTAGTGTTGACATTTTAACAATATTCTTCCAATGTATGAACACAGGATACTTACCATTTTTTTGTGTTTTCTTCAATTTATTTTGTCAATATCTCATAGTTTATAGAGGTTTCCCCCCTTTTTGGTTACATTTATTTCTAAGTATTTTATTTTTTTTGATGCTATTGTAAATTGAATTGGTTTTTCTTCATCAGATAATTTGTTGTTAGTGTATAGAAATCCCACTGATTATTGAATGTTAATTTTGTATCCTACAATTTTACTGAATGCATTGGTTAGACGAATTAAACTAATTCAACTAATGACTTCAATAGGATTTCTACAGTTTATACTTTGATTTCTCTTTCCCCTTACATTTTAGGATAGTGATGTTACAATTTACATTTTTTATATTGTGTAATAACAGACAATTTAAGTTATGGTTATTTTACTATATTCATTTTTTAACTTTTTTTTTTATTTTTTATTTTTTTTTTAAATTTTTTTTTTTAACGTTTATTTATTTTTGAGACAGAGAGAGGCAGAGCATGAACGGGGGAGGGTCAGAGAGAGAGGGAGACACAGAATCGGAAGCAGGCTCCAGGCTCTGGGCCATCATCAGCCCAGAGCCCGACGCGGGGCTCGAACTCACGGACCGTGAGATCGTGACCTGAGCTGAAGTCGGATGCTTAAACGACTGAGCCACCCAGGCGCCCCTCATTTTTTAACTTTTAAAGTAGAGTTGTAGGTCCACCTAGGTGGCTCAGTCAGTTAAGCATCTGACTTCAGCTCAGGTCATGGTCTCATGGTTTTTGAGTTTAATCCCTGCGTTGGGCTCTGTGCTGACAGCTTGGAGCCTGCTTCTGTCTATGTCTCTGTCTCTCTCTGCCTCCTATCCCCCCCAAAAAACCTAAATATTAAAAAATATTAAAGTGGAATTGTAAATGAATTTTGCACTACCATTACCAAATTACAGAATTATTAACTATGTGTTTACCATTACCCATGAGTTTTACAATGCATTCTTAAAATGTTATGATGTTAATAAATCTTTTATTTCCAATCAAAGAACTCCCTTTTAGATTATTGTATAGCAAGTCCAGTGGTGATGAACTCCTTCTGCTTTTATCTGTTTTATCCCTCCTTCGTTTCTGAAGGACAGCTTGGCTGGTATAGAAATATTGGTTGAGTTTTTTTTTTCAATATTTTGAGTATATAATTTTATTGTCTTCTGGCCTGATGAAAAGTTTCTATAGAGAAATCCACTGATAGTCTTTTGTGGGTTCCCTTGCATGTACTTCTCTATTTTTCTTTGCTAATTTTAAACTTGTTTTTTGGTCTTTGACTTGTTTTTTTAATATATTTGATATACAATGTTACATAATTTCAGGAGTACAACATATACAAAGTATATACATTATACTATGTTCATAAGTATGACTTTCAGCTGGTCCCATAAGACACTACCATAACACCATATTCCCTGTGGTTTACTTTTTGTCCCTGTGACTTATTCATTCCACTAATGGACCTCTGTATCTCCCATTCCCTTTCACTCATTTTGCCCATCTCCCTACCTCTCTCCCCTCTGGCAACCATCACCTTGTTCTGTATGAGTCTGTTTCTACTTTTCATTTGCTTTTTATTCATTTCTTCTTTTACATTCCACATGTACATGAAATTATATTGTATTTGACGTTTTCTGACTTACTTCACTTAGCATAGTATCCTCTAGTTACATCATGTTGCAAGTGGCAAGATCTTAACAATTTTTATGGCTGTGTAATATTTCATTGTGCATACATACCACTTTTTTATCTCTTTATCTACTGATGGTCACTTCGGTGGCTTTCATATCTTGCTATTGTAGATAATACTGCAGTTAATACAGGAGTGCATAAATCTTCTTGAATTAGTGTTTTCATTTTCTTTAGGTAAATACCCACTAGTAAAATTACTAGATAATATAGTATTTTTTTCTTTTTATTTATTTTTTAATTTTATATACATACATAAAATTTATTGTCAAATCGGTTTCCATACAATACCTAGTGTTCATCCCAACAGGTGCCCTCCACAATGCCCATCACCCACTTTCCCCTCCTTCTCACCCCCCATCAACCATCAGTTCTCACTATTTAAGAGTCTCTTATGGTTTGCTTCATTCCCTCTCTGTAACTTTTTTTTTCCCCCTTCCACTCCCCCATGGTCTTCTGTTAAGTTTCTCAGGATCCACATATGAGAAAGAATGAAATCTGCCCATTTGTAGCAAGGTGGATGGATCATATAGTATTTCTATTTTCACCTTTTTGAGAAAACGCCGTACTGTTTCCACAGTGGCTACAGAAGTTTACATCCTCAACAACAGTGGTCTGGGGTTCCTTTTTCTCCATATCCTCACCAACAGTTTTTTTTTTGTTGTTTGTTTTTGTCTTTTTGATTCCAGCCATTCTGACTGGTATGAAGTAATATCTCATTGTGATTTTGATTTGCTTTTCCCTAATGATTTGCAATGTTGAACATCTTTGATTTGACTATTGGCCACCTTTGTCTTCTTTGGAAAAATGCCCATTTTAATGGGATTATTATTATTATTATTTGGTTTTGAGTTGTATGCGTTCCTTATTGTGTATATTAACCACTTATCAGATATATCATTGTGAATATTTTTTCCCATTAAGTAGGTTGCCTTATTGTCTTATTGATGGTTTTCTTTGCATTGTAAACACTTTTTAAATTTGGTGTAATTTAAATAATCTATTTTTTTTTCTTTTGTTTCTTTTGCTTAAGGAGACATATCTAGAAAATGTGGCAAGGCCAATGTCAAATCACCGTTTTCTTGAGGATTTTCATTGTTTCAGCTCTCAAATTTAGGTATTTATTTTTTATTTTTGTGTATGATACCAAAGTGGTCCTGTTTCATTTTTTTGCATATGGATATCCAGTTTTCTCAGCACCATTTGTTAAGGAGACTATCCTTTCCCATTGTAACATTCCTGCCTCCTTTGTTATAAATTAATCATATAAAGGAGGGTTTATTTCAGGTCTCTCTCTTCAGTTTCCCTGATTTGTGTGTCTGTTCTTGTGCCAGCACCATACTGTTTTGATTACTATGGCTTTGTAGAGTATCTTGAAATTTGGGATTATGATACTTCCAACTTTGTTGTTCTTTCTCAAGACTGCTTTAGCTATTTGGGTACTTCTGTGATTCTGTACAAATTTTAGTATTATTTGTTCTAGTTTTGTGAAAAATGCTATTAGTATTTTGGCAGGGATTGCATTGAATCTGTAGATTGCTTTGGGTAGTGGGGACATTTAACAGTATTAGTGTTTCCAGTCCATTAGCATAGATTATCTTGACATTTCTTTGTGGAGTCTTCAATTTCTTTCATCAACATTTTATAGTTTTTAGAGTACTTGTCTTTCACCTCCTTAAGTTTATTCCTTGTTTTTTTTATTCTTTTTAGTGGAATTGCAAATAGAATTGTTGGCTTAATTTCTCTACTACTTTATTAGTGTATAGAAACATAAACACTTTTTGTGTATTGACTTTGTATCCTGCAACTTTACTGAATTCATATTTTGTGATAGTTTTTTGATGGAGTGTTTAGGGTTTTCTACATATAGTGTCAGCAAATAGTTTATGTCCTTGCCAATTTAGTTGCTTCTTTTTTCTTGTCTGAATAGTGTGGTTAGAACTTACATTATTATGTTGAGAAAACTGGAGAGTGGATGTCCTTGTATTATTACTGAAAAAGTTCTCATTTTTTAACCATTGAGTGTAATATCAGCTGTGGGTTTTTCATGTATGGCCTTTGTTATGTTGAGGTATGTCTCCTCTAAAACCAATTTGTTAAAAGGTTTATCATGAACTGATGTTAAATTTTGTCAAATGCTTTTTATGTATATATTGAGATGATAATCTCATTGTTATCCTTCCTCTTGTTGATGTTTATCACATTGGTTCATTTGCAAATATTGAAACATCCTGGCATCCCTGAAACAAATTCCACTTAATTGTGGTGAATATTATATTGTTGAATGTGATGTGCTAATATTTTGTTGACGATTTTGCATCAGTATTCATCAGAAATATTGGCCTGTGGTTTTCTGTTTTTGTAGTCCTTATGTGGTTTTGGTGTCAGGGTAATTAGGTATTTGGAAGCTTTTCTTCCTTTTTTATTTTTTGGGATAATTTGAGGAGAACAAATATGAACTCTGCTTTAAATGTTGGTAAAATTCCTCTGAGAAGCCTTCTGGCCCTGGACGTTAGCTTGTTTAGAGTTTTTGACTACCAATTCAATTTTGTTGCTACTAATTGGTCTGGTGAGGTTTTCTGTTTCTTTTTCATTCAGTTTTGGAAGAATGCATATTTACAGAAATCTGACCATTTCTTCTAGGTTATCCATTTTATTGGCATATAATTTTTGATAGTATTCCCTTATCATCCTTTGTATTTTTGTGGTGTCCGTTGTTACTTATTTCTGATTTTATTTAGATTATATCTTTTTTCTTGATGGGTCTGGCTAAAGATTTATCAATTTTGTTTCTCTTTTCAGTTCTTGGTTTCATCAGTCTTTTCCATTGTTTTTTGTCTGTTTGGTTTGTTTTGTTTAACCTTTGTTTCATTTGTTTCTTCTCTAATCTTTACTGTTTCCTTCCTTGTACTAACTTTAGGCTTTTTTGTTTTTCTAGTTCCTTTAGGCATAAAGTTATTTTGTTTATTTGAAATTGTTCTTACTTCTTCAGGTAGGCCTGTATCACAACTTTCCTCCTTAAAACTGCTTCTGCCAAATTACAAAGTTTTTGGACCATTGTCTTTTCATTTGTCTCCATGTAGTTTTTGGTTTTCTCTTAATTTGCGTTTACCAATTGGATGTTTAGCATGTTGTTCAGCCTCCATGTGTTTGTGTTTTTTGTTTGTTTTTTCTTGTGATTGATTTCTAGTTTCATACCATTTTGGTTGGAAAAGATACTTATGATTTCAATCTCAAACTTATTGAGATTTGTTTTGTGGCCTAACATATTATCTAAATTGAAGAATGTTGCATGCGCACTTGAAAGAATACACTTGTGTGCATTCTGCTGTTTTTGTGTGGAATGTTCTGTATTATTGGTTAAGACCATCCCTGCTAATGTGTCATTCAAAGACACTGTTTCTTTATTAATTTTCTCAGGACGATGTATCCATTGATATAAGTGGGGTATTAAAGTTGCCTACTATTAGTGTATTACTGTCAATTTCTCCCTTTATGTCTGTTAATATTTGCTTTATGTATTTACATGCTCCATTGTTGGGTTCATAGATATTTACGTTGTTGTAACCATCTTGGATTGATCCCTTTTGCCAGTCTTGTTACAGTTTTTGTTTTAAAGTCTATTTTGTGTGTTGTAAGTATTGCTTCCTTGGCTTTTTTCCCCTTCCTTTAGCATATATTTTTTTAATCCCTTCACTTGCAGTCTGTATGTGTCTTTAGGTCTGAATTGATTTTCTTGTAGGAAACATATAGATGACCTTTTTTTAAAAATCCATTCTGCCACCCTGTATCTTTTAATTGGAACATTTACACTATTTACATATAAAGTAATTGTTTTATAACTTTAAGAGAGAGAGCATGCAAATGGGCAGAGGAAGGGGGAGAGAATCCCAATGCAGACCTTGATATCATGCACCATGAGAGATCATGGCCTAACTGGAAATCAAGAGAGGCCCAACTGACTGAGCCACCCAGGTGCTCCTCAAGTAATTATTGATAGGTACATACTTCCATTTTGTTAATTATTGTCTGGTTGTTTTTGTAGTACTTCTTTTTTTCCTTTATTCTCTTGCTTTTTCCTTTTGTGACTTTCTGTAGTGTTATTCTTGGATTTCTTTCTCCTTATTTTTTGTGTATCTTTTATAGGTTTTAGGTTTGTGGTTATCATGAAGGTCATTTATTGTGCCCTAAGTACATAGCAATGTAGATTAAGTTAGTGGTAACTTAACTTTTTTTTTTTAATTTTTTTAACGTTTTTTTTTATTTTTTGAGACAGAAGGAGACAGAGCATGAATGGGGGAGGGTCAGAGAGAGGGAGACACAGAATCCGAAACAGGCTCCCGGCTCTAAGCTGTCAGCACAGAGCCTGACGCAGGGCTCTAACTCACTGACTGTGAGATCATGACCTGAGCCGAAGCCGGCCACTCAACCGACTGAGCCACCCAGGCACCCCAGTGGTAACTTAACTTTAAACATATTCTTAAACAATTTTCTTGGGGCACCTGGGTGGCTCAGTCAGTTAAACCTACAACTTTGGCTCAGGTCATGATCCTGTGGTCCTTAGGCTCAAACCCCGTGTTGGGCTCTGTGATGACAGCTCAGTGCCTGGAGCCTTCCTGGGATTCTGTGTCTCCGTCTCTCTCCCTGCCCCTCCCTCCCTCCCTCCCTCTCTCTCTCTCTCTCTCTCAAAAATGAACATTAAAAAAATAAAAATGAGGGGCACCTGGGTGGCTTAGTCAGTTAAGCATCAGACTTTGGCTCAGGTCATGATCTCACAGCTTGTGAGTTCAAGCCCCAGGTCGGGCTCTGTGCTGACAGCTCAGAGCCTGGAGCCTGCTTAGGATTCTGTGTCTCCTTCTGTCTCTGCCCCTCTCTCACTCAGGCTCTGTTTCTCTTAAAAATAAATACACATTAAAAAAAAGAAAAAGGAATAAAAATGAATAAATAATAAAAGAACTTTCTGTACTCCTTTGTCCATGTTTTATGTATATCTTGTCCTATTTTAATATTTTTTCATAATTTTCTCTTAATTATGACTTTTTCTTTTCCACTTAGAGAAGTCCCTTGAGCATTCCTGGAAGGCTGGTTTAGTAGTGATAAATTCCTTTAACTTTTGTTAGGGAAACTATACCTACCTTTAATTCTAAATGATAACCTTACCAGGTAGATGTTTTTGGTAGTATGTTTTTTTTTTTTCTTTTTTTTCTTTTCAGCTCTTTGCAGGTCACAGGGAGTGACATGATATATTTCAGAGTTTCTGTTGGAAAATCAGCTGATAGCCTTATGAAGTTTCCCTTTTACTTTTTAATTCTCTCTTGATCTTTAACCTTTGACATTTTAATCATTATGTGTTGTGATTTAGACCTCCTTAGGTTCATCTTGTTTGGAAGTGTCTGTGCTTCCTAAACAGGGATGTATATTTCCTCTGCCAGGTCAGGGAAATTTTCAACTATTATGTCTTCAGTGATGTTTTATGCCCCTTTCTCTCTCTCATCTCCCTCTGAGACCCCTTGTAATGGCAGTGTTGGTTTGCTTGACATTGACCAAACTCAACCCTTAAGCTGTCCTTTTTCTTTCTGGTCATCATAGGTGGTGTCTTTCAGCTCAACTGGTCTGTTTTTCTGTATCTGTTAATTTCCTTTAGTGTATTTTTCACTTTATTTTTTTTTTTTAATTCTGATCGTTTCTTTTCTGTCTTTTCTGTCTCTTTGTCAAAGTTCTCAGTTCTTCCACTATGCTCTCCATTCTGCTGAGTTTCTTTATGGAAGAGATAGGGGCCTGAAACCCACATGGGCACAAATTGGGAGTTCCCAGGGTTCTCCATGCCTAGGCCATGTTGGTTGGTTGGTTGAGCAGACCCTAAGCCAGCAGGTCTTAGAGCACTGTGCACCAAAAGTATCCTAGCAAGCCACCTGGAGACAAAGTGGTGTGGGCATGGAATGTGATTGATGCCAGTATTCCCTTGGTGGGAATACAAGTGAGTGCTAACCAGGGGTGTCCCAGTGTGCCATGCTGGGGCCAGTCCGGTGGGATGCCCTGGTCTGGTGTGGGCTAGGGGCTTAGGGTTCACTGAGGTAGTAGGCCAGCTAGGGTGCCTGTATCCTTTTCCCATCCATTCTGTCATTGTGGAGGGGAACTTAAGCCATGGTGCCCACTAGCCCCTTCAATCTGGAGAGAGTTCCAGTGGCTCTATGTCATTTGGAAGGGTTCCAGTGCTCGTCCCTTTATATTCTAGTTGCTCTTTTAAACCATGACTTTTTTTTCCTGTGCCCCCATGTGTCCAGGACTAGTGTTGGTTAGGGACCTAGGACTCACTGAGGTGGCTGACTAGCTATTGCACCTGGAACCTTGCTTCCTTCTGTGTTATTGAAGTGTTGAGGGAACTTAAACCATGGACCTTTTCAGGACCTCAGACCCAGAGAGTTTCAGCACCTCCCCTGTCATTTGGCAAGTTCTCTTTATATTACAGTTGCCCTTTATAAACCCTGGCTTTTTCTGTGCCCTAGAGCAGACAAATCTGCCTTCTCTCAGTATCATCTCTCCCTACTGTAGTTGGTAGTGTAGGGGATCAAGGTTCCCTTGGTACCATGTTTGTATTTCTCTTGTTGATTCTCTATATAATCTCTGTCTTGTGCAGAAGCTCTTGAGTCAGCATTCCATTCTTCTTCAGGATAAATTGCTTTACAAAGAGGTATAGATTTTCTGTGTCCATGGAGGAGGGGAGTTCATGGTCTTCTCGTGTCACCATCTTGGACTGGCATTCTTGTCATTAAGTTTTGACAATTTATTGTGTATCTCTATGAAGCATTTTTTGGGCTCAAAATATTTAGGTCTCATGGGCTTCTTAGATCCAGATGTCTATTTTCTCCCCATATTTCGGAAGTTTTCAGCCAATATTATGGTGCATATACTTTTTGTTCTTTTGTCTTTCTCATGCCCTCTGGAATTCCCATAATAAGAACATGGTTCTTTTTCATTGTATCTCATAATTCTGTTGGCTTTCTTCACTCCTTTTCATTTTGTTCCTCTGATAATTTCAAATGTCCTATCCTACAAGTTGTGGATCCTTTCATCTGCATGGTTGAGTCTCCTTTTATAACTCTCTTTGGAATTCATTTATTTCATTTTTCAGCTTAAGAATTTTTTTTGTTGTTTGGTTTGGTGGTTTCTATTTAACTTCTCATTTTCCTGATTTTGTTTAGTTGTCTGTGTGTTCTTATAATTCACTAAACTTCAAGAGGATTACTCTGGATTATGTTTGTAGATATGCATTTGTTTACAGTTATTGAAGCTTTATTAATTTCCTTTGGCAGTGTTACATTTACCAGACTTTTCAAGATCTGTGAATTCTTACGTGGTTATCTGCACATTTGAGTAAACAGTCTCCTCTTCTCGCCTTTGAAGGTTGGCTATATAGGAGACAGTTCTTCACCAGTCAGTTCAGTTTGAGTTTCTGAATGTGTCTGTGGTAACATCCTTGGGCAGGTCGGTCCTGCCATTAGGATTTATTTTTGGAAAAGGCAATTATTTGAGCTCAGAGGTCAGGGTTGGGGATATGCTACTGGTCGAGAATAGTTGGAAACTACTTCAGGCTTGGTTCCATGCCCAGATAACTTTGTAGAATGGGCTCTATGGTTGCCAGGATTCTTTGCTTAGACTTATTAAATGGTTGTGATTGGGTACTATATTCACTGGTAGCTGAGGGTATGAATTTGCTTCCCTGCCCTGAGATGGCAACTCAGTGGGATCCAAGGCTTACATTGTTCATTGTTTGGGTACCTCAGTCAGGCAAGAGTGTGCACTGGATATACTGGTCAGTTGAGGCCACTAGTTTTGTTCTGCATATGGAAAAGCTAGGAGTTCTGTCTGTTCAAGTGCCACTGTAAGCAGTGCTGTTAGAGAGCCGCACAGCTTCCCAAGTACTCTCACAATTGTCAGATGGGCTGAAGCTGTATTCAATTGTAAGAGGGACTATGAATTAGTTTTCTTGCATAGGCTTACTGGAGGTAGCAAGAAAACCAACCCACCATACTCGGTACTGGCTTTGCTCTGACGGTTATTGACTATTGCTGACTATATATATGTGTGTGTACACATGTATATACATATGTGTATGTGTGTGTCTGTGTCTATATGTGTGTGTGTGTGTGTGTGTGTATAAAATTTGAACAGTGAGTACTCTAGTTGTGGGAAGAATGCGTGCAAGAGTAAACTCAGTTACTAAATGACATTGTAGAGTTTGCAGTATGAGCAGAGGGAATTTCAGGTAAGTGTCACAGGAACCTACAGAAGACCATGAATGCACCAAAATGAGAGAGCTTTTTATTTTGTTACACTTTACTGGCAGTTGACAGTATTTGAAATTTGCAAATCAGGACAGCTTGATTAATGCCTTGTTTCAGGAAGCTCACTCCAAATTCTATGTGGAGGATGAACTAGTGGGATTTGGGGTGATCCAGAGATGAAAAGGCAAAGTTATAGAGACACAGACACTAGGGAGAAGACTACTGCAATAGTCACTTCCTGGTGATAAATGATAGGAGGGAAAACAGAATGAAGAATACATATGGGAAATATTATTCCAATGCAGACTCAGTGGGAATAGGAATTGCTCATGAGTATTTCTAGGTGAGGGTAATAAAGAGTAAGGGTAGATTCAGGCAGTCAGAGTAATGACTCCAAGACTGCAAATTTAGAAAGTAGGTGATTAGGATATTTTATCTTTCCAAGACATTGCCAGTTTTATGAGAACAAATGCAGTCACCTGTTAATGATAGTAATCCATATTTCATGAACTCATGGTTCAACATGACCACAGCAAAATAATTCCTCAGGATTGCTTCAATCCCTAAGGCAAATAGACTTTTGGAAGGCCTCTCTGCCAAATAATTTAAAAGTGCAGTCAAAACTAAATTCTACATTTTTTTATTGTTTAAAGCAGGTTTTAAAGGGGCATATTAATTGGGGTTTTTCTATTTTTATTGAGATACAATTGAAATACATCATTTTATGAGTTTCAGGTGTAAAGCATACATATTTTGTGAAATTATTTCAGTAATAAATTACCATCCAAATCTCATATGTAGACAATAAGAACTAGAAAAAAAGGAACTTTTTTTGTAATGAGAACTCAGAATTTATGATTTAACAATTTTCATATATACAACAGTATCAAAATGTATATTACAGCACAAGTACTTGTTTATAACTAGCAGTGGGTGTCTTTGACCACCTTGCTCCAGTTCCCTCTCTCTCCACCACTTCTAGTAACCAAAAATCTGATCTCTCTGGGGTTTTGTGTGTGTTTTAAATGTAAATGATGTAATTCAGTGCATGTATGTTTTTGTCTAACTTATTTCACTTAGTATAATTTCCTCAAGGTCCACCCATGTTGTTACAAGTGGCACTATTTTCCTGTTGTTTTTTTTTTTTTTTCTGCTGACTAGTATTCCATTGTGTGTATATATACCAAACCCTCTTTACCTATTCATCCATCAATGGTCACTTAACTTAGGTCTTGACTATTATAAATAATATTTCAATGAACATGGGGTGCAGTTTCCTTTGGATATATTTGTAGAAGTGGCATTGCTGAATCGCATAGTTGTATTTTTAGTGTGTTTTTTTTAATTATGATCCCTCATTCTGTTATCCTTAAGGGCTGTACCAATTTACAATCCCACCAGCAGTGCACAAGTTTTCCCCTTTAACCACATTTTCACATTTTTTGTTTTGTTTTGTTTTGTTTTTTTCTTGTCCTTTCAGTGATAGCCATTCTAGGGCAGGAGGTAATAGCTCATTGTGGTTTTAATTTGCATTTCCCTACTGATGAGTGATGGTAAGATCTTTTCGTGTGCTTCTTGACCATTTGCATATTGTCTTTGGTAAAACGCCTACTCCGATCTTTGGCGAATTTTTTAATAGGATTTTTATTTTTTGGCTATTGAGTTATATGAGTTCTATACATAGTCTGCTATCAAAGATGTTCTGCAACTTTTTTTTTCTTAATCTGTAGATTATTTTTTGATGTTATTGACTGTTTTTGCTACAGAACTTTTTAGTTTGATGTAACCACACTTCTTATTTTGTTATTTATGCATTAGATATAATATGCAAATAATCATTGCCATACTCATGTCCGGGAGTTTTTACTATTTACTTCTGGAAGTTTCATGCTCTTACATTTAAGACATAAACTCATTTCAAATTAATTTTTGTGAGTAGTGTAAAATAGGGGTCTAGTTACATTCTTTTACAGGTGAATCTCCAGTTTTCTTGACACTGTTTATTAAAGACTATCTTTTTTCCATTGAATATTCTTGAATAACCTGTCAAATGTTAAACCTATTTCCTGAGGTTATTTCTGGGCTTTCAATTCTGTTGCATTGATTTTTTTTAATGTTTATTTTTGAGAGAGAATTCATGCACATGAGCAGGGTAGGGGCAGAGAGAGGGAGACAGAGGATCTGAAGCAGGCTCTGCATTGACAGCAGAGAGTCTGATGCAGTCTCAAACTCAGGAAATATGAACTCATGGGGCACCTGAGTGGCCCAGTCGGTTAGACGGCTGACTTTGGCTCAGGTCATGATCTCATGATTCATGGGTTCAAGCCCCGGGTGGAGCTCTGTACTGACATCTTGGAGCCTGCTTCGGAATCTGTGACTCCCCCTGTCTCAAAAAATAAATAAATGTTAATTTTTTTAAATAATAATAAAAAAAAGAAATGTGAGATCATGACCTGAGCCAAAATCAATGCTGAACCCACTGAGTCATGCAGGTGCCCCTGATCTGTCTTTTTAAGGTCAATATCATACTATTGTGATGACTGTAGCTTTGTAAAATAGTTTGAAATTAGAAGTCTGATGCCTCCCACTTTGTTCATCTTTCTCAAAATTCCTTGGCAATTTTGAATCTTTTATAGTTCCATATAAAGTTAAGGATTGTTTTTCTACCTCTGTAAAAAATGCCATTGGTTCTTGGTAGGGATTGTATCAAATCCATAAGATGGCTTTTGGTACTGTTGATATTTTAACAATATTCTTCCAATATATGAACACAGGATACTTTGCATTTATCTGTGTTTCCAGGGTGTAGAGCTCTTTTATCTTCTTCGTTAAATTATTTATTTATTTGAAGGTATTATAAATGGGGTTGATTTCTTTTTCATATAATTCACTGATGAATAATCCTAATGATTTAGGATTTTCAGTATATAAAATCATATTATCTACAAATATAGACTATTGTACTTCTTCCTTTTTAATTCTGGTGGCTTTGTTTCTTTCTCTCGCCTGATTTCTCTTGCAAGGATTTCTAGTAGTATGCTGAATAGCAGTGGGGAAAGTGGGAACCCTTGTCTTAGTTCTGATTTTAAAGGAAAAGCTGTCAATTTTTCTCCACTGAGTACAATGGTAGCTGTAGGATATCACATATGGATTTTAGTATGTTGAGATTCATTCCTTCTATATGTAACTTGCTATTTTTTACAATTGTAAATGAAGCTTCATCAGATACTTTTCATTCATCTATTGAGATGATGGGATTTTTTTTTCTTTCATTACAGTGTGATGTAATTGATGTTGAACCATCTTTGCCTCCCAGGTATCATACCCACTTGATCGTGGTGGATGATCCTGTTAATGGACTTCTCAATTCAATTTAGTTTTTAGTATCTAATATTTTATTGAGAATTTTGGCATCTGTATTCATCAAGATTGATACTAGTTTTCTGGTAGTGTCCTTTTCTGGCTGTGTTATCAGGGCAATACTGGCCTTGTAACAAATGGGACTGTCTACTGCTCTTTGCAGTACTCTTAATTAATAAATTTCATCATTGAAGACTCTTGCTCCTGGGCTTTGTTTTGTTGGGAGATTATTATTTCTTGCTAATTCAGTCTTATAGGTAGTATGTTTCTAAAAATTCTTTCACTGCTTCTACATTGCTCAGTTTGTTGGCATATAGTTGATCATGGTAGCCTCTTATCCCCTCTGGTTGCTATCAGTTGTAAGGCTTTCTTTTTCATTTTTTTCTTCCCTTGTCTAGATAAAAGTTCCTCAAATTTATCTTTTCAAAGAATCCCGAGTTTGGTCTTTTTCTGTTTCAATCTTTTTTCTTTCCTTTTGCTACCTTAGGACCTAGTTCTTTTATTTTAGTTCTTTAGGGTGTAGAATTTACTTGGTGATTGTTCTTCTTAATGTAAGCACTTGTTGCAATGAACTTCCATCTTAGAACTTATTTTGTTGCATCCAGTTTTTGGATTTTGTGTTTCCATATTTAAGATACTTCTTCTTTGATCAAATAACTGTTTGGGAGTGTGTTGTTTAACTTATTCATAAATATTCCTGTATTGAGCTCTAGTTTCATAACATTGTAATCGGAGAAGACACTTGGTATGATTTCAGTCTTCTTGAATTTGCTAAGACTTGTTTTGTGGCCTAACCTATGGTATATCTTATTCTGTCATTGTATAGAAGGTTCTGTATGTATTGTTAGGTCCCTATGGTCTATAGTGTTGCTCAAATCCTGTTTTCATCTTGATTCTCTGGAATATCTACCCATTGTTGAAGTGGAATATTGAAGTCCCTAAATATTATTTCATTACTGTTGTCACCTTTTGTTACTTTTTGCTTAATATATCTACATGATGGGATGACTTCTTTTACACTATGTAATGACCTTTACCTAAGTTCCGGGGTTTTTGTTTTCTTTTGTTTTGTTTTTAATTACCATTTGCTTTGCTTAAAATACCTTTTTCCATCTTAGTCGATGTGTCTTTAAGGTAATTGCGTTTTCATGTAGATAGCATATTGATGTATCTTTTAATCCATTCATTTTATATCTTTTTCATCTATTTTTATTTGAAGTAATTACTCATAGTAAAGATGATCAAGTCTGCTTTTGAACCTATTGGAAGTTAATGGATTCTTCAGTTCTGAGACTTTATGGCTTCTGTTTCTTTGTTGAACTTCTCATTTTGTGTTAGGCATTGTTTTCCTAATTTTGATTATGTGTCTTCATGTTCTTGTAGTTCACTAAACTTCCTGAAAGCATTATTTGGAATCCTATGACAATTCATCGATCTCCATTTCATTGCAGTTATTGGAGCTTTATTCATTTATTTTGGTGGTGTCATCTTTACCTGATTGTTGGGGGGTTCTTGATCCCTTATGTAAGTATCTTAAGAAGGTTGCTCTTCCAAACTTTACTTTACCATAAATAGTCCTGCGCCAATCAGTTTGGGTTCTTGAAATATCTGCTGGTAGTGTCCTTGGCCATGGGGGCCTCTTACTATTGTCTGTTTTTATGCAAGCCAGTTGTTTACTCCCACCCTTGACCTCAAGATTAAATGCAGTTGGATTAGATATTTGGCTTGGTTACCTGCCCCAGTGAGGCTGAAGAATGGTCTCACTGGTTTGGGGGGTTCTTTCATATGGTTACTGGATGGTTGTGCCTGGGTACTGTAACCAACAGGTGGTGGTACACTAAGCTTATTTTCCCTGCGGTGGCCTGGGCAACAGGACAAGAACATGACTAGTTTGTGTAGCTTCTAGGTATTTTTGTCAGCCCTTGTGGTCAGCTGGGGCAAGGTTGGGTTGCAGCAGGTTTGACCATCATCTAGCACCTTTGCATGGGCAAACCAAGCTCTAGGGCCAGTAAAATTCCTTGAGGATTTGAATCAGGCAGAAATGATTGCACTCATTTCCCTGGTCAGAGTGCACCATTAACTTGGTTCTGCAGTTAGCTGGTTGGGATACTTCCTGAATGAACTCACTCTGCCAAGAAAGGAGTGTGGCTATTATAAGCCACTCCCCCTTCCTCAGTCATAGGCAGATTCCCCTCAATCCATATAGTGCAAGACCCCAGTCGGATGTTACCCAGCCTGATGTCACCACTAGGCTATTATTTTTTTCCTCTAGCAGGACCAGAGGCTCAGGGCAGACCTCTCAGCATGGTACTGCACTGAACTAGCAGACAGGTGATAGAACCACCATGTAGCTGCTTCTCTTAGAGTATCCCCTCATCTCTTTGATTTATGAGGGTACTTCAGGCCCATTCCTCTGTTCTAGGATTATCTTAGGGGTGTCTTGTCCATGAATACTCTTGTGAGGGAGAGCAAGGTCAGGAACAACTGATGTCACCATCTGGGTGATACCATTCCTCCTATTGGGTGGGTGTTAACAACCAAAAAATCGTTTAAACATTTGAATACTCTGGCTAACAATGAATAAAAAATTGTTTTTTACCTACAATCCCATCCTGCAGGGGAAATTACTAATTATTAAAATAGGGCATCCTCAATCATACATATATAACAATGTATATATGCATAATTAAAGAATGCTTTTGATAGTATATTAAGCTAAAAAACCCGTACCTCACTATTACCACCCGTACACATACCTGTATGTTTAAGAATTGGTTTTGGGTGAGAAGCAAATTTGGAATTTATTTTTAAGTCCAAGGGAAAAGAGGATAAAAGATGGAGCACCAGAATGAACTGAAAAAGTGTCTCATGGGGTAGGAGAAAAGATATTCTTGAGTCCTCGAATCTCAAGGAAGAAGTAAATCAAGAAGGAAGAGGTAATTGACTATGTTAAATGCTGGGAAAAGTAAGATGAAGACCACATATTGATCATATTGCCTTCTCTTAATTGCTTCTGCCTTTGGAATTGTGCTTAGAAGAACCTTTACTACTCTAAAATTATATTATTTGCGTACTTATCTTTGGCTTCATTTTTTATATTCAAATCTATAATCCAGCTGTACTCTACTTATGATGTAATAATTTTCATATAAGCACATTGTTATCCACTTATTGCATAATTTCTTTCCTCACCAGTAGCAAATGTTCAGCTATGACAAGTGCTATATTTTTACATTTTTTTCTCACATAAGACAACTGTGGCTTACCAGGGTTAGATCAGTTGTACAAAGCTTCCTGTTTGAAAGATTGTAGAACCAGGATAACAACTTAGGTTATCTTGGCTTTTCATGTCACTTAGGCCTGTGTATTTCATACAAGTGTAATATGTTAATGGGACTTAGATTTTAAATCTAATACAAATGTCATGACCCCTATATTAGTCTTTTTATCAAACCATTCTTATTTTTAAATACTTAAATTTATCCAAAACCTCATCCTCAAAAATTTAGAAAGGATTGACGTAAGAATATCCTATTTCCATTAACAAATTGTATAAAAATGAAAGTTGTTTATTTTCTTTCTGTTAAGGCTTACAAATGGAGATTTCTACCCTGGATGAGAATTATTTTTTCTTCCTGATTTTGAATTCTTCCTTGTATTTTATCAATCTTTTTCTCTCTTTATTCACAAATTGATTTTCCCCAAGGCTCATTTCCTCATTAATAAGTATTTAGTTGGGGAAAAAACTTTTCTTACAGGATATGGAAAATGTTTACAACATCAATTTCCTGAGGTAAAAAGTTGAGGTTTGAAAAGGATGCTTTGAGAATTAGATTCCTTTTACTTTGATCGCATAATAACTACAGATAACTAAATAAAGCTCACATTTCTTAGTAAATGTTTTCAGTTCAGTAAACATTCTTAAAGGAAACATTTACTTCAATAACCAAAACCCACTGTTTTCATTGAAGGTCTAAATTAAAAAAATACTGTTTCTATTCTGTAAGAAAAGAAAATCCTATTTATTTTTCTACATAGACATTTTGGAACACTTCCCCTTGAAAATACACAAGACTTTATGGATAACAGACCTTCAAGTGAAATGTATTAGTATTCATATCAGCTATGAGAAGGCCAACAGTTTTCCATAGCTGAATCTACTAAAAAATGAAATATGACTTTATTAATTTTTTCCTACTTTGACTCATTTGCTTAAATCTGAAGGCACTTAAGGATCTCCACTGTGTCTGAGACTATGTTTGCCAATGTGGTTATGGTGTTTGCTTATTGAAAATCATGGTATTTACTGCAACTATGGAAACAAATAGTGTATTCCTATCTGAAATTCTAGGTGAGTGTGTTCATTTTTGGTAGGGGTAGGAAGATGTTACTAAATTAGGAAGAAGTTGAAAAGTAAAAACAACATTGGGGAGAGGCAGATGAAGAGTAGCTTCTCTTGGCCATTTGGCCTGAAAAGGAAGTTGAAAAGAGGACATTTGTAAGGAACTATCTGACAAATATGTTCATTATTGTTCCCTTCAATCTTGTTGCACAATGTTAAATGAGCAGATAAATGTGTTGATTTACTTACCTTCTTAAAAAAATCTTGCTGTGGATTTATTGAAGCTAACTTCTTCAAGTGCTAACTTTATATTCTTGCATGACAAAAATAGGCTGGAACTGAGTTCTGGAAAGAAGACATGCCCTAAACTCTGATTTGCATCTTGTATCCCACTTATTTAACCCCGGGAAGAATTTGAGTTTTAGAATCCTGATCTAAATTTTTTAAATAGATTGTAGGTGCATGGGATAAGAAATAGTAAACTCCTTACTAATCCAGAATTCTAATGGAGTCTGTGGTCTTTAGTAGGTATGGGAATTGTAGATTAGATTAGTTGGAATTGGGGGTTAAAATGAATCAAAGCAGTATATATGCACATGTGTATTTATAATTACCTCTCTGTATACTGTTTTAACCTGCAGGCTTTTTACACAAATCTTTTTTTTTTCAATTAAAAAAAAGAAATCATTAAAACTTGGGGGAAAAATGAGTATGCATATACAGTGTAAGATTATATGAGGATCACTTAGGGTTCTATAAATGAAAAGGGTGAGAGAGTCAGGGGATTTGTAATTTCACATTCAATGAAAATTTTTGAGGAAATTAAGTGTCCATATTTCAACACATACGCAGCGCAAAATGCAAATATAATGCAAGAAAAAGAGTGCTAATTAAGAACAACAGGCCTGGTAATTGTTTTCAGCAGAGTCTCCCACAGAAAATATGGAAAGGCTGATAAAAATGATTCATATATACAAAGCACAAGCCTGTGAAGGATGAACCCTACATTCATAAACTCAGTGTCTTGCACTATAGTATGGGAGAGTGGCTTGGGTGATTTGTTTAAAGTTAAAGAGAAGATAAGGAAGAAATATGACAAATTAACACGTAAGGACATTTGTCTTCATATTTTGAAAATTTATGGAAAAATATTAGTGAAGAATAACTTTCTAAAGGAAGATTTTGAATTTACCACAAAAAGAAATAGTTCTATGTGAGAATAACCAGAACAAGAGTGGTTGTTCTTTGTCATTTTTTCATTGTCAAAATGGTGACATAGTTCTACTTGTGAGAGAAAGCAAAGTCAGGAATCACCTAACAACTATTCCTGGACAAGAAACTACTGAGAGAATTGTAGAACACAGGAATTAGGCTGAGGCACCACCATCCACTTGAGAGACCAAAGACAGACTATATTAGAAGGGTAAACTGAACAGCTACACGATGAGCACATTTCCCCTTTCTAGGGCTAACACAACACCATGCAATAGGTCTCCTCTCAGCCTCTCATTCCTCCAGTGGGAAGACAGAGCCTATGTGTCACTTCCAGTCACCCTTCTCCCAGCATCGTGAATGCCTCTAGCCTCTGCTCTGATTTCACCTTACAGAGCTCATAGTGGATGCTTCAGGGATTAATCCCTGGGAATCCGTGCTAGAAAGAAACAGCTTCCAACAAACAGTACATGGATCTTAGCAGGCTGAGTTTCTATTCATATAGTCCAAGTACTGGTCCCAATTAGTTTTCTTCATCTGCAGATCCAAGCTGGTGTTATGCTTTAACCAGGGAAGTCAGTGGGGGTGCAGGTCTGACTATTCTGAGCCCCCAAATGAAGAGTTTTGCTTGCTCTGGAGCCTGGTCTGCCCATGCCGAGGCAGAAGAGCTGAGTCATAACCTCACTACCTACTGATTATGATTTCTGGCCCCCACAATTAGGAATATTCAGAAAATTGAGAATCGAAAGTGGGCCATCACAGACCACCCAGTGTGGCAAAAACAACATATGACAGTAAAAATGAGAACACCTACAAACTATAAGGCAAGCAAGTGGACAGAGCTGATTGGCACACCCAGCACAGCCAGTGGCTCTATTCAGCCATGGAACATGGTATAGGTCTCCTTGTGCCAAGACAACATTTCAAAGGTACAAACATAACATACCAAAATTTGTGTGACAGAGCAAAAGCAGTTCTAACAAGGAGGTTCATAATGATAAATATTCTAATTTTAAGCTTCAAGCAACTAGAACAAATTAAGCTCTCCAAAGTAGGGAATGAAGAAACAATAGAAAAAATATATGTAATTAAGAGCTGATTCTTTGAAAAGATAAATGAATTGATGGACCTTTAGCTAGACTGAAAGGAAAAAAAAAGACTGAAAATCAGAAATGAAAGAGGAAATACTAATCACCAATACTACAAAAAATGCAAAGGATTAGGAGGGGCACCTGGGTGGCTCAGTCAGTTAAGCACATGACTTCAGCTCAGGTCATGATCTCACATTTCATGGGCTTGAGCTCCTCCTTGGGCTCTCTGCTGTCAGTGTGGAGCCTGCTTCAGATCCTTTGTCCCACTCACATTGTCTCTTTTCCTCTCTCTCAAAAATAAACATTTTTTTGAAAAAAGGATTAGAGACTACTATGAATATCAAAAAATGAACAACCTGGAAGAAATGAATTCCTAAAGACATATATAACCTACCAAGACTTAGTTACAATGAAATAGAAAATCTGAACAGACTAATTACTGTTAAGGAGAATGAACCAGTAATTAGAAACCTCTCAACAAATAAAAGTCCAGGGGCACCTGGGTGGCTCCTTAAGCGTCTGACTTCCGCTTAGGTCATGATCTCACAGTCTGTGAGTTCAAGCCCCACATTGGGCTCTGTGCGGACAGCTCAGAGCCTGGAGCCTGCTTCAGATTCTGTGTGTCCCTCTCTCTCTGCCCCTCCCCTGTTCACTCTCTGTCTCTCTCTGTCTCAAAAAGAAATAAATGTTAAAAAAAAAAATTAAAACAAAAAGGTCCAGGACCAGATTGAGTGGTGAATTTTATCAAACAATGAAATAAGAATGCTAGCCCTTGTCTAAGTGTTCCTAAAGCTATAAAAGGAAAGAAATATTCCAGACTCATAATGTGAGGCCAGCAGTATCCTATATAAAAACCAGATTAGAGGCCACAAGCAAAGAAAATTACAAGCCATATCCCTGGTAAACTGAAATGCAAAAATCCTCAACAAAATATTAGCAAACTACATTTAACAACACATCAAAAGGATCACATACCTATTCAAGTGGGATTTATTCCAGGGATGCAAAGATGGTTCAACTTTCACAAGTCAGTCAACATGATATACCATATATACACAAAGAATGATAAAACACATCTTATCATCTCAATAGATGCAGATAAAGCATTTTACAGAACTTAACATCCATTTATAATAATTATCAACAAAGTAGGTGTAGAATAAAGAGAACTCCATAAAGACCACATATGACAGCCCCACAGCTAACATTATACTAAATGGTGAAAAGTTGAAAGCTTTTTCTCTAAGATTAGGTATAAGACAAAGATGCTCACTCTCTTGATTTATATTTAACATCATACTGGATGTCCTAGCCAGTGTATTAAGGCAGGAAAAATGAAATAAAAGGGATCCAAAGTGTAAAGGAAGAAGGAAAAGTGTCCCTATTTGTAGATGGCCTACCACATATTGAAAACTGTTAGAACCGGGGCGCCTGGGTGGCGCAGTCGGTTAAGCGTCCGACTTCAGCCAGGTCACGATCTCGCGGTCCGTGAGTTCGAGCCCCGCGTCGGGCTCTGGGCTGATGGCTCAGAGCCTGGAGCCTGTTTCCGATTCTGTGTCTCCCTCTCTCTCTGCCCCTCCCCCGTTCATGCTCTGTCTCTCTCTGTCCCAAAAATAAATAAACGTTGAAAAAAAATTAAAAAAAAAAAAAAAAAAAAAAAGAAAACTGTTAGAACCAAAAAGATTAAACCAAGGACTCAACCAAAAAAAAAAAAAACAAACTTTTAGAAATAATAAATTCAATAAAGTTGCAGGATACAAAATCAATGTACTAAAATATGTTGCATATCTACACATGAATAATAGAAATTAGGAAAATCTTATTTACAATTACATCAAAAAGTATAAAAATTAGCTAGGAATAAATTTAACCAAGGAAGTTAAAGGCTTATACACTGAAAACTATAAGATAGTGATTAAAGAAATTAAAGAAGATACATATAATTGGAAAGATATCCCATGTTCATGGATTATAAAGTTAATATTGTTAAAATGTCTGTATTACCCAAAGTGATCTACAGACTCATTTTAATCCCTATTAAAATTCTAATGGCATTTTTCATAGCACAATTTTAAAATTTGTGTGGACCCACAACTTGTGCAACCACTGTGGGAAACAATATGGAGGTAATTCAAAAGGTTTAAAAGAGAACTACCCAAAATCCAGCAATCACATTACAGTTTATTTACTAAAAGAATACAAGAACACTAATTCAAAGGGATATAGGCACCCTTATGTTATAGTAACATTATTTACAATAGCCAAGATAGGGAAGCCTTTCAAGTGTCCAACGATTAATGAGTGGATAAAGATGTGGAATATGTATGTACGTATGTAGGTATACACACATATAATAAAATACTATTCAGCCATATAAAAGAATGCAATCTTACCATTTGCAATGACATGGATGGAGCTAGAGAACATAATGCTAAGTGAAGTAAGTCAGAGAAAGAAAAATAACCTATGCTTTCACTCATACGTGGGATTTAAGAAACAAAAAAAATGAGCAAAGGGGAAAAAGAAAGACAAACCAAGACACAGATTCTTATTAATTATAGAGAACTGATGGTTACCAAAGGGGAGGTAGGTGGAGGGTTTGGTTAAATAGGTGATGGGGGTTAAGGAGCCACACTTGTCTTTATGAGCACTGAGTGATATATGCAAGTGTTGAAACACTATACTGTACACCTGAAACCAATATAATACTTACATATTGGGATTAAAATAAAAACTTTTTTTAGGAAAAAGTCTGGAAAACCTCCAAAAGCATGGAGGGTAAAGAACACCCTACTAAATAATTAATGGGTCAACCAGGCAATTAGAGAAGAAATTTAAAAATATATGAAAACAAATGAAAATGAAAATACAACAATCCAAATGCTTTGGGATGCAGCAAAGGCAGTCCTGAGAGGAAAATACATTGCAATCCAGGCCTATCTCAAGAAAAAGAAAAATCCCAAATACAGTATCTAACCGCACACCTAAAGGAAATAGAAGCAGAATAGCAGAGACACCCCAAACCCAGCAGAAGAGAAAGAATAAATATCAGAGCAGAAATAATATAGAATCTAAAAAAACTCTAGAGCAGATCAATGAAACCAAGAGTTGGTTATTTGAACAAATAAAATTGATAAACCTCTAGCCAGGCTTCTCAAAAAGAAAAGGGAGATGACCCAAATAGATAAAATCATGAATGAAAATGGAATTATTACAACCAATCCCTCAGAAATACAAGCAATTATCAGGGAATACTGTGAAAAATTATATGCCAACATACTGGACAACCTGGAAGAAATAGACAAATTCGTAAACACCCACACCCTTCCAAAACTCAAACAGGAGGAAAAAGAAAGCTTGAACAGACCCACAACCAGTGAAGAAACTGAATCAGTTATCAACAATCTCCCAAAAGAAGAGTCCAGGACCAGATGGCTTCCCAGGGGAGTTCTACCAGACGTTTAAAGCAGAGATAATACCTATCCTTCTCAAGCTGTTCCAAAAAATAGAAAGGGAAGGAAAACTTCCAGACTTATTCTATGAAGCCAGCATTATTTTGATTCCTAAACCAGACAGAGACCCAGTAAAAAAAGAGAACTACAGGCCAATATCCCTGATGAATATGGATGCAAAAATTCTCAATAAGATACTAGCAAATCAAATTCAACAGCATATAAAAAGAATGATTCACCATGATCAAGTGGGATTCATTCCTGGGCTGCAGGGCTGGTTCAACATTCGTAAATCAATCAATATGATACATCACATTAATAAAAGAAGAGAACCACATGATCCTGTCAATCGATGCAGAAAAAGCATTTGACAAAATTCAGCATCCTTTCTTAATAAAAACCCTCGAGAAAGTCGGGATAGAAGGAACATACTTAAACATCATAAAAGCCATTTATGAAAAGCACATATCTATATCATCCTCAATGCGGAAAAACTGAGAGCTTTCTCCCTGAGATCAGGAACACAACAGGGATGTCCACTCTCACCGCTGTTGTTTAACATAGTGTTGGAAGTGCTAGCATCAGCAATCAGACAACAAAAGGAAATCAAAGGCATCAAAACTGGCAAAGATGAAGTTAAGCTTTCACTTTTTGCAGATGACATGATATTATTACATGGAAAACCTGGTAGACTCCACTAAAAGTCTGCTAGAACTGATACATGAATTCAGCAAAGTTGCAGGATACAAAATCAATGTACAGAAATCAGTTGCATTCTTATACAGTAATAATGAAGCAACAGAAACACAAAGAAACTGATCCCATTGACAATTGCACCAACAAGCATAAAATACCTAGAAATAAACCTAACCAAACATGTAAAATATCTGTATGCTGAAAATTATGGAAAGCTTATGAAGGAAATTGAAGAAGATATAAAGAAATGGAAAAACATTCCATGCTCATGGATTGAAAGAATAAATATTGTTAAAATGTCAATACTACCTAAAGCTATCTACACATTCACTGCAATCCCAATCAAAATTGCACCAGCACTCTTCTCAAAGCTAGCAAAAGCAATCCTCAAATTTGTATGGAAGCACAAAAGGCCCTGAATAGCCAAAGTAATTTTGAAGAAGACGACCAAAGCAGGAGGCATCACAATCCCAGACTTTAGCCTCTTACTATAAACCTATAATCATCAAGACAGCATGGTATTGGCACAAAAACAGACACATAGACCAATGGAATAGCATAGAAACCCCAGAACTAGACCCACAAAAGTATGGCCAACTCATCTTTGACAAAGCAGGAAAGAATATCCAGTGGAAGAAAGACAGTCTCTTTAACAAATGGTGCTGGGAGAACTGGACAACATGTAGAAGGATGATATTAGACCACTTTCTTTCACCATTCACAAAAACAAACTCAAAATGGATAAAGGACCTGAATGTGAGACAAGAAACCATCAAAACTCTAGAGGAGAAAGCAGGGAAAAACCTCTCTGACCTCAGCTGCAGCAATTTCTTACTTGACACATCCCCAAAGGCAAGGGAATTAAAAGCAAAAATGAACTATTGGGACCTCATGAAGATAAAAAGCTTCTCCACAGCAAAGGAAACAATCCACAAAACTAAAAGGCAACCAACAGAATGGGAAAAGATATTTGCAAATGACATATCGGACAAAGGGCTACTATCCAGAATCTATAAAGAGCTCCCCAAACTCCACACCTGAAAAACAAATAAACCAGTGAGGAAATGGGCAGAAAACATGACTAGACACTTCTCTAAAGAAGACATCCAGATGGCCAACAGGCACATGAAAAGATGCTCAATGTCTCTCCTCATCAGGGAAACACAAATCAAAACCACACTCAGATATCACCTCATGCCAGTCAGAGTGGCCAAAATGAACAAATCAGGAAACTAGATGCTGGCGAGGATGTGGAGAAACAGGAACCCTCTTGCACTGTTGGTGGGAATGCAAACTGGTGCAGCCACTCTGGAAAACAGTGTGGAGGTTCCTCAAAAAATTAAAAATAGACTTACCCTATGACCCAGCAGTAGCACTGCTAGGAATTTACCCAAGGGATAGAGGAGTACTGACGCATAGGGGCACTTGTACCTCGATGTTTATAGCAGCACTCTCAACAATAGCTAAATTATGGAAAGAGCCTAAATGTCCATCAACTGATGAATGGATAAAGAAATTATGGTTTATATACACAATGGAATACTACGTGACAATTAGAAAGAATGAAATATGGCCTTTTGTAGCAACGTGGATGGAACTGGAGTGTTATGCTAAGTGAAATAAGTCATACAGAGAAGGACAGATTCCATGTTTTCACTCCTATGTGGATCCTGAGAAACTTAACAGAAGACCATGAGGGAGGGGAAGGAAAGAAAATGGTTAGAGAGGGAGGGAGCCAAAACATAAGAGACTCCTAAAAACTAAGAACAAACTGAGGGTTTATGGGGGGTGGGAGGGATAGGGAGTGGGTGATGGGTATTGAGGAGGGCACCTTTTGGGATGAGCACTGGGTGTTGTATGGAAACCAATTTGACAATAAATTTCATATTAAAAACATAAAAATAAAAACGTTTTTTAAAGCCCCAAGTAGTCCAAGTAATCTTGAGAAAGAAGAATAAAGGCAGAAGTATAATACTCCTTTATTTCAAACTGTCTTATAAGCTTATACCAATTAAAAGAGCGGTGTTGGCATAAAAAGAGATGTATTGATCAATGGAATGGAAGAGAATCCAGAAATAAACCCACAAATGTAGGGTCAAATAATTTATGACACAGGAGCTGATAAATTAGTAAATTAGATATCCACAAACCACAGAATGAAACTACAATCTTATATAAAAAACAAAATTTTAAAATTGATTAAAGACTTAATGTAAGACATGACACCATAACATTTCTAGAAGAAAACATAGGCAATTATCTTCTTGACATGAGCCTTGGTGTTGATTTTTTGAATCCAACAAAAGCAAAAATGAACAAGTGAGATTTCATTACACAAAAAAGCTGCTGCACAGCAAAGAAATCCATCAAATGGCAGCCTACTGAGTAGGCAAAAATATTTACAAGTTATGTATCAGATAATGGACTAATAAGACAAAATATGTAACATATCTCAACAACAAAAACAATCTGATTAAACAAAGGGCAAAATATCTGAATAGACATTTTTCCAAAGACTACACATAGATGGTCACCAGGTAAATGAAGAAATCCTCACCATCACTAATTAGGGAAATGCTAATCAAACCAGAATGGGGTATCTACTCAGACCTGTAAGAATGGCTATTATTAAAAATACAAGAAATAAGTGTTGACGAGGATGTGTAGAAAAGGTAACCTTCATTCCTGTCGGTGGGAAAGTAATTTGGCGTATACATTATAGAAAACAGTATGGAGGTACCTCAACAAAATTAAAAATATAACTACCATGTGATCCAACAATTCCACTTTGAAGAAGTAGAAGGAAGTTATCTGAAAAAAAAAAACATGAAATGATTATATATACACCACCATGTTCACTGTATCATTATTTACAATAGCCAAGATATGGAAACAACCTGAGTGCCCACTGATGGATTAGTTAATAAAGATGTTATACATATGATAGGATATTATTTAGCCATAAAAAGTTAAAATGTGCCATTTGCGGCATGGATGGATTTCAAGGGCATTTGCCAAGTGAAGTAAGTCAGGTAGAGATAAATACTGTGGAACGTAAAAAAACAAACAAGAAACCCTCATAGATACAGGAATATATGGGTGATTGTTGGAGATTACTGGAATATTTGGGTTTTGTCTTTATAAGTTTAAATAAATAGAATACTTTATATTAAAAATATGGCATCTGTAATCCTTTCAAAATAATTTTCTTAAAAAATTCACCTACATAAAGGATTAGTGGCCTTGAAGCTACTGCTTCTACTGTACCCAGGTTGGAAAATTAATTTTTAGCCCAACTTATTGCTGAGTACAGCTTAAGGCCTTCCAACTAGGGAACCTTACCATAGCAAATGGAAAGCTGCAAGGCCCATCCAATAGCCCCGCTTACAGTGGCACTTTAACAGAGAACATAGCTTGTGGTTCCCCCCACCTGCAGAGCAAAACTGGTGGTCTCACTGGATCAGGGAATTCAGTATACACTGTTGCCTGATCAGAGCCAGGAGACAACAAACAACAAGCCGTACAGGCCCAGGTCTTCTGCTGCTGCCCTGCCCATTCAGGGAAGCTTCACATAATGCTGATTATACTACCCAGACATGACCATCTAATAAATTTGACCAGATGACTAAGGCAACTGATGAACCCATTCTACAGCCTCATTTGGGCAAGGGACCAAATTAGCAGTCCTATCCAACTCTTTTCAGCCAGTGACACACTCTCTCACACTCTACCTCAAGAGTGACCATTTGAATTGCCCTAAAATAGACAATAGTCATGGGTACCACCTGGCCAAGGACATTAAAATCAGACATATTTAGAACCGAAACTGAACAAACTCGTAGAGAATTGTCTCTGACAAAGAGAACCTGCCAAGTCTGAAAGAGGGAGACCACTTACTCAGATGATCAAATAACAACATAAGGGATCAAGGATCTTGAAAAAATGAGGTAAATATGACACTGCCGAAGGAAATTTAAAAAGCTGTAATAACTGATACTAAAATAAAGATGTATGAAGTCTCAATTCAGAATAATCTTCTTTTAAAACTTCGGTGAACTATAAGAACACAAACTAAATTAGGAAAATAATGCATGAACAAAGTTAGAAGTTTGAGATGCTATCAACACACATACATACATATAAATCTAGAGCTAGGAAATACAGTAAATTAACTAATCTATTACTTAGAGAGATTCAAAAGCTGATTTGATCATGCAGAAGAAAGAAGTGCTGACCTGAAAAAGCATTTGAAATTATCCGTCATCAGAGCAGTAAAAAGAAAAACAAAACAAAAGTGAAGAAAACTTAGGGACTTATGAACACAATGAAAAGAAACAATATTTGCATCATTGGAATTTCAGGAGGTGAAGAAAAAGATAAAAGGAAAGAAAGTATATTTTAAACAGTATTAGTTGACAACCTTCTCAAAGCTGACGAGGGGAATAGACATCCAGATTCATGAGGCCCAAAGAACCCAATGGAGACATGGATAAGGCTATACCAAGACATAATTAATTTAAAATTCTTTGACTTCTGACAAAACAGCAAGAGAAAAGAAGGAGGTTACCTATGAGGGAACCCTCACAATAAGACTGTCAACAGATGTCTCAACAGAAACTTTTCAGTCCAGAGAAGATGACAATATTCAAAATACTGAAAGAAAAAAAAAACAACCAAGAATTCTATGCATGTCAAACTTTCTGTCTCAATTTCTGAAGGAAAGTATTCACCAAAAAAAAAAAAAAGTTGAGGGAATTCATCACTTCTAATCCTGCCTATAAAAAAAGCTATAGAGGGGCGCCTGGGTGGCGCAGTCGGTTAAGCGTCCGACTTCAGCCAGGTCACGATCTCACGGTCTGGGAGTTCGAGCCCCGCGTCAGGCTCTGGGCTGATGGCTCAGAGCCTGGAGCCTGTTTCCGATTCTGTGTGTCCCTCTCTCTCTGCCCCTCCCCCGTTCATGCTCTGTCTCTCTCTGTCCCAAAAATAAATAAAACGTTGAAAAAAAATTAAAAAAAAAAAGCTATAGAATTGAATGGAAATAAAAAGGAAGCTAATTGAGTCATAAAAAAACATTAGAAGGCAATATAAAAGTTACTGGTAATGGAAATATGTAGTGAAAGTTGAATTTTGTATTATGGTAATGAGGGTATATAATTCAGTTACAACTCTATTTAAATAACATTAAATGTAGTTATGTTTATTTTTATGACAATATTATATTTTAGAGAATATAAAAATATGTAAATTCTAACATCACTAACCTAAAAAAGTGAGGGAAGTAAAAGTAAAGTCAAAAGTATAGAAATTCCATTGCAATTAAGTTATTAGTTTAAAATAGAAGGTTATGATTTTAAGATATATTATGTAAGCCTCACTATAACCATAGAAACCTGTAATAATCAGACAAAAGAATATGATCAAGAAGTCAAAGCATACTGATACCACAAGATATCAAAACACAAAAAGAGTGGGATAAAAAAAAATAAACAATGGACTCACAAAAAACCACAAAACAATAAACAAAATGTTCATAGTAAATCCTTTCAGTAATTGCTTTCAACCTAAATGTATTAAAAATTTTAATCAAAAGGCATAGAGGGATGCGTGGGTGGCTCAGTTGGTTGAGCTTCCAACTGCAGCTCAGGTTATGGTCTCACGTTTTATGAGTTCAAGCCCCACATTGGGCACTGTGCTAACAGCTCAGAGCCTGAAGCCTGCTTCAGATTCTGTGTCTCCCTCTCTCTCTGCCGATCCCCAGCTCACACTCTCTCTCAAAAATAATAAATAAACTTGTTTTAAAATGACATAGAATGACTAAATGGAAAACAAAAAAACAAGATCCAAGAAGGTGTGGCCAACAAGAGACTCATTTTAGTTTTAAAGACCAACATAGAAAGCGAAGTAATGGAAAAACTCATTTCAATGTTAACCACTGAAAAAGCAGATGTAGCTATACTTATATTAGACCAAAAAAAACTGTAAAAATAGTAAAATATCCAGTAAAGTCATTAAATAATGCTAATGGTGTCAATCAAGATATAACAACTAAATATTTATGTGCTGAACATCAGAGCACCTAAATACATAAGGCATAAACTTAGCTAAAAGGAAAATCAAATAATAGTACAATAATAAAGACTTTAATACTCCACTATCAATGATGAATATTACAACCAGACAGAAAATCAATTAGTAAATAGCAGATATGAACAACACTAGAGACCAAATGGACCTAACAGACATATACAGAACATACATCTGATAACAGGAGAATACAGACATATCTTGGAGATATTTGGGGTTCAGTTCCAGATCACCATAATAAAGTGATTATTGAAAAATTTGTCAAATGAATTTTTGGTTTCTCAGTGTGTATGAAAGTGGTGTTTACACTATAGTGTAGTTTAATAAATGTGCAATAGCATGTTGTCTTAAAAAATGCATACCTTAATTAAAAAATATCACTAAAATTTCTGAACTTTCAGGGAGTCATAAACACTGGTGATAGGACTCCATAGCAAGTGAAGTATTAATGTGAAAGCTGAAATATTGAGAGAATTACCAAAATATAACATAGAAATACCAAGTGATGTTGCTGTTGAAAAACTGATGCCAGTAGACTGGTTTGACTCTGGGTTTACACAAACCTTCTATAGAAAGATAGATAGATAGATAGATAGATAGATAGATAGATATAGATATATTACCTGTGAAGTACAATAAAGCAAACAATAAAATGAGGTATGCCTATACACATTTTCTCAAGTACACATTGAACATTAACTGGGTGTGTCCATGTTAGGCCACTAAACAAGTCTTAGCAAATTCAGGAAGACTGAAATCATACCAGGTGTCTTCTCTAACCACAGTGGTATGAAACTGGAAATAAATAAAAAGACCAAAACAAGAAAATTCTAGAATGCATGTATGTTAAGGAACTTTCTCCTAAACAACCAATGGACAAAAAAAGAAATGAAAGGACAAATAAAAAAGTATCTTGAGACAAACAAAAATGGAAACACCACATATCAAAACATAGGATGCAACAAAGCAGTTCCAAGAGGAAAGTTCCTAACAATAAATACCCACATTACAAAAAAAGATCCCAAGTAAACAACCTAACTCTTTCCCTTAAAAAATGGAACAAAATGAGCCCAGAATTAGGAAGAGAGAAAAAGAATCAAAATTAAAGTAGATAAAAATAAAATAACACAGGAAAAGAAAAGTTTGACCAAACCAAGAATCATTTCTTTGAAAATGTAAACCATCTTGGCAAACTTTAATTTAGACTAACCAAGGAGAAAAGACAGAACCCATACGAACAAAACTAAAAATGAGAAAGACATTACAACAGCTAACATAAAAACATAAAGGATCAGTGCATCTGGGTGGCTCAGTTGATTAAGCATCCAACTCTTAATTTTGGCTCAGGTCTGATCCCATAGTTTGTGGGGTCAGCCCTTCAATGGGCCCCGCACTGGTAGCTCAGGTCCTGCTTGGGATTCTCTCTCTCCCTCTCTCTCTTCCCTTCCCCCACTCACATGAACACACTCTCAAAATAATAAACTTTATAATAAATGATCATAAGAGTCCACTATCAACATATGCAACAACCTGAACTAGCAGAAGTGAAAAATTCTTAGAAACATACAGCCTACAAGAATGAATCAGAAAGAATTTTTTAAATCTAATAAGAGACTGAGTCAATAGTAAGGATATTGGATCAGTAATCAAAAACCTCCCAACAAAGGAAAACCCAAGATCAGAAAGCTACACTGATGAATTTTATCAAACACCTATGTAAGAATTCACACCAATCCTCAACATTTAAAAAAATAATAATCAGAGAACATTTGTAAACTCATTTTATAAGGCCAAAATATCCCTAATTTCAAAGCCAGAACAAGTCTCTATTGGAAAACTACAGACCAATTTTCTTGATCAATATGGATGCAAAAATTCCCAATAAAACACTAACAAATTGAATTCAGCAGGGCATTAAAGGATCACTCACCATAATCAAATGGGTATAATGCCTGGGATACAAGGATGTTTCAACCACCACAAATTAATCAATGGGATACATTAACAAAATAAATGAAGAACTATATGGCCATTACAAGAGAAATTCAAAAAGTGATAAAATTCAACATCCATTCATGATTAAAACCACTTAAATTAGGATATAAACAACAAACCTCAGTGTAAAAAGGTCTTATATGACACACTTCCAGATAACATACCTAATGCAGAAAAGTTGAGAGCTTTTTCTCTAATATCATGAACAAAACAGGGGTTCCCACTTACCACTTTTATTCGACACAGTATTGGAAATCCTTGCCAGAGCAATTAGTCAAGAAAAAGAAATAAAATTAATGAGAATTGAAAAGGAAGAAGTAAAATTGTCTCTCTTTGTAGATGACATGATTTTATATGTTGAAAATCCCCAAGAATACACAAAAACAAATCCAGTAAAGTTAAAGGATACAAATTGAACATACAAAAATCATTAGCATTTGTATACACTAACAGCGAATTATCTGAAAAAGAATATTTTCCCATTTACAATAGCATCAAAAAGGACAGAAAAATTAGGAATAAATTTAACTGAGGAAGTAAAAAGATCTCTGCTCTTAAAACCAAAATGCATTAATGAATGAAAGCAAATATGCATATGAATGTAAATGTATCATCTGTTCATAGACTAGACGAATATTGTTAAAATGTCAATACTACCAAAAGCGATCTATAGATTCAATGTGATGCCTGTCATGATCTATTACGATCTATTGAGATCTTAATGGCATTTTTTTTCTACAAAATCAGCAAAAACTATCCTAAAATTTATTCGGAACCACAAAAGATGTTGAATTTCCAAAACAATCCTAAAAAGAAGACCAGAATAGGAGAGTTCAGACGTCCTGATTTCAAACTATACAACAATGCCATAGAAATCAAAACAATGTGGTACTAAGTAATTAGACTTAACCAAGAAGGTAAAAGACCTATACTGTGACAACTCACACACTGATGAAAGAAATTGAAGGCAGCACAAACAAATGTCAAGATATTCTGTATTCATGGACTTGAAAAATTAATTTTGTAACAATGTCCACACTACCCAAAGCAGTCTATGGGTTCAGTGTAATCCTTTTCAAAATGCCAACAGCATTTTTTGTAGAACTAGAATAATAGTAAAATTTCTATGAATCACAAAAGTTCCCAAATAGCCAAAGCTAACTTGAGAAAGAACAAGGCTGGAGGTATCACAATGCCAGATTTGAAAATAAACTACAAAGATGTAGTAATCAAAACAGTATGCTACTGGCACAAAAAGTGGACACATAAATATGTGGAACAAAATAGTCCAGAAAGAAAACCACATTTATATGGTCAAGTAATATACAACAAAGAAATCAAGAATATACAATAGGGAAAATACAATCTGTATAATGGTGCTGGAAAAACTGGACAAATACACACAAAGGAACAAAACTGGCCCACTTTCTCACACTATACACAAAAATAAACTCAAAATGGATTAAAGAGCTAAATGTGAGACCTGAAACCTTACAACTCTTAGAAGTAAAAAAAAGGCAGTTATCTTTTTAACATCAGTCTTAGCATTATTTTTCTAGATTGTCTCCTCAGGCAAGGGAAATAAAACCAAAAATAAACTATTGGGACCACACCAACATAAAAAGCTTTTTTACATCGAAAGAAATCATAAAAATTGATAAAGAAATTATTAAATAGGAGAAGATATTCATAAGTATTTGATAAAAAGTAACATTAAAATAAAGAGCTTGTAAAACTCAAAACCAAATGCTAATCATCCAGATGAAAAATGGGCAGAGGACCTGAATAGGCCTTTTTCTAAAGAAGACCTACAGATGGCCAACAGACACACAAAAAGATGATCAACATGACTAATCATCCGAGAATTTCAAATTGAAATCACAATGAGAGATTACCTTACACCTCTCAAAAAGGCCAGAATCAAAAGGACATGAAATAAGTGTTGGCAAGAACGTGGAGGCAAAGGAACCCTGGTGCACTGTTGGCAGGAATGCAAATTGGTGCAACCATTGTGGAAGAAATTATGGAGGTTTCCCAAAAAGTACAAAGTAGAAATGCCACATCATCCAGTAATTCCACTACTATTTACCCAAAGAAAATGAAAACACTAGTTTGAAAATATATATGGACCCTGTGTTTATAGCATCATTATTTACAATGACCAAGATATTGAAGCAATCCAAGGGTTCTTCCATAGATGAATGGATAAATAAGATGTGGAATATTATTTAGCAATTAAAAAGAATGAGGTATATTTGCAACAAGTATGGACCTAGAGGGAATTATGTAAAGTGAAATAAGTCAGACAAAGAAATATGCCATATGACTTCACTTATATGTGGAATCTAAAAAACAAAACAAAAAGCAGAAACAGCCTCCTAAATAGAACAAACTGATGATGGTGAAAGGAGAGAGGGGGTGGAAGGATGGGCAAAATTGGTGAAGGGGAGTGAGAGATACAGACTTCTAGTTGAGATGAATAAGTCATGGGGATAAAAGGCACAGCACTGGATATATTCAGTGGTATTGTAATGGTCTTGTATGATGACAGATGGTGGGTATACTTGTGGTGAGCATGATGTATAATGTCAAATCACTCTGTTCTACACCTGAAACTAATGTAACATTGTTTGTCAGCCATACTTCAAGTAAAAAAAAAATAAATACAACAGCAAAAGGAGAAGTATAGTACTGGCATTAAAAAAAGACATATAGATGGAGTGCCTGGGTGGCTCAGTTGGTTAAGCATCCAACTCTTGATGTTGGCTCAGGTCTCGATCTCACACTTTTGTGCATTTGAGTCCTGCATTGGACTCTGCTCTGACAGATACTGCTTGGGATCCTCCCGTTCTTTCTTTGCCCCACCCCCTGCTTAGTCTCTTTGTCTCTCAAAATAAATAAACTTAAAAAAAGATATATAGATCAATGGAATATAATTGAGAGCCCAGAAGTAAACCCAAGAAATATGTTCAACTAATAGGATCAGGATTCCAAGAATACTTACTGGAGAAAAGACAGTCTCTGAAGTAAATGGTGCAGTGACAATTGGATACTTACATGTCAAAGAACAGAACTAGACACTTATCTTATACCATTCACAAAAATTTACTTGAGACAGATTAAAGACTGAAATATAAGATCTGAAACCATGAAATTTATGAAAGAAAACTGGAAAGAAATCTCCTTAACATGGATCTTGGCACTGACACTTTGGATATGACACCTAAAGTACAAGCAACAAAATAAAAAATAAGTTGGGCTACATTAAACTAAAAAACTTCTGCACAGCCCAATAAACTTTCAACAAAGTAAAAGGACAACCTATGGAATGGGAAAAAATAATTGCAAAACATATATGATAAGGAATTAATACCAAAATATATAAAGAACGACAACTCAATAGCAAAAAACTAACAAAAATATCCTATTTAAAAAATGGGCAACATAGCTGAACAGATATTTTTCCAAAGGCAATCCACAAATGGCCAACAGGTACATGAAAAGATACTCACTATTCATTAGGGAATACTAGTCATTAGGGAAATACAAATCTAAACCACAATGAGAGATTACTTCATGCCTGTTAGAATGGCCATCACCAAAAAGACAAGAAATAGCCAGTGCTGGTGAGGATGTTGAGAAAAAGGGAATCCTTTTGCCTTGTTGCTGGAATTGTAAAGTGATACAGCCACTATAGAAAAAAGAATGGAGTATCCTCAAAACATTAAAAATAGAACTATTTTATAATCCAGCAGTTCCACTTCTGAGAATATAGTCAAAGAAATTAAATATGTAAACTATCATTTAGTGAGTTCTGTTTCTTTTTTCCATTTCTGATCATTTATATCATTATGTGAATTTTACTTTCATCTAACTTTTTAAAAATGTTGGCATAACCTTCTCACGTGCACCCCACATGTATACTAATAGTATTCACCATAGTCAAGACATGGAAAAAACAGATAAGTGGATAAAGAAGCTATGGAATATATAATATGGAATATATAATGTAAATATTATATATAAAATGGAATATATAATGTGGAATATTATAATATATAATATGGAATATTACTCAGACGTAAGAACAAAAAAATTCTGCCATTTGTGACAACATGGATGGACCTTGAGGACATTAAGTGAAATAAGGCAGACAGACAATAGTGTATAAACTCACTTACATATGGAATCTAAAACAAGAAAAAAGACACCCACAGGGACTTGGGGGGGGGGGGCAGGAAGCAAGCTCATGACGAAAGTCATCAGTTTTATGGTTATCAGAAGTGTGGGAAGAGAAGGGAACTTGGGAAATGTCTTCAAAAAGTGCAAGCTTCAAGTTATAAGATAAATAAGTACTGGTGATGTATAGCATGAGGACTATAGTTAACAACTTTCATATGTATCATACAGCAGAATTAAGAGTAAAACCTTAGAGTTCTCATCACAAGAAAAGTTTTATTCTCTTTTGGCTGTTTCTTTTTAATGTGTCTCTGTGAGATGATGGTTGCTAATTACACTTACTGTAATCATTTCCTAATAAATGTAAGTCAAGTCATTATGCTGTACACCTTAAGCTTATGCAGTGATGTATGTTAGCTATTTCTCAATAAAGCCGGAAAACATTAATTTAATGACAATTAAACAAGATGTCATTTCAAATGCAAATTTTGACTCTGCATAAGACCAGGAGACTGACCTGCAATGGTGCCTCACTAATGACTTGAGAGTTTTGCTACGTCATTAAAAAACTAAACATATATGTAAAGTGTTTAAACATCTGTGTGGTTACTAACCTAGATTCATGTCTGTTTTCATATTTTCTTTAAATAGTATTTTAATCTTTAAGAACTATTTTGATTATATGTAATATTTAGGTAATCTCTTTTTAACACATATTTATTCTTTTATAATCCATTCACCCAAAGAAGTTGCTGGTCTGTAAATGTTTAAGACCTCTCTATCATTATCTGACAGATAAATTCCTACATTCATTCATATGTACTCTTTTTTTCACTTCTCTATTTTAAATTCATATGGAAATTTATGTTTCTTTGTAACTTCTGTTAAGAGTTTATTAGTTTTCTGTGAAACTTTGAATGGCTTAAATTATCTCACTTTTGATATCATAAGGAGAAATGAGAAGATGGAAGGAATGTACACTATTACAGATGTAGCATAGATCAAAATGTAAGAAATTGTTACATCAACATATTTGAAAAATAATGTGAAAAGAAAATTCATGGAATGATATAAATGATCAGAAATGGAAAAAAAGAAATAGATCTGTATTGAAACAATAGTTTGTTTTTTTTCCCACAATGAAAACATCAGACACAAATGGTTTTATGGGTGAGTTATGTTGAACATAAAGGAAGTCGTTTCTCTATTACAAAAACATTTTCAGACAATACTGAAATACAGAAATGAAATCTCATTTCATTTTACAAGTAATATACTTCTGGCTCCCAAATCAATCAAGGACAGTATATAAAAGGACAATAACGGCCAGTCTCACTCATGAACATTGATGCCATATCCTAAATAATTAATAAACAAAATACAATAATGTATAAGAAGGTAACATATAAACTGAGAACTTTGTTTTATTCTATGAATTCAAGTTAGGTTCAACATTAGAAAATGTATTAGAAATCACTACTTTACAGTTTAAAAAGAAAAAGACATGGTTATTTCAGTGTATAATGTATCTATACCATACATTTGGTGCTCAGTTTTTCTCACTATTCAATTTTTTTTCTCTTGCCTTAAATTTAAAAGCAAGTCTGAAACTGGGAAAAGTGTGATCTTTTCAATAAATGGTGCTTATTCAACTAGATATCCACATGGGGGAAAAAATCCTAATCCTTATCTTACATTGTACATAGTATCAATTCCTGATGCCTCCTAACTCTAAGCATGGAAGCAAACAACATGAGAAAAAATTATTTGCATAGACAGTGGTGTATTATTTAATAAAGAGCTAACAAGATAGCAAAAGATCAATAAGTAGATTACATTAAAAACTAGAATTTTCTGTCTGTAAAAAAGATATAAAACTCTGTTATCAGTGTCCGGTGTAAAGAGCTTGGAAATCATCACCCTTATTCTTAAAACAAGAAAAAAAATCTAACTGAAAATAAATGACTTTTCTTGGAACCATCAGAGAACTGAGATTGCAGGGCAAACCTCTATCCTGAAATCTGGAGATAGATAGACAAATCCAGAGTTGCACAGCTGAGATCTCCTTATCCGGTAGAAACATGTAAATGGTATTTTGACCAGCTGCTGGAGGGGAAGCATGGATAAGAAGGAGAGGGAGAAACTCTAGCTCCAAACTCGAGGAGTCATCACAATTTCATGAGTTTTACTTCAAGGAACTTCAAGTTCCAATAGTGAGGAGCAGAGAAAGATCTTGTGGTTTAGGCAAGGAGAGAGGAAGAATATTCACTGTGTAATATTACCAAAACATTCTCCCTACAAAAGCCTATTCTCTAGGGAAAAAGACATTACCAGAGACTTATCCCAGCTGGGGAAGGACATCCATCCCACTGCACTCCCTGTTAGACTTCATGTCTTACTAAGAGAGTAGAAAAAATTGATAATGCTGGAGAAACACTTGTGAAGGTCATCTCAGATACAGGCCCACTAAAAGTCTAAGAGTCTTAAGATTATAAAGTCTTTCCCTTCCCCTACACCTTATCATCACACCAACAAGTCTTTAGCATACTAGCAGTGAATTAAAGCTGAAAGGGCTGCAAGATATAAACTCTCTCTGAGAAGGAATACTTAGGGAATTCTACATAAAGAGGTAAGACAAAATCAAGGAAACTAAAGCCTCTGGCTGTTACAGCTACAACATTCAAAATAGCCAAACTCCTAGCTAAACTCTCAAATTCTCACATGTGTTCAGCTTATTTACCTCAGTTTCTGTCATCAGATACAAAATGTCTGGCTTTCAACAACAGCAAAATATCGCAAAACCAGCCAATAGCCATGCATAAAAGAGAAAAAAAAAGCCTAAAGAGACAAAACATCAGAACTAGACTCAGATATGATACAGATGTTAGAATATTCAGAGAGGGAATTTAAAGTAACTATGAATATGATATTAAGGGCTTTAACAGCAAAAGTAGAAACATGCAAAAAAGAGATGTGAATATAGCATAGAGATGGAAAATCTAAGAAGATATTAAAAGGAATTGCAGGAGGGAAAAAGAAACAGAAATGAAGAATGGACTCATCAGTGGACTGCACATGGCCAAAGAGATAATCAGTGAGCTTAAAAATATGTCAATAGAGGGGTGCCTGGGTGGCTCAGTTGCTTAAGCATTGTACTCAATTTTGGCTCAGGTTATGATCTCACAGTTTGTGAGTTTAAGCCCCATTTTGGGCTCTGTGCTGACAATGTGGAGCCTGCTTGAGATTCTCTCGTTCACTCTCTGCCCCCTCACCCCCTCACAATCTCTTGATCTCTCAAAAAATAACCATTAAAAAATATGTCAATAGAAACTTCATAATACTGAAATGCAAAGAGAAAAAAACAAAGTATACAACGACTGTGGGATGATTTTGAAAGGTACACCATATGTGTTCTTAGAATAAGAGAAGAAGAAAAGGAGAGCAGAAGAAATATTTAAAGCAATATCAGAGGGAATTTTGAAATTAATGGCAGACACCAAATCACAGCTCCAGGAAACTCAGGGAACACCAATCAGGATAAATATAAAAATATCTACACCTAGGCACATCATATTCAAGTTATAGAAAACTAAAGACAGAGAAAACCTTAAAAGAAGCCAAAGGAAAATAAACTTCTTAACCTATATAGGAACATAGATAAGAATCACACTGGATTTCTCATTAGAAATCGTGCCACCAATAGGAACGTGGGGTGAAATATTAAAAATAAAGGAAAGGGGCACTTGGATGGCTCAGTTGGTTAAGCTTTTAACTCTTGATTTTGGCTCAGGTCATCATCTCATAGTCATGGGATCGAGCACCATGTTGGACTCTGCACTCACCATGTGGATCCTGCTTGGAATTGTCTCTCCCTGTCTCCCGGCCTGGCCTCATGCACAGGGACTTTCTCTCGCTCTCTCTCAAAAAATAACATTAAAAATGTTGAAGGAAAAAACCCAAGAATCCTAGAATTATGTATTCAACAGAATTATTCCTCAAAGGAATTGGAGAAACAAATGCTTTTTAAAAAATATTAATTTTCATTTTGATCTTTCATATTATATAACTAAATGTGTGAACACTGCCAAGATCTATACGTACCTGTGAACCAACATTTACCAAGTGACTAATGCATGACGTTCCAAAATTCTACATGGGTAAAATATCCATTCAATGTGAAAAATATTCCAACAGGTTTAAAGGTAACAGACTAAAAAAACTTATTGACATGATTTTGGACTCAACATTGAAATAAACTTTAGGTTATTAAGAGTCTTACTTTTCCAACTACATATTTAAATAAGACTAGCTTTTCTTCATGTGCTCCTATAAAATGTCACATCAAAAGAGACTGGATACAGAAGAAGATATGAGAATCTAGCTGTATTTTGTTTATTATTTATTTAATTGAATAATTACATCCCATTTAGTTAGTATATAGTACAATAATGATTTAAGGAGTAGAATCAGTGATTCATCCCCTACATATAACACCCAGTGCTCATCCCAGCAAGTATCTTCCTTAATGCCACTTGTCCATTTAGCCAATCCCCCCACCTAAAACCCCCTCAGGAACCCTCAGTTTGGTTTCTGTGTTTAAGGGTCTCTTATGTTTTATCCCCCTCCCTGTTTTCATATTATTTTTGCTTCCCTTCCTTTATGTTCATCTATTTTGTATCTTAAGTTCCACAGATGAGTGAAGTCATATGACAATTGTCTTTCTTTTTTTAAAATTTTTTTTAACGTTTATTTATTTTTGAGACAGAGAGAGACAGAGCATGAACGGGGAGGGTCAGAGAGAGGGAGACACAGAATCCGAAACAGGCTCCAGGCTCTGAGCTGTCAGCACAGAGCCTGACGCGGGGCTCGAACTCACGGACCTCGAGATCGTGACCTGAGCTGAAGTCGGCTGCTTAACCGACTGAGCCACCCAGGCGCCCTGACAATTGTCTTTCTCTGACTAATTTTGCTTAGCATAATACCTTTTAGTTCTATACATGTTGTTGCTAATGCCAAGATTTCACTCTTTCTGATTGCCAAGTAATATTCATTGTGTATGTGTGTGCACACCATGTATACGTATTTCCTTGATGATGAGTGATGTTAAGCATCTTTTCATGAGTCTGTTGGCCATCTGGATGCCTTATTTGGCAAAGTGTCTATTCATGTCTTCTACCCAATTCTTCACTGGATTATTTGTTTTTTGGGTGTTGAGTTTGATAAGTTCTTTATAGATTTTGGATACTAACCTGATATGTCATTTGCAAATATCTTCTCCTATTCCACCGGTTGCCTTTTAGATTTGCCGATTGTTTCCTTCTTTGTGCAGAAGCTTTTTATTTTGATGAGGTCCCAATAGTTCATTTTTGCTTTTGTTTACCTTGCCTCTCGTGACATAGTGAGTGAGAAGTTGCTATGATCGAGGTCAAAGAGGTTTTTGCCTGCTTTCTCCTCAAGGATTTTGATGGCTTCCTGTCTTAACAGTTAGGTCTTTCATCCATTTTGAGTTTATTATTGTGTATGGTGTAAGAAAGTGGCCCAGTTTCATTCTTCTGTATGATGCTGTCCAGTTTTTCCAGCACTGTTTGCTGAAGGGACTGTCTTTATTCCACTGGATATTCCTTCCTGCTTCATCACAGATTAGTTGGCCATACGTTTGTGGGTTCATTTATGGGTTCTCTATTCTGTTCCATTGATCTATGTGTCTGTTTTTGTGCCAGTACCATACGTGTTGATGATTACAGCTTTGTAAGCCTGGAATTGTGATGCCTCTAACCTTGGTTTTTTGTTTGTTTGTTTTTCCAGGATCTCTTTGGTTGTTCGAGGTCTCTTTTGGTTCACTACAAATTTTTTTAATTTATATTTATTATTTATAGGATTTTTTCCTTAAATAATAAACAAGCTTTGAATTTGAAAAACAAAACCAAACAACACAGTACTTGCACTCTAACATTTCCCAAAGCCAGGAAAGAAGAGAGAGTCTTTGAAATTCTTTCATGGGTTTTTTTTTAATATATGAAATTTATTGTCAGATTGGTTTCCATACAACACCCAGTGCTCATCCCAAAAGATGCCCTCTTCAATACCCATCACCTGCTCTCCCCTCCCTCCCATCCCCCCATCAACCCTCAGTTTGTTCTCAGTTTTTAAAAGTCTCTTAGGCTTTGGCTCTCTCCCACTCTAACCTCTTTTTTTTTTTCCTTCCCTTCCCCCATGGGTTCCTGTTAAGTTTCTCAGGATCCACATAAGAGTGCAAAAACATATGGTGTCTGTCTTTCTCTGTATGGCTTATTTCACTTAGCATCACACTCTCCAGTTCCATCCACATTGCTACAAAGGGCCATGTTTCATTCTTTCTCATTGCCACTTAGTACTCCAGTGTGTATATAAACCACACTTTCTTTATCCATTCATCAGTTGATGGACATTTAGGCTCTTTCCACAATTTGGCTATTGTTGAGAGTGCTGCTATAAACATCGGGGTACAAGTGCCCCTATGCATCAGTACTCCTCTATCCCTTGGGTAAATTCCTAGCAGTGCTACTGCTGGGTCATAGGGTAAGTCTATTTTTAATTTTTTGAGGAACCTCCACACTGTTTTCCAGAGTGGCTGCACCAGTTTGCATTCAGACCAACAGTGCAGGAGGGTTCCCGTTTCTCCACATCCTCGCCAGCATCTATAGTCTCCTGATTTGTTCATTTTGGCCACTCTGACTGGCGTGAGGTGATATCTGAGTGTGGTTTTGATTTGTATTTCCCTGATGAGGAGAGACATTGAGCATATTTTCATGTGCCTGTTGGCCATCTGAATGTCTTCTTTAGAGAAGTGTCTATTCATGTTTTCTGCCCATTTCTTCATTGGATTATTTGTTTTTTGGGTGTGGAGTTTGGTGAGCTCTTTATAGATTCTGGATAGTAGCCCTTTGTCCAATACGTCATTTGCAAATATCTTTTCCCATTCCGTTGGTTGCCTTTTAGTTTTGTGGATTGTTTCCTTTGCTGTGCAGAAGCTTTTTATCTTCATGAGGTCCCAATAGTTCATTTTTGCTTTTAATTCCCTTGCCTTTGGGGATGTATCAAGTAAGAAATTGCTGCAGCTGAGGTCAGAGAGATCTTTCCCTGTTTTCTCCTCTAGGGTTTTGATGGTCTCCTGTCTCACATTCAGGTCCTTTGTCCATTTTGAGTTTATTTTTGTGAATGGTGTAAGAAAGTGGTCTAGTTTCATTCGTCTGCGTGTTGCTCTCCAGTTCTCCCAGCACCATTTGTTAAAGAGACTGTTTTTCTTCCATTGGATATTCTTTCCTGCTTTGTCAAAGATGAGTTGGCCATACTTTTGTGGGTCTAGTTCTGGAGTTTCTATTCTATTCCATTGGTCTATGTGTCTGTTTTTGTGCCAATACCATGCTGTCTTGATGATTACAGCTTTGTAATAGAGGCTAAAGTCTGGGATTGGTTCACTACAAATTTTAGGATTGTTTGTTCTAGCTTTGTGAAGAATGCTATTATTAGGATAGGGATTGCATTGAATATAGAATGCTTTGGGTAGTATAGGCATTTTAACAATATTTGTTTTTCTAATCCACGAACTTGGAATATTTTTCCATTTTTTGTGTCTTCTTCAATTTCTTTCATAAACTTTCTATAGTTTTCAGTGTATACATTTTTCACCTCTTTGGTTAGGCTTATTCCTAGGTATTTTATTGGTTTTGGTGCAGTTGTAAATGGGATTCCTTGATTTTTCTTTCTTCTGCTTCATTATTGATGTATAGAAATGCAACCAATTTCCATGCATTGATTTTATATCCTGCGACTTTGCTGAATTCATGAATCAGTTCTAGCAGTTTTTGGCAGAATCTTTTGGGTTTTCCACAGAGTATCATGTCATATGCAAAGACTTTAAGATTGGCTTCCTCCTTATCTATTTGGATGCCTTTTATTTTTTGTGTGTTGTCTGATTGCTGAGGCTAAAACTTCCAATACTATTTTGAATTAACAGTGGTGAGAGTGGACAACCCTATTGTGCTCCTGACCTTTGGGGGAAAAACTAAGAGTTTTTCCCCATTGAGGATGATATTAGCTGTGGGTCTTTCATATATGACTTTTATGATCTTGAGGTATGATCCTTCTATCCCTACTTTCTTTAGGGTTTTTATTAAGAAAGGATGCTGTATTTTGTCAAGTACTTTCTGTGCACCAACTGAGAGCATCATTTGGTTGTTATTCTTTCTTTTATAAATGTGGTGTATCACATTGATTGATATGTGGATATGAACCAGCCCTGCATCCCAGTTATAAATCTCACTTGATCATGGTAAATAATTTTTTATGTATTATTAGATCCACTTAGCTAGTATCTTGTTGAAAATTTTTGCATCCATGTTCATCAGGGAAATTCTTTATAGTTCCCCTTTTTAGCGGGATCTTTCATTTTGGAATCAAGGTTATGCTGGCCTCATAGAATGAGTTTGAAGCTTTCCTTCCATTTCTATTATTGGAACAGCTTCAAAAGAATAGGTGTTAACTCTTCTTTAAATGTTTGGTAGAATTCGTTTGGAATGCCATCTACCCTGGACTTTTATTTGTTGGGAGATTTTTGATTAATGATTCAATTTCTTCACTGGTTGTGAGTTTCTCACTGACCCACAACCAAACATTTCTCTTTTGTCTCAGGCTTTTGTCCATTCCTCACTTCTACACTGTATCCACACTTTCCCACAATATCCAAGCCATCAGCCTGCCAAGTGGCACCTCCCTCCTGAATTTTATCTCAGATGGGCAATGCTTCCAAACCCCTCACTTCTGACAACACTGCAGCTTGGACCCACTCCATCCCTCTGGGGGAGGATCTCACAGAGCAATGGCTGGGGGCCACATTGCCCCAGAGAACATTTTTGTGATCATGCTGTGGCAGAGGTTCAGAGATTGTGGTTGGTGCCAGCTTACCCAGAAAAAAGTGTGTGCAATTGCATAGCAGCAGTGGTTCAGAGATTATGTCAAATCACAACACACAGCTGGCACCAGGTTTCACCACACTCTGGTGACTTTGCTCCAATACCAGCAAACATGGCTGCTCTCTGGGGTCTGCTGGGACTTTTGCCTGTGAGGAGGCTATGTTGCCTCTACCAAATACCCTCCAAAAAGGGAAACCGCTTCTCCCTGTGTGGCCCATGGATCCCTCGGACCTCACACTGCCTGTTCCCAAGGATTCGCCCTTCCTACCAGAGCACCCCCAGGTATTGAGCTCCAGAATTTGCAACTCTGTGCTCCCCAGTTTATAGGGTCCTAATGGTATTGCAACCCTCTCCTTCTCCCCATCAGTGGTGTTGGGGAACAGATTTCTTGTTCATTCCCTTGTGAGCATTTCCACTCTTCCTCTCCAGCTACTTTTGGGAGGAGTCCTTTTCCTGTACTCTCTGATGTGCCACATTCTCTCCCTCTTCTTTGCCCTCTCTCCACAAAAACATCTCCCTATTCTCTGAGGCTTCTCTCTTCCCCACCTCACCTCTCCACACTACATACCTGCTGAGTTCTGTGTCTTGCATTATGCAGATTTTTGTGTTATTCCAAAGATCAATTTCCTAGGTGTGCAAAATGGTTTGGTGCTTATCTAGCTGCATTTCAGGGATGAAAAAAGCCAAGAACTTCCATGCTGCTACACCATCTTGGCCCCCATTCAAAACAGGTGCTTTTTCAGACAAACCCTGAGGGAGTTCATCATCAGTAAGTTGCCCTGTAGAAATGTTCAAGACATTCTTCATAGATAAGGAAAATTATATATGACAGAAAAAATCAGATCTACATAAGGAAGAGCAGAGATGCAATAAATGAATGTAAAATACAATCTTTTATTTAAAATATTCTTAATTCATCTAATAGACAGCTGTTGGTTCAAAGTAGAAATAGTTACAAAGGATAGAGTAATATTAGCCTAATGATAAATTAAATGAATGACAGCAATGTTAGAAAGGATGGGAGGAGAAATTGGGAATACTCTGTTATAAGGTATCAACACTACCCATGAAATGGTATCGTATTACTTGAAGGTGAATTTAGACTAGTTAAAAAGGTATATTGGAAAGTCTAAATAAATGACTAAAAACTCTTAAAAGAACTACGATTGATTTACTAAGAGATACAATAGAATCATAAAATGCTCAGTTAAAACCAGAGAAGCCTGAAAAAAAGGGAGTAGGAAAAGAGAAAAGGTAATGAAAACACACATTTACAAACATGGTGGATATAATCTACCTATAATCTCTAATCATTTCAAATGTGAATAGTATTACTACACTGCTTTGAAGACAGAGATTGTCAGAGTGGATAAAAATAAGACCCAACTACTTTTTGTCTACCAGAAATCTGCTTTAAACATGAAGGCTCCCATACTAATCAAATGACAGCTGGGGTAGCAATATTAATTTCCAACAAAGCAGACTTCAAAACAAGGAAAAGTACTAGGGATAAATTTCCATATTACATAATGACAAAAGGATAATTATCTAAGAAGAAATAACAATTGTAAATATGTATGCGTCTAACAACACAGCATCAAAATTTATGAGGCAAAACTGGCAGTAGTCAAACAAGAAATAGACCAATTGCCTATTACATTTGAAGACTTTGACCTACCTCTTTCAGTAATTGATATTACAAGCAAGCAGAAAATCAGTAAAATTAGAATTGATATGAATAGCAGTATCAACCCATTTATTCTAAGTGATATTTGTAGAATTTTCCACCCAAAGAAAGCAGGATACATATTAATAAAATATATCAATAATAGGATTAACTGGTTATGGTAATTGGGTACAGTTAATATAGTAATTCTCAGTACTATCTTCACATTTTTCAGAAAATCTAAAGCTGCCCTAAAATACTGTTTATTAAAACAAAAAGAGATACATTATGAAACTAAACAACAACAACAGCAACAAAGAAAACAAGCCACGACATGGGGAAAGATATTTGCACTTTATATATTTGACAAAGGTATAGTATACCGACTACATGTAGAACTCCTATTAATCTATGAAAAAATAAAGATTAAAAGCCCAATAGAATAATGAACAAGTTAGTTGAAAAGACATTTTACAACAGAAGGTATACTAATGTTGATAAGCTATGAAGAGGTACTCACTCCATTAATCATCAGAGTAATGTAAATTAAAGCCACAGTGAGATACCACTGTATAGCTGCAAGAATTGCTAAAATTATAGAGTCTGGTAAGTATTGGCAAGAATTTTGAACAGATGACATTCCTAAGCAGTGCTGGTGGAAGTTTAAATTGATACCACCACTTTTTAACATATGCATACCTTAAAACTCAGCAACTGCATTCCTAAATATATACTAACAAAATGTACACACGTTCACCAACAAATGTGTTCAAGAATGTTCACACTAGTATTCTTTGTAATAGCCCCAAATTGGAAGCAATTCAAATCCATGTCAGCAATTGAATGTATATAGATGGTGGTATCTGCATTTATCATTTATGATCATTAACAAAACAGTACTACATATAACATGTTTGAATTTCAAGAATAGTTGTTGAGCAAGAGAAGACAGACATGATGAAGTGTATATTATATTATGTAACATTTGAAAACATATAAAACTCATCCATTAGTGATAGATGCTAAGATGGGAATAGCATAATGGGGGGGGCGATGTGAGAAGGGCATCTTAAACTGGTGAGATTCTGTTTTCTGATGTGGGTGGGCTTATGCACACTCGTTGATCTGTACAGTTATGATTTGTGCTCCTTTCTCTATGTATACTTGAAAGAAAGAAACCAGTAGGAAAATGGCCAAAGGACTCCACTGGGTATTACACACAAAAGGGAACACAAATGCCGTGTTATTAATCAGAAAAATGCAGATGAAAATAAGCAATTCCATTTTATTCCTTGTATATTGCCAAGCAGCTAAAAGTCAGACATATCCAGGGTTGGATATCCAGAATATCCAGTGCTGGTAATAATGTTGATTTACAGAAAATCTCACATCCTGCTAATGAGATTATGTAGTGATACAACCACTTTTGAATAAGGTTGGCTCTTTATAGTAATTTTGAACATGTACCTACCCTATGATCCAGAAATTCATTGAGATATATACTTAGAAAATCTCTTGTACATGTACAGCAGGAGATACAGTGAGTTTATAGCAAAAATGTTAATAATAAAAACTGAATCAGCTCCAATTTCCATCTCAAATGAATTGGGTAAAGTATTGCATATTCACATAATGAAATATGCTATGGTAAGGAATATCTAAGAGCTATGTGTAATCACAGGATTCATCTCCAAAAATTAATAATGGGTGAAAAAAGCAAATTATTCAAGAATGCCTAAAGTAATGTTTGTTATGTAAAAATGTGAGGTTTGAAAATAGACAAAATTAGCAATCATTTTAACACTATAAAGAAAAACAAAAGCATGATTTGCAGAGTTTTCTGTAGGAGGGAACATGTCATCAAGTAGAGCTTGCAGGGGGATTCAAAAATATTAGTGATGATCTCACAGCTTGGGGGTTCAAGCCCCACATAAGGCTCTGTCCTGACAGCTTGGAGCCTGCTTCAGAATCTTTGTCTCCCTCTTTCCCTGCCCCTCCCCCTCTCACGCTCTGTCTCTCTCAAAAAAAAAAATATATTAGTGATGCTTTATCTTAAACTGTAAGGTAAGCAGGATGTTCATTTTATTATTTTTTTTATGTTTGTGTATTTTCGACAGAGACAGAGAACGAGAGGGAGATACAGACTCGAAAGCAGGCACTCCAAAGCAGGCTGGGTTGTCATCACAGAGCCCGACGGGGCTCAGACACACAAACTACGAGATCATGACCTGGGCAAGGTCAGATGCCCAACTGACTGAGCCACCCAGGCACCCCTCATATTATTATGTTTTAAACTACATGTCTACTTTATGCTTTTTAAATTAACAGTGACAAATTACAAATTAAAGAAAGAAAAGAATGAAATATATCCATATAACTGCATTTGGACTTCTGGTCATGAAATCCTGAACCAAAGCTAGCAATGAAAATAAAACACTTTTGTATTGCGTTACCTCCTACAGTTATCTTACAAAGTGTCTATCCACTGTCTTTCAGCCCATGGTCATTTGCGAACACAATGGAGGAACCTATAGTGTAAATCCCTAGGACTTATTTACGTAACAAAAAATGTGGCTGGTAAAATATTCTCTACTGATGTTTCTGAAACCAGAGACCAGAAACTCACAGTGGAAATAAGACCCTTTACTTTTCTTGTGCCAACACAAACAACAATTATAGCATCATGTGAGAAAAGTTACAAGAAATATTGCTTAGTTTCAGTGGTTCAACCAAGTCAGCGGATTTCAGTAATTGTGGCAGACTGGACCCAAAAACTTTACAGTCTTCAGCAAGGAATGGATCTTAGACATAAAACTGATCCCTGATAAAACAACACCGGGGTCATGAGAAGGCTACTCTGCCAATTTTATTTCACTGTGGGATCCACTGACATCTGGTTCAGCTGCGGAAGCTGGAAAACTTTAAAATTCTCTTGACAGTAAAAATGGACATGTGGAAAACATTCTAATCTGTTAATCTTTGGTGCTCCTGAAAAAGGGACATTTGGCTTTATACTTCATGATAATAAATATGAAGCCTCCAGATCTAGTTGTAAATAACTTCATGGTATTTGAATAAAGAGTAGAACTTTCATTTCCCAAATGTGCCAAAAGATGAATATGCACCTGTGTCAATCCCGTGATATAAGAAGCCCCTGGATTCTTTGTTTATACTTGGGTTTAGTAATTTGCCCCCTTTACACTGGTGCCCTTTGGCCAGTGAAAATTAAAAACAGTAGCAAGTATTTTTTGCTCCTCTTCCTCTCCTTCCTTCACCCCTCTCCCCTTTTCTGTCTGTCCCTCCTCTGCTAACTAGCTGTCAAGCACCCCTCCTGCTCTTACTTTAAATATTTCAAATAATCAGTGGAATAAAACGACACAACTACTTTCAAATATATATTTCCACGTTATCGGTCACCTTTAGGGTCACTGCATGAATGTCTGGCTTCAAGATCAATAGGCGATAGAAGCTGCACCTATATCTTGCAGTATCTACAGGGCATGCAGAACAGTAGTAAAACATAGCCAGGATTTGGACTTCTTATTCCTCACTTCAGCTTCAGTGTGGGTTCAGTCTGCTTACTGCTCCTGACGTCATGTGCCCTTGCTTCAAATTGCTTTTTCATGGCTTGGGCTTTTGTCATTTTACATCTTGTGTGTGTGTGTGTGTGTGTGTGTGTGTGTTTTACTTCCACTAAGTTCCTCTTTTCAGCATTAATATATTTGTCCCAATTTCAAAATACTATCCTAAAAGCCCTCGATTGAAACTCATAACGTGAATTAGAAAATAAAAGAAATATGCATGACTAAATATAGGTCTATAAATCCATGCTACACAAGAGGTTAGCTTTCTCTATCCTCAAACATCCTGTGTGGTCCCTAATCAAAATAAATATGCAAATACACAAATACCTAATGAAAAAATATAGCATAGCTATTGCTTCTGATAAGCCAACTCATTGTTTTTCCTGATTTAATCTATAGCATCTTAGCTCCTGAGTGGGAGAATATAGAACACAAGTTCCAAGCAGGGCTTCTGGAATCTAAATGTTTAGGTTCCAAGTTTGACCCTGTGGCCTAGGGGAAATTACTTAACTTCCGTATGCCCCATGTTTCCTCCCCCTGTAAACAACAGTAACACATTAACTTACACCTGTCAGAATGGCTAAAAGAAAAAAGTCAAAAAATAACAAGTGTTGGTGATGTTGTAGCCTAAAAAGAACCTTTATACACTGTTGGTGGGAATGTAAATTGGTGCAGTCATGTTTTCTCAGAAAAATAAAAATAGAAATATCAAATGGTCCAGTAATCCCACTACTGGGTATTTACCCAAAGAAAACAAAAACACTAATTTGAAATGATATATGCGTCCCCATGTTCATTATAGCATTATTTATAATAGTCAAGATATAGAAGCAACCCAAGTGTCTATGAGTAGATGAACAGATAAAGAAGATGTTGTACACACACACACACACACACACACACACACACACACACAGGAATATTACTCAGCCATAAGAAAGAATGGAATCTTTCCATTTGCAAAAACATGGATGAGACCTGTAGGGTATTATGCCAAGTGAAATAAGTCAGAGAAAGACAAATAATCATGATCTCACTTACATGTGAAACCTAAAAATACAAAGTAACCGAAAAAAACCAGTCTCTGAAATACAGAGAACTGGTGGTTACCAGAGGTGAGGGGAGTGGGAGGATGGATAAAAGAGATAAAGGAGATTAAGAAGTACAGACTTCTAGTTACAAAGTTAGTAAGTCATGGAGATGAAAAGTACAATATAGGGAATATAGTCAATAATGTTTTAATAATGTTGTGTGGTGATAGAGGGTGACTGTACTTATTGTGGTGAGCACTGAGTAGTGTACAGAGTTGTTGAATCAATAGGTTATACACCTGAAACTAACATAACATTGTACGTTAATTATACTGCAATGAAAAAAGATATTGTACTTTACTAAGTGGTGAAATTGGTTGCTATCGAACTTAATTGTGTATTTGTGAGAGGATATTAGATCATTAATTTTCCAATAATTTCAAAATCATTCAACTTGAATCTATTGCTACCTTATGAAGTATATTATTAGACCTAAGATCTCACATTCTTCTTCAAGTCTTTAGTGATTCCACTGTAGCCTTACGTTCTCAAAATAGATCTCCAACCCCTTGTTAGGCTGCCCTAGGCCTGCCACCACAACCTTACTGCTTGCCATGCTCCCCCTCACTCAAATCCCCTGGGCTGGAGGCCTCACATAGGCGGGCTGGTCTTTACGGTATACTTCTGCCTCCTTCTCTGGACAATCTCTAGTTGTCTCCAAAGTCTCAATTTACACAGACTTCATTAACAGGTGTTTCTGGACTATGTTCCTGTACCACACATGTGGCATATCCCCAGTTCTGCTGTCCACACAGTATTTCCACCGTTTATTTCTTTTTAATTTAAATTTGAGATATAAATAACAAAAATATATATGTTTAAAGTGTACATCATTGTGTTTTGATATATGCATACATTGTGAAAGGATTCCCCACACATCCACCACTTCATGTAAGTGTGTGTGTGTGTGTGTGTGTGTGTGTGTGTGTGAGAGAGAGAGAGAGAGAGAGAGAACGTAAGTTCTACTGTCTTAGCACATTTTTTTAAAGTTTATTTATTTATTGTGAGAGAGAGAGCATGAGTGCAGAAAGGGCAGTAAGAGAATCCCAAGCAGGCTCCATGCTGTCAGAGTGGAGCCCAATTTGAAGCTCAAATGCACGAACTGTGAGATGATGAACTGAGGAAAAATCAGTAGTTGGATGCTTAACTGACTGAGCCACCCAGGTGCCTGTAACACATTTTAATTATACAATAGAATATTATCAACTATAGTTACCATGTTTTACATCAGATCCTCAGAACTCACTCATAGCTAGAAGTTGGTACTCTTTTTCCAACTTCTCCCTATTTCCCTCACTCCCACCCTATCTCTGTTAACCACTTTCTGTTCTTTTCTTAATTTTTTAAAATTCTTTTACATTTTTTTGAGAGACATATTGAGATAGTGCTCGAGTGGGGGAGGGGCAGAGAGAGAAGAAGACACAGAATCCGAAGCAGGCTCCAGGCTCTGAGCAAGCTGTCGACACAGAGCCCGATGCTGGGCTCGAACCCACAAACTGTGAGATCATGACGTGAGTTTAAGTCAGATGCTCCACCAACTGAGCCAACCAGGAGCCCCATATTCTTTTTTTTTTATTTAAGATTCTACATACAAGTGATACCATGCAGTATTTGTCTTTCTCTGTTTGACTTTTTAAAAAATTTTTTTAAATGTTTATTTATTTTTTTAAATTTTTTTTAACATTTATTTATTGTTGAGACAGAGAGAGAGAAAGCATGAACAGGGGAGGGTCAGAGAGACAGGGAGACACAGAATCCGAAACAGGTTCCAGGCTCTGAGCTGTCAGCACAGAGCCCGATGCGGGGCTCGAACTCATAAGCTGTGAGATCATGACCTGAGCTGACGTCAGACGCTCAATTGACTGAGCCACCCAGGTGCCCCTCTCTGTTTGACTTATTTCACTTAGCATAATGACCTCAAGGTCCATCCATGTTGTTGGCAATGAAAGATTTCTTTCTCATAGTTGAATAATATTTCACTGCATATTTATTCCATATTTTGTTTATGCATTAATCTGTTCATGGACATTCAGGTGTTTATATATTAACTATTATGCATAATGAGTGTTCAATATCATTATTATCAGGAAAATGCAAGTCAAAACCACAATGAGATATAACCTCACACCTGTTAGAATGGCTACCATCAAAAAAACAAGAGATAATAAATGCTGGTGAGGATGTGGAACAAATGGAAATCTACTGCACTGTTGGTGGAAATGTAAATTGGTTTAGCCTCTGTGGAAAATAGTATGGAGGTACTTCAAAAAATTGAAAATAGAACTACCATATGATCCAGTAATCCTACTTTTGGGTATATATACAAAGGAACTGAAAACAGGGTATTGAAGAGATATCTGGACCCCCATGTTTATTGCAGCATTATCCACAGCTGATTTACATGTCAGTGTTCCACTTATTAGGAGAAATACTGTGTGTGTCATAGTTAGTCACAGCATCTAACACAGGGTTTAACACATAATATTACTTAGTGTTTGATACCTATCTTCAAAGTGACTAAATATTGCTAAACATATACAGTTTCAATAGAAACTCTCTATCTCTTATGTAAAAAGGAATTTTTTTCTTGATTTCTTTGTGGAAAACAGGACTACCTGATACTATAGTACCTAAGGGTACAAAAAGAACAAAACACCTGTATTCAGTGAGGATACTTGGGGAGTCTGTGAATCAGTGAACAATTCAGAAGCTGATTTTTGTTTGTTTGTTTGTTTGTTTGTTTTGTTTAGGTCTGCTAATTTTCCTTATGTGAGCTCTTGTTGGATTATTTAATTCAATTTTAATTGGTGTTAGATCTAAGGTGGAACAGGAATTAGGTAATATCCATTCAGGTAACATGACAACTTAATTATAGATGCCTATACAAAAGAAATCTGATATGACTCTTGTTGAAACATTTGCAAAGAAACTATGAAAAAAATACAAAGAGGAAATATATTCTATATTGAATATAGGCTGTACAGTTTAAACTGCACGCATGGAAACCCATGAAATAAATGTTTTCACATGTGTCTAAGAACTCCTTAAAATGATATCTTTATTAGTTGAAGTCATAATTTTATTCCAAAAACATAGTTTCTTAGAATAAGTAATATTTCAGATGAGGAAGAGTTAGTTCATATATAGGCAAATTTCCAGGCAGAAAAGATATTGTGGTAAGAACAAGGAAGTTACAGATATTGTGAGGGAATCTACCAGAAGTTTTAAGTTGTTGAAATATGAACTTCAAGATAATGGTAACAAAGAAAATGGTCATGTAAACATAATGTAAGACAATGATAAAAGATGGGGCAGTACAACATGTCCTGATGCCAAAACATGAAGGGCCTCCCTAGCAATGGTAACAGTCTTGGATTTCATCCAGTAGGTGATGGAGAGCCACAAAGGATTTTAAACAAGGAAATGATATTTGAACTTTAAGTTTGTACTTTAGAAAAAATTTTCTGGCAGATCCGTAAAGGGTTGATTCCAGGAACATAGGACAGAGCAGATCAGGTGATAGTCTCTTTTACTGAATCAAGCAAGAGATATTGATGGGTTTGTGTCTAGGGCATATACAATGCAGAGTAGGAGCAGGGGGTTATTGGAAATTTATTTAGGAGCTAATATTAATAGGACCTCATGATTGGCTAAATTAGAAAGGCAAGAAAGAGAGAAAAAGGGAGAGGAGGCTGATTGATCCCCATGTTTTTTGCAGGAGTGATGGGATGGTCAATGATCAAACCGTATGTATTGTCATGTAGATACATTTAAACTGCTATTGCTCTCCTTCGGAGCAGAGAACTATTGTGCCTGAACTGTGGAAGAGGCAGTGGAAAGAGACAAGTTAAAGCACAGGAATCATTTCAGGTTGTCATATTAGCTCACAAAGTGAAATCTCACCCCTTATTTATTGAGGCACTTACTGACAAAGCTCTTGTTCTTAACTTGGCACTTCATTCCTTTCAGCTACCACTATTCTAAAGGTTCATCCCTTATCAGCTTCCTACAAAACTATGTTTTCTTCCTGCTTGGCTGATGATACTGCCTCTTGATTAGTGAAAATAATTTGGCTCATCTGGCATAATTTTGCTCAAATGTCTGGCCCACTAACCACAGAGGTTTACGGAGTATGGTTCTGGGGCTCACTACTGAGCCTCAGAGGGTCTACAAATAGATTCTGCCCTTAAGAATCTTATAGTCTGTTAAAAAGGAAACCACAGGCCCAAAATGGCATCACTTAGTTTAAAGCCCCAAGTCAGTAAATCAAGATTTAATTCCTAACTTAACTGCAGTTTCAACCCCCGAGGAATAAAACCTTTAACCAGTCAACATGGGAAATTTACTGATAGACCCCTTCTATTCTCCTTAGGAGGCTGACCTTGCCCAAAACAGTGGATTCTTTGCTAATAATATTTCATTTTTTCTGCTCCCTCTCTACCTTTAAAAACTTTCTTTCCCCCTGTAACTCTTTGGAGCTCCCATCTACTTGCTAGATGGGATGCTGCCTGATTCATTAATCAGTTAATAAAGCAAATTGGATCTTTAAAGTTTACTCTGTTGAATTTTTGCTATTTAACAACTTCCATTACTCATGATAGTGCACCATAGAGATTAAGTGCAGTGTTTTGGAGCCAGACCAACCTGAAAACATACATGGGTATAGATGCCAATACAAAATAAGAAAAAAAAATCTCATGAAGACTTTCAACACCACAGATTTTAAACTGTTACAAAATTAAGCAGTAAGAATAAATAGAACATGACCAATTTTTATGAACTCAATGTTTGTGTCCCACTCCAAGCCAAGTCATATGTTGAAATCATTAAGCCCATGTTATATTTTTAGAAGATAGGAACTTTTGGTAAGTACTTAGGTCACAAGAGTAGAATTCTCATGAAAAAGACTAGGCTCTTAGGAGAAGAAATGAGGTGGTTTCTGTCTTGGTCATGTAAAAATACAAAATGAAGACAGCCATTTGAAAATCAGCAAGAGATACCTCACCAGGCATCAGATCTGTTGGCACCTTTATTTTGGATATCCCAGCCTCCAAAATTGTGAGAAACAAATGGTTGTTTCATGAGCCACATGGTTGATAGTATTGTAACAGCCCAAACTAAGACACCAACGTTTATACCAGAAATGAATGAAAGATTATTTCAATAACAGGAAAGTGAACATATATAACATATATAGATTAGAAAACAATTTAATAAATGCAGACAAAAATTGATAAATACTTGCTCGTGATAAACCCTCTTTAAACTAAGAGTAGATGGATACCTTCCTAGATGGCATTCATGAATATTATCTACCAAAACCTTACAATGAATATTATACTAAATGATTATTTTTTGATTGATCCTGTTTCTAATATAAGATGTCTATTGCTGTTTTAGCACTGTATAGATTTTAGCCAATACAATAAGAAATAAAAAGTAATTAGGACTTTAAAAATCATATGTATTTTCAAATGGTTATTTATAGTGATGGAATATATATTCTCTTGGATTTTCATGTAGACAGTCCTATCATATGTAGTAACCATTGTGTGGCTGTGGGAATGGGAATATATATAGTATTAAGAGTATTCAGCAAAGTTTCAGGCTAAAAAATATTCAAAATAGTGTTCCTACACAGAGTAATTATCAATCAAGATATAACAGAGTAAATAAAATATTCATGTTAGAAATTTTTAAAAAATCTATAGAATACTAGAAGAAACCAAATATGTGTTCAAAACAAATATATACTGAACTTTTGATGAAAACCTGCACAAATTAAAAATGATATTCAAGAAATACAAAGAAATCAGAATAAACAGCTAGATATATAATGTTCATGGGGGAGAGAATTCACTGTCTTAAAGATGACAAGTATCCCAATATTGATTTATTAAGTTTATATTCTTTGAAATGATTCTAACAGCTTTGTTCATGAAACTTAAAAACAAAATCTATAAATGTCATTTATGACATACCCGAACAACATCATGCTCAAAGATGAAAAGTTGAAAGTTTTTCCTCTAAGATTAGGAACAAGACAGGAGTGCCCCCTTACCACTCCTATTCAACATAATTCTAGATGTCCTAGCCAGAGCAATCAAATAAGAAATAAAGAAAGGAGGAAAACTGTTTTTGTTTACAGATGCTATTGTCTTATATACAGAAAATCCTAGACTCCATCAAAACATGACTAGAATTATTAAATTCAATAAAGTTGCAGTATACAAAATCAAAAGATAACAATTGTGTTTCTATACACTAACAACAAAACATCCAAAAAATAGAGAAAATAAACCCATTCATATGAACAAAAACAATAAAATACTTGAGAATAAATTCAATAATGGAGGTAATAGACCTCTACTCTGACTCTAAGACTTTGATAAACAAAATTGAACAAACTCAACAAATGGAAAGATATCTTGTATTCGTGGACTTTAAGAATTAATGGGGAAAGTGGGTGATGGGCATTGAGGAGGGCACCTGTTGGGTTGAGCACTGGGTGTTGTATGGAAGCCAATTTGACAACAAATTATATTTAATATAAAAGTAAATAAACAGTAAAAAAAAATCTTTAAATAAAAAAAGAATTAATATGGTTATGATGTCCACATTGTGCAAATCCGTCTACAGATTTGATGTAACCCCTATCAAAGTTCCAGTGGGATTTTTCACAGAAAAAAAAAAAAACCTGAAAAGGTCCCAAATAGCCAAAGCAGTTTCGAGAAGCAAGAACAAAGCTGGAGGCATCATGCTGCCTGATTTCAAATTCTACTATACAGCTATACTACAAAGCTAAACAGTATGTTTCTGGCATAAAAATAGACACACAGACCAATGGAACAGAATTCATAGCACAGAAATAAATTCTCACATATGTGTTCAACTAATATTTGCAAGGGAGCCAAGAATACTCAATGGGGAAAGGATGGTCTCTTCAACAAATGGTGTTGGGAACTGGATAACCACACGCAGAAGAATGAAATTGGACTCCTATCGTACACCACTGACAAAAATTAACTTGAAATGGATGAAACTTTAGAAGACCTGAAACCCTAAAACTGCTAGAGGAAAACAGGGAAAAACTCCTTTACATTGGTCATGGAAGCATTTTTCTGGATATGACATCAAAAGCACAAGCTACAAAAACAGAAAATCTACTACAAGGCTATTTGGGACTTCATCAAACTTAAAAGCTTCTGCACACCAAAAGAAACAATCAGGAAAATAAAAAGGCAACCTATGGAATAGGAGAAAATATCTTCAAGACACATATCTGATAAAGGATTGATAAGAAAAATACATGAAGAACTCATGCAACTCAACAGCAAACAACCCAAATAAACATGGGCTAAAGAACTGAACACGTATTTCTCCAAAGAAGACACACAGATGGCCAGCAGATACAAAGAGAGAGGTGCTCAACATCACTAATCTTCAGGGAAATGCAAATCAAAACCATGAGATATTACCTCATACCTGTTAAAATGGCTGTCATCAATGTCCAGCCAGCTGGAGAGCCAGGTGGGCAAGGAACTACTGCGCATGGCCTAAAACAAGCCCGGTGATTGGTGAGGAGCACTGCTGGATGTCTGCGTGAAATAGGGGAAGAGCTGCCACAGCATTGGTCAGATGGCCCTCAACCCCATCCTGGTACCCACCTTCCAGCTGACCCTCGTGCTGCATGTGGACTAATGCCTCTGGCCTAAGATCCAGGGGCTGTTCAGCTCTGCCAACTCTCCCTTCATCTCTGGCTTCAGCCAGTCCCAGACCCTGGGCATGGGCTTCTGAATCATCAAGAAAAATCTGTACAGCTCCCAACGGCTGCTCATTGAGGAGAGTTGAACATGGTTCTGGGGACAGACCTTACCCCCATGGCACACATAACTGAACTTTTGGGGTGGACATGGACAGACAGGACCTGAAGAATTGATGCCTGTGTGTTAGAAAATGGACAACAGCCACCTGAGGGAAGGACGATGAGTGTGGTGGGGGCGGGGGGGGGGGGGGACCACTGTGTTTCCTAGGAAGCTTACTGCGATGTTCAGGTGGCTACCATTTGGGGGCACATGCTCCCCAGTACTGTAACATGAAACAAAGGCTTAGGGGCCAACCAGACTTCTGGGTGGATGTGTATGTTGTACATGCTTATTTTTATTGTTACAATTAAGATGACAGCGGTGTGACAGAGCCAGGAGAGCAGCTGGGTGGCATTGGCCTCTCCAAGACATCTATGCTCCTAGGAGTGGCCCTGGAGAGATGGGGAGGTCATCGAGGTGGTTTGTCTTAAGGGGCCAAATATGTTTCTTCTTTGTTTTTGTATATTATATATTTTTGATTAGAGCTTCACTACTGACCTGTGCTAAGCAGCTATCTTGCAGACAAGCGAATGAAAAAACAGGAAGGGGTGGATGTTGAGATCACTTGGGGATCTTTGACACCTGAAGAAAAAATATTCACGGGAGCTACCTTTGGTTTGCACCCCAATGTGTACTGCAGAGTTGAGCTGTGAGGGGATGGGGCTTATTGGGGTAGGGGCTAAAACTCTTACCCTAAGGGGTACCATCTGGGTCTCATACCTAAAACTGTTTACGAGAAGATATCACTGTTCATGAATATACTTGATGTTCAGGTATTAAGGCCTATGCAGTATTTTTTTTCTGATAAAAGATTAAAAAAAAAAAGACCTACCTATACCTCATGCTCATTACAGCATTATTTACAATAGCCAGGATACGGAACAACCTCAGTGTCCTTTGATGGATGAAGATGTGGTGTAGAACACACACTCAGTGATGGGAAAGACAATTTTGACAACTTAGATGCACCTTGAGGGCATCACAGTATGTTAGTTAGGTTAGTCAGAGAAAGACAAATTCTGTATGATAGCACTTATATGTGAATGCTAAAAAAGCTGTACTCAGAGAAACTGAGTAGAACAATGGTTACCAGACACTGGCAGGTGGAGGAAATGGGGAGGTGAAATGGTACAAACTTCTAGTTGTAAGATTAACAAGTTCTGGGCATCTAATGTACAGTATGGTGACCATAGCCAATAATACTATATTATATACTTGAAAGTTGTTAATTGAGTAGATCTTAAATATTGTCACCCCAAAAAAGAAATGGTAATTGACTGGACAGAGGTATTAGGTGATGCTATGGTGGTAATAATTTTGCAATACGTAAATGTATGAAATTGGCACGCTGTATACCTTAAACTTACATAATGTTACATGTCAATTATCTTTCAATAAAGCTAATGTAATGAGAAAAACAAAACAAAACAAAAGGCAGAGTAAACAAGAAAAGTTTTAAAACAAGATAGGAGAAATTGCCTTATCAAATTCCAGTCAGGAAAGACTTCTTTATGACACAGAAGCCTTCAGGACTGATTTTAACTGGAGCTTAGATAGGATCAGAATGCTTGAGACAATGATCAACAGTTAATTAATTATAAAAGTCTACAAAGTAGGAGAGGGTGTTGGGTTTTACCTATGGTAATCCACACAGAGGAAACTTTATCTTTAATCCTCACTAGGTTATTAATCTGAATGAATTTGAGTCACAGAACCAAATGTCAGGTTCAGCTACTGCCATATTATTTATATTTGGAGAACTTTGTTTTAGTTTATATCTATTAAAAATACCCTATAGATTTATATCCAGGTGGGTATATAGAGGCCTGACAGTAGAGGGCTTTCTTAAAACATTAAATCACTACGTCACATTATCACTGTTATGGCTGCAGAATAAGACTTTTACATCTCTTACTTTGTCTTTTTAAAATTTGATTTCTGCAGCTAGGAGTCTAATATTTTTTCCTATATAATCTCATCTTTTTTTAAATCAGCAAATCATCCTCATGAAACTGTAATGATACAGACGTTTTTTCAGTTGCTATCACATATTAACAATTAAGAGAATTAATTTCTCTTGGAATTTAGTGTTAATATTGTTCACAGTCATTGTTTCTAGAAATGTGTATCTTGACAGAAATTTTAATCCTAGGTGACTATATAAGAGTCTCATTACCAATATTTAAAGTAAATAAAAATTAAGGAATAAAACAAGCTACAATAAAAATAAAATGAGACATTTTATCTAAAAAGTTTTATGTGGTTCCTGATGCCCATGTTTTGGATACTCATTTTTTTTTTTTTTAATGAGCCCGTACATACACAGTATGGCCCTAAAGGTGAGACCCAAGGCGTTCAAAAGAGATTGGAAATATTTTATACTGAAAGCATGTCCCATGTGTTCTGTCAGGAACACAAGAGTATGTGGAGTAGAAAGATGAACAGCTCAATCAGAAACAGAACAAAAGACAAAGCTCCCTTTCTTTCAGCGATGATTCCATCTGGAGAAGTTCCAGGGGGTTACTACATTTAGGTAACAGAAGTAGATACTTTGAGATATTAGAAAATCTGCAGTTGACTTACAGTTTTAGACCAAAATTTGTATCTATTATTATATTTTATTTATTTTTATTTTTTTTATTTATTTTTTTTTTTAAATTTTTTTTTCTCAACGTTTATTTATTTTTGGGACAGAGAGAGACAGAGCATGAACGGGGGAGGGGCAGAGAGAGAGGGAGACACAGAATCGGAAACAGGTTCCAGGCTCCGGAGCCATCAGCCCAGAGCCTGACGTGGGGCTCGAACTCACGGACCGCGAGATCGTGACCTGGCTGAAGTCGGACGCTTAACCGACTGCGCCACCCAGGCGCCCCTATTATTATATTTTAAAATGCCTGTATCAAAATATATTTTATTGTCTCATAGGAGCACTTTGGAAAGTTCTATGTTCTAGTGTAACTTTTCTAGAAATTTTTAATAGTTCTTTTTTTTTAATTTTTAATGTTTTCATTTATTTTTGAGAGAGAGAGAGAGAGAGACAGAGAGACAGAGTATGAGCTGGGAAGGAGCAGAGAGAGTGAAAGAGAAGTACAGAATCTGAAGCAGGCTCCCGGCTCTGAACTGTCAGGACAGAGCCTGATGCGTGGCTTGAATTTGTGAAACGTGAGATCATGACCTGGGCCAAAGTCAGTGGCTCTCAACTGACTAAGCCACCCAGACACCCCTCTAACTATTAAAGAGAAACAATGAAACAATGAAAACAAAGGCCTAACAGTAAGTAATTTAAATTAGGAATTATAACATTTCTTTCCATTTGCTTTAAAAGAGTTACAGAATTGTTTACATTGCAAAGGCCATTTTTTCCCACATATCTTTATCTCTTTTCTCAGATAAAGACTGTATGGACTCAACACCCCAACCCAACCCGAACATAATCTCTTTGTGACTTTTGACAACATGTATTGTTCCGTGTGGGAAGAGACTCTTTGTACCATCCATGCACAATTTTCCTTCACGAGCCATGTTTTAATTGTGATAGTCGTGTTAGGTGTACCCGTTTTGCACGTTACTTCTGAGAAGTCTACCAGATGAAATATATAGCAGCAATATGAGATCTAAGCATCTGAGGCATGCTCATAATAAAGAAACTTTGCATAATCAGTTTTGGTCTTAGGTGATATTCAAAATAATCCTTAGACCATTTTACAGTAGTTTATCCAAGTACAGCTAAAGAACACTAGCATTTTCATTGATCATTTGCATGCTCTACTTTAAATTGATCTAAACTGATCAAAAGAATTTATAAGATTCTATATTGGCATATAATGGATTACACTTTGAAACTTAAATCTCTAGATGAAATTAAAATCATATCGTTGTTATTCCAGCTTGAAGAGGATGAAGGCAGATGTGTGGAGAGAGGAGAGTTTTGGAAGTCATGGGGGGAGAGTGGGCAGGGAGGAGAAAGGAAGGATGCCATATAAATGAAGAAGAGAACAAAACAAAGTTTAAGAGGAGAGCATACATGTTTAGCACAGGAAGAACGGAAATGATTTTGTATACAGTTCCAATATACAAAGGTGAAGGTTTTGAGGAAGGCAAGGTCCCAAGAGAGCAAATTGCCTCTTTTGAGAAAGGAAGTAATTCTCTTAAAAAAGTAAGCATAGAGAAACAAAACACCCTACCTATTATATCTTTTTTAAAATTTCTCAAGTATTGACTCTAATTATGGCAGAGATTTGTATTAGTTATGCCCCAAAGGCCCCATAATCACATGCATATATTGCATATCTGATGGGACTGAATGTCTTGATTTGATGTATTTGTCATTCATATGGATCACAATGAATCATACAAACTTTCTACCCTTGTAGTTTTTTTTTTAATGTTTGTTTATTTTTGAGAGAGAGAGATACAGAGTGTGAATGGGGAAGAGACAGAAAAAGACAGAGACACAGAATCTGAAGCAGTCTCCAGGCTCTGAGCTGTCAGCACAGAGCCCAATACCGGGCTTGAACTCATGAACCATGAGATCATGCATGACCTGAGCTGAAGTCAGACACTTAAGACTGAGCCACCCAGGTGCCCCTCTTATACCCTATTAGTAAAGAGCCATATATATGCACACACACATATATTTATATGTATACACACACACATACATACACACACACACACACACACACATATCTATCTATCTATCTATCTATCTATCTATATATATATATATAATGTTTGTTTTTGAGAGAAAAAGAGAAAAGAGAGGAGTGGGGAGTGGGGGAGAGGGAGAGGGAGAGGGAGAGGGAGAGAGAGAGAATTCCAAGCAGGCTCCATGTTGTCAGCACAGAGCCCAAGATGAGCCTCAGTCTCACGAACCCTGAGATCATGACCTGAGCTGAAATCAAGAGTCAGACACTTAACCAACTGAGCCATCCAGGCTCCCCACAGCCATTTATATTCTTGTTAAATTTTGCTACTATTTAATGTCTCTAAGTTATAAATAGGATGACTTCATTATTCACGTATTTAGGGTAGTTTTGCAGCTGCCAGAGTGACATTATTGACTGTCTTGAATACTTCTTCAGTTTAAGTTCAGAGTCCAAGTACATTTAAAATATAAAATATTAATTTGTAAAATGATGGTCTAATTTGATGGTTTTTTGAAATTCTGATAAAGTGATGGTTGGTTTCTCTTATCTTATTCAAAGGATGGTTTTAAGGGAAATACCAAAATACATTAATTTTCATTAAGTAAATTTACTAGTTGAAGTAACATGAAGGAAGAAATTAGTTATATTCTTGTTCTTACTATGTGCCAAGTATTCTACTCAAAGGGTGTTTCAAATTTAGCAAATCTTTGCCTATTTGGTTTTAGTCCTTCCCACTACCTTATTGATTATGAGGCATTGAAACACTAGCTAAACCTTTGCAAAACCAGTACTGTTTGGTAGACACAGTATTATTTGGAGAATTATAATATGATTTTCCTTTCTTGTTTCTTTTCTTTTTTTGCAAATTTTAAAATACTGTACATGTGTCACTCACAGTTGGAGGTTTTGGAAAGCCAAGGAATGTGTTCCACATGTTTCTTTTTTTTGACTCTCCAAAAAACAATTTACTCTCAAAATAAAAAAAAAATCTTTACTACCTTAAGGAATGTCTAGATGACTAAAAAATACAACAGATCATTATTCTTTAGGATGTTTATACTGCTTGCCAACAAAGCACAACAGAATAATTTTACAAATTAGATTTTTGTGTTTCTTTTTCTTTTCCTCCATATTCAGGGCACAGAGTTAAATGATTTTGGTTCCAAGTCCTGTAGCAGCACCCTAAGGGCAAAAGTCTTAATAAAACACATTAAGTTGTTTCTCATGAGCAGATATTACATCTTATATTTTATGTCTCATAGAGATTTCCTACTTAATGTTACTTGGTCAGATAAATGTTTAAATGTTGCTAGTGTTTTAGTAATAAATAAGAAACGTTGATATTAAAACCTATCTTCATACCAAATTTCAGACATTTCTGGGTTAAAAAACAGTGACACACAAAAATGTGCAGATACATGGGCTATACAGCTCACTAGTAACAATGGAGTATTTTTCCTCCCTTGGATAAAAGTGACAAGTGAGCTCAATGTATTTATTTTAGAAAAGTGTTCAGCCCATGGATCAGATCAGTATATTCAGTTTTGAATGTGTGTCTTTTTTGAGTTTTTCTAGCAAAAAGTTATAATGTTTTCTTCAGATTCCTCAGATTCCTTAAGGAATCTATGACTTGTAAAACATTTGGAACTGTGACTTAGAAGAAGAGTTTTTTTTATATATATATTGAGAAGCATGATGATTTATAGTGCAATAAACAAGTTATTCCCTTAATGTTAAATATGCATTTTAACTGTAACATTTTTTATCAGTAGAATAATATATTAGAAGCACAAATATGCTCACCCAATCACCTAACACATATAGACTGTCTGCCTACCATGTACAAACCTCTGCTATAAATGTATGATATTTGACAGGTATAATATTAGCACCTTGATTGCCATTTTATTAAAACTTTATAGGGAGCTCTTAAGCATCTCTCATTTCCTTTATAATTAGGAAAGTAACCATGAACTCTATCCTTTCTCTTTTTTTAGAGAATATTTTTATATACTCTAAAAGTAAGACCTCAAGAGGGAACTATTTTACCAACTCACTTTTCAAATATGGAAACTGAGACCCAAAGAAGTAAAGTAACTCTTCCAAAGTCAAATATCTAGTAACTGAAGAACTGAAAGCAAAGTCAAAGCCCCTGTCTATTGTGTTCCCCCAAACCTTGTCTGGTAGCAAACGACGTTTATAAATATGTGGTTGGTGAAAGGGACAAAAACTTGGGTAAAATTAAACCTCAGTGCTATGACTCTCAATTGTCATTCATCTTCAATTAAGAAAAAATGAGTTATTTGTTCACGTAACTGGTTCAGTTTTGAGTTAAATACCAACTTGACATGATATTTTTAGTTTTACATATATCGCAATAAATAACTAGCACATTTTCCATAGACAACTATATGATGTACTTTATTTTGTGTAAAGTTTTGGATTTCTTTTATCCTTAGTGAGATAAGATGCTTGGAAGAGTTCCTCCTCTGTAAAATTTCAAATACAGCTATACTTTAGAGAAGCATTCATGCATTTGTTAGATGGCTTACAAACTTTGATATAAGTTCCTTCTGGACATGTGAGATGATGTGAGTAATTGATACAAGATTAGGCACTGGCCTGAAATACTGAGAAAGAACAGATGTAATTCTATTAAGAAATGGAATAGTATTTACAGATATCTCATGGACATTAGCTGTAAAGAAGATTCTGAGGTTCTAAATTAAATAGTAATTATGTAATATGGTTGAAATACACACACACACACACACTGATAGCTATATATGGATATGTGTATCTCCTGTATTTATATATAAGCTATCTTAAACATATTCAGTAACATAGCATTTGACTGAAATTTAAAAAGTATGTGTATGTACGTATCACAGTCCTTTAAGAACCCATTCCATTAAGCATCTAGACTTATAATATTGCATATAACCTTTATTTTTGTCCCATTTAGTGAGTTGTACATAGAAACAACTTAATAAATGTTTTCATAGTAAATAATATTTTGGATACTTCTACAAAATTGGGCTACATCGTGGGAAGAATCGAGCTCATGTTAAATATCAATAAAGAGGAAACTGTTATTAACAAGTTCAGTCATTGGTGTTTTCAGTTCTTATTAAAGGACTACTCCCAAGTGCCATACTCTGTAAAATCATCCTACTCTTCAGGGCCAGATTCAGATGTCATTTCCTCCATGCAACCTGCCCTGATTAACGTGGCCTGAAATAATTTCCTTCCTCCTTGAACTCTTATATTTTCCTAATTGACTTGAATTAGTACTTCTCACAGTCGTCCTTCTGTGTATTCATATGTACATCATATCTTCTCTACTAGGTTATAAGGTTTTTTTTTCTATCAAGAACTGTATCTTAAATATACTGGTATGCTGAGCCTTTGTAAAGGTGTATTTGGTAAGTATTGGTTGATTGACAATGCTGAATATGTTCATAAGAGCTATCATTTCATAGTCATTTTGATCGAAGAGGTCTCCTTGTGAAATCAGAACTATTTCAACTAATGGATATTTATGAAATTCATATTGTATCGTCCAAGTAAGAAACTACATAGCCTGTAGTCAATTACAGGAGACTTTTATTCAAGTAAACATGTTTTATTTGACAGGAAACACAAACATGTCTTCAATTAATTTGTTAATAGCTTCATCAGCTTTGTCCAGTAACATTCTCCCTAGTCCACTGTAGTTTATTAATCCAAAACATCATGACCTATCATACAGTAAAATGTTTTGTGATATGGAAAAAAAGTATAATGCCTCAAGATGTTTTCCATTCTATTCCTATCATTGAAAAAATGCTGAGACTCCCATCTGCTATCCTAATGATACACACCTTATTAAAATATACTTGTGTACAATATCTGGCCCTGGTAAGTGTCTGGTGTTATTTTCTAACACTGTCTCCCTGTTTCCTACTACTCTGTCATTGTGGTCTGCTCACTGCTCTGAACACACAGAGCATCATCCCTTTTCAAGGCTTTTGTTCTTTGTTCATTTTGCCTTATAGGCAATTATTTCATATAAGTTCTTTAGTTCATTTTCCTACTTCACCCAGGTCTCAGCTCAAATACTCCTTTCTTAAGCAGTGTTCCGTAGAAGAATAATGGTGTACATTGGCATCTCTCCCCTGTAAATTGTTTCCTGCATCGTTCTTATCTTGTGGTTTAACCATGTTAAGTGTTTTATCCTCCATCAGAAAGATGGCTCCATAAAAGCATATATTTGTACATGTTATGTACATGTTATTTTCCACTACTCTAGAGCTGACACCCAGAACAATGTAGGAACTCAATAAATGTTTGTTAAATGACGTGATGAAAACTTGCACTACTGAGCATTAAATGATGTTGCAAGTTTTCTAAAAACAAAGACCTAAAGAGTTACACAAATCTTGTTATGGTATTGACACTTAAATGGAATATAATGAGTGGCTTCCACAAAAGCAATTTACTGAAGAATTCTTGTTTGATCTGTGAAAATAACACCTTCCTTCTTCTAAGAAACCATTTCCTTACCAGGCTGACCATGTACTTCTTGTGAGGGCAGAGAAATTACAGCACCTTCCCCATCCTCACACACACACACACACACACACACACACACACACACACACACACACACACCACCCCTCCTAAGTATAGGAAATGGTACACTCATGACCATCCTACAAGAAATCTTTGTACTCTAGTGTACTTTGCTTCAATAACTAGTTAGAAATGGACATATGATTCAAGGGGGCTCAATGAATATCCCTTTCCCAGTAGTTTCCCGGTTGGAGCTCATGAAAAAGTGCTCACTTTTCTTACATAAAATTCTGTGACCTTTGGTATAGAATATATGAAAAAAAAAATAAAGCCAACACAGAAAATAAATGATGGGGGGTGGGTGAAGAGAAAGGGAGGGAGTAGGGAAAGAGACAGAGACAAAGAAACAGAAAGGGTCCGGTCTTTCCCAAGATTAGGGGAACTCTCCGCAGTCCACTTAAGTGAACCAACACATTTCCCCCATTTTTATTCCCTTAAGTAATTCAACCTGATCATCCTGATTAATACAGGATACAATATAGTAAAATTAATGAATGGGATATTCATCAGGAGGTTTTAAGATATATGTGGGGGAAAATTGTCCATCACGAGACTTATTTTTTATGTTTTATAAGGACTATCAGTAAATGAAAGAAAATAACCTTAAAATAGGATTCAGGGAAGCTATCTCTGCAGGAGTCTGAGCTGATGAGATCCTGGTATAGATCTTTCTGATAAACTAAATTCATTTAAGACTAGAATTCAAATACTTAGAAGAGGGGGGACTGTATATATCTTAAAAGGTCTTCCTTTAATATTTTCTCAATATACCTTTGACAACAGCTAGGTGGAAACAAATTCAGATTGAACTCTATGAAAAGGATGCTTGAGTCTCTCAGGGTCCAGCCAGAAAGCAGGAGCCATATAAGCAACTGAATCCAGGAAATTGTGTACAGGTGAAAGGAGAACCATAAAACTAAACATTAGGCAGCAAAGCAACCAAAGATGAGTGAGATCTGGGTTAGGGCAGGGTAACCCAGTGCCCAGGGTGCACTCATTTTCAGGTGTTAAATGTATTTGCTCCACCCTGAGAGTGGGTATCTCCTTATATCTTGCACCCTGGTGCTCTCACTTTTAAAGTGGCACTCCTGAGATTAGCAGCAACAGGAAATCACACTGCAATATCGGTGAGGCCATGAGGCTGGACAAAGAAGACATTGTTATAGGAGCCCACCATCCAGAGTCACCAGGACGGAAGTGGAACCATGATGGGCCTGTCCATGGTCAACATTTAGAGACAATGAGGAAACAGGCTGTGCTAAAAATACCACCTGAAACAGAGGGGAAAATGTTCTAGCTTCTTCCTCCATCAGAGCCTTCTGTTGGCTGAACCAGTTGGAATCTAGCTGACATGGAAGTTGGGGGAATGCAGGCTACACAGCTCAGTCCCCTGTGTTAAGGAACCAAAAAGGGTGGGGTGCCTGGGTGGCTCAGTTGGTTGAGCCTCTGACTCCTGATTTCGGCTCAGGTCATGATCTCATGGTTCATGAGGTCAAGCCCCACATCAGGCTCTATGCTGACAGCATGGAGCCTGCTTGGGATTCTCATTCTCTCATTCTTTCTCTCTCTCACTCTCTCCCCCCTCCACTCCCCTGGCAATGTGCATGTTCTTGCTCACTCTCTCAAAATAAAAAACAAAACAAAACAAAACAAAACAAAACAAAACCAGGAACCAAAAAGGGGCAGACAAGCAGACACTTGAGTATCGCTGGGCTACACACTTTGGAATCAGAGATGCAGGTGGAAGGTTTCTCGTTCTGTTGTAAAAGTTGAGGAGTCTAACTTTATTCTCACCCAAACAGGATATTTGGCCATATCAATCCATTTTCCCATGGTTAATGTTGTATTTTCCTACTTATTTCATAAGTGATTTCTTTTTCTCTGAATGTTATCTAGCCAAGAGAGAGAATAGTACTTGGACTCATATCTAAAAATTCCTATCTGCTTCTCTATTTTAACTCTTAACTAAGGACGGCATTGAATCTTAGGTGCTTGTAAGTATTAAAGTTAAAACAAATCCTAAGCTTTTGTAACTGTAGTGGTATTTGGCAGGCTTGCCATATACACCAAATATGTATGGTTTTGACACCTTTTAGGAGACTCTTCAAGTTTTTTTCTTAAACTGTGTGTTAAAAGTCTTTTTTCTTGGCTATTAGCACTGGACACACAGTTGTATGCCATCTAGAAGATTATTGAATGTTACCATCCCAAGAAGTCACTGTGTCTTTGCTTAGAATTTGCCTGTCATGTACAGATGCCAAGGAATGGACCTACCACAGGAATGTGTTACCTCAAATCACAATAGCAGAAACACTTAATATTTTAATGTGATCTACGTTTATAACTTTATGACAAAATTAGATGGTATTGAGCAAGCTAAGTTAAATATGCATTTATAGAAAGCCTTAGGATTGGATAAAATCCTAGAGAGCCTCAAAGCCAATAGCTTCACTCACTGGAGAAGGGATTCTTTCTACAATCTTTAGACCGTCTTTTAATAGTTTCAGTGGGATGGAGATAATTATTTTGAGTGTTAACCATTTAATTTGGGGCAGCCTTAAATGGCTACCGAGTTCTCTCTCATAATCAAGCAAAATCTACTTCTGTCCATTTTCCTGGGGAGTCATACAAAATATGTCTAGTTTCTTGACCACATAATGATCTTGAACTATGTAACTACAACTATTATCTACCTCTGAGCCTTATCCAAAATGCTCACAATTGCCTCAACCATTGATCCTATCATGTTTTCCAGATATGTTGGTTTGCTCCAAACCCACTTCACCTGCTATATATTTAAGTGTATACTTTTGTTTTCCTACCTTCTCTGAATAATTGGCTTCAACTGGAGGAAAATCTATTTTGATTTCATGTATATTCAGCTTTCTCTCTTTTCAAGTTATACTCACTGCTTAGAAAACTTAACACCATTATAACCATAAATATCTTGTGAGATATTCTGATCAATGGTGTCTCTAGAGTAAGCAAGTTTTTTGGTAAGTCATTTGGGAATCAGAATGAACTTGAACTATTTGAAATGAACAATAAGGATGTGAGTGGTAATCATACAGTGACATAACATTGTGAAATGTTTTAAACTTTCTATGTAAATAAGTGACAATGTTCAGTTTAATAATCCCTCCAGTTTAAATGCTCCAAATATCTCCTAATAAATGGCTGAAGTCAAATCAGCTGAATCATTTCCATTTAAAACTCAGTGCCTCAAGTTTCCCCTGCCCTTCTTTGCCTTTTGTTCCTATGAGCTTGTCTACTTGAAGGGAGTTTGAGTACCCATCCGCCATTAGTCAGGGGTTACCTGGTTTTATGGCATTCTCAATCCTCACTCATCTCCTCTGATGCATCTCTCCATCCTGTTCAGCCTTGCCCCTTGTGATAGGTAATCATGGTGTATAGATGTTGGCTCATACTTGGCTCCTTCCTGGTCATTATCCTAGTTCTCTCACATTTGCTTGTGCTCTCTTACCTCTGGTGAGGGATATACAAAACTGTTGTATGCTTTCTGTGGCCGGTTTGAGTGCTCTATTGTCCTTGAGGCTACCTTGGGTCCCACTTGCCAGGCTCCTCACTTCACCTTTGCTGAGCTGACATTCTAGCCAGTTGGATGGGAGCTTTTGAGTCTTATACACTCCCAGAATACACCTTTATAAGCAGGACCACTCTCATGCATTCTAGGGTTTCCCTTAACCTGTCTGAAATTTCTATCCCCATTACCCCAACTACACCCCTCGTACTCAACAGAGAGGAGAAATCTTCAAGCCAGGAAGCATGATGCCATATCTTTTTTAATTGTTTCACTGCCCAAGAGAGGTCAATTCTTTGGGTTATAAGAATGCTTAACCATTAATTTGAACATTACCAAAGCCATTGATCACCCCAGATGTAAGTGAGCAAGAAGAAATAGGTATACAATTAAAGATTAAGAAGAATTAATGCTAGTTTTGAACAAGCATGAATGCTTTAAGAAATGACATGTTAAATATCCAGTTTTGTTTTAAATATCTATAATGATTTTCTACTTTTTACTGGAGTTGATTCTGTATCCCATTCCAGCTAATGGATCATCCTTCTATTAGCTGTTAAGCTAGAAGTCTGCTTTTGTCAATGACAAAAGCTTCATTTTAAATACTCATCACCATTGGCTTCATACATTGTCCTAATTTTTCTAACAAGTACTTCTGCTTACATATTTCTTAACCTCTATCCATCTCCATTATTGCTCCCCTGATAACAAACTTTGAGTGAAACAAATGCTTATGATGCCATGATTATTCATGGACCTTAAGTAGTTCTTTATTTTGTAGGAAATAAAGCTCATACCCCAGAGAAAGGCATTCAGGGCCTATCATGATCTGGAACCGCACTCCTTCCACACCTCAACAGCCCCTACAGTACAGGACTCATTAAAATATTCTCAGTACATCCTTGGCCTGTTCATCATATGTGCCTTTTCTCAAGCTGTTCTTTCTCTGTAGAATATATTTTCCCTCACCATCCCCCACTTGTCAACATCCTTCAAGGCCCAAAGCTGAGCCAAACTATTCATCAACCTTTTCACCCTGCCCCTCCTTCCTTGCTCCCTTACAAAATATAGAAACTGTCTCACTGGTGTTTCTGAATAGCTCTGTTTATAATTCTCATAATAACTACCACACTATACTTTGTATTATAGTTCTTTGTTTTTATGAGTATCTTCTCTGCCAGGTCATTAACTTAATGATGTGTTAGTTACTACTCTTTGTTTCCAAGCCACAGTAGCCAACTCAAACTACCTTAAGCAAAAAGGACCCTTTGTTATGAGGATACAGGGATGTCTCATGAAAACCTCCTAAAGAAGTACACACAAAGAGCAGACATTTGGAGACTTTTTCACCTAATCCTGCATCTCAGCTTAATCACTTATCAAATATGTAACACTTTGCATGGTCATATTAAACATTCTGTGACTCAGTTTTCTCATTTATAAATTGATGATAGTACCTACTTCCTAGGAATATTATATGGTTGAAGACACTTGACATAGCTCTGATTAAAAGTTATTTCAAAAACAAAGGTAAAGAGGAAGTGAAACTGGACCTCAGAAAGACTGAGAAGCTGTCTGAAATTCGGGTGACATTTCTGATTCAGTGATGCTTCCTGTTCCCTCTTACTGCAGACTGAATTTCTCTGTTTTTCCATTGCTCATATAAAAAGTTGTTTCTCCATAGTTCATATGCTGTACATCTGACCTTTTAGAAAGGTGAATTCTATCTTTGTGTCTGTTATGAGTTCTGGGAGAGGAGACTGTGGTTGACTCAATTGAGGTCCATCAACTGCACTGAATAAGGAGTCACTGAACACACAAACAGGTTCCAGGAACCCATCTTTATGAGAAGACGGTTCTAAGAAAAGGAGGTTTAGGGAACAAACAACATAGGTAGTGAACCACTGAACCATTTCATTTATTTTAGTGTCCTCCTTACGTAGTTCTGTGTTTCCAATCGAATTGTATCAAGTTCATTATTATCATCTGTAGTTATACTTACACTGGGTCTTGGTATTGCATGTATTGTTTTAGATACATTACTTGTCCAATTCTTTCAAAAATATTTGAGTAATAACTTATTATGTTCTAAGAGCTATGGCATATACTGAGGCTATGATGAAGTGAGATAGAGGAACGTTCTTGCTCTCATACAGTTAATATATATATATATATATATATATATATATATATATATATATATCTTGCTGTTTTGACTCTCCACTGCCCCCCAAATTTGGTCCTCCTATTATCCCAAGCCCTTCTTGGTTTATGAGTATTGATTACATTGACACTTAATTCTTGTCAGCATCCCTGTGCTTTCATTATTTTAACTTTTTTAAAACTTAATATTTAGTTGCATATTTATACCATTAGATAGTCTTCCCACTAACATTCATTTGGAACTAGAATTTATTTGCCTCCTACTAGTGAAATTCCAGAGACAAGATCCACCTCTAGAATCCAGATCCACCTCAAGAACTAATGACCTCTGTGACTTTTGGTAACCCCACAAAGAACTCAGGTGCTTAGTTCCCTTTAAATCAATTAATCACAAGGGAAATAGACTAAATTGTATTGTTGTAAAACTCTTGAATTTATAGATCCTTATGAAAAATAGTTTACAGATTCTTATGAAAAATGTATAGGTACAATTTTTATTGTTTCCAGTGTTATTTACTGATCTGTCCACTTTTCTTCCTCCCCATTATCCATCTACCTATTTGTGCACACATCAAAGAGTGTGGGAAGAGCAGGGTAGGGCTGGGTCTAAGAGAAGCTAGTATCAGGGAGCCAGAAATGACATAACTTGTTTCTGAAATCTCAGCAGATAAACTCAGTCACTGTGTTTCTGAGTTTATTGATCATTTGTTTTCCTGAAAACTTCAGGGTCCATGTTGCTTTAATACATCTCTGTACCTCTGTCCATCCTCTCCTCACTCTACGTCAAAGGACAGTTTTCTCCACTAATTTCTAGCTCAACTCCATGTTTCTGCCTTAATCCCAAATTCATCCACATCCCCTAAGGGTTTTGCTCTGTGAATTTTCTCTTCTATGTATGGCATCATTCTTTTTTTAAAGTTTATTTATTTATTTTGAGAGAGAGTGCAAGTGGCAGAGGGACAGAGAGAGATGGGGGTAGGGTTGGGGGTGGGAGAGAGGATCCCAGTGCAGAGCCCAACACTGGGCTCAAACCCACGAACTGTGAGATCATGACCTAAGCCTAAGTCAGACACTCAACCCACTGAGCCATCCAGGCGCCCCTGGTATCATTCTTTACTTCATTAAATTTGTCCCTTAAGGCTTCCAAGTTATAGGCCTCAGATATTCCCCTTATCTCTCCATTCACATACCCCCAATTATGCCCTAATTTTCTTTAAGACCACATGCCCTCTGTCTCTATATTCTTGACCTATCCTTGTTAAAGCCAACATTTGCAGAGTGTTATGTGCCAAACTATGTGGTAAGCACTTCCCATGGAAGATCTCACAAAACAGTAAACAAGCCATCATTTAGTACTATTATATTCATTTTACAGTTAGTGGGACAGAGAAGTAAAGTAAAATTATCAGCGTCATGCAGTTAACAAGTGGCAGAACAGGTTCAAATACAGGTCTCCCTAAACTGGTTTTTTAAGTACTAGGCTGTATGCTCCCCATTTGTTTTTCAAGTAATTGCTAGCTCTCCCTGTCCTGTCTATGCTGCAACAATCCATTTCAAAATTTGTCAGTTTCATATCCAGTAGTTTTTCTAGGCTTTTATTTTCCTTAAATAGAAAGCCTTCTCCTTCTGTGAAGCCTTCATTACTGTGGTGTAAGTATTTAGAGAAAATTTTCCCACTCTCTTGTGACATTGGACCTCCTCCTGAACTCCTTGTCTCTTTAAGTAACTCATCTTCCTTCATCCACCTCCAAAAAGTGTTAACTAAATACTGTGATCTGAATCTCTGATGTTCTTGTCAAGTTTCTTCAGAGAACTCAAAGTGGAGTCAATCAAAGTGAATTCTTTTCCTTATTTTAATTGCTCTAAAAGATAACTGCCTAAAGCAAAAAGAGTAGCAACATGTTATGGGTATGTAAATGTATTAGGGGATTATAAAAGTAAAGGTAAGGAAACTACAGCACAAAGGGTGGTTGGATGGAATGGACAATCTACTCTCTTAAGGTCTTTCATTATATGTGGCATGGATATTTGAAGGTACTTATTAAACATTTCTATTGTAAACCATAGGGTAACTACTAAACAATTTAAAGAGGTAGATTACTGATCATTTATTTTCCTGAAAACGTCGAGGTCTGTGTTGCTTTAACACATCTCTGTACCTGTGTCCATCCTCTCCTCACTCTACTTCAAAGGACATTTTTCTGTCCTTTTCTACAGGTTACTGGAGAAATGCGGTATAGTAGCACCGTCCACTCAAGAACAGGCAAAAGTAGATGATGCCAAGAGAAATCGTCTCAAGAGATAAAATAAAATCATTAAGAAATGCTCCATTAACAAAAGAAAAGATAGAATAGAAACTAGCTGCAAAATGGTAGATTTTAACCTATCTCATCAGCTGGTATATCAGCTCTAATTGGCTGTGCCAATATTACTGCACACCTCAAAATGAATAGTGACTCAAACATATGGAGGTTTGTTCCTCACTGCATGTGTTTTTTCAGTGGGTATCTAATGATTTCATAATAAATAGTCCATCTTATCTAATGTGTTAACTACTTCCCAATTATCAGACATTTAACTTATGGCCTTCTTTCTCCTGTTACAAATCATGCTACAAAGAATATCTACTCGAACATAAATCTATATTAACATTTCTGGCTATTTTCTTGGGCTAGCTTCATAGGGGAAAAAAAAACCTTTGGACAGCAATCATTTAATTTCTCAAATCTCTCGTTACTAAATTGTGTACAGACTTTTTAGAAAGTTGAAGAAAGCGTCATAAGAAACGGGAAGGCTTTTGATTTGTCAGTGTTTTCTTCCTAATTCACACTTCACCTCCTGAAGTTATTACAAGGATTAAATGGAAAGTGTTTAGTCATCTGCCCTGCATATAGTCAGGGCTCATTAAACGTTAACAATTAATATTGGGCAGTAGCACACAGCTACTGCAAAAAGCAAGAAATAGTGTTTGACTTCTTGGAGGCTCAGTTCCCTCATCAGTAAAATGGGCCTGGGTTACCACCCATTTCACACTAACTTTGTGTGACTTTATCATATGTAAAGCATATGACACAGTATCTGTGACGAAATAAACATTCAATAAATTTTCACTAATAGTATTTATTATTTTGTCTTACCGCAATTGAGAATTTCCTTGTTATCTCTTTTTCCATTTCCTTACCCCCTCCTATGTACACAGTCCCATTTCTATCTCCATTTGAAATATACTAAATGAAGGTAAGAATATAATCTATCTCATTATGTATAGTAAGGCAAAAAAAATGAAGTATGTCAGAAAATCTGTTCAAAGATAAAGGATATTATATGAAAGTATTAATAACCAATCACCAATGGCTTAGTTATCCCCCAACAGCAATTTATATGCCTATTATCATTTACATACCAATTTTGGTATATATGCCACTTAATTAAAACACTGGACTTTATTCATGTATGCTAAGTGTTCATTATCTGTGATTTATGTAATATGTTATATTCACAGTGCACATGAATGGCATAGAGTGCTATTTCTCAGGTGGTATCATAACTCAATATGTACTAATTGTTTAGAGTACTGGTTGAGAAGTATCTCAAGGCAAGATCTGGGCTTATTTGAAAGAATGTCATGGTCCATAAGTGCTATCTGGTCTGACCCCTGGAAGACAAGCAGCCCCTCATGCATGGAAAATTGCAATCCTAAGTTAGAGGGGATACTAGCTATGAGGAATGGCTAAGGAGACAAATATTAGAAAAATGAGTATATTTTTAATAGGTATCCTACATGAATATTTGCCTTTTTCCCTGAGTAACTTAAATCCAAAATGTGTAACTTACACCATCGGAAATTACCTTATTTTTAAATTAAATCTAACATAACGGTTATTTTTAGAGAGAAAGTTGATCTCAGGGGGTAAAGAAATTAAATGCTATTTCAAACCTTAAGGAATATACAGAATTTTGGTATGTTAAGATTTTAGTATCCTCAATACCTAAAATTTTAGATTCCATTAGATATTTTGAAATCATGAACATATAGGACATTGTAAATTTTGCAAAATGATTTGACACCTCTTAAGGTATTCTTCAGTTTTGTTTGGGAAGTAAGTTCTTACAGCAAGCACCAAGAAAAAGTCAAGATGTACTTTTTGTTAGAATATCAGCATGGTTTGGGCATCTAAGCAGTACACAAGATTACTACTCCATAGAGCTCACCTAAGATTGTAGCACAGAGTGATGTGCTCATGGTAGATCTATAATTTCCCATTTTCCAGAAAAAGTGTGCCCTAATATTTCATTCATTTTTCTCAGCCCTTAAGTCCAAGCGCATAACTGCAGAGCTCAAGCAGACAGAGCACATGTAACTGAACTCAACAAGTTTATCATTTCCTGGTCACTGGATTAATAGCTTTAAGCATAGGCTTGGAGAAATGTGGGAGCCAAGCACACCTCCACCCTTTGAGTTCTGAGTTTTATTTTAGGGAGAATTAGTTCTCTTACCCTAGAGAAAATGACCTCTAGTTTGATAACTTCTCAGTGACAAAATATATAGTAATTTTAATTTCTAATGCTAAACCCCATGAGCTACAGGATTTTGTATGTATTCCAAGTTCCTGGCACATAGAATGCACTTCATAAATATGTTCTATTCAAAGGAAAACTAATAAAACATACACTGAATATATTGAACCACAGTTTGTAAGTTTCCTCTCTTAAAGAGAAAATATTTATTTGTATAATATAAAGTGATTTATTTACATGTTTGCCATTTTGGGGGGCTGGAACCCAGTAGGGTTGTAAATGCTTAACTTTAACTTGGTGGATTTTGAAGCTGCATTGCCACCTTGTGGCTACTCATCTAAAGATAACCTTTTCTCCAAAACAAAAAGCAAATACTTTGTTTTGCGATCTATGGTGCAAGAAAACCTCTTGTGCACACACCCCGGTAACACACATGTGTACACACACACACACACACACACACACACCTCAAAGAACCAGAAAGTAGTGGTTTCTGTTTGGAGACCTGGGAAGGGGGTTTCTAAGAATGATCTTTTAATGCAAAGAATCTCTTTATGATAAAATCATCTAAGAGCCTATCTATTATTTTCAAATACATGATAGTAATATACTAAAAGTAGTGACATTCACTATAATATCATGATTTCAATAATTAAGTACAAAAACATCCTTCTATTTACCATCAAGAATCAAATATTTTTCTTCCTACTGGGTCAATAACTTGTTTACATGATAGTATGTATCATTTCTAATGGAATAGGGAAGTAAAGAAAACATACATAGTAAAACCAAATTTGCTTAGTTGACTAAGACTAGAAGTTTCCAAAGCAGCTTGTTTAAAAATCTTAGTATATGGTCAACATTATCCATTAAGAGTTATTTCTAGGGAACAGAACTGCACATTTAATAGAGATCAGAATGTAGGAGATACTGCATAAAAAATACTTTTAAAATAGTACTGTGATTTTTTATCTTGGAGAGACAATTTAAAAGGCACTAATATCTTAATGTTCTCCTTCGCAGGTAATGTATACTTTAATAATCTCTTCAACTTTGTTTTAAAGTCACATATTGCGTAGGATTGATTCAATTAATTTGGGAATAGAGCTTACTAACAGAAAACCCATGTCCACAGCTATTCTGATGCTAGGAAAGAGGTAAAGGCAATTTTCCAGGTAACCTTTCACTCAGATCATGTCTGTATTCAATGATTTTGTATGCAGATTAACCCTGCAGTCTCACATGCTAGGAAGATCAGTTAATTGCAAAATAATGATTTTAATCAAGAAAACGAATCTTAGATTCATTTATGTTCATTCTCATTCTACTACAGACTACGGTTTACAGAGCCCTTTTTTTTCTTTATATATAATTAACATTCATTGTGGAGAAACTGGAAAACAAAGACAAACAGAATTAATTTACCTGTAATCACACCACCCAGTGATGACCACTGTTAAACGTTTTGGTCTATCATCCAATTTTTTTTTTTTTTAAACTTGTAGGCCTTGGTAGATATCCTCTTAACTCTTAAGAGAATATCTAGAAGAGTGATTCAAAAAGCACAGTCCCCTCCCCTTGGTATGACAAAGGGACCCAGGAGCTAAAAACCAAATCTCAAGCAACTTGAGCCACAAATATAGAAAGTAATATTGTACACCAAACTGAAAAAAATACCATGAGTCCCTACTGATAAAAAATAATGTTTGAATAGATAGAGGAGAATATACAAATCCCCCAAATGGGAGAATTCCAAATAATTTCTGTAGATACTCTCTACCTCTTAAGTGCGAGCTGCACATAATGACTTTCCTCCAAAGAGCATAATCTAGAAAGTGGGGAGTGGGGACTTCCTGGTGCAGAAGAACCCTCACAAACGCAACCTCAGCCAGGTGATCAAGGTGCATATGAGTCATAAAACATGTTGATCATATGTACCCTTGATACAATGTATTGAGAAGGGCATTTTACTTCTGTTGTCTTTCTTGAAATATTTCAGAATTTTAGTCTAACCATTAAAAAAAAATCAGACAAACCCAAATGAAAGGACAGAAAAGGCCATTAAGTTCAAAACTAAGGAAATCTAAAGAATGAATGGACTTTAATAACATACCAATATTTGTTCATCAGCTGTGACAAATTTACCCTAATAGTGTAAGATAATGTAATAACACAGGAAATTAGGTGCATAATATATGGGAATGCTCTGTTCTTCACAAGTTTTCTGAAGATCTAAAACCATTCTAAAACAAAAAGTTTATCAGAAAAGATAAAGAAAAGCAAAAGGAAGTGTGATCCCCAGAGTAGCAGCAAGAGCAGCATCAGGGATCTTGTGAAACATTCAGATTATCAAGCCAGCTGGCCACCCAAGAGCTCTGATTTCAGGTGCTTCTCATTTTAGCTAAGACCATGTTACTTTTTCTTCAATTCCCAGGTGATGAAGAATCAGATTAGGCCTCTTGGTAGCATGTGATTATCCACTTGTCACATTTTATAGAAGCATACATGCCTCCCTGTCTTCTCAGTCTTCTCCGATCCCCATCTCCAACACCCCTTTCAGACCCCACTGTGATCATGTCTTCCAAACCACCTCCAGCACACACACCTTCTAGCTTTCCTGTCCCTACCTACATAAACTGTGCCAATTTGCATGTTTCAATTCTCTGGAGACAGAGGTGACCTTAGGCAAATTCCATAATCCTGCCGTACTTGAGTTTCTTCATCTGTGATTCGAGGATAGAAGAATATCTTCCTTATGAGGTTTTTTTGTGAGGGTTAGCAGTTAATACTCCTAAGATGTTAGGAGGAACATCTAGCACTTAATGAGGACCCAATAACTGTGACATGGAGCTAGCATTGGCAGTGAATGGCTTGCCTTACAAGTGTCTCTTCAGTTCTCCCAAAGCAACAGGTTTGGGTATGCAAAATAGTGGCTCAATAAAGATCGAGTGAATTGAATAGGTGAATTGAGTCCATTAAAATACTACTTCAAATACAGTGACCCTGCCACTAAGACCAGTCTTCTAAGGCACACTGACTTTGAGCTGGGATGTTGGAAATATTTTGTGTTTATATAATACTACTAGGATAGAGCTAGAGAATTGGTTGGGGAATATATATGACCTGAGAGTGAATTCATCTTACTTCAAGCTTCACCCCCTATGAATAACACCATTTTAATTTTTATCTAAGATTATTCTCCTTCCTGAGATCCTTAGAATTTCCATTAGCCTAACAGACAAGATTAGATAGAAAAGAAATCAGCACCCCAGGGACTGTTCTACCAGCAGGTGAGTAAGTGAGTATGTTTGCATAATGGGTTTAGATTTCGCTTATTTGCTCTTTGGAACAGGTTAAATAGAAATTCAACAATTTGCGTGCCATAAATAGACAAGCCCTGAGTGTTCTGGTTTGTTTTCCAGATGGGAATTAATGTGGTGGACTCCGCAGTATCAGGATTAGGTGGTTGTCCGTATGCAAAAGGTGCCTCTGGGAATGTAGCCACTGAGGATTTGATATATATGCTTAATGGCTTGGGGCTCAACACAGTAAGTAATTTAACATATTTTAATATTCATGCATGCCTTGCAGATACAAAGGGGAATGTGTCTCAGATTTGAGAAGCAATTTTGAGGTCAAAGTTTTACTACACTTTTGCTATCTGCTAAAATGCACAGTGGGAAAACACAATAAAAACTCTTTAGGGGGCTTTATAAAGTAACTTATTGCTATAGCCCCATCACCAATAATGCTACCATGTCACATTTTTATGGTGCTTCATGACCTCCAAAGTACTTTTTCATGTATCATCTGATTTGATTTCACACACTGTGAGTCAGAGCCTGTGTCTTTGCTGTTAGGATTGTTATTTTTGCCATTTTGTTTTGGATGGATGTTTTCCTAGGAGGAAATGGAGATCTTGATTTTCTTGCACTGACAACTAGGGCTTCTGGAAAAGGGCCCAGGGCACTATTGAAATGGTCAGGAAAAAGGAGAGCTTAACAGTACTTACCGCATGAGACACTAGTCTCTTTAAAAAAGAATAGTCTCTTTAAAAAAAAAGTACCTGGAAAGTCACATCCTCTAATATTCACCTAAATTACTGATTAGTTTTGCCGCATGCTTTTTTTTTAACTTTATTTATTTTTGAAAGACAGAGAGACAGAGACACAGAATCTGAAGCAGGTTCTAGGCTCTGAGCTGTCAGCACAGAACCCGACGCGGGGCTAGAACTCACAAGTGGTGAGACCATGACCCGAGCTGAAGTCGGACACTTAACTGACTGAGCCACCCACCCAGGCATCCCACCACATGCTTGTTAACATTACTTGAAAGCATCATCTGGATTACAAAATGGAATGTTGCTCCTCTCTCTCATCTTTTCTCTCTCCTCACACTACTTACATTAAAGGTCCTGCAGCACCATTTGCCACCACCACTTGGTTGGCCTTACTCCCCATACTCAATTTCACCTGAAGAGTGAAGTGCTACCATCTTCAAAAACTCTTCTAGTGTCTCCCTGCTTGATCCCCAGGTCCATACTGTTGGGTTCCTCACATTTGGGTTTCTATGCCAACCTGTGTGCTACTATCTCTGAACCTACCCTGAGGTTGTATAATGTATAATGTGTCTAGCTCCCCCTGCAGCCAGTGAATGATTATTACAACTGTTCCCTTTACACAGAGATGCTCCAGTGACATTTACTGGGTGATAGGTAATATCACCTGGGACTTAACACCAAAAGCCTGTCTTCCCTGGTTAGGAGAAACTCTTTCATTTACAAAATTCCCTAATCATTTCCAGTAAAAATGTATGCCGTGACTTAGATGACCAACTTGAACTTAGCTGATGCTTTCATGGTTATTATGTACCAGGTCATGTTCTAGACTTTGGGGGCTGAAATGCAAATAAGCCATAGCTTCATTCAGAAGAATTCACAATTTAAGGAGAGGATTGTTACACTGGGTAGGAGTTGCAATTCAACCAGCTACCCAGCTAATAAGCCAAGCTTCTCTGTAGAATTCCCGTGTCACCATGGCTCCCATGTCCAATCAATTACCAAGAGCCACTTGTAAGTTACTTTGGTTGTTTGTTCCTTAATACCCTTACTATGTCAGCACAATCCCTTATCTCTTTTCTGGGTATTCATCCTCTACACTGGTGTGCAGGCTTCTGACTTGCCTTTAAATCCATCTTCATGCTGCTATCAGAGGATTTCATCCAAAATACAAATGTGAATATGCCTGGTTTCTTCTCGAGCACCCAGAAGTGGGTTCTCATTTACTGAAAAGCAAAGCTGTGTTCTGTCACCTCATAGCGCCTAGTCATAACTTTTCAAGTCATCTCTGCCTATCATCCTACATATATAGTATCCATTTTTCCAGGTACTTTGTACTGTTCTTCTGCCTGCAGTGCCCCATTGGTCCTCCTTCTCAAAGACTTATACTCCCCAGGTAACACTCAAGTCAGGATTTACCCTTCCTGACACAGTTTCCTGACACATTCCTCACTACTTTCTTATCCTCAGTGGGTTGACTAACCCACCCTCTGCCCTCGTAATCAGCTGGGCATTACTCTGTCAGTGTCTTTAATTATAATACAGGGTCCCCCCACTCCCCTCAACAGGGCTCCACATTGCCTGCTTTACTGTAAACAACCTGAGGACAGAAACTTTATTCTCCATGAGGTTCTTGAAACCCCAGAACATATCATAGTACATGAGACCTATTTAAGCATCTGACAAATGACTCAATATTAAACATGCAATGTTATTTCATAATGGTCTCTGTTAAGTAAAATGAGAGAGAAAGGTCAAAATGAAATTTTTGGGTAAAATGTCAGCAAATTCCAGTACATACTTGTTATCAATGTTATCAATGTTGGGGAGCAAAGAAGACTGGTTATCTTTCTATTATTCCTTCCTGGGTGTAATTCAAAAATGAAAGACACATGTAGCTAATTATTCACAAAACTTAAGTAGCACTGGATTTAGGATATCAAGTAAGATGTGCCTACCATGTTCCACCTAAAGCCATTCTCAGGACGCAACCAATAAACTCAGACCAAAGCAAGTGTTGGTACCCTAGAACAACTTTATAGCAAAATTAAAATGAAAATCATTTATAAGTGTCACTTTACAAAACATTTCTCTTGATCATTCCCCAAAAACAAAGAACTACAAAGGAAACATTGCTCTACAAGTTTCTAGAGAGAAATCGGTTGTATTAAAATGATGATCTCCTTATGAGTCTTGTTATGAGAAGGCCCTGTGAATATTTATATTTGTCTATTTTAAGAAAAGGATGGACTTGTACATAAATATTAAGAATTACTTAATAGTCGGGTGCCTGGGTGGCTCAGTCAGTTGAGCGTCCGACTTTGGCTCGAGTCACGATCTCACAGTCCATGAGTTCGAGCCCCATGTCAGGCTGTGTGCTTGAGCCTGCTTCGGATTCTGTGTCTCCCTCTCTCTCTGCCCCTCCCCTGCTCATGCTCTGTCTATGTCTCAAAAATAAATAAAAACAATTTAAAAAATTAAAAAAAAAAGAATTACTTAATAGCACGAAAGCCTGAGTCTGTTCGATTTTAAGTCCATACAGTTTCTAGTCCATGTTAAGGGAGGACTTGAGAGTTTATGAAATGCTACCTGAGGGCAACCTCTGGGTAATCTACCTAATTCTGTCTCCCCTAGTGACAGTAGAAGTGCTGGGTGGAAACCTTGATAGGGACCTTTTGTTACACCAAGCCCAAGAGATGAGGGATATGCCCCAAACTTGGCCTTCATACCCAACTGCCTGTCATTCGTGGATTTATCTAAGCCTTTGTTGATCCTGTTTATGCTTTCAGCCAGTACAACCTCACAAACAAGTTCCAGATGTGTACTAAATACTACTTCATTTTATTTGACCTACAACTACTTCCTTCGATATCACACTGATAGTGTTTCTGAATATGGTTAAAATCATGCATTCACTTTTCTTCTATCTCCTATAGGTTGATCAAGTTTGTTTCTTTACATAGTAAAAAGATTTTCTTTCTTAAGTCCTTATCTATGAACTCCTCCAAACCATTCTAATTTCAATTGCCCTTCACTGGTATTTTGTACATTGTTTCTAGTTTTGTTACTGTCCTTCCTAGAGTTTAGGTACAACCTTGAATTACTCTGAGGTCTTTCAGGTATGGCTAGCCTATGATTTTATAGAAAGGGCAGATTCAAGATATGCTTTATTAAAACATAAGAAACTAAAATGCTCACTGCAGAATTCATGGAGACAAATGTTGCCTTCAGATCAACAATGAACATTTTGTTTAATAATTTTCAAATTGTGAATTAACTACTAATAAATGGAAATCTGTTTTGTCTTCTTTCTCCCTAATCCAACTGGTCTCCCTTCTTTTCCTTATCAGGGTGTCAATATTTACAAAGTGATGGAAGCTGGTGACTTTATTTGCAAAGCTGTGAATAAAACCACAAACTCTAAAGTAGCACAAGCCTCCTTCAATGCTTGACTTGAATAAATTTGTGACTTTAAGGCTGAGAAGATCCATTTCATCTACAGATACTCATCTGAAAATCATTACTATCAAGTTGTTCTGAAATGTGAAGTAATAGACAAGAGTGGGGGAAAAAGATATAATTTTAAAGTATATTACTGGACAAATTATGAAATCAGTGGAAAGTAATATCCAGTCATCGGTAAATTGGAAGCTGAAGTAAAACACTACAATTTGTAGATATGCTTTTGAACTTGGAGAAAAGTCTACTCTTTTGCTCCAATAGAAATAACTTTTTAATTTAGTAGATGTGAAAATTAACTTCAGGTTTCCCTAAGTATCAAATACTGTGTTAATACTTAATCAAGCTGGCTTAGCACAGTATACATATTGTCAGTGGTTTATGAGCTTCTGCGTAGTGTGCAAAGTGTGTGGCCTCAGTCCTATGCGTTATGCCTCTGGATCTCAACTTCCCATTTGCCAAGTCAGTTAAATTATGAACCAAGCGCCAAATCTCCATCTGACCGTACATAATTTTTAGCAATAGAACTTTTATATTTCAAGTATGGCTAACATCTGTTAACTATTTCAGCGACTTTATCTTGTTCCAAGAGGCTGTGGTCAATGGCAAGATGCCATATGCTGGAAACATTACGACCTCCCATGTTTGTGATATGCATCCAGTTTACCATAAGTTCTCTTTCATCAAGTTTAGTAAAAACAAGCATGGTGTTACTCAACTATTGAAAAATATAAGGTTCAACTGTCATCTCAGTGTCTCAGCTGCAGTGATAAGAACAGATTGATACATAGAGTATAATCCACTTTGGTAATTTTCAGGTCACATTGAAATTTGCCTGAGGAAATGTCACTATGATCCTAAGAATAGTAAGGCAGTTTTTAATTCATGAAACAAAATAAAACAAAACTGTTTTCATTGATTCCAGGTACTTTGATTAAATGTGATCACTTTTGGTTGACTTTATGGTAATTTTTAATGTTGAAATGGCTGAAATTTTATCTTTTGCAATAGAAAACATTGCCAGGAATAGCAAAAGTTAATATGTCAAAGTGGAGAGTAGGAGCAGAAAGACTATGTTAAGAAAAAGCATTTCTGTAACCTATGCAAATCATATGGGGACAGAATTATTAAATGCGGGTCTGAATCATCAGTTCTATTTATGTAGTCTTCTCCAGTAATACTTGGTGATCTTATCTTTGAATAAATTTTAATATAACTTTAAATATGAAAGTGAGCACTGTGGACTTTCTATAAATATTCATCACAACTATTTAAATAAAAAATTTTAAAAAATACGAGAACTATTGATTACAACTAACTTAACTTTAAAGATATTCGTAATAAAAGTCTCAAGGGAAACATATTGGTAATTGACAAAACCAAACTAAATTCCCAAGAAGAAGCCAGCTTATCAGGTTGAGATGGGTATTAGAGCAGGAGCCTGTTATCTAGAGTGCTACCTCTTTGCATTTGGGTTAGTGTTGGCAGGGAGGTAATGCAGGGGCAAACAATCACAGAACTTCATGGATCTGCCTGCTACATCTCCCTTATGTCTCTCTTTTCACAGAGAACACAGCCCTGTGCAGTGGGGCAGTAATGGGACACCTGCCCTAGTGTGCGCAGCTGGCAATGTACCCCATGTTCTAAAGACTGAATTTTCCTCTCTTCTAGAACTGTGGAGTTCTTAGTTATGAGATATCCGGAAACCGATCTTTTGGTACAAACTGCTTATAGAAACAGCCAGGATCAAAACTTTGCTGTTTTGAAACACAAACCATACAGTCTTCAAGTAATCGGAAAGTAAGCAGAGCAAGTAATCGGAAACCCCAGGTGCAGCTTAGCACACACTTAAACAGCGCAAATATCAATCTACAGATTCAGTTCCGAGAATCCTTCAATGTTTCCTATTCACACTCACAAGAAGGTCCATGTTTTAGTTATTTGTTATCCTTTCCCCACCCAAACCGTATAAACCTTTCTGCTGAATTAGAGTTTTATTTCTGATTTGTGGTGAAAAACTCAATCAAGCACATAAAGCTACCTGAAGTCCATAGGCAGAATCCCACCAAAGCCATATTTCAACTAACCGGGAAACCCTGGAATCATTGTAGGACCCACCCAAACAACCTGCACAGAAACCCATGTCAGAGTTAGCCATGGGGAAAGTCTTTAGAATGGCAAAGAAATTATGACCTTTATTGAAATACTTATCAAAATAATCTTGTGGAATCTGCCCTTAAGGAAAATATCCTGTGTTCTAGAATATGTAACATATTTTATTACATGTATATGTTGATGGCCTATTATAGATGGAAACTAAGATGAAGTCCTCTGAAAGCTACAAATTTTCTAAGTTCCAGATTCATGAAATTCACAAAGCAAATAAACAGGAAACTGACTCTGAATTTCTGAAAAAATTCAACTTGCCCTTTTATGTTATTTATTCTGATTAACATTTAGCTGGACTTACATGGCTATTCATTTCTATATATGTGCATGTCTCCGAAATGATCAACTCCAGGTATGAGAGTGATAAGTTGCACAACATTGAATAAGTTAGCCACAAATAGCATCCCTATCAGAATTGTCAAGAAGAGATAAAAGTAAGGCCTGGGCGCCAGCCAGAAATCTAAATTGAGGTAACAGCCAAGTGAAGAATTGCTGTGAATACCAATAATCATTTACAAATTGCTTTTGTAGACTAGAAGATAGAAGTTTTGTAGATGTGGGGTAGATCGAGAAATTAAAAGAATAGTTTTGGAGACAGAAAAAGGGAGGAAGAGATTGGGCAAGAGAGAGGGAAGGAGGAGAGGTTCAGAAATGGAGGGAATAAAGGTGGAAGAAAAAGAAAGGAGAGGGGGTTAAACTATTGTCTGTCTTGAACAGCTCTAATAGAAAGCACATTCTGCTATGGTGGAGTCCATCAGCGAGGCTGCTATAAATTGAACATAATAAAAAGCCTTTACTCAGTAGGCTTATGCAACAAAACTTCTCTCCAATATTTTAGAAATATTGTTTTTTCACCATCATTTAGTTCAGTAGCTCAATTATGTTATAAGCAAAAGTTTGTCTACACTTTCCTCTTTTCTTGTCTCAAGGCATTGGTTCACATTCAGGCTACTGCTCCTCAGGGTCACAAGATGGTCAGTATACTTCCCAGCCTCACATCCCACACAGTGCTCAGCCACTGTGGAGGGTTTTGTTGTGAATGTGGTTTTGTTTGTTTTGTTGTTTTGTTTAATCAATTAAGACTTTTTTCCCACCCCTATCCCAAACTTCTCATGTTTCACTGGGAGTAACTTCATTACATGTTCCTTCCTTAAAGGTAAGGTGAGAGGGGAACAAGCCATTAGAATAGACCAACTATGGTCACTGATCACCTTTAACAGATCAGTGAAATAGTGGGGGAAAAAAAACCTGATGCAGAGCACATTTTATGGTGAAATGATAGGGGAGTTGAGGCTAATGAGTTAACAAGCATAAGGAAGGACCATATTTACCTCCTCTCAGGAGCAAAGGATGGAAACAAAAGTTTTTAAAGTTGAAGGGTATAGATTTTAAGGGGGAAAGTAGCTAACCCTGCTAATTTTTTAAATGAATACAGGAAGTGAGGTCTTCAGACATTAGTTGGGGGTGGAGTGAGGGCTAGAGAAGAATGGTAAAGCTTGAAACTCACCTAGAGCAGTAGTACAATTTAACTTAGTCTATCCAACTTTTCCAGGGGCTGTTATATGTCCAATGCAAGTATGGGTCCTCATGCTATGTTTACCACTTCATTTGACACTCCCACCTACTGGAAGCCCATCCTGGTTTCTGGGGACCACTCTATGCACTTCCCACTATCTCTCTGGTCCCATGTCCTCCACCTCAAAATTTTTGGTCTCTTCCTTGTCTCCTATTTGACTCACATACAAATTTGCCTACATGCCCACCAGTCAAAATGTGTTCCACTGCCCGCAGGGTTATCATTGCTTGGGACTTTTTGAGAAATGCACAATCTCAGGCTCTATCCCAGGCCAAAATCCTCACAGGACTCATATGCTCACTGAAGAGAAGCACTTGCCTGTTTGATACCTCCTCTTGGGTGTCTAATGGGCATCGGAAGCTTTTGTTTTTTTAATTTTTTAATTTATTTTGAGAGAGACAGAGATAGCATGAGCAGGGGAAGGATAGAAAGAGGGAGAGAGAGAATATCCCAAGCAGGCTCCACACGGTCAGCACAGAGCCTGATGTAGGGCTCCAACTCAGAAAACTTTGAGATCACGACCTCACCCAAAACTGACAGCTGGATGCTTAACCAACTGAGCCACTCAGACACCCCTGAAGCTTTGTGTATTCAAAATACCTGTGCCACTTACCCCTCTTGCATTGTGCTATGGCCCAATGTCTTTGCTCCTTGAAAAGGCAAGATTCAGACCCACCTCAGATGCTTTATTTTAGTTATTCTTTCTGCCTGTAATGCTCTTTTCCTGGCTCTTAGCCTGGCTCCTTCTTGTTATTCAGATTCAGCATCAATATCACCTCTGTAGTAAGTCTTTGTGGAAAACCCAATTTAAGGAAAGGCCTCGATTACTTTCTCTCACATTAACTTGAACTTTTATTATAAAATTTTTGTTTATTTAGTTGTTTATGATCTTTCTTTCCCCAATAAGATATATGCTCCATGAGAACAAGGGCTTTGTTACCCTCTTTAATTTTACTTCCTTAGTGCCCAGAACACACTGCTCAGGCCTGACACAATAGATGTCTAGTAAATGTTAGTTAGAAGGAAAAATAAAAATAGGAAGTAATTTAAATCAAATATTTAATAATTTAATCAAAGGAACCATTCTATGTGAAGTCTGCCTGTTAAATATATTTAATTTTTCCCTGAGCCCTTAGTCATTCTTTAGGATTTGTCTCCTAGTAATTTGACAGCAATTTTTATTCAATACTTAAAATCTATGTTGAATGATTGCACTAAGGAATGGAAACATATATACATCAAGAAGGTTATGAAATTGTAGAGTAATTTTTTAAAGCAGGAATAAACCATAAAATTGGTCCAAAAGTGGTAATATTGAAAACCTTCCTGAGATGGAAGAAAGATATTAGCTATCATAAGAAGCACTTGTAATTCCTTTTTATCTCTACATCTCTCTTACACAAACACACCACACACACAGTCTCATGAAAGCATAAATGACTATTCCAGTTGGGCCAGTAAGGGTCAGTTTTATCATCTAAACTTTCTAGAACCATTCAAGGAACCAGAACTGCATTGCCTATTTATAAGTCCATTGTAACAGGTCATCAAGGAGAGAAATTGTGTTGTCAGCTGTCATCTGTGTAATCATGAGATATAAAAGTTCCACAATGATTTGATATCAAGGCCTCATTGATTCAGTGTTCCTACAGTAGTTCTCATTTACAGGTATTTCAGAATCAAGTCTCAACATAGATATCACCCTCAATTCTCTATGGCTGACACACAAACTTACTGTCTATGGTCTCACTTCAGGCTGCACCTTTGATCCGTCAGTGAAAGATGAGAGTGTGGAGGGTGTGGACAACAATAGTGATACCTGGACTTTGCCTCCAAAGATTCTGATTTAGTTGGTCTGGAATAAGACTTCAAGCATGAATTTTTTTGGTTTTATGTTTTTGTTTGGTTTTAATGTATAGAAGGTAGTCTCCTGTGAAGCAAGAGTTTAAATCTCCACTCTAAGACAGTGTTTTTTAAAAATCTGTTTCCAGGACAAGCAGCATCAGCAACATGGCTTACTTTTTTTCCTAGAAGTTTTACCCAGATAAACCCAGATCATTTAGGAGTCAGATGACAAAATCTGTACCATTAATGTGTTTATACTCTAGAAATGAGGAAAAGCAATGTAATACAAATTCATTAGAATGTGATTAGAATTTAATAGAAATGCAAATTCTTGGGCCCCAAGTCAAATCTACTAAATCAGAAGCTAGAGTGAACTTCTTTCCAAAACAGTGATTTACCACCCTTGCAGTTGGGGGGGGGGGGGGGAAATAGACCAGAGTCAGTTTATTACATGTTTCACATTCACACAGCAAAGCATCCTTTCAAACTAACACTCATAAAATCCAAACAGCCATTTCCAATGTGAAAAAATCTTACAGGGGAATCAACAGAATATGCAAAACAAATGTCAACGTCTCCTATAACATTCCTCCCCTTGACAGTTTGCCAGCTCCATAAGATGCAAGAACTAGGTGAACAGGCTAATCATAAGAATTTCTCCAGGAGACTTAGGTCAGAGCTACATTCCACCAGTTTTCTATCTATGGTATTCTTCAAACCCTTAAGTATAAAAGTAAATTAAAATGAGTAATAGGAACATTTGGAATAGTTATAAAGAAAAACTAGAAATAATGCCTCAATTTAGGGAAGAAGATTCATTCTGTTATGGAAACTACTTTGCCCAAGGAGAGAGAAGTTATAACGGACCTACTGCATATCCATCAGTCTGGAGTCTTCTTGGTACTATCTGATACATTACTTATGGCTATACAAACCTTGGTCATTTTACCTAATAACTTTAAACTTCAAACCTCAGTTCCTTCACCTATAAAACTTAAATAGTACCCCTTGTTTACAGAGCTGTTTTATTTCCTGAAATACTTACAAGCATTTGACAAAGTACTTGACATGTAGTAAAAATGGTAATAGTTAACATTTATTGACCACTTACTATCCCTAGCTATGGAACTGCCCTTAGAGTGTAACTCCTCCTCCATTATGAGTTGTTTAGTGCTCAGGCTCTTATTAAAGATCATCCTTCATCCTGTTCCATGTAAAGGGGACATGGTCTTGAAGAGCTTGCCATGATTCCAAAAGAGATGGATCACCATCAAATCCCAGAAACATGTAATCTCAAGTTGACAAAGTCCCATGCTTATGATGCTCCATCATTGAGCTATGAATTCTGCATGTCTGTCTCTTTCTTACAGCAGTCTCAGTACCCTGAGTTACCTTTAACATTTGTGTAAAGAAAAAAAAAATCTGTGTTTTAAACAAAAAACAGTATGTCTTAGGTTTGTCATCTCTTAAGGTCTTCACAGATGTTGAGGATCAGAGGATTTCAGGGTAGAATTATGGACAATAAGAAGGGAGAATTATGTGATGACAAATGTTAGAAGCATGCATAGGGATAGATGTGTTTTTCTCCAGGGGTTTATGCACGCATGTGAAGGATGATGGCCAACACAGACATTGCCATGCTCCTAGTCTGCTTCTTCCTCCTGGCCTTTTACCACTTAGGTGAGTAGAGGCTATTACTTAGACCCACTGGACTCAGTGCAGCACCATCATTAAGTATTTTGTGTGTACAGGAAAGGTTGTCCTTCAAAACTGTCATTTGGGAAAGTCATGCATCCAGGTCAGTGACAGTATCTTTTATTTAAGAAAATTTTAATTTATTTTAAGAAATTTTTAATGTTTATTTTGGGGGGAGGCAGGACACAGAGAGAGGAGACCTAGAATCTGAAGCAGGTTCCAGGCTCTGAGCTGTCAGCACAGAGCCTGACGCAGAGCTCCAACTCATGAACCTTGAGATCATGAACTGACTGAGCCACCCAAGTGTCCCAATGATACTATCTTTTACAATTAGAATTATATTGTGTTTTTCCAAATAAAAAATTAAATTTCACAAATGTATAGTCACATTCAGTTTCCATATTATGTTGCTATTGTTAACAAAGATAGTATCAACTATATTTTTTGTTTCATCAATATTGTTAATATAATACATTAACCAATTCAAGCACCCACATTATTCACTAAGTTTCTTTCCAAATGATTTTCAATTGTCTCTAAAACTCCAATGCAGACTGACGCAAGAGGTATTTTCCACTTTTCAGATAATTCAAAAGAACGTAAAAAAATTTCCAAAACAATTTGAGTGAGCCAAAAAAACATTAGCTTCATTGCAAAATGAATAGGCGTCCAGAGTTGCAAGTCAGTAGTTTTGAAGGGGTATCATTTATTTTAATCTTAATTTAAAAAAATAAATAAATAAAAATTTAAAAAAAAATTTTTTTGTTTTTTATCCCATAACTCAAAAATAGTACCATTTATGTAGATGAATAGGGATAGGCTGTTAAAGATCCCAGATTTTCTAAAGTGAGTGAAAATTTCTACTTTACATGCAATTTTCTCAATAAACATTTCTGTAGGCATTATTGTCATGGTCAGGATTTATTTGTTCTCCTATTTTAAAAACTTCTCACAACACAGAAGACAATTCCCAATATGGACTTCATCTACCATTCTAGTTTAACTTTGTTATCTTTTACTACCCTACCCTCTAAGACCTCTAATGAAATAACCCTCAAAATAAATCACTACTTCTCAATGTCCTGCTTCTCCTCATGCTCATACCTTGGCCTTTGATAACCTTCTCCTGCTTGCATGCAGCATGTTCCCACTGTAATTTGTTCATACCTTATCACTCTTCTGTGTGATTGTTTGTTACATACCCATGTATCTGACTGGACTGTAGTCTTCTGAAATTCAAAGCCTCTATCATATGGACCTGTATATCCCCATTGCCTCTCCTAGTATCTAACATATATTATATAGGGCCTCATGAGTGAATGTTTCATGAATTAAAATAATTGACATAAATGTATCTTTTTTTTTTTAATTTTTTTCAACTTTTTTTTATTTTATTTTTGGGACAGAGAGAGGCAGAGCATGAACGGGGGAGGGGCAGAGAGAGAGGGAGACACAGAATCGGAAACAGGCTCCAGGCTCCGAGCCATCAGCCCAGAGCCTGACCCGGGGCTCGAACTCACGTACCACGAGATCGTGACCTGGCTGAAGTCGGACGCTTAACCGACTGCGCCACCCAGGCACCCCAAATGTATCTTGATAATATGGGATTTATTATCAACTTCACTTATTTGATTTCATTAGCTAACAGTCTCAGTTGTTAGTGAGATGTATAGGGCAAAATATATGCCCTGCCCTCAGTGGTTTAAGACTATGTTGTTGTGGCAAACTGTGCCTTTATTTCCTAATTTGGAAGAGCTCTCACTATTAAGTCACCTCTTGACAGTTTCTATTTCACCTACTATTTAAAAATCCCTGAAGATGGGGGGGGGGATCTCAGCAGAATCTTAGTTAACAGCAAAGATATATTTGATGTTTGAGTCACTTTTTCCTCCAAGTGCGTCATGTACAAGTTAGTAAGCTGTTAATAAAACTTATAGACTCTCTTGTGAGTTAAAAAAGCACAAGTGCAAATCAGGGTTCTTGCCTATATGTATCAGAGTGGTACATTTTATTAATTCATTTAACAAGTATTTTTTGAGCACATATATTAAATAAACAATTCAGTAAGTTCTGAGGTTTTAATCGTAAACAAAACAGATGAAGTCCTTATCTGTATCAATGTTACCTTCTAGTTCTGGGAAGGTACCTCAGCCCAAGTTACAGAGCATAGTATATATTGAAAAATATAAAATTTGAAACTCTGGAAGTCTAAGCCTTTGGATACTTTATAAACTTGATTTTTTCACCATTTATCAAGTATTTACTAATGAAATATAGAATAGTAAGACAAAAAATAACAATGGAACCAACAAAGGGTTTTTTGACAAGATAAAACAACTGACATGCCATTAGCTAGACTCACCTGAAAAAAGAAGGCTTATATAAAAAAAAATCAGAAACAAAGACATATTCTAACTGATACCAAAGCAACACAAAGCATTTTAAGAGACTACTGTGAATTATACACCAACAAATTGAACAACGTAGGAGACATGGTTAAATCCCTGGACATACAACTTAACTAGACTGAATCATGAGTAAATAGGAAATCTGAATAGATTACTAATAGGGAAATCGAACAGTGATTAAAATCTTCCCAACAAACAGAAGTCCAGGACCAGACAGATTCACTGATCAATTTACTAAACATTTAAGCAAGAGTTAATACTAATGTGTCTCAAAAACTTCTAAAACCATAGAAAAGGCAATACTTTCAAAATCATTTTACAAGGCCAGCATTACTCTGATATCAAAACCAGACAAGCACACCACAAAAAAAAAAAAAAAAAAGTGCCAAGATTCCTAAGAAACACAGATGCGAGGATCCTTAATAGATATTAGAGAAGTAAATTTATTAATACATGAAAAGGATGATACCATGATCAATGGGATTTCAGGAATGCAAGGATGGTAGTTCATCTGAAAGTCAACATGACACATTTACAAAATGAAGGATGAAAATCCTATAATCATCTCAAAATATGACACAATTCCATATACATTTGCAGTTTAAAAATTTCTCAATGAAGTGGATATGTAAGGAAAATATTCCAGCTTAATAAAAGGCATATTTTTTTTCAATTTTCTCAATGTTTGTTTTTGTGAGAGAGACAGAGTGTGAGCAGGGAGCAGGAAGAGAGATAGAGAGGTAGACACAGAATCTGAAGCAGGCTTCAGGCTCTGCATTGTCAGCACAAAGCCCGACGTGGGGCTTGAGTTCACAAATCAGGAGATTGTGACCTGAACTGAATTCGGTCACTTAACTAACTAAGCCACCCAAGCACCCCAATAAAAGCCGTATTTTAGAAGGCCACAACTAACATCATACTCCAACAGTGAAAAACTGAATGCTTTTCCTCTAAGAGCAAGAACACGACAAGATTTTTCACTCTTACCTTTTAAACAACATAATAGAAGAAATCCTAGCAAGAGCAATTAGGCAAGAGAAAGAAAAAAAAAATCTATATTGGAAAGGAAGAAGTAAAACTATTACTATTTGCATATGACATATATAGAAACTACTAAAGCCCCCACTAAAAAGCTTTTGGAACTGGTAAAAATTTCAGTAAAGTTGCAGAATACAAAATCAATGTATAAAAATCTTTTGTACTTCTCTACACTAATAACTATCAGAAAATATTAAAATAATTTCACTTATTACATCAAAAATACTTAGACATAAATTTAACCAATGAGGTAAAAGACTTGTATACCCAAAACTTTAGGACATTGATGAGAAATTGAAGACACTAATAAATAAGATATTTGTTACCATGGATTGAAAGAATAACGTTAAAGTGTCCATACCCAAAGTAACATGAAAATTTAATGCAATCCCCACCAGTTCCAATGGCATTTTTCACAGAAAGAGAGTAAATTATTTTATAATTGGTATGGAACCACATAAGACCTTTATGAGTCAAAGCCATCTTAAAAGAACAAGGTTCGAAATATCACAATCCTGGATTTCAAAATATACTGCAGAGCTTTAATAATGAAAACAGTGTAATACTAGCACAGACACATAAATCAATACAACAGAATAGACTTCCCCAAAATAAACCCAAGTTTATATGGTCAAGTAATATACAATGATGGAGGCCAGAATATATAGTGGGGTAAACAGTCTGTTCAATAAATGGTGTTGGAGAAGTTGGACAATTATAGGCAAAAGAATAAAACTGGACCACTTTCTTATACCATATACAAAAAATCAAAATGGGTTAAAAACCTGAATGGTCCAGAAACTTCAAAATTCCTAGAAAAAAAGAGCCAGTAAATTCTTTGACATTGATCTTGGTGATGATTTTTTGGATTTTATCACAAAGCAAAGGCAGCAGCAGCAGCAGCAACAACAATAACCGGGCTACATGAAAGTAGAAAGCTTCTGCATCAGCAAAAAAATGAAAAAGTTAATGAATCTGAGAAAGTATTCTCAAATCATGTATCTGTGAGGGTTAGTATCCAAAATGTATCAAGAACTCCTGCAACTCAATAGTGAAAAACACACAATCCAATTTTAAAAGATGAGGGGATCTGAATAGTTATTTTTGCAAAGAAGACATACAAATGGCAAACAAGTACATGTAAAGATACTCAACATCACTAAGCATAAGCGAAATGTGAATCAAAACTATGAGGTATCCTCCCACCTGTTAGAATGGTGATCATCACAAAGACAAATGTTGGCAAGAATGTGGAGAAAAGGGAATCATTATGCACTGCTGGTGGGAACATGAACTGGTGCAACCACTATGGTTAACAGTATGGAGTTTCCACCAAAAATTAGAAAAGAAAACTACCATATAGTTGAAAAATTATACTTCTGAGTGTTTATCTGAAGCAAACAAAAACTCTGTCTTGAAAAGATATATGCACCTTTATGTTTATTGCAGAGCCAAGAAAGGGAAACAACCTAAGTGTCCATTGAGTCATGAATGAATAATGTGGATATATGGATAGGATGCACATATGTGCATGCATATATGTGTATATCTATGTATATATGATGGAATATCATTTATCTATGAAACAGAAGGAAATCTTGCCATTTACAAGGATGGTCCTTGAGGACATTATGCTAAAGGAGGTGAGACAAAGACCTAGGTCTTATGATCTCACTTGTATGTGGAATCTTGAAAAAATTGACAAAAACTAGCTCTTAGATACAGAGAAGATATTGGTGGGCATTAGAGGTGGTGGGGGGGGGTTGTGGAAAGGGAACACAGGTACAGAGGATTAAAAAGGTACAAATTTTTGGTTATAAAATAAGTCACAGGGATGCAGTACAATTTTGTGACTGTAGTTAGTACTCTACTGCATCTGCAAAAGTTGCCAGTGGAATGAATCTTAAAAATCCTCATCACCAGGAAATTTTATTTGTAATTGTGTATGATGACAGATGTTAGACATTTTGTGATCGTTTTATTATACACAAATATTGAATCATTATGTTATATACTTGAAATATGTTATAGTTCAATTATACCTCAAGAACAAATAGCATGTATTTTTTCAGGACCTATTCAACAGTTAGGATTGTGATTGCCTCCTATTATCAATATGGAGGTACATGGGTGCAGTTACTAATGTAGTGTCATAGGTAAGAAAATGTCTGACTCCCTTTTTGGTGTATAACTACTGGCAGTTTTTTAAATCTCCCTTCCCTATCCTTCTGTGCCACATCTGGTCAAGCTAAAAAGAAAGCCCACTTGCTTTCCATTGGGGCTAGTGAAGTTCAAACCATGCAATCACCAGCAACTAAGTTCCAACTCTACAGGAACCTCCACCTTGACTCTACCTCCTAGCCACAAAATCCAGGGCCAATCATCCCCTGCGTCTGCACAAGCCATTTTTATATCTGCTTGGATATCTTCCTTAATCTTATCAGAAAGATTCAAGATGTGAGGAATATATCTCTTCGTATCTTCTTGGTGTATGTAGTAGCATCAGTCTCAATATTTGAACCAATTTGGGTAAAAGCCCATCCCATCTGTATAAGTGATCACGATACTGTAATGGTATCTTTCTGCTTCACGATGCTGAAAATATGTTATTTTTCATCTTTATGCTGGTTTCCTCTGGTCTCAAAATAACTTCTATAGCTCCAATCTTTACATTCACGTTCAAGGTCAGCAAAGGGGGCATTAGCGTTCTTGCTACATCTGCCTCTTTATCTGGAAAATTATAGCTTTTCCATTGTCATTGGCCAGAAATGTGTCATCACTATACTTAGTTGTTGAAGAGTCAGGGAATTCAAGCATTTCATTTGGACATTCTGCTACTCTAAACAAAATCGTAATTCTATGTACAGAAGTGAGACTGGATCCTGAGAAAGCAACTGTCAACCAGGCCAAATAGGGGCCATGTTGTACAATGTGCTAGAGATGTAACTATGAGTCAAATCATCCATGGTTCCTTATAGAAATGCCTAATAGGGGGAAATCAAAATCACATCAAATGACAATTATACTTGTAATAAGTGCTATTAGGAAGAAATTTATCTTTTTCCAACCTCATATAGTGGAAGGTATGACCTTGTCAAATGCGTCCGTCTACATGGCATGGTTCGTGAGATGAAGTCTAAAAAATATTAAGATAGGAAAGACCATTGCATGTGAAAGGGGCATTATGTGTTAAAACCCTTTGCAAGGAAGGGGTAGGGTGCATATGGGAAACTCAAAGGCGTCTAGTGCAGCTAAAGCACAGGGAAAAATGGGGGAATATGGATGTGTGGACATGAGCTGGTTAATAAAGAGCTCATAAAAAACACAAGGAATTCAGTTGGGCAGATACTTGGGAATTATGTTTACAGCCTCAAAGCTCTTCTAAAACCATGTGCTCAGTGCTTAACACAGTAATCACTCTGCACCTATCTAGTGGTTCAGTAGGAGGAGAAATTTTAAGATTACTAATTTTTTTTTAAATGTTTATTTTTGAGACAGAGACACAGAGCACGAACAGAAGGAAGGGCAGAGAGAGAGGGAGACAATCTAAAGCAGGCTCCAGGCTCTGAGCTGTCAGAGCAGAGCCCGACATGTGACTGGAAACCACAAACCATGAGACCATGACCTAAGCCGAAGTCAGACACTTAACCGACTGAGCCACCCAGGCACCCCAAGATTACTCAATTACTTAAGAATTTTGCCATGTCATATCATTTCAATAAATGTTTCTCAACCACCACCCAATTCCTTATGACTAAGCAAGTATGAAGAAGATAGATCTTTCCTCCTATTGACTGGCTGTTAAGGAACTTTAAGAATGAGAACCAGATCTTTTATAAAATCATCTTGAGATTCTTGTAAGGGGGAAAAGGGAATGAATGTTCAACTCTTTCCAAATTACTGACCATAAATTTGATTTTCTACTGAAGGTGAGGAGCTGTAGTATCTACATTAAGAGAAATTTTTTTCTTTGTATCTGGACACTCATATCTGAATGAGATGATAAAATAGTAGAATATGTTCCACAAAAATCAATGGGGGTATAGCGACAGACTAGAGATGCATAAGTCTAAGTGGAGAATCAATATGACTTTGTGTTTTCCTGTTTTGAACTGGATAATAAACTAAATATGGAACAACGTGAGAGCGTGGAGAACAGTAAGGAAAAATAAATCTTCATATAATTAAGTTTTATTTGACTCTGCAGAATGTGTAATAGGTTTAGCATTATGCATGGGGCAACCTAGATCATTCATAAATGGTTAGATCCTTTTCAACAAAAAGTTAATTCACGTACTTGAGAGGAATTTCTATAAACCCTAATCTACATAGCCTTAAAGTTCTGGGTCTTGTTTTCTAGAAGTATCAATTAAAGAATTAATTATGTCTTTCAACTTCTTTGTAACCCTCAAAGCACTTAAAACAGTGACTACAAACTGCTGATATGTAGGTATTTACTTGATGCTGTTTTTGTCAGTATGTAGGCTTTTTTTTCAGGAATATTGGCATTGTTCTCAACAACCTGTATTAGAAGTTTTCAAATCTACAGTTCTTTGTAGAATCATGTCCATGTGAACCAATAGCAAGTACTTAGAATGGAATTAATAAGACTTTTATTGATTCAAGGTGCTTTGCACCAGCTGTCAGACACAGACCAGACTCCTTAGCTATTCTTCACCCTGAATTCATAAAGAATAGCATCCCCATAGGACAATTTTAATTGGAAGCATATTTCCCCCATAATGCAAACTCAGGGTCACAACAGGTAACCTCAAAGATTGTTCCACCATATGTTATCCCCAGAAAATATATTCCCCAAATATCATGATACACAAGGGGCAGAGATTACATAAGTCTTAAGATAAACTTCCCATCAAGACAGTTTACCATAACCAAATGGTTGGGTTTCAAATGAAGGCAAGATGCAATTTAGATTCTGTTATACATTAGGAAAACGAAAATTATGTTACCCACCTGTTTGAGGGCCTGTTACTTTTACGCTAAGCTTCAAGGGTGCTTCAAGGTACTCAAGGATGAGAATATATGGTCATATATTCTAGAAACCAGAAAACGTAAGGCTTTTTATTACAGTAAGATTAAATGTATGGTACCATTTTCACAGACAACAAAAGGAGTCTATTAGTAACGTAATTCAGTTAACAAATTTTAATTAACACAAGATACTTTGCAACATTTGTGTTTACCTACAATTATAGTTGAAATTTTAGGTCAACATTCAAAATTTAAGTATTAAATATAATTTTAACTTCATGAGAAAATATTAAGCCTTCAAAAATGCTAAGATTAAATGCATAAATTTTCAAATCTGATGTATCTATTTCCAAATCTTTGCTATATAACTGTCTAGGCATTAATAATAATCAAGTCTAACATACCTGTCTTTTAAGTAGTGTAAGTTAAATCATAGTAGGTCTTAATTAGTTTGGGTAGCTATAACAAAGTACCATGGACTGGATAGCTTATATCTGAATTCATTTCTCATGGTTTTGGGGGCTGAAAGTGAGATCAGAGTTCCAGGATGATTAGGTTTGGGGAGATCCCTCTCCCAGGTTTGTAAACTGCCGACTTCTTATCATCCTCACACGGAGAAAGGAAAACTAGAGAGCTCTCTGGGTCTTTCTTATGAGGACACCAATCCCATTCCTGAGAGCTCCACCCTGATGACATCAAGTCCTTCTTAAGGCCCACCTCCCAATGCCATCACATGGAGGTGTGGGTAGGATTTTAAAATACAAATTTCAGAAGAAATCCAATTATTCAGTCCACAACTTAATACTAGAGTTGAATTGAATGAATTTTCTTGTTACTTTCCTATTTAATTCAGGACAGCCAGTAAAGAGTGCAAATCCAATGTGTTGTCAAAATGCTTTAATGCTGCTGTGATTGGTATTAAATTAATTACACCAACACCTTTGCACATTAAGTCATCCTACTTGACTTTAGGCTCCAAGGGGGAAGGGTTTTTTTTTTTTTCCCCACATCCAGGTTCACCACAAGCATGGGTATGTAATTGGATCTCAATAATTATTCACTATGTTGGCTTCATATACTTTCAGGGGTGCCTTAAGAAATTACATTGGAGTAGGACAATGGGAACCAAGAGAAATTTTGTATGTGAAAGAAAATGGCATCCAGAAAATTATAAAGCTACCTATTCTAACAACCCAAAAATGTTTTTAAGCACTGTGGTCAGTGATTGGTTAGACCAGGAAACCCATGCATGGCTCACTACCATTCTGTTTTCATACATAAAATGAGGGATCTTAAAAAATACAAAGACAATTTATTGATTTGATTTTAATACTACCTTTGGTTGTGACATATACATTATCATGTACACTTTATTTCAGAAATCTGTTTTGACCTTTTCCAGCTACCCTAGTTGACCTCTCATTTTATTGTTTTTTCTGAACACCTACTGACAAGTGCCCCCAAGCTGCAGGTTAATTAGTTACTAATGAGAGAAAATCATTGACTCATTTGAAGGTACTTTGGCCTATTGGCAATTGATTCCTCACACAGGTTTAGAGGAAAACTAATTACCATCAAAATGGATTTTCTTAACACTTGAGTGGTAATATGGACCATTCAGCCTCTCATCAGCTGAGGTTTAAATTTCAACCCCTTTCTTCCCAGAAAAACTTCTGAAAACATATTCAGTAAAATAAAAAAAAAATAGAGACTGGGTTTGGAGACAGAAACAAATCCAGTTCCAATCCCAATTCAGTCCACTATCAATTTTGTAAACCTGAAGACATTTCGTACTCTCCAAACTCAATATTCTCATCTAGTATGTACCCAACAGAACTCTGATGAGTATTAAATATGTCAGTCTTAGAAAAATTCTGGGTGCTGAATAATTACTTAAATGCTACTTACTATCCCCAAATGTGTCCTGGGCTTCTCTGTATCAACACTGTACCTCCTTGCCTCACTGATTCACAGAGCCTTATTTGCTTTGGCTAATGAAATATGAGCAGAGAGGACAGGTGTTATTTCAGATCAAAGTTTTAGGACCCCAGATGTACTTTGTCATGATTTCTCATTTCCCTCTGGTAGTGTTCTGGGGAGAAGCTGCTTTATCAGCCTGGATTTCCCAGTGAAAGCAACAGAGCACAGTTAGAACTTAATTGTACTCAATATGTAGTGTGAGGAACAAATAAACCTTTATTATTGTGATCCACTGACATTTTGTGGCTGCTTGATCCTATAGAGTAACCTAACCTATTCTGTTTGGTGTACTTATTACTATTACAACTAATAATAATGAAGGCGTGAAATTATCAAAGTCTGTAGAATCAGGGATACTTTGTCAATGTAACACACAAATTAAACTCAACTTTCCATCAGCCACATTATACAAGCAAACATTTAAATACTAGATTTGGTGTCCTTTAAATAAAAATAAACCAGTCACTGAGGGCAATCAAACTACTAGTTCGGAAATAGGAACCATGTCACATGGATTTTCACACTTAAAAAAACTATGTGTATGTACTTATGTATGTGACTAGCAAATTAAATCCAGTGTGAGGAGATTAGGTGATTTGTAGTCTTCTTCTCTGACCTGTGGCTATGATGATTATAGTTACCTGCAAAACATTGAGGCAACTACAACCACCAAAGTCCTAGGGGTGCTCCCTGCTAGAACAGGCACTCTTGTTTACTACCTGAAGTAGAGGTAAGATTGTCTGTGAAATGGAAGGAGATGGTGGCAGGGCCTAGTCCCCCACTGCCTGCACCCCACCTTTTCTCTTTTCTCACTTGCTCTCATCTACTCTTTTTATTTTCGCTTGTCCTTATTTCTCTTTCCTATATTAACTCCAGCTTTTAGATGAACCACTGCATGTAACAGGAACATAATGGAAAAATCTTAAACCATCAATTTTTTTTCCTTCATTTCCCTTGAAATCTGATTGTCTACAACTCTACAATGAATGAAGCAAAAATATTCATTGCTCCTAAGACTAAGGGTACAGTCTTAGACTAAAGTCCTTGTTTAATTTGAGCTCAAAATCTAATCTTTTCAAACACATGAAGTAACAATAGCATGGAAAGCCAGGCTTTGTTGAGAGAGCAGTGTTTTTTCAATTTTATTAACTTACATTGGAGTAGTAGGGCTGTACTAACAGTCATAGCATAAAACATAGGGAGAATATGGTGCAAGAAAAGTTCGCATTAAATAGAGATTTTCATGAGGGGAAGAGAAAGGCAGAAGTAGGAGGTTCCACTTTGGTATCCTTTCCTGACCCCTTCTTAACCACTACTTCCCCCTCTCTCAATGACTACCCCACTTCATCCACGGTGGAACTTACCATGGGCTTGGTACCAAGGAAGAAATGAGGAACGATTTTTTAAAATTTTTTTTTTACTGTTTATTTTTGAGACAGAGACAGAGCGTGAGCAGGGGAGGGGCAGAGAGAAAGGGAGACACAGAATCCGAAGCAGGCTCCAGGCTCTGAGCTGTCAGCACAGAACCCAACACGGATCTAGAACTCATGAACTGTAAGATCATAACCTGAGCTGAAGTTGGATGCTTAACTGACTGAGCCACCCAGGCGACCCAGAAATGAGGAACAATGTTAACACCCGTGTATGTTTGTGGAAAATGCCAGTTTAAGAGATCTTACTGTTTTTCCCTCAGGAAAGGCATACATTAATTATATTGCCAAACCAACATGTCACTGAAACTCCAGCAGGAAGTAAGCCATGACTCAAGGAAGGATTGAAGTTAATTCCAATAAAATGCTGCATAATATAACAACAGGCAGAGAGAATAGAGAACCATTTTGCCCCTCCGGAGAATGCAGGGAGGCTGAGACTCTCTAGGGAATGAAAACTGGCCCAGCTTTCAAATAAGCAAGCTGCCTGTCTGAATGTGTCTCACATTAAGCAGTCAGATTAATGATTATACCTTATTGCTTAGGCCCTATGTTTGGAGGAGCCATAACCAAAAACTAGTTATCTTCACCACTTCTCTTCATATTTATACAGAAAAGTTATTTAGTAGTTACCTCTTTTTTACTAAATAATTCAGACTTAAACACATAGAATCTATTTGTGGATGTGATTAAAATCAACATTTTCCCCCCAGCTTTACCAAGATATAATTGACTTAATATTGTGTAAATTTAAGGTCTACATTGTGATGACAGCATACACTTCTTTATTGAGAAATGACTGCTACCATTAGGGCTAGTTAACACCTCCATCACCTTGCATCATTACCACCTTTTGTGTGTGAGTATATGTGTGTGTGTGTGTGTGTGTGTGTGTGTGTGGTGAGAAATTGTTTTATTGTTATGATGTTTGGATAGAGAGAGCAAGGTGGTGGAGAAAGAGAATCCTGAGCTCATCTCTCAGGGACACACTGAAAAAAAAGAAAAACTATATGTAACCTAAGTGTTTGTAAAAATGACCTAAGACTGGCAGAGCACATTTGCAATAGCTAAAAGGGAATAAAGAAAAGGCCACAAAGTCACATCAAGATGGGTACAAGGATAAGAGGTACAATTAAGAACCAAACCCCTACTTGTGGATTACTGACACACCAGGGTATCACAGGCATGGAGGCACTCCATGAGAAACAAGGCAGTTGAGCCCTCAATCAGGCAACAGCTGCCTTGAGGACCTTCATTGGGAAAATAAACCCTCAACTTATGGCTTTGAAAAAAGTCAGTGGTACTTAGCTCCAGGAGAGCCAGAGGGCTGCAGGAAAAAAAATCTGTTATTAAAGGGCACTATGCTAGATCACTTGGCCCGAGACCCAGCATGGAAACAGCAGTTTGAGCAGTGCGTGGGGGTATCCATGAAGAATCACCGACAATTTTAAGATGTGTACTGGAGGGTCAGGGATCTGCAGGAGCCTTCTCTGATAACAGAGGTGCTGTCAGGTATTTTTTTTTTCTTGCCCTCTTTTAGCCTAGCTAACTTGACACTTAAGACAGCCAGTTCTGACACCATCCATGTTGGTAGCAATGCCTGCCTAGCCCAGGTATTCCCTGAGGTTCCACTCTGTCCAACCCACCTTCACCAGAAAGTGATCCTCTAAAGCAGCTCCTTCTCTGCCATACTCAGCAGGTAGCCTCAGTTGGGGCCACATGCCCTAGAGCTAGTACTGCCCCACCACACTTGACCAGCAGCAATCACTAGGACCAGCACCACCCTCCCCCTGAACCATTTGGAATATTCCTGCCTAGTGGAGTAGAGGTGGGGACCTACCCCCACCCACCAGCACACCCACAAAGGCTGCAGCCAGACAAGCTCTGCTCAACAATGCACCAATGGCAGTCACAGCTGGTTTTTACAGTCAGCCAGGCTGATGGCCATGGCAGTCACAGCCTCACCACAAGAGGTCACACGCAGCCCACACAGGGACTACGTATGGAGCACCTGGTTTGGGTGACTAGGGGGGGATTGCATTACTGGACCTTACATGATGCTTTCTACCTAAGACCAGGAGATATAGCCATCTAATATATAGTAAAAGACACAGGGTCAAACAACATGAGGCAACAAAGAATTGCGATCCAAACAAAACAAAACCCCAGAAAAAAGAGCTAAATAAAGGAGATAAGCACTTCACTTGATAAAGAGTTTCAAGTAATAGTCCTAAAGATGCTCACCTATCTTGAGGGAAGAGTAGATGAATTCATTGAGAAATTCAACATAGAAAGTATGAAAAAGAAACAAAGCTAAAGAATACAGGAACTGAAATGTAAACCATACTAGAGGCAAACAACATATTAGAAACTGAAGAATGCATCAATGATATGGAAGACATAGTAGAAAGCACCCAAGCTCAACAACAAGCAGGAAGAAAAAGAAAAAAAAAAAAAAGATAGTTTCAGAGACTTCTGTGACAACCTCAAGCATACTAACATTTGTGTTACAGAAGTCCCAGAAGGAGAAGAGACAAAAAGGTACAGAAAACGTGTTAAGAAATAGCTGAGGGGTGCCTAGTTGACTCAGTAGGTTAAGCCTTTGACTTGTCATTTCTGCTCCTCATCTCACAGTCGTGGGTTTGAGCCCCACATCAGGTTCTGCACAGGCAAAACAGAGCTTGCTTGGAATTCTCTCTCTCTAGCTCTATCTCTCTGCCCTTCCCTATTTGCACTGTCTTGGTCTCTCCCAAAAAAATAAACTTAAAAAAAAAAAGGCTGAAAGATTCCCTACCCTGGGGAAAGAAACAGACATCATGTCCAGAAAGCACCCAAAACTCAACAGGTAGGACCCAATCAATTCTCTCTCTCTCTCTCTTTCACACACACACACACACACACACACACACCAGCAAAAGAAAAGCAAGCAGGGGCAGCTGACCTTTGATTTGGGCTCAGGTCACCATCTCATGGTTCATGAGATTGAGTGCTACATGGGGCTCTGTGTTGACAGCATGGAGCCTGCTTGGGATTCTCTCCCTCTCTCTGCCCCTCCCCTGCTTGTGCTCTTCTGCAAGCACTCTAGCTCTCTCTCTCTCTCTCTCCCAGTAAATAAACAAACATTAAAAAAAAGAAAAGCAAAGAAGACAAAGGAAAAGAAAGACAAAGGAAAAGAAAGACAAAGGAAAAGACAAAGGAAAAGACAGACAAAGGAAAAGACAGACAAAGGAAAAGACAGACAAAGGAAAAGACAGACAAAGGAAAAGACAGACAAAGGAAAAGACAGACAAAGGAAAAGACAGACAAAGGAAAAGACAGACAAAGGAAAAGAAAGACAAAGGAAAAGAAAGACAAAGGAAAAGAAAGACAAAGGAAAAGAAAGACAAAGGAAAAGAAAGACAAAGGAAAAGAAAGACAAAGGAAAAGAAAGACAAAGGAAAAGAAAGACAAAGGAAAAGAAAGACAAAGGAAAAGAAAGACAAATGAAAAGGAAAAGGAAAAGACAGAAAGGAAAAGAAAGAAAGAGAGAAGAAAAGAAAGAAAAAAGCAACCAGTTAGATACAAGGCAACCCCATAAGACTATCAGGTAGTTTTTCATCAGAAACTATTCAGACCAGAAGGGAGTGGCATGATATATTCAAAGTGTTAAAAAGGAAAAAAAAAAAAAAAAGGAATAAATCCCATAACCGGAGTACTCTACTTGGCAAGGATATCCTTCAGAATAGAAGGGATGATCAAGAGTTGCCCAAATGAAAGTTAAGAGTTCATAACCACTAAACTGGTCTGAAGTATTCAGAGAACTTAAGTGAAAAGGGCCATAGCTTAAGTTAAGAAAATTTGGAAAAGCAAAACTTCCACTGGTAAAAGCAAGCATGCAGTACAGGTAGTAGATCAAGCATTTATAAATTGGGTATCAAGGTTAAAAGATACAAGTAATAAAATCAATTCTATCTACAAAAATTAGTGAAAAGTGTCAAAATAAAAAGATGTAAAATATGACATCATGTACACAAACTGCAGAGGAGGGTAAAAATGTAGAGCTTTTACAATGTGTTAAAATTTACACAAACATCAAGTTAATATAGACTAGTATACATAGGGTATTACATATGAACCTTATGGTAACCAAAAAACAAAAGCCTATAATAGATCCACAAACACTGGAGACAGGAATCCAAGCACAACACTAAAGAGTGTGGCACAACTCTAAACAACACTAAAGGGGAGTGTGGTCTAAATGGGTGATGGGCATTAAGGAGGGCACTTGTTGGGATGAATACTGGGTATTATATGTAAGTGATGAATCACTGAGGGGTCTACTCCTGAAACCAGTATTACACTGTATGTTAACTAACTGGAATTCAAATAAATTGATTAAAAAACAAAAACAAAGACTGTAGCAAGAGCCAAAGAAGGGCATTACATAATGATGAAAGGATCCATAAAAAAAAAAAAAAGATAAAACAATTTTAAGTATCTGTTCACCCAACATAAAAGCACCTATTACATAGGGCAAACATTGACATCAAGGGAGATGTTGACAATGATGCAATATGACGGGGATTTAATACTACCACACCCATCAACGGATGTATCAAACAGAAGTTAGGGTATAGAAGCTCTGAATGACACATCAGAAGGACTTAATAGATACAGAACATTCCATACCAAAACAAAATGCACACTCTTCAAGTACACATGGAACATTCTCCAAGACACATTACATGGTAAGTCACAAAATGAGTCTCAATGGGATGATTAAACTTATCGTATTAAATATCTTTTCTGACCACAATGGCATGAAACTAGCAGTCAGTTTAAAAAGAAAACTAGAAAAAAAAACCCCACAAACAAGTGGAGGCTAAACTGTAGGCTACTAAATAACCAATAGGTCAATGAAGAAACCAAAAAGGAAAAGTAAAAAATAAAAATACCTGGAGGCAAAGATGGAAAAAAATAGTTCAGAAATCTTTATACAGCAAGAACAGTTCTAAAAGTTAGTGTAGAGGGATACTTACTTACCTCAAGAAATAAAAGTATCAAACAACCTAATCTTACACACAAGGGAGCTAGAGGAACAAAAACAACCAAAAGTTAGAAGGAATGAAATAAAGATTATAGCAGCAACAAATGAGAAAGAGACAAAAACAATTAGAAAAGATCATGACACTAAGATATGATGCTTTGAAAAGCTTAGGTTGAGAAGATTGATGACACAATATAACTTTAGCCAGAATTAGAGAAAAAGATTACTCAAAATTAGAAAAGAGAAATCACAACTGACACCAACTAAATACAAAGGATTTTAAGATTTATACACACACACACACATATGTATACACACACACACACACGCCAAGAATTTGGACAGTGTACAAGACTAGAAACATACAATCTTCCAAGACTGAATCAGAATAAATAAAATCTGAGCAGACCAATTAGTAGTCACAAAATTGAATCAGTAATATCAAAACTCCCTATAGAAATAAAGGTCCAGGACCAGACAGCTTCACGGATAAAATTTTCCACACATTTAAAGAAGAGTTAGTATCTATCCTTCTCAAACTATTCCAAAAAATTAGAGGCAGCAAAGTTCCCAAATTCATTTTACAAGACCAGCATTAACCTGATTCCAAAACCAGATAAAGACATTACCAAAAAACAAACAACCAAAAAAACAAAACAAAAAATACAGGCCAATATCACTGATTAACAGATAAAAATCTTCAACCTCATTAAACAATACATTAAAAATACAATTCATCACAGTCCAGTGGGGTTGATGCCGGGGATGCAAGATAGATCAGTATCTGCACATCAATCAACAAGATACACCACACTAACAAAATCATAGTTAAAAACCTTATGATGATCTCAACAGATGCAGAAAAAGCATTTGACAAAAGCTGATAACTATTCATGATAAAAACTCTCAAGGTGGGTATAAGAGAACATACTTCAACATAATAAAGGCCACATAGGACAAACTTACAGCTAATATACTCAATGGTGAAAAGTTGAAATCTTTCCAAGATCAGAAAAAAACACAAGGATGCCTCTCTTACCACTTTTATTCAGCACAGTACTAGAAATCCTAGTCATAGCAATTGGACACAGAAACAAAATGCATACAAATTGGTAAAGTAAAAAAACTGTCACTATTAGCAGATGACAATATATGGAGAGAAAACTCTAAAGACTGTAGCAAAAGCTGTTAAAAACCAATAAATGAATTCAGTAAAATTATAGGATACAGCAACCAAAAAAATAGAAATCTGTTGCATTTCTAAACACTACTAACAAACTACTAGACAGAGAAATTAAAAAAAAAAACTTATTTATAATTCCATCAAAAAGAATAAAATACCAAGGAATAAATTTAACCAAAAGGTGAAAGATCTATAATCTGGAAACTCTAAGATCATGATGAAGGAAACTTAAGAGGACAACAATAAATGGAAAGATAGATCATGCTCATGGGTTGCAACAGAAGTGTTAAAATGTCTGTATTATTCACAATTTATAGAGTCAATACAATCCCTCTCAAAATACCAATAGTATTTTTGCATGACTAAAACAAATAATCCTAAAATTTATATGGAACCACCAAAGATGTTGAATAGTCAAAGCAATGTTAAGAACAAACCTGGAGCTATCACAGTCAATTTTGGGCTACACTACAAAGTTATGGTAATCAAAATAGTATGGTGCTGGCAGAAAAATGGACGCCTAGATCAGTGGAACAGAATAGACAGCCCAGAAATTAACCCATGCTTATATGATTAATATGTAATTGTTGAATCACATGTTGTACATCTGAAATTATAGGTCAAAAAAATTAATTTTTTTTTTAAATTTTTTTTTTCAACGTTTATTTATTTTGGGACAGAGAGAGACAGAGCATGAACGGGGGAGGGGCAGAGAGAGAGGGAGACACAGAATCGGAAACAGGCTCCAGGCTCTGAGCCATCAGCCCAGAGCCCGACGCGGGGCTCGAACTCCCGGACCGCGAGATCGTGACCTGGCTGAAGTCGGACGCTTAACCGACTGCGCCACCCAGGCGCCCCAAGGTCAACTATAATTATAAATACTAATACAGTATTGGTAATGATAATCACCATGCTGTACATCTCGAGAGCTCATTCGTCTTATAAATGGAGGTTTTTACTCTTTGACAAACCTCTCTTCATTTCCTCTAGACTTTAGTCTCTGGAAGCCACCATTATACTGTTTCTAGGAGTTTAGTTCTTTTAGATTCCACATATAATACTATGCAGAGTTTGTCATTGACGTATTTCACTTAGCATCATGCCCTCAAGTTCCATCTATGCTGTTGCAAATGGCAAGATTTCCTTCCTTCTCATGGCTGAATATTCCATTGCACGTGTGTAATATATGTATGTATATCTTCTTTATCCAATCATCCATAGATGAACACTTTACACCGTTTCCATGTATTGGCTAATGTACTGCAATTAACATACAAGTGCAGATAAATCTTCAAGATTGATTTTAATTCCTTTGGATATATACCCCGAAGTGTGACTTTTGCATTATATGGTAGATAGTATTCCATTTCGTGAGGAAACTCCATACTGTTTTCAATAGTGGCTATACCAATGCATAGTCCCAGTACACAAGTGTTCCCTTTTCTCTTCTTTCTTGACATGACTGAGCTCTTGCTATTTTTGCTAACAGCGATTTTAACAGGTATGAGGTGATATCCCATTGTAGTTTTGATTTGCATTTCCCTGATGATTAGGAATATTGAACATCTTTTCATGTCTCTTTGGTCATTTTTATAAAGATTAAAAATTGTCTATTCACTTTTCCTGTTTTTTAAAACTGGAATTTGGTGTTATTGAGTTGTTGGAGTTCCTTATACATTTTGGATACTAACCCCTTATCAAACAAGATTTGCAAATAGTTTCTCTCATTTTGTTTATTACCTTTCAATTTTGTTTATTGTTTAATTTTGCTTTGTATTAGTTTTTTTTTAATTTGATATAGTCTACTTGTTTATTCTTGCTTTTGTTAGGATATCAAGATTCTTAGTAAAAGTCTATTACACAAAGATTTTAACTCAAGTTCACTCAGTTGTAGGAATTGTACATGTCTAAATGTCCTCCTTTCTTATTCATTCAAAAACCACACATTTACCTAACTAGCAGGAGCTGCACAAGACACAGCCAATGTACTGGTAAGAAAAACAAAACAAACAACAATGAAAAACCCAACAACTGGTCAGTGGCCTCAAACAGCTTGAAGCCAGAGAGGAGAAAACTGATCAAATTATCCCACAAATATGTGACCACAAATGTAGTGATGGTTACACATGAGAGGTATACAGTACTATCAAAGGGTCTGCCGAGCTAGTCAGAGAGGCCAGTGACAGCTTCCCCAAGGAAGCAGCTGTTCAAATCCTGATGTTGCATGGCAGTTACCTCGGTGGAGAGGGGAGGAAGATGAATGGTAGAGCTAAATGGTAGAAGTAAGTGGTAAGAACAAAGAGCTTCTCAATTGTAAGGGATGAAAACAAAAGCTTTGTGGCTGGAACACAAAGTGTGAATGAGCCGGAAGCCTCATAGAACATTAGCCTAGGGGAGGTAGGCAGGGGTCTTCACATCCGTATTGCCAGTAAAAAATAATTGCTAACATTTATTGAGCTCCTGTTACCTGCCAACACTGTATTATGTAATTTATAGGTATAAAGTTATTCAATCGTAACTTTATGAAAGATATCCTTAATGATTCCTTAATATAATCAATGGAGGCATGGAGAGTCTAATTAATTTTCCTAACTCACTGAGTTAATTGGAATAGAATGATGAGCTTCCACACCAGCAAGTCTTGCTCTGGGGAGTGTGTTTTCCACCACTAAGTTCTGTTAATTATTGCTTTAGGGCTATATTAAGAAATTTACTCTATAGCCTAAAAGCTAGGAGAATCCATTTAGACATTTTAAGTAACAGATGGAGAAGCAGGGAATAACATTGACAGATTGGAGGGACAAGCACGTATTTGAGTTAAAAAGGGGCTAAGACATTAGTCTCAACAAGAGATGATGGAAATAGGACTTAGGTTTCTATTTTAACTAAAACTTTAACGTTTCCTATGTGTATTACTTATCAGTGGATCAGAAGAACAAGTTTTCTCCTGTAGTCACAGATTTTATAAATGCTTGGTGAAGTAAGCATACAAAGACTTTGTTGTTTTTTTCAGGTGAACAAATTCATTGTATCCTACTATAGGGCAGCAGGGAATCAGATCATTGTTTATCCCTTTCTCTTTTCTGGATTGCCTTTTAGTGCCAGGAATAATAAAACGCAGCAGTAATTGCTCAACACATACAAGATCACAGTGTTCAGAGGCTTGGGACACTGCCTGTTTCTCCTATTCCCTTGATAACTTTTCTTCTCAACACTGGGAAAGAATATTTTATATATAATAATCTCTCCAGCTAGGGCCAAGAGCACTCCCCTTGAGTTTTGCCAATGGCCACATTTCAGGCTTCAAGAGGTCACTACACCATCTTCATTCTCTTTGTGCTTAGTAATTTCCAGGACAGTTTCACATGCTATTCAAGGCCTAGCTGCCGAGATCATCCATTGTTTTCTGCTTCCTTATTCCGTCACTCTGATCCTTTCCTATTAAGATCCTACCTTTCATTCCTTCCTGGTCTTCCCTATCCTTCTACTGGGTTTCAGGAATCAGAGTCAGTCCTCAACAAACTCATCTTGTATCTTTCATTTCCACCTGTTACTTCCTCCTTGTTCTCCAATGATTCTAAATCATGGGCTGGATATTAGAATCATGATAGAAACTCATATTTATTCTCTGGACTAGGTCACATCAATTAAATCCAGAGGGAAGGAACATGGATATTGACTAAGTCTAAATGTCTCCCAAATGAGAATACAGGGTTGAGAGCCACTGTATCAGTGTTTCTCAAAGTGTGACCTTCAGACCAGCAGTGGCAGCATAACCTAGGAACCTGTAAGAAATGCAAATTCTCACCTCATCCCAGATCAGTTAAATAGAAAGCCAGGGATGGAGCCCAGAAAGCCGTTTTTCACAAGCCCTTCATGAGAACTGAATTTAAGAATCATAGCGTTGGGTCAATGTAACTATTGCCTATGAATGGAATCCTCTTGATTTTAGGGAGTTTTCTTCCACAACTCACTTAATTCTGGAACTAGAGGTTGGGTTTTACATTCTTCTTCATTCCCTTTCTGCTTCCAAAATGTTTCTCCTTGTTGCTGTTTCAAAATACCCCAAATCTTTGCAGAGAGGATGATCAAATTTAGTTACCCATTATCTGATTCGTCAAGGTACTATACTGAGTCTTTGTCATTTACTATTCTCTTAATTCCCTGTCACTCACAAAGACTCAAGGGCCTGGCTCACTCTCCCCTGCCCCCCCAACCCCCACCCCGCAGTGATATTCTTTGGTGATGGTAACATACCTAACACCTGACATTTTAGTCCTGGTTAGCTTCATTTTAAGACCTTTTCGTTAATGTCCCCTTCAACTCAGGCTGACACCCTCACGGTTCTATTAACTAACTTGTGAAATTGATTAAGGTATCATTTTTCTATCTCTCTTGTACCAACAGTGCACCCAACAACTATTCATCCCCACTGAGACCACAGAGATATGACCCTGTCTATAACCTGTTTTGGGTCTTAGTCATTGCCAAAATGATTCAATTATTTTTTAATTAAGTTCCCTTCCCCTTCTTCCCTTCATTGAACTTATCTGCAAAAATTCAACTGTGGTAAAATTCAGCTCTTCATACCCGATTAGTTGATGGCAAAAATCACCCAACTTTGAAATACATATTTTATGACCAAAAATATCCCAGGTGATTCTAAGTAATTATATAGTAGAAAGCCCACATACACTTCTTAGCACATGCCAGGCAGGATATATACATAATTTTTATTCCTTTCAAAACCTTATAAGATAAATTCTATTAATCTTATTTCAAAGTTGAGGGAAGCAAAACTTCAGAAGTTAAGTAATTTGACCCAAACAAGGGCCAACAAAGATTTGAACCAAGATTGGCTTAGAAATGTTTCCTCTAGAATATTTCCATAATTTATCCATTCCAAAATTATCAGTTTACAAGGTCTCTTCCTTCTTCCATCTATTCCTCTTAGTTAGCAGTTGATGCCCTCACACTAACACAAACTCCACATATACACCTCTGTTATAATTCTATCTTTAGGAGCAAAACTTCTAACACTGGTCTATATTCGTTGTCTTCATATTCTCACTTATTGCTCTTCACTCCACTATCATTGGGCTTCTGTCTCCACCAAGTCAACAACATCATTTCCAGAACTCAATGACTTACATTTCTACCAAAACCAAAATTAAGTTACTTTATTCATCATAGATCGTTGATGTGTATGGATACTTCCTTGAGGACTAATTCTACTTTTGTGTTTATAACTATTTGCTTATGTTTACAATGCCCTAATAATAACTTCTGCTATTCTTAGGAGGCACATTACCTTCAAGAACTCACTAAATTAGGATTTCTGGGCACAAGGGCAGCAATTGTGTTTGTTTCACAATATTCAATTTAATAAATGTTGGGGCGCCTGGATGGCTCAGCTGGTTAAGCATCTGACTTTTGATTTTGGGTCAGGTCATGATCTCAAGGTGGTGAAATCAAGCCTCGTGTAGAGCTCCACGCTTGGGCATGAAACTTAAGACTGATTCCCTCACCCTCTGCCCCTCCCCTGCTCATGTATGCACATACATACTTGCTGTCTCAAAAAGAAAAAAATATATATATATAATAAATGTAAACTTTCAATAAAAATATACTCACCTTATATTTCTGTAAAAACAATTATACAACATAATAGACAATTCAGTAAAGTTTCAAAGTATATTATTTAGCCATCCTAAGTACATATGCATCCATTTTCTTTTTCCTCATATTTTTTGAAAATATTGTTTTAATAATCATGAAAATGCATCCTCCTCAACCCTTTTCTTTTTAAGAACTTCTATCCATAGGAAATAAAACAATGATCTTTGTGTTAAAAATATTAGACCATTGCATAAAGGAAATCAAGTATTTTTAAGAAAACAGAAAATGACTTCATGAAAACACACAAAATACTAAATGAGAAATTAAAAACTCCTTAATTAGTACTGTAAACATATGTCCACAGCAAACCCTAGGCTTGCAAATGAAAAACTGTACCCTAAAGATGGCTGTTTTGTATTCATAATTGTGTTTTTTTACCTAGACATAAAAGATTTATAAAATATTTTACCTAATTGTCCCTGCTGTCTCTGGTAAAATTCAAGTTATATACAGATAGCAAATAGTCTATTATGCTCAAAATGGATAGTTACATTTTTCGTAGGTTAATAGACAAATTGACATAATTGTATGCACTAGCTGGAGAAATTCCACAGTTTCATGAAGTTTTATGGCTTTGTCTAAAAATAAATTTGACAATCTTGCCTAACTAAAACTTTAAATTGCTATTTTAAAGGCCTATTTGCCTTCTTTCTGTACAACGAAGATAGTAAGTATCTGTGTTATAAATCCCCGATTAAGGAGAATACCTTTACTGAAACTCATTTGTGTAGAAAAGCTTTGGAAACATCCGTTCTACAACAATAAGTTTCTGGGTGCAACCAGTGTGGTCTGAATGAACACTCAAGTCCGAAAACAGCATTGAGGGAGTAACTTGAGAAACCCAAGTGTAGTAAATGATTACAGCCAAGTACTCATCTCAAAGTTTTAAAGAGGAGCAAAGTGTGAAATACTAGACAAGGACATGTAAAAATACTAGTGGTTATGCACCAAATGTACATGCTAAGCTAGCATGCCCTTAAAGCAGTAGTGCCATCATTACGACCATCAGTTCCTTAGATTTTATTCTTTGGCTATAGAGCTCACAATTTTGATTGTTCTAAAAAAAGTAAAAAGAAACCTTCACTTACTCTTTAAATTATCTTCATTTCACTGTACGTGGCAACGAAACGGATGCACGTTTCAATAAGTCCCACAAGATGTTTCCAGAACTCTCACAGAAAAATCAGAGGTAGGAATAGATATGACCCCACCTTTACAACAACTACAAAGTCCTTCCTTCCTCCTTAAATCCCTTCCCAGCAAGCCTTTCTGATTGACCTTGCTTAGTTTCAGCTGATACCACCCTGCTGACTCCTTGTGCCTGTAGGATTTTATGCAAACACTTCTGGGGAGAAAAAGAGGCTGTGAGTAAATTATGCAGAAGGAGCTAGAGGCACAAAAACTTACAACTGAAATAGCCAGACTAGTAGGGGGAATTTCATCAAGGTTTGCATTTTTCTGAGAAGTCTGTGGTTTGGCAACTCTTCTCCCAATTTTTTTTCCCCAGAAATCACAGGCACCATCTGGTGGTAAACTTGTTTTCTCATCTGGGGAGAGAGGTATGTAAGGAAGATCCTAGAAAACTCTAAAGTCAATGGAACTAGCTCAGATCTCAGTCCTACAGCCATATTTTCTGGTTGGCTACTAGATACCTCCACTTGGATATCCCCCTAATTACCAGGATAATTGGGGATCCAAAAGGAAACAAATAGTATCCTCAAATTAATATAAAGTCCAAGTTATCTAAAACTGGAGGACTCTAAAAGTATTTGATTGAGGGAGTCTTTACACAGGTGTAGGTAGTTGTAGAACACCAGAACACCAGGAGGGGTAATCCTGTAACTCGGGAACTCAAGACTAGTAACAGCTGATTTACTCATTAATACTGCTAATGCTGAAGGGAAAAGGAAATGTTTCTGGAACACAGAAGGAGAGATTCATATAGAATATGCCACACTGATAGAAACTGTGACATTCTGTCAAGGGAGGCAGCTAGCCCAAGGTAGGCCTTTATGGAGGGATTGAGGGGAATATCTCCTCCCATCTTCTCACTATTGCCTGAACCCAGCTGGAGGCTGGAGGACAAGAGAACCTATATTTCATACAGGTCAGCCTCCTGGAGTATATACAAGGTGAACAAAGGGAAGAACAGATCTGAAGGTAACTGCCATACTGCCTTTTCCCATTCCAAGTTCATCTTCCCCCTATGTGAACTAATTTTCTATAGTGCCATAGTTTACCCAATGGCACAATAAACCAGAAGGCTACTCTTAATCTGTTCCTACCATGATCTCTACAACATTCTTCTCACAAACATTTCATCCCGAGTTGCTATCCATTCTATTTATGAAATATTTATGCACATGCTGCTCTCTCCTGTCACTGCTACTTCCCTTTAACATCACTTTACTGACACCTGAGCCTATCATTTGTTTTTCCTTCAGCTTATCATTTCTTAGTTGTATATAGCACTTTTACAAACTACTGTCTTTATTTGTATGTTTTTCAAATTTCCAAGAAGACTTTGTTCAGAACTCTATCTCCAGTGCCTAGTACAATGCTGGTATATAGTACATGTTCAGTAAATATGTGTTGAACATATGGGTTAATGCAAGTTTTCAATATTTATTTTTTAACTTTTTAATGGTTGTTTTTTTTAGAGAGAGAGAGAGACAGCGCATGTGAGGGGGAGGGGCAGAGAGAGAGAGGGAGACACAGAATCCAAAACAGGCTCCAGGTTCTGACTTGGGGCTTGAACTCATGAACCAGGAGATCATGACCTGAGCCAAAGTCTGACATTCAACCGACTGAGCCACCCAGGCGCCCAGGGTTTTCAATATTTCCTAGCTCAACACTGCAGTGCATTTTTAGCACACTGACATCAGTGTTCTCCATCTTCAGTCCATCATTTCCATTTCTGCCTGCCTGCCTCTTCTCATTCATATATTGGATGTCACTCCCTTGTTTCAAACTATTTTGTGGCACTTTATAGTTTTCCAATTCATTTATTAAACAGTTTTTATTAAATATGTAAAGAAAGGGATATCAGAGATGAACCAACAGATTCAATCAGCATGTTTACAATTTACTAAGAAAAACAATGATGAAAAATAAATTACAGTAAGATATAGTAGCCTAAGATGGGGAAGCACGGAGCAGGAGTACCTAACTACAGAGTAGGGAAAGGCTGCGAGGAAAGGCTTTCTAAAGAACAGAAGAATGAGGGGCGCCTGGGTGGCGCAGTCGGTTAAGCGTCCGACTTCAGCCAGGTCACGATCTTGCAGTCTGTGAGTTCGAGCCCCGCGTCGGGCTCTGGGCTGATGGCTCAGAGCCTGGAGCCTGTTTCCGATTCTGTGTCTCCCTCTCTCTCTGCCCCTCCCCCGTTCATGCTCTGTCTCTCTCTGTCCCAAAATTAAATAAATGTTGAAAAAAAATTTAAAAAAAAAAAAAAACAGAAGAATGAAAGATGGGGGTGGCTTGTGGGCCATGCTCTGAAGGGGCCCTAAAGCCACATTTATGGTATCTTGACTTCTTAGCCACATGTTTAAGGACCTTTTGTGTCTCAGTCATGGTGTTTGTCAGTTTTATGTTCCATATTTTCTCAATTTGGATTCCCTGTCAAGAGACAGCTGATTCTTTAAAGTTCTCCAAATGCTGCATGTGGATTCCTGCTTCTGCAACTCTACCCCCAATGGCCTGTTCATTCTTGCTCGTCTAGGAGACAAGATTCTGTTTTATAAGGGCATCATCTATTTCACACTGTCCTCACCTTCTCTGCTGTACATGAACATATTTCTAAAAGCAACTTGACTTCTTTCCTCAGTTTTCCAGAAACAGTTTCTGTTTCCAGGACATTAGCAAGCCCATGTTAAATGGCAGGGATTGGAGAAAGAAGTGTCTACATTCTCTTCACATAACGTAGAGAGCTCAAAGACTCTTCAATATGTAGAACTCCTTGAGGGAGATTTGTGACTCACCAAATCATTCTTCCCTGTTTTAAAAGATAAAGGATAGCTTTTTCAGTTACTTTGAGTAATGACAGCCAAATGGTAACTTCAAATTTAATTTAATATAGACTATAATCTGAAGCATAGTAAACAATACAAACATAGCAATAGATATGAGACGAAACAGAAAATATTCAACCTTTAAGTGTGAATATATCACTATTTATTAATATTCTCAGATTATTGAATATTTGTGTCTCTGTGCCACTGTGGATAATGAAACCTCCTATTCATTCATAGCAGTGGGTATTAATGTGATTGCAGAGAGTTGAAAAGCATATATATACCAAAAACTAAACTAACAAACAACTTGTTCACAATTTTCTAATCACAATTGCACTCTGGTGTCAAATCTGGCCAAAAGTAACAATATAGAATATACAATTATAGTATTACTTTGTTACCAAAGAAGTTCATAGTAATTAACATAGAAAAAATTAAATTCACAAGTATCATTATTAAAATGCATATTGGGGCGCCTGGGTGGCGCAGTCAGTTAAGCATCCGACTTCAGCCAGATCACGATCTCGCGGTCCGTGGGTTCCAGCCCCGCGTCAGGCTCTGGGCTGATGGCTCAGAGCCTGGAGCCTGTTTCCGATTCTGTGTCTCCCTCTCTCTCTGCCCCTCCCCCGTTCATGCTCTGTCTCTCTCTGTCCCACAAATAGATAAACGTTGAAAAAAAAAATTAAAAAAAAAATAATAAAAAAATAAATAAATAAAATGCATGTTGATTTTTTTCAGGCAATGTGTTGTTCTACATTTTTGTATGAAATAAAGATACCAAGTTACAAAAGCAAAATTCTACAGTATTTAAGTTACAAAAAACAAAGATACCATGATGTGTGATGTGACTTAGTAAGAATACACAAATAACAAATTATACTGGATATATCTATTAGCATTTTACTTTTGGCAAGCCAATGGGAATTTGTAAAATTGATCAGACAAAAAACCCGGCTAACCATAATATGTCATATTTTGATGCAACTAATTACTATTACATGGATTCAAATTTACCATGAAACAAATCATGCAGACTGTAACTTGGGATAACACATTTTGCCTTCAAGGGAGACTTAAATTTTCTACCAATGTCATAAAAGATACCACCAGATATTTTTACTCGAATATCTTCTTAAGACAAAAGTAAATCTAACACCATGCCATATTACCATTTCTTGTATTATTATACTAACGATCTAATATCATCAGATCCATCTTCACATTTTCCTTATTGATGGCAGATAGGATATTCTGTTGACTGGTACAAAGACTTCCTGTAAAGAAAGTGATTGTTAATGATCCGTGACTCTTAATGAATCATAATTCCTCCAGTATTTGGACTGGTGAATGATCTCTTGTTTGACTTGATATTCTGGAAGTTCTATGTAAAAGTAAAAGCAAAAGTTAACAACATGCCATTCTCATGATTTTTACAAATGAGCTTCTGTGTGATTAGTTTTGGATGGATTCTATGCCCAGAGAGAGAAACATAATCAAGTTTCTGAATGTAAAGTCCCAATAGTCAAATATCTTATGGTCTTTCTAAGAAGCATCATGCATTTAACTGTGATTGCCAAGAAATCATTTTTTTAAAGAATCTTTTAAATTACATTTAAGTTTCCAATTATTTATCTTTATTTAATTTTTAAGTTTTAAATATTAAAATTTAAGTTATTGGTTTCTCTGCAAATTTCTCTGAAGACTGAGGGTTGTTTTAATTTTGCATAACATGAAACAAATGTAAAAATGTTAACCTGTGTTGCAGAAGGTATTCACACGGATTAAACCTGACTAACCACTAAGAGAGGGAACAATGTCTGAAGTGGCTATCAGCCTTCTTTCATTAATGAAGCACCAGTCACCTCCAGATGTAGGGTAACATGAGCTTTGTTGTTATTGATGCTTTTGTTTGCTTTGTTCTTTTCATGACAGCGTATAATTTTGTCATTTACTTAACCTAGATCATTTACTTTCTGGATCATTCAGATTAAGGGTTAAGGATCAATTTTAAATTGTATAGAAAATAATTTGTAACTAAATGTGGTATACTTAAGAGTATGAACGATTTGCCTTAAAATACACATTACAGTAAATTCAAGATTTTTGTCTAAAACATCCACAGTCTCATGCAATGAAGGGAGAGGCCTTTCTATGCAAATGAGAAAGGAAATGAACTTACAGCTGACACACAGGGAATTTCAATAGGCAACACCTTATTTATTTATGGCACAACGGTAATCTGTAAAAACTGACTGGCCTGTGTGGTAGATACTAACTTTACACATTATGTTTGCCTAAGAAATAAAGATTCAGAACAATGAAGATAAGATTTTTGCTAGGCTAGAAAACCATCTGTGCCTCTCTGAACAATATGTCTGTGATGGAATGTCTAGGTAGGTCCAGTAACTGAACAGTGCTCTCAAATATTTTAAACCAAATAAAGTTAAGTTTAATAAATCCCAATGTCATTTTCCCCCTTAGAAAATGATTCTAATTATTTGGCCTTTAAACTGTATCTTGGAACCCAAGAAACATCTTCTCATACAAATACAGCTTTTAAAGCCTTGGAGAAAAGCAATGCATTTGGGTACTGGTGTTGGTAAGCTCCAAGTTAATGGTTCAGTGGAGTGGGATCCAACAAGTGGATATTACATTTCAAAATAAATACATTTGAATATCTTTAGTCAGAACATAGACTCCTATGCCTGAGCTCTTGGTACTGCCCTACACCTCCTCACTTAAGTCTTTGATTTTATCTGCCTGGTTGTCAAGGCCTCAACAGCGCCAGTTTTCTGAAGGAGCAACACGTATGCACGCACTGGGTAGTTTACGGAGTCCTCCTCTGTGAATGTCATCAGAGAAATGTCTATTGCCGGGTGCTCTTTGCTAGGCCTCATCGTACTGATAAGTATTTTACGTGTGTGTGTGTGTGTGTGTGTGTGTGTGTGTACATGATATATATTCATATATGCAAACATATATTTCTTCATTACATGATACTCAAATTATACGCAAATATACACACATGTATAATGAATAAGCAAATGAACATCATTGATTTATAAATACGAGTTTTCTTAAATGAAAGATAAGCAGATGGACACCATTTATACCTATTTGTCAATGTTAAATAAGTGGAAAAATTTAGACCTTGGACATTTAGAAATCTAGAGATTGATATATCGCTAATGTTAAGTCTCGCATGGCCGCTGGAACATTACCGCATTCCAGCAACGAGGGCAGCCAAGGAAAAAGATTTGGAAAGAGTGAATGAATGTCAGGAAATAGTAATAAGTCTTTCTAAGGGTCCTTGGGAGGCCTCATTAAATCTCTCTTTTAATAATTGCATATTAAAACATGAACAAAGTTTTTTTGCACATAAGAAATTAGAGGGAAGAGGAAATCTTCAGGTAAATATAAACTGTGTGAAGCACACAACAGCTCCGTGCTGTTAGCTGATCAATTCTGCAAATGATTTGAATAAGGAATGCAGCAAAGTTCAACTCGGATTTTGTAGGAAAACCAGGGGAAAGATTGATAACAGTTTAATTGGGGGGAACAATGCACATGTGCTTGTAAAATGCAACATAAAAAAATTCTCCCTGATCACATTTCTCTTGCATGTGAAGACTTAGAGTAACATTTCCATGGACCTATCCCACATTAAAAAATGATTTAGTATGTCTTAACAGAGAAGCTTTCATTCTCAGGCCCTTTGTAAAGTCTGCCATTGTGAAATGTGCTTTAACTAGGCTGATTCTGTTCCAGCCCTTCCCTTCTGAGTTGTATCCAGTTACCTCAGCTTGAGCATAACCAGGAGAAGGATTCCACAGGTGACTGTCATGCACATGACAGCATAGATTACTTCTCCTAGAAACACAAGATTTAAAAAAAAAAAATTAATGGATTTTTAGTGAGAATAAATAGTAAAAATAGAGGATAGATTTTTTTAACTGACCATTGAAGGGGGAATGAAATCCACTTAGAGTTACTTCCTTCGCATGTTTTCTTTTATGCAATGCAATGCCTTTGACAGTAGACAGGGTCGGGTAATCTGAAAGAGAATAATGAAAATGAGATTACAGTATTTAAATGTTTCACATTACTTTTTCTCCATGGGTTGCAATTTGCTTTATATTGTATTACAGAGCAGCAATTTATTTATCACACTATCTTAATAAAACCTGATAAAGATAAAAGTGGGAGCACTTTCCTTACATTTTAACACCTCTTTTTTCTAGCTTTTAATCAGATCATTTCTTTACAGAAACTGTTTTGTCTTTTTTTTTTTCCAAATGATAATTAGAAAAGTGGATTACACTTTATGACAGTTCATTGCATTTTATACAAAGACTAGGGGGAAAAAGCAGCAAGTTTAGGCTACCCATTATGATAAATAAAAGATTCCTTTTTTTTTTTTTAATTTTTTTTTTTAACATTTATTTATTTTTGAGAGAGAGACAGAGCATGAACGGGGGAGGGTCAGAGAGAGGGAGACACAGAATCTGAAACAGGCTCCAGGCTCTGAGCTGTCAGCACAGAACCCGACGCGGGGCTCGAACTCACGGACCGCAAGATCATGACCTGAGCCGAAGTCGGCCGCCCAACCGACTGAGCCACCCAGGCGCCCCAAAAGATTCCTTTTTTTACAAGAATTTTTGTTTTAATGTGATTTTAACAATATCAATTCTCCCTAAGACTCATTGTATTTATGAATTCCAGTAGACTTTCTAAACTACAATCACTCTGTTCACCCCTCCACTCAGACTTCAACATCCAACTTTACTTATTTCACTATTATGTCTCTTTTAAATTCCTTCAATTTCTATTGTTGCTACCTATTTTTTGTTACCCTTAGGGGAAACTCCTGGCTGCTCTATGGCCGTAGTCTTCATGGGAGTATTTTGCTAAATGCATTTCTACCTTACTTCACAATTCACAAGAGAAAAATGTGTGATCCTTAAAATTAATTAACAGGTTTATTTTAGGTGCCTTTCACTGATAATTTGAAGTGAAATCACTCCTAGCTTTGACTCAATTCAATGCAAATATGAATGTCAAACATACCAATAGCCCAATAACCAATTTCTTTGATGATGAAGATTCAGGTAAAATTTGAGTCTTTCAAAAAGGTGGAGGATCTCATGAGATAAATCTTCCTCTTGAGACAGGATTTGCTGTCCTCTCTGATTGTTTCATGTACTTTGAGAACTGGAACACTAAGTATGAGTAGACTGCTGTTTGTAGAAATGAGTGCATCACATAGTGGAAATACATCTGATGACAATAAGTGACAATAGGGTTTGAGTAGGAAGGGAGATGAGAAGACATATTACCATTAGTCCCATTTCATCCTCTCTCCACCTGGCGTTGCTGCTGTTCAGAAGCCAACTGCTTGGAAGCCAACATTTGAGGTCTATGTTAGGAATAATCACCAGAAAGCACAGAAGACAGACTTCAGATCAGTAACAAAGGTCTCAGGGTGGGGCCAAGAGAAGGAGCCAAACATAAGAGGTAGAAAAGTGAGGGTTTTTTTTTTTTTATTAGAAAACCTATTTTCAAGAAGTCTAAACTCTAATGCAGTGAAAATATTTTAGCTCAAGATTTTTAAATCTCTGATTTACATATTGGATTATTATATATTTCTAGAAGTCTTAGGAACTGAAAAATCTGTAATGCAATCAGTTTACATTACTCTTCTAAATGTAAAAGTAATAAAGGTAGATTGTGTAATTTTTTTTTTCAATTTTTTGGTTATAAAATACTTTCTGTTGTTCACTAAAGTTAGAATAGAAAAATTGAGCTATTTCAAATACCATTTTTATACTAGTGGTTTCTTTTTTTGGACGAATCTTAATCAAATTTATCTTACAAATTTTAGTGAAACAACTTATATTAAAAGTTTAATTCAAATCAATTCAGAATATGAAGAGTAGTTTTACTTTAAAAAAAATTCTATGATGGCTCAGTTGGTTGAGTGTCCAACTCTTGATTTTAGCTCAGGTCATAATTCAAGGGTCCTGAGATAGCCCCGTGTCAGACCCCATGCTGGGTGTGGAGCCTGCTTAAGATTCTCTTTCTCTGCCCCTCTGCCCCTTTCCCCCACTCATGCTCTCTTTCTCTCTAAAAGAAAAAAGAAAAAGAAAAAGAAAAGAAAAAAGAATAAAAAATCTATGGCATTTTGTGATGTTGTAAACATTTAAAAATGTTTTAAATCTATAGCATTTTGAGGCAGATTCATGGTTCAAATGTAAATGTATATAATGTACATTGGATAATTATGTGAATGATGCTATATTTTCCTTTATGAAATTCTATCCCTAAGTACATTTGGTCTAGTTAGGTACAATGATTCATCTTTGCATAAGAAAAAAGGTCACTATTTTGACAAATTAGGCTACCTTTTAAATATATCTGCCTAAAGTGATTGTTAAACATTCACCTAGCAAAATTTAGAAAGAATCGTCTCATTCACTAAATTTCACTCACATGGAACTCATTAACAAAGTTATAATAGATCAATGACAGAAATGTTAGCTAATGATCCCGGTGAAAATTTTAATGTGTCTAGCAATCACTCTACAATCTTAAATATTGCCCCCTAGGAGGATACCGAATATCAGTTAGAGAGATTAATGTTACAGAGGGTTTCTTGGCTACTGAAGCCCATTGGAGATTCTCTTCTGCCTTTTATAAACAGTGAGGTTTACAATGTTTTATAACCATGAAATTAAAGTCGGCAGAGTTAATAACCAACCTCGGTCCCACACCATCTGCTATATTTATAGATAAACACTGTCAGTGACTTGTTTATCTTAACTCGTACCCTAGAGGAGTTAAACACTATTATGAACTATATTGTAAAATCCCTGTACATTTGACGGGAAATCAAGATTAATTTCAGCCTTATGTTAAGAACAAATTTAAATAGTGTTCTCCCCAAATGAGCTACAGAGATCTGATCATTCCTTTTTTTTTTTTCTTTTCAAAATCCTTGTGCAGCAGTGGCTGAGGGCTGATGGGATCTAAAACTTTACTTTGTATAATTTATATGATATGGTAAATACATAATTAAAGATATGATACATCATATAAAATCTAATGATTTAAAAATAAATGTCATGGGGTGCCTGGGTGGCTCAGTCGGTTGAACATCCAACCTCAGCTCAGGTCATGATCTCACAGTCTGTAGGTTGGAGCCCTGCATCGAGCTCCGTATTGACAGCTCAGAGCCTGGAGCCTGCTTCAGATTCTGTGTCTCCCTCTCTCTCTGCCCCTCCCCTGCTCATGTTCTGTCTCTCTCTGTCTCAAAAATAAAAACATTTTAAAAAAATTTAAAAATAAATGTCAGAATAGTTGAAATAGAAAGTAAATATAATCACAAAAAAACTTTTGCAGAGAATAATTTAAAAATATATTTTATAGTTATTTATTTTAATTGTTAATGTGTCACATGGCATAGTTAAATTTTATTGTCTTCTTTCCATTTTTAAGGAAAAGATTGCCAATACCATGGCAATATCATAGTAAGAATGAAAATTCGAGGGCGAACTTCTTGCATATCCAAGGATTGGAGCTATTTCTAATTTGGCCATTATTTTCTCACCTGAAGGTATTTCAGTTCCCAAATTGGAAATAATTTTTGAATTTTTTCACTTAATGATCAGTAGTGATATTCATGTATCATGGACTCTTTCAATTATTAGTGTATAAAACCTTCTAAGATGAATCTAAAAAGCGTTGCAGTTGGAAAGAAAAGGAAAATATATAAACATCTTTAAAGTATGAAAAAAACAATACATTAGTAATGTGATAAACCGAGGTATTAAAAACATACAATGACAATATAACTCCACTGCTTCTAAAATGTATGTCATAAAAAGTAAATTGAGCAAATAATATGCTTGACCTTAACAGACATAACATGCATCAACAAAGCACATTCATTTATTTAGGGCATAAACTCCAAAGAAGATAAAACAATGTCTTAGATTTATCTTCTTGCACTATGTATGGGTAAACAAATGGTTGCCAGGGGTTAGGGAGAAAGGAAATTTAGAGGTATTAGCCTGCTACTTTGCAATCCTCAGGAATTCCCTGATGAAATCTATAATCAGCCCCCCATACACAGAGGGCAAGGAAAAACTAAAGAAAAAGGTAAGCCATTCCAGATTTGTAGGTGGCTGTTTTAACAAGGGAACTTATATACGAGGCTTGTCTTGGGCGCTCACAAGATAGTAGATCTTGGCACTCACCCACCAGAAAAGTAAAAGTTTATACAGATGTCTTAAATGGGGTTCAGCCACACAGACAGTCCATATGGTCTCAACAACACATTGCTCTCTCAAGACTGCATCTTTGAAACACCTCTGGCTATGAGAACAGTGAATAGAATGCATATTCCAAGAACAGGGAAGGTGGCAAGGATCCTCCAATTGTCCTGGTATAGCTCACATGTCAACCAACAGTAATATCTTCTGGCGACCTCCTCCAACATAATCCAAAGGTACAAAATTTCAGTTATGCAAAATGAGTAAGTCCCAGAGACCTACTATACACCATAGCGCCTATTGCTAGCAATGCTATATTTTACACTTAAACATTTTCTCAGAGGGTACCTATTAAGTTAAATGCTCTTATCACACATGCAAAATAATAGCAAATAGAGGACAGGAAGAAACTTGTGGAGGTGATACAGATTATACTTATGGTGTAGATAATAGTGGTGGTAGTTTCCTGGTGTATATTTACCTTGAAGCTCATCAAGCTGTATATATTAAATATATACAGTTCTCTGTATGTCAACAAAAACAAAAGCAAAAAACGTCTCCTTGAATAAGTGTACCCTGTAGAACATTTGCCTTGATCTTTTGGCATGAACCAAAAAGCTCAGTGTTAGTGAATGACGGTATTGACAAGCCTGGCAACTACTCTTCAGCCCTCCGTTGAATAACAGTGTTGTTCACACGTCAAGTAGATTTGCTTAGGTATTATAGTGAGTCTCAGCTGCACTACTAAAATATCTCGAATTTTCTACATTTTCCTTAATAGTTTCTGCAAATAATGAAATAGCAACTGAGACAGCAATTAGAATGCAAATTATGTAGGGGCGCCTGTGTGGCGCAGTCGGTTAAGCGTCCGACTTCAGCCGGGTCATGATCTCGCGGTCTGTGAGTTCGAGCCCCGCGTCGGGCTCTGGGCTGATGGCTCAGAGCCTGGAGCCAGTTTCCAATTCTGTGTCTCCCTCTCTCTCTGCCCCTCCCCCGTTCATGCTCTGTCTCTCTCTGTCCCAAAAATAAATAAACGTTGAAAAAAAAATTAAAAAAAAAAAAAAGAATGCAAATTATGTATCGGTATCTGATAACCAACACTAGATTATTTTTTTTTAATTTTATTTATTTATTTTGAGAGAGACAGAGACAGTGCCAATGGAGAGGGGCAGAGAGAGAGAGAGAGAGAGAGAGAGAATCCCTATCAGGCTCTGTGCTACCAGTGCAGAACCTGATAGTGGGGCTTGAACCTCTGAACCATGAGATCATGACCTGAGCTGAAACCAAGAGTCAGACACTTAACTGACTGATTCAACCAGGTGCCCACTATGATTGACTTAGAAGGCAATACTTTTACATTTTGGAATTAAAAATATATGTCACCTGTGGGCTCATATAAAACATATCTAAAGATACAGATTGAAAATAGGATTAAATATTCATGGTTAGAGTATATGTCAATAAATATGTGATTATATATATATAGCAGAATTACAAACTGGATGGGATTCCTTAGATGATCTAATTCAAACTTTCCATTCTTCCTCACTGTTGACACAAGTAAAACTATTCTAGGAATGAGCCATTTCACACCTTCTATCTCTCCACTACTGTTGATGGTCAGTTCTAGTTAAAATATAAAGTATTCTAGACTTCTCTTTTATCACCTCATGATGATAAACCTACCTTCTTTTGCCTAGCCCTCTGGTTGCTACATACATGTATGTTTGTTTTTGTGGAGGGAGAAAGATCAGACTGTAAGGAGACCTCATGTAGCAATGGTTTTCAAACTTTAACATGAATCTCAGTTTACCTTAAAATGCCAATTTCGAGTCTGTAAGTCTGGGATGAGGCAGAAATTCTGAATTTCTTACAACTCCCCAGATGCTGCTGCTGACAGAATACACACATACACAGAAAGAAATGCATATACATACTCATCCAATACACAAAATGCTTTACTTCTGTATATATGATGCTTCATACTTTAAAAGGCACTTTGACAAACACTGCTAAACTTTATAACATCTAGCCAAATAGGAATTATTACCTCAACTTGATAAAAAAAAAAAAACAGAAAACAAGAAACAAAAAAAAAAAAAAACAGAACAAAAAAACCTCAGACTCAGAATAGTTATCTTGTCCAAGATCACAGATTTGGTAAATAGTAAAGATGTAATCTACAAAAGTATGTAAAACACTTTCAATGTTGTCCGGTGTGGCAGCCAATTGGATTGAGAAATAACCTTGAAAAGTAAGAGGGGCAAGTTGTATTTGATAGTGTTGCACGATAAGAAGCATTTAATAGTAATATCTGCTTACAAATGTTCATGACCATGTATGTTTCTGTTGCTGAAATCTGCAATACAAAAGGTGACATAAAGCTAATAACTAAAGCTTCTGAAATGACTCATATACACCTGTAAGATGTTTCAACTTGTGTACCCTTCTGAAATATGTTAATCATTTTCAGTGGAATAGAATAAATCAGCCACTTAAACTGTGACATTTAACAGAAATTAAAAAAAAAAAAAATAAATGCTGCAATTTTCAAGGTAGTTATCTTAGACTATGATATCAGTATGAACATTTTCTGTTTTTACAGATGGAGAATTAGGACTATACATAAAGCTTTCCAGAGTGTTCAACAGGCAAAGGGCACACAAAGAATAATGCACAAAAGATCAGTTATAACTGTTTAAAATCAGACTTGGCTATTTCTTTGGTTGCTGTAATCTGTGTCTACATTGATACAACCTGAATCTTGGATAAATATATAAAATAACCCCACTGTTTAAAAACTGCCTCTATCTGGAATGAATTTATTGGGGGAAAATGTGTTCCTGAAATTTAAGAGTAATTTTTACCTTGAATTATATTATACAAGCACTAGGAGAGCTTGTAATGAGACAAAAGTAAGATAAGAGTGGGAATAATTTACACTGTATTTAATCAATTTCATAGTTTTTGTTTTTCTATATGGAGGTTTCTAACATACAGAAATATTTTTATGAAAAAGTATATGTGACAATACATTAATTGTCCAGATAGCTTTTGCTTTCTGATGTTTCCACTTGGAATTGAATGATTCCCTAATGTCTGCCCTTTTGAAAATGTGTAAGACTTCACTGGCTAGCTTACACAATTTTTCATAAACTGATTGAAAACACCAGGGAAAAGAGAGTTAGGAAAAAAATGAAGAAAAGGGATACATTTTGGAAAGTCTTCATAGCCATTTGGAATGATGAAATAATTCAGAAAGTTTTATAAATTATTGAGTTTTAAAATGGGAAAAAAATATATAATTGCAGTATCTCTTCCCTGCACATAAATTTGCAAATTTCCAGGAGAAAGCTGAATTTAAAGGATGATATATGTTGTTGGTTTTCCTTAAATAGCAAACTTCTTAAAAATAGACACCATATTTATTTAATTTGCAATATAATATGACCATCATAATGCCATGCCTATGCAATTACCTAATGGCCAAAAAGCATATATTAGCAATTTTACATTTGAAATAGCACATCTGTCACTGTGTAGTGACATATACCAAATAATGTATGATTATATGATGTTTAGTTATTTCTTTGACATTAACCCAGAGTCATTAGATAAATCACATATTTTTCACATATTATCAGTTTTATAAAGGAAAATTCAGAGTTCCATCCGTAATGCATATGGTCACCCAATCAACAATAATGTATTAAGAAACTATTTGGCAATAAATTCTAATGGTCAGGTTTGTTATACTGATGGGCAAAGAGTTAATATTTTGGTTAGTGGATTAGGAGATATCCAAAGCAAAGAATTTTGAGAATTTCTCTAGGCTTCAACTCTCTCATTTATAAAATAAAACTAGTACACCTAGCTTTACAAGATTTTTTTGAGGATGAAAATATTAAAACTCATTAGCATAAACAGGGCTTTTGGAGACTTCCATGAGAAAGAAGGTACAATTATAGGGAGAATGGGAAGGGAAAATAAGGCTAAGAGAAGGGATTCCTTTGATGGTTCCTTTTCCTTTCCCATCCTCCTTTCCTTCCTTTCTCTCCTTGGAAAGATCTTGGGCCAATTCACTGAAGCAGAACCCCCTGTTATTTTCTATTTCAGAAACCCGATTTCAAGTGGACATAGTCAATTCAAAGTTTGTTAGAAGAGGCAAAGTTATCTAAATGTTTTCTGTGAAACACGATTCCTGTAGAACCCTTTAATGTGTTAGCCAAATAAAACATCTTATAAGTAAATGATTGGAAAATTTTAGATTTGACAAAATAAATTCTGTCCTTTTTTTTTCCTACAAGTGTTTTCTAGGTTTTTGGTGGTGTTGTTTTGTTTTTTTTACTATAGTAGAAGGGACACTTTACCTAAATTTATTTTCTCCAAGGAATATGTCTAGGAACCCACTTAAAAAAAAGCAAAAAACAAAAAAAACTTAGAAGGGGTGCCTGGGTGGCTCAGTAGGTTAAGCATCTGAATTCAGCTCTGGTCATGATCTCAAGGTTGGTGAGTTTGAGCCCATATCAGGCTCTGTGCTGACAGCTCAGAGCCTGGGGTCTGATTCAGATTCTGTGTCTCCCTGTCTGCCCCACTCATGCTCTCTCTGTCTCTCAAAAATAAATAAATGTTTATAAAATTTTTAAAAACAAAACAAAAACTTAGAAAACATCGGCATATGTGATTGATAGACAAATATTTATGTATTTTGAGTAGGTATAGGATTTTTATTGAGGATAATTATTTTTATTTAGTCAATGGAAAGCCAGATAATATCATACTAATAGTATTTTGTGTTTCTGAATACAGGCACCATTTATAATCATTTCCTCTATTAAGCATACATATATACAAGCACCTGACACCACAATTTCTCTTGTTCTCTATTCCTGAGAGTTAAGCAAATTTTTTAACCCATGGTTTGGGAGATGCCTGACTCACAAAGGCTACTCCTATTGTCCCTTAGAGAGATTGGTGTGATGCAACATTAATTCCACATTTGCTGCCAGTTAATCTGCCATACTTCAATTTCTCAATTTGTCCTCAGGGGACATGGAGAATTTAAAATCTGCCCTCTACTTAGGAGACCCATTCCAGCAGAACGAGAAGGGGTTCATGGATCATTTACACCTAGTCACCTATGAATGTCCACAGGACCCCGTAGCAGAAACCACCATATTTGGACCCACATAAAGATTTTCCAGATAAGTAATTACTTCCTACTTCAAAACTAGCACCATGGCAGTCAGCATGGGAATATATTGGTAGGATGATACATGACCCCACTCTTATGAAGTTCTCAATCTAGTTTCAGGTAAGGGAAATAATTTAAATAAAGTGAGGTGGGAACCGACCAGGGAGAGCTAAGGGAAGGTACACATTTGAGGAATGGGGAGAAATAAGACTGATTTGCATTCAGGGTGCTCTTGGGAATCTGATGAAGTTTAGTGATCTCTCTGTCCTCAGACCCCAGCTGAGGTTGGAAAGAAGAAGCACTGGAGAGCAACAGAGGCCTTTTGCAGACAGAAATAGCACGATCAGGACAGAGATGGAGACTTAGTCTAGTCATAGTGAATCGGCTCATTTGGTGAGGAGACTAACTACGAAACAATTCAGATGTGACAAGATGAAAACTAAAAATAGGTGGTAGAAAGCATTGTAGAGAAGAGAGACAGTGTGTGACTACATTTCAAACATAGCAGGCACAGATGTTAGAATTGGGTATGGATCAGAAACCAGCTCGGCCTCACCTCAGCGCTGTCATTTTAGGCAACTTACTGAGACTTTGCTCCTTTATTTTTAAAATGGGATAATGCCTACCACAGCACTGATTGTTCCAAATTAAACAAGACAGTATGTGAAAAGAACACAAAGGAAGTGCTCAGTAGATTACATAGTTATTAAACATTTTGCCATTTGGAGTTTTATTTGATACCAAAAACGCAGAGGACTAAATGAGAGGTGACTCTTAGGTTCTTGAGACGACTTGATGTTTTAGGATACTTCAGTGAATTGGCCCAAGATCGTTCTGAGGAAAGGAAGGAAGGAAAGGAGGATAGGAAGGGGCAAGGGGTAGAGAAAAAGAACCATCAAAGGAATCCCTTCTCTTACCCTTGTTTTCCTTTCTCTTCCTCCCTACAGATGCACATTATTTCTCATGAAAGATTCCACAAACCCTGCTTATCCTAATATGAGTTTTAATATTTTCATCCTCAAAAAACTCTTGCAAAGCTAGGTATTCTAGTTTCATTTTATAAATGAGAGAACTGAAACTTAGAGACATTATCAACCCTCTTTTCTCTTGAATGTCTCCTAATCCAATGACCTAGATATAGAGAATGGTCAGGATGGAGATTCACTGGTAGAGAATGGAAAACACATGGTTGGACAGAAAGGAGGACAGAAGGGAGGGCAGAAGGTGGACAGAAGGGAGATAAAATTCTAAACCACATTATGGTAGGCTAATAGAAGTTCATAACTAGAAAGAGAGAAGAGGTCAGGGATTTAAGTTTAGTAAGTAAAGGCCTTTGAAAAAACCAGCAGTTGGTGGAGAGTAAGATACATAGATAGTAATTGCTAAGTAATTTACTGATTGAAAAAGATATATATGTATATATTTGTATCAGTAAAAGATGTTACACCTCAAAAGTTCCCTTTCAGCTACCTGGCAGTATTAAAAGAACAGAACAAATTAATGTTGAATCACTATTTTGTACACCTGAAATTAATATAATACTGTATGTTAACTAACTGGAATTAAAAACTTTAAAAAAAAGAACAAAACAATTAAAAGCAACAATATTTCCATTGTAGAGGAGGAGGGGTGCTGGAATGGAAATTTGGGCCAAAGAACAGTGAGAGAAATTGACTGGGTGGAAGCAGCCGTGTAGAAGTGTTGGAAGGAGCTATTAGGGTTGTAGACATATGCTTAGTGTACATTTTCCATGTAATAACTACCATATGTACTTAAAACAAAATACTATTGTAAGTTTCAGGCCATTACACTAGGAAGAGTGAGTGAAGAGAGATGCAAGTACTGAATCATAGCTGCCTAGACACTAAAGACATCAACAGAGGCATCTTCCTACATAGACCCCAGTGACACACAGCAGTGTATCACTAAGCTAAGTTGCCCTTTGGAGAAAGCACTACAGTCCAATTTATATGGCTTTTCTCCTTGCAGATCACCTTGACTCTCAACTAAAGTAGACATACAATCTGGAATGAGTGGGCTCTGGCCTCTGTCTTCAGTTGAGTTACTTTGAAAGTCCCTAACCTATGTCTACAGTGAGCGTCTGGCCACTTGAATAAGGTGCTAATGCAATAGTCAAACACCAGTCCCAGAGTTTTCTGAATACTCAAAGCATATTGGGATTGGTAAAGCCACTCTCCGGGCTTAGTGGCAACCAAAGGAAGCCATTCCACACTAAGCTGAAAGCCAGTGGAAAGGAAAGTGACAATGAGCAATAGTCTCTGTCTGTTCACAGATGCACACTCTCATCATATCACCAGGCAAGCACACCGTGCCATATAGCAGCTTTCGTCCATTCTGCACACTCTTATCTACTTATCTACTTATCTACTGAAAGTCAGTTTGCTCACTGTGATTTGTACCACAAACCCCAAATAAATGCTTTTCAAGGAATAATATTTAGAAGAAGAAAAATTATGCTGTGCCCATTCTTACGGTTTACTACATATCTGTGTGATGTTAGGGCATTCTTGCAAATTTGAGACTGAGAGAATATTTGCCGATGTTGGTAATGCTGTAAAAGTTTTTCCTGAACCCATGGGGGGAAAAAAACCTCTAGAAAGAGGTTTGAGACAATCTGATATACTAACGGAAGATGAAAGATTGTCGTTATCAGTGAATTCTTAATAATTGTCTCTACTCCTTGTTCACCTATCTCATCTACAGGATTTTATTTGTCTGAGTGCCAAATGTTCTTTACTCTAAGGAGTCTCCCTTTAAGATGATATCCCAGTATATAGGTGCCAGGGCAATAACTATTAAGTGCCCACATATGGTGTTTTATAGGAATACATGTGATGCTATTATACTGTTGTCACAAGAATACTTGGCTCTTTAAGCCAGGAATACACATGCTCATAATAAATTATTTTTATGACTTCACATACACAATCATGATGCACAGAAAGTATAAAGGAAAGATTGCTTATTTTATGCAGCTTTGGCACTAACTCCATCCCCAATTATAGGCAACAAGGGGATTATATGAAGCCAATGAAAGCACGAGAGTGGAAAATGGAAAAGATAACACTACGCTTTCACATACTGAAGCCTGTTATTGTTCAAATTGTAACAGTATTGTTTTGTTGTTTTATTTCCCTCCATGATCTTAAATGCTCCTTCCTTCTCTAGTGATGCCAAAAGTTGAGTTGTCTCACTCATCAATGGCAACTCTTTAATCTTTCCTTTTTGGCTTAGAGCAAACAACAAAGGTAGTCATGGATGATTCATACCATCTTTCATGCTCAGAGGCAGACATTTTCCCCTCTGTTAAAAACACCCAAGGCTTTAAGGGTAGAGGTGGGAGAAAGTGAAGGTAGGAGACAGCTGTTCTCCTGTTGTTTCTGTTAAGGGTTTGTACACTTCAGTCTTTCCAGATTACAGCCGTGTGAAACATTTTCTGCAAAATAGGAAGCCAAGCCAAATTTGCTGGGTTTCAGGTCTGTAGACAAAATTTAAAACAGCTGGATTTTATTGGTAACTTTTGCACGCAAGTAAACCTAGTAGTGAAACTAAAACCAGCGTTTGTCTCCACTGGAGTGGGCTACATCTTTAGGGGCTATCCCCTCCATGTCTCTTCCCTTGAGAGAGTTTTGAATTTTGAAGGGTCCTAAGAGAAACCTGCCAGATTATTCCTTAGAGTACCTGATTGAAATCTTAGCCAATGAAGGTGGAAGGCACAACCAAATATGAGGCCTCTCATAGTCAAATCTTCAGGGGGATGAGAGGAAGGTTGGTCTCTTTCTGTAATCTAATTTTAAATTACCTCAATTAAAATAGCTAATGATTCTCTCTTTACACCTACTAAACAAAAGTCCCCCCCCAACACACACACACATAACACAGTAGTGCCTAGTTACAGGGGCAAATAATGGCCAACTTATTGGCTTTGTATGTAGCAAAAGTCCCACCTCATATCTTAAATATGCCCTAAGTGAAAATGATCATATTCCTTGAAAAAATAATGCAAATTTATAGATTTAAACATAAAAATAGAAGCAATGACACCTGCTCTATCATGGTTATATCGTGAGTTTGAAATATGTTATTTATGAAGCTATTTAGAATTTGGGGAAACAAAACAATAAAAAGTAATCCAGCACTAGAGAAAACCATTTTATTACAAATCTCAGTTAAGATCTCTGAGGGCATGAGTATTTCTCAAGAGCAAAAAAAAAAGAAATGATACACACTATCTTAAAATGTTAGCATAACCATAGAAAGAAAAAGTTCTTGGCTGTCTTTGGGCATAAAAAAATATATATCACTTCAGATATGTCCCAATTCGCAGGCAGTGACGAGGTTTGTGGAAAGTGCAGTGGCATCAAAAATATCTTCAGTCATCTACCCCAAGAATATTAAGCACATCTAATATCAGAGGTCATCTATTTTTGTTAAACCATTACCCAAATTTAATATGCAAGAAATGTGAGGTATAAGGAGGGAATAACTGACCTCCTTCAAACCACCATGTGTAGGTAGGGCTCAAACTTGTTGCTTAGTTCTTGTTCTTTTTATTACTCCATACTGCCTCCCAACAAACACATTTTTTTTCTGAAATTCTCTTGTTATGTAAACATACTCCCTGGGAGATAGAACATCAGTTGTGAATTCTAAATTTCCCACCATTAGATGAGAAGAGCATATTTTGTTTTTTGACATCACAGTTTCTGGTCTCCAAAATCTCCTTGTTTAAATTATGCATCTATTGCCTTCTGTGTGACCTTGGACAGGTTACCAAATTCTAGGTGTCTCTGTTTCCTCTAAGGTAAAAGAAAGAACACCTACCTCATATATTGCTTGTGAAAATTAATCAAGACATATTAAATCAGTGAAATCGTGTCTCACACTTAGTAAATACTCAGGTTGTAGGACACTGAGTAAGCAAAAGACAAGTAAACTAGTGTTCATGGCCAGGGTACAGCTTTAAACTGGGAAGCAGTAACTTTAGATGTTTATTAAACCACCATTTAAAGGATATTATATCTTATTATAGCTTCAGTTTCCTCCATGCTTTCATTTCACAATGATGAGTTTGTAAGCAGATCAGTTAAAATGTTCATTGTGGTTTGTCAAATAGTAGGATTATTTTCAAGAGTTTGCCCAGATCCTAGGATTATTAATAATAATTCAATGTTTTAAAGATCTGCTCCTGGCCATTAGTTCTTTACTCTTTCTTCAGTCTCTTTGAGGCAGGTAATAATTTGCTCTAAGAGTACCAACACCTGATAGTTATTGCTTTCCATAACAAGTGATGTCAACTATGAAGCTAAATGCATGGTAGAAGCTCATCTATTGGCTCTACCTCTCTATTGCAAAGACTGATGCCTTCCAGAATAGCCCCAAGTAAACCATCAAAGAAGTTAGAGCATTCCACATAGTATAACCTGACAATGGAGTCTAACTTACTCACTGCTATCCTTCTTGAGAGGCTAAGCAAATCCGGGGTGAACTAATGGGTCCGGAGATGATTCTTTTTGTGGAGTTCTGATGCAGATTCCAACTACCAGGACAACTGGCCTTTAAAGTTGCAAAAGTTAATATGGCAGATATGACTTACTCAAGTAATCTTATCCAGTGAATTTCCCTCTTCACCCTTTGGCTGCTCTTCACCTCCAAGTCTAATTTCACGCAGTGTGGAGCACACTTTTTGTACTACTTTCTAAATACCATGTGTTGGATGCTGAAATTCAACTGATGACACTGTTCTGATGTCTTTTAGATCCATGACTTTTATCTATTAGATCAGTGGTTATCATGTGGACAGTGAAATTTTGGGGCCAGTGAGCATTCTTCTAGTGATCCATGTTTACTTTTTCATGTTTATAACATGACAACCTTGGTACTAAATACATCTGGGATATATTAATAATTTATTTATATGTAATACAAAACAGGCATCACTTCACTATTCTTTAATCAAAACCAGTGCCTTTCTTGCTGTTGACTCTGGGGATGTTTTATTGTGTGGGGATAAATGGGAGGTGATGAGGTCTTTTGGTTCCCTGACTTGGTAAGCAAATTCAAACATTTAAGAATCATGATTCTAGGGATGGTATCTTTTTGGTGTTCTGAGTCCGAATCCAATGTGGCAGGAGAGAGGTTCCCCCCACCTCAACAAGCAGCTCTCAAGACATCAGCTGGGTGTCCTCTAATTCAACTCAGTCTGACACCACTACCCTGAGATAGCATCAGATACCACAGGTTAGGGATTCAGCCCTATAAGATCCCTCCCTCTTTTCCCCATTTCAGATGCCTGTTGCAAGATCAGGTTGTTATCTGTACTTCTGAATGACTGACTATAAATTAAAGATTCCCATGACCTCCTCTTTGTGTTCAATTAATTTGCTAGAGTGGCTCACAGAACTCCAAGAAATATTTTGCTTCCTGGATCACCGGTTTCTTATAAAAGGATGTAAGTTAGAAACAGCCAGATGGAAGAGATGCACAGGGGAAGGCATGGGGAATGAATGCAGAGCTTCCAGGTTCTCTCCAGATGTGCCATTTTCCAAGAATCTCCATGTGTTCACCAACCTGGAAGCTCTCCAAACACTGTCCTTTGGGTTTTTACAAAGGCTTCATTACACAGCTATGAATGATTAAATCATTGGCCGTTGGCCTTTAACCTCCAGTTCCTCTCCCCTCTCTAGAAGTTAAGTTGGGATTGGATACTGAAAGTTCCAAACCTTTAACCACTTCGTTGGTTTCCCAGGCAACCAGCCCCCATCCTTAGGTTATCTAAAGGCTTTCCAAGAGTCACCTCATTAATAACAAAAGATAACTTTATCACTCTTGTCACAGGAAATTCCAAGGATTTTGGGGGCTCTATGCCAGGAACAGGATAGAAAAGCAAGTATATATTTTTTTATTATAAGTCACAATATCACAGTATTTCAAAACAACCCATGTTGAAATGTCTCCAGTGGAAGTTCAGAAGTGTATGCCTACGGTGATGATTCAAGTAAGAGAATATTGCTAGACTCTGGCTGATTTCAGGAAAGAATCAATGAGCATTCTATGCCAATGATCCTTAAGAATGCAACACGTGGGAACTGGTTAGAAATGCAGATGCCCAAGTTGCATCGCAGACTTACTGAATCAAAAACTCTAGGAGTAAAGACCCAGTGGTAACAAGCCCTCCAGGTGATTCTCATGGAGCTAAAGTTTGAAAACCACTGTTCTAATGGAGCGAAAGTTTGAAAAGCACTGTTCTAAGCTACTATCTCAAGAAGAGCTTTACAATTATAAAGACATCTACTAAAACTCTTTCATGGCACTAACACACATAGTGTACACGGAAAAGAGATTACTACATTGACAAAATGCACCAGGTTGATTAAGTTGGTTTATTTCTCAGTAGCAGACATGTTGTTATATATGAGACATATAAAGTATTTTATACACACACACACACACACACACACACACACACACACATGCATGCATACATACATAAAATTAGATATTTTTATTCAAAGGTTCTTAAGAAGTTGTCTAGGTCATGCTACTCAAAGTGTGACCTCTGTACCAATGTTAGCATCACCTGGGAGCTTTTAGAAATGCAAATCTGAGGCCCCATCCCTAACCTACAGAGTCAGAATCTGCATTTTAACTGGAAACCATGTGATTCTAATCTACATTAAAGCTTGAAAGCAACTGTCTGAATTCTTCATCTGCCCTAAAATTATCCAAAGATATATATTCTCACTTATCCTGAGAAAATATGACACCTTTAGATCATCTAGAAATAATTCTGGCTCCCACACCACCTGGATGACATCATAATTATTTTCCAGATCCTTCAAAATCTATATTAAGAGTTAGTATTTACTGAATTTCACTACATTCTGGATACTTTATTATATAAATTAACTGATATAATCATTGCACCAAAGTTCTGGGTTAGAATTAATTATATTTTATATTTCACAGACAAGAGATGGAGGCAACAAGAGAATAAGTTTTTCAGTTACCTGTCTCATAAACGGTGGAGAAATTATTTGAACCCAGACATGCTGGGACCATATTGCCTCTCTATGGTTGTGCTCTATAAGGCATATTAACATTTCCAAACATATCATTTGATTATTAAAGGCATTGCCACTAGTCACAATTTTTAACCAAAATTCAAGAGTGGGGCTGAGGAGGAAATGGGTAGAAGAGGCCCTGTTTATACTTTAGGTTTGAAATCTCATAAAGGTTAAATACAATGATTTATCCCTGAGGCCCCAAACCCAAATAAATATCCGGAATTCTAAGACTACATGTGAAATAATATAAAAGCCAAAGTTACAGAATTTACCATGAATCCAGATTTTTACATTGGATGGTAACTAAAGTCATGCTAAAGAACTGGTTTGTTTTTATTATTTTTTGTATTGCTAACTTATAACACACATGCTCATTTTCTTTTTTTAAAGTAATTTTTTAAACTTTTAAAATGCTTATTTATTTTTGAGAGAGAGAGACAGAGCATGAGTAGGGGAAAAGGCAGAGAGAAAGGGAGGCTCTGAGCTGTCAACACAGAGCCCGACGCAGGGCTTGAACCCACAAACCTTGAGGTCATGACCCGGGCTGAATTCGGATGCTTAACCGACTGAACCACCCAGGTGCCCCCACACATGCTCATCTTCTAAAGAATATAAGAGTTTGCAAATAACAACACAAGAGCCTAAGGAATAATAATTAATTTCTAAGAGGAAAAATATACATTAATTAGTGAGTGTCTATGAATCGAAGGACTACAAATTCACTATGGAGCCACTTTAATCCAGAAAATACAAAATACTGGACTATTTAGAGGCTATGTTATAAATATGAATACAGGGAAGAGAAATTCTGTCGAGTGTTCCTTGGAAAAACAAGAGACTTTTTTTTAGCACCTGGACTGAATTTGAAGGAAACTGGACTTGAATTAGAGTTTTGTGTAGAAACCAAAAAAAAGTCAGTGGTTTTGGCTAGATGAAGTGATTTATTTAAAGCCAAAACTTAACATAAAGCTCCTGGAATACTAACCTATGTGAATTGGCTATAAGAGAAGATGGGGTGTGTGTGTCCATATGTGAGAGGGACAGAGTGGGAGAGGGTATTGTTGCAATGGGAATATCTTCCACAATTCACTCAGCTCAATGTTTTATTCATATATTCCTTTCTCAGACAGCTAGTGATCAGATGCAAATAAAAAATTAAGAATATATATGAAAGTGAGTTTGAACTTTATAAACCCATATTACACAATCTTTAAATGACTTTACTAAGAATAAATGTAAAATTTTATGCAGTTTAGAAAAAAAATTAGAACTATATATTATGCACCTACATAGATATATGGGTGTGTTTAATGAACTTTCTATTAAAATCTACACTAGGGAAATATTAGTTTTAGATAGAGACCTTCACTGGAAACAGGTATGAAATGCTGTAAGGTATGAGGAAATGCAGCCAAATACAGAATCTATCCATTGAATGTAGAAAAGATAAATAAAATGGCCTTACTAGCAATCTTGATATCCAAGATGAGGCCTCCATCGACAGGTGGGATAAAGGGCTACAGAAAAGAAATTAAGTGGTAGAAACAGGTACTAATTAGAAGGGCTCTTTTCTTAAGCATCTCAAAAGACTATATACATTTTTAGGAGTTTCTGTATTAATATTTAATAACAGACAGCTAGTTTTACAAATCTTTGGGAGATAATCTTTTTTTATCTTTGTTATTAATAGAGATAATAATCTCACAGAGTTTGTTAAGAAAATACCCATATTTAAGAGCAAAACTGTTAGGATCAACTGTTTATTTACAGTGTTGACACCATCCCAGGATCAAATGTAAAATAGTTTCCTACTACTCAGACATTTTGAAAATAGGTCTATAAAGGGGAAAAGTGTTGGAAAGCAGAAGGGGTTTGAAATGTTTTTATTAAAGTGAGCAGTAGCACCCTGGTCTTGTTAATTCCTGATTCTTTTGGTCAAATATTTGAATTGAAAATTCCAGCTTAAGTGGAAACATAAATGAGCGTGGTTGTTAATAAGGAAGCTGTACTATTAGAAGAGTTCTAATAAGGGAAAGAGAAACAACAGTATTCAGAAGACAGTGCTGCCATGGAGACACAGTAGACATTGGTTCATTCATTCATTCATTCATCCATTCATTCATTCATTCGTGTGTTCATTCATTCATTAACTATTTATTGAGTGGCTAATGTATGCCAACTGTGTTTTTAGGCACTGGGGTAAAGCGGACCACCTTGAAAGCTGCCTGGTATTAGTCTTGCCTTTCTGAGCACAGACGTTTCTCATTCTCTGAGAGGTGTGAGCGAAAAGAGGCTTTGGGACTGATGGCCGGTGACCAGATTTTTCCCACATGTGGATTAGAGCAGCGGTTCCCAAACTTGGTTGAAAATCGCAACCACCTGGGTCATTTTCCTTTTTTTAATACAGATTTCTGAGCTCCACCCCAGGCCCACTGAATTGGAATAAATGAAATTAGATAAAATGCATTTTAAACAAAGTTTCTAGATATTTCTGAAAATTAATAGGTTTGAGAACTAAAAATTTAATGTCCACCCTCTCAATACTTTGAGGTTGTCTTTGTGATCTTCAGGCTCTTCTTTAACATTGGAAAGAGTATTCCTAATAGAGTTGGGGAACCAGCTGGCTTTAGTGCAACATTAATGTAGAAACTCCTAACAATGTGTATAGTCTTTGTAAAACATCAGGAAAAGAAACCCAATGGTCCAGTCCTGAATCTGGGACCAAAAGCAATGATATTTTTTTAAAGACAGGACAATTAAAGTGTATAGAATATCTGATATGTAATGGACACTTTATCCACTTAATCTCATTCATACTCTAAATAAGTAGAGTTTTTGCTAATGCCTAATAGGAGAATTACAGCACAGACCCCTCACATTCTGCAGCAAGGCTATGCCACCTGCAGTGAAAGACCATTTGCCATTTGAAATATAGCCCCTAATAGTCTGCTGAGTATTATAAGATCCATTAAGGCATTGGTTCCCAAAATGGAGAGCACAGTATATCAAGGCTATATATAAATATATCAAGGCAAATAAATGTAAAAAAAACAAATTTTTAGAAAAAGCAAACTTGGAAGATTGTAGACAAAGTGAGTTGAATGAGGTGAAGAGGCATATGGAAACACCCATGGTAGTGGCACAAAGTAGGCAGATCTTTTTATCTCGAGTTAATGCCTTGCAGAGCATCTACTATAGAACAGGACCTCAACAACCAGGTAAACTGATGATCTACCCAGTAGAGGTCAATCATGCCCTCTCTTCAGCCACCCAAGTCCTGTGCAATGAGCATGAAGAGAGCAACTCAGGTGGCAAAAATGGTGGCTATGCATGGGCCCCTCAAACTAGATCATCTCTCCCTAAGGCTGATCCATCAAAGTTCTCCTAATAACACCAAACCTCCCAGCAACAATAGTGACCTACACTGTGCTCACAGTTCTCCAGGTTGGTGGCAGAATGACGATACCATTATCCCTTCACTCTGAAGGAGGCCATCATGCATATGTATTTATCTTTGTTCTTTACCATCAAAATGCTTCCCTAAATGCCTAATCCATCCTTGTGTAGATGCGTCCTTGCAATGTTTACCTTGAACTTTGCACCATACACTTCTTTCTTTCCTCCTCAGTGATTTTCTGTCACTGCAGCATGAAATGTACATTGGGCTCTACTTGGCATTCATAGATGAACTATCCACAATTTCCAGGGAATCGAGGCTCATGCGACCACTCCTCAGAAGTGAAAGACCAGATCCAAAGAACCAATACTTTCTCCTTTCTTCTGTCATGAAGACAGTTCTGCAGGGCATTTCTCCAAGCACCTTGGAAGATCCCAAAAGGATCAAGACAACTTGAAAGAGGTAGAGTGATGGTGTGAATTGACTACTCTGGACAACACTGTGCAGAGTTTTACAATAAAGATATAAGCCAAGTGGAAAATAGCTGGTTTTCAGACAGAGATCAGCTAAAAATAAGGACTCTCCAACACTGAAAGCTGACTGCTTCTAGATCCCAAATAATAAGAGATAAGACTGAGAAAGATCTCCAGGGGCTCCTGGGTGGCTCAGTTGATTAAGCATTGGACTCTTGATTTCAGCTCAGGTCATGATCTCATGGTTCATGGGTTCAAGCCCCTCATACGGCTCTGTGCTAAAAGTGTGGATCCTGCTTGGAATTCTCTCTCTTTCTCTCTCTGCCTCTCCCCTCCTTGTGCACTCTCTCTCCAAATAAATAAATTTAAGAAAGAAAGAAAGAAAGAAAGAAAGAAAGAAAGAAAGAAAGAAAGAAAGAAAGAAAGAAAGAAAGAAAAGAAAAGAAACGAAACTATAGTTGTAAAAGACCCAGTATTTTTCAGTTAAATTGACTCAAATATGCAGCAAAAATCAGATTGAAGGTATTACATTTTTACTCTGGTCTATTGTTTAGAATAGCTTAAATCATTAAATGAGAGACAGGACATGGGGGTGAGGAATCAAGGAAATAAGGCAGACTTGGGAACCAAGTCAAGAAAACACTTTTTTTTATTGTGGATACTGGCACATGTAACTGAATAAAAGCAAAAAATATTAGAAACCTAACACATTTTTAAGAGATTATGCTAAAGGAGCCACTAGTCCATTTGCAAAAAGTCTGTGACTGCTAAACTTTTAACGCCTCAAACTGTATGAACAGGATACAGTCTATGAGAGCTCCATATTCTTCAAGGAGGGCATTTTTCCCTAAATCTTCTTCAGATATGGCTATGGAGGAAGATGGATAAGGAAGAACTTTCCAGTGGGCAAAATGGGAGCCAGAGAAGCTGGTTCCTTCCCAGGTATCCAAAGAAATCCACACTGCAAGACAGGGTTCACAGTGTCTATCTAGCAGGATCTCATTACTGTGTTTTAATACTCTACCATTTTTCCTTATTTTGAATGGAAACTTTTACTGAGGTTATTTTATCCTTATTAAAATATATGCTATATAAGTATACTATATATGTATACACACACATACACACGTACAGTATGTGTGCAGTGTTTGGTGCTTGTGTTGGAGGCATGACAGGGAATAACTAGTCTTTTTTAGTCATAGGTTGCCTATGCATTATAAGGTACCACAACATCTGGATTGCACATCACCCAATATCTAGAATAATTTTAAAATCCAAAAGAAAATATTAAGTAGGTGGGCAGATAATTGGATCTGAAACTTAGAAAAGAGGTTTGCCACAAAGACTGTAAATAAGTGCAAGGGGTAATGATGTGGCCACAAAGAACATCTCCTGGGAGAAAATTAGAGGGTTACTCTGGTAGAGAGACTACAGCTAATCTTTAAGCAACATAAATATTAAATGGCCAGTTGGATGAGCTTACAAGGTAAACATAGAAGAGGCATCCAGAGTGATCAAACGATTAAGAACCAAGAGAGAAAAAATGTGTATCAAGAAAGAAAGAATTAAACTGTTATTGAAAATGGCTTAAGATTCCAGTAAGACAAAGACTTCCAGAATCTCTGACATGGATGTGGTTGTCATCTTGTAGGATATGTTTTATGAAGGGATCTGTATCCAGAGACCAGGCTAGACTGGGTAGATCAATATGTAAAAAGGGATGAAGAAATTGAAGTAATGAACACAGGCAACTCTTTTTTTGGAAATTTGGCTGTGACAGAGAGGAGACAGGGTATTAATTTGTAATTTTTTTTCCTTTCCTTTTCATTCAAATGGAGATCCTTGAGTATATTTAGAAATGAATAGAGTACTTCTATTCCTAATAGTATGACAAAATTGGCACTGTAACCAATCACTCTTTTACAAGAATATGATTAAAAAGTCCTGAACACATTTTAAATAAAAACTTCAAATGTAGGTAGAAAAAGCACTTACAAAAATTCAATGTTCATTTTTTTTTAAAAAAAAAAAAGGAATTATAGTCAAGGAATAGAAGGGAACTTCTTTATTCTGATACATAGTATCTACAGACATAATGACAAACATACTTCCTGCTAAAATGGTGAAAGAAGGTCCTTTAAGGTCAGGAACAAGTGTACCCACCATCACCATTTATATTTAACATTTTTCTGTGGGTCCTAGATGTGGAGTGGGGAAAGACAAGAAAAATATAAGAGGCTTAGACAGAGGAAACAAAACTATAATTACTGAAGAGCATATGATTACATAGGAAACACAAAAGAATTCCAAACCCGTTAAATTTTGTGAGTGTTCAAAAATGCTGCTGCATACAAATGCATACATGAAAAATCACATAAATTTCTATAATTCGATGACAGAGTTTGAAAGTGCAATAGATTTGATTTGGAAGATGTGATTTGCAAAAGCAATTGTAATATTTAGTAATATCTATAAATAATTAGAGCCAATGTTATGCAAGAAAATTATTATTGAGAAGTTGTTTTTATTGAGAAAATAAAAGCTTATCGAAGGAATCTGCATAGAGAGCACCTGGATGGCTCAGAGAAGCAACCAACTCTTGATTTCGGCTCAGGTCATGATCTCATGGTTCATGAAATTGAGCCCTGAATGGGGCTCTGTGCTGATGGTGTGGAACTGCTTGGGATTCTCTCTCTCCCTCTCTCTGTCCGCCCCTCCCCTTTGCACTCTCTCTCAAAATAAATTTTAAGAAACTAAAAAAAGAAAGAAAATCTATATACATGTATTGGAAAGCTCAATATAATTAAGAAAATACAAAGGCAGGGGCAGACTGGGTGGCTCAGGTCATGATCTCCCGTTCGTGAGTTAAGCCCCAGGTCAGGCTCTGTGCTGACAGCTCAGAGCCTGGAGACTTCTTGGGATTCTGTGTCCCCTTTTCTCTCTGCCCCTGTACCCACCCCCATCTCTCTCTCTCTCAAAAATAAACATTAAAAAAATTTTAAAACAATGCAAAGGCAAATGTCTGGTGGCAAGTGAAGAGTGGGGAATGGAGGAGTGCTGAGTGGAGGAGGGCACCAAGGGGTGGGGCAGGCAGGTAAGAACCCACCTGTCCTAGGAAAAGTAGCAGGAGGCAGGAACACACATGAGCTGAGGCTCCTTGTACCTCGCATATGTCCCAGTAGAGTTTATTTACAAAACACAAATTCAAATATACAATTATTAACAACTTCAAGATGATGTATGCAGAACATGAAGCCCCAAGCTCAGGACCCTTCTGAACACAGAGCCTTGTGTGATTGCACTGGCTACATGCCCATGAGACTAGCCGTACTGATACCCATGTATACCCATACAATGTAATTTTATTAGCTTACTGGGCCTCAGAATTTTTAATCTCTTGGTGATTCTCATCTTCGGTCAAGATTGAGAACCACTGTCCTGGGCAATATCACACATGTGTGTGTATACAAGTTATGTATCCGGCATGTGTTTATCAGTATGTGGGTGGTTACCTCTGAGTTGGGGGAGAAAGGATGTGATATGAAGTGAAACTTTAAATTAAAAAAAAATTTTTAATGATTATTTATTTTTAAGAGAAGGAGAGAGAGAGAGAGTACAAGCAGGGGAGGAGCAGAGAGACAGGGAGACACAGAATCTGAAGCTGACTTCAGGCTCCAAGCTGTCAGCACCGAGCCTGACCCAGGGCTGGAACTCATGAGCTGTGAGATCATGACCCGAGCTGAAGTCAGATGCTTAACAGAATGAGCTACCCAGGCGACCAGAACTTAATTTTTTTTTTAAATAACGGCAATGCTTTATACATTAAATTGAATTGTAGATTCAATTATTTTTCATACTTGTATTTTAAAAATTCTTTCCCAAATTATATTTTTATTCAGGTATAACATACAGTGTTATGTTAGTTTCAGGTGTGCAATGTAATGATTCAAAATTCTATACATTACTCAGTGCTCATCACCACAAGTATACTCTTAATCCCCTTCAGCTATTCTACCATCCACCTCCTCACTGGCAACCATAAGTTTGTTCTCTATTTTTAAGAATATGTTTTTTTTATTATACTTTTTCTTTGGTAACTATTAATCAGTTTTAAAAAATGTCTTTTATAGCAATGGAAATTATCCAGTTGAAGAACGTTTGACTATTCAAGAAATGATTAAAAAAATTTCCTTCTTTACATAACCCAGATAACACATAGCAGGGCCAAGATCTGAACCTGAGCATACAATATATCAGATCATCACTTTGCCATATAAGACTATGAATTCATGATAATTTTAAGAGGTATGTCTATTAGTGAATACTCACATACTAATACAAACATCTGATTTAAGCAACAAAACTTCCACTTGCCAGTACTAAAAAAGGCAGGTGTTTTGGGCAAAGAATATGTATATGGAAAGAAATAGAGCATTTCCAACAAATCACTGAACAAATGCTCAGCATCACTTATAATAAAAATTCAAATTAAAAATTAAGAGTTTTCTAAGAATGTAATTGGAATAAACTTCTTTTTCCAGTTTCTACCAAATTTAAAAACATAAAAATCCTATGGTTTAGTAACCTCACCGTTTGAAATATATTCTGTTGAAATGCCAACTAAAATGTGCAATAACATTTATCACAGCAATCAATGCCTATGGTGATAAACAATCACATTCCATCTAAATGTCTCCATTAACAGTTATAGATAAAATAAATTATGGTATACACACATGCATGCATGCGTGCATATACACCATAGGATACTATTCAAACTTTAAAAAGAATAAAGTCATCATATATGCACACACTTTCAAATGGGCCCACCATATATATTTAAGTTAAAAAGCAGGTTGTAAACCAGCATATGTGGTTTGATTACATTAAAAATATGTGTATATGTGTGTCAGTGTAAGAGAGGCATCTGTTTAAGTGTATAGAATGCATTCAAGTTATGTATGTATTACAAGAAAAAAGATTCCAAAAAAAATGTACACCAAATGTCTTAACCTTGACCCTCTCTAAACAATGGGATTGGGGGGAGGAATTTATTTATTTTTTCTGTAGACTTTAAATTGTTTTAAGCTTGTATTATATCCGTATTGCTAAGCTTTCCATTCCCTGTAGGATTTAACAGAGAAAGGTAGTCTCTTTTTATTGAAAAAAAATTTTTTTCAATGTTTATTTATTTTTGAGAGACAGATAGAGACAGAACATTGAATAGGGAAGGGGCAGAGAGAGAGGGAGACACAGAATTCAAAGCAGGCTCCAGGCTCTGAGCTGTCAGCACAGAGTCCGACGTGGGGCTCAAACCCACGAACCGTGAGATCATGACCTGGACTGAAGTCAGACGCCCAACCAACTGAGCCACCCAGGCGCCCCTCTTTTTATTTTTTAAAAATCATTATTCAAAAAGAAAAAAAAAAACTTAGTCTTTAGGGGCAGAATAGGGATTGTCCAAATCCTTTTTAGATGACTGTGGGTGCATTAAATAAGCCAACTTTGAGCAAGGCAAAAAGAGAACGCTCCTGTCCACGCCAGGTACACTCATACCTATGGACTGAACCTTTCAGTTTAACAAGGAAACACAACAGTGCTCCTTTAACTCTTTCCACTTCTGCAGGCCTCTGTCTTAACCAATTCCTCCCTGCTCCATGTTTCCCACCGCTCTCCCAGCTCTAGCTGCCACCAATTTGCTCTGTGTTGCAAGATATGAGAGAAATGTAAGTCTGTATGGATTCAAAGATGAGTAAGTAGGCAAGAGGAAGTTAGTGGCCAAATATACAATTTGTTCAGGATGCTCATTTGCCTGAGCATCTCATCTGGTCCTGCATGCAGGAATGGAGGACGCAGAAACACACTCTGCAGCGTGTTTTTGAAGCTTTGTTCTCATACCAGAACTAGGAGGTTCCAACTGAGAGGGCTTTGGAGCACACTAAACAGACACAAGCTTGCTGTCTTCACCATTTCACAAGTAGAAGAACATACTGGCTCCGAGCCAGGGTTTGGATCCTGAGTCTACCTCACCCAGCTTGGGTATAGAGCCCTGAGCAAGCCATTTCATCTCTTAGCTTCTTTTTCCTCACGTGGGAAACCAAGAAAATAATAGTATCTGGCTCATTGAATTAAGACTAAATGAGAAAATGTGACCAAAAATAAGCATTCAATAAATGCTAGGCACTCTATAATTATTTGTAATTATTATGAGTGCCTTGGATACATCAAAATGCCGATTATTTCTAGATGAATTTATGTTCCAAGTAAATGTTTTTTAAACTTCAGAGAACAACACATTAGTTAGTCATGAAATCATTTTTAGTGGGTCACAGTCAGAATTGAAAAAAATTAAAATGGAATAGAATAATAATAATATGTTGTTTTTTTTTAAATAGAAGGCATTGCACATAAAAAGTTAATGTAACATGCACTGCTTACTGTGGTGAGAAGTCAAATGAGTTTGAAAAATCATGTTTCTGAGCCAACCAAAGGTGACAGACAAAATCTTCCCTAAGTGCTCACTCAGTCCTACTCAGTTCTGCTTTCAGGTAGAGTGAGCAGAGGCTCCAGAACGTTGGACATGAACTGCTCTGATGGATGATTTTGATAACGCATAAGCCCGCTGTAGTTATCTGGGCAGTCAGGAGGCAATGGTTAGAGAAACAGTCCATTAAAAAATGTCGTTGTGCTCCTTCTCAAGTATATGGGGCAAGGGAGAAAGGTTTGTTAGAGCTAGCCCGGCCTAAGGACTCAGTTCTTATTTTTGTTTGAAACTTTGATGGAAAGTTTCCATCAAACTGTGATGGAAAGCCTTGAAATTTCCTTTAACTCTACAAACCTATCACTTGAAATTCCTACCTTCAGTAGGTAATGTTTGAAAAGAAAATCTACTAAGTTTGGTCTGATCAGGGGAGTGAAGAATGTCAAAGAGTTTCGAATTTTCATTTTTCCAAAACATTATATAGTACTTCCATGTTTCTGGATTTTTTTAAATGTCCATTTCTGTTGTTGCTCTACAAATGGTTTTGTTGTGGACAGGTTATAGCACCTAAACATGATGCAAGTCAAATACAACAATAATTAAAAACACACGGGTGAAAACCAGGCTCAAAACTAAAATTACCTTGTCAACACTGGCATTTTTAGGGAGATTATGCCCAAAGAATTAAGCTATCCCTAACCTGTAGGATCTTGCATTATTTTTCTGGATGTCCCTTAATATCCATGGTAAGTGCCATGGTAATGTAGCTGTACATATTTCTGTTGGTTTAAATTACTGTATTTGGTATTTTCCTCTGTAATGTTTTGAGCCATTTGTTGTTAAGTGCATTTAGTTCCAACAGTTAGCCACCTAATATTAATGGGAGAAGATTATTTACAGAATATGACTCAACACATATAATGCTACAATTTGCCACTTTGTACCATGATTTCAATTGAAGTACGTACATCATCCTAATTATAGAAATTGAAGAAATTCCACAGAGACCTCTGTTGGAATGAAAACCATATACTCTGAGTTGTATCTCTATCACCTAATACACATCAAATCACAATTCTGATCATATTAGCTAATGTGTATCTCTTTAGTATCTAAGAAAAAATTTTAACAAATTAAAAAAATGTGTGTATCTACATAGAGTTATAGGTATAGATATATACATATCTGTATCTGTCAAATATACATATATATAAATATAAAGATTTGGCTTTCAGTGAAACAGTAAACATCTATTATTTTCTCCTGGGAATGGTATTTGTAGGTTTGGTGGTTATAATGAGGGGCTTATGGGGATATTTCAAGACATGAACAATTTTAAGGACTAACCCAGAAGATGGATAATAGAGAAGACTTGATTTAGTATGTGATCATATTCTTGGATTTTTTTATAAGACTCATATATATATCCCTGTCAACCACCTGCCCATTCTGATACTCTGGATAAATTAAATTCCTAAATCTCCATTTTCTTGTTCCTAAAATTGAGTAAATAATACCTTTAGAAAATGTGTTTTCATCCTGTTATTACAGTTAATCAGCAGACATGTTAAAGATCAAGAGTAGAAAAACTAAATCCAAGAGTAAATATTTCACGGAGGTTGGGACAGTCATATAATAGATTATTAAATTAATGATCCTCTGATGAATCCAACCTTAAACATACACATCCTTGTATAGTTCCCTCTCACAGTGACTCAGAGCCTGGCCATGTGACTTTCTCTGTCCAATGAGACGTTAGCAAATATGACAGAAGCAGACAATTGATAAGTATATGCACATAGGGGCTTAGCTGCTAGGTATGCTACTATCAACGTGTAAGATTCTAGGGTCGACTGCTAAAGAAAAGAACCATATATCCCAGCCAGTAGCACTTGCTAAACACCATCTTGGACTATCCACCCTCAGCTGAGTCACTCAATGACAGTAGCCACTTGAGTGGACCCCAAGCAAGGCCATCAGGAGAATCACCCAACTAAGCCCATTGTGCAGAACTGTGAGCAAATAAATGGTTATTTCAAGCCACTACATTTTGGGGTTGTTATTCACAATAGATACCTGATATTTTCAGTAATGTGGTAAGAGAAACCTTTCATGCTATTGATATTAAAATCAGTAAATGAAAACTAGGAGTGACCAATCATATACATTAAAAAACATATACCACTCACATGTAAATGAATAAAACAGCAAGTACACAAAACAATCAAAAAATATATTTTAAGATAGAAAAGCAAACATAAGGCTGCCTTTGTTAAATTTCCTATGCTGGACTAGTACTTTGTGCTGCATAGACAAAAAAAAAAAAACCATGTATAATTTACTGAATATGTAGAACTTACTGAAACATGATCTTCTATGAAGCATATGTTGGAAAATCTTGCACAAATATTCTTCACTTTGTGTGATGGTCCTACAGGTGCACTGCGCTTGAAGGACTGTCCCCAAGATCCCAATGTAAGCTGCTTTGCAGTCATCACTCCCTGAGCAAGTGAGATCCTGCTTGCTTAAGGTACTGATGCAAAACTCATCTTCATGGCACTTTCTAGTCACTTGCTGCCAGCATTTCCACTGAAATGTTCTATAGCGCCTCCTAGAAAGAATCAAGAAATGGAATTGGTCTGAATGATATCTCACAATAATATGTGGAGCTGCCTCACCTAATGAAAGACTGACATAAAACAAAAAGCCCTCCAAATGCCGGTAGATAGCCGAAAACAAACTTGGTATGTTCAAGCATCCCAAAAGAGACTGCAAAAGAAGAGAAATCTTGTGAATTATTTTCCTTTTGTGATGAAAGACAGAGGCTAAGTTTAGGATTTCCTGGATGAATCATCTTTCATTACTAATTTTATTTCCATGGGTGATGGTGAGCAGTATGAACTACTTGGTGGACTTATTCGCAATATTCTTGAAGCAGAATGTGCTTTTGTGGCTAACATTTGGTCACTGTCTCTTACCAAGTTATTTCATAGAAGGCTCTTGACCTTTCCAGCCAATTTTCCTACAGGATGGGAAGTACTGCACTATTTCTTAATATTTCTAAGCAGACTAATTAGAACTTATAAAATACTTTGAGCTTCTCTAGTAAGAGCTAATTGAAAAAAAAATTATTAATTTATTTAATGACTGAGAATCCATTATAACCATATCTATTCACAACTTTTCTATGTATTTGATTCTTGCTGTTGTAGCTTGGAATAAAAGTCTAGATAATGAACAACAATTTGACTTTTAAAATGTTCACAGAAAGAAGATATTCTCAGTGGAACCAAGGATATTAATCTCCCTCTTAATATTGATCACCTAAAATTACTTCTTACCCTTTTGTGAATAGGTCACTGTCAAACATGCATGAAAATCTTCTGAGTAAATGACATTTATCTTGAGCTTATTTGTCCACAATGTGATACTCTGCTTAAATCCATAACTATTTTTAATAAGCTCATATTTTAAGTAACCTTAAAGGAATCAGCTTTTTAATGTAATGGCAAAAATTTATTAGTATCTATTAAAATTTATATTTAAAAAAATCCTACAAATTTTTTGAGCCAGCAGAATATGTTCCTTTAGTTCAATTAAAGGTTATCTAGAAATGTCATGTAAATATAAGAAATTTATATTTGTACCTAGGTGTCATTTTTTTTCATTTTTAAATATATATTTTGCTACATTTAAGTTGTAGGAGTTATCTACTCATGGAAGTTATTTCATTCAGAAAATTAGTCGTGATATTCTGCACAAATGCTGAATTAAAGGATATCTTAAAATTAAAAAATCATACAATTAGTACACATTACCTATATGAGTTAAAAGATGGCAAAAAATTATATGATAGAAATTCTTTTCCAGGTTTAAATGTTTTGATGTACAGTGTTTCATTACCCTTATTTTCTTGATATACTGCAGTTTTCTATTATTTTGTTCAAACAATTGTTTAAAAGTATTTTTTGAAATGGAATTATTTTGTTTTCATTTTTGCTATTGATTTCTGGTTACATTGCAAAATGCAAGAGAATGCAGTTGGTATCATTTCTGCACATGGAATGTATTACATTTGCCTTTGTGACCTAATATATCGTCAAATTTTGTATTACATGGCACTTAAAGTAAGTGTGTACATAGTAGAGGTTTGCTTTTAAAAAATAAGTCGAATTTTTTAAAGAATTTTTTAAGTGAAAAATTTTAAGAATTTTTTCACTACTTTCTTGAATCATACATATGATACTATAGTGTACTATAATTTTCTGTAAGCTCATAAACATATATAATTGGCAAAACAGGGAGCCTGGGTGACTCAGTCAGTTATGCGGTCCACTTTGGCTCAGGTAATGATCTCCTGTTTCTTGAGCTCGAGCCCTGCGTTGGGTTCTGTGCTCACAGTTGAGAGCCTGGAGCTGCTTTCAATTCTGTGTCTCCCTCTCTTTCTCTCCTCCTCCCCCACTCCACTCTGTGCCTCTCTCTCTCTCTCTCTCTCTCTCTCTCTCTCTCTAAAAAATAAACATTAAAAAAATTGTAATTGGCAAAACATAATCTCATCCCCCAGGATACATCTATTGGACAAAATGAGTTGAAAAATAGTCTTTATACTGCCTTCTTTGGCCTTTTCAAATAAATAAAGGAGTTTCAAAACCTAATATCTATTAAAGAATCTGGAATGGGGACAGAAACTTTATTTTGAAACCCAAATGCTCTCCTCTCCCCAAGTACAGGCTCTTCAACAACAACAACAACAACAACAACAACAACAACAACAACAAAAGGCAGATAAAGGACAACACTCTCACTGAAGGAATAGTTTATCATGTGGAGTTTTTCATCTGAATTACATTAAGTTAACATAAATGCTAGAAATCTTCCTAAGGCAAAATTTGCTTGAGAAAATGACACGATTTGTCTTTTCACCTTGACTACTCATATTGCATCATATTTCCATCACCTCTATAAAATATTCATTAAGGGACTATTTACACATGGTGAAAAGAAATCTAGACTACAACAGTTCTTCCTCTCTGAATTAATCCATGAAAGACAGACATTATATAAGAAAAGACACATATATGTACATTAAAAATCATAAAAATTGCAAGATATGCAATTGCATAATTACATGATATTCAAAGGTGGAGGGAAACGAGATGACGTCTTTTAAGTGCCTCTAGTTTTGCAGACCGTGCACCAAGCATTTTGGAGTGGTGGTTAAATACAGGAGTCCTTTTGGAGAAAAATTACCAACTCTGTACCAATCAGTCTGAAAAGGCATGGATGCCCAGATGAGTTGAATTCAGGAATGTGTATATCAGAATCCGTCATGGGGCTCCTCAAGGATTGTAATAGCAGATCCCATCACTTGCCAGTAAAATACTTAATTTGATAGGGAAGCTAAGATATATTGTGTTCTGAAAATTAAATGCAAATAACTATAAGATAATGAGGAAGTATACCTAGGATCTTGGCATTGGAATTAAGTAAAGCTGGATACCCATTCATGGAGACATCTGATATTTTTACAGGAATTGTTTAAAAAAAAAGTTTTCCTGGCTATGAAGATATTATTAGTTTTCATTATTTGTATAGGTAGATGATTAACAGGTAGATGTAAATATTCTATTTGTGATATGATAAAAAGGGTAATCAAACATTTTTACCATATTTCACTGATTATAGGAGATACCATTATCTTATTACAACTGAAATAACTTATTGGAAATTAAATCGTTGTTTTAATTTAATAAATATTTTCTTGTCTTTGAGCTTAAGACTCATTCCAAAGATTTTATAAATTTTAAAATGTGTAAAAAATTACATCTTAGAATCAATGAACTACAATATTTCACTGACTGAGGACTTTTGAGATAGGAGTTTAAAAAATCTAAATTGCATTGTAAAAAAATTTTTTGTCATGAATTTTTTATTCACTCAAGAGATCGCCTTAATAAACCTCAAAATAACTGATAAACTTTTATAAAATGAGATCCTCAAATAAGACTTTCTTAAAAACTTTGGCAATTTTCGGGGCGCCTGGGTGGCGCAGTCGGTTAAGCGTCCGACTTCAGCCAGGTCACGATCTCGCGTCTGACTTCAGCCAGGTCACGATCTCGCGGTCCGTGAGTTCGAGCCCCGCGTCGGGCTCTGGGCTGATGGCTCAGAGCCTGGAGCCTGTTTCTGATTCTGTGTCTCCCTCTCTCTCTGCCCTTCCCCCGTTCATGCTCTGTCTCTCTCTGTCCCAAAAATAAATAAACGTTGAAAAAAAAATTAAAAAAAAAAAAAAACTTTGGCAATTTTTGGTGGTAAGTTGACACAAAAACGATGTCAATGTTCTGGCACTCTGCTTAGATATTTACTCCTCATGTTACAGAATGTGTGTTGCAGAAAAGCGCCTGTCTTTTTCGACAAATATTTAGGAGATCTGGAGTTATTCTGAAAGTTGGAATGGTAGAGTAAAGGAGTTTAATTAAAAAGCTAAAGAAAGCAGTTTGCCGAGAATCAGTCCCTTCAGGAAATTGATAATAAATCTTTTAGCTCATTTGCCAATGGTTAAGGCAAGGTGACAAATGTGACAATCCTTACTCTGAGCTATCACACACTAGACTACTCTTCTATGTTAAATGTATATTTTGACCTTTAAATGATTTTGCTGTATGGAGTTTTATTTATTTAAATTAAATTAAATAAAACAGTCCTTGCTAGAAGGCACTGGGCAAATTGCTATGAAGAATTATTCCAAAAAGAAGCACAAGACGAATCCAAACATGATATGATTTAATGCTGGTTGTGAAATAAAGCTCCTTTAACATGGTAACAGCAGTGTTACAAATTATTTTGATTCATCAAATTTATTTAGTATTCTTCTTTCCTGGATTTTCTTACTCATCCAAAGAGGTCCAATTAACTGCAGATTTCTTACCGTATAAAAGATAAATTCACCTTGAATATACAAGGAAATGTGTTAATGAAGACTGTAGTGAGGAAAAGAAAAAATCCAGTGTTGAATTAGATTTATGGTTCCCGGGAGTAATTACCTGGAAAGACTCAGACTAGTCTCAACCAGCAGCAAGAGTGGAAGTTGTAATAAGCGAGCCAGATCATTCATACTTCTGCTCAAAATCCTCCAGAACCTGTCCATTTTACTGGGAGTCTAAATCAAGTCCTTAGTATCCCTCTGGGCCCTAGGAGACCTAGGCAGGGCTGCCCCACATCCAGTTAAATGCTTAACTGCAGCTCATCTTGCTGTCCCCCATACATTCTCTGCCCTCACTGCTTTTTGAACAGGCCCAGTTTTTCCCACAGCACTGGCTGGTCTGTTTGGTATCCCTGTTTTCAGATGCTTGCTGAGACAGGCTCATTCCTCCACTTCCTTAAGTCTGGTAAGATGGTCCTTACTGGGACCACCCTGTTCATATTGCAACTCTTTCTGCCCATTCACAATCTCACTTATTCTGTTTTCCCTCTTGGGGTGCTCGTCTCCAGAATACTCATTACCTTTTAATATAATATACATTTTCGTTATTTATTATCTCTCTTCCCCCACTGGAATATAAGCTCCGCGGGACAAGTATTTTTGTCTTTTGTACACTGATGCCTAGAGTAGAAGTAGATGCTTGATAATTATTTATTTGAATAAACAAATAAGTGACTAACATTACTCCCTTGGAAATCAAGGGTGTGAGGTTGGGAAGAGGAGAATGGGTACATTTCTGACCTCATGGTGTACATATGTGCTGGGGATGTCCAGACTAGGCTCAAGCTACCTTCTCCTTCCTGATCTCCAGCCTAGGAGAGAAAGACTAATTTTGAAGTTTGAAGAGTCACCTTGTCAAAACTCTCTGACATTTAGCAGACATCATAGCAAAAACCAAATTAAACTGACATGTAAGTCTGTTTATTTATTCATTAGTCTAACTTGAATGTCTAATTTTAATAATGCTATTTCATGGCTACCAAATCTTGACTTACTGAATTTGCTTATTCTGAAAATATATTCTGCATGTGAATTTCAAAATGGAAGCTACACATGTACCACACATTCAAAAATATGAATTGTCTGGCTTTGTTTACATCATGTTGGATGACGGTGGGAACTGTAGCTAATGTAATGAGATCAAGTGTTAGGACTGGACTGTAACAAATAAGGTGCCGAAATAAGAAAGTAAGGTATGCGTGTTTTTACTCACCTGCATAATTCATCATTTCGGCAGCTGTGAATTACATTGAGGCAAGTAGGGGGTGGAACTATGTTCACAGCACATGGCTTGCTGTGAAGAGCTTCTTTGGACTGCTGACAAGGTATATCAGATGGAGCACAGTCACAAAAAGCCAACATCTGGGCAATGTTAAAAGGCATACTTTGATAGAAGAACCGTATGGCTGCTTGGCAGTGTTTCACATCACATAGATTTCCATTTGCTGAGCAAGCTTTAAGGTAAGGGGCCAACTGTGCGTTACAGACCACATCCCCTACGCACGCCTCTGCCACTTCCAAACAGGACTGGATCCCTTTGATTCCTGAAAGCAAAGATATGTCCAGGTCGTGGAAAAGTAAACATAAACCTGTACCTACAGAACCTGCAAAACACTGTAAGAAGTCTATGAGCAACACACAATGGTGTAACAATGTGCTACTTTGGGCACACAGTATGTGTGTGGTTTTGTTTTGTTTTGTTTTTAAGAGTTCGTATGAATTTACTGAGGCCTGAGTAGTGGGCTATTTGAATCATCCTTCATTTATAATGGATACATATTGTGATCCAGAAGTGATGGGAAGTGTGTAGAGCCAGAACAGAGTGGAAAAAAAAAATTCTTGAGTCCAAGTTTCTCAAATGTAAACAATAAATCTTCAGAAATTGCATGTGAGGTACATAGCTTATGGTGAGTTCATGGGCTCAAATCAAAATGATTTTTGTTCGTTCTGTTGTGCTTTTTATTTTGGGTGAAAATATTGACTAAAGGTTCTGACTGGATACATAGTTACTCTAGCAAAGAAAGATGTTCAAGTTCTGGAAAACACAGCTACATGTGAGTGCCCCCTGCCACCAGACACATACACACAAAAATAGTTAGCCTCAAACAATTTATGTGATCAAAATACCAGTGAAATTTAACCCAGATCTAGTTTTTAGGTTTAACTGTAAAGTATTCCTCAGCATAACTGTAAATAGAGGATGGATGGGGAGGCAAGTTGCTTTGACACATGAGCTAAACAAACATAAATGTTGTTGCATTTTGCAATATTAGACTAGTAAAAAGCCACACAATTTATTTTGTATTGGCATATCTTTAAGAAAGCTGGCAGCCATGCTTAAAATCATATTGTCTAGTATTTGCAATACAGATGGAAAGTACAATATGTAAACATTACCATTATAGGGAAGAGTGGTCAGATTCCACTTGGATTGATTATCCTCTTTCATGTTATCTAGAAGGAAAACAAAGAGACCATTTCATTAGTGAATGATTTTTTTTAATTTAATAGAAGTATGCAGGCTAAGTTTATAAATGAATAATCAAGCAAAAATAAGTACAAGCCAATGGAACACTTATTTAAGACTTGATACTCAAAATTAGTAGGTGTAGATGAAGAAAAATCAACCCCCAAAGTATCATTCAAGTGAGTTAAACAGCCCTCTCTGAGGATTCAGTTACTTGAAGATTTAAACAAATGCTAACGACCAGGCCATGTGCACTGAAGTAAACAAAGAATCTGGGGAAAAAGAACAGAAGGAATATTGTCTGAATCAAAAAAATTCTTCCCAGCAGGGTCTTAATTAAATTGAAATGCAATTTAAAAATGATTTCCACCTCTGATTATCTTAATCTCTTAGAGTTCCTAGGAATTATAATCATAGAGTTAGAGAAGTGCATTGCTAGAAGTCAACTCAGTGGCCAGCTACTTCTAAACTATTTCAAGAAGCATTGGTTGAGTTCCTACTATGTACCAGGTACGATACTGAAGACACCAATGTGTAGTCCCTATCATGAAGCATTCACAGCTTGCTATGGAATATAGACATATAAAGAAAAATCCAAACAAAACATAAGGAGCACTAATATACATATGCATAAAGCGATAAGGGAATAGTATGGTCAGATTTGCATTTTAAAATAAAAGTTCAGAAGCACCTGGGTAGCTCATTCAGTTTGGTGACCGACTCTTGATTTCAGTTCAGGTCATGATCTCATGGTTTGTGGGTCTGAGCCCTGTGTGGGGTTCCACACTGTCAGTGCAGAGCCTGCTTGGGATTCTTTCTCTCTCCCTTTCTCTCTTCCCTTCCCCTGCTCCCCCTCTCTCTCAAAATAAATAAACTTAAAAAAATAATGACTTCTGTTATTGTGTTGCAGTCTTTCCAGGCTCCTTGTATTGTTCCATCTGTTCTCATTATATGTGCTTTCTCCTTTTTATACCAATAAAATCTCAGCTCACGAATCACAGTGCTTCTAGATCCACCCTCCTGTGTCACTGAGGAAGCCTGGAATGTTCCCTCTTCTGCTCTATTATTCCAGATTGAGCAAAATCCCAATAAGTGAACCTCAGAGAGTCATACAGCTTTTGCAACAGATATAAAAGTCTAGGCTAGACTTCCATCTCTGCTTTGGCACTGATTGGTATGGAGATGCCACTGATTACATACCACATATTCAAGAGTCTGTCATTGAAACATAAATAAATCCTGAATTTACTCACTTTTATGGACTGAATTTTTATGTTCCTCCAAAATGTATGTGTTGAAGCCCTAACCCCCTATGTGGCTTATTTGAATATGGGGTTAGCCAAGGTCATAAGAGTGGGGCCCATCTGATAGGATTATCATCCAAGTAAAAAGAGACACTAAGGAAATCTCATGTCAGGATACAGAAAGAAACCACGAAGTCCAGAAGCCAGGAAAAGAACTCTCACCCAAACCAGCCCTGCTAGACTGTGATCTGGAAGTTCCAGCCTCCAGAACTGTGAGAAAATAAGTTTCTGTTGTTTAAGCCACCCAGGCTGTCGTATTTTGTTATGGTGGTCCCAGCAGACTCATATACTCACTAAGTGGGTAATTATTAGAAACACAACAAAATATTTATTTTAGCATGGGAAAATAAATCCCATCATGGATGTGTATTGTTTTATCTGCTATGAGTAATTTGGGTAAATTCTGGGCACATTAAATCCTAATTTCATATGGTACATATATGAATATACATTTTTCCCGGAGGATATTTTAAACAGTAGCTTAATTGCTGAAGAGGAGCTAAAGGGCAATATGTCACAGTAATAAATCAAAGAATGTACCAATCAGATCAATCTCTGAAAGAGAAGATCATATACATCAAAAAAAAAAATACACATGTTCTTTTTTATTCATCCACTAATATCAAAATATATCCAGAATCTGCTATCTTCTCACGTTGCTACCACCCTAGTCCAAGTTAGCATGAATTTCTCTGTTGACCTCTAGGTCCATGGTCTTATTTATCAGCTATAAGTGAAGGATGCACCCCATCCCTGGTTTATACCTATTGTACAGATCTCACCTTTTTATGCCATACATAGAATTTAGACATCAATTCCATACAAGGGGCTGCCTAATTTGATGTATTTACTTGGTTACTTAATAAACATTTCAGACTCAACCTGTCCAAAACTGACATCTGACTTCTCTGTCCCTCACTGAAACCTCTTCTTCCTGTAGTTGTTCCCATAGTAGTTAGCAAAAATAATGGCAACAACATCCTTCTAATAACTCAAGATAAAAACCTTGGGATCAACTTCCATTTCCCTTCTTTCTTGCATTTCCACATAATTTACTAATATCAAAATATATCTTGAATCTGACAACTTCCCACAGTGGTCCATTGTCCATCATTTTTTTCTTGCTGCATCATTATACAAGCCTCCTAACTGGTCTTCCTACTTGAGTCTTTGCTTCTCTTCAGTCAATGATCAACATAAAAACCAGAATTATCCTTTTAAAGGTATAAATCAGATCATGACGATCCCTTTGTGAAAATTCTTCAGTGATTTACTGTATCACTCAGAGAAAGAACCAGTGACCTAGAAATGACCTAGAAAGCCTTCCATGATCTTGCCCCTGTCTTATTTCTGATATCATCTTCCACATCTCTCTCCCTTATTCTCTCCTTTACCTATGTGTCTCCTTAGCTCTTCCTCAAACTTCCAGACAGATTTCCAGTTCAGGACTTTTGATTCCCCTTTTCTTCTGACCTAATTACTCTTTCCTGAAATATCCACAAGGCTCATTTCCTACCTCTTTTCGTCTTTGCTCAAAATTCATTTAAGGTGTAACTGTCTGGCCATCCTATTAAAATTACAAACTACCCACTCAGACCTCTTTTTTACCTCTGCTTCATTTTCTCTTAGCATTCATACTGTTTGAAATATGAAAAATACTAAGATACCCTTTTTGGTGACACAGGTTCTCATTTTCCCAGCTGCTGAAAGTATAGTTGCGTGATGACTCACACTGGTTATTTTCTAGGCATTGCCCTCATGTGAAGAAAGTGCAGCCAAGGTTACACATTTTCCCAGAGGACAGCTCATATCTCAGGACTAGCCCACAGGAAGTGTTCGAGGATCTGATCCCTTGCCTCAATAGGTGACATCTCTGAAAAGCCATTCCAGGTCCAACCTTCCTATGGAATAAAGTAAGTTTGCTGTGGCTGCTGTATGAGTTTCAGCTGTTCCCTCCCTCTGATCCTGTTTTCCTCAGTTCCTTGTTGCTTTTGTTTCCAAGCCCTCAGGCCACACACATCTTTTGTGTGCAAACCTCTGTTTCAGAGTCTTTTGCTTGGGAAGCCTATTCAAGACACCCCTCAATATAGAATGTAAACTTCAAGAAAGGGATGATTTCGGTTTGTTTTGTTTACTACTTTCCCCCCAGGTCTTAGCCCCAGGCCTAGGCATAGTAGGAACACAAAAGAAATATCTATTAAATAAATACATAATATTACTTACCACATTTTGTCTATTTATTTTTCAAATCCCCTGAAAAATAATAAGCTCCTTGAATGAAGGACAAGTGTTTTGTTTTGTTATTGCTTTTTTTTTTAATCCTGCTGCACAGGACATAGCACATTATAAATATCTCGTGAGTATTTGTTTAATGAATGTGTAATGCATGCATAAATGAATGGATGGATGAATACAATTAACATTTTGTTGGGGCACCTGGGTGGCTCAGTTGGTTAAGCAACCAACTAATTATTTCAGCTCAGGTTCAATCTCATGGTTGGTAGGATTCGGCCCAGTGCCAGGCTCTGCACTGACTATGGAGCCTACTTGGAATTCTCTCTCTGCCTGTCTGTCTGTCTGTCTCTCTGTCTCTCACACTCACTGTAAATAAACAGACAAACAAACTTTAAAAAAAGATGATGCTAAAACCTTTTAGCATTTGCCTCTTTCTTCATAATCCCTTTGGACATATTCATGGCATCATTTTTTAAAAAATTTTAATTTTCAAAGAGAAACAGGCATAAATGACAAAGTTGGAATTAGAAATTAAATATTCTTTACCTAATTCATATTCGTGATTACATACTTAATGTTCCTAAATTCTTCTTGTGTGTACCAACCTGAAACAATTTCCTGGCTGAATCCCTCTTCATAGTCATCACTGTAGGCTGGAACTTGATTCATGTGAACATCTAGTATACAAATATCTTCAAACAAACTTTTCCAAATTTCAATACACTCTACTTTTGAAGGGTTGTTGCAATGACAATTCCACAAGATCGTTTCTTTCAGACTTTCTCTTAATGCTGCACACGTGTAGCCTCCATCAAGGGTCTTGCATTGTTCTGATTCTCTCCCACAGGTTTTCTTAAAATTTTCATACAACAGAGTGCAATGTTCCGACTCCTGGCACATATGTGCTGCTGTGACACAGTCAATCTTTTTTCTAACCATTAATGATGTGTTTTTCTGATGGAACCACTGTGTGATATTCGACTGTGAAGCCAAATGTAAAGACAGTGCTGATTCTTCTATAAAGTTAAAATAAAAAAAAAAAAAAAAAGAGAGAGAGACCAAAAATTAAATAATTTAATCTTACTAACTGGCCTGGGTGGCTCCATTGGTTAGGCATCGGATTCAGATTTGATCTCATGGGTTTCATGAGATGGAGCCCCACCTTGGGCTCTAAGCTGACAGTGGGAGCCTGCTTGGGACTCCCACTCTCCTGCTCTCTCTGCCCCTTCCCACTTGTGCATGTCCGAGTGCACACTCTCAAAATAAATAAAATAAATGAATAAACAAATATAGCATATAGACTTATCTTTTATAAATATTCTTGTATCTATTGTCTTTCACAAACCATTAAAATTTTCAAGAGAGCTATTACAAATGAACCCAAGTTTTTAAAAACTGAAATAAGGGGTGCCTGGGTGGCTCAGTTGGTTAAGCATCCAAATCTTAATTTTGGCTCAGGTCATGATCTCATGGTTCATGGGTTCCAGTGTTGTGTTGGGCTCTGGGCTGAGAGTGCAGAGCCTGCTCTCTCTCTCTCTCCCCCTCTCTTTCTGCCCCTCCCCTGTTCACACTATCTCACTCTCAAAATAAATAAACTGAAAAAAAATTTTAAAAATTTTGAAATAAAAACACTGATTATAGTTTATGTAACCACATAATGGTAATGCTCAATCTCTTTTAATGACATTTTGTCTTCATCATTTATTTTTGTTTTTCATTACATTTTGATGACGACTGGTAGAAATTGTGTGTAACTTAATACTTATAAGGCAACACATTATTTCCCTTGCATAAATTTTTATGGATTTCCATCTTCTCCTAGAAATACACTCAGTGTTTCTCTGTCTTCTAAAAATATTTTTATGTTTCCCTTAACAAGCCTTTTCAGCCCTTGGGGGTTATATGCCTCACTGAGCATACATGTTTTACTGGACAGTTCAAATGAAGTCATAATTATATGAACTTTACACAAAAAAGATAAGAAAAACAACTTCAATAGGAGACTCCAAGTCAGCTTAACATAGGCTTTCAGAAGTATACTATTTCTAAAAAGTCTTATCTTCCTCTAAGGCACTTCAAGTAGGTCTCCACAATAAAAAACAAAAAAATCCTTGACCCTACAATTCTTCCCAAAGTAACCTTTTTCCCTGTGGCATTTTGGTCTAAAACTAAAATATTGTTAAATTTTGGTTCATTAAATTAATTTTCTTATACCTTATAAAAGGTATAAGACCTCACAGCCTTAGTTTCTACAAATGCATCATATTTATGCAAGATAAAGGTAATATAACCAATTTCATGATATGAACATGTTTACTTAAAACCTGCTAGGGCATCCTTATAAGCACTATTTGGAGCCAGCCTCTGTACTGCGTGTGTTTTAAAAAATACACTACTATAGCATTTTGCACATTTCTCAAATAACAGCTCACAATGGATTTTATAATTATATAAATCAGACTCCTTTACTAGAACAGAGGTCTTCTTTTCTATTACTTTTGGCTAGCATATGCTGGGTTGCATGAATAGGATGGATGTGAATTAATGCTGTTTTCATATAATTAGTTCTATTACATTGATAATTATATACCTTGAAGTAATCTGTAATCCTGTCTAAATGTCACCAATCAACCTATCTAAATATCTATCTTTCTATCTATATATTTAATCAGCTGGACTAAATTAAATGACTTGGCTAAATGTCAATTTTGCTCTACTATATTTTCAGCTAATCAAGAGCAGAGACTGTTTCATTCATCTTTATATCCATCCTCCAGCATTTATATCTACACATGTTAACTGAATAATAAAAACTTTATGAATAGATCCATGATTTAGGTCCTCAAAAATATGTTTAAAAATTTTAAATCCTTATGTTATGGTATTATTGGTTATTTGCTAAGTATCAGGTACTGTGCTGGGTGCTTTATCACAGTAAGTAAAAAAGGAAAAAGAAATGCCAAAGCTGATTTTTTCCAGAAGTTTACAGTATATTAAGGAAGAATGGAACAATACACACCTATATATGTTTGGGAATGTTTTGAGAATCCAAAGAGGGAAGGTAGGGAAAGGAAGAAGGAGGTAGGCAGGGGGAGGAGGAGGAGGAGGAGGAGGAGAGGGAGAGAGACAGAGACAGAGATCGTGTCTTGGAATGATGACCAAAAAGTTTGTGGAAGGTGTTATAGTTGAGATAGGATGGGTATTAAGATTTCAGTTATTTCCTTCCCACACTAAGCTAAATTATAAGCAATAAACTAATGCTCCCTGTATACATAACAACTAGGTCATGTCCATCATGAAGTTTATTTGTGAGATCATTTAAGTCTTCTCTATAGGGTTTTTATATTCCTGGTTATCAAAATTATTGCATAGTAGTCTTTAGTAAGTGTCTATGGGGAAAAAAGGGTTTAAATATGTGAACTGATTTCAATTTATCTGCTCTAAATTTATATGTACCTGTTGACTGGTCACTACATTTTGCCAAAACTTGGTATGATTAAAAGTGGCTAAAGAGATATAAATTAAGTTGTCTTACCATTGTGAAACAAAAGTCAATAAACATTTTTAGTATTCCAATATGCTTTTATTTCATCCCACTTCAATCTAAAACTAGTATAGATGTATTAATTAGCTAACTAATGTCATTTCAGGCTGTCCTAGTTGATGACTTCTCAGCATTTATAATTGTTGACTATTTTCTCTGTGTCTCTTTCATTGATTTCAACAACTCTTTCTGATGTTTCTTTTCCTATCTTTGAAATCTTCTTTTTGGTTACTTTAACTATATCATGAATTTTATTATCAAAATCTTTACAATATTCTCACCTTATAGCGCTTCCTGACCAATCCTATCTTCCTTCACGGTTTTATCTATTTCTTATAAACTTTTAACTCCAAAATCTGTATGTCTATTTTATGTTACTCTCTTCAGTACAAGATCCATGTTTCCAAATGCAAGCTAGATGATGTACATTCCTTCATTTCTTTTTAAAAATTATTTGTATCTTGCAAAACTTCAAAGAAAATGCCAACATTCCTAATGTGAATGTTCCAAAGCATTCCACAGATGCAATGTCTCCAAAATATAATTCATCACTTCTACCCCTAATCCTGTGCTTTATTCTTTCTTTCCTATCTCAGTGTATCTCAGTACCCTGTCCCAAGCCATGCTTTATACATTTCATTCTCCTCATATCCAACTGCCACCAATTCCTATTGATTGTGATTCATAAATATACCTTACTTATGTCTTCTTCTCATAGTCCTCAGCACCAGTGTGTTAGTTTAGGCATACATCACCTCTCTCTCAAATTATTTGATATCCCTGGCCTGAATCTTTCCCACCCCTCCATCCTGTCTTTTGCATTCCTGCCAGGGATACCCTTTGAAAAGCCGATTCTGCATTTCTCTGTTTAAAATGCATTAATAGCCCCTTGTAATAACAGTTTGAGGCCTAATCCCTTTAGAAAGGTACATAAATTCAGCCTTCCTCCTTTTTATAACATCTGCTTTCTTCTCAGCATCATCTCCTAATACTCCTCCATTCTACAGTCCAGTTTAACAAAGGATTTGTTGCTCCTTGAATGTGCTCTGCCTGATTCTATTTTCTCTGTTTAGAACATCCATTTTGTCTCTTTAATCGACCCAATTCACCCTAAAAGCCCCAAGTCTGTCATTTCTTCTGTGAACCTTCTGAATCACCATTATTTTATCCTCTATACCTTCAAACACTCTGTGTGTGTGTGTGTGTGTGTGTGTGTATCACCTAGCATGTATCACATTGTACAGGGGATACTTAGCACTTACCATTTTAATTAAGAATTGAACTAAAAGTAAATAACAAAGGTATCTGGGAAATCCTCAAATATTTGGAAGTTCAACAATGGTATTGTAAAATAAACCATGAATCAAAGAGAAAGTCACAAGGGAAATGAGAAACCATTTTGAATTGAATAAAAATGAAAACATAGCATACTAAAATTTGTGAATATAACTAAAACAGCACTTGGACATTTATATAATGAAATGCTTATAGGAGGAAGGAAAAAAAAACATCAAATCAGTGATATAAGCCTTTATCTTAAGAAACCAGAAAATGAAGAGCAACTTCAAGTCAAGTCAAACACAACAGCAACAAAAAATAATAAAGAGCAAAACTGAGAGACAGGGAGAGACAAAGAGAGGAAGACACAAATTACCACCATCTGAATGAACGAAAGGACATTACTATAAGTCCTATAGATATTTAAAGGACAATTTGAGAATATTAGGAACAACTTGGCAGAGAGATATGGAAAAAAGGTAAAATGGAAACCCTAAAAATAAAAATTCAACATAAATCCAACAAACAGAAAAGTTCACTGAAAGACACAAACTACCAAACTCACCAAGAAATAAGTAAAACAGTTCTATGACAAACACGCTGAACATTTTTAAATCTTCCAATGAAGAATTGCCCAGATATCTTCACTAGTGAATTAAATTAATTAAATTGAATTAAATTAATTCCTTAAATTTAAGGAAGAAATACTACTACTACTTTGTATACTCTTTTAGAATAAAAAAGAGGATAAAATACTTCCCAAATCATTTTAAAAAACAGCATTATCCAGGGGCACCTGGGTGGCTCAGTCAGTTTAGTGTCCGACTTTTAATTTCTGCTCAAGTCATGATCTCACAGTTCATGAGTTCGTCGTGAGTTCAAGCCCCAAGTCAGGCTATCTGCTGACAGCTTGGAGCCTGCTTTGGACTCACTGTCTACGTCTCTTTCTCTCTCTTCCCCTTCCCAGCTCACACACACTCTCTCTCTAAACATTAAAAAAAAAATTGGGGCGCCTGGGTGGCGCAGTCGGTTAAGCGTCCGACTTCAGCCAGGTCACGATCTCGCGGTCCGTGAGTTCGCGCCCCGCGTCGGGCTCTGGGCTGATGGCTCAGAGCCTGGAGCCTGTTTCCAATTCTGTGTCTCCCTCTCTCTCTGCCCCTCGCCCGTTCATGCTCTGTCTCTCTCTGTCCCAAAAATAAATAAACATTGAAAAAAAAAAATTTAAAAAAAAAAAAAATAAATAAAATTAAAATTAAAAACAGTATTATCTAGACAACAAAATCAGACAAATATGCTGTCAGGAAAACATTCTAATGTCCCTCAGGAACATAGATTAAAAACCCTCAACAAAATAGTAGCAAATTCAATCCAGCAACATATAAAATGAATAAATACTTCATAACTGAATAGTATATATCCTCAGAATGAAGGGTTAGAACCAACACTAAGAATCAACAAATAATTCATCATATTAAAAAAAACCTAAAAATATAAACCATGATCAAGGCAAAAGAGGCAGAAAATAATTTGCAAATCTATTCATGATAAAATCTCTAAGCAAACCGGATATAGGAAGGAATTTTCTCTGCCTGATAAAGGGAGGAGGAACCTACAAAGAACTTACTGCAAAATCCATTTTTTTTATTTAAAAAACATTTTTTTATGTTTATTTTATTTTTTAGAGAAAGAGAGCACAAGTTGGAGAGGGGCAGAGAGAGAGAGGGAGACACAGAATTCAAAGCAGGGTCCAGGCTCTGAGATGTCTGCACAGAGCCTGATAAGGGGCTGGAACCCACGAATTGTGAGATCATGACCTGAGTTGAAGTTGGTCACTTAACTGACTGAACCACCCAGGCACCCCTGCAAAAACCATTCTTAATGGTGCAAAACTAAATGCATTTCTCCCAAGACAGGTAAAAAGGCAAGGATGGCCACTCCCAGAAATCCTATTTAACATTATCCTGCAGGTCCTACTCAGAACAATAGAGCAAGGAAAAGAAATAAAGGACTACAGATTGGAAAGAAAGAAATAAAACTCTCTATTTGCAGATATAAATATTTAAGTCTATGTAGACAATCCTATAGATTCTACAAAATAAAAGATACTAGAAGTAATAACTGAGCTGAGCAAGTTACAGGCTATAAGGTGTGTGGATATATATATATACGTGTATATATATACACGTATATATATACACACACACACACACGTGGTATATATAAGATATACATATATATGGTATATATACATGATATATGTAAATATATGGTATATATAAGATATATGTATATATATGGTATATATATATACTTTATATATATACCATATATATATATAATTTTGATATATTAGCCATAATTGATTAGAAATTAAAATATAAAAAAGTTACCATTTACAACAGCATCAAAAAAGTGAAGCATATTTATGTAAATCTTAACACAAAGTGTGTATGAAGTATACACTGAAAACTACAAAATATTGCTAAGAGGAAAGTATTGGCAAAAGTACAGAAATATAGGCAGCTGGAACAAGATAGAACAATCTAGAAATCGAGACACTAGTATATAGCCCAAAGGATTTTGGAGAAAGGTGAAACTGTAGTCCCTTTATCAAATGTGGTAGAACAACTGGATATCCATAGAGAAAAAAAATAAATAAGTGAATCTGACCCATGGTTTGCACCATAAACAAAAATTAACTTACAGTGTATCATAAGCCTGAATGCAAAACCTAAAGTACTTAATATCTAGATCATATAAGAATATCTTTGTGATTTGGGGTTGTATAAAGATTTCTTAGATGCAACAGCAAAGGTATTATTTATAAAAGAAAGAAAATGATAAGCTGAACATTGTTAAACTTTAAAAAACAACAAACTTCTGCTTTTTGAAATATACGCTTAAAGCAATAAAAGATATAGACAGGGAAATATCATTTACAGAACACATATCCTGATAAGCCCTATTCAACACAGAGGAAAAACTCTTAAAACCCAATAAAAAAGGCAAAACTCAAATTAAAAAAGGGCAAAATTTTAAAGAGATGCTTTACCAAATAATGTATATAGAGGACACCTAAGCACATGAAAATGTGTTCAACATTATTTAAGTGAAAATTAAAACCACAATGTGACACTACCACATATATATTGGAATGGCCTCAAAATAAAAGCAAATAACAAAATCAAGTGCTACTGAGGATGTGGAGCAAGTGGAACTTTTATACATCGATGGTTAAATTAAACTTAGAATATTGTATGAAAGCTTATCATACAGTTGAACATAAACATTACCGTATAGCCCAACAAGAATATGGAGAAATAAAAACTTATGTTTGTAGGAGTCTTGTATGTGAATATTTATAGCAGCTTTATTTATAATCTCTAAAAATCTGGAAACAATGCAAACCACTTTCAGTGGTGAATGGATAATCAATACAATGGAATACTACTCAAAACAGAGAACAAGCTTGTTCAAAAACTACTAGTGAACCTCAAATCCATGATGTTAAATTAAAAAAAAAATCAGGCAGGTTCAAGTTTTCCTAATTCCAAAAGGTTACCTAATTCCATTTATGTGAAACTCTGGAAAAAGCAAAAGCATGGAACAGAAAATTGGCCAGTTTGCTCACCATGAGTGTTTTGAGAGGTGGGATAATAGGACCATTCATGATAAATGAGAGGTAAACCTATTTCTTATAAAATGGGAGAAGGCTGATTATGAAAGAAGAGGCAAGAACCCCATGATAACAGCTGCAATCCCAAGCTGTCCACTTTTCAGAGAGAGTATGCAAGAACATTGAGGATCCAGAAACTGATTGTTTTAGAACTATTTCATCCTCCATATCCCTTTGAAAATCTTTATGAATCCTCAAGGACACATGCAGACTACTTTGAGTACCACTACTTCAGTGTCAGCCCGGCACCTTGAGTAGCTCTAAATCAATGCATAAATGATTAAATGCTCCCATCCAGAGGCAAGTAGAATTCCAGATAAGTGGTTATATTTTGGACTTTCTCAGGAAACTGAGTTCTTTAACAACAGAAATGATACCTTACTTGTCTTCTATCACTTAGGTCTTGGGCAAAGCCATAGTGAGCCTCACAAAAATATGAACTGAGAGAGTGACTATATAATGCTAATTAATTATGATTGGATGAAGCTTGAGATAGTGGTTAACAATTACAGAAATATGTTAGGCACTTACTGAGATCTATGACTCACAGAACTTTGTATTACACAAAAAAACTGTTCAAGTTACCAATAAGAGAGAGAGAGAGAGAGAGAGAGAGAGAGAGAGAGAGAGAGAATTAATCCAATTACATAGATGTGGTTAATTTTGAAACTGTACTTTTCTTTTTTATGACTGTAGTATTTCATATAACCACATATTATTACCTGATTCATTGATGCATTTTTTCCCAAGCAATTTGTTAATAGTGCAATGGAGGTTACCAGTGCAGAGACAATCTTCAAACTGGAAATTGTTTTCCACCAAGGACTGGATGCTCAGGTTACAGTTTGATGAATCCTTCATCTTGCAGGGGTTACCTGGGTTTTAACAAACATGTAATACTCCTGATATTAATCTAAGTATCACCCTACCCCAAATGCTTTTAACATATTAACCTGAGTAATGCCTTATTATAATAAGATTTCCTGGGGATGCTGCAAGATGTCCACGTAAGTGACTTTTTAAGCACAAAATCTATTTTTACTATCTTTCCCTCAATGTTTACTTTCCAAAATGGATTAAAGCTTGCTGTATTTTAAAATGACTTTGTCCCCACTTAGAATATCAGTTTTTACTCTTCTATAATAATCAAGGCTGTCCTTATATGAGGTGATCAGAATGATCCATAATCCACTATTTTGTCTGTCAGTTTAGCTATTTTTATTAACTATTTGTCATAATCTTCTGGTGTATATGTCATTCTAAGATTATAATAAGAGACATGCAAGTGGCTCAAAATTCATCATGAGAAATGAAGTGGTCCTAACACTTTGTAAGCACTCAATAAATATTATTGAATAATGAGTCTTTCACAATTATCAATATTTCCTTTTCTGCTTTAATTTACAAAGTCCTATTCATCCACCCAACAATTTTCTTTTAATCATTTTTTTGAATAAAATCACTTGAGTTCATTTCATTTATGTATTTGAGAATATTTCTATTTCAGCTTCATGAATGAGATAATTATGCAAATATTACTGCAATTCACTGAAAATGACTTGCTATTTGTATACTGAAGTACGTGTTATAATTCATGACACACTGAATGCAGTATTTTAAATTGCTTTATAAAATGTAACAAGGAGTTTCATCATCAAAACAAATAGCAGATTTTTTTGCCACTGTCTTCTATTCTCATCTTAAAATTACTGTATTACTTAGAGCAAATTAGGCTTTTAAAATTCTTTTCCTGACTTGTAATAAGAATGTTGGGTTAGGCAGCTATAACTTACTTTGGACTATGGACTTACTGCCTTCAAGGGCAGAACGGAGAAGGAAATCATTCTCTTTTCCTCTACATCCTATATAATTCCTTGAGGTTGTGGGAATGGGGAGGACTTCCGATGGTGGAGATTGTAAATGGTGGCCATCAGAACTATAGGCTGCTGCCTCTTAAACCCAACTTACTTCCCCTTACGTCTTTTGGGAAGTAGAGGATGCACACACAGATAGGCAAGAGTCATGAGCAGTACAGACGTCACACTGCGCAAAATAGAGAAAGTACGTCATGGAAGAATCTATTGTTATTTTCCTTTTTCAATTTTTCTTACTGAATATTCCAGAAAGTTTATGAGGTTTTTATAGTATTATAACATCCAATATACAAGATGATAAATTATATGAGAATACAATATTTTGAAACGTTTGTGATAATAGTACTAAGGTAATGTCTCACTATATAATCAGTTTATCTATTTTTAGTGAACGGAGTCCTACTATAATGGTCCATACAATATTTATTCAACGAATTGATATATTCCGTATGTTTTCTTTTTCTTTTAAACAAGTAACAGTAACTCTAATCTTCATATTCTCTAACCCTCGGGACTCTGCTCAAATGTTTGGAATGTAGGACATGTTAAAAATAAAAATGTATTTTAAATTGTTCTCGACACAGATGGAATGGAAGATAGCATGTCTGTTGCAAGAATATAAAAATGTGTATGATACACATACAAATAAATAACAATGCTCTTGATCATCACAAATGTTTTTTTCCTATTTTATTATTGACATACTAATATGTAAGCAAAAACACATTTGAAAAATTTTTGCCATACTTCTGACAAGCATGCATATAATTATAACATTGTACATGGTGAGATAAGTAAAACAAACCCTGAAATCTTGCATAAACCTCCCCACAGGGCATTAAGGCTCTTGAGTTCTTGTTACTACATTCGCTAATAAGCAATTGAAGGTAAATCACTTGAATATTAAGTTTGAAAAAAGTGTTTGGAGCAAAGCTAACTTAGTTCCCAGGTCAGTGAAAGAAAATATCAAATCCTATTTTTACCTCAGTAAAAATAAATCATTTGTGTGTATTTTAAATAATGTATTTTATTGAGGCACTTGGATGGTTCAGTTGGTTAAGCGTCCAACTTCAGCTCTGGTCAAGATCTCATGGTTCATGGGTTTGAGTCCTGCATCAGGCTCTGTGCTGATAGTGCAGAGCCTGCTTGGAATTCTCACTCTCTCTCCCTCTCGTTCTGTGCCCTCCTCCCTCTCTCTCTCTTTTTCTCTCTCAAAAATAAATACATAAATAAACTTACAAAATTAAATAATGTATTTTACCTGAAACATGACATGAATCTTCCATCTTTCTCCATGCAAGTTTACATCCATTTGTATCACTTAGGCATTGCTCTCTTAAATATGTGCAATCAATGGTTTGGGAAGTGGATTCATTTTCCAAGCATAGCACCATAGCTGAAATAACAATAAGAACAGAACAAAAACAACAAGAACGTGTTTGCAATATTACAGTATGACAGTTATTTACCTCAAAACTAAGTTACTGGTGATAAACAACAGTGTTATGGAAAATATAATCTGATAAGATCATTACAAGATTGGAATGGATCTTAACCTCCCCCCTAACTACAGATCTGTATTTCTCCTTTATAAGATTCTTAAATGAAGAGTCTAGATTTGTGCTCTTATTTGGTGCATATTTATTCCTCAGTTTATATTTTTAAGACTATTGCTCTATTGAAACTGCTCTCTCTGGGACGCCTGGGTGGCGCAGTCGGTTAAGCGTCCGACTTCAGCCAGGTCACGATCTCGCCGTCCGTGAGTTCGAGCCCCGCGTCAGGCTCTGGGCTGATGGCTTGGACCCTGGAGCCTGTTTCCGATTCTGTGTCTCCCTCTCTCTCTGCCCCTCCCCCGTTCATGCTCTGTCTCTCTGTGTCCCAAAAATGAATAAAAAACGTTGAAAAAAAAATTAAAAAAAAAAAAACTGCTCTCTGAACTGTCCTAATCATCTCCATATCAACCTTAATAGTTTTAACACTTCATCTTGCCTACTTTTATCATTGCACGTTTTGTTGCTATTTTGTTCTTAAAACTCTCTCTTCCTTTGGCAACCAGCTCTTCTAGTTCTCTTGATACTTATTCATTTGATATTTTCTGACCATAGTTAGGCCTCTTCCCAGGATCTTTGTCTTTTTCTGTTGAACTGTATTTTTAGCTTAATGTCTATCCTCAGATGTTTCCCATTCTCATTCTACACATTCTCTATGTACAATTCCATATACTTTAATGGTTTTAACTAAAACCTCTAGATTGATGATTCTCTAAAGCATAATTCAATCCCATTATTTTTCAGTATTCCAGTTATATTTGTTGTTATCTCAACCAAAGTGTTCCAGATACATTTTAAGACTACAGTGTATTTTTATCATCATCACTCCCTGGTGGACAGCCCTGCTTCATCAATTTCACTGTTCTCATGGGCACCCAACACTAGAAACCACTGATTCATCACAGACTCCTTTTTTATCCTCGACTTCACTCTTTTATATCCATTTGTGCATAGTTCCTTGACTCTTATTTTGAATATTTGACCAACCCATCAATTAGTCAATTTGCCTCCAGTTTCATCTTACTCACATAGGTTCTTTATACCCCCTAACCTGCCTACTGTACCATCCTGATCCTGCCATTTCTCTGCTTCGACCTTTGGATGGTTCCTCATAGGATAGTTCTTATATTCCTTATCATATGCAATCTAGACATTTTTGAGCATGTATAGTTTCCCAGATGCTCCATGCTGTCTTGTACCTCTGAGTGTTTACTGTACCCTCATTAGTAGGCACTCCTTTTTATCTCCTAGAAACTTTTCTTTCTTTCTTTCTTTCTTTCTTTCTTTCTTTCTTTCTTTCTTTTCTTTCTTTCCTTTCTTTTCTTTCTTTCTTTGTCTTTCTTTCTTTCTTTCTTTCTTTCTTTTTTTCTTTCTTTCTGTCTTTCTGCCTTTTTTTTTGTCCTCTAACACTCAACACAATAATTACCTATTTTATGGAATCCTTCCCTGAATTCAGTACCCTCTTCCTATATCCAAATTAATTTAACACCTCTTATTTGTTTCACTAGAATACTGGGATTTCCCCAAGCATAGCTTTACTGCTCTGTAATGAAAATGTGTATTTATATGATTGTCTCCACCATGGGGTTCTAGGGTCCTACTAGGCAGACATTGGAGGTAATTCATAATTGTATCCTCATCATCAAACACAATGAGACATTATGTATGTATGTTGACTTACACTAACTTGAATAGTTATTTAAGAATGAAGTATAGGGGCACCTGGGTGGCTCAGTCGCTTAAGCATCTGACTCTCGATCTCAGCTCTGGTCTTGATTTTGCAGTTCGTGAAATGAATCCCTTCATTGGACTCTGTGCTGACAGCATGGAACCTGCTTGGGATTCTCCCTCTCCCTCTCTCTCTGCTCCTCCCCCACTCATGCTGTCTCTCTCTCTCTGATAATAAATAAACTTAAAAAAGAAAAGAAGTTGTAAATAATACTATAATACTATAATAAAAATAATACCTTCCAGATATTTACAAGTTATGTTGGGTAGAGGAGAAGTTTCCAGTAAGTTTTCTAAAAATATCAAAAACATAGTGATGCTAATTTAGTATAATGTATAAATTATTTGAATTGATTCTGCAAGCATGCCAAGCGACACTTGCTGGATCAATCCATAGAAAAATATGGGAAGAGCAATCGAGTTACAGAAACAATATATTAATTATAATCAGGAGATCTCAAAGTAGGTATCAGAGTCAAATTAATTGAATTTTTAAAAAGATGATGCTAATTATGAATTGCCTGTGACAATGCAGAGTTATGGGCTTCAAGTAAAGCCTAAAATCTTTTCTTTATCTTACCTCTTTTCAAACCTCTTCTCCTAAGGAGAATCCAAGACAACTCATTGGATGGATCATATGTACTACTTGCTGGGTCACTGCATTTGGAGATTAGGCCCAAGGGTGTGGCTCAGTCACATTTTTCTTGTTGAGGGCTGGAGTGAAAATTGACATATCAGCCTTCTGTTTTGTCATGTGTTCCTTGTTAAGCTCATTTAACCAATGAGAAAGAGAAAGAGAGCCCCTTCGGTTCTGGCCCAAAGTTACTTGTTTGAATCCAGCTTGCCAAAGACCCTGAAATATTTTATGTCAGACTCTACTCATAAGAAAGTGGAATTCTATGGGGCGACTCAGTGGCTCAGTTGATTGAGCAACTGATTTCAGCTCAGGTCATGATCTCAGAGTTTGTGGGATCGAGGTCTGCATTGAGCTCTGTGCTGATAGCTAAGAGCCTGGAACTTTCTTCAGATTCTGTGTCTCCCTCACTCACTGCCCCTCTTCTACTCATGTTCTCTCTCTCATTCTCTCTCTCTCTCTCTCTCTCAAAAATAAATAAACATAAAAAAAGGAAAGTAAGAAACTGGAATTTTATTTGACATTGATCATTGAATCTTGTAAATAGCTCCTTCAGGAAACTTATAGATGATGGTATACTGAATATATCATCAAAACCTTACCAGTACCTCTGTCTAATGATGGTTAATTAATTCTACATATTATGTTTCTCAAATCTGTTTCATTTTCTTCCATATTTAAAATTTTAAGTTCCACTTGATTGTTTACTTTATACGATTTTCCACACCCTCTAGTAGGATGAAATACTAAATCTACTAGGAAAACCATCTCAGTGATCTGGCCCACAAGAATGAAAATAACTTTAACTTGCCAAAATCTTAGTCATTCCTTACTATAATTTGTGGCCACGTATTTAATCCAGGAGTTTTCAAGGATTCTCTTGAAATGCTCAATGAAAAACAAGTTCTGTTTTAAAGTAACAATATGAAAAATGTTGCACATAATATTACCGTCTTAAGTCTTATTATGATATGACATGTTCTATTTTAAAAATTCACCATGCCCCACGTTCCTCTGGCGATAGAACTTTCCCGCACCTTTACCCTATTTAGATGATGTTAGACAAGTATTCTTAAGAATGAACTATGGGAAATACAGGTTAAGCCTATTCGATAGTACAGCTTCGACCCTAACAATGTTAGAAATCATTCACTTCCTAGTCTCAAAATTAATTTAGAATGGAAACTTGAAAACAAGAGGCGATCCTTGCTTTTTCAACTGGAGCTATAATGAGGTTGTAACATGTTTTATGTGTTCTGTTATACTGCTGTCTTATCTACAAAATTAAAATTTCCCAGAGTTTTCTTTATAATCATGAATGGAAATAAGCAAATAGTGTTAAAATAAATCCAAGAGCAAAATTTTGAGATAGGAAATAACTATTACTAAAACTAAAGAAAAACTGAAAATACATAAAATATTCCATTCTTTCTCCCCTTAATTTTTTTGATTCATGTTCAACATAATTTGGAATAACCTTCTTTGTTTTCTTGCCTACAGTTATGTTTTTATTCATTAATATCTATTAGTGTAAACAAAAAAATACTGGCTCTGTTTTAATGAATGGAATAATATTCAGCTATAATCATAACTATTTCTTTTCCTGAATTCATTTTATAGATTCTACTAAATTCTGAAGAAAAATACAGTAGTTTGTCCGATGACACCTACAACAAGTAGATCTTCATGGATTCTACTTTAAATATAAATGAATTCTTTTCCACCAGCATTTTATGATACCTTCACACTATCCAACACAAGAGGGATTATTACAAACCTTTCCTGTAGCTAAAGAAGCTAACTAAAATGTGAAGCATTTGATGGGATGTTAAGTTGTTTTATTCTATGAAATGAATCCTTTTTAGTAAATATTAACACTTTAAAATTCGGGGAACTGAATGCTTTAAGTTAATCTCATTTAATTTCAAAGAAAAATAGATAAATTTGAAATTTGCCATCTTATAACTTGTAAATAGATACTGGAAGGTTTCATTTCTCAAAGGCTCTATTATCTGTGTGAATTCCATAAATCCTAGGTAACTGGATTATCCCATATAATAAAATGCAAACAATGTGAGAGATGAATGCAATCCCTGCATTGTGCATTTTCTACAGAGTTATAAATGAGTAAGTGTGCAATTTTGAGAAAGTAAGAAACCATGTTAAAGTATACACTGAAAATTGAGACTTCCTATTACAAGCCCATTAGTTTAATCAACAATCAAGTCAGATAAGATGGCATTCAGTTCATGAAGAAACAGTGCTATGGATCCAGGTAAACTAGAAGCATGATTCACTTACCAAGGAAAATGAAGACTATCATGCTGGACAACCTGGAGTTATTCACCTGCAAGAAAGGCAGACGTGTTAACTGCAGCCACCTTCTTAACAGTAACTGTGCAGATAAGGCTTCAGCTTCTGCCCTTGCTTCCCGAAAGCATTACTGAGTCAAGTCAGCTTCCTTTGTCACCATTTCCTCCCCAATCTTTCCTGAGCTGTGAACTTTCCTAATTATGTCCAAATTCAATTATTTTCTTCTGAGCATACTAATCTCGGCTATTATGCTTCCAAGAAAAACCCACAAGCCAGATGCTAAGAAATGATACATGCTCAGCACATTCATGAGAGAGGTTTTTGGTTTTTTTTTTTTTTTCCTTCCAGTAGAATAGTAAATTGTGTAAAAGCCTCTCAACTATAACCCCCAGGTTCCTACACACTGGAGTATCCTCAGTTTCCACTTCATTAGTTAACCTCATGACAGCAAGTTTAGGTCATCTGAGAATGTGGAAAAGGAGAAAGGTGATAAGCAGCCCAGGCAAATGTATAGGGAATTCAGGTTCCACTAGAATCCAACTGGTGTGCCTCATCTTCCCAAACAAGACATGTTCTCTACATGTGCCACATGCTCCAGTATGCTTTAAGGTTGTAGTGTTTCAGCTGCTGTTCCCCAAAGTCACCCGACACAGTATCAGTGTAAGAAATGACTCCTTGCAGCAATGCAAAAATTCCCTGTTCTGCTGGAAAGGTAAGCCACTTGTAGTCACTTGACAACTGTGTTTCTCCCAGCTTCAGTAAGAGGCATTGCTGTGGTCTGAATATTTATGTCTCCCTACAAATTTACACGTGGACATTCTAACCCTCAAAATGATTACATTTATAGGTAGAGTCTTGAGGAGGTGCTTAAGTTGTCAGGGTGGAACCATCGTGAATGAAGCTCCAGAGGGATCCCTTGCTCCTTCCACCAGGGAGGACACAGCAGGAAGTCACCAGCTATGAACTGGGAAGAGGGCCTTTGTGAGAATGTGACCACGCATTGGTGTTGGACTTCTAGTCTCCAGAACTGTGAAAAATAAATTTCTGTTTATTTCTGGGTTTATGAGTGACCAGACTGTTATATTTCATTATAGCAGCCCAGATGGATTAGACTGATCCTGTATCTACAATGTGTTCTTGTTCACAAGAACCTAGAGCACATCATGTCCATTGGGGCATCCTGAGGCTTCCACTTTTAAAACATCTGAGATCTTTCTGTAATGGATGCTTGGACGTATACAATGCTGTGTCAGCAAGAAATTAAGAAAATACAGGTGTGAAGAAGCTACTATCTTGAGATGAGACAGAAGCATTTTGTCCACGAGGAAAAATTGTTGAGTCCAATTGTCCACGTTTATTTTACACTAGAGAGAATTTATAACATATTTCGGTTTCAGAATGCATAATGGAAAAAAAACAGATATGGGAGTCCAACAAACTGAAATTATAACACTATTTTTCTCTATAAATGTAGGTAAATGAGATCTTATTGGAAGTTGTTTATATTTATTTACTCCTTGGTAAAATGTTCTGATTGTATCCATGGTTGCTGTATACATCAAGTACGTGTAGGGGGCTTATATCCCAAAGATCAAACAAGGCCAGTTATACTATCCTTGGTGACTTATCTAACAAAAGAATGATGTCATAAAATTATTCAATCATTTCCTTTTAAAGACACCAAGTTACTAAATTTTTATTATAAACTTTACAGACATCATTGTTCTTTTTGATATAAGCCAACTAAAAATGGCTAAAGCTAGAGAGAAATTCGGTGATTCTGTTGGTTCACAAACTTCCCCTGGACAGGGATGGCAAGGAGAGCCCAAGAAAGAGGGAGGGACACTACAGATTTGTAGGCGGCGGGTTTAATAAGCAAGGGAACTTACCCATGAGGTTTGTCTCCAGCAGCCTCAAGATGAGTAGGCTCCCCATTGCCTGCCAGAATCTTACAAGTTTACATAAAGGCCTTACCTGGGTTCAGTCATGTCTACAGTCCGAGGATCTCAATAGCACAGTCCTCTCTGAGAGCTGTATCCTTGAAATGGCTCCCAGGGCAGGAGTGGTGATTGTAACCCGCATTCCAAGGACTGGGAGGAGTGAGGAGCCTCCTACCGCCTAGTTCAGCTCTCAGGTCAAATGGAGGTCACGTCCTCTCAATGACCTCCTTAACAGGCTCCCAGTGTTGAAGAGCCCAGGGGTAGAATTGACTTCAGGCATGTTTTAACCTTGTTTGGGGGCCTGAGGGTTTCCTTTCCTGTCTCTTATTTGTTATCTTCTGTGTCCACTCTATTCTCAGGCAGCTTCTTTCTCCTAGGAGGGAAGAGGAGCTTCAAGTGCTTGGCTTGCATCCTTCTGTCTTTGAAGCCAGAGCAGGAAGTGTACTCTTTCCATAGTAAAATTCCAGAGTTGTGTCGCATCGGTTCATTGCGTCCCCGTGTCCATCAATGTCACCAAGTGCAACCGATCCCATTTGGTGCCCAGCATCGTGGATGTAGGTGGGACTGGCCTATTCTAACCACACAAACTCATGGTAGGAAAGGGATGCATCACCAAGGAAAGTCATGGTATTAGAAAAGTAAGTGAACAGCCCCAGGCAGGAACAGAAATCTCAGTAAAGCATCGAAATTCTGAATTAATGCAAAGTTATCACAAGAAAAATAAATGAACAGAACAAACGGTAAGAATACCAAAACACGGTTTCTTGTTCGAGGCTGATTTGGTTATGATTTTCCAGAATGCTGTGCTCCACATAAGTTGAATGTTAAGGCACATAGTGAATGACGCTAATCTTGGCCAAACAGGTACAGCTGCTGAGGTCTAGCGCTTCCAGGCATGGAAAGCCTATGTGCCAACATACCTGCTAATCCCATAATAATAATGAGCTGTGGCATTATCTAAAGCAATGCTTTTTAGCATTTCTTTTGGTTATTGGCCCCCCTTCTCCATAGAACTCTCTCCTTAGAATACTTTTAAGGGCACAAATTTTGTTTTAAAGTAATTATAAAAGAAATCAATCATACTGAAATATAGTCACTAAAATATTTTTTAAAACAAATTTGTGAGAAAGTAATATATATATGCTTCTTTATTACCAGAGTACATACCAAAATCCAGAGAGGTCTGATAATACTGTCATTTCAGTGTATTGATGACCACAAATGCTGATTTGAGGTATTTTCTACTAATGCAGTGTCATATTAAAAAAATTTATAATTTTCTACTGGTGATAAAGACAACACAGGACGTACTGAGTATGAATTAGAGGTTAGTAAAAATAGAATACAGCTTTGCCCTTGGCAAATTTATAGACACCCCAGATTAATAAAACTTAAATGTTAAAAACAAAACAACAACAACAAAAATCCTCAGTACTTTCAAATCCATTAATTGCTTGGAAACTGGCTATTGAATCAGAACATTTTGTAGGTGAGAGGAAATGATAAAATCATCACTTTCAGTAGATTACAATGATAATGGGTGTGAGATTTTAAAATGTGTCCTATGTTTTAAACTAAATGCTATCAATAAATAAATGAAATAGATGAAAGTAGAGGTGCTCTAGTTGAACTTCAGGTTGAAAGCCCCAAGCTCTGTTAATTGGCTTTTGCCATCACCATCCACAGCTGCCATGAGACATCAAAAGATTCCAGAACTCCTATTCAAAATTCATCGATCTCATTTATTATTCATTTTTTTTCACATAAAGAATCCCTTCTTATAACAGTTAAATGAAATACTCTAGACCTTGCACGTTGTCACTGGACAAAAGATACAAGGACTTCTATTCAACATTTACTGAAAGCCTACTATATCCAAAGCGCTGTGCAAAACCAAAAATGAGGAATGGTCCCTAGTTTCACAGATTAGCTAAAATACATATAAAAAAGAAAGAAAAATTGTTGAAAAAATAAAAAACATAATACATCAGTGAAACATCTATATATTATATTTATTAGAAGACATTATTTTTGGAACTTTCTGTCTAATGGTATTTGACTTCCCCTCAAGCAGTCCTGCATTGTTTCTATATTTGTACACTTAATATTTTGTAAGATGCTCATATCTGGAAGGGAGAAAATCTGATCAGCCTTAGATTTAGAGTCAACCTAAAATTCACAACTCTGAAAAGAATATATATTTCTGGTGATGACTTCCTTGATTATAAAGCCTATAAATAGGGCTCTAAGACACTTGGTAATAAAGGAAGACAGTAGACAGTACTTTGGGAGGTAATAAGAGATTCATATTGTCTTTTACTGGAGATCCTCACCAAAAAGAAAAATTAAGTCAACATGATGGCGTACTTAATCATCTCACCACAAACTGCCTACTGGTCTCCTATGAACAAACTGATAGGAGCTGGCCATGAGTCAGGGGACAAGGCAACCAGGATTGGGAAAAGAAACTGAGAAACAGCACAGAGACACCCTGAGGAATGTCTCCAGCAGCCTCAAGATGAGTAGTCTCCCCATCGCCTGAGGTATGTTTGGGGGACTTCAGATGGACTATTATCTTTGAAATTCATGGTGGCTGAAGAGGAAAAGATAAGTGGCCAGATTATAGTCTGCAAGGAGACTAGAGGATATTCAAAAAGAAAACGGAGACTGTTGGTGAATTTTAAACAGGAAGCAACCGATTTGGTGTTTTTAAAAATTGCTTGAGAAATGTTATGGAGGATGGTTTGGAACAAGGATAATTACCGGTTGTGAGGCTATTTCAGTAGTTCAGAAGGGAAATGGTAACAATCTAAAAAGTAGCGACAATGGAGAAGAAATGGTAGATCCAACATATATGAAGGATTTGAAATTTACAGGATTTGGTGACCGTTTGAGATGGCGGAGGGGGTGGGGAGAAGGAAAAGTACAGGATGAGTCACTTACTGAGGCACTTGTCTCACAGTTAGATGCTCTATAAATACAATTCTATCAACTGAAGAAGTTAAACATTAGAAGGAAGGAACAGTTCCTGTAGTCTATGTGTCACTGAGGAAGAGAAGTTGGCTGTCTCCAGGAGGATCAAAACAGCTCTACAAGACAGCACTGTCTTGGGGAATTCTTGCTGTACAAGGTCTGGCTCTCAATCTAATAGGATCAAGAATGGATTCAGCTTTTAAGAGTCCACTAACATGAAAAAATATCATAGAATCATTAATCATATTGCCAATTTATTTATTCACAGAAAGAAGCTCCACTCATAGCCAGGATATTTACTTCACGTAGGCATGCCAATCAGGGAAAGTGAGTAGATGAAAGGTTTGGATTAAGGGGATTTGTTCTATAATTAATTCTATATTACATGAATATTTAATGGTATCAGGTTAGGATAGTCCCCAGATATTGTAGTTTGTAAAAATGAGGTATATGCCATATTTTTGCTTTCTTTGGGTAAATTAATCTATATAATCATAACAGCCCAATCTGGTCACAGTGCTAGCTTTTTCAGCTAAAATTGGACATTTCTCTATGCTTGGATTTTATTGATTTTGACACAAATAATTTTAAAATTTTATCATAAAAGGTCACATATAATTGGGCTAATCGTAAGAGTCACATGTATGACATGGAAAGTTTTGCTTATGCAGCAGCTAATATTACTATATGAAAACAGTAGTTCTGTAGCTGGCTTTGAACTGTTCCATAACTTCTATTAGTTGGGTCTGATTTTCAGGAATTTGTGACCTTTAAAAACATAATCAAGGCCAACTGTTGAAAATATCCTTAATTTCTTTAAATTTTCTTTTCCTACCTTCATATCTGCTCTCTGCTTCCAGTTCATGTTAATATTAGAGCCTGTTATACATTCTGATCATCATGGTGGAAAGATATTATGTGCCTTCTGATTTGGCAAATTTATTATTATTAAGTGGAAAGGGGACCACTTGTTACCAGATCACCTCAAAGCACCATATATTCATATTTAAATTTAATATAGTTCTTCCTTTTATTATAGGATACAGTGGCTTTTGAAATGAGTTCATCCACAGTGCGGTCATTGTCCTCCAGAGACATGAATGATTAGGGTAGTGGATGGATGCTTTTTGCTGAAATATAGACTGGACAGTTTTTGTAAGACTCATTCTCCTAGGGAAATTGAAGACAGGCTATGGGCATCTCATGGGAGGGATGTCTCATAATAACATATAGGGACATATTATTTTTATTATGTTATTAACAGTCTACTGGAAACAGACTTCTATTGTTTAAATTACCTTCTTTTCCTTCTCAAGGCAATTTTTTTTCCCCACTGTGAAATATTTAGTACTTATGTTTAGTATTTGAAAGCAACAAATAAAAACATCTATATTTAGGTCACCAAGAGATATTCACTGATTTGGTGTATTTTGTTTCAATTGTTTTACTTATATTTATTTATTATTCTTAAGGTATCATTGTTATATTTGTATATACATTTGTACAAAAAATGTTAATAGCACCTGTTTTTTCTGATTGCAAATGTCAAGGAAAAAAATCAATGATTTTACCACCTATGGATAACTAATGCAAATATTTGGTTATATTGGTTATATTTCTTAGATCTTTTTACATATGTACATACATCCATATGTGCCCTATATGTCACTTTTTAAGCATAGATAGCACAGAAATATTACTAAGTTATAGACTGAAGTAATATGAAAAAGGTGGTTAAAGTATCTATTTTAAATTTTCAGCTATTTCCACTAAAACTCTACATTCACATCTTGGATTTAAAGTATTAATGTATGGTTTTTATTTTTTAATATTTTATTTATTTATTTATTTATTTATTTTTAAACATTTATTTATTTTTGAGACAGGGAGAGACAGAGCATGAACAGGGGAGGGTCAGAGAGAGGGAGACACAGAATCTGAAGCAGGCTCCAGGCTCTGAGCTGTCAGCACAGAGCCCGACGCGGGGCTAGAACTCACGGACCATGAGATCATGACCTGAGCCAAAGTCGGCCTCGTAAGCGACGGAGCCACCCAGGCGCCCCTTAATGTATGTTTTTTAAATCAAGCTTTTCAAACCCTAAATTTTAAAATAGAAAAATAACTCAAATGATATGATAGCATATAAAATAAATGCTTTCCATGTAATGCCTTTTTTTTTTCATGTGGAAACTACTCAGTTGTCTTTGGTAATTATACAAGTAACCTACAATTATTGGTAAAAATTCAGAAAATATAGAAAACTCTAAGTAAGAAATAAAAATAATGTATAATTTAATTCTCAGAGATAAATGATGTTGAGATTTGATGTACAACTTTCAAAAATTTTTCAGACATAGGGGCACGTGGATTGCTCAACAGGTTAAGCATCTGACTTCGGCTAGGGTCGTGATCTCACGGTTCATGGGATGGAGCCCCACATCAGGCTTTGCACAGACAGTGTGGAAACTGCTTGGGATTTTCTTTCTCCCTCTCTCTCTCTGCCCCTCCCCTGCCCATGCTCGCTCTCACTCTTGCTCTCTCTCTCAAAATAAATAAACATTAAATTTTTTCAGACATAAGTATAAATACACACCATATAAATGTTAAGATTATATGCTGCATAGTGTTCTACAATTTGGTTTGTTCCTTTAACAATGCACCATGGGGGTGCCTGGGTGGCTCAGTTGGTTAAGCGACCAACTTCAGCTCTGATCATGATCTCACAGTTCATGAGTTTGAGCCCCATGTGGGGCTCTGTGCTGACAGCTCCGAGCCTGGAGCCTGCTTCAGATTCCGTTTCTCCCTCTCTGTCTCCGTCCCCCACTTGTACTCTGTCTCTGTCTCTCTCAAAAAAAAAAAAAAATTAAAAAAAAAAAACACAAAAAACAATGCACCATGAACAACTTTCCATGTCCATATGTAAATATCAAGACTGTCAATTGATGTCTATGTAGTAGTTGATTATTTAAACTTTATTTAAGGGTGCCTGGGTGGCTCAGTCGGTTAAGCAACTGACTTCTGCTCAGGGCATGATCTCATGGTTCGTGGGTTTGAGCCCCGCATCAGGCTCTGTGCTGACAGCTTGGAGCCTGGAGACTGTTTCGCATTCTGTGTCTCCCTCTCTCTGCCCCTCCCCCACTGTGCTCTGTCTCTCTCTCAATCTCTCTCTCAAAAATAAATAAAAATGTAAAAAAAAAAAAATTAAACTTTACTTAGTCTAATATTCTTCTATTTATTCAACAAATATTTCTTTTACACATACTACATTCTAAACACAGCTCCTGTTTTTATAGACAGGCAAATAGACATAGATCTTGCCTTCAAGGTGCTTATTTTCTAGTTGGGGAATACAATGCAAACAAACACAAAAACAAAATAATAAGTACATCTACACCAGGTACCTGTAAACCTAAGAAGAAAAAGCAGGAGAAAGGAGATACAAAATCCCAGAGTTGTAGGGAGAATCACTACTTTATATAGGATAAGTAAGTGAAAGGACAAGACCCACAGCAGAAAAAGTGGAGAGACATTTCAAGCAGAGGGAGATAGGTAAGGGCTTGGTATGTTCACGAATCAGCTATTAGGTCACTGTAGCTGGGGGGCAGAGTGAGCAAGGGGGAAAGTGATAGGACATGGGGTCAGATGGTGGGACTTTGTAGGCTTACTGTCTGAACTTAGATTTTTTTTTTTTTTTACTTGAATAAAATAAGGAGTTGTTGGAATGTATTGAGTTGATTTTCTTTGTTGAAAAGGATCCCAACTGCTGCGGTGTGGATAATAGCCTATGCGGAATCAAAATGAAAGCGTGAAGCCTATGTGGAAGGCTAGGTTTATGCCCTACGAACACTGAACTGTGAGGCTGGGAAGATGATGAGGAAGTAGGAAGAAATGGTGAATTAAGTGAAAGGAAATCCATGAGAACAGGGCATCCCTGAAGCCAAAGATAAATGTGGTAAAGGAGTAATCCACTACTAACAGTTTCAGTAAAATTAGGACAGAGTATTGATTTAGCAATGTGGAGATTACTGGTGATGATAGTGAGAGAAGTATTTGTGGGATTTGGGGAACCAAAACCTAGACGGGGTGCATTCAGGATAAAAGAGAAGCAGGAAAAAATCTGATAATAGTAGGTATTTCCTCTTTCAAGGAAATTTCCTATAAAGAGAAGCAGAGAATCAGAGAAGGATCTGGAGAGGGACGTGTGATCAAGAGAGAGATTGGAGATATTAGATGATGTTTATTCTACATCTTAAACACTTTTACTGACGGCAAATAAAAATGAAATGAGTGTTTGAGTCACATCTATAATATAATTCTGGCTGTTTCCTCTAGCTTCTGTCTCTAAACTGGAAGCACCCACCTGAATTAGCTTTCTCTTCCCCTGCTGTGATGCTATTGCTCTGTATTCCATATCTGTCTGCTGCTTCACTGGAACTGTTAGTAGGTTTTAAACAGATTATCATATGTTTACTTCCCTTTAATTCATCCTGGAAAGGACTTAGTCAACTTAATGGAATTATCATAAAATCGTTTCCAACAGCTTTTATTCGTTCCATCCTATTATAAATTTCTAAATAAATTCAACTTCTCTGTTGAAGTAGAGCTCACTTCCAACTCATATTTTCCTAATAGGCGAATTACTACAAATAGAGCCTGAGATAAATGGTAACTGAACCTGAAGCTGTCCATGTAATCTGAGCTTTTCGTCACTGAGATGCTCAGAACAAATTTTCCTTTTAACGGTCATTCAATTGGCTTTTCCTGCAGAGTATTATTTACCTCTTTTATTTCTCCCCATTTTCTCCTACTTTGCTTTTTTGTTCTCCACCTTTCCAATTCATCTGTTTTGTTTTATCTATGCAATGTAAAAATTATCCCCAAATCAGTGTCTTTAAAGAGTAATTATTTATTTAATCATTGTTTGTTTAATTAATTTATTCATTTAATAATCACTGTTTCTGTGGGTCTGGAATTTGGGAGAGGCTTGGCTGTGTGGTTCTGGCTCAGGATTTTCCTCAGTTTGTAGTCAAAGCTTTTTCAGAAGGAAAAACTCAAAAGCGTATTCATCACTTATCTGGCACCTGAACTGGCAAGCCTTGAACAGCTGGACTCCTTGGACAAGTCTCTGTCTTTATGCAGTTTCTCCACGTGGTCACTCCAGCATGGTAACTTCGTGATAGCTGAGCTTCCTATGTGTCAGTTCAGGGCTCCCACAGGGTATGTCTCAAGAGAAAGCCAAATGGAAGCCATTAATACCTTTTGTGAGTTTCTGAGTTTATGCAGCATCACTTCCACTGCGTGCTATCGGTCCAGGCATTACAAAGTGTTCGTTGGTTTCAAGGGAAGGAGAAATAGAACCGTCATCTCCTAATGGAGGAATATCAAGCTAGCGTTGTAAAACTAGCATGTGGGATTGGATATACATGGGTGCAGTCTGAAAGATTACAATCTCCACACCTCTCAAGCACGCCAGTCTCTTTCCTTTTCCAATCTTGTTTCTCTTCCAACAAGATTATGTTCTGATACCTCAACATAATCTCCAGTGTTGCACAATTTATTTTTTTATTCTCTCATTACTCTCCTGGCTTCACTCCCTTGCCTTCTATCCAGAAACCTGTTAAGAAATTTCTTCACACTCTTTAATGCCCTCAGATGCTTCTACTTATGAGCCTTAGAGACACAACAGCTGTCAATCCCCAAATCAAATAAATGAGTTCTGCCTTCGCTGACTGACACTGGAGAAAACTGTATTACTATTTTTCTTGGTGGTATCATTGTCATCATTTTCCATCCTCAACCGAAATACTTTACAGTGGCAAGCAGCATTCTGCCAACTATCGAAAAATATCCCCCACTCTCAGAGATGGCTGTGGCAAACATTTACCATGTTTATAAAATGTACCCTTTTACAACTATTTCCTATCAGCAGAAATTTTGGTATACTCCAAACAAAAATTTCTCTTATTTTCTATTTTAATTCCTTAACATTTAATTTCTAAAAATTGAAAATTAGTTCATTTATTTTTGTTGTGAAAAATAACATGTAATAGTCTATTTTTTTTTCTTTTTTTAAAGATACAGCTGATGGGGCCCCTGGGTGGCTCAGTTGGTTGGGCCAATGACTTCGGCTCAGGTCATGATCTTGCAGTTTGTGAGTTCGAGCCCCTCATCGTGCTCTGTGCTGACAGCTCGGAGCCTGGAGCCTGCTTCGGATTCTGTGTCTCCCCCTCTCTCTACCCCTACCCTGCTCACGCTCTGTGTCTGTCTCTCAATAATAAATAAATGTTTAAAAAAATTTAAAAAAAAGATACAGCTGTTTCACATCTACTGTTTAAGTGTTCTCTTTAATATTTTTGAGTTAATAATATCATTTAAGTTTTAATTTTATTTTAAATCAAGTATTAAATAAGTGTATGTTTCTTAATTTTGTGTGCTAATATATATTTAGCATATACAGATGCCAATAATGATTTTAAGTGTTTTATACATGATGAATCATTTGATCCTCAAAAGAACCCTAAACTGTAGAGACTATTATTAACCTAACATTATGATAATTAAACTGAGGTAAAGAGAAGATAAGTAACTTTCCAAGTTTTCTGCCACAAGTCTAGGCTAACTGTCCAGTTTTTATTTACAACCACTATAGAACATTCCTTCAATTCATGCCTAATGTTATCAAATTATTATTAGATTATCTTATGGTATCTCTACACTCCTATGTTTATTACAGTTTTCTGAGTGGAGATAGGGCGCTTGGGTGACTCAGTCAGTTGAACCTCTGACTCGATTTTGGCTCAGATCATGATCTCGTGGTTTGTGAGATGGAGCCCCACTTTGGGTTCTGCACTGACAGTACAGAGCCTTCTTGGGATTCTGTCCCTCCCTCTTTCTCTCTCTCCTCCCCAGATTTTACTCTCTGTCTCCCTCAAAATAAAAATCACTAAACATAAAAAAAAAAAAAAAAGGTTTTCTGTGTGGCCAAATACATTTTCAACTTTCTTTTTTTTTTTTACATTTTCAATTATTTCAAATGTTCTAGTGTCTTAATTTATATTCATATTTTTCAGAATACAAAGAGTATAAGATGTATGCTTTAAATATATGTACTCACTGTATTTTTATTTTTGTTTGATATAATACTTCCTGCAATAAATATATTAATATTGCCTGATAAACTGAATCTTATCATTTTTAATTTTTATACTGTCTGTATTTTGCTCATATATAGTTTTGAATTATAATTGGCATGTAAATTGTGTAGGTTTATGGTATACAATGTGTTGATTTGACACATTTATATATTGTAATACAATTGCCACTGTAGCATTAGCTAACACCTCTATTCTTTCACATAATTATCATTTTTTTATGGTGAGAACATAAAAGTTCTAGTCTCTTACACACATTGAAATGTATAATACAGTATTGCTGACTACAATCCTATGCTGTGCATTGGATCTCCAGAGCTCATTGGTCTTCTATTTGCAATTTTGTATACTTTGATCAATATCTTCCCAATTGCCCCACCTCCCAGCTCCTGGTAACTACCATTCTAGAGAGTTTCTGAGAGTTCAGCTTTTTTAGTTTCCACATATTAGTGACATCATACAGTATTTGTCTTTTCCTGAATGATGTTATTTCCATTTAGCCTTCAAGACCCAACCATGTTGTAAATAGGAGATTTTCCTTCTTTCTCATGCATGAAGAATATTCCATTATATATATATATACATATATATATATATGCCACATCTTCTTTATCCATTCACTTTTTTGATGGACATTTAGGTTGTTTTCAAATCTTAGTTACAGTGACATTATATCTCGGTTATTATAACATTATTTCAGTAAACATGGGAATGCAGATATCTGATATCCTATTTTCATTTTCTTTGGATATAGCAAACGATGGAATTGCTGGATCATATGATAGTTCTATTTTTTAACTTTTTAAATTTTTTTAAGGGGGGCATATAAAGAGGGAGAGAGAGAATCTTAAGCGGGCTCCATGCTCAGTACACAGAGCCTGACGCAGGGCTCGATCTCACAACTGTGAGATCATGACATGAGCTGAAATCAGGCAGATAATGTGGGATGCCTTGGTGGCTCAGTCAGTTGAGCATCTGACTTCGGCTCAGGTCATGATCTCACAGTTTATGGGTTCAGCCCCACATTGGACTGTGCTGAAACCTCAGAGCCTAGAGCCTGCTTTGGATTCTGCTTCTCCCTCACTTGTGTGCTCTCTCTCTCTCTCAAAAATAAATAAAGTTAAAAAAAAAAAAAGAACAGGATGCTTAATTTACTGAGTCACCCAGGGGCCCCTCTATTTTTAATTTTTTGACGAACTTCTGTATTGTTTTCCATAGTGGTTGTACCAATTTACATTCGTACCAATCGTGCACAAGCACTCCCTTTTCTCCATATTCTCACCAGCATTCATCTCTTGTCTAGCCATTCTAATAGGTGTGAGGTGATATCTCACAGTGGTTTTGAGGTTTTGATTTACATTTCCCAGATGCTGTATCAGTTGGCCATTTGGATAACTTCTTTGGAAAAATGCCAGTTACTCTGCACCCCCCCCCCCCGTTTTTTTTTTAAATCCGGGTGCATAGTTTTTTGTTTTGTTTTGTTTTGTTTTTTTCTTTGTTTTGTTTTGTTTCTGGCTTTGTTTTATTAAGTTGTAATAGTGCCTTAAATAGTTTGGATATTAACCCCTTATCCAATATGTGGTTTGCAAATATTTTTTTTTTTCCTATTCCATAGGTTGCCTTTTCTTTTCTTTCTTTCTTTTTTTTTTTTTTTTTTTCTTCACTGTTTCGTTTGTTGTGCAGAAGCTTTTTAGTTTGGTGTAATCCCAGTTGTTGAGTTTTTCTTTTTGTTGCTTGTGCTTTGGTGTTATATCTGAAAAACCATTGCTACATACAATGTCAAGAAGCTTCTTTCCCAATTTTCTTCTAGGAATTTTATGGTAGTAGGTCTTATACTTAGCCTTTAATTCATTTCAAGTTAATTTTGGGATGGTGTAAGAAAGAAATCTAATTTAATTTTTCTGCATGTGGCTATCCAGTTTTCCTAACACTATTTGTTGAAGAGACTATTTTCCATTGAGTATTCTTGGTTACCTTATCCTTATTAGTTGATCATATATGTGTGGGTTTATTTCCGGGTTCCCTATTTTGTTCCAACGATCTATGTGTCTATTTTTGTGTCATACTGTACTGATTATTACAATACATTAATACAGTTTGAAATTAGGAAATGTGATGCCTCCAGCCTTTTTCTTCTTTCTCAGAGTTTCCTTGGCTATTTGAGGTTTGATGTAGCTCCATACAAACTTTAGGACTTTCTTTTTTTCTCTTTTTTATGTGAAAAATGCCAATGGAACGTTGATAGGGATTGTGTTGAACATATACATGGCTTTGGGTAGGTATGGACATTTGAACAATAATCCTTATCCATGAACATGATATGTCTTCCCATTTATTTGTGTCTTCTTCAATGCCTTTCATTAGGGTCTCATAGTTTTCATAATGCAGATCTTTCATTTTTTGGTTAAATTTAATCTTAATATTTTAATTTTTTGATGCTATTGTGAATGGAATAGTTTCATTTCTTTCTTTTTCGAATTTGCATTGTTAGCACATAGAAATGCAACTGATTTCTGTACACTGATTTTATTTCCTGCAGTTTTACTGAATTCATCGATGAGTCTCAACATTTGTTTTTGTGGAGCTTTAAGATTTTCTATCTGTAAGATTATGCCATCAGCTGATAACAACAATTTTACTTCACCCTTTTCAATTTGGATGCCTTTTATTTCTTTGTTTTGCCTGACTGGTCTAACTAGGACTTCCGGTACTATACTGAATAGGAGCAGTGGGAGTGGACACCTTTGTCTTGTTCCTGATCTTACAGGAAAAGCTTTCAACCTTTCACCATTGACTACCATGTTTGCTAACTTCAGCTCCTGCCCATGCAAAGAACTCAAGAATTTCTGAGGACTACAGGCTGGGGGCACTGAAATGGGATTTTCAAATTCATTTGACAGCAGGTGGCAACCTTGAGAAATAGCAGCCCAAAAGTTGTGCCACGAAAGAGCCTCTAAGACTTGGACCTGGGACAGGTTTTGACGTTCATAACACAAGAGGAGAAAATGTGGCCTGCTCTCTTCTATTCACAGTAGACACACCCACGCTCTCAAACACACAATCACGAACAGGCACTCAAAGGTAGAGGGAGAGAGAAGAGAATCTCCAATACCCATGCTTGTACCCCAAGGCCACCATAAGCAGGGGAGCAGCTAGCAGAGCAAGCTGTGGTGTTCAAGGTGGTGACAGATTCTTGGCTCTAAGACTAGCAAACTGGCAGCAGTGTTTGGGTGCCTGAGGCAACATATGCCAGAAGGAGGGGTAGGCGTCATCGGTTTGAAGTAAAAGAGAAAGAGGACAGCTCACCGAGTGAACATCTATCCAACTTTGCCTCTCCCATAAACACACACAGTCAGAAAAAAAACATGTTAACAAGAGAAAGACAAGCACCTCAGCTACAGAACAGCACTCCCTCTGTTAAAGTGGATGGTGGCTTAGCTCCATTGTAAATAGAATTAGACGTTAATGTGACTTCACTGATTCCCCAAATCTTCATCTAGATGTTAAATCTAATGTTTATTTTCCAGCCTCATTGCCACTGCCTTGGCTTGGATCCAGCCGTTATTCTTGAGGATGAATAGTTCCATAAAAACTTATCTGAGATCTAAACTTACAATGTCCAGCTCTCAAATTCACCAGCTACAGAGCCATTAATCTACTCTCCAGAACCCAAATGTAATCACATCACTCCTCTGGGTAGAATGCCTAAGTTATTCTCCATTACATAACACAAGTTTTAAATATCCTTAAATATTATAATTTTTTTTTTACCATCTACCCCTTCCCAATGTTTAATGTCATTTTTTAACCACTGACCCCCATTTTCCCTTTAAACTGGGTACACATCCTGAAGGGGTCATGCCTTTGCACTTCCCCACTTGCCCTATGACATTGTGGATCTGTCCTCTCTGCCCAGAAGCTCCTCCTCATCTCTGCCTTCAAATTCAAGCAAAGCCTTTTTCTTCCAAAGCTACCTTTCTTTAGGCAGAGCCAACAAATTTCATCCCCTCTGTTTCTCACCTAACAACTGATTTTTTTTTTTTTACTTTGTTTACATTCCTCCTTACAAAAAGGTTAGCTTAATGTGGGCAGGATTTGAGTTTTTTTCATCTGCATAAGCCTTCTTAATATAGTGTTCAGGTAAGTCCTAAACACTCAATATATTTTCTTCCTGAACAATGTCTCATCTTGCTCCTAACACTTTTCAGAATTGAGTGAAATAAAATGCAGTATCAGATGGGGCGGGGGGTATCCTCATTTATTAATTTAGCCAACAAAGTTTCATTGAGTGCTTGTATCTTATGAGGCACACTGTGCTAGGCCCAGGGGCTGACACAAAAATCTTATGAATACAGCCTAGTTCCTGCCCTCCAATAATTTATGTGCTAACAGGGAAGAAAATGCCCAAATCAAAAGATCCAAATTTGTAATTTATTGAGAGAATAACTGATACCGCAGGATTTGGAAAGAATTTTGAGTACATTACTGAATTAATAATTTCTGAAAGGACAGTTTATACTTCTTTAAAAATGTTTACCTTTTGGGGCACTTGGGTGGCTCAGTCGGTTGAGCATCCAACTTCTGCTCAGGTCACGATCTCCAGCTCAGTGAGTTGGAGCCCCAGGTTGGGCTCTGTGCTGACAGTTCGGAGCCTGGAGCCTGCGTCGGATTCTGCATCTCCCTCTCTCTCTGCCCCTCCCCCACTCATGCTCTGTCTCTTATTCAAAAATGAATAAATGTTAATTTTTTTTTAAAGTTCACGTTTTCAGTATTAAGAAAATCATAGCTAAGATGTTCATGAGGAGTTAAAACCTACCAGTTGGAAAAGGATTTAAACATATTTGGCATTTTTAAATAAATGTGATAAAACACAGATGCAAGGGAGGATACATACTTTATAAAGAGAAAGTACTGTTTTCTAATAAGAAATATTTAAATTAGTTGTCAATTTTTTTTTCTTTTTTAAGTCTATTTATTTATTTTGAGAGAGAGCAAGAGCAGGGGAGGGGAAAAGAGAGAAAGAGAGAGAGAAAGAAAATCCCTAGGAGGCTTAGCAGTCAGAGCAGTGTCCCATGCCCTCGCAAACTGTGACATCACCTGAGCTGAAATCAAGAGTCAGATGCTAAACTGAGCCACACAGGCACCCCAGTTAAGCCAATTCTTAAGAGCCAAAATGTTTGACAGAGAGGGAATTTTCCTCTCAGAGTAGGAAAGCAATGTGGTTAGTTTTATAATCCAATCAGGGAGCTCAGCTGCCTTTTCATGGTGCCAGCCTGTGGGAAGGGGAGTTCTATTGTAACAGCTCTTAACAGAAGGTATAACCCATAGGAACTATAAAGTAAAAGGGCCTCTCACCTGCATATATATTCAAAATGGATAGCTTATCATTTTTAAAAGATTAATCAATAAGAAAATTATTGGGGTGCCAGTGAGGCTCAGTGGGTTAAGCTGCCAACTTCAGCTCAGGTCACGATCTCACAGTTCGTGGGTTCGAGCCCACATTGGGCTCTGGGCTGACAGTTCTGAGTCTGAAGCCTGTTTCAGATTTTGTGTCTCCCTCTCTCTCTTCCCCTACCCCGCTTGTGTTCTCTCTCTCTCTCAAGAATAAACACTAAAACAATTGTTTTTAACGTTTATTTATTTTTGAGACAGAGAGAGACAGAGCATGAATGGGGGAGGGGTAGAGAGAGAGGGAGACACAGAATCAGAAGCAGGCTCGAGGCTCTGGGACCTCAGCCCAGAGCCCGACGCAGGGCTCGAACTCAAAGACCGTGAGATCGTGACCTGAGCTGAAGTCGGACGCTTAACCGACTGAGCCACCCAGGCGCCCCTAAAACACTTGTTTTAAATAAGAAAATCATTAATAGCTAGCCAAGAAAAAAAAAGTGAGAAGTCCTATTCCTGCCCCCAAACAGGAGGGCAGTTAAGAGAGAAGACTTGGGGCGGGGTGTGGCTCAGTCGGTTGAGTCTGACTTCGTCTCAGGTCATGATGTCACAGCTCATGAGTTCGAGCCCTGCCTCGGGCTCTGTGCTGACAGCTCAGAGCCTGGAGCCTGCTTCTGCTTCTGTGTCTCCCTCTCTCTCTGCCCCTAACCCACTCGCATTCTGTCTCTGTCTCTCTCAAAAATAAACATAAAAAAAAATTAAGAGAGACGACTGGACAATAAGAATTTGATCTCTACAAGATCAGATAAAGCAAATGTGTAAAGTCTTAACAATAATGTGTAAATAATGAAATTATTTTCAGAACAACTTCTGACACAGGAGAAGAAATAATAAGGGCTCCCGGTAGCAGAGATCGGGTGAAGTAAATAATGTCGTTACTACCAAGGGTGACTTCCCATCCAGAGATGTAAGTCTCTGGTGTGTAATCCCAAATCAGAGAAGAGTGTCTGGCTGTGATGTCCTGACAATTTAACTCGGTAAGGCTTTTATGCCTTGCTCGAATTATCTATTTTCAATACTATAGGTGAGCAGACACACTGTTGTATGAGAAATGTGATTTTCATTAAAGCAAAAGGTAAGAATTCTTTTCTAAGTCAATAATGTCAAGTAATGAGTGCAATAGTGTCTGATGATCTTGTTTTTCTCTGGATGGCGAAGAAGGTAACTCCAAGATGTGACTAATACACTGGGATAAAATAAAAGGGTGAAGAATCCAGTAGTCCCTTTGGGTTTGAGGGAAGTTATAGTAGGGACCCGAGTATGAGCCGAAAGCACAATAAATCGTTGGCTCAGAATAAGCTGTCAGAGTTTTGCATTTCAGAGGAGGGTATGTTGTCATATGGAATCCTAAGGCCCAAGGTACAACCTATGAGCTGCACTAAGCAAAACTAGGAGTGGTTTGGTGCAGAACAGCAGAAATCTGTATTTCACATTAAGGAGCCCAAGGCAGTGTAGAGCTGGACACTGGGTGCATCATCTACAGGGACCTGGGGCTGGAAAGTGTGACTTCAAGCCAGTAGCTAATACGTTTGAAATGGGAAGAGGAGACATCGAGAGGCTGACAATGCCGGTGAAAGAGAGAGGTCAGTGATGATAAAGCCCTCGGAAGGGTCCGGTTTTACTCAAAAATGGGAAAGTTGTCTTCTGGACCTAGGATAGGTGACTAGGAGAATGCTGGTGCTATGTCCCTATTTGATAGAGACTGGAAGTCAGTGTTCTCAAAATATGGTTTAATTTTGGCTTAAAAAAACCACAAAAGGTTCTGAGCAGTGTAGACTCTGGGAATATAGGGCATTTTGTTCTCAGCGGAAAAGGAGTTTCAGAAAGCACATGGAAAGAATTGCGCAAAACTGAAACAAAAAGATGAGTTAGGGAAAGAATTGCCATGTGATTATTCATTAATTCAAGAGGTATTTAACAAGTAACTTCTATTGCCAGGCATCATTCTAGGCACCAGGGATATAGCAGTAAATGACAGAGAAGGTCTTGGGGCATCAAGAATCTAAATTCCAACTGATTATTTATATGGAACTTTGGAGGAGATAGGCAGTTTATAGACTTTTTTTTTACTTGTCCCTAATTGTTATAACTGTATAAATACTAGTTAAATAAATAGATGAAGAAAGGAATGAAGGAAGGAAGGAAAGAAGGAGGAAAGAAAGAAAGAAAGAAAGATGCTTTTTAGGGAAAATGCTGTCCATAATAGCAGAAATACGAAAGCTAGTTATTTGTATAAGAGAGGAAAACTAGCCAACAGTCTAAAAGATATAATCTAAGAGAGGAGTAAACCAGATGAAGGAAGATGATGGGAAATCTTTAAAAGGCTGGGGTATGAAATTAGCACGCTTTGGGGGATATTCTCACACTAAATATCTATCTATCTATACACACACATACACATATACATATGTGTATATATATAATCACTGTTATACACACATATGTACATACGTATATATGTGTTGATGTGTTGGTAATACTCTAAAATGACATCTTTTCCCATTCTTTAGGGGATATTCTGCATGATCTCGAAATGGCTTTATAAGCCAGTTCTCCACTTCCTCTTCCTCAACCATATAAATAGAACTTTTTAATCTGTGTCCCTGTGACAGAGCATCACTTCTTTCCAGACATGATCTTATTATCACAACTGCAACAAATTAAGCTTTATGATCCCACACACTGTTAAGATTTCCCTGCCCCACAAACATTTTGTTTATACCCTTCTCCCTTTGGAAATTATCATGTTAACGCCAATGCTGTGAAATTAATTAGAAATTGATTACAGGGGTGCCTGGGTGGCTCAGTCAGTTCAGTGTCCAACTTATGGTTTCAGCTCAGGTATGATCTCACAGTTTATGAGTTCGGTCCCCACATTGGGCTTTGTGCTGATGGCTTGGGATTCTCTGACTCCCTTTCTCTCTCTGCCCCTCCCCTGCTTGCGCTCACTCTCTCCCTCCCTCAAAATAAATATTTTTTTTTAAAAAAAGAAATTGATGACATAAGAAACAATAGTTTCTTTTTAGTTGAGTATTATCTTTCTGCTATTGCATAGCAGCTGGACTTATAAAAAGCCAAAGGATGAAACAGATGTTTTGTTTCCAAAGACGACACAAGCATTGCCTCCTCAGGCATATATCCTTGGTGACCTGCCATGCCCTTCCCTTGGCCTGAGTGTTCCAAAGCTGGGTTCCCTTCCAAGTTGAGGCAGCAAGCTTAGGCAGTGGAAGCTGACACGGCTCCTAAAGGCCACCGAGAAACATAGATATTCTGGAAAGAAAAGAAAGGGCTTGCTTTGGGAGGATGTAAAAGTATAATTTTTGGACATAAAAGCACAATTTCTTTTTTCTTTTTCCTGGTGCTCCGCTTCATTTGTTCTGAACTTAACCATTTGCCAAGGTTCACCTCCAGAGATACCAAGAACCTCTGGGACTGGGCGGTACAAAGGACAGGGTACTGTGTAGAGCAAGGCAGGCTGTAGGGGGAGGTGTGCTCATGCTTAGCTTTGGGGAGGCTGGGATAAGGGCCACAGCTGGGGAGTGAAGAAATAGTAAAAGCAAAGCAAGAACAAAGGGGTGCTTCAAGAAACTTTCCTCTGTTACCCATTTCCCCTTCACGGCCACTGGCCTAGATGAAAGCAGGGATGAGTTAACCTCTCTTCAGGGCTGACTCAGAGAGGAGTGGCCAAGTACCTAGGCTGTAATAACGGATTACTCAAAGCAAAACACCCTTACCCCTGAGGTAACTAGTCTTGAGATTCTACCCTGAGAGTTTCACTTGGTCTTTAGAAACCACCTCATACTCAAATCGCATGTGCCTAGATGGAGCCAACGACTTATCTTGTCCACTTACCGCGGCTGCATTTTCGATACCAGTTAGAATAAACAATGCTGAGTAGAAACGGATTTTTAAATTTTTTTTTCAACGTTTATTTATTTTTGGGACAGAGAGAGACAGAGCATGAACGGGGGAGGGGCAGAGAGAGAGGGAGACACAGAATTGGAAACAGGCTCCAGGCTCTGAGCCATCAGCCCAGAGCCCGACGCGGGGCTCGAACTCACGGACCGCGAGATCGTGACCTGGCTGAAGTCGGACCCTTAACCGACTGCGCCACCCAGGTGCCCCTAGAAACGGATTTTTAAATAAAAGTCCTTGGCAGTTGATTCTGTCATGTATCAGAATCATTTAGGAAGTGAAAAACAGAAAATATACATTTTTAAATGTATCACTAACTTAAAAGAGCCCTAAAAGTTCTAGATACGATGACCAATGAAAAAAATTCTTAATGATGGGCAAGCCATACTTATTAGTCTCATGATAAATTGAAAATCACAAGGGCATCATTTTCTCTCAATCAAAACAAGATTCAATCTCTTGACTCTGATAAAAGTTCCAAAATTTAATGATATTTGTAAATAGTTTTCAATAATTTTTATGAAACATTTCTGTTTGAATCTTAACCATCCTTATTTTAGTACCTGCTCTCCAAAACAACATTAAACACCTTTTCTATCATGATTATCCCCGGTTATGTAAACTTATTGGGAAAAATATTTGGGTCATTAAGCACTGCACCAGAGGGCTTAATTTAATCCTTAACTGCAAAGATTTGACACTAGTTATGAGTGAATATCCAGCATATCCAACCGACAACAAGATTTTTCATACAATAGAGAGGTCAGTGTGAATGTGATTATACAACTCTCAATATAGTTTTTACTGAAAAACTGCATAATGAGGGGCACCTGGATGGCTCAGTTGGTTAAGCGGTCATGGCCATGATCTCACAGTTCATGAGTTCAAGCCCCGTGTTGAGCTCTGTGCTGACAGCTCGGAGCCTGGAGCCTGCTTCGAATTCTGTGTCTTCCTCTCTCTCTGCCCCTCCTCCCTTGCTCACATTCTGTCTCTGTCTCTGTCTCTGTCTCTCTCAAAAATAAATAAACATTAAAAAAAAATTAAGAAAAACTGCATAGTGAGCATCTTTCATAGTTGGTATGTAATCTCAATGGATTTGATAAGAAATTTCTTCATGAAGACACAGTAAATCAGACATAAAGAACTTTAAATGTATAAGATAATTGTTAAACAAGTGACATGATTTCACACACATGGGATACAACAGTTATAGAAATACATTTCATGAAAAACTTCAAAGACATTCTAACCCCAAAGCTGAGAAAGAAAATTTAAGAGAATAGAAATACGTGGCAAATGGGAGGGAGTTTTTTTTTTGCTCCCAATTTAATTGCAGCAGTATTCTAGAAAACAATCCTCTTTGAATTTGGGAAGATAACAGTGTTTTCCATGCCTTTGCACTTCATTTTCTGAGGTACATAAAGTAGTAGAATAGGCTTTAACAATATTTTTTGTTTACATATTATCTCTAAAAAGTCAATTATTTTGCTTCATGCCATTTGAAAACTAATTGTACATAACTAATGGAATTTCCTTTTTTTTGACTTGCAACTTGTAGAAAGTAGAAAAGTTGTTGTAAAATTAACTGGAATTGAAAAACTTTCTAAATTGCAATGACTAACCAGATTTGTTTTGAAATGCAGTTGATTATGATTGTGATTTATATCAAGTGTGAAAGATTTTATTATTATTACACTGGTATTAAAACAATGATAGCCCTCCTCACAATCTGTGCCCACAAGCATGTTTGGGTGTTTGTCATTCTGATATTTCAGGCTTATGTATATTCAGGCTACATTTTATAAGCATATTTAGCTGTATCTTTGCTAAAATAATGTACACTGGGAGTGAAATTCAATATCATTATGCCTAACACTTTTGCAATTAACTCATCAATAGTTTGTAACATTTAATATCCAAGAAACACTCTAAGGCTTGGAGAATATACATCATTTTCCTCAGAAACTGGGAGCTGTCCCTTCCCAAGAATGAACGAATTCAAATATCAAATATCATGGGTTTGTAGAAATTCAGAAATAATGAAGTTCAAATGCATTCTGTGCTAGATAAAATCATCACATCCTTGTTGATAACAAAATTTCAGTAACACTAATGACATTTTACATTAAATCTTGAAACATAGCAAAAAAGAGCGATAGTCTATGTATAGCATAAAACAGTTGCAACACATTCTTTTCATAAGAAGTCTCTCATTTGTGTTATTTAGCACATAATGAGGTGAGTAGTTGACCCTTTGTTCCATAAGATTGGCAGGTTTGGGGAACATCTCTTTCTTTACCATTTGTCCTAGTAAGGTAACCACTCTAAATCCAGACCTCTTCGAAGGATTCCTGTATCAACACATTGGAAGCAACCTGCACAGTCAGCTACTCCATTACCACGGTTTCTGGTAGGTACTGGTGGTTTTTTGCTTGTTTTCCTTCCAGGCAATGATCATTCTTAGAAACTGTCTGCTTCCACAAAACAGCCTTTAGTAAGCGTAAGTGACGGTGGAGATTTAAAAAGTTTTAGTTAGGAACTCAAGTCATCCAAGTATCCATAAAGTACACACGTGCTTTAAAACCAGCCTTCTTTGACCCTGCACTTATAACACAGGGGCCACTGTTTTGTAAACCACTATTTCTTTGAGTAGGATGACAGTGAGTGACATTCATCATTGATACTCAACCTCTTCTTTCAGACCTTTGGCCAGGCTGACAGTAGTGATGACGATCGTGCCCGTTGTAGACAGCTGTGCAGTAAAACACTTCACGTGGGCTATTTAGCAGGTGTCAGGTGGGAATTGGAGCAGTGGTTCTCAAATGTTAAGGTGTTTCAGAATCACCTGTAGGGCTTGTTAACACGCGGATTTCTGGCTGCCACCTCCAAAGTTTCTGATTCAGCAGATCTGAGATAGGGTGGAAATGTGCATGCCTAGTAAGTTCTTAGGTGATGCTGATGTTGATGGTTCAGAAACCACATTTTGAGAATCACTGATTTACAGCAAAGGAATCTTGACTTCTGAGTTTGTCCTTAATAGGCGATCATACAACTGCTGCTTCTCTGAGCCTCTTTCTCTCTCCATTTCCCACTCCCTCTGGCTTGCTCTACCTCTCCCAATCCCTCTCTTTCTTAAATGATAAAGAACTAGATATATTACAATCTAAATAACTTAGCTCTTATTCTGAGACACTACTTAGGCATTAAGGCATATTATCAGTATTACTTGAAGTACCCTCAAACTATTTAAAATGCTAGCTCCTATGACAATCAGAAAATTACAACCCTCCTTTCATGCAGCATAATTAAGAAAGTTCTCCAATGTACAAAGGGAAGAAAGGAGAGAGTTATAACATTTCGCTTTTGTTGGATATCTTTCTCATAATTAACAAGTGAATTTCAATAAACCTTGTATGTGAGAGTCGTTTTGGCGTTGAGTAGCAAAAAGCACACGGTCGTCACACACTCTAAAACAGGAAAACAACTTGTGGATAATCTGGCTGTGTTACTTCTTTCAGAAAGCGATGAGTTGGGAAATAGAGATGAACAAGATTATTTGTTACCTTCTATAAAAATCTTTCTTAAATATTGTTCTCCACATCTTGTATTTCAGTAAAATAAGGACACCTGCTATCACATGAGGAGAAGAGCAGCTTTCATGAATATCTTTTACTTTTAATTCAATTTTAAAGTGAATATTTGAATGAGAGAGATTTTGAAGAGGGACAAGTTTAAAATATCCAGTGCTTTGAATTGCAGATCTCACATTTGTACAAAATATGCTGGGCGACTCCTCATTTGGGTGCGAGCTAAGAGCCAGCACTTACATTCTATCCACCTGTTGGTCTACATGGAGTCTGCAGACATAGACTGTGTCACTGAATGAATGGGAAACAGCACAACTCTACTGTGTACGTCCCACGTGGGTTGCTCCGCTGCTCCACCCATGTTCAAATCTGTCCCCCAGAGAAGTTGGCTGCCCTGCAAACTCTATCAACATGTCCCCCTCAGTAACCTAGAGCAATTTTGAAGGCACGTGTACATCCACCCCTACCTCATTCCCTAGCACCTAGCACAGTGGGTGCGCTTCCATAAATATTTGATAAATGTTTATGAAATGTAAATAAACGCAAATATTTACCAAGGAATCTCCATGGCAGTAGTAACTCTCCCATATGGGACCCAGCTGTGGCTTGGTAGTCCTCTACCCCTTTCCTTTGTAAATTGTATTCTTAATCTAATCCTGCAAGGCCAACTGTATCATTTTCATTGGTTAGAAGAATCCTATCTGATTCTCAAATGCTGAAGTCTTTTCTTAGATACGGAGATCATTATGTATCTGTAGTTACTCCAAAATTGTTATTTTAATACAGTCTTACTGGCCATATGTTGAGATGACAAACGTTAGCAATGGTAAGGTTACAGACCTGAGAAAAGTGTGTAAATGGGTGATAAGATTCATGGAAAAAAAGGTTTAATAGTATATATTTTTAGATAGTTTTGAAAGATAGCTTTTGAGAGTTATCTAATATAATATGCTATTTTGTATATAAATATTCTCTCAGATGGCACATCATAATGAGTCTTTTGTGATTTTTTTAAAACTATGAAATCAACTAACATGTCTGTTGTTAATGCAGAGTTAGCAATTGCTACTTCTTTTAGTAAACCAAAGAAAATCATCGGATAACTTTTGGTAATTTTTTGCAATCGATCTGAAGGTGAGAGATTAAAATAACAATTAGAATTAAAAATATTCAAACATTTAATTGACATAAATCATAATACATGAAACTAAAACTGAAATAGCCTGAAATAAATTCAGTTGAAGGTCAGACTTCTACCATGTTTAAATCAAAAGTGGAGAAATTATTTTAAACTGACTTTGTTTTTTATTTCCAAAGAGCAATAGATGAAAATGAAAGAAAGAAAGAAAGAAAGAAAGAAAGAAAGAAAGAAAGAGCCACAAAGTAATTTTAGCTTCAGATCGTTAGGATAATAAAATCTGTGTGTACAGACATTTTTAAAAAAGAATAGTTTTACTCAGATATCCCTGTCATATGAAAGAAGATTCTACCAGTTTTGAAGTGGCCCCGCTCCATTGGCTGTTGGGAGTGTGCTTATGCTGGTGAGGACAACTTGCTCGGAGAGTTTTGATATGTTGTCAAAGTTGCTGATTTGGGTGGTCAAAGACTTCCGGCTCTCTGTGCTGGTCCGGCCCCGGGTGAGCCGGTCCTCCTGGCGATGGTGAACTCCAAGGCAACAGCAAGAAAATGCAGCTTTAAATTCCTCTCGAAACTTTCCTGCCAAATCGGGGAGAATGAAAGGAAAAAGAAATAAGCATAAACATGTTTCAACAAATCCATGAGTAGGGTACAAATAAGCTGCTGCCTTGAGCCAAACTAACAATGAGGTGCAACATTTTGGGAAAAGTGGGAAATAGGAAGAGGAAGTTGTGTTATTAGAAGCTGGGTAGACTCCTGAAACAATAAGGTATTTCCCTAAAATAATGTAACTGCTTTTCATGTGTGATGCTTGGAGTTTGATTTATTCCTTCAGGGTTAAACCTTCTGTATTTGCGAGTGTGGGTTATTTAGATTAACTATAATAAAAGTGATCATTAGTAGGATGTCCAGAGTTATTTAATAACTTCAAAAATGATGAAAGCTGTATTGTATACAGCCATGACTATACAGAAATTATCCCTTTATTGTCCTCTGAAGAAACTGTTCTACTGGCACACTGAGTTCAACAAAGAATCTATAAAAAAATTCTTAAAATATGTAGAAAATTTCTAAAGCTTTATAATTCGGCATAAAGCAGAACAAAAAACTGAAGGAAGTTATTTCTTGCCTTTAAATTACTGACATGAAACTGGAGAAGTATGAAAATGAAATAATCATATTTAAAGGAAAAACGAACAGAACAGCACTGGGAGTCATTAGTGTTCTCTCTGAGACTCAATTACCAAACTGGGTGATTGAGTGACAACACAACAAGGGAAGGTTCAAGGGTGTAGCAAAATAGGAGGCACCAGCCAAGTCCCCAGTGGTTATCAGCACCTCCCCTGCCTCACTCAACCCTCTGACTTTGACTTGGTTCTGTGGCCTTGTCTTCAAATACTTCTCCTTACAACCTCTTAGTGGGTTTTATCTGCTTAGTGCAAGGGTCAGGCCCTTAGTCATTTCCTAACCTCAAGGCAGTGGTTCTTCACTGCTTTCCAAGACAGAGCTCCACATGGCCCCTTAGCTCTTCAAACACAGCACATGAGCAGTGAGTTGTATCTGGTTATCTAAGACCTAATGCCATCTTTATTTTAGAGAGAGGGGTTGGATGTAGAAGGGGAAAGCATGAAAAGGGACAACCGAATACAAAATAAAGCTCACATATACACCACCTGATTCTCTGAAAGATGAAATAAAGCAGGTTTATATACGGTATATGCCATGATCAAGAAAAAAACAACAAGAAAAGTTGCTGAAAAAAATCTAATTGATTGTCTTTTTTTTAACAACCCGTACAACCCACAAGGCTAAAGATGAAGTTGGAAAATACACATTTTTTATTAAGTATGTCATAAAATGAATTGCTTTTTCTTCCACATAAAATGATCATATATTTAGGGATAGCAATGAGAAAGAAATAACCAACTGGATAGAGAAGAAGACAATGTAAAAATGTAACTAATTACAACACAGTTATAGAAGTCATCCAGGAAAAATGTTTGTAAATAAAACAATTAGTTAATTGATTTTTATAATTATGTTGGTTCCATAAACAGAGACAGATTAAATCAATTACAGATGTGAGTGTGTGTGTGTGTGTGTGTGTATGTGTGATTTAGTTTGTGCGTTATTTAGGAGTAATATCATTTTTTGGTGGTCATTGAGAAATCTTGAGATAAACCCAAGAGATGTTACTGATAAGAGAAATGCAAATACAGAAACCTACTTAAAAGTGGAAGGGTTCTAATTCAACCTCAATTAGGCAATCTCAGTGTTGTCAAAGGAAATAATATAGCAAGCCTGTTTTATTTTCAGATAAATTTGTTTTACATTTTGGTAAATCATAAGTTTAATGTATGGCAAGCAAGATTCTGTGTTATTCAGTTCTTACAATTTTCACTTTCCTATTTCAACATTTCTTTTAAATTTTATGGGGAAAATTGCTTACGTGATTTCCTCTGATGAGTTAGGTAAGACGTGCTCCTTCTCATAAGGGGAAGAAAAACTCAAGACAAATTACATCGGGGGAAAAAAATTCTCATTACATGGCACTTGAGCTCTTTACACATTTCAAGAGTGTTCAACACCCTGCTTGTCATTAATCCCTTGCCCTTGGTTAGAATTGTGGTTTGCATGGAAGAAACAGTTGAAAACTCACCACTGAGAAAATTGTAAATAATTGGGTTCGCAGCACTATTGGCATATACAAGCCAGTGTGAAAATGTAAACCAGGCATATACAGTCTCTCTGTCTTCTGTGTGGGTAAACATCCCAAATACTCTGTAGGAAAAACAAACCAAACCAAAAAACAGTGACAGAAAATCCAATGTGATTTTGAAAAGTACCTTTCAAATAATGAAATTCAAGTGTGAACATAGCCCTTGATAGAAGCTGCTTAACCCCTGTTCTCCTCTGCAGTGGGCATTGGTTTATGCTACCATCATGAGTTTAGAAAAACCTCAGAACCTGAACAAAATTTCCATGGCACAATTAGTAAATCAAAAGCCAAATCGGATCAGAGAAGGATCTTTCTCTCCCATAAATAGTAAATGCAATACTCTTTCTGGTGGGTAAGTGTACAGAAGTCAAATATATATCTATGTTCCTTCTTTCATATTGTTTCTAAATACAATTGATCAATGTTTGCTAATATGCCGTTTGGGGCATCATTTAAAAAGCACCCTTAAACTGTAGTCTCTGAGTACTTCTTCCTTTCTACATTTGTGCACTGATCAAAGTTTCTCCATTTTTCAACTACAATCTCCCCAGCCTTGTTGAAATTTGTCTTCTGGGAATTCATTATGGCCATAGAGGAACTAGTTTTCAGTAGGCAAAATTCTGGTAACTTCTTTTTTTTTTTTATGTATTTTGAAATTTTTATTTAAATTCCAATTAGTTAACATATACTGTAATATTAGTTCCAGGTGTACAATACAGTGATTCAACACTTCCACACATCACCTGGTGCTCATGATGACAAGGGCACTACTTAATCCCCATCACCTATTTAACCCATCCCCCACCTACCTCCCTTTTGGTAATCATCAGTCTGTTCTCTCTAATTAAAAGTCTGTCTTTTGGTTTCCCTCTCTCTTTTTTCCCTTTGCTTGTTTGTTTGTTTGTTAAATTACACATATGAGTGAAATCATATGGTATTTGTCTTTCTCTGACTGACTTATTTCGCTTAACATAATACTCGCTAGTTCCATCCATGTCTTTGCAAATGGTAAGATTTCATTCTTTTTTTATGACTAAGTAATATTCCATTGTATATATATATACCACATCTTTATACATTCATCAATGTATGGACTCTTAGTCTGTTTTTGGCTGCTGTAGTCTGTAATTTGGCTATTGTAGATAATGCTGCTATACACATTGGGGTAAATGTGTCCCTCTACATTAGTATTTTTGTATTCTTTGGGTAAATAACTAGTAGTGCAATTGCTGGGTCATAGCATAGTTCTATTTTTAACTTTTTTTTCCTTAGGAAATTGCATACTTTTTCCAGAGTGGTTGCACCAGCTTGCATTCTCACCAACAGTGCAAAAGTGTTCCTCTTTTTTCACATCCTTGCCAGTATTGTTGATTTGAGCCATTCTGACAGGTCTGAAGTGATAGCTAATTTTGTTTTGATTTCCATTTTCCTGATGATCAGTGATGTTGAGCATCTTTTTATGTGTCTGTTGGACACCTGTCTGTCTTCTTTGGAAAAATGTCTATACATGTCTTCTGCCCATTTTTATTTTATTTTATTTTATTTTATTTATTTTTTTATGAAATTTATTGACAAATTGGTTTCCATACAACACCCAGTGCTCATCCCAAAAGGTGCCCTCCTCAATACCCATCACCCACCCTCTCCTCCCTCCCACCCCCCATCAACCCTCAGTTTGTTCTCAGTTTTTAACAGTCTCTTATGCTTTGGCTCTCTCCCATTCTAACCTCTTTTTTTTTTTCCTTCCCCTCCCCCATGGGTTCCTGTTAAGTTTCTCAGGATCCACATAAGAGTGAAACCATATGGTATCTGTCTTTCTCTGTATGGCTTATTTCACTTAGCATCACACTCTCCAGTTCCATCCACGTTGCTACAAAAGGCCATATTTCATTTTTTCTCATTGCCACGTAATATTCCATTGTGTATATAAACCACAATTTCTTTATCCATTCATCAGTTGATGGACATTTAGGCTCTTTCCATAATTTGGCTATTGTTGAGAGTGCTGCTATGAACATTGGGGTACAAGTGGCCCTATGCATCAGTACTCCTGTATCCCTTGGGTAAATTCCTAGCAGTGCTATTGCTGGGTCATAGGGTAGGTCTATTTTTAATTTTCTGAGGAACCTCCACACTGTTTTCCAGAGCGGCTGCACCAGTTTGCATTCCCACCAACAGTGCAAGAGGGTTCCCGTTTCTCCACATCCTCTCCAGCATCTATAGTCTCCTGATTTGTTCATGTTGGCCACTCTGACTGGTGTGAGGTGATACCTGAGTGTGGTTTTGATTTGTATTTCCCTGATAAGGAGCGACGCTGAACATCTTTTCATGTGCCTGTTGGCCATCCAGATGTCTTCTTTAGAGAAGTGTCTATTCATGTTTTCTGCCCATTTCTTCACTGGGTTATTTGTTTTTCGGGTGTGGAGTTTGGTGAGCTCTTTATAGATTTTGGATACTAGCCCTTTGTCCGATATGTCATTTGCGAATATCTTTTCCCATTCCGTTGGTTGCCTTTTAGTTTTGTTGGTTGTTTCCTTTGCTGTGCAGAAGCTTTTTATCTTCATAAGGTCCCAGTAATTCACTTTTGCTTTTAATTCCCTTGCCTTTGGGGATGTGTCGAGTAAGAGATTGCTACGGCTGAGGTCAGAGAGGTCTTTTCCTGCTTTCTCCTCTAAGGTTTTGATGGTTTCCTGTCTCACATTGAGGTCCTTTATCCATTTTGAGTTTATTTTTGTGAATGGTGTGAGAAAGTGGTCTAGTTTCAACCTTCTGCATGTTGCTGTCCAGTTCTCCCAGCACCATTTGTTAAAGAGGCTGTCTTTTTTCCATTGGATGTTCTTTCCTGCTTTGTCAAAGATGAGTTGGCCATACGTTTGTGGGTCTAGTTCTGGGGTTTCTATTCTATTCCATTGGTCTATGTGTCTGTTTTTGTGCCATCTGGTAACTTCTTAAAATTCATGAGTTTTAGTGTTTTATTTATTATTTTAAACTCTGGGGGTGCCAGGTGGCTCAGTCAGTTGAACATCTCTTGATCTCGGCTCAGGTCATGATTTCACAGTTCATGAGTTTGAGCCCCTTATCTGGCTCTGCAGTAACAGTGCTGAGCCTGCTTGGGATTCTCTCTCTCTCTCTCTCTCTCTCTCTCTCTCAAAATAAGTAAAAAAAAAAAGAAAAAAGAAAAGAAAAGAAAAGAAAAACCTTCATTATTTTAAACTCTGAAAAATATTTATTTTATCCTTAAACATCATTTTTAAGATTTGTTTCATATTCAGAAATATCTCATCTATCAAATTGTATTCACTAGCCAACAGTAGGTAACTTGTAACTACCCAATAATTAATCTTATAGGCTGAAGATAATTCATTCCCTGCCAGAGACTCCATCATTGATTGTGTAATTTGATTACACATGATGGTGCCTATGATACAAATGCCTTTCTGCAATAAAGTGATGTTCTGTGGAGTACTTGAGTTTTACAAAAATACAATATGGAGTGAAATAACATGGACAATTAATGGTCTGTTATGGAATTAATGGTCTGTTATGACCCTCTACCATAATATATCTTTGAAATCCTAGACAAACTAGAACTACTTTAAAGAAGCAGGTTTCGACTAGTTGGGCAAAAATTGTTTCCAGGAAAAAGGATTTAGAAATTCATTGGTGAGAGAAAGAAAACACAAGCATGATCTACGAGAACAAACAAAGAAATAAGCAGTTGAAGAAAATGTGTGTAGTAAAGAGCAAAACAATCTTCAGGGTAACTTGAAGTATTTGGTTTTTTTGTTTTTCAAGTTTTATGGAAAAGAGCAGAATGCTCAAAAAAATCGAAAATATTTTAAATTTTACATAGACTTTCTTCTTAGCCATTTTTCCTTGGAAAGGGAGATGTTAAAGGTAGAAAAATAAGAAAAAATATGACAGACGAGTAGATATTTGGAACTAGCTAAAAGACAGGTACAAATGCTAAGATTCAGGAAATCCAAACAAGCAATCCTGAGAGCAGTAAATCCCATTCTCATCGAATTTAGATGACAAAATCCAAAAAATTTTTTTTAAAAAGGAGAAAATCATTCAGTAGCATATTGTGTTTATAAAGCTCTTAGGAATAGAAAAGATCGTCTATCCAGAGATCAGAATAAATTTGTTTGGGATTTCTGTGGTCAAGAAAAATAAGAGAGGCATTATGAAAAGCTATGGAGGGCAAAGTCGCTTTTGTCTTCTCATGAGTCAGTATACGTTCCATGCTACCAAAAAGCTTACACCTTAAGGCTGCATCTATACTAAATAATATTACTGAGCAAAAAGTTCACTTTCCATCGAAAAAGTTATTAAGCCCTTAAAAACAAGGGCCAAGGAGAATGAGAAATTTCTGCAGCTGGCTCTACCACCTTCAGTGTGTGTGACTCCAGCCAAAGTTGCCGCTCTCCAGAGTCTCCAGCTGTGAGGAATATGATATGGACTCTGAATCAGGGAAAACTGAGAGGAGCAACCCCAGTTTAAGTTCGAAGCCTATTATAAACAAAATTACTATTACCTTGGGGCCAGTCCGTTTGCAACAGTTATGATAATTCCCAATAAAGTTGGCTGGCTGTGAAGTTCATGTGTACCATGGCCCCTGTACTGGCTGTTCATGTTGGTCAATTGTTTTCACTTAACAGTGTATCTGCGGCCTAACAAATAACATACTTTCTCTCGCTGAAAAGTTGTGTGTTTTTATTAATAGTCACCTTGAGCTTAATTCAGTGACTTCAGCAAATACATATTCTTTCTTTTTTTTTTTTTCATTTAAACATTTAGAACACAGTATGAGTCCTGATTCCATTTTTTTGTGGGTGCTCACAAATGCACTTTTAAGTATAATTAGGATGCTAACAAAACATTCTTATCTCCTTTTATTTTTTCGATAGAATCCTGTCATAATTCCCTATGTATGAGAACAAAGTTTTGGAAAGCCCATTTGTTCTGATCAAAAAAGAACTCCAAGCTGTCAATGTTTGTTGTTGTTGCTTTTTTTGGGGGGGGGTTTTGTTTTGTTTCTTTTGTTTGTTTTGTTTTGTTTTTTGCATTAGAACTTTTTTTGCATCTCAGGCTCAGCAATTAGCTCAAAGAGGTCAGGGGAACCTCTGTTTTATGTCTTCCACTCAACAGAGAATTTCCATGGACAAGAGCTTATAGAATCTGAGCATACTAAAAAGGCTGTCTGCCTTACCTGATAGTCACAACACATTCAGTTATCTGGCCTGACAACTATCTAGGCAAAGGGCTTAGATTTTTCTCTGGCTTAAGAAGAAAGAAAAAAAAAAAAAGAACTTAATTAAGAACCAAGAAATGACAGCCACTTTGTTTTGAAATAATGGGTGAACTTTACCTCTTTAGCACGTTGAGGATGCTAATCGGTAGATAGCAAATTGCAAACACCAAAAGCACAACCATTAGCATCCGGGCTGTTTTCCGTCTGGCTCGGATCTGCTTTATTTCAGCGGCCACAGCACTAATCCTGGACTTGGTCTGCTGTCCCGACCCTCGAGGCTGTGAAGTAGGCTGCAGGGGCTTCCATTTTCTCTGAACTACAGATGATGTTCCAGGGATCTGAAAGGAGCGAAAACTCTTTATTGCCATCTGACTCAGGGATGTTCCACTTTGGAGAAGTAACCCAAAGATATAAGAAGGAGAGTATTCTGGATGCCTGTGGTCCAGGGAGGTTAAAGGCTTGTTTCCCCCAGAATGTTTGCTGAGTTAAGTATGTTCTTGAGTAATACAGTGGAGTGTCAAATAGGATTTGTGGTGGAAAAGAAAATTGAAACATCCCATTTTTAAAAATAAATTTTTAACGTTTATTTATTTTTGAGAGAGAGAAAGGGGAGGAGGTGGTGAACGGCAGAGAGAGGGAGACAGAATGGGAAGCAGGCTCTAGGCTCTGAGCTGTCAGCCTACAGTCCGACACGGGTTCCAAACCCACAGACTGTGAGATCACGATCTGAGCCCATGTCGGACACTTAACAGACTGAGCCACTCAGATGCCCCTGAAATATCCCATTTTTATTAAGGTCTAAAGAGAGCTCAAATTGAAAAGCTATCTCTTTATAAACAGAGAAGTTGTATATCCAGACAATGGAATATCATTCAGGGCTAAAAAGAAGTGAGATATTAAGCCATGAAAAATCTTAGGGAACTTAATTGTGTATTACTAAGTAAAAGAATCCAATCTGAAAAGGCTACAACTATATGACATCTTAGAAATGGTAAAATCAGAGACACAGCAAAAAGATCAATGGTTCCCAGGGGCTGGAGGTGGGGTGGGATGGGGGGTTACTAAGCAGAGAACAGAGGATTCTTGGAGCAGTAAAAATACTCTATATGATGCCATAATGATGGATACATGTCATTATACAATATACATTATACAATGTATTTGGATACACAGTCCAAACCCATAGAAGGTACAATATCAAAGGTGAACTCTTAGGTAAATTCTGGACTTTGGGTTTAGTAAATCAGTGTAGGTTTATCAGCTGTAATATATATATATATATATATATATATATATATATATATATCACTTAAATGAGGGATATGGATAACAGGGAGGCACTTTATGAGTGAAGGTAGGAGGCAGAGAAACCTCTGTATCTTCCAACACAATTTTGCTGTGAACCTGAAACTGCTGTTAAAAACAAAACCAGCAAACAAGTCTTAATTAAAATGCAAGAGAAATAAAAACTGGCCAAAAAAGAGACGTAAAAGAATGACAACCATATTCTCTCATGAGGAATTCCCAGTTCTGTTCAGATACCTCAGTGTAAAGACAGGGAAAACCTAATAGGTAATTGCAAAAGAAACCTGAATGGATTTTTTTTCATGCGTCGCTACTGCCATCTGCTGTCAGATGGACAGATAGACAGATAGGACTTAACTGCCTAGTGCTTTTTATTAGACTTTGTTTTTCAGGTTTGGCCAGTGCAAACCTTGAATGAAGGGACGAGAAAAATAAACTGTTCTCCATTGTTTAGTACGTATTGTTATGAAATTGCTTGAAACCAATTTCATGCTCCAGTCTGGTTCTTTAAAATGCACACAAAAATAGTGAGAATCCCTTGTGGTCTTATATTAACATTTCAAATAGCTGGAATTTGTAACAATAATTATACAACTTGTACTTTTCCATTTCTTTTCAAAGTTATTTGATAATGGCAGGGAGTCCTTCCAAGTATAATATTTTCTTAATTACAAACTCATGAAGATTGATAGGGTTTAGTGAGCAAAACAATAAAATTCAGCATGCATAATTTTTTAAGAGGAAAATGCGCTAACACACCATAGCCGTGTCTCATTCTCACGAAGACTCACTCTTTGGTCACCTTAGTTCTGTTAAGATTATTCATTTGTTGCTTTTATCTCTGTGCTGCAAGCCAAGACAGACCAATGTGTGCCTGTGCTCTATCAGAATGGACGTCGTACGGACTCTATTTTTATACATCACAAGATCCAAGTGTGTTAGATAATCGTTGAAAGCAGAATTTTACTGTTTTCAACACAGTTGAAAATTTTTGATTTCCACACAGAGCTTCTGTTGACCAATAACTATTCCCTCTCAAAAAGAAACACATGAAGTTAATGAAAAATTGCCCTTAAATAGAAATACATTTGATAAATTATTTCTCTTCTGGCTCTGTATGTTCTGTCATGTAGACTTGACCTTTTCACACAGTGGTGGTCCTAAAAATCTTCTTATCTATATTATTGGTTGTGGGGGTAGGCACTGAGAATCCTTTCTCCTCTGTGAGTCTCTTTTTAAACAGTCTTTCTTTTAAATAATTGAGGAGAAAGTGCAATGGATATTGGAAAGTTCCAGAAAAACTCTAGCATGAGTAACCCTATAAATGTCTGCTAAATGATCTTGAACTGTTTTCTAAATGATCTCTTAGAGATCATTTAAACTTTAGCAATTCTATTATTGAGTGCTTCCCTGAAGGAAAGAAACAATATCCTGCAGCTGATAACTTCCTCAACCGTCAGAAACATATTTCCCATAAAGAGAAACTGCCACAGGGAAAATGGCTATGGTCTCTGCCATCAGAATTAAAAACAAACAAAACCAGTGATAATGCTCTCTTTTAGCTGATGATCTGAATAAGGATAGAATATGTTTAATCCTGAACTCATCTTGAGGATGAGTCTCCACTGATAAGTCATATGTCTAGAGAAAGTCCACGTAACAATATTAGAAAATGCCTATAATAACTGAGCATCACAAACTATGTATAGTCTTGAGTAATCATTAATGCGTTCCTAAAAGCAGATAATTCCAAATCCCACTTATACATGATCGAGCAGACATTGAGACGGGTTAAATAAAATACCCATGTCTCCATCTAACAAGTCAGAATTAGCATTCAGTCCTGTCTCACTACAGACTCTACCTTTTTTCCCATCGTTTCCATTTATAACCTTCAACACAATGTATTATGGAAGTCAGTAAATTTTTATGCCTAGTTACGTGGAATAAATAATCATACAAAAGGGCAATTGAGAAATCCAGCCTGGTAGGCTGTCCATGGAGGAAGGTCTTCCCCTGCCATCTTAGGAAAGTCTCAACCATCTGACTGTGGAAAGTTCCTGGACACACGCACACACACACACACACACACACACATTTATTCCATTATTTTCAATAAACTTTAAAATCATCTTTGATATGAAAATATATCCTGGAAGAGATATTACCACAATTATGAATTGGAAATATCATGTAAATGATGGACCTTGAACCCTGCCCTTTCTTAAAGTATTTGTGACCAGGATTAAGTCACAAGAAAAGGCAAATGTGTGGCATACATTAAAAGAATAGAGAATATTATGAACAACCAATACATTTGCAATCTTAAATGAGATGGATAAATACCTTAAAAAAAATAAAGATTACTGAAACTAACACTATAATTCCAAACCTTGCTACAAAAAAAAAAAAACACAAAACCTTCCAGACCCAGATAGGATCATTGTTCCTGATCGATCAATTCGATTGAACAGTAAAAATAAACACTACCAATCTGATTCAGACTCTTTCTGAATTCAAAGAAACAATTATACTTTCTGACTAATTTTATAAGACCACAGTTATCCTAAAAGTAAAAAACATGACAACAAAAGAAAACAGTTGACAAAATATCTCTCATGAGTAGAGATGAAAAATTCCTGAAAATATATTATCAAATTGCATTCAGCAATATACAAAAAGGATAATAAAATTCACTCAATAAATCAGACTGATTCCAGCAATGCAGTGTTGATTAAACATTCAAAGTTTAATCAATGTAATTTTCATATTAACAGAATAAGAGAAATAATATGACATTTCAAAAAATAAAGGAAAAGCATTTGAAAAATTCAACACATTTTCATGATACAAGTCTCAGTAAACTTGTAAACTAGTAATATAAAGAAACCTAATCAACCTGATAAAGGGCATCTTACCTAATGGAAAAAGATGAGTGTTTTTTTTAAAAAAGATTTATTTTTGATGGGGCTCCTGGGTGGCTCAGTTGAGCATCAGACTTCAGCTCAGTGATGATTTCATGGCTCAAGGGTTCAAGCCCCCCCAAGTGGGACTCTGCTGATGGCTCGGAGCCTGGAGCCTGCTTCCGATTCTGTGCCTCCCTCTCTCTCTGCCCCTCCCTCACTCATACTCTGTCTCTCTCCTTCTCAAAAATAAATTTTAAGAAACCATTAAAATTTTTGTAAGTATTTTTTGAGAGAGAGAGAGAGTACAAGTGGGGAGGGGTAGAAAGAGAGGGGACAGGATCTGAAGCAGCCTCTGTGCTGACAGCAGTAATAAGTCTTTTCTCACTACTTCTACTCAACATTATACTGGAGGTCCCAACCAGTACAAGAAGACAAGAAAAAATAGATAAAAGGTATATAGATTGATTTTATTGAGGACATTATTGCTTACGAAGTAAATCCTAGGGAATCTCCAAAACTCCACTAGAATTGTTACATGAAATTAGCAATATGCAGGATCCAAAATCAAAAAACAATCAGTTGTATTTCTGTGATATGATTTACTATAGAAATCTATAAAGTATACACACACACACACACATATATATATATATATATATATATATATATATATATACATTGTATCATTCAGATGACCAAAATATACTAGATCTTCATCTACCATTCCTGTAAGTACTTCAGTGCCATAAAGGTGAGATGGGTATCTTGTTTTAAAGAAGGGAACCTAAAGTCAAAAGCTAGTTGCCAGGAGGATAAACCATTAAAGGGTTGTAACTTTCAGTCCCACTCCCTGACCTCTGGGTAAGAAAGAGGGCTGGAGTTTGAATCAGCCAAAGCCAATGACTTAGTCAATTATGACTACATAATGAAACCTCTATAAAAACCCAAAAGGACAATGGGTTTCAGAGAGCTTCCCGGCTGGTGAATGTAAGGAGATGCGGGTGAGAGGTTTACCAGGAGGGAGCCTGGAAGCTCCTTACCCTGGGTATCTCTTCATCTGCCTGTTGATTTGTATCCTTTAGCATATACTTTAATAAACTAGTAAACACAAGTGTTTCAAAAATGAGCCACTTTAGCAAATTAAAACAATCTGAAGAGGAGGTCATTGGAATCCCCAATCTGTGGTTGGTCTGTCAGAAGCACAGGTCACAGCCTGGGGCTTGTGACTGGCATCTACAGTGGGAAGTGGGGCAGGGGTGCTGGGGTGGCTCAGTCAGTTAAGCATCCGCCTCTTGGTTTTGGCTCAGGTCATGATCTCATGGTTCGTGGGTTCAAGCCCCTCATTGGGCTCCATGCTAACAGCACGGAGCCTGCTTGGGATTCTCTCTCTCCCTCTCTCTGCTGCTGCTCACTCTTTCTGTCTCTCAAAATAAATAAATAAACTTAAAAAAATTAGTGATAAGTGGGAGAGCAGTCTTGTAGGACTTGAACCCTAAAACACGTGGAATCTGTCGTCAAGTAGATAGTGTCAGAATTGCTGACATTGGTGTTGTGTGTACCAGAACACCACACCCTAAACATTAGAATTAGGTCTGGGAAACCTAAAAGAACTTCTATAAACCAGTAGTAAACAACTGGAAAATTCGATTACAAAATAACATGAGTTTCAATGGAAAGAACAAGTAATCTTATTCTTCAACAATACATGGACAAAATATGTATACATAAAATTATATAAGTTGTTAAGAACTATCAAAAAAGACAAATAAATGGGGAGACACACCATGTCAATGAATTGGAACTTAAAGTTATTAATATGTCAATTTTCCTCCAAGTGATCCATAGATTAAATGCAATCAATCCCATTCAAAAAAGCAGCAATTTTCTTGAGAAAGGTGAAACACAGATTTGCAAAATGTTTATGAAATGCTGTGCAGTTATGAAGGAACCCAGTACAGAGTCACTTAACGGCCAGGAAAGGGAGTATAACTACTCAAATCAGAGAAGGAGAAAGGCAGAGAGGAGGGCCATGAAATGGTGGTACATAAACAGGCCACGAACAACACCGCCCAATGCTGGCAAATGCTCAAGCAAGAAATCCTTAAGGAAACATTTTTTGGAAATCATTGGTGACTTCATTGAGAGATGTTTCAGTGGAGTGATAGGATTTGAATAAGAATAAAGTGGGCTGAGAGATCAGTGGGAGTGGAAGGTGGTAAGAAAAAGGAGTCAACAAATAAAAATGTCATGCATTTTAGCTAGCAGGAGGAGCAAAGGGTTAAGTTAACATCTGGAAGAGTCTGAGAGTTAGGATGAGAGAAAAATGCCCACTCCAGGAGGACACTCTTCTTTACCTTTCCTCTATCCTTTAGCTCATTACCCATTTTATCATAATAGAGTACAACTGATGCTTGGTAGATGCTATCTCATATAAAGCAATAATCTCTATCTTCCTCTGTGTGTCTGGCAAAAACAATGGAATTTTTTTCTTATTTTTTACATTACCATTTGAAAATGATTTGGCTCTAAGACCCACAAGACATTTTTTTCCATATAACTCCATGACTTTTTTTTTAATCCTACTACAGCTCTTTTATTTATTTTTAAATGTTTATTTTTGAGAGAGAGAGAGAGAGAGAGAGAGAACAAGCAGAGGAGTGGCAGAGAAGGGAGGCACAGAATCTGAAGTAGGCTCCAGGCTCCACATAGCCCAATGCAGGGCCCGAACCCACAAACCATGAGATCATGACATGAGCTAAAGTTGAAAGCTTAACTGACTGAGCTACCCAGGCTGCCCAAAGCACAGCCTTTCTAGAGATTAGATGTATATGCTAATTCCTCATAAGAATCTGTCCCTCTCTTGACTTCATTCTCAATCTTGCAATAAATAGATCTACTTGCAGATTCTACAGATGACCCTGGAACAGACAACAGCAGCTATAATTGTTGTCCCTGATTCTCTCACCCAACCCTAGAACTCAAGGCTCTTGTCCTTTGTCCATCCCCAGATGTGTTGTCTCTCAACATGACTCCATCACCCAATTAGCTCTTTGTAGAAACTGGCTTCCCCTTCCCTTCCTGCAATCCAACAAATGGTTTTCACTGAATAGGTCCTTTCATGCTTCCATACTTCTATGGACCTTAAAATCTTAGTCACAAACAACCTTTGGATAATTCCCATTACATATTCTCATTGCATCAACATGTTGAGTTGTGTGTTTAACCTTTTTTCCTTCTCCAGAGTTTGAGCAGAAGAATTTGTAAAAGAATTCCCTCCATATTTAGTTACTTTAAAAAATCACTTTTTGTTATTTTTATTTTTTAGTGTTTATTTTTGAGAGAGAGAGAAAGAAACAGTGTGAAGGGGGGGGTGGGCAGAGAGAGGGGGGAGACACAGAATCTGAAGCATGCTCCAGGCTCTGAGCTGTCAGCACAGAGCCTGCCTGACACGGGGCTCAAACTCACAAACTCTTGTTTTTTTGTTTTTTTTTTAACATATTTATTGAGACATAATTTATATGTCATAAATTCCCTTTTAAGGGGTACAGTTAAGTAGGTTTTAGTGTATTCGCAAAGTTGTGCAATTATCACCCCATCACTGTCTACTTCCAGAGTATTTTCATCACCGTGAAATAAAACTCCAAACCCTTTAGCAGTCACTTCCTATCTCCCCATCCTACTACCCGCTGCAAACACAAACCATTCTGGCTTTATAAAATTTCCTATTCTCTACATTTCATGTAAACAGAATCATACAATATGTAGTTTTTTGTGTCAGGCTATTTTCACTTAATAATAATTTCAAGATTCACCCATATTGTAATATTTCAATATTTCATTATTTTTTATAGCTAAATAATATTCTATTGTACACCTATACCACAATTAGTTTATTAATTCATCCATTGATGGACATTGATTTGTTTCCACTTTTGGACTGCTATTGATGCTGTTGCTATGCACAACAATGTATAAGTTTTTATGTGGACATGTTTTCAATTCTCTTGGGTATATAGTTAGGGATTAAATTGCTACCACATGGTAATCCTTTAAGATTTTGAGGAATGGCCAAACCATTTTCCAAAGTAGCTGCATCAGTTTCCATTTTTACCAGCCGTATAATGAGAGTACTAATTTCTCTGCATTCTCACCAATAATTGTTATCCTAAAAAAATTATTTTAGCCACCATATTGAGTGTGAAGAGACATCTTACTGTGGCTTTGATTTGCATTTTCCTAATAACTAACATTGTTGAGCATCTTTTGATGTATTTATTGGCCATTTCTTTATTTTCTTTGAAGAAAATGTTATTAAAATCATTGCCCACTTTTAATGTGTTATTTTTATTGTTGAATCATAAGAGTTCTTTATATATTTTTTATATTTCTTTTATCATATATTTGATTTGCAAACTTTTTCTCCGATTCTGTGGGTCACCTCTTCACTTTCCTCATGGTATACTCTGAAGTGCGAATGTTTTTATTCCAATAGCATCCAGTTTATCTATTTTTAAAATTTTTTTGCTTGTGGTTAGGCGTAATTTAAATCATTAGTCTAAAACAAGGTCATAATAGTGCCTGACCTCAGTCTTACAATGAATCTGTTGTCCTCTAAGATTTTGAGATGGCCCCTGACTTACAATGGTTTGGCCTATGATTTTTTTAACTTTATAATGGTACAAAAGTAATACACATTCAGTAGAAATTGTTCTTTGAAATTTGAAATTTGATATTTCCCTGAGCTATTAATATGTGGTAAAATATTCTCTCATGATTCCAGGAAGTGGCAGCGAGCACCCAGTCAGCCATATAGTCATGAAGGTAAACAACTGATACATTTAAACCTATTCTGTGTTTTACTTTCAGTACAGTATTTAATAAATGCATAAAATATTCAACACTTTATTTTTTTCAATTTATTTATTTATTTTGAGAGAGGGCGTGTCTGCATGAGCCAGCCGGCTAAGGGCAGAGAGAGAGAGAGAGAGAGAGAGAGAGAGAGAGAGAATCCCAAGCAGGTTCTACTCTGTTAGCTCAGAGCCCATAAGTCTCCATCCCACCAACCGTGAGATGATGACCTGAGCTGAGATCAAGAGTCGGGTGCTTAACCCCGGCGCCTGCCAACACTTTACTATAGAATAGGTTTTATGTTAGATTATTTTGCCCAAATGTAGGTTAATATATGTGTTCTTCACACATTTAAATTAGGGTAGGCTAAGTGATGACATTTTACACAGGTCAGGTGTATTAAATGAATTTTTGACCTAGGTTATTTTCAACTTATGATGGCATTATTGGGATGTAACCCCACTGTACATTGAGGAAGATCTGTATTAACTCTCATATTTAAGTCTACAATCTACTCTGAGTTAAATTTTATATATGGTGAAAGGTGATGTTAATTCCATTATTTTGAGTATATAAAGTCGTCCCAGCAGGATTTGCTGACAAGACTATGATTTTCCCCATTGAATTGTGAGACACTTTTGTTAATAATTAATTAACCATAAACATAAGGGTTTTTTCAATCAAAATTGCACCAGCATTCTTCTCGAAGCTAGAACAAGCTATCCTAAAATTCATATGGAACCACAAAAGGCCCCGAATAGTCAAAGTAATTTTGAAGAAGACCAAAGAGGGAGGCATCACAATCCCAGACTTTAGCCTCTACTACAAAGCTGTAATCATCAAGACAGCATGGTATTGGCACAAAAACAGACACATAGACCAATGGAATAGAACACAACTACAGAATTGGACCCACAAAAGTATGGCCAACTAATCTTTGACAAAGCAGGAAAGAATATCCAATGGAAAGAAGGCAGTCTCTAACAAATGGTGCTGGGAGAACTGGACAGCAACATGCAGAAGAATGAAACTAGACCACTTTCTTACATCATTCACAAAAATAAACTCAAAATGGATAAAGGACTTGAATGTGAGACAGGAAACCATCAAAACCCTAGAGAAGAAAGCAGGAAAAAACCTCTCTGACGTCAGCTGCAGCAATTTCTTACTTGGCACATCTCCAAAGGCATGGGAATTAAAAGCAAAAATGAACTATTGGGACCTCATCAAGATAAAAAGCTTCTGCACTGAAAAGGAAACCATCAACAAAACTAAAAGGCAACCGGCAGAATTGGAAAAGATATTTTCAAATGACATATCGGACCAAAGGCTAGTGTCCAAAACCTATAAAGAATTCACCAAACTGCACACCCAAAAAACAGATAATCCAGTGAAGAAATGGGCAAAAGACATGAATAGACACTTCTCTAAAGAAGACATCCAGATGGCCAACAGGCACATGAAAAGATGTTCAATGTCACTCCTCATCAGGGAAATACAAATCAAAACCACACTGAGATCTCACCTCATGCCAGTCAGACTGGCTAAAATGAACAAATCAGGAGACTATGGATGCTGGAGAGGATGTGGAGAAACGGGAACCCTCTTGCACTGTTGGTGGGAATGCAAACTGGTGCAGTCGCTCTGGAAAACAGTGTGGAGGTTCCTCAAAAAATTAAAAATAGACCTACCCTATGACCCAGCAATAGCACTGCTAGGAATTTACCCAAGGGATACAGGAGTACTGATGCATAGGAGCACTTGTACCCCAATGTTTATAGCAGCACTTTCAACAATAGCCAAATTATGGAAAGAGCCTAAATGACCATCAACTGATGAATAGGTAAAGAAGTTGTGGTTTATATATACAATGGAATACTACTTGGCAATGAGAAAGAATGAAATATGGCCTTTTGTAGCAACGTGGATGTAACTGGAGAGTGTTATACTAAGTGAAATAAGTCATACAGAGAAAGACAGATACCATATGTTTTCACTCTTATGTGGAAACTGAGAAACTTAACAGAACACCATGGGGGAGGGGAAGGGAAAAAAAAAAGTTAGAGAGGGAGAGAGCCAAACCATAAGAGACTCTTAAAAACTGAGAATAAACTGAGGGTTGATGGAGGGTGGGAGGGAGGGGAGGGTGGGTGATGGGCACTGAGGAGGGTACCTGTTGGGATGAGCACTGGGTGTTGTATGAAAACCAATTTGACAATAAATTTCGTATTAAAACAAAACAAAACAAAATACATAAGGTTTTTTGCAGACTTTGAATTCTATTTCACTGACCTATATGACTATCTGTATGCAAATACTACACTATCTTGATTACTTAAGTTTTATAAGATTGGACATTGAAAAGTGACTTTTCCAACTTTGTCTTTTTGAAGATTATTTTGGCAATTCCTGGTATCTTTCATTTCCACATTGATTTTATTACAGTTTGCCAATTTGTGGAAAAACAAAAAAACTAACAAAAATCCACAAGGCAGCTGGGTGTATGATAGGGATTGTGATGAATCCGTGGATTGGTTTGAGAATTTTTCTATCTTACCAATATTAAGTATTCCATTCCATGAATATGGAATGTCATTTCATTTATGTAGTTTATGTAGTCCTTCTTTAATTTTTAAATGATCCTGCATGTTTTTATATGTTATTCATTTATTCTATTAAATTTATAACTGTTTTACTTTTTTGGTGCTATTTTATGTGGAATTATTTTGTTAATTCCAGTTTTAGGTTGTTCTTTACTAGTTTATAGACGTGAAACTAATTTTTATTTACTGATCTATTATTTTCAAAACTTACTGAACTTGTTTATTAATTTTTTGCATGTGGATTCTTTAGGATTTTCTATGTACAAATTCATGTACTCTATGAAGAAGGAGAGCTTACTTCTTACTTTTCAATCTTGATGATTTTTATTATTATTATTATTATTATTTCTTGACTAACTGACCTGGGTAGAATATAGTTCTATTCAATATTGAATAGATTAAATAGAACTGCTAAGATCAGATATCCTTGTCATGTTCCTGATCTTAGCAGGGGAATATTCAGTCTTTCACTGTAAGATATAATGTTAGCTGTAGGATTTTATAGATACCTTTTATCAAATTGAAGTCTATTTTTTTTTCCTAGTTGATGGAGTGCTTTTATCTTGAAAGGGATTTTTTTGTCAAATTCTTGGTGCATTTACTGAGATGATCATGTGGATTTTGTCTTCTGTTAATGTAGTATTACATTGATTGATTTTCAAATCCTGCTTCATCATCCTGTATTACCTTTTTTACATATCGGGTATGGTTTGCTAGTATTTTGTTGAGTATACTACTCTGTATTCTTAAGTATATTAGTCTGTAGTTTTCTTGTGATATCTTTGTCTACTTTTAATAGCAGTGTAATTCTGGCCTTATGGAATGATGTGGGGTGTGTTCTCTCCTCTACTTTTTGGAAGAGTGTGGAAGTTTGGTATTAATTGTCCTTTAAATATTTGGTAGAATTCAACAGTGAAGCCAGTGGGCTTTTTCTGTGGGAAATTTCTTATTACTAATTTAATCTCTTGATTTATAATAGGTCTATTCAGATTTTCTAATTCTCCTTTAGATGATTTTAGTAGTTTGTGTCTTTTTATGAATTTGTCAACTTTATGCTATCTATCTTTTTACTATCTTTTCTGGCATGCAATTATTCATAGCATTCCCTTACCCTTTCTATTTCTGTAACATTTGTGGTGATGTTCCTCTTTTACTAGTGATTTTAGTGATCTGAATCTTTTCTTGTTTTTTTCTTGTCAGTATCTTTCAAAGAACCGATTTTCAGTTTAATTGATTTTTATCTATTATTTTCCATATTCTATTTCCTTACACTCTACGCTTTATTATTTCCTTCCTACTATTTGCTTTGGTCTTTAATGTTTTCTTCTATTTCTAACTTCTAAAAGTGGAATGTCGGTTTATTTATATGAGATCTTTCTTCTTTTGAACATAGGTGATATAACTATCAATTTCTCTCCAAACAGTTCTTTTGCTGAATTTCATAAGTTTTGATGTATTGTTTTCATTTTTATTTATTTCAAAGTATTTTAAGCTCTTTTGTAATTTCTTCTTTTACCATTTGATTATTTATTTATTTATTTATTTATTTATAATGGTCAGGACACTTATTTTTTTTTTTAACATTTATTCATTTTTGAGAGACAGAGAAAGACAGAGCATAAGCAGGGGAGGGGTAGAGAGAGAGGGAGACACAGAATCCAAAGCAGGCTTCAGGCTCTGAGGTGTCAGCACAGAGACTGACACAGGACTCGAACTCATGAACCATGAGATCATGACTTGAGCCGAAATCAGAAGCCTGACTCAGCCACCCAGGTGCCCCTACCTTTTGGTTATTTAAAAGTGAAAGGTTTAAATTCCATATACTTGTGAATGAATTTCCCATTTTCTGTCTTTGGTTAATGTCCAATATAATTCAATTATAGAAGAATGCAGTTTTTATGATTTCCATTATTTTAAGTGTTCTGATACTTGCTTTATGGCTTATCATTGGATCTAGTCTGGAGAAGAGTCCATGTGCACTTTTGATGAATGCGCATTCTGCTGTTTTTGAAGGAATGTTCTGTAGACACTTGTTAGGTCTAGTTGGTTGATAGTTTTGTGCCAGTCTTCTATTTCCTTGTTAATATTCTGCCTAGATTTTCTATCCATTACTGAAAGAGGAGTACTAAAGTTTTCAACTATTACTGTTGAATTGTGGATTTTGCCTTTCAATTCTGTTTTTGCTTCATGTATTGTGGATTTCATTTGCTAAGTTTATAATTCTTTTAGAAAAATTTTTAAATTTTACTTATTTATTTTTGAGAGAGAGAGAGAGAGAGAGAGAGAGAGAGAGAGAGAGAGAGAGAGAGAAAATGTGTGTGAATGGGGGAGAGACAGAGGCAGGGGAGACAGAATTCCAAGCAGAGCCTGAGGCAAGGCTTGAATTCATGAACCATGAGGTGATGACCTGAGCCAAAATCAAGAGTCAAATGCAGAACCAACTGAGCCACCCAGGCACCCCAAGTTTATAATTTTCATAACTTCCTGATAGATCGACTTATTATTTTGAAATATCCTTATTTATCTACAGTTAATTTTTTTAACTTTAGAGACAGAGAGCAAGAGCAGGAGAGAGGGACAGAGCAGGGGGACACACACACACAAAGAGAGAGGGAGAGGGACAGGGAGAGGAAGAGAGAGGGAGAGGGAGAGGGAGAGGGAGAGGGAGAGGGAGAGGGAGAGAGAGAATCTTAGTATGGAGAGAATCTCCAGAGTGTGGAGCTCAATGTGGGGCTCACTCTCATGACCCTGGGATCACAACCTGAGCCAAGATCAAGAGCCAGACACTCAGCTGACTGAGCCACCCAGCACCCCCAGTCACAATTTTTTTTGGAAGATTTTTATTTTTAAGTTATATCTACACCCAGTTTGAGGCACAAACTCACAAACTCGAGGTCAAGAATCACATGCTTTACTGACAGCCAGCCAGGCATCCCTATAGTCACAGTTTTTGTTAAAGTTTCCTTTAATATTACTATAGCTACTTCAGCTTTATTTTGGTTACTGTTTCCATAGTATGTTTTTTCCTACTATTTTATATTTAACTATCTGTGTCTTTGAATATGAGATGTGTCTTTTGTAGATTGCATGGAGTTGTATCGTTTTATGTTTGTTTTTTTATTCTGTAAATCTCTGGCATGTTTTATTCATTTACATTAACTTAGTTATTGAAAAGGAATAATTTGTATCCGTCAGTTTGCTGTTTGTTTCTGTATGTATCAAGTCTATTTTGTTCCTCTATTCCTCCATTGCTGCTTTATGTTAAATAGATATTTTCTAGTATACCATTTTAATGATCTTGCTTCCTTTTTTTCACAACAGTCTTCTGAGTTATTTTCTTAGTTGTTGCCCTGAGAGTACAATTAGCAACCTAAACAATATTTGGATTAATGGAAATTTGATTTCAATAGTGTATAAAAACTTTGATCCAATCTAGCTTCATTCCCTTCTCTTTCCTTTGAATTATACTTTACATTATAAGCTGAATCTATACAGTTTTATAATTATTGCTTTATGCTATTGTGTCTTAAGTCAAGTAGGAGAATAAAAGTATTACAAACAGAAATATTTATACTTTCTTTTGTATTTACCTATGTGGTTACTTTCATTAGTGCTCTTTATTTCTCTGTGTGGACTTGAGGTATCACCTTTTGATTCTGCCTCCTCAATTACAATTTGCTGTCTATTTTCTCACACGGGACTGAGTTATCATCCCCTAATATTAATTATTTTAAGTTTTGTTAGACGAATGTTGAATAACAAAGAGTAGTAGAAAAGACTGTGATAAAAATTAGGACAGGAAAATTTTTTCAAAGTTATATTCCTTGGTAAGTTGAAATTCAGTTCAGACTCAAAGATCAGGTATGATTCATCCCCAGTTCATCCCACAGTACCAGTAATATAGTGGGTGCTTAATAAATATTTTTGGAATGAGTTAACATGAGTTCACATGATGATTATAATTTAAGTGTTGAATTATCGCAGCCTAGAACTAGTAAGAACACTGATAGAGTCATATAAGCTAAGATTAAACAGGTCTTAGAAAGAAGAGGCTTAGAGAAGCCTCTGTAGAATCTCCAGACTGAATGAATTTCCTGAGTCACATTATCAAGAAAGAATTTAAGTCATTGATTATAGCAAAGCATTAGTTAATTCATTTAATGAAGATTGAAGTTCTTGAGAAAGTCAGACAAGGTCGCATGCTTTACTCATTAATAATCTTACACTTAGAAATTCCAAAGTATGTAACAGATTCCATGCATCTGTAATGTTAAGCAAATAAGATAGGCCCTCCATTTGATGGCTCACTTGATGTAGCCTATGGCACACATAATGCCTTGGAACTCAGTTTATAGACATTAACAGTTGGAAACTCAGAGTTGCTCAAGCAGAATTCTACATAATCACCCATTTGGGGTTAATTTACTTTATTGTGGCTCCTAAAGTGAGCTCAGCTGAACTTGTCATTTTCCATTCCAATCTGTTTTGTAAATGTTTTTAGTTTCACAGCCCAAGCATTTTACTGCAAATCTCCTAGACCATGTGGTTTGTGCTAACCAGAACAATTCATCAAAAGAATGTAGGTTATTTCTAAACCTGCAATACAATTTTGAACTCACTTTAGTGTTTGAGAAATGAAGAACTATAAGCTTTAATAATGGAGAAATAAACTGGTTGGAGTTTGGTAGTTATCTATTCAACATTTTTTGGATTACTTTCTTTGTGCAAGATACCATACCATTAAGTGTTTGGGATTCAATGATGAACAATACCGATTTAGGTACCCCACGGAGTTTTAAAGTCATGTCAATCTGGAAATAAATGAATAAGCCAATATAAGCATCTATTATATGTAATGCACATTACTAGAAAAAATATGGAAGTAGGGAATGCTCTTAACACTGAATATTTCTAGTCAAGAATCTCAATGGAAATCTAAAATATCTTTACTCCTACATACTCATTAAAAGTGTTTTCTCTTTCAAGAAAAATTTCAAATTCCAATTTTTCCATGAATTGTTCTATGAACAACTGGGCAATGAATTCCCCAATGTTCTCTTCTTTCTAAATATTCCCAGAACTTCCTCTTATTTTTCTACTCACTTTTTTCTTACAAAGTATTTATTCAGCAACAGATACGTTCTATGTATATTACAAATTGGTGGGATATAAGATAAAGACTAGAGTGTACTAACTTCATCTGTAGAGTAGAGCAGATAGACAAAAAAAATGTCATTCTAATGTTATTTAAAAGCACTGTGAAAGAGGGGCGCCTGGGTGGCGCAGTCGGTTAAGCGTCCGACTTCAGCCAGGTCACAATCTCGCGGTCTGTGAGTTCGAGCCCCGCGTCGGGGCTCTGGGCTGATGGCTCAGAGCCTGGGGCCTGTTTCCGATTCTGTGTCTCCCTCTCTCTCTGCCCCTCCCCCGTTCATGCTCTGTCTCTCTCTGTCCCAAAAATAAATAAACGTTGAAAAGCACTGTGAAAGAGATCTATTTAAGAAAGTCATCGTATACATGGATTCAACACAGGCTTGTTATTTTAGATATATAAGCAGATTCCGTTGAAAGGACGATTAACAGTATATACCATTAAGGTATTTTAATTGATGAGCACTTTCTGTGCTCTAGGCACTTGAATTAACTCATCAAATAAGTGTAACAACTCTGAGAGGTAGATGCTATGCAACCCCACTCTAAAGATCATGAAAGAGAGGCAGAGAAATTTAAAAAAATTGACAAAATGCATGCATGTATTAAGTTGCAGACTCAGGATTTAAACTCATGTAGTCCCGACCCTGAGTCTGTGGTTTTGAATTCTCTGTACTGTATCATTCCAATTATTCACTCAGCTTGTAAGAAGATTCCTACTGCCTTTTCACTTGCAGTGTCTTTCTGTGAGAGTAGGATACTTCCCTTCTCCATGGTCCAGTTAATCACAAGACTTGTTTTGGCAAATGAAATATGAGGAGACTTAACACATGCCAGTTCAAAGCAAAGATTTAAGACACAGTACATATTTCTTCCAGATTCCTTGCCCTTTCCCTCAGTTCCAGAATGGCATGTCCCAGGAAGTGCTGTTCCTTTAGACTGAGTTCCGAAATGAGACGACAAGGAGAACACAGCCATAGCCCATCCTCACTATTGCCATGGAACGTCAATGAGACAAACTTGCTGCAAAGCCACATATTTTAAGGTTGTGTTTTAACAGCAGAATAATGTAGCAAATACTGACTAGTATAATAACAGTTACCAAGAAGTGGGCACGATAGCAACAAGCACCCTAAAATGTGTGATATCACGGCCAGGTGGAGAGTGTTGAGGAAACCATCACTGGGACCTATAAAACAACACTCATGTTATACAGGGGTACACATTTGTTACTTTAGTTGAAAAATTAGAGGTCAGAATGATCGTAAATATTGTTAACAGCTACATTTTTTAAGATTATAAAAGAAATTGTTTCTTTGCACAAATAGAGGAAAAGAAAAAAAAGTTGGAATTATAAGACACAGGGTGGAAAAATGCAACCATGACTCATATTCAACCAGTAAAAGATATCTTGAAAAATTGCTTTGACTAACAAAATTTAAAGGAGACTCAAATTAAGACTCACCCTCAAAGACCAAAGAAAAGCTTTGTGGAATCCTTTTAATGAATTAGTGTGGTCCAGTAAATTCTTCCCAGTGGATAAAATACATAAGAGCAAACAGACTAACAGCATGGCTTTCCACAAGCCTGATGAGCTCTCAGTGCTGGCAATAAGTTTAGAGAAAGAGAGAGATACATTTCCAAGAGGTGTGGCATTTTAAGGTAAAATGTATAAGAGGATAAGCTATACCCATTGTCTAAACTTTTATAAACCATTACATGTATCTGTTGCTGATTTACTTTGAATCATCAAGGTTCCGCTTAAGCGTTTCCTGCTTTGAATTAGATACCATACCCATCCACCAAGCCTTCCTCTGATCATCTGGCTTATCTTTATGAAGATGATTTTCACTCTGCATCTGACTCTTTCCCTCCTCTAGTCTATGAATTCATCGGTGATGTGGACAGGGGCTTTTAGCTTTTTATCAGATATGTGTGCAAAAGAAATATGATACAATAAATGATGAATGAGCGACAGAGAATGAATATACTCACTGGGAGAGCAAAATTACCTAACAAATTACAATAATCCCCAATCAGTATTATAAACAGTTTCTAAAATTCTAAATTCTGCCTGACTCTCTACTGTGCTAAAATAATATTAATAATAATAAGATCTTTGAAGTTGGAGATTTAACCCATATAATAAAAATGTACTACATAAATCTCATAAAGACGACAACATTCTTTACATACAGTCTCAGGAAACTTTAAAGAATTTTTCGTTATTTATTTGACAAAGTAAAACTTATATGAATCCTAGATAAAAATCAAATCAATTCATCACAGTGTTTTAAAATTTAAAATCATTAAGGCAGTTCATAAACACATTCCCTAAATATCAACCTAAAAAATTGCCTAGGCATATTTCCATGGTTAGGGCCTCAACATTTTAGAATACAGTCCTTCAGTAGGCATATTATGTTGGTTCAGTGTACTCTTCACTTTTACTTTTGAGCACATCCTAAGCAAAGCATAAAGAAATCATTTGAAATCACGTACCTGTCGACACCAGAGTTTACGAAATATTTGCAGATAGGCCAACACCATAAGGCACAGTGGTGCCATATACGTGACCAGGAAGAAACAGATGTGATACATCTTGGGGTAAATTTCACCTGAAATGAAAGCCAAAATAATGAAATCTGGTTTTATAATTCACATATTTTTTAAAGGTATGTCTGTCAATGTTTTGCCTTCCAAGTACACATTTAACTTCTATATGACTTCACAGGCATGTCACACACACACACACACACACACACACACACACAATGTAAAGTCTTAATTTCATTTAATGTACTCAGAAAGGAATAACAACTAACAATTTCTTACTGTGTGTTAACACTGGCTATCCAAAGTCAAGCATTCATTTATCAAAAATAAGTTATCTAGGCTAATTAACGAAAATTAACTTGGAATGCGCTATACTTAAATTCGCAATAGGAAACAAGACAAGTGATTCTTTCTCATTATAAGTTTCTGGAGAAATGGGAAGCTATTCCAGTTGTACCCCCATGTACGAAGGTGGAAAATTTTTCGAAAAATAAACACAGCAAACATTTAATGATTCTTTTTGTTGATTATCAGAACAATATAAAATTTCTCTCTCAGTATTTGTTTGTATGTATATATATGTATGCAATGCACTTTTAATAAAAATGATATTCTTAAGGTTTTTTTACTTAATATTTAAACAATTTTTTTAATATTTATCTCATTGATTTAGTCATGAGCACCTCTAGGATTGTAGTGATTTCTTGCCATTAAGTCTAGGTACACAGGCGATACATATCACAGATTGGGCCTTTATTAAAGAGTCAATTATTCAATTAATAAATAACATTGTGCTTTAATATATATTTTTAGCTTTTCTAAATATATTTATTACTGACTTTTAATTGTTTTATTTATTTTTTTAAAAATTTGATTTTTAATCTCTACACCCAACATGGGGCTTGAATTCACAACCCCGAGATCAGGAGTCACATGCTGCACCAATGGAGCCAGCCAGGAGTCTCTACTGACTTTTTAAATGCTTTGAAGGATATTTTTCCCATACTTGTATTTGAATATATCACAGTGATCCAGTTACTTTTACTTAAATGGAAAACAGGAAATAGAATGCATCCTACATGGATTCCATGGATACTAAATGCAGTAATTAGATATAATTCTAATTCAATGATAACAAAATACAAATTTAATTTTTTTCATTTCTAAAAATTAAGCAGCTTTATTTGGCTTTGATATTGGCAATGAGGTTAGTTCCATACTATTATTGAGGGATAATGCTATCACCTCTATGCACTTTTTTTCCCCATAGCTTCAGAAAGGGCACGTAGAAGCATGAAGAGTCAGTTCTGTGATCAAATGTGGTAAGGACAATTTACAGTCAGGATTAACCAACAGTAACTATGAAGATGAACACAATAATTGATAATATTCATTGAACAATCATTCATTTCATTGTTACTGAATATGTTTTAAATATATCTATGAGTTGACTATTCTCCACAATCTTGAGTCCATCACCTTGTCTTCTAGAGTTGGCTGAGTTTAACAGTCTCCTTATTTTTCTTTCTAAACTCCATCTTCTCAGGTAGATGTTTTTCTCCACTGTAATCTTCACAGGGGACAGCGGGGTGCCTGTGCTTCTGGTAGAGAGCAATCAAGAGACTGATTTGGGGTGTCATTTTTAGCTCTTCTGTGGCCCAACTGGCTCACACCTACTCATGTGTTTCTAACTTCCTTTTAAGTTTATCCCATAAAACAGGCCAGTTACATAAAAAGTGATAGAATCTGAGCAGTGACTGGAGGAATAACAGCCATGCCCTTTGAAGTGCCACAACCAGCACAGTATTTGGTAAGCCCATTTCAGAGGAGTGAGGATGACCTGGACACTTCCCAGGCACCTGAGTGCCTTTGAACTTTTATTTGTTTTGAAGGTGTCACATGGGCTCCCAGCTTTGAAGCTGACAGACGTTTGAGGTCTACCTCCAGCTAACCTGAGTGAAGAAGAGTAGATTTGAGAGGTAATATTTTTCTTTTTTAATTGCAGCTATGGATACCATCAGCTTATGTGATAACAGTTTGGGTTTTAAACAGATGGGAGAGAAAGCTCATTCTGTAGTGGGTATATTTATAAATAGTTGGTAAAATATGTAATTGGCTGGTAAATGCATAGTATGATAATGAACACCCACACAGAGAAAAGTTGATCAGGTGAAATTACACTTGCCAGCTGGGAGTGATTGTTTTAATAAAAATATTATTATAGATAATTGGAGAAACATGGTAGTCTTAACATTCTTCATTCCGTACTTAGAGTCTAAGCTAATTGAAAACTTATAAATGCCATTGGAATTTTAAGTTGAATGGGTTGAAACTTTCTCTGAAGTCTCTCTGCACTTGATGAACAATGTCTTCTATGTATTCAAGACATTTATATATAACCTAGAATGTAGTTACATGAAATTTGTTGCACTCAAGCACTCATATTATAAAACAACATCTTAAAGATTGGCAACCATTCAAAATTAGTGTCTCTCCTCAAATAATAAATAGGTACAATCTGAATAAATTCTTGCATATATATCAAACCAATAATTACGGAGCAAATGTGAATCTTTATTTAGTCCCCAAAATCAGAGATCAAAGAATAATGTCCTATGTTAACAAGGCAAGACTTAATCTCAGTGAGTTAAGGTGTATTATTGAGCCAACATGCTAATCTAATTATCTATAATCTACAAACACTTTGTCCTTCATGTTATACCTATCAGGGACTCAATGGACCAATAAATTAAAGTTCCCAAATATTCCATATAGACTGTCTTTTCAAAGTTTATGAATCTAATAAAGTTTACTTGAATCTTTATTTTATTATATTCTCTCTAATAAAATGTTATATGTGTGTGTATATATATGTATATATATGTATGTATATATATGTATATATGTATGTATGTATATATATGTGTGTATATATGTATACGTATATATGTATATATATGTATATGTATATATATATAGAGAGATACATATACACATATATGTATATATAGAGAGAGAAAAAAAAGAGAGAGAACATATATGTACACTGAAATTCAATATATATATATATTTTTTTTCAAAATCTTACAATAGGCAAGGTGCTATAATTAATTTGACTGTAAAGAAGGACTCCATTATTATTTTCTTTCAGACCACCAAACAAGAATTTGGCAGTGAGATCCAAGAAAAGAGAAATTATGAATCCCCCAAGGTCTACAAAATGTTTGGCAAACAAGACATACTCATTAAGTGTTGGATGAATGGTGAGCCAATTATATCTTTGAGTGCACAAAAGAAGTTAGTTTCCTTCCAATAGAATATGTTCTGTGAAACTGCATTTACAAATCAAGCAATCAAGAAACGATGTATATAATTCTGGAATAATTTTAGAAGTGTGAATGAATGTAACATATACAAAGACATATTTTAAAGATTATTTAAATAAATATTAATATATTTGTTTTGAGTACTGAGTGTGCCTTCCAGAAGTTATGGCTTGTGGGTTATTGGATTTGTTTTGTTTTGTTTTTTTTGGTACAAGCCATCGGCAATAATACATATAATGAGTTGCAGAAATAACTTATCCAAAAATATTAAATATTTATGGTAATATTTTCAGTAATACTGAGACAGAGAGTTCTCAGTTATTCTGCACCACGAGTGACATAGCATTTGCAAGACTTTCCTAAAAGTGATTTGATAGATATGGATCAAGTGATCACACTGTTCACTGGTTCTTTCTATGCTGTAATATATTGGGTGTAGGACAATTATGATATCACTGTCTGATTTTATACCTATGTTATTGATTAAACTTTAGATAAAAAAAAGAAATACAGTTCACGAATTAATCTAAAATAGAAGATATTTCATAACAATTTTTTGTAAATTGGACTAAATGTTTTCAGACTTTAAAGATGTTTGAACTTTAGAGAGCCAACACTATAAAATGTAATTTCCTATGGTCTTTTTAGCCGGCTATTATCACACATGTGTCTGAGTTTTAACATTTTAAGTTGACCATGGACTTCTAAAGAGCCTATATAAAGAGGTCATGCTATGTAAAAATTATTATAGTGAAAGAGATGTCTAATGATCAAAATGATAAGAGCTCACTGATTCTTTCATATTCTTCTTGAAAACACTAAGTGATTTAAAATTTCATTTAATATTCAAAAGGTTAATTTCATAAATTGTATTTTTTGATTTTGTGGATGGTAAACTCAATTTTGTATGGCTTAACTTAAGCCTTTATAATCATGTTAAGTAATTGTGGACTAATACAAAATCATTTTTCAAATAGTTTCCCTAAATTACTTTTGAAGCCTTTTAGAATTTTAAATATTCAATAGCAGTTGCTGTTTTTTAGTAAAATGTCTCTGTTAGAGCTAGATAATAAACGCTAAAGGTTGAAATGAGTTTTAGATATTGATATTTTTTACTCAAAGTAATTATAAAATGATGTGGCTATTTATTTAATCAGAATTAATGACAGGATTCCCTAGCTCCAGAATCTTTTTGTCAATGAAAGTGAACGCTGCTTGATTATTCAGGGCAACATTAAAAAAAGAAATAAAATCTTATCAAAGCAGTCTACAAATGTATAAACTAATTACTAAAATATTTTAGAGAAAATACTACTGACACGTTAGATTAAAGGTAGGTATTTTAATCTTTGTGCCATTTTCACAAGCTTAAAGAATCCAACTTTTGAGTTGGAAGCTTAAATTTATATGTACTTCTTTGCTTCATAATCTGCAAATAATTTATGGCTCAATTTCTTCATTAATTAACAAAAGCATTCTGATCAAGAGATCTTAGACTGATTTCCAAATATAACTCATTGTATAAAAATTGCCTAAGAGACATGTCACAATTGGTTGCCAAACCAGTCTTTCCAAACACAGTTCTTTAGATTGTGTTTATCCTTCCACTGCAGAAACTACAGGTCCAGTACCCTCTTTTCTTCTTTCAGGGATAGTTCTCATAGTGTGAGTTTTCTCCCTTCCGGGACACCCTTTCCCATTTTCCCTGTTTGGAGAATCTCTCCTCCAATTCTTCACTGAAATGTTAGCGGCTCCTTTGTAAACATTTGTTCAAATGGCCAGGGCTGAGTCTGTTCTCTCATTTGTGTTCCTAGCACTTTGTATACAAGTATACTGAAATACTAATTACATTATAAACATTTGTTTGTTTGGTTTTCAGTCTCACTCCCTGCAATGTGTTCCCATAGGCAGTCTATTTCTCTCCAGGTTGGCATAATTCCTGGCATATCCTAAGTACTCAAGATGTTGTTTGAACATTAAATAAATGGGACTTAAGACTCTAAAGAAATAGACTTACCCTTTTGGAATTTTCCATTCATTTTGTTTTTGTCTTCATCGTTAATAAGGAAATTTGGGGGAAAATGAAGATGATTCAGAGAAAATATAGCAAATGAATTACAATGTTAGAAAGGAAGGGAAAACCTCAATTTCAAAAATGGCTAGTTAATATTTGGGACAATAGACACCACGGACTGTGCAATTTTAGTTAATATGGGTCTTTGGATAATATATGAAAAGTAATCCCAGTGCCTTTTAATTTTTATCCTGTTAGAGTGAAAGCATATGCCTAAATTTTTAGTTCCTGACTTTTTTCTTTTCAGTGTTCCAATCAAAGTATTAAGGTAGGAAATAATATAAATTCAAAGATTCAAATACTTTAAAATACCAGACCCATAAGCAATCCATGGGGTACACTGTTTTCGTTGATACATTTTCTAATATTCATAAATGTACATCTGTCTAATAAACAAATTCCTTCCTAATGTTTAAACTTCCTAAGTATGAGCCATTGTTATATACTTACCCAGAAGATAACAGATTGTTTTCCTCAAATTTAATGTAATAATTTTGTAACTAGTACATGCTATACTAAAACGCAGTATTGTTTGATTTCCTTGCTGTGTCCAGGTTTGTGCCATCATCAGGTATTGATAGAAGTGTTTCCACTATTACAGAAAAACCTTAAAGGCTCTCACTGAGAGTTTTGAACCAAAAGAGTATAAGGTCTTCAAACTTCTGCTTGTTTAAAGTTAACTGCCACACATATCAGATTGGGGTGCCTGGGTGGCTCAGTCAGTTAAGCATCTGACTTTGGCTCAAGTCATGATCTCACAGTTCACGGGTTTGAGCCCCGGGTTAGGCTCTGTGCTGACAGTTCAGAGCCTGGAACCTGTTTCAGATTCTGTGTCTCCCTCTCTCTCTGCCCCTCCCCTGCTCATGCTCTGTTTCTCTCTGTCAAAAATTAATACAAATTTTTAAAAAATTATAAATTTAACTGCCATATATATCAGATTGGAAACCAAAAGGATTCATAATTAATTTTTTTAAATGTTTCTTTTGAGAGAGAAAGGGATTGTGCACATGTGCATGTGTGCACACAAACAGGGGAGGGGCAGAGAGAGAGGGAGGGAGAGAATCCCAAGAAGGCTCTGCACTGTCAGCACAGAGCTCCACACAGGACTCAATACCTCAAACTGTGAGATCATGATCTGAGCTAAAATGAAGAAACGAACGCTTAACCAACTGAGTTACCCAGGTGCCCACATAATTAAGATAATTCTTAAATCAGAAAAAATTATGTGATAATTTATCAATTTAATATTTTATGAATAAACACAGCAAATTTAGATAATTTGACTTAGAGAAGAGCATAAGTCTACATACTCAACTCCAGTCACGTTTCCAGGCAGGACATGGTTTTAAAATGAAAATTCCCAGTTGTATCTGAAGCCCATTAGAGAACTTAGCACTTGAGGCAATATAACATTGTACTATCTTGTAAAATGTTAATCACTCTGGAATATGTATTTGGATTGTATAAATGAGTTTTTATTATTTTAGAGAATTTAATAAAAGCTGGCATAATTAAATATAAACTTTAGGGAAAGTCCTTTCATTCATTATCTACCTGTAAAATATGAAAACTAGATAACCGTGCATCAACGTTTCCAAAAGACAGAGGTAGGTGGAGCTATTCTGTGAAACTGTTTTGGGTTCCTACTTGGGTTTCGTGGTTTTGCAATACTTTATTAACAGATGCCAATAAAACATACAAGGTCAGCTTCACAATGACTATGCAAATCAAAATTTTAGTTTTCAGCTGTCATATAAATGTCAGCCTGTGGCCCATAATGTACTTACCACCCCAGCGCTCATCACACACAGTAAAGAGAGTGGTTTTATTGGCTAAGCCAGGGAGCATGGTGCTGCATTCCATGACTATGGCCTGAGGAATCATTATAATGCAGGAGACAATCCAGATGATGACAATGCTATTCCTGGCCCTCTTGGCTGTGCTCTTAAACATCAAAGGGTGACAGATTGCATACCATCGATCCAAGGCAATGCAGCTCAGTGTGAGAACAGACACAGACACTGACACGGTCTGGAGAGAGAAAGAACATAGGACAAGAGAAGCACTTGGTGTTAAATGGATCCATTCTTTATATCCTTATCACATTAGAAAGGGCCGTGCAGATAATCGGACTCAAAGTGGTGACAAAACATTTCATGCTAGTTTTTTCCCTAAAAAAAATATAATAGTACCATTTAAAATGTATCAGAGAAAAAAACATATTTCCTGTGAAACATGAAAAAGGTGATATGAAAAGGCTGCAATCATTTTATGCTAAATATTTTAATTTGTAATATGGCATTCTTTGAGTAATTACTGTCATCATTTTATCTTGCAACTTTGCATTGGCAGGGGAAAAATACTTTCAAAAAACAAAATAGAACATATATGTTTAGTTTGAACTAGAAAACTCTCACTTAGAGAGACAATGACATGTTTAGCTTTTAAAATATATAGAAATCTGATTGTAATTGCATTTAACTAGGATTTTTTAAATTATGGATGCTGTGGTACATATTTTCAAATAACAAAGGCTATTTGTGCATCGGTTCATGTCTAGCATGTTGCATGCAAAGGCAAGAGTTATGTTAGAAGAGAATCCTGTATGGGACTCCTCACCATAGTTCTCTTATTGGTGGTATGAGCAACCGGCCTCTCAAACTCAAATAGGTTCACCTAGTCCAGATTTCCGTATAATTAACACCACTACAAGTGATGCTTAAAAAAAATTTTTTTTAACATTTATTCATTTTTGAGAGACAGAGAGTCTTGTCTCATTTTGAGAGACAGAGAGACAGAGTGGGGGTGGTGCAGAGTCACAACCCAAAGCAGACTCCATCAGCACAGAGTACTGTATTTATTGGTGCATAATACACACTAGCATCCCATTAACAACACTTTCTTGGCGGGAGGTATAAAATTGCATCTTATCGTAAGTGATTACAAATGAGAGTTGTGTTGCTGCTTTCACTTCTAGGAGGGCACGTCTGGGTACCTTTTTCATTTAGACTTTGATATGAGCTTAAATCAACCTGATAGCAAATCATTTGAGAATGAATCCAGTGAAGATTATAAATGTTGGAAAGGAAGTGAGATAAGATGATGTGAACTTCCGCTGTTAAGTGCTTGATCTTTCACCCATACTATGGGTACCCTGTGGTCAGGGCAATGCTGGAGACTTGCTTTCGTAGATGATGAATCTGTTCCATGCTAGCATATAGATATGACAAAAAGACATCAGAGATCCATGGCAAGTAGAAGTGGAAATTTGGGGACGCCTGGCTGGTTCAGTAGATAGAGCATGTGACTCTTGATCTCAAGGTTGTGATTCGAGCCCCATATTGGTATAGAGATTACTTTAAAATTTTTAAAAATTAAAAAAAAAAGACTTGGAAATTTTGCCACACTGCATATTTGGATACAGGAGCTAATAGACTGGAAAGTAGAAAAGTGTGACAAAGAGATTGGGGGAGACTATCCCACCACCACTTCCATTTCAGTTGGCTTTGTTCTTTTCCTGACATGTCCTGTGCAGACCTTCTTCTGCAGTTAAAAAAAAAAAGTCACTCTGAAAAAGTAGTCAACTGCTCCTATAAGTATGAGAATTAAATATGTTATAATTCTCTAAGAAATCTATGTTAATTATTCACTAAATAGCCCAGTAAATGTTAGTGGTCTTGGATTTATAGAATTATTAAAGATACAAAAGGGTCACTTGAATTATTCAGCTAAGCTTTATTACATTTGTGAGCTTTTTAAGATTTTTGTGCATTTTCCAAAGTGTTATTGTTTATTGGTCATAAGCCTAAAGGTTGTATTGTATTATACTCTATTCTAATTAGAAGAAAAATAACATGTAAGTCATAGAAAATTAGTGTATATATATATCCAAAGAATCTTAAACTGAATGACTGAATAACCTTAAAATCTGGCTGTTTTTTGTAATATGTTTTTAAACTTTAAGTAGGATGCAAGTTTCATATAAAGGACAAAGCCACCAGTTTCAGTATATCACAACTAAGGAAAAACAACTACTCAAGACTGAATGAATGGCTTATTGCCCATTGATACTATTCATACCATTTGGGGAAATTCTATGGAAAATGGGAAATAAATGCTGAGAAAATTTGAAGATAGTAGTTTTACCAGTACACCAATATTTTTGTGCATTTATAACTTTTCATAAAGAACCAATGCTGAATGAGGAGAGGAGAGAATAAGCTGAGGTCTTGACTAGACTGGGCAGTGTTGATAGAGAAGCAGACAGATTCTCTCAGGAAATGAAAATGTTCCATCACTGTAGGATTTGCTAATAAATTGTGCTGTATGAAATAGTACTGTCAATAACTTTATAAGAGACCCATGCCCTGCATCACTCACTAGGTACACACTGCATCCAATTTGTTCTTTCATGTTCACAGAAGAGTCTGAAATACCTGGTCTATAAGAAGTTATCACTGTGGGGCGCCTGGGTGGTGCAGTCGGTTAAGCGTCCGACTTCAGCCAGGTCATGATCTCGCGGTCCGAGAGTTCGAGCCCCGCGTCTGGCTCTGGGCTGATGGCTCAGAGCCTGGAGCCTGTCCGATTCTGTGTCTCCCTCTCTCTCTGCCCCTCCCCCGTTCATGCTCTGTCTCTCTCTGTCCCAAAAATAAATAAAAAACGTTGAAAAAAAATTAAAAAAAAAAAAGAAGTTATCACTGTGTATTAGAGAAGGACTGTACCAACTATAGGGTGACATATCCCTCTCTTATCATTCCAGTGTTCGCTCAGGAATCTTCTGTTTGCAGAGAAAGCATGAAATTTTCTCACTCAGCCAAAAGAAGATTCTGGACCAGTGAAGCCATCTTGAAACTTAAGAGAACCCCTCAAATTTTTCCCTGGGTGGTTTATAAAACCAAGAGATGGTAAAATATTATAATTCTGTGCTATTTATAATCTCCCCAGTGTCTTCATGCAAAACCATATGACCCCTTTATTACTGTTTTCTTCTCCCAATGAGGATATTTTTCTCTGTTGCTCAATGTACTATTAATCTCAAAACAAGCAAACAAAAAATACTGAATTTTATTTTTGTGACCCATTCATGGTTTTCATCTGACAGACACAAACTAACCTTATAGCTAATGTTTGCAGTAAAGTTTATAATGTCCATGGCATTTTACACTTACTATTCTATCAGTGGTGTCTAATTTAAGAAATTATCACTTCTTATAAGTTTACTGTAGAACTACTGAGCTAAATATCTCTTCCTAACACTTAACATCTAAAAGCCTTATCAATATATTTTCTAGCAATGGGCTGTTTGTGATCTCCCCCAACTTTTGTTCTTATTAAAACTTTATTCTGGGGATACTTTTAAGATCACATGAAAATTGAGGAGAAGTTACAGAGATTTCCCATTTACTCCCTGTCTCTCTCAATATCACCATCCCCCCACCAGAGTGGTACATCTGTTACAATTGATGAACCTACACTGACACATCATAATCACTGAAAGTCCATAGTTTACATTATGGTTCAATCTTGGTGCTATACATTCTATGTGTTTGGAAATATGTATAATGGCATATATCCACCATTTTATTATCATTATTTTCTGTGCTCATTCCTTCCCACCTCTGGCAACCATTTATCTTTTTATCGTCTCTCTAGTTTTGCCTTTTCCAGAATGTCATATTATTGAAATCATACAATGTATAGCCTTCTCAGATTGGCTTCTTTCACTTAATAATAAGCATTTAAGTTTCTTCTTTCTTCCATGTCTTTGCATGGCTTAATAGTCCATTTCATTGTAGTACTACATAATATTCTATTGTCTGGATGTACCACAGTTTATCCATTTACCTACTGAAGGACATCTTGGTTGCATCCAAGTTTTGGTGATTATGAAGAAAGCTGCTATAAACATTTGCGTGCAAGTTTTTGGGTAGACATAAGTTTTCAACTCCTTTGGGTAAATACCAAGGAATGCAACTACTGGGTCATATGAACAGATGTTTAGTTTTACAATAAACAAGCAGAGTGTGTTTCAAAGTGCCTGTACATCGACCATAAATGAGAATTCCTATTGTTCCACATCCTCACCAGCATTTGGTGCTGTCAGTGTTCCAGAATTTGGCCATACTAAGAGGTGTATAGTGGTATTTCATTGTTGTTTTAATTTGCATTTTGCCGATGATATAGGATAAAGAGCATCTTGTCATAGCTTCTTTGCCACCTGTATATCATAATTAGTGAGGTGTTTCTGGCCCATTTTTTAATTGGGTTATTTGTTTCCTTACTGTTGAGTTTTCAGAGTTCTGTGTATATTTTGGGTATCAATCCTTTATAATAAGCATCTTTTTGGAAATATTTTCTCCAGGTCTGTGGCTTGTCTTCCCTTTCTCTTGTCATTGTCTTTCACAGAGCATAAGTTTTTAATATTAGTGAAGTCAAGTTATCAATTATTCCTTTCAGGATCATACGTTTGGTATTGCACCTAAAAAGTCATCAACATACTCAAGATCATCTAGGCTTTTTTCTATCTTATCTTCTAGGAGTTTTATACTTTTACATGTTATATTCAGGTCTATAATCCATTCTGAGTTAATTTTTGTGAAGTGTCTAGATTTTTTTTGCATGTCCAATTGTCCTACCTGCACCAATATTTCATCACTGGGAGTACATTTTCATCCTTTCCAAATAATATGATCACCATCTGGGAGACTGGATGGAGTAGGGACTGAGGAGTAAGGGAGGGTTACAAGAAGATAAGCAGAGAATTGCCATGATCTCATTCACTTTCCGATTGCTAAAGGGAATCCACCTCTTTAAGGGCTGTGGCTGTGGCCATATTTTTAGAACTGTCAGAATACCCATCACAAAATTATTCCCTGAAAGTGTTTATTCTCAATTTATTCTAGGGCAATTCATTGTAGAAAAAACTACTTCCACACAGAACAATAAAATGTCTAATGATGATGATGATGATGATGATGATTACTGATGTTTATTGAGAACATACTATATTTTTGTAAGATCATTTTCTTCCAGAGGGCAATCACTATTCCATGTAATTTATATAAATTATCTTAGTAAAATTTCATCACAACCATAGGAGTGAGCTATAATAAAAATTATTATCTTTCTATAATAAGTGAATCACAAAGAGCTTATGTATTTGGATCAAGAGCATACACTAAGTAAATAGCAGAATAGAGATTCCAAACCTGGTAGTTTGATTCAGAACCAACACTGAAATATATTCACTGTACTAATTTGATCACATAACTTTAACTTCTCATTGTGAAACAAAATCACTTAACAAAAATAAAAACAAACAGACCTTGCTTATTTGAGCTAGGAGAGGCTCAATCATTAATTTGTTCAATTTCCTTATTTTACAATGGGAAAATTAGAGATCAAAGAAATAAGAAGTTTTCTCAGCATCTAATGATGACTTGAGGATTCTACTGTTTTATTTTTCACCCAGAACTTATTTACCCAGAAAGTATCAAGTATTATTTTTTTAAGTTTGTTAATTTCTTAAGCAAGTATATTTCTCTTAGCTCACTAGTTAATTTACCAGAAGACCATAACTGAAAATACTTCCAATACTTAACTGAAAATACTTTTTCAGTAGCTTCTGTGTTTGAATAGATAGAAGTATGGAAAAAAATTACCTGTAAATAAGGAATAACTTTACAGAGGGACTGTCCAAAGAACCAGGTCTCGGTGATATCCACAACCAATGTGGCTGGGAGGCAGGTAATGGTCACGAGCACATCAGCCAGAGAAAGGTTGACTATAAAGTAGTTGGTTACTGTCCTCATGTGGTGGTTTTTCCACACTGCCACACAAACTAATTTGGAAAAAAAAAAAAAAAAAGAATAGTTACCGTTAAGGACTAAATATTTTTGTCCTCACAAAATTCCTACGTTGAAATCCTAACACGTTGTGTGATGGTGTTAGGAAATGGGCCTTCAGGAGATGAATAGATCATGGTGGCAGATCCCTCAATAATGGGATTAGTGCCTTATAAAAGGGACCCCAGAGACATTCCTTGCCCCTACCACCATATGAGGACACAGTGAAAAGCTGTTGTCTATGAACCAGGAGATTGGCCCTTACCAGACATTAAATCTGCTACAGCTTTGATCTTGGACTTCTCAGATTTCAGAACTGTGAGAAATAAATGCATGTGGTTCATAAGCCATCTAGTTTATGGTATTCTGTTACAGCAGCCCAAAAAGACTAAGACAGTAATAATACAAAGAAAACAGGTACTGATGAGGAAATACTGCCAAGCTAATTAATACTCCTGTAAGGTCCACAAGTAAACATTGAAAAAGGAATGTACTATTTTCGTTGAATCAGTCAACTTAATGTGAATTCTGAATCCATGCTTAAAATCAGTTCATTTGTTTCTCAATGGATAATACTACATTCATTCTTACTTGATTTTGAATCACGATTCCCAGAAGTTAAAGAACAATCTTTGATTCTTCTTTCTATTCCCTTAGTGCTCAGCATGTAGTAGAGACTCAAGAAATATTTACCGAAGTGAGATGAATTAGGAGCTAGCTATTTTCAATGAACTAGCTCATGCCTCAGCCATGACATTTATCCTATCTGCTCCCAAACTCTGCATTTAGAACTTTTAATAGATGAAGAGGTTTAAAAGACAAAAGCCAACAATTATTCAACCCCTATTATTGGCAAACAACGAGCTATATGGTTCATATATAAAAGGCTTAGGTCATTTAATCTTGACAATCACAAGGGAAGACATTGTTACCATCATTTTTTACATGAAGCAATTGAGACATAGGGAATTTGTGGAGCTCGGTTAGGGACAAATGGATCATAAAGCACAGAACTACAACTGCAGCTGGGATTCAACACCAAGTGAGGAATCTTGGTCTTTTCACCATGCCTTTTTCTTTATTTGTAAAAATGAATGGGTTATAGCAAAGTACGTATAACTTCCAGAGACTCAATCCTCTTTCCTTGCTGTTACTCTTGATGGCTTCTAAACATCACCTTCTATTAAACACATTTTTCAATACTCTCAGAGTCGAGCCTTCCTCATTGCTTTTCAGTGCATCTTCATTTTTAAAAGCTGTTCTTATATTATTAAGTTGCTCTTTATGAAAAGAACATCCAGTTCCTCAATTCTCTGTCCTCCTCTGTGTGGTGTATCCAAAAGTTACATAACCACTGACTCAAGAACTATATAGGTGTAAGCACTGCTACCCACATCTATTGACAGTTTGCTTCACTAAAAGTAACTGAATTTGCCTTGGGTATCATTAAACTGTCAGAGCTGTCACCTATGCACCCAAATGATGCAGTAATTAGTAACCTTATGTAGTGAATAAATAAAAGCACATTTTGTTAAATTTAAGTCACTAAATAAGGATTTCTTTTGGACAATTTTATACAATTTATTAAGAGTTTCATATGCTGAAAATGTTTTCAGTCGCTCCTGAAGCTTAAATTACCTTTAAGTCACCAACAGATGCTAAGTTAATAAAATACCTGAATTCCTGAGGACTGAATTTTCAAAACTTCACATCTTTCTCTAATTCCAGTACACTAGTATCCAAAAATCCAGATGAATTTTATTAAGGTAAACTGTAATCATTATTATTTGAAAGTGATACAACTGAATGATTTTTCCCCAGAAACACTTGAAGACATACAAACATACACACATACACAAAGGCACACTAGTATTTGAGTAACATGTTATCATAACTTGTTATAAGGAAATTGATATAAGTATCACACTGTTAATACTTGGTCAAGAAATGACTCAAATGGTGCAATTTTGGATCTAGGAAAGAAAATAAGACTTAAAAAAATACAACCAGTTCTAGATTTACTCCCAAGTATCTATATTTTGAAGGTGAGACAAAGATGGAAAGACAGTATTGATGAATTATGACTAGCCAATATGAGAAAAGTATACTTTCAGCTGGTATCATTTTTCAGCCATTGAATATTCCTTATGCTTTTCCTTTTATTCCCATGACTTACTCATTCCATAACTGGAGGCCTGTTATATCTTATAAGGGGTTAATATCTAAAATATATAAAGAACTTATACAACTCATCACCAAAACAATAAACAATCTGATTAAAAAATGGGCAGAATACCTGAATAGATATTTTTACAAAGAAGACGTACAAATGGCCAAAAGACACATGAAAACATGCTCAACATCACTAATTGTCAGTGAAATAAAAAGAACAACCACAGTGATATATTGTCTTATACCTGTTAGAATGGCTAATGTAAAAAATGCAAGAGGTAGAGGTTGGAAGATGACAGTGGAGTAGGAGGATCCTAGGCTCACTTTGTCCCAAAAATACAACTAGATAATTATCAAATCATCCTACATATCCCATAAATCAACCTAAAGACTGGAGGAAAAAACTCCATAACTAAAGGTAGGGAAGAGGCCACATCAAAGAAGATAGGAAATGCAGAGATGCAGTTTTGGAGAGAAATAGATCATGGTAGTTGTGCTGGGGAGAGAGCCACAGTCACGAAGGGCTACAGACAAACTAGCACACAGGGGAGTGTACGTGGAAAACAATCTCCCACAGAAATTGGGTTGGAAAGCAAGAGAAACTGGATTTTGTTAGTTCTTGCAAACAACAGGGCTTAAAGTCTGAAGTTTTAAGGGCAGGACATTTGACGAAGATACAGCCAAGAGGACACTGGGGCTGCTCTTGGAGAAAAGCAAGGGCAAATAGCCTGTGGACATACAGCATGGAAAGAGCAATCTGAAGAGTGTCTGGGACACATATTGGGGAGGTCATTCACTCACCTCAGAGCATGTCCCAGAGAGGCAGTGTTAATGGAAAGACCTCTCTGGGAACAGAGGAACTGGCCAGGGCCTTTCCCTTACCCATACCTCAGCAAAAGTACAGGGTTACGCTTACTTTACAGGGAACCAGTGCAATGTCTACACTCACTACCTAACTTGCTTATGCTAAGACCCACCACACTCCAGTGGAAATGCCCCTCCCAATCATGCTTGCCTCAGACCCATTGTAGTAGTTCTCCTCTCCCAGAAGACTGGCTCACACTACATCTCCCAATGTAGGAGTTTTGCAGAGCCTCAGTTCCAGATGCCACAGTGATAGGTCTCATTTCACAAACAGACCAGAGCACACCTGGTTAAAACATGCCACATTCAGGCCAGGTACCAAGCCCTGTCCTTAATGGGCAAAGAGAACCTTTGCAGATGACAGGCCTGAAGGATCAGGTGCCAGGACAAAATAGCAGAGCACAAGCAGCACAGAATGGAGACACTCCTGGAAGTACTAGGCCTTAGAGAACAGGGGACATTACACAGCATGGCACCACATGATCTCTTTTTCATAAGGGAATTACCTTCAAGAATTGGAGATGTAGCTGACTTTTCTAACACAGAGAAAAGGGCACAGAGACTTATACAAAATGGGAATACAGAGAAGTGTATCCCAAATTAAAGAATAGGACAAGGCCACAGCTGGAGATCTTAGCAAAACAGAAACAAGTAACTGCCTGATAGAGAACATAAAGTAATGATCACAGGATGCTCATTGAACTCATTGAATAGCTGAAAACTTCCCTAATTTTGGGGAAAAATAGATATCCATATCTGGGAGGCACAAAGAACTCCCATCAAAACCAACAAGAGCAGATCCACACCAAGACAGATGGCAATTAAATTGGCAAAATACAGTGATAAAAAATTTCAAAGCAGCAAGACAAAAAGAAGTCAGCAACTTTCAAGAGAAAACCCAGAAGGCTAGCAGAGGATTTTCTTTTTTTTTTTTATTTTTAAGCTTAACTCAATATATATATATATATATATATATATATATATATATATATATATAGTGTGTGTGTGTATATATATATATATATTGTCAAATTGGTTTCCATACAACACCCAGTGCTCATCCCAACAGGTGCCCTCCTCAGTGCCCACCAACCACTTTCCCCTTTCCCCCACCTCCCATCAACCCTCAGTTTGTTCTCAGTATTTAAGAGTCTCTTATGGTTTGCCTCCTTCCTTCTCTGTAACTATTTTTCCCCCTTCCCCTCCCCCATGGTCTTCTGATAAGTTTCTCAGGATCCACATATGAGTGAAAACATATGGTATCTGTCTTTCTTTGCCTGACTTATTTCACTTGGCATAATACTCTCCACTTCCATCTATGTTGCTACAAATGGCCAGATTTCATTCTTTCTCATTGCCAAGTAGTATTCCATTGTATATATAAATCACATCTTCTGTATCCATTTGTCAGTTGGTGGACATTGGTTCTTTCCATAATTTGACTATTGTTGAAAGTGCTGCTATAAACATTGGGGTACAAGTGCAACTATCCAAGCCAGAGGGGAGTGGCACGATATATTCAAAGTGCTGAATGGGAAAAATCTGCATCCAAGAATATTCTATCCAGCAAGGCTACCATCCAGAATAGAAGGAGAGAGAAGGAGAATCCCAGACAGGCAAAAACTAAAGTAGTTCATGACCAATTAACCAGTCCTGCAAGAAATATTAAAGGGGACTCTTTGAGTGGAAAGGAGAGACCAAGAGTGAAAGTACAAAGGAAGGAAATACAAAACAGTTAAAATAAATATTTCTCTAAAAAATCAAATAACTCACAAAATTAAAGGATGTAAAACATAAAATTATGTATCTAAAACATGGGGAGGGCAAGAGTAAAGAATGGACTTAAACTTAAATGAACATCAACTTAATATAGACTGTTCTATGCAGGAGATACAAACCTAAAGGTAACCATATATCAAAAACCAGTAATAAACATATGTAGAATAAAGAGAAATAAATCCAAATATATCACTGAAGAAAATCAGCAAACCATGAAAAAAGACAAAAAAGAATCAGAGAAAATCTTCAGAAACAACCACAAACAAGTAATAAAATATGTATACAAGAGACTCGTTTTAGACCTAAAGACACCTGCAGATTCAAAGTGAGGAGATAGAGAAACATCTACCATGCAAATGGTTGTCAAAATAAAGCCAGAGTAGCAATAGTTATATCAGTCAAAATAGACTTTGAAACAAAGACTGTAATAAGAGACAAAGAAGGTTGGTATATAATAACAAAGGGGACACTCCAAGAAGAAGATATCACAATTGTAAATATGTAACAATGTAAGTACCAAACATAGGAGAACCCAAATACATTAAACAATAACAAACATAAAATAACTAATTTATAATAATACTTATAATAGTAAGAGACTTTAACACCATACTTAGATCAACGGACAGGTCTTCTAAACAGAACATCAACAAGGAAACATTGGCTTTGAATGACACATTGGAACATATGGATATAATAGATATATTCAGAACATTCCATGCTAAAACAGCAGAATACACATTCTTTTCAAGTTCTAATGGAACATTCTCCAGAATAGATCACATAGTAGCCCACAAAACAAGCCTCCACAAATTCAAAAAGATCACAGTCATACCATGCATCTTTTCTGACCACAATGCTATGAAACTAAAAGTCAATCACAAGAGAAGATCTGAAGAGACCACAAATAGATGGAGGTTAAATAACATGTTACTAAACAATTAATGAGTCAACCAGGAAATAAAAGAAGAAATAGGAATGTACATAGAAACAAATTAAAATGAAAACACAATGGTCCAAAACCTTTGGGATGTAGCAAAAGTGGTTTTAAGAGGGAAGTTTATAGTCACACAGGCCTGCCTCAAAAAGTAAGAAAAATTTCCAGTAAACAACATGACCTTACATTTAAAGGAACTAGAAAAACAACAACACACAAAACCTAAAACCATCAAAAGGAAAGAACTAATAAAGATAACAGCAGAAATAAAGGATATAGAAGCTTAAAAAAAAAACACAACAGAGCAGATCGATGAAATCAGGAGCTGGTTCTTTGAAAAAAATCAATAAAATTGATACACCTCTAGCCAGACCTATCAAGAAAAAAATGGAAAGGACCCAAATAAACAAAATCACAAATTAAAGAAGAGAAATAACAACCAACACCAGGGAAATATAAACAAATATAAGAAAATATTATGAAAAACTGTATGCCAACAAATTGTACAACAAGAAGAAATGGATAAATTCCCAGAAACGTATAAACTACCAAAATGAAACGTTAAGAAATAGAAAATTGAAAAGACCAATTACCAGGGCACCTGGGTGGTTCAGTTGGTTGGGCTGCTGACTTATGCTCAGGTCATGATCTGTTGGTTTGTGAGTTCAAGCCCTGCATAGGGCTCTGTGCTGAGAACTCAGAGCCTGGAGTCTGCTTCTGATTCTGTGTCTCCCTCTCTCTTCCCCTTCCCTGCTTGCTCTCTGTCTCTCTGTCTCAAAAATAATAAACATTAAATTTTTTTTGTATTGAATCAGTAATCAAAAAACTCCCAGCAAACTATAATCTGGGACCAGATGGTTTCACAGGAAAATTCTATCACACATTTAAATACAAGTCAATACCTATTCTTCTCAAACTATTCTAAAAAAAACAGAAAATGAAGGAAAACTTCCAAATTCATTCTATGAGGCTAGCATTATCCTGATACCGAAATCGGATAAAGACACCATTATAAAAGAGAACTACAGGCCAATATCCCTGGTAAACATAGATGCAAAAATCTTTAACAAAATACTAGCAAACTGAATCCAACAATACATTTAAAAAGTCATGCACCATGATCAACTGACATTTTTTTAAAAAGTTTATTTATTATATTTTGAGAGAGTACATGCACAAGCAGGAAAGGGGCAGAGAGAGGGAGATGGAGAATCCCAACCAGGCTTTTTGCTGTCAGCACAGAGCCCAGTGCAGGGCTTGATCTCATGAACCATGAGATCATGGCCTGAGCCAAAACCCAGAGTTGGATATTTCACTGTCTGAACCACCCAGATGCCCCAAGTAGAATTTCTCCTGGGTTGCAAGGGTGTTTCAATATTCACAAGTCAATCAACGTGATACACCACATCAGTAAGAGAAAGAATAAGAACCATATGATCATTTCACTAGATGTAGAAAAAACATTTAATAAATTATACGCTCCATTATGATTAAACCCCTCAACAAAGTAGGTTTAGAGGGAACATACCTCAACATAATAAAGGCCATATATGAAAACCCCACAGCCAACATTATCCTCAATGGGGAAAAACTGACAGCCTTTCCCCTAAGGTCAGGAACAAGACAAGGATGTCCATTCTAATCAATCTTATCGAACATAGTACTTGTAGTCCCAGCCTCAGCAATAAGACAACAAAAAGAAATCAAAGGCATCCAAATCAGCAAGGAAAATGTCAAACTTTCACTATTTGCAGCTGACATGATACAAAAATAGAAACCCAAAAGATACGACCCCCAAATTGATAGAAGTGATAGATAAATTCAGTAAAGTCACTGGATACAATATCAATGTACAGAAATCAGTTGCATTTCTACAATAATAATTAATCAGTTAAAAGAGAAATTAAGAAAACAATCCCATTTAAAATTGCACCAAAAATAATAGGATACCTAGGAAGAAACCTAACCAAAGAGATAAGACCTATAGTCTGAAAAGTATAAAACATTGATGAAAGAAAGTTAAGACAGCATAAAGAAATGGAAAGACGTTCCATAGATTGGAAGAACAAATATTGCTAAAATGTCTATACTACCCAAAGCAATCAACACATTTAATGCAACCCTATCAAAATACCAATAGCATTTTTCACAGAACTAGAATAAACAAATCTAAAATTTGTATGGAACCACAAAAGAATCTGAGTAGGCAAAGTAATCGTGAAAAGAAAAGCAAAGCTGGAGGGATCACAATTCTGGACTTCAAGTTATGAAATTGTAGTAATCAAAACAGTATGGCACTGGCACAAAAATAAACAAAGATCAATAGAACAGACTAGAAAATCTAGAAATGAACCCACAACTATATGATCAATTAGTCTTTAACAAACAGAAAACAATGTCCAATGGGAAAAAAGTCTCTTCAACAAATGTTTCTGGGAAAACTGGAGACCAACAGCAAAAAGAAAGAAATTAGACCACTTTCTACAACATATACAAAAATAAATCAAAATGGATTAAAGACCTAAATATGAGACGTGCAACCATAAAAAATCCTAGAAGAGAATACAGACAGTAACTTCTTTGACATCAGCTGTAGCAACTTTTTTCTAGGTATACCTCTTGAGGCAAGAGAAACAAAAGCAAAAACAAACAAACAAAAACTATTGGGGACTACATCAAAATCAAAAGCTTCTGCACAGTGAAGGAAACAATCAACAAAACTAAGAAGCAACCTACAGAATGGGTGTGGATATATGCAAATGAATATATAACAAACAGTATACAAAATCTATAAAGAACTTGTCAAACTCAGGCATTTTGGTGGCTCAATCAATTAAGTCTCTGACTCTTGGTTTGCGTTCAGATCATGATCTCATGGTTCATGTGTTGGAGGAGCTTGAGCTCCACACCAGGCTCCACGCTGGCAGGGCAGAGCCTGCTTGGGATTCTCTCTCTCCCTCTCCCATTAGCTCTTTTTCTCTCTAAAAAGTAAATAAATGAACTTAAAAACAAGTTTCAATTAATTTATCAAACTCAATATCCCCAAAACAAATAACTTAATTAACAAATGGGCAGAAGACATGAACAGACATTTACGCAAAGAAGATATACAGATGGCCAAGAAACACATGAAAAAATGATTATCATCATTTCCCGTCAGGGAAAATGAAAATCAAAACTACAATAAGATTTCACCTCACATTTGCCAGAACAACTAAAATCAACAACACAAGAAACAACAGATGTTAGTGAGAATTTGGACAAAAAGGATCACTCAGGCATTGGTGGGAATGCAAACTAGTGTTGCCACTGGGGAAAACAGTATTTAGGTTGCTCAAAAAGTTAAAAATAGAACTATGATCCAGCAATCACACTACTGGGTATTAACCCAAAGAACACAAAAACACTAATTCAAAGAGATACATGCACATCTATGTTTATAGCAGAATTATTTATAAGAGCCAAATTGTTGAAGCAACCCGAGTTCCCATTGATTGATAAATAGATAAAGAAGATGTGGTGTGTGTGTGTGTGTGTGTGTGTGTGTGTGTGTGTGTGAGAATATTATTCAGCCATAAAGAATGAAATCTTGCCATTTTCAATGACATGGATGGAGCTAGAGAGTATAATGCTAAGTGAAAAAGGTCAGAGAAAGACAAATACCATATGATTTCATTCATCTGTGGAATTTAAGAAACAAATGAGCAAAGGCAAAAAAAAAGGACAGACAAATCAAGAAACACACTCTTAATTATAGAGAACAAACTGATGATGACCAGAGGGGAGGGTGGTGGGGGAATGGGTGAAATAGGTGATGAGGATTAAAGAGTGCACTTGTGATGAGCCCTGGGTGATGTAAGTGTTAGTAACTATATTGTATACTTGGAACTTATATAACATGATATGGTAACCAATTGGAATTAAAATAAAAACTTAAGCCAAAAGAAAAAAAAGCAAGACATTTGTGTTGGCGAGGATTCAGAGATAAAGGAATCCTCATGCATGGTTAGTGAAAATGTAAATTGGTACAGCCACAATTAAAAATAGTATGGGGGTTTCTCAAAAAACTTAAAATAGAAACACCATATGATCCAACAATTCCACTATTGGGTATTTCCCAAATAAAATGAAAACACTAACTCAAAAAAGATATACACACCCCTATGTTTACTGCAGCATTATTAGCAGTAGCAAGATATGGAAGCAACCATCTTAATATATCTTTGAAACAGAAGTTGAAAAGGAAGCTGTCACATCACTGATAGGGTTTTAACATAAGTCCATGGAATTTTGGAGTTGGAGATCATTCAGTCTAACTTGACATCTGATGGATAAATCACCTCTGCACCCATTCCACTTGAACATTTTTAATAGTGGGGAATTCACAGCTTGCTGTAGCCCTTGAGCTCTTTTTGTGGCGGTTTTAGCTATAGGAAGTTCTTGCTCATGTTAAGTTGATATCTGATTCTGTTTCATTTTCATGGTTTCGTAATTCTTTCCTAGAACTCAAGAAATAACCCTTATCTATTTTTTTCTACATTGTACCTGTATTTGTTTCCTAGGGCTGGTGTAACAAAGTACTACAAATTGTATATCTTAATGCAACCTAAATTTGCTGTTCACAGTTCTGGATTCTAAAGTTCCAAAATCAAGGAATCAACAGGGCCAAGCTCCCTCTGAAACCTGTAGAGTCATCCTTCCTTGACTGTTGCCTAGCTTCTGGTGGTGTGCTGGTAAACTTTGACAATCCTTTGTTTGCATCTGCGTAACTCCAATCTCTGCCTTCATTATCACATTGTGTTCTTCTGTGTCTCTGTCTTCACATGGCTGTCTTCTTATGAGGAGACCAGTCATGTTTGAGTAGGGCTCCATTCTACTCCAGTATGATTCACCTTAACTAATTAAATCTGCCATTACCCTATTTCCAAATGAAGTAAAATTCCAAGGAACTTCAACATCTTTTTTGAGGAAGACATAATTCCACCCATAGTAATCTGCCCTCTGGCCCCTAAAACTTCATCTTTCCCACATGCAAAACATATTCAATCCATCACAACATGCCACAAATTCTTAACCCATTCCAGCATCAACTCTAAATTCAAAATCCCTTCTACATTTCATCTAAATCAACTATGGATGAGATTCAGGGTATGTTCCTTGCTGAGGCTAATTTCTCCATCTGTGGACCAGTGAAACCTAGAATACAGGTTATGTACTTACAAAATGTAATGATGGGACAGGCATAGGTTAAACAGTCCCATCCTAAAAGGGAGAAATTGGAAACAAGAAAAGGGTCACTGGGCTAAGGCAAGTTTGCAATTGAGCAGGGCAAATTCCATTAGGTTTTAAGACTAAAGAACAATTCTCTGTGGCCTGATGCTCTGTCTCCCCAGCTTAGGAGGATGGTAGTCCCAACCAGTCAACCAACCCCAGGTGCTGGCCCTTCTCTCTAAACCTGCAGGGAAATCTTTCCTTGCCTCTTCCTAGCTTCTCTGGTTTTCTAGCAATCTTTCGTGTCCCTTGGTTTGCAACTACACAACACCAATCTCTGCCTTCATCATCACATGGCGTTACCCTGGATCTATATCTTCGAATAGCTATATTATAAGAACATCAGTCACATTGGATTAGTGACCCAACCTACCCCTGTATGACTTTATGTTAACTAATTATATCTGCAATTGTCCTATTTCCAAATACATTGAAATTCTGAGGTTCCAGGGTTAGGATTTCATTGTATCTTTTTTGTGAGGATGCAGTTCAACCCATAACAGTACTCATTCAAATATTTGAAGACTTTTGCTCTAACCATTCCCCAAGCCCTTCTTACACAATCTAAAATCTCTAGAACCTCATATGCAACTGCAGGGTTTTGCATCTCATATCTGCTTGATCCCTTATTCTGAACATTCTCCAGATTATCAGCAATGGCTCTAAATGAGCCATCTGTAACTGCTCACATGTTCCCAGGTGCAGTCTAACCAAGGCAGCAAAAAACAGGATGATTGGCTGGGCCATTACTTAGAAAGCCTAAACTTTGTTAGCTTTCTTAACAGCCATGTCACTTTTTTGGATTATACAGGTGCATAATTACTGGAAACGTGTTCTCTTGTGTGGATATTAGATTAAATCTTTACATTTGAATCTTGGGAAGGAAAAAAGGAAAAAAAAAAGAAATTTATCCAATTTACTATTAAGACAACTGGATAAATCTGGATTTGGGCTTTATGTTATATAATGTTACTTTGTCATTTTAAAACCCCTTAAGTATGGTGCTCACATTATGTACATTCAAATAATAACGACTGTGGTTATGTCTATTTCCCAAGACTTTACTTCTCTGGGCTGAACACCACCAGAGCAACCATATGTAAGAGCAGGACTTTCCCTATGATCACCGTGGTCTCTTTACTCTGAAAGTGTTGCAGATTATCAGTACATATCTCCAAAGGAGCTATCCGGAACTGCCTACACATCTTTAAGTGCATGTCTTCTACATTTGTGTTGAACAAATATATATTTATTCATTCATTCACCCACTGAAAGTATTAAAAGCATAAAGTAAACACTATCTTCTGATAGTGCATCAAATTTATGCAAAGTTACACTCACCATCTTTTCTTATATTTTCATTCTGGACTTTATATTTCTCTGAAGTATAATATCCTTCCTTTATATCTCCAGTAACTTGTGTTTGAAACTCCCCAAATATGTCCTACCTCTATCATTTTCTTTCTATCCCTATTGCAAATGCCTGATGTCATACTGTAGAAAACATTAGCTAGAGTGTTGCAGTAACTTTGTAATAGTTCACCTGCCTATCTTTACTTCTATACATTTTATCCATCAACACTTCATTCACTCCAGTTATATTAAGTCTTTCATTTCAACAGGGGCTCTTCTTTTCATCTAGATTAAGTAGAAAATCCTCAGAAGGCTATTTTACCAATGACTTCCAGTTGAACATCCCCCCTCTATATTTTGCAATGTTGCATATCAAATACTCATAGTTCCAGGATAAGTTTGGTATCTCATTTTATATCTATGCCCAATCCCCTACCCCATTGCTCATGCCATTCCTCTGTCTGAAAAATGCCCATATTGCATTTGAATCCCTTTTTGAAACCACTAAATTCTACTCAAAACCAACCACACAAAATTTCTGTTTCACAAAGTCTCTCATAATTAACCTAGTTCAACATTCTTTCTTTCTTTTTTGAAACCCTATCACACATTTTCTTTTCCTGTTGTAAATCACATTCTAAAATTATTATGCATTACGGTGGGTATTTGTATTTTTTTTTTATTTCCGTCTACCGGTACAAAGGCTCTTTATCATTTTGAGCTGGACTTTTCCTTTCTCTTACTCTCCTTGGTTTTTATAGCTTTTATTCTAACACAAATATTTCCTAAAACATATTTTACAAAGAATAAATATTCATATAACTGAGTTGTTCATAAACTTATAGTACGTGGCTGCCATTGGTATGGTACATTTACCAATAAGCCCCCTTAAAAGGGGGGGACCCAATAGCAGAATAATGTATTCTCTTGATCCATTACCTTCTTATTAACTTTGGTAGGTCCCTAGACATGAACTTGGTACTATTTTTTAGATCAGTTCCCTGAATGATCATGATACACCAATATTAAAGTCCATTATAGCTAGTTTGCAGTTATATGTTTGTCTCCATTAACCAGGAACAAGTGAGTAAGAGTTGAGCATAGAGGAATAAAATAGAAGGAATAACAGAAAGCAAGAATGAGGATTCAGTGAAACTCCACCTCTGTAAGAATCTGATGATATATGGCTCCCAATTATTGTCTACAGGACGGACGGATGGAAAGTGATTCAAGCTGTATGGGACATCTGCAGCTTGTGATGCTAGATGAATTTTTAAAATAATATATAGTCTTTAGAAATAACCTGAGATATTTGCATGCTATTATATAGGCCAAAATTAAACTCACTTTCAAATGAGAAAATAAAATATTAGTTTAAATAAGGACTTTGCCATTTTAATCTGCACTCGTAATAAACTGGCTTTCAATATCTTGATCAGGCACATACATGGATAAAGTTATTTTCTCTTGTACATCAGTACTTACACTTGAAAAATATTAAACTGAATTGATATACTGTTAATTTGATGTTGATATGACCTGATTAAGAATATGTAAACCATATAAATTAGATCACATCTCTAATTGAACATACACTTGGGCCTTGAAATATCAACTAACAGCTGGTATTATGATATTAAGAGGTGACTGTGCATAATGTATAATAGTGTGTTACTGAGGACCTTGCAAAGACCTGTACAACTTAGAGCAACTTCCCTTTAAGCATTTTCAATTTTAATTTTTGTAACATTAAAACAAGGTATAGACATTATGTTAATTGAAATAAGCCAGACACAAAAGGCCAGTAATTGTATGATTCCTCCTAATAGGAAGTACATAAAGTAGTCAAATTTATTGAGACAGAAAGTAGAATGGTGATTTCCAGATGCTGGGAAGAAGGGAGAATAGAGTATTATTTTTAAGGGGAAGAGAGTTTCTGTTTGCAAGATGTACATATTCTGGAGATGGTGATGATTATTGTACAACAGTGTGAATATACTTAATGCCACTGAACTGCATACCTAAAACTGACTCAAATGGTCAACTTTAAGTTATGTATAATTAACCAAAATTCAAAAATTTTCCATGATAAAGGAGGCCATAAAATGTAAAATAAACTTTTGAACCATAATGATGTCCGTCAAAAATCTTAAACACAGGGTGCTTGGGTGACTCAGTCTGTTAAGCGTCCGGCTCTTGATTTCAGTTTGTCATGATCTCCCGGTTCTTGGGATCCAGCTTCATGATCTCTGCACTGACAACGCAGGGCCTGCTTGAGATTCTCTCTCTCCCGTTCTCTCTTTGTCCTTCCCCCGATCGTTCGTTCTCTCTCTCTCTCTCTCTCTCTCTTTCTCTCTGTCTCTCTCTCTCTCTCTCAAAATAAATAAATAAACTTTAAAAAATTCTTGAACACAGAAAGAAAATGCCAGGGAACAATCTTGGTTATTCATTTTATACATTTTTAAAACGAAGAGCTCAATAGCGAAAACACAATTATTCACAAATATTGTAGTTCTAATATATTAATGGCAGTGTTAAAGACTATAATCACATGGTTTTATGTAAGATTTTTTATTATTTGTTTGTAAAACCAAAGTATTATTTATAGGAGTTGTGATATTATAATTTAGATACTATCTTAATGAAATACTGTTAGTTTCTTGGTAGTTTATTTATTTAATATACATGGGTATGTAAGAAGACAATTCCTTGACTACATTAAATACATAGAAGATTGTAAGCATTTCAGAAAACCTTAAAAAATATTGTAGTTCCACTCTTTGCCACAAAGTGTCAGTGAAAGCCCTTGAAGTGGCTTGCCCTATTACTTGGGGTTTTTAAATGTTAAGATCTCTACAAAATTCTTTATCATGTAGATATACATATATATTTATTTCAACTGGGATTTCCTAGTCCAAAAAGAATTTTTAAGAAAGGATAAAATACCCAACATCTTTTAAACAACATACAAATAAATGTGTTAGGTGAAATAAAACCATTTTTCTAAACGAAAACAAAAACAAAAAAAAGGAATTGAATACACATGGAAAATAGTCAATATTTAATTTCCATAAGGAATCTATCATGAAAGCAGGCCATGGAATAGGGTCATCCAGAATCATTACAGAGTATAAATTTAAGAAGCAGGGACACTGATCATTGGCATGATCCTATGAGGGTAAAAAAAAAAAAAAAGTCCATGAAATCCTGAGGTTTATCTCACCTTCACTGCACTTCACCACTCTGGTAATGACCCTCCTTCCTACTGTTAGTTTTGCCTTCTTCTCTTCCTGGGCCCATGTGTCAATATACCTACCTCAATCTCCCATTCTCCACCTCCACACCTTGGCCAGGTTGTCTATAAATCTCTTTGTCTGTACTCAGAAGACCAGGATGCCAATGTGCCACTTCTTTTTCTGCAAGTCTGACAGACGGGACACTGCCAAGAAGTACATCTGTGGTATGAAATGTGCCACCCAAAAGGTTATCTAATATTAATTAGGAGCAAATTTTCAAAAAAAAAGTTACTATATATGCATATATAACAATATGTTTAAAATGTATTTCTTTTATTCTTTACTCAAGAAAATATAAAAGTCTGTAAGTTGACAAATAGGTTCTCACTGGCACCTGCTCACTATGTTAACACAGGCAGCGTAATTCTCATGGATACTGATGATGTCACTGTGGTGCTGATACCAGTGAGGCAGTGTGGGAAATAATTAAGAAACCACAATTAATAATTTGCTTGGGAAGAGATTTAGAAAGACTGTATCTTCGCAAACACAAAAGTGCAGAAAGGAACTGTATATAGGAGAATGTTATAAAACAGAAAGACAAAGGACATAATAATTTACAGGAATCAAGTCCAAAAGAAATTCTTCAGAGAGGAACAGAGAGGAAAGTGGGAAACTAGGTTTGACTTCTCAGCTGTGTGTGAATGATATGACTTTTTTTTCAGGGAGAAGCTCAACCACAAAGTGACACCAAGGCTTTGTACGGAAGGTGCCAGAGACCAAAACAATGCTGCTATCAATAGATATTGCTAAGCCTTTATGACTGCCCTAGAGGAAGGTTACAAGGGTGGAAGACAACATTGTCTTGGCATCTGCGTTTTTAATAATGACTATATTTGATAGCTGTAACTTCACTTCGGTGGAATTTCTTTTGGGGGGATATAACAAATTCATTGTTATCCATGTCTTTTTACTCTTTACAGGTAAATCACTAGAAGAAGCTCCTGTCCCCAGTGCAGACTCTCAGAATTCCATCAGGATCTCTACCTTGTCCTCAGAACTTGTCTTTGGCCCCTTTGCACCACTTAACACACAAGCAACCTATCCTTCCCATGATGTGTGACTTATGTCTATCTCAATGCCTACAATGAACTTATTTTTGGGTCTTCTTTGCAGAACTCTTTTCCTTCTTTTACATCATATATATCTTCAACCCTCTTGTGTTTTTCCCCCATGTTCCTTCCACTTTTGTAGTTATTTACTATCACAAGATTAATTCTCATTTCTAGGAGACTAATTCCCAAAGTTATGATTCTAGTTCTTGGCTCTCTTTTGCATTTCATATTAGAATTTCTAATAACATTTTTTATCTTCTAGTTTTTCCATCTTTACCTCACATTAAAGCATATGGGCATTGTCTTGCAGATTATGGAGGATCACAGAAGGATTTTAAGCAAGGGGGCAAAAGATGGCAAGAACCCATCTTTTTTTTTCAATATATGAAATTTATTGTCAAATTGGTTTCCATACAACACCCAGTGCTCATCCCAAAAGGTGCCCTCCTCAATACCCATCACCCACCCTCCCCTCCCTTCCACCCCGCATCAACCCTCAGTTTGTTCTCAGTTTTTAAGGGTCTCTTATGCTTTGGCTCTCTCTCACTCTAACCTCTTTTTTTTTTCCCTTCCCATCCGCCATGGGTTTCTGTTAAGTTTCTCAGGATCCACATAAGAGTGAAAACATATGGTATCTGTCCTTCTCTGTATGGCTTATTTCACTTAGCATCACACTCTCCAGTTCCATCCACGTTGCTACAAAGGGCCATATTTCGTTCTTTCTCATTGCCACATAGTACTCCATTGTGTATATAAACCACAATTTCTTTATTCATTCATCAGTTGATGGACATTTAGGCTCTTTCCACATTTTGGCTATTGTTGAGAGTGCTGCTATAAACATTGGGGTACAAGTGCCCCTATGTATCAGTACTCCTGTATCCCTTGGGTAAATTCCTAGCAGTGCTATTGCTGGGTCATAGGGTAGGTCTATTTTTAATTTTCTGAGGAACCTCCACACTGTTTTCCAGAGTGGCTGCACCAGTTTGCATTCCCACCAACAGTGCAAGAGAAGAACCCATCTTTTTCAAAGATGACTTAGATTGTGGAAATTATTCATGCCTTTATTTTTTTATTATGAAATTTATTGTCAAATTGGTTTCCATACAACACCCAGTGCTCATCCCAACAGGTGCCCTCCTCAATACCTATCACCCACCCTCTCCTCCCTCCCCCCCCCCCATCAACCCTCAGTTTGTTCTCAGTTTTTAAGAGTCTCTTATGCTTTGGCTCTCTCCCTCTCTAACCTCTTTTTTTTTTTCTTCTTCTTCTTCTCTTTAAACTGGAAGCAGGGGGACCAATTTTGAGACTGTTTTAGAATTCTAAGGAAACAAGGTGGCAGTGAAAGAATGAGGAGAAAATGAATGAGTTCAAGAAACAATAATGAAGTTGAAATATAAGGCCTTCATGAGGGATTAGGCATGAGGATGATGGAGTGAGAAAAACTGAGGATGATAACCAGGTAGGTACACTGGTTGGTTAGGGGGCAGATCATCCTGTTCGCTGAGCTATGGAATAAAGGAAAATAAGGTGGATACACCTGGAAGTATGGATAAAACATGAGGAATTCCCTTTTATATATGTGAGTTTAAAACACTTGTGAGCTATCCCATTGTCAATATCCATTTTGCATTTGGATGTGCGGGTCTATATTTCAGGAGATCTATTTCAGTTATAAATATTTGGAATTAATCAGGATAGAGATAGCAATAAAAGCCAAATGAGTAAATAAGATCAATCAAGGATTGAACTAGAATAAGAAGGGAAGGGCCTAAGTCATGTCTAGAGACTATGCAATTTTAGCCACATATTCTTGGATGGCAAATATCCAGGAAGTGTCAGTTCTCCTCTTAAGTACTAAATATAATAGTGAAGAAAACACTGGTTTTACTATTACAAAATAGTTCACATTTCTGATAATGACAGATAACCTCGCTGTAGACCAAACCTCTCCTCTAAAACAACCAACATGCCTTTAAGACTTTGGACACTACCTTTGCAATAAGGAGTTGAAGGGACAATATCCCAGACAAAAGAGGACAGATGTTCCCCTTACATTTAGCATGTCTTTTCTTTTCAAAGCCTTTGGCAATTTGCAACCACTAGCTAAGTACAGAAGAAAAAGCAGCAACCAATAATAAGAGAAGTTGAGCAGGAACTTGAATAGTCCTCTAAACAGACAGCAACATTGGAGCTCAGTCTATCAACTAGGTAAACAACTCTGACCTTCAGACACAACCCCAAAGTGCAAACTCTACTCTGGATGAACCTCAAGGAGATAAGCTCTCTTAAAGAATGAGGCCTAACTTCAAATGTCTTCATTTACTGACCAGATAGAAGTTTTTTTTTTGTTCCAACACTAACAGCCTGCCAAAGCAAAAAAGCAAATTCCCTATGGAAGAAGAAAATATTATCTATAACATCCAATCATTTCTATAAGTTTTCATATAAAATGTTACTCATTTAATAAAAAAAAAATCATCAGGCATGCAAGAAGGCAATACCACTTGACCCAAGTCTATACAAAAATAAGTAAATGATAAATTTTCCAGAAATTTTAAAAGAATTGAAATAATAAGTTCAAGAAATTACATGATATTGTATAGAATATTAATAAAGAATTGGGAAAATGTTCAAAGGGACCTGAAGAACTTAAAAAATACATTAACTGATAATGGATTTAACAGAAGATTAGATACACAGAGCTACCTAATAGGACTATCCAAACTAAATCTAACAGAAAAATATCCAAACTAAAAACTAGAGAAAAATGAAAATACAGGAAAGTATGAGTAATTCATAGGGCAAATTCTACAACAATGTAATTGGGTTTTCAATATGTGAAAAGAGAAGTAAGGTGAAGCATGTACAAAATAATTATCCAAGAAAATATTATTTAAAAAAAAAAAAAACTAATTAAAAGTCAAAGGTAGAGTTTTGGGACACATCACTAGAGATCTCATTCAAGATTTAAATTAGTAATTAATCAATATTACACTATCTTATTGTTCAATCTTTTAAACAGTTACTTAAAAAATGACATAAGATGGCACAAATCTGGGAGAGATAATTAATATTTTGGATTCCACATGACTCAAAAGTTCCTGTCAGGGTGGAATAATGGGGAAAACTTAATATGAGCTATCATGGAAATAACTAGTCCCGAATTTATGTTCAAAAAGCCATTTTAGGTACATTGTATTTTCCCAGAAAGAAAAGAAATACTAAAGACATCTATCCATAGATATCAGAAGTACTACAAAGCTCAAACACAGTAAATATTAAAGTACACACAGTTATAGCAACACTGCTGAAAACAGCAACAAAGGGAAAAATCTTAATTCAAGGGAAATAAATGCATCATCATCAATTCATTATAATTATATCAACAGCTAAATTCTCAAAAGAAAAAAATAAGAAGCTAAAGACAATAAAATGTCATCATCAGCATGTGCAAAGTAAAAAAAAAACTAAAACTAAAATTGTATATTCAATGAACATATACTTAGTAAATGAAGGTGAAATAAAATTGTTTTCAGGCAAAGAAAAGCTGAAAGAATTTGTGAACTACATTCTGAAATCAAAGAAGAAAACTAAAGGGAGTGAGGAGAAAAATCATCTCAGGTGGAGATATAAAAACACAGAAAGCAATTAAGAATAACGGAAGTGATAAATATGTGAATAAACATTAATCATGATTGACTATATAAAATAATAATAAACATCACATCATCATCATCATGTTTTGTGAAGTTTTAATAACAAAGGATAAAAGAAGCAGGGGTAAATGAAGTTAGGTGAGTGTTCCAAGTTTATTGCAGTGTTTAATAATTTTTAAAAGTACTAATTTATATTAAACGTATTATCAGTGACAGTGTTGTCATCTTTAGGAAATCTCTAAAAGAGTAACAAATGAATATATAACTAACAAGTTAAATGGGAGAAAATTAATTTTTAATGGTAAAAGTCAACCAAACAAATTGAACACATGGGACAAAGAGAAAACAAAGAATAGGATGATAGATTTGAATCCAAATATACCAGTAATTACACTAAATATAAATGGATCTGAAACTCCAGTTATAGGACAAAGATTATTAAAGAGGATAAAAAGAAAACTCAACCATCTGCTGCTTATAAGAAACACACTTTTTTAAAAAAAAATTTTTTTCAACGTTTTTTATTTATTTTTGGGACAGAGAGAGACAGAGCATGAACGGGGGAGGGGCAGAGAGAGAGGGAGACACAGAATCGGAAACAGGCTCCAGGCTCCGAGCCATCAGCCCAGAGCCTGACGCGGGGCTCGAACTCCTGGACCGCGAGATCGTGACCTGGCTGAAGTCGGACGCTTAACCGACTGCGCCACCCAGGCGCCCCAAGAAACACACTTTTAATAAAGGGAAGCAACAAAACTGGAAATGCAATGGGGGAGAGCATTTACTTTACAAATATTAACTTAAATAATGGTGATGTAGCTAAATCAATTTTGAACAAAATAGATTTTAAGACAAGAAGAATTACGAAAGAGGGAAAGTTTTATAATAATGAGTCAATCCACCAGAAAGATACAACATTTCCACTATCATAACTTCAAAGATATATAAAAGCTAAAGATAATATAGCCAAAGTGGGACTCAGGGATGTTACAAAATATCTTTCTAAGTAACTGATAGAACAAAACAAAATCCATTTCAGATTCATTTCAATACTGAGCTTGGGGGATTCCTGGGTGGCTCAGTCTGTTAAGTGCCGACTTTTCGCTCAGGTCATGATCTCATGGTTGATGAGTGTGAGGCCTGCATCAGACTCTGCACTGCCAGCTCAGAGCCTGTAGCCTGCTTCAGATTCTGTGTCTCCCTCTCTCTCTCTCTCTGTGCCTCCCCTGGTCACAAACACACACTCTCTCTCTCTCTCTCTCTCTCTAAAAAATAAATAAAAACATTTAAAAAAATAATAAAAATTGTTTTTAAATAAAAAAATAAATACCAAACTTGACTTAATATATCTATAAATTTCAATCACAATCTCAATCTGTAATACTATATCTCAACACTGAAGAATATGCATTATTTTAAAGTATGAATTATATCTGAACCAAAATTTTTCATATTTGTGACTATAAAGTAAGTCTCAACACACTTCAAAGAATGAAAATCATAACGGATATCATATTTGAACTTAGTAAAATTAAACTAAAACTCAAAAACAAAAATTTGAAAAAAAACAGATATTTGAATTTTAGATATTGAATTTCTACATAATGCATGAGACATAAACTAAATCAAAATAAAATTAAAATATTTTTAACTGAATAATACTGTACAAACTATCAAAATCCATGGAATGGATATTAATAACCTTAAATGAATCTATTAGAAAACAAAAGCTGAAAGTCAATGATATAAGTGTCCATTTCAAAATGGGAAAGGAAAACAGAAAACTAAAGCCAAAGACAGTAGAAAAAAAAGAACTGAAATAATCAATTATAGAATAAATATACAAGAACTAGAACCAAAAGCCAAAAGTGGCTCTTTTTGGAAACTAGTAAAATTAAAAGTTTCATATCAAGGTGAATAAAAAGAAATAAGTCAGAAATAATAAAATCAGGGTTTAAAAAAATGTGACTTTACTATACTTATTATGAGCATTAAAGTATAGAAAATGTAAGAAAAATATGTCATTAAAAATTTAGATCAATTAGATACTTTCCCTAAAAATACAGCCCATCATAACTGACACAAAAAGAAAGAAAATCTGAGGTGACCTATCAATTTGAAAAAATTGAATCTATAATGAGAAAAAAAAGAACTTTCCATAAGGAAAACTCCCTTTGGCTTCACTGATGAATTCTTTTAAACATTAAAAGTATAAATTAAATATTTTGAAATTAAAGCCTCATATTTTATGAGGCTAATAAAATCTTGGTACTACATACCTGAAAAAGATATTTCAAGGAAAGAAAGTCATGAGCTCATGAAATCCTTTGAAAATAAATTTTAAGATTGTGAACACAATACCAACAGAACAAATCTAGTGATATGTGTAAGAAGAATAATCCATTACTACCAATTATGGGCTTACTGCAGGAATATAAATTTGGCTTAATGAACAAAATTCAATCAATGTAATTCACTATATTAATAGAAAAAATGCACAGAATTTATATGATCTTTCAATAAATGCAGGAAAAGCATTTACTATAATTCAGCATCCACTAATAAATACATTCTTAGCACAGTAGGAATAGAAGGGCTCTCCCTCAATCGGAAAAATACCATCAACAACAACAACAAAATTTACTAATTCTCATAGGCTTTCCCCCAAATCAGGAATAAGTAAATAATTCCTTCCAATGGCCATATCAATTCAGCTTTGTGCTGGAGCAAGTACAATAAAGTAGTAAAAAGAAATAAAAGGCATACAATTTAGAAAGGATGCAATAAAGCCTACTGTTATCTACAGAGGGCATAATTTTATAAGTAAAAGGGTAGAAGAATCAGAAGATAAACTAATAATCTTACTAAATGAATTTATCACATTTGGGCATGAAGTAATACATAAAATATAGTAAATCAACATACAAAACATATAGAGAGAAATAAATTTTGTTTCTATAAATCACCCACAACTAGAAAATGCAATGTAAAAAGAAAACATTTATAGTAGCATAAAAGTATTGAAAATCTAGGAAAGATTTAGTGAGAGATACATACAACTTCTACAAAAAATCATAAAATATCATGAGAATGACTGAAAAACAAATGAATGGAGGATAAAACCATATTCATAGAAGAATAACTATTATAAGGATGTCAATTCTCCCTAAACTTGTATAGTTGAAATGCACTCCTATCAAAATCTCATCATTTTTTGTTGAAGACTAACAAATCTCCCATCATTATGAGCTTGAGATAGATAAGCATGTCCTGAAAAGGTTCTCTTAAAAATATTAAACATAAAGGAAAAGTTTGATCAGCTAAACAACCCTTTATGCTCAAAAGAGCATAAAGAGCCACAAAGTAAGAGTGGACATTTCCAATTCATTTAATTGTAAAAGGTCAATTTGTATCATTATCCCTTGTTTTTTTTTTTTGTTTTTTTTTTTAATTTTTTTTTTCAACGTTTATTTATTTTTGGGACAGAGAGAGACAGAGCATGAACGGGGGAGGGGCAGAGAGAGAGGGAGACACAGAATCGGAAACAGGCTCCAGGCTCTGAGCCATCAGCCCAGAGCCTGACGCGGGGCTCGAACTCCCGGACCACGAGATCGTGACCTGGCTGAAGTCGGACGCTTAACCGACTGCGCCACCCAGGCGCCCCTCATTATTCCTTGTTGTTAATGAGGTCTCTTGTTGCTTCTGTTTTTGTTGTTGCTTGTAATATATATTTTATTGAACTATCACGTCTTAAAATATGCAAATGAACAAACTGTAAATATATCACAAGACAAATTGTACATGCCCTTGTAACTACTACTCAGACTCAAATCCCAGAAGCTCTATTCACATTTCCTCTCTACCACTATGCCCCTGCAACCAAAAAGATTTGTAATACCAGAGAATAATTTTACCTGTTTTTAACTTGATTAAAATGGAATCAAGAGGCATGTGTTATATTTTGTCTTACTTCTTTCACTCACCATTATGTTTGCAAGTTCATTCATATTGTATGTGTAACTATATCTATATAATTTTCATTACTGTATGGTATTCCAATGCATAATTAGGTTATCATTTACCTTCTCTATTATTGATGGATATTTTGGTTGGTTCTAATTCAGGGTTATTATAAAGCAGGCTTCTATTAACATTCTTGTATATACCTTTTGACAGACATACATATGGGTTTCTGTCAGTTACATATCTAAGAGTGAAATTGCAATCATAGAATATGCATATATATAACCACCATTACCACATAATTTCCCAAGAGTTCTCCCAAATGCTTGTTGCAGTACCAGTTTTTACTCTTACCAGCAGGTGTGAATGTCTCAGTTGTTTTACATGTTCACCAACACTTGGTACTGTCAGTCTTTTTTCATGTTAGATGTCCATTGGGTCAGGTGTAATACATTTTTATCTGTTTATTGGCTATTTGAAAATGGAAGAGGATATTAAGAAAAAGAACTCAATATAGGTAAATCATAGTACCTACTTACACTTTGGCACTTCTACTTTGACACTCATTCTGCTCACATAAATCCCTGGAAGAGTTAGCGTCTGAGAGTGTCTTAGATGGAGACTGAAAACAATAGAATGACCTTCTGGATAACAGGGTGGACTACATTAACTATGTTTTCACCTAAGCTAGTGACGGAAGGAAAATCTTTCTGTTGAGGCATAGATACATTATAATTATAAAAAGGCCATTCTCTGCTATAAGCATACTGATTTGTACTTTATAGTAATTTTTATTTAACGAACATATGTAGATCTGCTACTTATTACTATATATTTAACTTTACTGAATAATTTAAAACCATATTTCACTTGCCACCACTGAATATAGCCGCAATAACTAAGCAAAGAAGTGGAAAGAAGGACTATTTGCATCTTTTTCAAGTATTACTAATTTTCTGCTTGTCCCAGATTATGACATTCAGATGAAGTTTGACAATATTGTATAATAACTTTTTGAAAAAAAGAACAGATTTATTAATACTCAAGAATGTATCTTTGTCGCCCACTTGGCTATATAAAATGTATCTCACTTTTCTTCGATCATAAGACACTGAATTATCCAAATCCCTGCTAAAAGTCTGGTGTGGTATAAAATACTGTTTTTGAAAGAAAATAGCCTATTTTTTAAATAATCAGTCTATTTGTATTGAAATTATTCTCTTCAAACAAAAATACTGTTATGAAGGTAAGGTCACACATTTTAGAATTAAAACACCTAATTCAAATCCCAGCTTCAATGCCTTTTAACCTTTGGCAAGTTTTCAACCTCTTTGTGCTTCAGTTTTGACATATGTAAGATTGAGATACTTTTCTCTATCTCATAGGATTATTTTAATGAACATGAATGTACTTGGCACAGAGCTTACAACATAAATGCACAATAGATGTTCACTAAAAATTAGATGGTTTTCAGTAGAGGGAAGCTTAATAAAATTCTCCCCAAATTATCTCTGTTATCCAAAAACAAAGACTTCTAACACTGGGTATTTTTAAATTTTCATTAGAGAATCTACTCTTTACTGAGGAGATAAAACTTGACCTGTAATCAGTGATCGGTAAACATTTCCTAGTATTAGAGCTTACACCGGGTAAGGTGAGATGACATACTTTTAGACAGCATGTCAGATAAAGTTCTTTTTTATTTTAACTCAATGTGAGAAAAAAAAAAAAAAAAAGAATGTCGACCTGGCTCCTCTAGACAAGAACAATGGCATAAATGCCTGCAGCTGTTCCAAATTCACATCCCATGGATTCGGGGAGAACTCCCACGAAAATGAGAACTGTGTGGTGCATTTTAATAAGTGAATATGTAAAGAGTGTATTAATTAATTAATTGTTCATTTGACTAAGTAATATTCATACCCCAGTGAATGGATATGAAAGTGAATTACATGCAAATTAATGTAAATAGTTGCACATTGACGAAGAGAGGATACTCTTTGAAGCAACTATTAGTATTGTTAAGTTTTTAATTATATGCTGAAACTAAATGTTTCTGTCAGAATGGAACTTTGAAAATATAGAAAGGAAATAATGTGATACACAAAAATATGTTTAGTGAAATGGGTTAGGACATATCTGTTCTGTGGAAGATGGCGGACAATTAACAAAGATGGAGAAAGTAATCACAGTAGGAGGAGCAGGGTAGAGGTGAGAAGATCATGAGTTTCATTTTGAAAACGTTAAATTTGATGTGCGGAAGGATCATCCATCAGGAAATGTGCTGTGGTGTAGTTAAATTTAGAGCAACAACAAACAAAAAGTGTTTGAAGATAGAGTCACCTAAGATGATACAACGTTTATTACACGGAAGCCTTGTCAAAATAAGCCCACAATGTCTTGTCTCACAGTTTGTCGTTCCCCACCTCATAATTTTGCACGCCTTGGCCATCTTTTCCTTTTAATGCCTGAGTTTATTGGTTTTTCTTCTTTTCCTTTCTTTTTTTCTTTCCTTTTCTTTCTTTTTTTTTTTTGGTCAAATAATACTTCATAATAACTGAACCTGCTATATTAGGGTCGTACATTTCTAATTTGAAAAGACACGAAATAGACATTTGTCATTACAAATTCTTACTTCCTTTACTTAAAAAAGTGTAAGTTCCATAGTTTAAATTTTAAACCAACAACCTTGACACTTTTAATTGTTAAAGTGGGTGTTTCTTTTAATTCTGTTCTCCATTAAAACTAAGAGAAGGATCCAGTGTATAATTTCATACGGATACTTTGTTCTTGCATCTCTTCTTACAACAGAGTATTTTCTCCACACGTTTAATTTCATTACAGTTACTTTAAAAAATGAAAATGGATATTGAAATTTCTGATGGTCAAAGATTAAAAGGGCACTTATAGAACACCTAAGTCTATGCCAGTTATTATAAGTGAGTGCTATTTATAATTTCATGCATTTTGCTTAGTTACTGAAATGTGTGTAGACACTATAAGTAGACCATTGAGGAAACTATGTTTTTCAACAAAACTGTGTCTTTTTCTCAGGGCTTCCCTATACCACATCTCTGAATGACACTATAGTCTAGAAGTGTCATGGGAAAGAACCTAGATGCAGAAGTAGAAATTGCCTGGACTAATCATGGAAATATGAGATTACCTGATCTCTCTCACCAACTCACAGTCCCCAGTACAGGGTATGCACAGGACTGAAGCAAATTCTCTGCCATTCCAGACATAGGCTAGAGTAAGAGGGAGTGATTGGTTCTGAAAAAGGAAAAGATACAGAGGCTAATATGTGGTATGGGCCTTGGTCCTGTTGGCTAAAAATGAACTAGAAAGGAAGTCTTTGAACTACTTCCCTGGGTAATAGCATTCAGATGATTGCACTATACTGGAGTTTTTGCTTGAATTCTTATTCATTAATTCATTATTTCAGCATGTATTTATTAAAGATAATACTTCGGTGTGCAGAAATAATCTACACATGTTTTGCCATATGATCATTCGTTTTGTGGAAAATACAAAACTATGTACTGTGGCTTGAATTCTTTTAATCTGTTTTCAAGAATTTGTGCATACATTCATATTAAGTGAAGATTTATAGAGTAACTATTATGTGTTAGGCACTATGACGGGTGCTGGTGAAAATGTTCTGATGCCATTCCTTCAATACTTCCTTCCCCCTGCACATGCTGGGATAGTTCAATTCAGGAAAACTAATATAATTTCTCTAACTCATCTCTGTAAACTATCTTGTAAATGTTAAATTCATTTTAGTTCTTTTAAATGAATTCCCTTTAAATTCATGCATAAACTCATCTTTATTTTATGAATTTTGAAAAAATTCTTGAAACTTCTGCATTAAGTCATGACTGCTGCTGGTCTATATGACCTAGACTGTGAGCAGTGAAGCTCTTAGGATCCTGTCATCTCAAACTCTTCCTTGTTGTTGCCATTGTTATTATTACAATAATATTGCACTAATATATTATTTATAAATTATGAAATTTATGGCCATTGGTCAAATCTGAGTTGTTTGTTATATCTAGATCTATCCTACAGAATTTAAAGTGGAATGGAGAGATATTGAAAAAGTTTTAGCTGTTTTGTTGTTAAAGGTGTCACTTTAGGATAAAGATGAAGAAATTAAATTATTAAATCTAAAAAGGTTTAATAATACAAATGAACTTAGTGTGTAATAAATTTGTTTTTACTTGATAAAGCAAATTGAATGAGATCTCAAATAGAAAGTGGAATGTAGATGCGGCCTCAGGGCTATTTGTTTGCAGGAGAATATCAGGACATGTTACTGGAAAAATTTTTGGTTCACTTATAATGTCTATCAACATTATAACTAGTGGTGTACTGAAGAAATCATTGAGGTTTTGATGAAAAAATAATGGATGTCATGAATGTTATGGCCCTGACTTGTCAACAGTCACAGACTATACAACGTGGGAAGTCTTATATTTCAATCTACACCTCAAGCTAAAGATGCTTTAAACAGCATCACGAACTGAATTCACAAGCTAAGGGTGGCCAAACCCTACAATATCACATATATCGAACTTCCGCATTTTGATTTTTGCCAATTAAACTCTCTTATTTTCTTTCCAAATTGAAAGTAAAAAATTCTCATTTTCCAGGCTTTAACTTCTTTGGACTCTTACATACAAATTTCAAACCTTGCCTTTGCCCCCATTCTGCTTGTCTTACCTTCCCCTGGTCTATCATTACTCATTTTATGCTACATGTCCACATGCTCTTTCTGCTATAATTCTGTTATTCATCACTGTCCTGATAATCCTCTATTTCAACCATGACTTCTGCACTTGTTCTAAGTCTTAACTGACCCCTCCCTCACTGTCTCTTTGCACCACAGTGCCTTAGGCCCAAACAAACTAACCTACTGAAACCTCTTCCAGACTCTAACCAGCGACTAAATAACCTCCTGTCTTCCAGTTATCAAGTTATTACTTATTTAGATAAATAATAATTGTTATGTCCACCTTTATATATCTTCTCTGAACTCACGGTCTGACATTGATATCTTCATTATATGGATTTATCAATCCTCCTAAATCTCAACTTAATTTTAATTCTGTTCATCTTTCCTTTTTCTCCTTTCCTTGTTCACAATAGAAATTGACGCTCCAGTTTTAATTCCTCCATTTTTTGTCACCAAGTATAACTAAGAGCGTGTGTTTTGAACCAAGTAATATGCACCACGGAGAAACTAGAGATGCATATGATGCAGTACCTGTCCTAAGAATAACCCAGTTTCCATAGGAATAGAAAACAATTATAGAAACATACAATCAATATTCAAATATTTAGTTCTGTGTGACTGGCTACATATATTGTACAAGAACAGCTTTCCATGCAGTATCAAATTCCCAATCCAAACACACATCTTAGAACATTAATGCTTTTTATGTTACAGAAAATTGGGCTGGGTTTTACGTGTGTGCATGCACACACACACACACACACACACACACACACTCAAGAAACGGGAGAGAGAAACTAGAATCAGACAGAACTGAATTCCAATTCTGATTCCAATATGTAATCTCTGTGACTTCAATCAACATATTTCAAAGAGCTAAAACTAGTGGGGCCACCAATTCCAACCACATAGAATTAATATAAAAATTAATGGATATAACACCTGTTGATATCTCCATGGGCCTGACTCCCAGTAAACAGTCAATAAATATTTGCCAGCTGAGTGGTTATCAACCACTTATTACTAGTGTATAATCTTACCATATCATTTAAATCTCTTAAGCACTAAAGGTAACCCTGGGATAAAAATAGGACTGACCTCATAGAATGCTGTTAGGGCTACATGAGGAAATCCAAATAAGAGAACAATGCCTGGTATCTAAAAGAAATACTCTGTAAACATCAATTATAATTATTATTAGATTATGATAATTTTTCCTTATTTTACTTCACCCATAATTAAAATCTAAATTCTATCACTTTTATAAAATAGATACATTAAATTTGAAATAAGAGCTCATTTTTTAATGCTCTTAAAATGAAAAAAATGCTTCAGTAATAGATACATCCTGTTTTCATGAGTTCTTTGCTACTGCACACAGTCTTCTGGGATTTGATATCACCCAATATGCTCATATAGCTCAGAGACTCAACATAAGTACAATGAGTTTAGGTGTCCTTAAACTTCCCTTATGCATATCGATCTTTTTTTTTTTCTTTCTGACTCCATCCTGAACAAATAGAAAGCACTTTAGAGCACTTTAATTCATCTTATATTGTAATATGGGCTTAGTGACGCTTATGAAACTACAGAGGAAAAAAGAAAAAGGAGGAGAATAAGAAAGGAGAAAATCCAGATAAAGGGAGGAGGCACAGGATCAGCACAGTCTCTGAAGATATATGCATGGTGACATTTGATAACTGCTGCTCTTATAAATCTCCCAAGGATCCCATAACTCAATGTCCCTGAACTTAAAATCATCTTGTTTACCCTTCTCATTACACACTGAGGCACAATTAAGTAATGACAAAACAGTCTGGCCTGTCTCTCTCTCAGTGTGGTAGGCACCAAATGAAAATGTTTCGTTAATGATAAGCAGACGAAGTAGGGCTCACCAAGCATTTTGAGTATAAAAACTCTTATATCAGGCAAAGAATGTCAAAAGCATTTAATAGTAGTTATACTTAAGTCATTATACTTAAGAGAAATTATATTTTAGTTTCTGTTGATTAAGAAAATAATTATAATTTCAATTTAATTGTGCTAAAATGTTTAAATGCAGTTACAGTTTTTTTTTTTTTATTACAGCATCATTCTTCATTCATCTGAAAAATACATGCGTTATGGAATCATAACATACTGTGTTGGCATTACCAGCTCCTCGAACATTGTTGGATGAATGAATGTATATATAATTCACGTTTTCTTTATTCATTCACCCATCAATGGACAGTTAAATGTCTTCTACCTCTTGGCTATTGAGAATAAATGCTGCAAATATTGAGAATAATCCTGCAATAAAAATGTGAGCACAAATATCTCTTCTAGATTTTGTGCTTTATTCCACCATGGTCAGAAAAGATACTAGGTATGATTTCAATCTCATATTTGTTAAGACATGCTTTGTGGACTAACACGTGCTCTCTCCTGGAGAATGTTCCAAATTGTGTTTGAGAGGAATATGTGATCTGCTATGTCAGGGAAATTGTTTGTATATGTCTGTTAGGTGCGTTTGATCTATGGTGTTGTTCAAGTCTTCTGCTTTATTATTTGATCTTCTCTATGGATGTTCTATTCATGTTCTACTTCTATTGAAATGAGGTACTGAAATACCCTATTATGTTGCTATCTATTTCTCCTTTTATTTCTGTCATTGTTTGCTTTCATATATTTTTATTTTTGATATTGGGTTTATACATATTTATAATTGTTACATATTCCTGTTGAATTCACCCTTTTATCATTATACGTCCTTTGTCTTCAGTTTTTGACTGAAAGCCCCTTGTCTGATATAAGTATGGCTACACAGGATCTCTTGGTTAACATTTGCATGTAATATCTTTTCCCATCCTTTACTTTCATTTCTATGTGTATCTGTGAATATAAATTGAGTCTTTTGTAGACATCTTGTTTTTTTCCTAATCCATTCAGCTAGTCTTTCTGTTGGGAGTTTAATCCATTTATATTTAAAGTAACTGCTATAGGGAAGGACTTACTACTACTATTTTATGATTATTTTTTTCTGTCTTATAGGGTTTATTTATCTGTTTTCTCTCTTTCTGACTTCCTTTTTGATTTGTTGATTTTTTTTGGTAGTGATATATTGTGATTCCTTTTTGTTTTTCTTTTATGTATCTTCTTTAGGTATTTTCTTTGCAATTACTATAAAGCTTACACAAAACAGCTTATGGTTATTAAAGTCCATCTTAAGCTGATAATGGCTTCAACTGCCTGCAAAAACTCTATATTTTTACTTCTCCCCTCCGACACACACTTTCTGCTGTTGATATTACACATCTTTTTTACATCATGTATCCATTATCATATTTTGTAGTTATATTTATTATTATTTTTATCTTTTAACTTAGAATTAATATGATTTACAATCTACTACTGCAGTATTGAATTATTCATTTTGCCTACTTATATATCTTTTCTAGTGAGTTTTATGTTTATACATACTTTTGTGATGTTGTCTAATGCTCTTTCAACTTGTAGAACTTCTCTTAGCATTTCTTGTAAGGTGTGTCTAGTGGTGAAGATCTCCCTCAGTCTTTGGTTCTCTGGGAGTCTTTATCTCTCCTTCATTTTTGGAGAACAGTTTTGCCAGGTATAACATTTTTTCTTGGTAGTTTTTATCTTTCTATACTTTGAATACATTATCACACTCTTCTGGACTGCAAGATTTCTCCTGAGCAATCCACTGATGGTCTTATGGGGGCTTTCTTCTACATGATGAGTTACTTTTCTCTTGATCCTTTTGAAATTCTTTGCCTTTGACTTGACAGTTTAATGTTTCTTAGTGTTATCTTCTCTGGGTTCTCCTATTTAAAATCCTTTAGGCATAATGAATATGGACGTTCATTTTCTTCCCCAGAGGAAAGTGAAGTTTGGGAAGTTTGAAGCTATCATTTTTTTTTTTTAAATTAGCTTTCTGCCTGTCTCTTTCTCTGCTCCCTCCAGGATTTCCATTTTCATATACTGATCTGTCTGATGGTGCCCCATAAATCCCTTAGGCTTTCTTTACTCTTTTTCATTATTCTTTCTTTTTGCTCTTCTGATTAGATAATTTCAAATGACCTGTCTTCAAGTTCACTAGCGTTTTCTTCTGCTTGATTGAGTTCATTACTGAACACCTCTAACAATTTTTAATTAAATTATTGTTTCTTCATCTCTGGAATTTGTTTGGTTCTTTTAAAAGTTTAACCCTTTTTTTATATTATCATTTTTTATGCATGGTTTTCCTGTGCTCATTGAGCATCTTTCTGATGGTTACTTTGAATTCTTTTTCTGATAAATCATATGCCTCTGGTTCCTTAAGGTCAGTTTCTGGAAATTTATTTAAAACCCTTGGTTGGACCAAGTTTCCATGTATCTTCATGTCTTGTAAATTTGTGTTGGCATCCACACATTAAAACAAACCAAAACCAAAACCAAACAAAAAACAATCCATCTCATCCAATCTTTATGGACTGGCTCTGTACAGGAAATGGCCTTCACCCATCAGTCAAACTGGAGACTCTGGGGACCTCTTAAACCTTGCATATGTATGAGTCTTCTCTGGACTTTGTGTGTAAATTCCTGATTAGAAATAGTTGCCTCCCTCCCCCCCATCCAACCCGCTTTTATTTCAGGTGACTGGAATCTCTTATTCTTTCTGGTGCCTATCTATGGTACTCTGGGTATTTTGGAGCAGTAGCAGGCTGACACCTCTCTTTTGTTCTCAGTGATCCCTAGGCATCTAGAGTATGTGGGGCTCCATCAGTGCTCTTAGACAAGTGAGGCAAAAACTAGTGCCTCTAGCAGTCCCCAGAGAATCTGGAACTTTATACACATGCCCCAACTCTTTCTTTCCTCAGGGAGAAACTGGGTGCTTGAAATTTTCTCCTGCTCATTCCACACTAAACCACGGGGAGGGACTCTGGTGAGTAAGTGGATGCTAGTCCAAACATTGTCTATTTTTTCAGTGGCCCTCAACCTGGTGCCATTTCCTGTCCGTGCTTAGATTTAGGCAAGACAGAAACATGTCCCTTGCTCCTGAAGGAGCAGGCTCCTGAAGTATGAATGTTAGACATATATTTTAGTCTCCTTTTTTCTCCCAAAGAAAAGTCTTGAACAAGAAATTTATTTTCCAATTGCTCTGTGGCATACTGTGAAGATGGGCTATGGTCAGTGAGTGCCACAAATTTTCCTATCAGTATTGATGTGACTCATTTCATGATTGTCTGGGATGCAGGAGTCTTTTAACAGGTCTCTGAATTTCTCACAAAGGGAATTGGTCCATGTGTTGTTGTTGAGTTGGTATGTCTGTAGGATGAAGAAGGAGGGTCTGGGGCTTTCTATTTTACAACCTGCTGATGTCACCATACAGTTAATCATTCATATCAAATTCTCCTCACATTTTTAGTAAGTAGCAACACTCGGCAAAAAAATTTAATAACCAATGTTTTCTTTCTATGTTAAAAATCTTAAGATGTCATAAGATTATCACTGTAATGAAATCTGACCTTTAATAAGCAGCTAGTACCCTTTGTATCTTCCAAGACTCCACATGTTGTCATTTCATGTTCTTTCTTCTTTATTCTATTTTACCTTCCCAAGTTCTCCAATATATCAGGCTTTTGTGTACTATACTGGCACCTTCTTGTTCCTACCCAGGGTCTGACCATATTCTGCTGTTCTTTTTTCTTGTCTGCCCTCTCTCCTCCTACCTCTGTTTCCTTTCTTGTACTTTAATTTTCTTCTCTGCCCTGATAATCACCCAGGTATAATCTGATCCAGACTGTAATGAAAACCAAGATTCACAGTTATAATGACAATGAAAGAGCATGAAAACTTATCCCCATTGAACAAATGAGCATGTTTGTAGTATCTTTTTGAGGAACTGACTTTATTTAAGATGCCTAAATAGTTGAACTTTTAAACTAGGTAATCCTTTCTCAGGTAATTTTGACTAGGCCAAGGAAATATAGTGTCAGTTATGATGTTTGTTAGGAGAGAATAGCTTAAAGCACAAGGACACTTATTATTTAACAAGGATCCAGACAAATTCTGTCTCAGGGTTGGGCCAACACTTTGTAAAGTAAAAAGGACCCAGTGTCTTTCTATTCTTCCACTCTACCATTTCAGCATATGGCTTTTATCCTAAACTTAGTCATCGGATAATTATAAAATACCTATCTCAAATCTTGGTATCATATTCTCTTATAACTGCAGCCAAGCCAGAAAGAGAAGAGCATTAAAAAAGGGATCATCTCCTGGTGCTGCTTTTGCTTTTTGTTAGAGAGGAAAACCTTTAATACAATCTCCAAAATTTAAATCCCATTAGCTAAAAGTTATTGTCATGTCCACCTCCATACCTATCATCAGGAAAGGGAAACAGGATTTATATGGTTACTTTAGAAAACTCATGACTCATCACCAAAACTGAGTGTACTGCTACTTGAACAAAGTTGGGATGCCTATCTATAGTAAGGAAAAATGGGGAATGACATGAGTAGTTATCTACCCAAGTCCACCTCAGTGTCATTTCCAGACATGTATTGCTTTGAGGGGTCAAAATTTCTCCATTCACATTAGAAGCAAACTTTATAATCAAGATAGAACTGCAGGAACTGAGAACTTCTTACAACATGTCATATTCATCTTCCATCCTCAGTACTGGCATAGGAATTTATGATCAAATGATGGACATTTAGCATAGACATACCTGTAAAGACAGGTATTTCTCTGTGTCAGGGATTAATTTAACATGTTGTTGTTGTTGTTGTTGTTTGTTGTTCTTGTTGTTAAGTACTTATAGAGAGAACTTGTACTAAAAGGAGATAAGATAACCATGGTTTCTACTCTCACAGTACTCATGGGCCAGGTGATATCATTGAACAAATAATAACAATAAAATAAAGTAGGTGTTGTTGTGGTACACAGTTCAGCATGCTGTGTGAGTACACATCCCAGTACCTTGGGGGATTACCAAAGCTTCCCACAGGGGCACCTGGGTGGCTCAGTCAGTAAAGTGTCCAACTTCAGCTCAGGTCATGATCTCACTGTCCGTGAGTTCAAGCCCCACGTCGGGCTCTGTGCTGACAGCTCAGAGCCTGGAGCCTGCTTCAGATTCTGTGTCTCCCTCTCTCTCTGCCCCTCCCCCACTCATGCCATGTCTCTGTCTCTCAAAAATAAATAAACATTTAAAAAAAAGCTTCTCAGAGTAAGTTATATTCAATTTGAGACCTAAGGAAGAAATAGGAGTTGGCCAAGCAGCTCTACATCAAGAACGTTGTATGTGCAAAGGCTTAACATCAGGGGAAAATGGTGCATTCAAGGATCTGAGGGAAACCAGATAAAGCTGGATGGAAGAGTTGGAAAGGAAAGTCATAAAAGATGGGACTAGATCGTGAAGGGCTTTCAAAAATAACAAGGCACTTGTAATTGGTCCCCACCTACAAAAGAAAGGGACAGGCAACACATAGGCCTTGAATTAAATGAACCACTGAGCCAAATGAAGATTGTAGGAATAGGAAAAAAAAATGGTCCATCTTTTCTATCAATATTTAGACAATATGTCTTTTCCAGAAACAAGCAGGGTATTACTTGCAGGCATTTTAGCAGTGATATGAATTATAATCACTTGCAAGATACTCGTGAAATTGAAGGCCCAGGATATTCATAGTTTGAAATTTAAAATACCTTCAAAATTTTTATTTATTTTTATGACTTCCTGATAAAATTCTATAAAATAAAATAGATAATAATATTCTTAAGAAGTAAAAAAACAATGTCAATCAATGTTAAAGAGGTCTCTCAAATGCAGAAGAATGTGGCAAAATCAGGTTTTACCAGTCAAGGTCTTTATGTTGTAAATAAAGGAAACCAATTCTAGCATATGAAAAGAAGTAGAGATGTGTTGTAAGAATGCAAGCATGTCATACAGAATCCAGAGACATGTTCATATCTGGCCACCAAGAGGGACTGTATTCAGAAAATGGAAAACCATCAGGGCTATCTCTGCATATCTTATTCTCTACCCAGTTCTTACTTAACTATTTTATTCTTCTCTTTGTTCTCTCTGTGGACTGGGTTTTTCAGATCCCCCCTGCAACAACGGAATATGAGTACCTGTCTTATTCTAATATAACTGATGTCAGAGACAAGCTACAGCTTCTCAGTTCATATGATAAATTTTAAGAAGAAACCATCTGAGTGGCCCCATGGCAGATGTTCACCCCTGGTCTATTCAGTGAAGATCAGAACTACAGGGCTACAGAGTTGATATCTGCTGGCCATCCAGGGCCTACAGTTTTGGGGAAGAAGTCCCCCCAAAATATGTCATTTTGAGCTAGGAATTAAACAAAACAAAATTATATTATAGCATTAACAGACTAAAGACTTCTCATATTCTAATAACTGTTTTATTAATTACATTAATAATTTAAATTATGTAGCCATACTATACCTATGATAATACCTGCCTACGATACAACATATTTCTAATAATCCTCTGTATCTATGTATGTTACTTGTTAAAATAAGAGAAGCTATCCTGAGTTAGATAGTTTTGAAAGTTGCCATGCTGAAAGATAAACCAAAGGACATTTGTGGGAGAACTGCTACATTCAATAAGGTATTCTATAATCTTTCTCTAAGTCAATTTTCTTGATCACTAAACCTTTTTCACTGGCAGTTAAATAACATGATGAAGTATCCTTTATTATCTGACTCATTAGTACATAAATTCAGGTAGCCTAGAGATTAAATCATTATCTCATGAAGCATGCCAATGACATATTGAAGAATATAATTGTTTAGAACTCCCTGAGGGGGGGCTCTACTGTAATAGATTTAGAAAACAGTCTGATGTATGTTATGATTATGTTAGCACAGCACAAAACTTAATATGCAAAGAGTTAACTTCAAAAATACATCTATAATAAAAGAATCATGGTGAGTAACATAAAAACAATTTTTCAATTTGCAAATATTTTTCAGTACTTCACATCTTTTTGCTGAGACATGCTTCAGTAGCAGTACCTGTTTTGGGGCTTTGAGTCAAGGCCCAAAAGACATGATTAAAATGACGTGTAATTCAACATAGTCTTGTATTCTAAGTACGCTGCTTAGCTCATTGAGGACCCTAGCAAGTAATGCTTTTGCACAAATGACAATTTAATGCATGATTCTTTCATTTACGTAGTTCATCTAAGTCTGATGTTGATTAAAACACAGCTCATCACTGAGTCCATCTAAAAACACCTATACATATTTATCACGGCTGAATTCCATTGCAGATTTAATCTGGAGGTCCTGAAAGGCACATCACAGCAGAAAATGGCAAGACTGCTACCAGCTTAAAATGTGAGGTGCAACTTCATCCATATGAATCAGAGCAGAAATCAAGAGATGACATGGATAACACCCTGGAATAACCTTACTGTTTCCATCAAAATACATATCTCTGCAGGATCAGTTCTATCAACAATGAGGCAAATTTATGAGTAATACATTCTTAAATGGGGGGTGTTAAACAAAAAATAGCTCTTGTTAAAGAGATTGAATGTCACCTCATTAAGGTAGCAGTCCATGGTTGTTCACAGGTTTTCCAAATATAAATCTTAAGCCATATCCCAAGATAATGCCATTAAAGCTCACCTAGATCCAAGGAAGATACATTAAAACAAGAAAGGGTAGCATGATTTTAAAAGCTGTATTTGTTCTAAGATCACACAGATTACAAACTATTGCTTTTAATACCTGGAGTTATAGCATATTTTTTAAATGAATACAGAGAGACATTCAGCAATAGTTTATTGCATGCTCTCTCTTAATAGTAGATACTTTTAGAGGATAGAAAAAAAAAGTGAGTTGTGCTATTTTACTGTTACAAGAAACTTGATAGGTTACCTGGTCTGACCTCCACTCAAGACAAAAATCTTTAGTCCAAGAGCCCTATTACAGTGACTTGTTTAAACATTTTAAGTGTTTAGGAAATGATGTCATCATTTCAAACTATTCTATCAATATCATCAATTCTTATATGTTCTTCTCTATTGTAAGCTAAAATTTTCTCCCTTTTGTCCTACTACAATTCCACAAGAGTATTAATATGGTCCTTGTTTCCTACATCTCATAATCTAATAAGACTTTTAGGTTTATTTCAAATGTCAAGTTTATTTTTTAAATTTTTTTAATGTTTATTTATTTTTGAGAGAGACAGAGACAGAATGTGAGTGGATTAGGGGCAGAGAGAGAGACAGACACAGAAGCAGAAGCAGGCTCCGGGCTCTGAGCTGTCAGCACAGAGCCTGACGTGGGGCTCGAACTCACAAGCTGTGAGATCATGACCTGAGCCGAAGTCAGACACTCAACAGACTGAGCCATCCAGGCACCCGCAAATGTCAAGTTTAAAAGAAATCACCTGCATATGTTTTAGACTTGATATGGAAAACATTAGACAGAGGGAGAGAGAGAGAGAGAGAGAGAGAGAGAGAACCATTAAATTCATGGAAAATCAAATCCTTAACTTATTAATTTCTACATTTAACTGAGTTCAAGGCAAAGAAAACATTTTGTTTTATATATATTTCATTAAGAATGCCAACAAATGCTTTGAAATTGAGTGTTTTTATTTTACAGACTACGAGCACATCCTTGTAAAATCATCTGTCCCTATGTTATTAGTGAAATGTATTTATTTATTCACGAATGTAATTTGGAGAGAATTCGGAACTAATTTTCAACACTGCTATAAAATCTGGTAAGAGGACTTAATTCATAATCTAAAAATTTCTATATTTAATAGATTTTAAATTTAGTTAGAGAGAGAGAGAATGTGGAAGGGGCAGAGAGAGAAGAGAGAATCCCAAGTAGGCTCTGTGCTGCCAGTACAGAGCCTGATGCTGGGCTAGATCCATGAACTGTAAGATCATGAGCTGAACCTAAATCAAGAGTCTGACACTTAATCAACTAAGCCAGTCAGGTGCCACTACAAATTTCTATATTTAAATGCAAAGGTTATTTGACTTATGAGATACTTTGGAAGTTACCTTCGGTTCTCCCATTTTATAGAAAAGCAAACCAAGGCCAAGAAAGTGAAGCATATTATATACGATCACACATCCATTAGTTGTTAAAGACAGGAATACCATGAAATCTCCTGTCTTTTCAACCAGATTTTTTTTCTTACTGCATGACAAATCCTGAACTTGAAATATTATCCCAAGTCAATGATAATTCTCACACATACAAAATTTATTTTATAATAATCATTCAATTATTTTTGCCTTTTCTGATGTGATCTTTTTAAGAGGAATAGGTCATGTTAAAAGTTTCTGAAATTAATTAAATGATAAAATCTTTCTGACATAATAATGCATATAAAACCTTTCATGTTTTCAGTAAATGTTACATATCATATTTTTGCAGCCATTATTTTTAGTATAATTATGACGAGGCAAGGACATGAAACTTAACTCTCAGTTTGTTGCTATTTTAAAAACATCAGTGGCTTTGCAAATCCTGATAGGTAGATGTTACTTTTCAGCATATTCCTTGTGTTCATTTTTCTTTTAAAATATATCAAATGCTTATTAAATTCTTAATAGCTTCACAGAGTTTCCATAACCTCCAATTTCTGTTTGAAAATCTGTATTTTTTCCCACACTCTACCTTAGCTCATAAAATAAATATAAATAGGAGATTAAATATTTTTCTTTCAAAGATGAAGAAAATGTTCAGGTGTAACCTCAGTAAAGAGATCATTTCTTGTGTATAATTATCTTGCAATTTTACATAATTATAATTATTCATAGTGATTTTCTAATTTTCAAATTGTTTCAAATATTATGAATTCAAATATTTTCTTTATAAAAACTAATTGTTAATTTGTATAACTACACCCATCTTTGTATTAAAATGGTGTGAGCCATAACTTAGTCCTTACTACCATCAAAATATCTGTAATTTTCTTCAACCAATACATGGCCTTCTTTTAGCCTTATTAAGCACTTCTCAAAGTCTTTTTTTAATTTTTTTTTCAACGTTTTTTTTGGGACAGAGAGAGACAGAGCATGAACGGGGGAGGGGCAGAGAGAGAGGGAGATACAGAATCGAAAACAGGCTCCAGGCTCTGAGCCATCAGCCCAGAGCCTGACGCGGGGCTCGAACTCCCGGACCGCGAGATCGTGACCTGGCTGAAGTCGGACGCTTAACCGACTGCGCCACCCAGGCGCCCCTCAAAGTCTTTTTTTTAATGTTTATTTATTTTGAGAGAGTGAGTAAGCAGGGAGGGGCAGAAAGAGAAGAAGAGAAAGAGAATCCCAAGCAGGTTCTGCACTGACAGCGTGGAGCCAGATGAGGGGTTTGAACTCACAAACTGTGAGACCATGACCTGAACCGAAATCAAGAGTCCAGATGCTTAACCGATGGAGCCACCTAGGCAACACTCATATTGCTATATTTACTTAGCAAATATAAAAAGGCCATATTTTTTTAAAATTGAAAATGCAAATATAATAATAAGTATATGAGAAAATTCAGGCTAAGTAAACGACAACAGATGAACAATAGAGATGTGTTATACCAGGCAGCCAAAGCAAGGATAAGCACATGGATGAGAATACAAATGATGATATTTCTCCTACTTAAAAATCAAACATATGAACCAACCACCACCACCACTACCACCACCACCACCACCAACAACAAATCAAGAAATCACTCTTGAGGGTGTTCTGCTCTGCAAGCACCTCTTATTTCTTATTTTATTTTCTTTAATTGTAAAACTTACAGGAATTTTCTATATCAATACCTCTAATTTCTCTTCTATTCTCTCTTAAATCCACTCTACCTATCCTCCTCCTTACCCCATGATGCACCAAAAACATTCTCCTGAAGGTCATCAATGAAACTCATGGTTCATTCTCTTCTCCCATCTCATTTGACTTATCAGTAGCACTTAAAACAGCCAATTACTCTCTCCTTAAAATAGTTAAAGATCTTGGTTCCCCTGGATTTCTTCTTCACTGACCATTCTTCTCAGTCTCCTCTCAAAGTTTCCTTGTTTTTCTAACATTTTTTGGAATATTTCCTATCTCAGTCCTGACATGTTTTCTTTGCTTTATATTCACCTAGTGATCTCATCATCCAAGCTCGCCACTTTAAATACCAAGTGCCTGCTGATATTTCCCTAAAAATATCTTCAACTTGTACTTCTCTACCACATTCCATGCTCATACATTTAAGTACCTACTCGGGTTCTCCAGTTGGATAGCTAATACACATCTCAAACTCAAATATGTGAAGATAAAATTTTAGTATTTTTGATCAGAGCTCTCCCAAATCCAAACTTCCACTTGCTTATGACAACAACTTTGGTAACATTCTTAATTCTCTTTCTTTCTTTTTAAATCATTTTCTACCATCCATTTGTCAACAAATATTGTTGGCTCTGCCTTCAAAATATGTCCAGTATGATAATTCTCACTATCTCCATGTCCATTGCTCCCACCTTCGTTTAAGCTAACATGCTTTTTCCTATATCATTCCAAAAGCCTACAAAATATTTCTCTGCTACCACTCCTGGCCCTAGTCATAGCTCAGGTTTCCCTAGAAGATTCTAAGAAAAGAAATCAAACACATTTAGTTTATTTGGGACATATTCCCCAGAAAAACTGTTGAGAGATAAAGAGGTAGAGTTGGAAAGAGGAAAATTAATTAAAAATTATGACATGGAGTAAGATACCATGTATCTACTAGATATGTGGGGAGTTTAGGCTCCTACAGCCTTTATGAGAGAACGAAGAAAAAGCCTTTATGCAAAACATCATAGGAATTGAAAGTCAGGTTTGGGAGTTAAGCATTGAACAGACAAAAGTAGAGTCAATACAGCATCTGTTACATGTCCTCAAAGTATATTTTCAACCCAGCCACCGAGTGATCCTGGGAAAGGTAAATAAGATCCTTCACTTTTCTGCTCAAATTCTTCTAATGGATTCCTATCTTACCTGGAGAAAAAAAATCTTAGGTCTTTACAATGCCTTGTAAGTTCTTATCAGATATTCCATCTGTTTCCAAACTAACTCTCTTTTCCCTGCCACTAACTCCTTAGTCTTCCTCATATTACCCTTATAACCTGATTCAACATCAGGGCTTTTTACAACAGATGTGTCCTTTGTTGGTAATGTTCTTTCCTAGGATATCTTCATAGGTTCTCACTCGCTTTTGAAAATCTTTGCTCAAATGTTACTTTTCAGAGAGAACTTTTCTGGCCACCCAATCTTGAAGGGAGCCCATACCTTCCTATGTATTCCCTAAACTTTCTCCCATTTTCTTTATTTCCATAGAACTTAACTGCATCTAAAATTTTAATGTACATATTTTACTTATCACATTTGTTGATGTTCTCTCAACTCTCAAAAGAAATGAGTTCCACAAGGACAGCAACTATTTTGTCTAGCTCATTTCTCTACTCCCCACACTTCTAATACAACTGGGCACATAATAGATCCACCATGACATAAATAAAAACAAAACAAAAACCCTCAACCATGACTACAGTATTGAATACTATTGAATATCATTGTTTAATAAGAGAGATAGCCAATAATCAAGAAAAATGAAATATTTCTCAAGTGTGAACTATGCAGGTTATTTGTCAAAGGGTTTTTGTGTATACACACACACACACACACACACACACACACACGACAGGGAAAAATTCCATCCTTGAGAAAAATTTTATATTATACACTCATATAGATATTATCTTCATAAAGCTTAGGGCACATAGTTTATCTCTTTATAGAGGCAACTTTAAAAAAAACCTTTTTTAATGTTTATTTTTGACAGAGAGAGAGAGAGACAGAGACAGAGACAGAGAGACAGAGCATGAGCAGGGGAGGGGCAAAGAGAGAGAGGGAGACACAGAATATGAGGCAGGCTCCAGGCTCCAGGCTCTGAGCTGTCAGCACAGAGCCCAACGCAGGGCTCAAACTCACAGACCACGAGATCATGACCTGAGCTGAAGTTGGATGCTCAACTGACTGAGCACCCAGGCACCCCTTTATAGAGATGATTTTAGAGGAGGGTTTAGCATACCTTGATCTAATTATGTTGCTTTCCTAGTTCTGATTTTTTAAAAAAAATTTTATGTTTTATTTATTTTTGAGAGCAAGAGAGACAGAGCATGAGCAGGGGAGGGGAAGAAAGAGAAGAGGTAGACACAGAAACTGAAACAGGATCCAGGCTCTGAGTTGTTGGCACAGAGACTTATGTGGGGCTCAAACTCACAGACGGTGAGATCGTGACCTGAACCAAAGTCAGATGCTCAAGTGACTGAGCCACCCAGGTGCCCCTCCTGGTTCTGATTTTGACATACCACTAAAACCTGGAGAATTCTGAATAATAAAAGGTAACTATTCCTTCTAAACCAGTTGTTTTCACATTTTAAAGAAATTCAAATATATTTTAAGCAACTTTGATGTTTGAGTGTGTATAGGGATGTTGCCTTCCATACTATATTTCCTCACCATGTTTTTGACAGGGCCATAATCCAAAGAAAAAGTCAGTCTAGGAAGATGGATCAGCTCCCAAAGTTAGACATATATAAGGCAAAGATCATGAAGTCTAGGATTCAGATTGATTGTTCCTTTAATGAGGTCTATCACCTCCACAAAAAAGAGGTATCTTACTTATGAATATTCAATAACTATTTCCAGTGATATTTAATTTTGTGAAAAGGCAAAAAAGAATTAGCAAGAATTAATGGTAGAAAGAAAAGAAACCAATCTAAGTATCTAGTAGCTATCATTTCTTGCCTAAAAGCAAACATAGAAATGAAAAAGAAAATTATCCAGATTATCAAAGCTTTTCTTTAAAATTTAATTAATATGTTATTTGATTTGAAAAGTTTACTCTTCTTTCCAAATATGAGTGCCTATGGGCTTTCATATAACCTTGAACTCACCCCTGTTGTAATTGCAGGGACATTCAATTACTTTTTTAATTTTGTTTTATTTCAAGTTATTTTCTAATATTTGATTCTTAAAATTGCTTCTTGAATAAATTTATTATTTAGATATGTAGTCAAGAAACATTTTGAAATCAATGGAAACAGTAATCATATCGTAAATTTGAACAATATAAGCAGATGTTAGTAGGCGTTTCTAGCTTAATTTTTTAATACTTGCTAAAAAATGTGTTTGTGGTATGTGGATCTAAATAGTCTGCAAACCCTAGGTTCTACCCAAAATTTTCCCAAGGTATAGGATATTAACTTAAATTCTTGTTAGGTAGAAGGTGAAATGTAACTCTTAGACTTATGTAAATTCTGCCTAAACAGTGTATGTGCTGTATAGGGGTTTATTTATTCTCTTCAAAAATTAGTTTTGTGTGGCTTTTTCCTTGCTACTAATAAATCAGTGCAGCTAAAAAAGAAAAAGGATAATTTATGAATTATATCTATAATTAAAAAATGTATTTAGAAATGCACCAAAAAATCATCTCATTTTTTCCATTGTAAATTAGAATTGTGTCACTGAAATTTACTTTTAGAATTTCACACATATGTGTTTTAGAAATGAACGTATGTGTATTTTGATGCACCTTTCTAGTTTTCTGTTCAGGGTTTCCATAATTACTAGTATGACCTAAGCAGAAACAAAGAACAAATGACACCAAGGAAGACAGAGAAAGTCTGATAGGGCTGTTCTGCCTGCATCTAATTCCAATATACAAGGAGCTTCAATGACCAAGAAGGAAATGAAGATGGTCATCCTCTAAAATTTGGGAAAACTCACCAAACATCTACCTTAATTGCTCCTGTCATCAGCTCAACTCTTTCTATGTCCATGCAAACACACAGCATGTAAGCAAGCAGAAGGAAGATAGGATTCTTATTTACGGAAGTAAAAAATTGCAAATAGGTATAGAGCAAAGAAGAGTAAAGTAGAATCAATGTTTGCTGGGTGATTTAATCTCTTTTATCTTTTAGGCTCAAATTTATTTCAAGAGTTAAAAACTATAACTAATGTTACTTGAGTTAGAATATGTCATAGACTGTAGAGAAAAAATTTCAATACTATCCCCCCCAAATCGGCATTATGTATTGCCTAGATTTAGATGGTTACTGTGTTAATAAACTTGACACTATAGATTGAATCTGAGAAAGAAGAGCTGCCAGCACTCAAGTGGGCAGGAAGGGGAGATAGCACTCGTCTGGAACTCACCACTGGGGGGAATTGGATATCACTCCTCAAAATTAAAAATGAATGACAAGGGTGTATGTGGGGGCAGGGGGGAGTACATGAGTAAAGATGGACTGAAGACCAAAATCAGAGCTTAGTTAAGAGTTATTCCAAGAAGCAGAAGAAAATCTTGAGAAACATTTTGCTTGAATTTTTCCCAAAACGGAAAAGTACGGTGGCCTCTTTGGAAGAAGAGAAAGGGCTCACAAATAGGTTGAACAAAATGTAGATGAATTAAAAATAAAATAGTGCAATGAAATTTGAAATTCAGTGGAAGACTTCAAAAGCAAGAGGTACTGGAAACTAGAACCAACACGGTGCAAAGAAACATCCCAAAATTCAAAAGAAAAACAAAACCTATATAAGACAAGATAATAAATAGAACAGATAAACAGTTTAAGAATTGTATATACTACTGAAGAAAATTCAAGAATAAACATATAGAATATATGAAATAATACATACATTTTCTAAGTATAAAAATGAAATCAGATGAAATATGTCCCTATGATTTCAGATATGAGTGGTTACCAGGGAGGGAAGAAAACATATTGCATCTCAAAAAGAAAAATGATTAGGACTTGACTAAAATTATTTCTTCACAGAACTAACATGCAAAGACCTTTGGAAAAATGTATATACAATTAGATTTTAAAACTTTATGCCTGATCAATTTTTTATGTTCATCTGCAAAGCTAGTGAAATTATGCTCTGCAGGGAAAGGAGAATTTGGATTCATAAAACTGATACAGATATTAAAATCAAGACATCAACACTCGAAAAACAAAGTATGAATAACTAAACCTGAATATTGAAACCAATTATATCATAGAATAACAAATAATTTATAAAAATGTATACAGAATTTAAAAGAAACTAGGAGTGCTTGGGTGGCTCAGTTGGTTAACTGTACACTTTGACTCAGCTCATGATCTCACGGTTCGTGAGTTTGAGCCCCGTGTCAGGCTCTGTGCTGACAGCTCAGAGCCTGGAGTCTGCTTCAGATTCTGTGTCTCCCTTTATCTCTGCCTCTCCCCAGCTTGGACTTTGTCTCTCTCTCTCTCTCTTGAAAATAAGTATTAAAAAAATGAAAATAAATACATAAAAGAAAATGAAAACTACTGCATAAAATAAGACTTATGGAATATAAAATAATATTGTATAAAATATAGTAAGCCTGTAATTGCAGACAAGAAGAATCAAAATTGTACTTCATGTCTAGTCATGAATGGCAAAAATTAAAAATTATTCTGTAGATTTTAATTTTGAGAACAGGATCAAGGAAATCATAAAGAAGTATACGGAATCATGAAAAATTATAAGCAGGGAAGAAGGAGAGGAAACAGTGAATGGCTTTACTAATTCAACAATTGATAGACTTAAAAATAACCATTGTAGAATTAAGCTTGTGAGACCTGCTTTCAAATCACTAATTTTTTTTTTAAAAACAAGAAAATAAACAAGCATAAAAAACATATACAGTAAAATTAGGGAAAAAGACGTCTTAAGTAGAGAGGAATAAATAGTAAAAGAACACCTAGATTAAGCTAAAATTTTTTACAAAACTACCTTAAATTATATGCATTTTCATCTTGATTGCCGCAATCAAAGTGGCTCTTCCAGGTGGAAAAATCAGATGGATGGAAATGCTCACCTGTAGCAGTAAGTGCCAGAGCCCATGTTTACCAGGTACCTAAGACCAACCTTAACTCTTATGCCGTACTCATTCACATTCACGACTCAGAATGTAGATTTTTTAATGTATTCATTCAAGTCCTGAACACATTGAGAGTATGCAGTGAATAACATTTTGATGGTTTTAGATTTTTGACTGACTGATTAAATCCTTCCCTTACGAATTTTTCACTTCATCCACACAAATGGGAGAAACCTGAAATTTTAGTATTTTTCCCACATCATCAATTATCCTGAATGTTTTTTTCATAGTTTAAATTATAGCCAAATTACATGTTCCTGCTAATTTTTTTTTCCAAAATAAGACAAATGTAATTATTTTAAACTGCACATAAGAGGCATTTGACACTATTATCCTTAAATGCATAACTGCATTTTGTATTTTCTTCCCATTGCCTTTTTTTAAGATGCAATATATTATTAGAAAAATCAATTGAATATATTAATTTGGATATGTGTACTCAGCGTAGATATATTAGGACAAAAAGGAGATAGCTTTACAGACTTAAAATCATAACTAGTATTAAAGAGCTAGAAACAAAACAAAGTCATCAATCAGTTTTTCCTAGCAAACATCCGTGTTGCCCAAGATAGAAGGTTCACATTCCTAAATGTATTCAATGTTTCCCTTTCTAAAAATCTTTAGTTAGCAGTCTTTACATTTGGAAGATGCTGATCCATCCCTAACTTTGCGGCACATTGCATTAAAAAAAAAAAAAAAAAAGGTAAAACATACAATATCCTCATTCCTAAAACTAGAAAGTTAGGCTGAATGATAATGAAGGGACATTTTTTCTCAAAATTTGTATTGGACATTCATGCTTTTTGCTATCCAGTATCCATTTCCCCTTCTCCTATGAACAGTGACTTGATTTTTCTTTTGGGGGAACCCCTCACACTCCTCCCTCTTTAACTAACTGGATCCAGTGGCATTGCTTCTCTCTGTTCCTATCTCTGGAAGTGGACATGTGATTTAGAGCTGGCCAATCACAGCATCATTTCAACTTAGTCTTCATTAATTAAGGATTGCACCTTGACCCAAGTAAAGTCAACTAGGTTCTGTCTAAACCAATCCTGGGATTTAAGCTTGAGCAACCAGAAGAAGAGGAAGACTTTTCCACTGGAGTTGATCCTACTATGTTATGGGACTGGAGTTGTTGGCAGCCATCTTGTCACGGGGAACGTGGAAATGAAGCCAAAGAGAAGAGAGAAGAGTCTGGAGTTGGAGACAGACCAGTTCCTGATGGCAGCATTGGGACCTCTGAATCCAGGTATCTGTGAAATGCAATCCTGGATTTTATAGTTCTTTGAGCCAATAACTAAGGTTGGAGTTTGAGTTATAATTAGAATCAAAGGTAAGTTTGGGGTCAAGATTGTAGTTAGGGTTAGAGCTTGTGTTAGGTAGGTTTGGGGTTAATATGAGGGTTATGGTTAGTGGTAAGTTAAGAGATAGGTATGGGGGTGATGTTAGGGTTTGGGTAAGAGATATGGTTGGGGCCAGTTTTATGACTGGGTACAGAGGTAGATTTGTGGTTATTTTCAGGTTTAGCTTTAGACATAAGGTTGGGTTTAATTTTATAGGTGGTTTTGGGGTTACAGTTAGGATGGGGTTATGGCTATAATCAGAATCAGGATTAGTTTGGGGTTTAATGCTAGGTTACACTTAGAGGTAGGATTGTTAACACTACGATACAGATAGGTATACAGGAAGGTTCAGGTTAATTGTTAATGTTACAGTATGGTTAGGTTTAAAGGCAGATTTGAGGTTCCTGAAGAAACAACATACTCCTTGACACAGTCAGGACTCCTTGGAGGACCACCCAAGCTACAAGCACATGTATCATTTTCATCCTTCTACAGAAACTCAGAGAAGAACAATCTCTGAGGAGTATAAACTGTCAGAGAATAAAGGCCATCACGGCTTCTCACCTTCCTTCTCCATTTTTTCCTTTTTTTTCTCCTTTTACTTTCATTTTCTCTCTCCTTCTTCCTTCTCACTTACTAATATAATGCAGGTTGGTTCCTGTTTTAATCAGTACTTTCCAGTCCTGATTATCCAATTCTAATGAATATAAACAAAATGAAACTCATATACCTGGGAAGGAGTGGTCTCACTAGTTCTAGGAATTCCAACAACATCATTAGGGTTCTCTCCATTTCCTGGTCTCTATCTCTGGAAGATAGCCTAACTGTCCAACTGTAGATAATTTTTTTTCTATGTGGCAAAAGGGAAGATCTTAGGCATCTCTAGGTCTAATCATCCCAAGTAGCAAAATCTTAGGTAAAAAAAAGTTCATTTATCTCTCATAAGTGACATGCAAAGTCCAACAGACAAATTCTGTTTCCATTTGGATCAAATTATCATTCCTTTGCGAAGCACTGTAGTTGGGGGATGAGAAATGATTAGCCCATTCCTTCTCTGATCTTGAGGGCCGGGTAGTACTTTGACAGTTTCTTCCCTCTCCCCACCACATTTACATGAAACAGAAGAAGGACAGTTTCTGAAAGGAAGGAGTAATATTGATATGTCAATAAAGGGCAAATGTGGTTATTGTGAAGACAAAAAGCAGCTAATATCTTTTGCTATTACAAAAAGCGAAGTAAAGATCCCTATGATACGGTAAAATTTAAAAATTTTGCCATTTTAGGCATTGTTGAGATACATAGGACTGTGTTCCTTTTTTAACTTCAATATTCTTTCTATGCCTATTTCCACTACTTTCATTCTCTCTGATTTTAATTTAAGGGATTTCCTCTTGTTTCATCTTCATTAGGTACCTAGAACAACTTGACACGTTTTTCTATGATATCTTTACCTAAATACATTTTAAAAGTTTTAAGCTAGTCTTCAAGTCATTTTGGTATGTTTTCCCTTTCATTTTCTGTGTGTGTGTGTGTGTGTGTGTGTGTGTGTGTGTGTGTGTTTCCCTCCCTGAGGTGTTTTATATTGTGATGTTTCTGTTTTGTTTTTTTTTTTTTAAGTCAATATCCTATTGATTTTTTGTTTTCTCTTCATTTACCCTTTCTGTTCTATATTGTTACTGGGTATCTTCTTCATTCATTCTTTTCTTTTCCTTCCATTTATTCTGAAAGTTAATGACTTCAAACTTTCCATTTTCACAGTGCTTTTGGTGATAATTTTACTGGAAAACAAGACTGCTAGAAACAATGTGTCTCTGCATTATTAAATTTTAAAATATTTCACATGAATCACTCCATGTTTGTTTTTAATCTAATTTTGTCTTCCCAGATGATTACATTTTCATTAAATGCAATAAAATTTTTAGTTTTATAGAAATTCAAGAGAGCAATGTCTCTTTCATTAAAAAGGACCCAGATTCAATGATAAAGAACTGTCATTAATATCTCATTGTTTTGGTGTCCCAAAAGTCACATTTCAGCCCACTCAGTGACACAGACACATAATTAAATACCAAACTTTCAGAAACTGAATATTATGAAGTTGAACAGAACAGAATCTCCCAAAGTAAATCTCAAGTTTATTTCTGACTTTGTTCAACGTGGTTATTATAAAATTAGATTCTAATATTAATATTTTAAGATTTATAGTGTTGATAGTAGAGTTATCATCTCAGATATATTTTATAATTGAAACTTGAAAATGAACGTCCCTATTTAATTATATATTGAATAATTTTCAAAATTCCACTACATGAGTAGGGTCTTCACATGACATACTCATTATTTTTTAAACAGAATGCATTAGGATATAAAAGTACATGTTTAAAACAAGTTCTACTTCTTTTACTATTATTGTTCAAATATAAAGCATTATTTGATTTTAAAGAGAAGTCACAGAGTGACTTAAAACTTAGCAACATATTTTTCCTACTCGAATTTCAATTAAATGAACTTGCAAATGGCCAATGTCTCCAATAACGTCATGTGATTCCTAAAGTTACTGCAAAGAAGGAAAATCTATTCATTTAAGCTAGCTATAGAGACACCCATTTTAAGATTTGTGAGATTTTACTTCCCTTTACTAATGTTGTTACTAATAACAAACGTAGGAGATATTGTCCTTTTAGCTCAACTCTCTATGACCATGAAAAACAAAGGGAATTTAGAAAATAAAATAAAAATTTTATGACACTATTTTAAATTTTGTTATGAAAAAAGTAAAACTTTACCAGTGTTACAGGGGCAGACAATCAATTTGAGATGTTGCACTCACTTATGTTCCATTGCTGATGTGATAACAAGCTGAGAACCCATATTAAGATAGCAATAGAGAAGGAAAGGACATGCAAAAGTCAGAAAACAAATGGTATTAATGTATCCATTAAAGGAATTACCTTTGTACTACTGCAGGCCTACATTGATAACATTAGTGATACTAATTCTGAATGACTTATTTTAAAAAAAAACAAGTTTTAAAAAAGTTATAATAAAACAACCAAACTGTTTCATTTTAGTCATAGTTTGAGAAATTTGGAGACACTGATACTTGGATCAAGTCTCATGGGTAAACAGGAAGATAGGATAGGGACAGTGTGAATTCCTCCATAGACTGTGGTTTGCCTGAGAGGTAATTAAATCCCGGGATATACCACTTGGGGTGGAAGGGGAAAAAATTCTCCAAAATCAATGAAATCTTGCCCTTTGCCACAAAATGGATGGAACTGAAAGGTATTATGGTAAATAAAAAAGTCAGAGAAAGATCAATACCATATGATTTCACTTATTCGTGATTTGTGGAATTTAAGAAACACAACAGATGAACATAGGGGAAGGGAAGGGAAAATAAGATAAAACCAGATAGAGAGGTAAACCATATGAGACTCATAAATACAGAGAACTGGGGGTTGCTGGAGGAGAGGTGGGGGGTGATGGGCTAAATAGGTGATGGGTCTTAAGGAGGGCACTTGTTGGGATGAGCACCGGGTGTTATATGTAAGTGATGAATCACTGGGTTCTACTCCTGAAACCAATACTACACTGCATGTTAACTAACTTGAATTTAAATAAACTAATTTAAAAAATTCTCAAGGACAAGGGTGTTTTTGAGGACACTAAAGGCTAAAGGTTGCTAGAGGTTTGCTTGTTTGTGCTGTCTCTCTATAGCACTTTTTGCTTCATCTTTTGTCATTCCGCTATTTACTTCTTGATGCCCCGTCTTCTGTGTTATTGTTTCCTTCCTATCCGTTAAGTTAATTTTATACATATGCTTCTATATTTCAGTACATTATTCATATCTCTTTAATAGGACATAACACTTGTGTTTTTATGTAATATACTGCATTTCTGTCCTTTCTAGGAGACCATTAACTCTGAGGAACATAATAGTATTTTTTTTTTAATTTTTGTTCCTTCTAGTGTCAAGGAGAATGACTGGTAACAAACAGATGCTCAATAATTATTTCATGACCAAATGAATGAATATTCTCTCGTTATTCAGATTTAATTATACTCTTTCAACAGTAGCATACCACCCAGATTAGATCTCTGGAGAACATGGGTATCCAGGCTGTAGGATACTGACATTTTCTTTTGAGAAAATGGTAGTCCATGACCTTCCAAAGGAATTAGCCCTTATGAACTTGCAATCATTACCCAGAAGCCTTCAGTAAATTCTTCACTTTTTAAATACGGGGACAGATTATATTCTCTTATATTCACACAATGCTAAAAATAGAACTTTTGGCACTTAATTCTAAATAGAAAAATGAGCTTAATACTAAAACATATATCCCGTTCCTGTGTTATATTCAGGGTATATAGATGACTATATAATACTTAGAGATTACCTACAAAAGAGGAGGACAACTAGATTTTTTAAAGAATGAATTTAAGATGTTCTATCAATCTGTACTTATCTTACTTATCAATACTCTAAGTAACCACAAAATAATAACTTGGAACCCAGTTGCAGAAAATTTTCTCTTTTTATCTGTTTTTCTTTTCTTCTTCTGCTTCTGTTTCTGCTTCTTCTGCTTCTCCTTCTCCTTCTTTGATAAAGTCAAGATAGTTTTTTTTTAAAAAGATCCAAAATATTTTCTTGAAATGAAAGTGGAAGCTTTAAAATTGAGTTACTTGAGCTGAATATAAGGGAGAATCAAATTATCTGCAACTAATGACATCAATAACGCTTCAAAATACATATTAGGGTACACAAGTTTTTATGTATATATATAATACATACGCAATTACATGAAAAAAATTAGACTTACATATTCCAAATCTGAATTATTATAGTGCAAAAAAAATGTCTCTTTTCTAACCTACTATAGCCAAATATGTCTCAAGTCTTATAAATTTTTTCCAATATTTGTGACACCTATTCTTTGGAGGTGGGATCTCTATAAACTAGAATATTGTAGGAAAAGGTAGGAAGCATCTGGCTACAATGGATAGACAGAGCTTGCTAGAGTCTTAGGTTTACTCGTTGTCTCCATTCAGATGATTAAGGATATCTCAGTGAAAAACTGTATTTCTAAAACCACCGTATGGACAAGTCCTTGGAGGGGAGTTTTTCTTCCTTGACTTAATCCATATCCATCCAGTATTTCCATATCTTTGATATTACTGCCAAAATGTTTTTGATGATTTTAGAATTTCACATAATCCTAGTATCTATTCAGTGACGAGCAATTCCTGGTATTTATTATTTAAAAATCAGCACCACTAGATCTAAATCAGAGCCAGTTTGCTGAATGCATTTGCATGGTCAAACACCTTTTATTCTCATAGCAACCCTCCAGTTCTTTCCATGACATAATTGATTAACTACCTTTCTTATATTTAACAATATTTGTGAGGATTTTGTTTAATGATTCAAGGGACACACAGCAGGAGAAAATAAATTTCATTTTAATCCTGAAGCAATGACTTCATATAGAAAATCATAAATTAGAAACTACAGAAAAGAATTTGCATTACTAATTCTTTCTTTAGATATTTTCCAGAACTTTGCATTACTAATTCTATATGTAGTGAATTCTGCTCAACATGCCAGATTTCTGATATGTTCTTGTTTGGAAAAGCTGTATAACAAAAATTGCATACTAACTACTATAATAATAAATTAAGCCAGTGTACCCACTAATATCTCTGCTTAAAATGTTACATTACTAAATATCACTTTGAGGAGGAGCAGAATATGTAGCCCCAAATATGTGGCTACTACTAGCATGTGGATTCTTTTGAGCTAAAGACAATCAAGACACGGAAGACTCGTAAAAACTTTTTACCTCTTCCTTAAATACCTAAAAGAATTTGGATAGGGGGCTAGGCTCAGAAAGAGATCTATGACCAGAGATAAATTTTTATTTGAAAGGCCTATCTGTATGGCAGCAAAAACATCTAATTTCCAGACATCTGTTCTTCTTATTGCCCTGTGAGTCACCCTCTTCCCCTGTGAAGCCTCGGGCCCCTATCCCATTCCTTAGTTCAGGACAGCATACAAGCCTCAATTGCCCAACATGCCCTTGGGTCACGTATATTTGGGGCTCTCATACATAAGAAGTTAAATTTGCTTTTCTCTTATTAATCTGTTTTATGTGATATTAATTATTAGAACAGCTGAAGAACTTAAAAGGGGGGAAGGGAAATGTTTTCCACCCCTACAATTTCAAAGTTTTCACTGACAGAATTTGGAAGGCTCTGGCACATTTAACCCTTCCTTTTTCTCCTCTAATTCCTCTTATTGGCCATCAAGCTACATTTTCTTGTCTTTCTGCTTAATCTCATTTCAAAGCAGGTCTTTTAATCTTCTCTCCTCTGATATCTCTTTATAGAGATATTTGTGTCAACTGTATATGCACCTGGCTTTCGAGTTGGCTTCCAAAAATAGGAGGCCTCAAATAATAGGAAGCTTACCTTCACCTTTTCCATGGCAAGCATTCTCATATTCAGTGTACTGGAATCCTATTTAAAATGTAGATTCTAGAGTCTCCACCCCCTGAAATTCTGACTTAATAAGTCAGACACAGATTTTAAAATAAAAATTTTTTACCATGTACCCATTTTTGTTTGTTGGTTTTGTTTTTTGATGCATGATTCAAAGTGATCCTTTTCAAGATTTCAGAAAACACAGCTGTGATGATTTCAAATAAGAGGAAGCCAAGAGTAAAATAATCTGTAAAACATAATTTTTATTCCCTAATGCAGTTCCTTCCATAGTCTTTCATATCTATGGGGAATATGTAAAAAGATATGGGCATAAAAAATTATATTGGTTATAAATCTCAGGTTTATCTCACCTGGCTTGACTTACTTAACCTCCTGACTTCATATTCAAGTGCTCATCATATACCTAGCTTTATTACCTCAAACTTAGAATGTGTGGCACCAAACTTTTGATTCTCCTTCCCTGCTTTAAAACTGCCCCTTCCCCTAGGGTTCCATATCTCAATAAATAGTACCATCCTCCATCGTGATATGAAAATGTTGACTCCTCTCTTTCACTCACTCTCATATGCAATCCCTCAGCAAATCCTGTTGATTTTATTATCAATATATACCCTAAATATCACCACTAGAATGTAAGTTTCCTAAGAGAAGCAGCTTTGTCTATTTTGTTTGTTGCTATAGGCACACAATAAATATTTTTTGAACCAGTGAATTTAACTAGTATTGCAAAAAAGGTCTTATCACTCAATATACCCTTTGAGAAGTTTATATTCTGTGTATGCTTTTATTAAAAGCATACTATTATTTTTAAAGGCATTTATTTAAAAGCATATTTTATTAAAAGCATATTATTACTTTTATTATTCCAGAAGACATTGTCTAAGAAATTCTCACATAAACTGTACACATTGCTTGCATAGCACAAAGAAAAACAGCACTCAGAGTAGTAAACTAATTGTGAATGGCATGTGGGGGAGGAAGCCCTACTTCCTATTGAACAGCTATACGTGAATACTCCTCTAGCAATTCAAACTCAGACCTGCTTTTGCCAAATTCATCATGTCCTCTCACTAAAGACACTTGAATTTCTTTCCACATATTCTATGTTAAGAAAAAGACAAATAGGATAATCAGTGTACTTTTTAAAAATGTTTATTTATTTTTGAGAGAGAGAGAGTGAGAGACAGAGTGCAAGTGGGGGGAGGGGTAGATAGAGAGGGAGACACAGAATCCAAAGCAGACTCCAGGCTATGAGATGTCATCAGAGAGCCCAAGGTAGGGCTCGAACCCACAAACCGTGATATTGTGACCTGAGCGTAAGTCAGATGCTTAACTGACTGAGTCATCCAGGTGCCCCAATCGCTGTACTTTCTTTAACTAAAAACTTCTATTAATCAGAAGATTCTTTTTTGTTCCTATCAACCTCTGCATCTGATGAGTTGCTAATTTCTATCTCCAGAATGTCTTTCAGATTTGTTTCCTTTTTCTCCCATATTCAATTCTACTGCCTTGGTTTTACCCTCATAACCACTTTCCTGAAAAGTCTCAACAGACTTCTATCTTCCTAGTATCTGGTCTTTCATATCTTCAACCCATTCTTACCATTGCCCCAGGTTAGTTTTCTTTCAGGAAGCTCTGACATATTAGAACTTGTTTTCAAGTAACTTTGGAGCTTTCACACTTTTAAATCTAATTCAGCATGATATAACACTGCAGGTAAGACTGTGGCAGATACGTACCAAATAAAGAAGACCATGTAAGTAATGCAAAGCATCAAAGGAGATTACTTAAAGTTTCTATTTTTTGAAACCACCCAGAAAAGTTCATGAAACCCTGTGTTTTAATGGAATTCCCTGAATGACATTTCAGCACAGCTATTTATATATCTATAAGCAATCATAAATTTACTCTTACTACATCATCAACTTAGGTGTATTTTCTTTTTTTTTAATTTTTTTTAACATTTATTTATTTTTGAGAGACAGAGAGAGGCAGAGAATGAGCAGGAGACGGAGAGAGAGACAGAGATACAGAATCCGAAGCAGGCTCCAGGCTCTGAGCTATTTGTTAGCACAGAGCCCGACACAGGACTCGAACTCACGAGCTGTGAGACCATGACCTGAGCTGAAGTCGGACACTCAACCGACTGAGCCACCCAGGTGCCCCAACTTCCTTTTAATCCTTTGGAATTTTCTAAATTATGCTCACATGTCAAAAATACCTCAAATTCTACCTCCTCAGTGAAGGTGTACCTCCTATCCCAAGTAAGATCCAACTTTTATTTTCTACGTTCTAACATTTAACATATGCCTCTTCAGTAACACTCATAGTCTATTGCTTACATGTTAGTCTTTCCTACAAGATTAGGAATTCCTTGTAGGTAAGGACCATACCTCATTCACTTCTGTATTTCCTCCACAGAATGTAATAGAACAGATTACACGTTGTGGATGTTCAATAAATATTTGCTGAATGAAATAAGAAAAGGAAATAGCTTCAAATTAGATAAGCCTTAGAAAACCAGTGTGTTGGCTTAGGAGGCTTTATTTTTTGGTGTATGTAACTTTTGCAGCTATAGTTGGACTGAGACCACGGATTTTCTATGCTGCTTTTACCTCCATTTGGATCATAAAGATGTATTTGTGTGACTTCAAACTAACTGTCTGTAGATACTGCCATTGTTGCCGATGGTGACTCAGCACTTAGAGAGGCTAAGTAAACTCCAGGAGAGAAAATCTATGCCAAGCTTGACTTGCTATTGCTCTTCTTCCCCTCTAGTGTCTGTGGCCAGGTACTGACAACGAATTATAGATCACTAAGGCAGTGCTGATTAGACATTGAAACTTCAGTTGACTTTACAAAATAACGTACATGAGAATTTTCATTTTCCTTATATTATGCACCTATCTTCAACTTGGTATGCATACTGGCAGAGCTGTGCTATAAAAGGAGGAATAGAAATAGAGAAAAGATTTGTATTTACCTGCTGTTCAGAAGTGGGCAAGCCAAGCGATAATACATAAAGCTATTCAAACAACTAACATGATAGCTCTCTAATACTAAACTTCACTATCTGGGAAATAGGAGCAAATAGTAACCCTATCGCACAGGTTGTTGTAGCATTAACTAAGAGAATGGATAGCAAATACTTTTGTGGAAGAGTTATGTAACTAGGGCAATATGACAATTCCAAAAAGCCTAAAATGTGAATTCTACTGCAATTCACTTCATTCATGAGAAATATTAATAAAGTCAGTTCAAAAGGTCAAGGGTTTGCTAGAAGAGCAATACCTCCCAACTTCGGGCAAGACTGAACTTCGATCTTTTACAATGTGTAATTTGATGGCTAGTTCAGGAAACTGAAGACTGAAGTTGGTCCAAAGGGTTTATTGTTGCCCTTACTCCCCTATTAAATGAAATATCTAGAACTATCCAGCTATTCCCAACAATGCTTTTGCACTCCACCGAAAACTATAAATTGTTGTTTTTTTAAATTGTCTGGACAGGAGAGTGTACCAGAATTGGCATAAGTCACTGGCAATGGAAGAGAATGACAAAGGATTCCTAAACCTGAGACCTCGTGGGCATTTCCCAAGTATCCTGGGCTCAGATGGGGATATGCTTGGTCCTTTTAATAGCAGAAAATATGGAATCAAGATAACATTCAGTCACAGCTCTCTTACTTCATCTGGGGTGCAAATGGTCAAATGTTTCCTTAGACTTTCATTAAATATAAAAATAACTAAAAGTTACTTTGAAACAAACACAGCTTAAGTAAGGATTTTGTATATTACAAGTTCTTCTCAGTTATCACAGAAATATAGCATGTTATTTGGAAGGATCTTGATACAACTACCTTGAGAAAAAATGAACAAACCTGCCACAGTTTGTAAATCTCATTTGCTTTTCATGGGAAGAGCAAAATAGTTTCATTGTGATATCAAGGTGATTCCAGTGTTGGGGAGAAATTTTATCACTGGTCTCTCATAATCATTAATTTCATAATTATATATTTATTTTAATGTGTATGCTCCTTAAGATATTTGAAAACTCAAATTATTAAGGTTTTTAATTTTAATTTTATATAAAATAAATTAAAACCTGCAATGTTTAATTTACAAAGCATATATACACTTATATGTAAAGTGTTTCTCCTGATAGAAATCTAATACTTTAATTGGTAGCCAAAAATCATATGCTTGGCACTGTTCTAGAAACTGATCATGTACTTGCAAAAAAAAAAGAAAAAAAAAAAAAAAGAAATACTCTCATGGAACTTAGATGTTACTTGAGGGAAACAATGGAAAAATTGACAAACCAACACTATAATTTCAAATAGTAGTAAATTCTATGACAAAAATAAAAGGGGACGGTATCATAATATGAAGAGGGATTCAGAGTGATATAGAATGGGCATTCTTACAGCCTTCTCTGAAGATGTGACAGGTGAACTTAGCAGGAGCCAGCTGTGAGAGGGTCACAGGGGGCTGGAAATTGAGAAGACTCTAAAGCAAGAATAACCTGAATCAGTTCAAGGAAAAGAAATTATGCTACAATGATCAATCACCCAAGGGATATTCCTTCTTACATGAATGTTCATTCAAGGACTTACTCATGTCTGTGTATTTATTCTTTTTGCTTCCCTAAAGGCTAGTTCAATTACTCATGGGGTAGTTGAAAGTATCTCTTAACTTTGTCAAAGTAAAGGCCTTATACAAAGTTTTTAGAATTCTTCACATTTCAAAGGTAGCTTCTTAATCCTGCATGAAAAAACTAGGGTGTATTGAAATCATATTAGTCATATAATGCAAATACCTGTGTGTGTATATACAAGTGTTTTTATTTTTGATTTATGTGGTTTTTTTAATTTGTATGTATTTTTAAGTTCTTAAATTCTTATTTTCCCCTTTTCCACTGAGATAGTTTTGCTTCCTGTCAGTGACCAGTTGCAAAATTCATTATGTCTGGGGGAAAAAAAACACACATAGATTCATATACTAGGTACTGTTATTTACTTTCAGGAATCTATGAGTCACCATCACCATCTCTGATGACTTCAAAGAACAAGGTCTTTCTAGGCTTTCCTATGTCTAAAATATAAATCAAGCCCAAGTACATAAAATGTTCCAATAATTATGAAGTCTTTTTTTCCTGCACCAGCTGGTGAAATTTGTTAATGTATTTTTTTTTTTGAGCTTTCTAAGACTGGGAAACTTTTATAGTAAGTATTTTCATCAGAGAGACTAGATTTTTAGCTGTTCTTTTATAACCAAAAATTGACTTAGTTTCACCCAATGACAAAACTGTTTCATAAGCACTTAACCATATCTCTCTACTTCTGTCTCTGAAAGATTAGCACAATCTGAACATTTTAAGAAAGACAAATTGGCTTCAAAATGATATTTATGAGGAACATGGTTCTCTACCAAAGTGGATGACTCATTAAATTCATTCTAAATTGATAAAATAAATTATTATAGACAATGGCTTTCTGACCCCATTTCTAGCAATGTAGTGATAAAATCAAAGCCCCACATGGTTGTAACCCGTGTGCTTTATAAATTCATCTTATATAGTCACTGAGTAGTAATGAAAACTCACTGAAAATCTAGGAAAGGATATTATAATTTATAATCACTGCCGTATTCCCATTGTGGAGCTAGGAATAGCAAATAAAAGGTTTTAAACTAACCACAGTTTTAAAAATTTTGAAATGTTACCATGTCAACTTGTGGAAAAATATTCCCTGTAATTCCGTAAGGGCTCCCCTGGGGTCAGTGTATTATCATCTTTGATTATTTGAATGACAAAAACGCCCATTTAAGATAAAATTTCAAATGAACATCTTAAGAAAGTTGCAACTAACTTAGAGTAAAACTTGGAGGTTTTAGCTGGAAAATATAAAACATTTTCATTATGTTCCTAATTTTTTATCTTTTGACCTCAGTGTGAGGTCAAAACATGATTTAAAGTCCAAAAAGATGGATAGCTGGGAGTACAGCAACCAACCAAAATCTCAAAAATAAGTTATTACAAACATTATTTTAGTGAAAAGCTATACAGAATACTGGAAAATGCTAATAGTGCTATGGCATGTAAGAGTCATAAGGTACAAAAAAAAAAGAATCATAAGTACTGATTTCAGAAAAGACATGAAAATTATTTTAAAGAGAAATACTTCTCAAATTGAAATATTCTACAAAGCAAACATAGCAACAGTTGCTATATTTTAGTCTTCTTCCTTTTCCCTTTATTTGTTTCTTCATTTCTCACTCTCTCCTTTTCCCTTTTCTTTCCTTATGCAACATAACAGCAAGAAATCCAAGAATAAGAGAGAGAATGGGAACTCAAGACAGGAGCTGTAATGTTTTGGAACATGATCTTGAAAGTGGCATTTCTAGTCACCTAGAAGTAATTATCTAGAAAATATTGATCACGTCTTTTATTATCAATTTTTGTTTTCATTAAAGGAAGCTTCATTAAATGAGACACAAAAAGGACAGAAATCCCACTGTGAAAACCTTCACAAATATCTCCCCCTTTGGTTTTATTCTTTACATTATCCCTGCAATACTCTGATGAAAAATGCCAACTAAGATGGTGCTCTCCTTAAATCTTCAAAGGGCTCCCTCTAAACTGCGGTGTCAAAACTAGCTGAGATCTTCAGTATGGTACACAATCCCCATCGACTGTTCAGCTTTATCCCTAGACTCTCCTCATCTGCACTTACACTGGAGTTACTCAATTACTTAGCATTCTTTTCATAGCCCATGCTATTTCACGCCTCTTTGATTTTGCTCGTGTTGTTTCCTCTGCTTAGAACATCCTTACCCACTTTTCTTCACCTGTGCAACTTGAATTCATGCATTAATACTCAGTGTGGGTGACATCTCCTCCTGAATCTTTCTGTAATCCCCCAAATGGAACTAAGTGTCCTTCTTGTATGCTTCCACTGTATCCTGTAACCCATCTATCAAGCACTTGTCACATTATATTGAGATTATCTGTTAATAGGTCTGTCTTTAGCTGAAGTGTAGGTTCCTTGGTTTCTATTATCTTTGTACCCTAGATTCTTAGCACAGTAATTGGCACAAAGTCTCCCAATATTGTGTTATTTCCACTGGCAGAGATCCACAATATGAAATGGATATACCTATCAGCTTCTCTTAGGCTTATGCCAATAGGTATTTGATTCCTCTAATTTTCCTTATTCTCAGTCTATGTGCATTAAATATATTTTTAACCATTGCATGGTTTCTGTAACAGAGACAGTGTTTCTTTACCCTTTCCAGTACTAGTTGGAGTTAGGTTGACAAAATTTGATTGGTTTTGGCCAAATGATCATAAGGCATAACTGACATGTGTTGACATTAGGCAAAGGTAGTTTAGAGCCAGTATATTTTTCCAATTCACTCTTCTCCTACCATGAGGGTGCTAGATACTTTATATGCCACCTAATAACTCATACATGAATTGAAAAATTTTAAACAAGGTAATTTTATTATCTCGCAGCCTCTAAAGGGTCTATGAAGAGTTTAGTGAGATCTGTCTCAGAGCATGTCAGTAAGTTTCGGTCAAGCTAGGGGATTGGGGGAGGATGCTATTATGTTATCTCAGACTCTGGCTGAAGGATTTGTCTCCAAGTTCATGTGGTTGTTTGCAGGGCATATTTACTGTACAGTTTTTGGATGGATATTTTAATTTCCCACCATGTGGGTTGCTTATAACAAGGCAGCTTATTTTCTCCAGGGTGCAAAATATACAAGAATGAGAGAGAATGGGAATTCAAGGCAGGAGCTGCAACCTTTTATAATATTCAAAGCGATATACAATCACTTCTGCTGTATGTTGTTGGTCACCCAGATCAATTCTTGCACAATGTGAAAGGGAGCTACACAGGGTTGTAGTTGATCAGTTGATGGGGGAACATTGGGAACCATTTTAGAGGCTGGTCACAACGGAGGCCACATGTCAAAGTGGTGCATGAAACATGAAGGACCCCTCAACCAGGAGTCATTGTATGAAACAGACTCTCCCATCCATATCAAATGTTAAACAAACAATAAATAAACTTCTGTGACAATAACCCAATGAAAATCCAGGGTTTATTTGCTACTTTGGCATAGCCTAGCTATTCCAACCAATAAAGCTCTTTCTGTATATATGACTATTGAAAGAGACTATGATGATTCAAAGGACTTCAAATATTCTAAGATTTGTAAATTTAAGTTCTTATTTTAAATCAAAACACAGGAATTCTTTCCTTTCTTTCTTTTTGCCAGGCTCATGAATTTGGCTAATCTTTATTCAGAAAACTGACAAAATCAGATATTAAAGACATCATAGCTGAAAGTCAGACAAAGTTAGTTAGCATGTCTTATCCTGGGATCTTGGAATACAAGACTGGCAAGCTTTTCCCAAGCTGGCACATGACCCCTTGATATTTCCATGTATGCAAACTTTTCTTTTAAAGTAATTATAACTCACTTCAAGTACTTGATCCACTAAGTAAGACATACCTCATAATGTTGTGGAGAATAAATCAGACAATACATAAATGTAACAATGTCTTCTGAAGAGTAAAATACTATATGATTGTTAAACATTGTTCATATATATTATATATTTAAAGAACATTACTAGAAAAAGCTCAGTGATGATAAACTCAAAATATTTTTAAGAATAAAATACATATTCTGTTGTAAACAAACTTAATGCTATTTAAAATATATATCCTATATCCATTTACTTGGTTAAAAGATAACGTCTCATTGAGAACAAAAGTAAAATGAATAAAAGCAGCCCAAAGAGTCAGCAATTCAACACTGGACATATATTTCATGTGTCTTATCCAGTAGCATCTCCAAGTGTTCTATTGTCTGTGTTTAAAGGTCATTTCATGCCTGGTGTGAAGGGCAATGTTCTTTGGACATATATAACACCATTATGCTCTAGGAACATCATTATTTGACATAAAGATTGACCTATTCAGTTAAATCAGTAGAAGTGTATGATTTTTAAAAAAGTAACAGTTATATCAGAAAAATAAAAAATAAAATACATGAGTAGGTTTGAAAACCAAAAAAGAAAAAAAAATTAGATTATTTGACACATTAAATATTTAGATTCTGTCTTAAGACCGAATGTGTGTGTGTCTAAAGACAGCACACCCAATAACTAAATAATCCTTGGCTACAATTATCTAACATTTATCCAGTGAATCACCCCCCCACCCACACACACACATACACACACCCTGAACAGGCAAAAGTGTTTTTGGCATCACCTAGTTTACCTTGAAAATTTCTCTTGTAAAGTAACCCTAGCCTGACCTTGATTAGCTTATCAAATGAGCTCATCCCCATAGCTGAAGAACTGTAGTCTACCAGAGATATGGCATGGCAACATGCCAGAACAACTCTGTAAATCGTCTAGAGGGCACATCTAAGCATCATTTCCACTCTTTTTTCGTCTGTGTTTCTGAGTCAGGATTAGAAGTAAGGGAGACAGGATGAAGTAATGGAAAACAGGTGGGCCATGGGACCTGCTCAATCCAGATTTGAAACTTAGCGCTGCCACTTATTGTCTGAATATACTTTGGAACAAGTTAAAATAGCTTTTGAATTTCATTTTACTCATTTGTAAAGTGAAGCTATTAATCTTCTCCTTACAAGTTTGTTATGAGGCATCAATAAAATACATACATTTGTTGCGGAGCTTAGTATTCAGAACCTGGCATATAGTACTCAATAAATATTCTTCATTTTTCTTTGCAGTGAGAAAGGGAACTAGAGATGAATCCTCATCTTCCCCCAACACAGGTCACTGACTGACTCCTATTAATGAGCCACTACTTAACAGAACCTGCATGCCTATGGGAGTGGGCTATGTCATAATGCTATAAGAAGAAAGATGGCAAAATCTTCTTTCACCTATAAAATAACACAAGCAATGGATACTCTGGGGAGCCGAATGAGAATTCAGGAACTTTGAACTGCTAACATAGCTGTAGTACATGAGGATTTGCAAATATATTCTAGAATATAAAATGATGAAAATTAGTGTAAAGATATAAAATATATATGTCCTAGTTAAACCAATAAAAATTGTAAAAACTAGAATATTCTATTTTTATTTGAGTGTTAGATTTCACCTCTTTTGAAAATGGGTATTTTCATTATTTAATTTTCTTCATTTTTTTTCAAATATAGGAAGAATTCATTACATTTAAATTATCAGTAGCACATGTTATCTCATTATTTCTTTACATGATAAATGTTGCTGTTGTCTATGAAATAGCCATTTAAAAAGTCATCACTGGGATTTTGTTCAAATCAAAAACATGATTTATTTTACCCAATAAAACTCGGTAGTTATGAGTTTAGTAAAAGTGTGGAGGCATCTGTCTAATTCATATTCAGATAAGCATATTTTACATTCTGTAACTAAAAACACACAAGTTTAAAGCTCAGTGGCTAGTATAAGCTTTTGTACGCATCATTCATGACTTCTTATCAGGTCTTGGAAGAAATGAGTAATGTATTATCTCTAACCTATTCTGTCTCCTGTGAAGGAAAGGGTGGGTTTAGAAACACCCATGAATGTGAACTGGGCATTAGGAGAAGCAGGAAAGAAATGTTTCTTAGGCTTAAGAGTAGTGGGAACTTGTAACTCTGCCAGTTCCATCTCTGGGACATATGATTAGCTCTGTAAGAAGCAACCCATTACAGATATCCGTCCATCTATCCACCCAAATTAGCTTAACTGTTACTGGGTAAATTTTGTAATAGGCACTGTGCTTCAACTAAGTTAAATCAACATATTACCTCTGTGTGTGTGTGTGTGTGTGTGTGTGTGTGTGTGTGTGCGCGTGCGTGCACATGCACGCACACACACATGCTATGTAAAACATTAATAGACCAAAACAACCCAACTACAACCCATAACTCACTAAATGGGACCCAATACAAGCAAATTTAAACTAAAAGACAGAAAATTATCATAATAGTTAGCAATGCCCTTCACTGAGAGTTGAGAAGGCAATGTTAAATAGTTAATATAAGCGCACTAAACACCTGTTAGGGTGAGTGGGTGGAACTGGTATGGACAAGGAGAACAACATGTGCAAACTCCATTTTACTAATAGCTTTTAGGAAACCTCTCAAATGATAAAAAGGCTAGAGCAGAGGTCATAAAGAGCTCTGTAAGCTACAGACTGGCTGTGTAGGCAGAGGAAGGCTGTAAACTACATCAGAGGTAGATCTCAATAGTGGGAATGAAGAGATAGAAATTGGCATTTATTGTCTACTATATGTCAGGTAAAATACACACACACACACACACACACACACACACACACGTGTGTGTGTATATACCCCTGTATATGTGATGTTCTCATAAGATTTCTACAAGGCAGGTAGTATTAACCTTAATTTTCGATTAGAAAAAACAGACATAGAGTTCAATAACCTGCTAATGATCACACAAGAAGCAAGAAGCACAGCTGGAATGATGTCATGTGTTGAATGTTCTCGTCATCTTTCACATGGAGACAGCAACAGGGAAGATAGAAGCATTCCAGGTGAAAAATCATATCTTTGAATGCAAAATTAAGGGAGGCAGAGATTTGCTCATTTCCTCCAGATGTTTAATGTTTCAATTGACCAGAAACCATCACTCCACCCAGTTTCAACTCAAGAGAAAAGAAATAAGTATAACATCAACTATATTACTTTGAGTGTCCCTAAGAGCCCTCCCCTCAACACACATTAATTTTAAAAACATTGCTCAAAATGTACTGGTCAAATAATTGAATGCATCTACTTGGCTATAGTACAAGACATACTTAGGAATAGGTTATATATGGCATAATTTTGAAGATACTGGAAAAACACTGCTTCCAAAAAGAACTCTGTCCTACCTTTCTTCCTATGACCTAAAATTCTATAAGTAGACATGCACATGTCTTTTATTAGAATGCATATACTCATGAAATTTAATGTAGAGTAACTTTTGTCTTAGTTTGAATGACTTGTGTTGCATTTTTTTTCCAGAAAACTACTTTCCATCACAGGGAAGAAATATCTGATACATATGGGAGAAGGGACACAATGAAAGAGATGGGCTGTGGAGAGAAGAAAAAGAGGTAGAGATGATCAAGAATTTGTCATTCTGCTCAGGGCATATCCTGTTACATCACTTCACAAAATGACAGTGTGGGAGAAATGACTTCTAACTGATCACATTATATTTGTAAGTTCAACAAGGTTGAGATTTTCCAAGTAGTCAGTTACATAAAAGTGAAAATGGTGAATGGACCCAAAGGGTCAGGGATTACATCTGCTGCCAACACTGTGGTCTTTCACCTTCATGCCTAATGTTACCTCTTTATCTTACATGAATAATGTGATTCCTTGTCCTGCCACTCTATGCATACAATTACTTACACTAAAGGGGCAAAAAAGCAATTCTCAATCTAATCCGTTTTGCAAATTTGACAGTGACATTAAAGAGCAGGAAGTTGTCTGTGAGTAATGACACTGATCATTTGTTTAAATGTCAAACTTCGTCAACTTTCAGGGAATATGTCCATAAAGAATGGGTTTCCGTTCAGCCAGAGAGGATTTCAGCGTTATTTAGTCCTGAAGAAAATAGCTGTTAGTATCTTGAGAGCATAATGCTTTGAGTAAAATTTTCTTTTTAAGCTGAATGGAATTGGCCATTTCAGCACTTGGGGTTGTGGACAGTGTTCTCTTCCTTGTATTATGAAACACATAGTCTTACTGTAGAGGTGTTTCCTTTTGGAAACTAAAACATTATCCAGGCTAACAAACCTATACTCCTAAACTATGCAATTAGAATATGGAGACTATGTATCAACATCCTGTGTAAAGTCAGAATGAAGTAACAGCAAAGGGAAACAAATTTTATCACAGAGATTAAGTGTGAAATAAATATTAAGGAAGGGAATTAGTTATGATTTGCAGCTATTCCTGCAAAACAGGTCAAATTTTTACTGCAATGCAATAACATTCCTCTCTGGATAGGATTTTGCTTCAGACAATGACAGAGCCATTAACCCTTCATGGTAATTTATTAACAGTGGACATAGATGCAAGAGAGAACAGGAAGTACATTTAATAGGCTTGCAGACAGCAAAGAGCAGAGAATTTATTCTCTCTATGCTTTCTAGCTCTAGAGTGGAATATCAATGGAGAATTCTGGATCTGAGATCAGATGAAATGGAGTTGAATCTGAATAGTGTTCTTTAATTGGTCATTTCATTTCTCTAAGTCTTGTTTCTCCTCCTGTCAAATGTGGGTTACTTTGAGGTTTAAATGAGGATGTAGGCAGAGAGGTCTGGCATACTGGTAGGTACTCAATGGATGTTCAATTTAGATTATTTACTTTTCATTAAGCATTGGCATAATACAGTGATAGGTTTCTATGCTAGTGGCCAGATGTTTTAATAGCTGTAAACTCTAAGAAGGGATGTCAAAAAGGGAAACAAGAAAGGCATCATTATTAACAGACTTATCCTTATAGCAAAGTACCCCAAGTGTGTGTATTTTCACCCTCATCCACCTTATTTGCATCACCCAAAGATTCCCCTTATGTTTACCTTTTTAAAAATCAACAAAAGGAGAGTAGCCTGAAAATAACACAGTAAGCATTAAAAAAAACAACTACAAAGTTTTCAGAGGATTCTTATCTCCCTTCAAAAATAACATTTTACCAACCCTCTCCAGAATGCTTCTCAGCCACATACTTAGCAACTACTCTGTCTTTTGAATTGGTGAGAGACTACTTTGAATGCTTCCTACCCAGAATGACACACTTGGGGAGAGAAGGTAAAAATCAGATTAATACTAAAAGCCTGATAAGTTCCTTATCATCCTCCCTTGCAGCTACAAATTCTTTGCTTTGGACTTCAAAGCCACTCAACCTATCTCACCTCACCCTGTCTTCTTCCCTTTTTATAACTGAAAATCAAGAGCAGCAATCTTGTAGCCTCCCCCATCTGCTCCTGTCATTTTCAACAGAGATTGCCTCCACACTGCCCTCTGCATTTGAAACGCCTCCCACTCTCCATTCATCAAGGTACATGCTCCTTCCATTCACAATTTATGTTAAGTCGTCCCTCCCTTCCAAAGCTCCTTTTCTTTAAGTGGATTCCCCAGCTGCCCTAATAAACTCCACCACCAGTCTCATACAGCACTGCACCTCCCACCCCCACGACCCCACCCCCCTCCCCCTGCAACATTCAGAAATTACGCTAAGGTGGGAAATGGGCGAGGAAATCTATGTCTGCATACGAACCCAGACAGGAAAAAATAGAGCTTAGCATTAAGCTCACTATCTCCTCTCAAAAGGGGAAAAAAAAAAATTACATTTTTTTTTCCAAGCCTGACAACAAGCATGTTCTGGGGGGGGGGGGGGGGGGAATATATATATATATATACACACACACACACACACACACACACGCACATGCACACGCACACACACACACAGGTTGAGTGGATGAATGAATGAATGGATAGGTGGATGAATGCGATCTCTTTGGTACTTTTCTCAGATGCCCCTCCTTCTTGCTTGCTCCTGGCAGGGTTTCTGTTTAATTCAGCTTCAGCGTGTGAGTGCATCTCTATGTTTTGCCTCTGTCTCCACTCACTGCCCTTTCATTACCACCTCTAGACAGAGCCGAAGCCTCCGCGCCAAAGGAAGGGCACTCTACCTAGCTCACAAATGCTTTGTGACTCCAACGGCCAAAGACAGCTTGCTCCTCAGGAGCAGAGCTTTGCATTTTGCCAGCTTCACCTCTCCGGAAAGCCCCCAAACAGCCGGCTACGTTACACAAAAGGATGACTAATTTCCCCATACTCAACAAAATCCACCTGAGACCCAGTCGCTGCCCCTCTCTTGGGGCTTATAACCTAGGTGTTTGCAAAGGAAACACGCTTCCCTGCTTCTCCCTGCAGATGCAAAAAGGAATTACGACTCCAGGGCTGGGTCCTGGTTCCTAAAATCAGAAAACTTTTTTCTTTCTTTCTTTCTTTCTTTCTTTTCTTTTTTTTTTCTTTTTCTCTTTTTAAAAACCAAACCCCACCCAGAGAGCAGCGACCTCTTTGTTTGCATCCCAAGGGGAGGGAGGGGTCTCCTGAGCCTTTGCAGCCAGGGGTGGAGGGGACGTGACAGCCCTCTGGAGGGCTGCCCTGGACGAGACTCACCCAGGACGTTCCCAATGAGAGCCACCACGAACACGATGATGTAGCCGGCGATCAGGACCCACTCATATTCTTTCGGGTGTAGGTATTCCCTCCACAGGTACCGCAGGAATTCCTCGTCGTCATAGTCGGTGGGGTTTAAAAAAGGCTCTTGAGTTTCATTCAGCTCCGAAGCAGATGACCAGTTGCGACAAGGGGGGGAGTCCTCCAGTTTGGTACCGGACATCACGGGCTCGAGTCCGGTTCCGCTCAGTGCCGCAAGCCGCTCTTCCCCTGCCCCATGAGCCCTGTGATTTGCGGTGGGAAAGGCGGCGCGGAGACGCGAGAAGGGGCTTCGGAGCAGAAAATGACGTGAAAAGTTACTGAGCCAATGCCTCCGGAGTCTTGTGCCCGGCAACTTCTGCGGCGGCTTCGCTGTCTTTGCAGACGATTTTGAAGAGAGGCGGCTGAGGAACTGGGGACCCGGCACTGGAGGCTGCAGCAATGACACCGGGAGGAGACAGCTACCTCGGGCTCGGCTCAGGCTCAATTACTCCTCATTCCAGCACTGAGTCCGCAGCCCACAGCCTCCGCCCGCGCTGAGGGAGAGCCGAAGCTGGGGGGGGTGGGGGTGGGGGTGGGGGTAGTCCTGAAAATCTTTTTAACCTGTTTCTCCCCCTTTTCTACTTTTCTCCTCCATTTCTCACGTGCAGTTCCCATGACCCATACACAGACACGTGTAGGTCTATTGACATGACAGTCATGTGAACACATGGCTAATATAGGATTTGTTGTTAATATAGGATTTGTCTTTTTAATGTAAACATAAAAGGAATGGGGGGGGCACTGTGTTCCTCAAGTAGGTCCATGCAAAAGTCATCTCAGGCAAACACTGTAACGTTTGTTTGGCTTTGCCAGCTTAGCACTTGCTGAAACTTGAACATAGCACCTCCTCTCCCCATTCTCCAAAGTGGAGAAGGAGACCATTTTTGAATGGAAGGATATAGTTAGCTGGCATTGTACTTGCACTACCAAGTGTCACAGGAAAAACAGCAGCGATTCCTTGAAGGACGCTAGGGTCATATGTGTGCTCATAGTTGATGTTGTTCAAGCAACGTTACAGATCAAACAGGGTGAAAGGAACTTCTTAGAAGGATGTAGTGGTGTGCACACAAATGCTCTCTGGTTAATACCACACCCCACTGGTCTTTCTTCCTATTGACCCAGGACTGATGTCACCTGCCACTCTCTAATGAAACTGATTTTGTCTCTAAGAATAGTATTTTGGGATTTGTCGTAGTATGAGTTCAGGACCCTTTCGTTCTCAATAACTGTGATAGGAATACTGCATTTGATTATAATTTTGTACATGGGAAGGACCTCAGACAGCATCTAGCCTGAACTTTAGCTTAATATTAAAAGCCTTCTAATAACTTTGCTGATGTTCTCCCACCTAGTTTGGATGGACCACCTCAGTTTCTGACTTCCACCATCGTGGGGCTGTTCTAAGGTTTAGAGAACTCTTCGTTACATTACGATAAGATTTTAAACCAATATACAACTTTCTTAGTCTTTTACTCTCAATTCCTAGTTTGCATCTTGGTGCTACATGGAATAAATCTCCCATATGCCAATCCTTCACATACTCAAAATAAGTATAACAGCCCCGTTCCCTTTCCTCCACTTTTCCTCTAATTATTTCCACTGTTTTTCAAATGACACTACCCCACGACCTCCGGTCATTTGGTCTTCCTTTAGGCAGTTGTCAATGCCTTGCATAATAGTAAACTAGGAGATACAGTAATTTGGATGGGTTTTGCTGGTACAAAATGTACATTATCATGTGGATGCAACCAACGCCTATCATTAATTTGTTTATTCAAATGTCACAAGACACTGTTAGTTCACATTTAGTGTTAAGTCAATCCTCCTGACTCTACCATAGTCATAATTCTTCACATCTGTTTTCTAATTTACATCTGACAAAATTCCCTCATACACATTATTTTAAAACCACTGAGGAGTTGACTATGATTAGCCCTGTTTTACAGCCGAGGAAACGGTTCTGGTGAAGTTAAACGATTTACCAAAGGTCAAGTGACTAATCTGCAGCAAGACCTTTCTGTTCTTCTGATCCCAGCTTGGGGTTTCCGTTATTCTACAGATGTCATATTTCACAAGAAATACTATTATTATATTTTCCCAGTCTGCACTAGTCACTTCAGAGAAGAAAAATAAATGGGCATTTGATACGCCTGACAAATATTTACTTAATTTTTCTATTCTATTGTCAGTGATACAAGTTAAACAAGGTTACTGCTTTCATGCACTTTACTTTCTAGGGAAGACGGAAAGGAAACAAATTGACTAATAAATACATAAGAAGAATATTAGGAAGGGATAAATCTTATGTTTTCAAACAAAATCCAGTGAAGTGATGGTGAGTGGAGAGTCCCAAAGGCCATGTTAGAAACAGATGGTCAAAAGGCCTGTGCGAAGAGGTAACATGTAAGTAGGATACTCCCATGATGTATGCACATATTAATTTAATTTTTCTAATTTGAGGTTTCACCAGATCTTAAATACTGATGCTATTATCCAAAGAATTAGCCATTTCACCAGACCTCTTGTCATCAGTGAATTTGACAAGCAGGCCTTCTGTGGTTTCAGTCATGTTCTCCGATACAAATGTGCTAACTTTATTCTGTGGCATAATGTGTCCCTCTGATTAATGTATGTTGTTTTCCTCTTCCATGTACTATTATTTTCAAAATGGGAAAGGCTGTTGCTACTTTAGTTGCAATCTATATTCTGTGATATCTTCAAATTTTTTGTCATTGACAAAACACAAATAAGGACCCTGGATGCTGTTTTCTAAGTACTCAGTGTTTTTGCGTGTGTGATATTTCAACTCACCTATACTTCAATCCACTCTTTTTAAATTTTCTACCTGCAATTAATCATCACTCTTTACTAGAAGTGTAAATAAGGAGAAATGAAAACCTATCTTGTTCTGATGTGTGCTTTATGTTGTGACAAGCCTGGATTTACCTTGAAAAGCGTTCCAGTTTTTCTGTCCATAATTTATAGGTGATTTATTTTAAATATGTGGTACTCTGTTGCCATACAAAAATTCCACTCGAACCTTCAAATTATTATTTTATTTTGTTACAAGCACGTTAGAGAGGATAAATATTGCAGTACTCATTTTGATGTGATACCTTTCCTTAGATCCTCTGATATATTTTAGGACATTTGAAAAGAATGTTTAGATCTGAAGATATTGTTTTCTTCAATTCAGAATCTTTCTGCTACATGAAGAGAAAAGGAGTCAGCTCAATATCACAAGACAGTATAGAAAGTTCTAAATTTGTCTAGTGATGACCTCTTAAGGTTGTTATAAGAATTAAATGAATTAATATTTTTAGAAAGTCTCTGGTATACAGAAGGGATTTGAAAATGTTGAATAAGATTTAGAATGATGTGGTCTCCTGGTGTGAATATTATTTGCTTTACATATCAATTCCTCTAAGTGTTAATATATATTTAGAAAAAGTAATGTGGCTCACAATAGTCTAAGTAATTCTGTTTAACTACCTATCTTAAGTTTTTTTCTGTCACTTTTAACTCTCCGACTAACTCTCTGAATATATTAAAAATGAGAACGAAAAGGAAAATAAAACCCCAAAACAGATCCCCCCCACCTCAGCAGTTGTAGTTAAGTTGCTCGGAGATCACAGATTACATTGGCTGTCCCAGTTTTTATATTCTTATTCCTGATGCCAGACCACACTTTTTGAAGCCTATAATAACTTTATGAATTCGTTCATTAAATATTTCTGAGTATTCCCTATGTTCCCAGGAGTTTAGTTAAGAGCTGGAGGCATCAAGATCAATAAGACATAGTCTAGCCTCAATGATTGCATAGTGCACCAGCGAAATTAGCAGTGTTATGATTATAGAATCACTCTGTGAGTTTCTAGGGTAGAAGGATGCAGAGTGTCACAAGAACATGAAAAAACACCTAATTCAGGCTGGAGAAAACCAAAATGAATGGCTCCCCACAGGGAAAGTCACTCTTGTGCTGACTCCTTGAAGAGAAAGAGAAGATTACTAGATGGTTAGGAATGGGAGGTATTCAGGTGGGGGGTGGCGGGGTGGGCAGCATTTCATGAACTTGGAAACAGGAGAAATCAGGTAGTGCACAGACAAAAGCAAGGTGAAGTGAACAAGGTCAGACTTTCACAACATCTCTGGCAATGATGTGGAAAATGGGAGTACAGAATGATTAAGACTGAGGATAGGGTACCACATAGGAGACTAGTATAAAGATCCTTTTGTCAGAAGGCAGGCAACAGTTGTAAGGATTGAGAGGAGATGGGTGTCATTAAAAAAAAAAATGATGGTTTGAACAGACATCATCCAGAAGGCAGAAATTTTATTACTTTCTTGAAGAAGGCTGAATACATGGTAATAGTATGTTTAAAGTTTATTTCTCTATTTTGCTGTGTAGATTGAAGAATAAATTGAAGAAAGGAATAGAAAGGTGTCCCTGTGTTGACTTTTCAGGTATCTGAAAAAAAGTTGTTTTCCTTCCTTCTTTTCTGTCGGAATGAAAACAAAATCAAGTCTAAGCACTCTCGGTAATGACTGTACTGAGCTTACATATTCCCCAAATAAATGCAATAGTTTTGCAGGAAGTTATCTGACATCTCTCAACTCCAAACACTACATTTTCTTCTAAGATGGCCTTGCTAAATCTTTCTGGAAAAGTCTTTGAATCATGGAAAGGGCTAGAAATCTATTTTTCAGGAAGTAAGGGGGAAATGTATTTCTGATAACATGTTCCTCTTAGGAGAAACTCTTGAGTGGGTTACTGAGATGAAACTCAGATGCCTAGACGACTCAGACATTAATAATCAAAACTACATGATGCAAATTACCCAAAACTTTTCTGACTGTTTTTCTTCCCATCCTTTTATTACTCCCTCATTTATTTACTTATGTCTTATTTTAGACTAGGTTCTCTCTGTCCCTTCTTGCCTCCTAACCTGTATGATCATATCGGGTATGTTCCCTTCATGGTTCTTTTATTCAACAATCTATGGAAGTCACGCTCTATTCCTATCTCATGTTGACCATAGACAAACACCGTTCTCTTATTCAGTTTTTATCACATGAAAAGCATAGAGGACTAAGCAAGTAATTCAATTCAGTAAAGCAAATGCCCTTATGTGTACATCTAAAATAGTCTGAAAGTGCAGGAAGAGACATCTACTCTGTCAAAGTGGGGTCAGCGAAGGAGGATGTTATCTAAGCTCAGAACTGAAGAATGGAGAGTGATAGCCTCCAGTGGAAGGGTTGTGAGAGTTGGTAACAGAATGGAAGCAAGTAACTTGTTGGTGAGACAACACTAAGAGTCAACATTTGATGCGTGCTTAAGTGAGCTAAGCCCTGTACCAAGCACATTACAAGTATTAACTCAGTTGATATTTACAACTCTATAAGGTAGGTCTTATTAGTTATCACACCAATTTTTCAGGCGAAGAAAGTGAGACATGGAGAAGTTAAGTTAACTTTCCCATGGTCACAAAGCTAGAAAATGGCAGAATCCTTGAGCAGAATGGTCATGATCCAATTCTAGAAATATGCATTCATTTTTTTACCATTACTCTATTTTTTTCCCACAGTAAAGAACCAAAAACTTTTCAGTATGGGCAACTCTTTCCTTTGTTACTAGTAATAATACTATAAAATTTTGATTCTTAAAGAACATATTTGTAAAATTACATATACTTCATATATTTTAAAAATTCCGATTATATTTTTAAGCAGTGTAAGAGCAGAATTGAATGGAAATTGTTATACCCTTCAAGGTGTTATCTTTCCCAAAGAAAATCAATATTCTTTTATGTGCTCTTAAGTATGAATGCTATACATAATGTTCTTACTACACACTTAAAGGCATAAATGTTGTCTAATTCATTTTTTGTACCTAGAACCTAGAACAGCACTTTTCATGTAGTTATTGGTCAATCACTACCAGTTGATCAGGACTGAACTGAATTGTAGAAGAGAGTCCTTTACAAAAAAAGTGATTTTTATGAAAAATTATGCATATGTGTCATCTTGGTTTATGGAAAACAATGGAAATTCCTGAAGACATAAGTATATTGTTGCCTGTTACTAAATCTTTAGCTTAGAAAGGACATAATCATTTTGTCTATTGTACTACACTATTAATTCACTTCTTTCCATAACCTAAAGGTTATTTTTCCTCTTTACAGTAGCAAATGGCTAAAACAGAAAAATAGGGAGTAGAGAAAGATAATGAGTTTCAATGCAATCCTATAATAAAGTACAGACTATAACTTTTGGGGTGCTTGCCCAATCTAGGCATCCTTCACTGAGAACCACACTACTCTCAGTCACTCTGAAAGATGGCCTATGAAGAATGAGAGCACTAGTGCAATACCCGCCTTTCCAAACATCAGTCGCTGGGCTACATGAGATCTCACTCTTGGGCTTGAGTTCATTGAAATATCCCTATGTTCTTTCACTGAATGTTATTTTTTTTCTTGAGCTCATTTGACTGGGCTTCTTTTCCTTAAAAATAATAATACTTGGCTGAAATAGTGGAAATGTACTCTTCGGTAAGCAGTGGATTTAGCATGTAATCATTAAGGCACGTGATCTGATTTTCTATATAAAATACATTATCCATTTTACTGTGTCACAAAATTAATTTGATTATTTATTTTTAAAGACTTCATTTTTTTAAAGTAGTTCTAAGTTCACAGCACAACTGAAAGTACAGAACATTTCTATACTCTGTCCCCTTACACATGCGCATCCTCTCTTATCAATATCCTCCACCAAAGAGGTACATTATTTACAGTTGAGAAACCTACACTGATATATCATAATCATTCAAAATCCATAGCTTACATTAGGGCTCCCTCTTGGCATTGTAAATTCTATGGGTTTGGACAAATGTATAATGACCTGTATCCATCATTATTCCATAATATACCATAATATAGAGTATTTGCACTACCCTAAACATCCTCTGTGCTCTACTTATTCATCCTTCTCTACCCCTAATTCCTGGAAACCACAGGTCTTCTTTAATTCAGTTTCTTTCTTCATAGTTTTGTGGTTTTCAGAATACCTTGTGGTTGGAATCATATACTATGACTTTTTTTTTTCATTTAGGAATATGTATTTAAGGTTCTTTCACGTCTTTTTATGCCTTGGTAACTTATTTTTTTAGCACTGGAAAATATTCAATTGTCCAGATGTACCACAGTTCATTTACCTATTTACCTATTTAATGGCATGTTGTTTGCCTTTCAAGTTTGGGCAATTTTGAATAAAGTTGCTACAAACATCTGTGTGCAGGTGTTTCTGTGGTCATATGTTTTCAACTCCTTTGGGTAAGAACCAAGCAGCAAAACTGATGGATCATATAGTAGGACTATGTTTAGTTTTACAAAAATCACTAAACTTTCTTCTAGAGTGGCTGTACCATTTTGTATTCCCACCAACAATGAATGAGATTTCCTGTTGTTCCACATCCTCACCAGGATTAGGTGTTATCAGTATTCTAGAATGTGGCCATTCTAATAGGTGGGTAGTGATATTTAATTATTTTAATACACAATTCACTAATAACATATGATGTGGGCCATCCTTTCATATGTTTTTTTTTTGCCATCTGTATATTGTCTTTGGTGTACTGTCTGATAAGTTGTTTGGGCTATTTTTTAATCAGGTTGCATGTTGTTTTGTTGAGTTTTGTTTTGTTTTTTCCTGCAATCCCCACCCTCCCCCACCAGGTTTATGTGTTTACTCTTTTATATTATTGAAGTATAGTTGGCATATGTTATTATATTAGTTTTAGGTGTACATCATAGTAATTTGACGATTCTATACATTACTCGATACTCACCACAATAAACACAGAGCCATCTGTCATCATGTTATTACACCTTGTCGAGTTTTAGGAATTTTTTGTATATTTTGAATAGCAGTCCTTTATCAAATGTGTCTTTTGCAAATATTTTTTCCCAGTCTGTGGCTTCTCATTCTTTTGATATTGTCTTTCACAGAGTAGAAGTAACTAATTTTAGCAAAATGCAGTCTATCAACTATTTCTTTCATGCATCATGCCTTTGGTACTGTATCCCAAAAGTCATAGATACAACCAAAGTCATCTAGGTTTTCTGCTGTTATCTGCTACAAGTTTAATGGATCTAAATTTTATATTTAGATCTGTGATAGATTTCTGAGTTAATTTTAAGTGAAAGGTGTAAGGCCTGTGTCTAGATCCATTTTTTTTTTTTTTTGGTCTTGTGTTGCGTGTGAATGTCCAGTTGTTGAGTATCATTTGTTGAAGAAACTGTCTTTGTTTCAAAGTTTCACCTTGGCTCCTTTGTCAAAGATCAAAGGGTGTTTCTGGGCTATTTTGTTCCATGATTCTACTATTTCAACAATAGCACACTGTCTTAATGACTGTAGTTTTAGAGTAATTCTTGAATTCAGGTAGTATCAGTCCTCCAACTTTGTTCTTTTATTCAATATTACATTGGATATACTTCCCTTTATGCCTCTCTATAACTTTAGAATCAGTTTTTTTTGACATCCATAAAATAATTTGCCAGGATTTTAATTGGGATTGCATTGAATGTAGAGATCCAGTCGAGCAGAACTGACATCTTGACAATATTGGGTTTTCCCCAATATTGGTTCATTTCCCCAATTGGGTTCATTTCCATAAACAAGGAATGTCATTTATTTAGTTCTCTGATTCCATTTATCAGAGTTTTGTAGTTTTCCTTATATAAATCTTGTACAAATTTTGTTATATATATATATATGTATATATATATATATTTCATTTCATTTTTTGAGGGCTAATATATATATATTTCATTTTTTGAGGGCTAATATAAACGTAATTATGTTTTTAATTTCAAATTCTACTTGTTTATTGTTGACATATAGGAAAGTAATCACTTTTGAATATTAAACTCATATACTGAAGCTGTGCCGTAGTTGCTTATTAGTTCCATGGGTTTTTTTGTTGTTGTTGATTCTTTTGCATTTTCTATGTAGACAAAGTCATCTATGAACATTAGTGAACAGTAACAGTTTGTTTCTTCCTTCCCAATCTGTATACATTCTATTTCCTTACCTTGTCTGATTACGTTAGCAAGGACTTGTATTGCAATGCTGAAAAGGAGAAGTGACAGGGAACATCCTTGCCTTGTACCTGATCTTAGAGAAAAAGCTTCAAGTTTCTCACCATTGAATATGTTAGGTGCTAAGTTTTTTTTTTTTTATAGGCAGTCCTAAATTAAAGTATTTCCTCTCTATTCCTAGTTTACTGAGGGTTTTTTTCATGAATGGATGTTGGATTTCATCAAATGTTTTTTCTGCATCTATAGATATGACCATGTGATTTTTGTTTGTTTTTAGACTGTTGATGTGATGGGTTACATTAATTGAATTTTGGAATATTGAACCAGCCTTGCATACCTGGGACAAACCCCACTTATTTGTAGCATATTTTTAAAATACTTTTTGTATTTAATTCACTATTTTTTTTAGTACTTTTGCATCTAAGTTCATGAGAAACATTAGTCTGTTATTTTCTTTCCTAGTAATATCTTTGTCTAGTTTTTTAATTTGGGTAATGCTGGCCTCACACAATGAGGTAGGACATGTTTTCTATGCTTTTATTCTCTGAAAGAGATTGTAGAGAATGCTATTTCAACAAATATACATGGTATGACTCTATATAGTGATGGTAAAAGATACTTGTGTATTGAATTCCAATGTTAAAAGCAACTCTACAAGCTTTTACTCAGGTAAAAATGCAGTCATTGAATAGCATAGTGCCATTGTGAAAACCTGCATTGAGTGAGAATCTCCTTTGTTGTTATTGTTTATTTCTTATTTTCTAATTGGGATAAAATTCACATAACATAAAGGTCACCATTTTAAAAATTTTACAGTACATAACTCAGTGGTTTTAAATACATTTATAATATGTAACCATCACCACTACCTAATTCCAGAATATTTCCATCACCCCAAAGAAAAACCCCATACCTTCCCATTCATCTATCCTCTTACATGCTGGAAACTGGATTTAATTATTCTGGAAATTTCCCATAAATGGAATCATAGTATACATGTGGGCTTTTTTTTCTGGCATCTTGTATTAAGCATAATATTTTAAGGTTCATTCATGTTATAGCCTATGCCAGTATTTTTTTTTATGACTGAATATATTCTGTACAGATATATAACTTTTATTTATCAGTTCAGAAGTTGATGGACTTTGGGGTTGTTTCCACTTTTTGGTTAGTATAAATAATGCTACCATAAACATCCATGTACAAGTTTTAGTGTGAACTTATGTTTTCAGTTATATTAGCTATATACCTAGCAGAACTACTGTTTCATATGGTGACCCTATTTTTTAAGAAACTGCCAAACTGCTTTCCAAAATGGCTATACCCTTGTACAATACGACTAGCGATGTACAAGTTTTCCAATTTCCCCACATGCTTACCAATATTTGTAATTTCCTTTTTTTTTTTTTAAATACTAGCTATCCTCATGGATGTTAAGTGGTATCTCACTGTGAGTTAACTTTCAATCCCTCTAATGATTAATGATGCTGAACACCCTTTCACATTCTTTTTGGTCACTTGCATATCTTCTTTAGAGATATAGCTATTCAAATTGTTTACCTCTTAAATATTTTTTGGTATTTTTTTTAACTTGTAAACATTTTTAAAAATATAGTCTGGTCACTAGAACTTTATCAAACACTTGATTTGCAACTCTTTATCAATTATATTTTTATATTTTTAATAGTGTCCTTCAATGCAAAAAAAATAGATTTTAATTTTAATGAAGTTCAATTTATCTAGGTTTTGTTATTTTTGTTTTTGGTATTATATTTAAGAAGCCACTGCCTAATTCAAGGTCACAAAGATTTACACCTGTTTCTTTTTAATTTTTTTTATTGTTTTAGCACTTACATTTAGGTCTTTGATCTATTTTGAGTTAATTTTCATATGCAGTGTGATAAAGAGGTTCAAAGTTGTTTTTTTAAATGTGCATATCCAGTTGTCCCAGTACCAGTGGTTAAAAAAAAAAAGACAAAAAACAAACAAAAAACTTTTTTTCCCCATTGAATGGTCTAGGTACCCTCAAAAATCAATTAACCATAGATGATGGGTTCATTTTTGGACTCAGAATTCTCTTTCATTGATCTATAAATCTGTTCTCATACCAGAATAGTGGTGTTTTGATTACTGTAGCTTTGAAGTATGTTTTGAGATTGAGAAGCGTGAGTCCACAAATTCTGTTCTCCTTTTTAAAAAGATTATTTCAGGGGCGCCTGGGTGGCGCAGTCGGTTAGGCGTCCGACTTCAGCCAGGTCACGATCTCGCGGTCCGTGAGTTCGAGCCCCGCGTCGGGCTCTGGGCTGATGGCTCAGAGCCTGGAGCCTGTTTCCGATTCTGTGTCTCCCTCTCTCTCTGCCCCTCGCCCGTTCATGCTCTGTCTCTCTCTGTCCCCAAAAAAATAAATAAACATTGAAAAAAAAATAAAAAGATTATTTCAGCTATCTGGAATCCCTTGGAGTTATGTAAATTTTAGGATCAACCTGTACATTAAAAAAAAAAAGATTGAAAAAAAGGCAGTTTTGGAATTTTGACAGAGATTGAATTGAATTTGTAGATCATTTTGAAGAGTGTTGCCATCTTAATATTGTCTTCCAATCTACAAACATGGCATGTCTTTCAGCTTGTTTAGGTTGAATTACTTTCAACAATATTTTATTTTTTCATTGTATAAAACTTGCAATTACTTGGTTAAACTAATTCCTAAGCATTTTATTCTTTCTGGTGTTATTGTAAATGGAATTGTTTTGTTAATTCCATGTTTGGATTTTTCGTTGCTAGTGTATAGAAATCAGCTACTTTTTGCATATTGACTTCTAGTCTAAAACTCTGCAGAACTCATTATTAACTCTGGTAGTCTTGTGTGTGTGCAATCTTTGCATTTTTCTATATATAAGATCATATCATCTGCACAGATAGTTTTGCTTCCTCCTTTCAAATCTAGATGCCTTATGTTTTTCTTGCCTAATTGGCTAGAACTTCCTGTACAATGTTGAAGAGAATAAGTGAGAGTCTACCTCCTTGTCTTTTTCCTGACTTTAGGGGGGAAGCTTTTAGTTTTTCACCATTAAGTACCATGTTAGCAGTGGGTTTTCAAAGACATTCGCTGTCAAATTGAGTAAGTTCCCTTCTATTCCTAGATCACAGAGTATTTTTATCATGAAAATGTGTCAGATTTTGTCAACTTTTTTCTACATGTATTGAGATAATTATGTGTGATGCTTTTTGTTTTATTTTGTTTCCTCTTTGTGCTATCACTATGGTGTACTGTATTGGTTAAGTTTAGCCTATCTCGTGTTCACGGCATAAATCTCACTTGTTCACAGTATATAATACTCTTAATAAATTGCTGACATTTTCTTGAGGAGTTTTGCATCTACATTCATAATAGATATTGGTCTATGTTTTCTTTCTTGTGATATTTTTGTCCGGATATCAGAGTAACACCAGCCTTATGGAGAGACTCTGGTTTTGACTTCAGTTTTACTATTTACCAGCTGTTTGAAACTGAGGTAGTTGCTAAACAACTTAAAGCTTTAGAATCCTCATCTCTGGGTTAATGATAATTCCACACAAATTGTTGTGAGAGTTAAATGAACTTATTGTGTGTGTTTTGTAAACTGTCAATGACAATAAAAATACTGTAAGAATACAAACTGTATAAGAAATGCTGGTGTAGGAATTAAGAATACCAGCAGTGTGTGGAAGGGTTGAACTAGAAATATGTAACTTAACTAGGATTATATACTGATTAGTTCTATTGGTTTTGATTACAGCATCCATAAAATAAGTTAAATTTATTCTATTTGTGTTATGATAACCACATTTATAGTAATAATAACTATAATGGTAAAATGATATATTAATAGTGTATATAATGAGTGCATATTGCCCGATATTTGTTTACTTACTTACTCCTCATTCCATCAAAATGAAGATGCTGTTATTTTTTAAGTGTATTTATTTATTTTGAGGGACATAGAAAGGATGAGCAAGAGAGGGTCAGAGAGAGGAGAGGGAAGGAGAATCCCAAGCAGGCTCTGCACTGTCAGCGCAGACCCCAACGCAGGGCTTGAACTCACGAACCATGAGATCATGACCTGAGCTGAAATCAAGAGTCAGACACTTAACAGACTGAGCCACCCAGGCACCCCAATGCTATTACTTTCCCTCATTTTCTGAATGAATATGATACAGGGGTACCTCAGAGATATTATGGGTTTGATTCCAGACCACTGCAATATAGCAAATATTGCAATAAAGCAAGCCAAGTGAATTTTTCAGTTTTCCAGTACATATGAAGGTTCTGTTCATATTACATACTGTAGTCTTTTAATTAAATGTGCAAGAGCATTAAGTTTTTTTAAATAATATTGCCTTTTAATAATGGAAGTGATTTGACATTCCAGAAATAATTGTAGGGAAGAAGTATCTTCTCTATAAAAGTAAACGCATCAAAATTATAAATCTAACAGCTCTTTTACTTCTGCAATTTAAATGCTCCCCTTACTGCTACCCCTTCGTTTAACAACATTCCTGTGCCATCACATATTGAAGAGAAAACAGTATGTTAAATTAAAATAAGCTTTGCTGATTTTTAAAACTCTTAGGCCTTAGTGACCTTTCTTCTTTTATACATGATAAGTGCTGTTGCAGTAATCAGTGTATGGAAGAGAACATCTGTATTCAAAGAACTATGTCCTGGAAGAATTTTAATACAGCAGGTTTTCCAAATTGCAACTTGTGATGTACACGACCATGAGCGAGGTTCTGGATACTACAGATGAGGATGCCTATTTTAGACAATGTACTTCAAGTTAAAAAAAATTTTTTTCCACAGATAGCCATCAGCTACTACTTTAGGTTCTAAGAGTATCTTAATCTGAGTAACAAATGTTTCATGAAATATAAGCTTACTGGATAGGCAATTAAAAGACTATGAGGTTGATTACAGTATACCCCTACCCAAGCATTAATTCTTAAAAAAAATGTACATACATTAATTAAAAATGCTTAATGCTAAACATCATCTGAGCTTTCAGCAAGTCATTATCTTCTGGCCAGTGAAGGGTCTGGCCTTGATACTGATGTGACTGACTGATCAAGGTGGTAATTGCTGAAGGCTGAGGTGCTATGACAATTTCTTAAAATGAGACAACACTGAAGTTTGCCATGACAATCGGCTCTATCCTTCATGAACAATTTGTAGCATGTGATGCTATGTGATAGCACTTTACCCACCATAGAACTTCTTTCAAAAAAGGAGTCTATGCACTCAACTCTTGCCACTGCTTTCTCAACTAAATTATTTAATATTCTAAATCTTTTGTTGTCATTTCAACAATCTTCCCAGCATCTTCACTAGGAGTAGATTCATCTCAAGAAACCAACTTCTGTGTTCATCTGTAAGAAGCAACTCTCCATCCATGTAAGTTTAATCATGAGATTACAGCAATTCAGTCACATCTTCAGTCTCCACTTCTAATTCTAAATCTCTCACTATTTCTACCACATCTTGCCTCTATGAAGTCTTGAACCTCTCAAAGTTATCCATGAAGGTTGGATTCAACTTCTTCCCAACTCCTGTTAGTGTTGATATTTTGACCTCTTCCCATAAATCAGCTATTCTGAATGGCATCTAGAATAGTGAATCCTTTCCAGAAGGTTTTCAGCTTTAGCCAATTCCATCAGAGGAATCACTCTTTATGGCAGGCATAGACTTAGGAAGTGTATTTCTTACATTCTAAGTTAGATTCATAAGTCAAAATTACTCCTTGATCTATAGGCTACAGAATGGATGTTGGGTTAGCAGACATGAAAACAGTATTAATCTTGTCCATCTCCATCAGAGCACTTGGGGTACCAGATGTACTGTCAATGAGCAGTAATATTTTCAAGGATTTTTTTTCAGCAGTAGGGCTCCTGTGGGTTTAAAATATGCAGTAAACCATGTCGTAATCAGATGTGCTGTCATCCAGGCTTTGTGTTATATAGAGAGAACAAGTAAAGTCAGCTTAGCATAATTCTTAAGGGCCCTAGAAATTTTGAAATGGTAAGTGAAAAGTGGCTTCAATTTAAACTCACCAGCTGCATTAGCTGTTAACAAGAGTGTCAGCCTATCCTTGGAAGCTTTGAGTCCAGGCAGTGACTTCTCCTCTCTGGCTATGAAAGTCCTAGATGGCATCTCCTTCCAGTATAAGGCTGTTTTGTCTACAATGAAAATCTGCTACTGAGTCTGACCTTCATGAATTCTCTTAGCTAGATCTTCTGGGTAACTTGCTACAGCTTCTACATCAGCACCTGCTGCTTCCCCTTGTGATTTTATGTTATGAATATGGCTTCTTTCCTAAAACCTCATGAACCAACCTCTGCTGGCTTCAAACTTTTCTTCTGCAGCTTCCTCACCTCTCTCAGCCTTCATAGAATTAAACAGAATCAGGACCTTGCTCTGGATTAAATTTTGGTTTAAAGGAATTTTGTGACTGGTTTGATCTTCTGGCCAGACTACAAAAACTTTCTTTATATTAGCAACAAGACTATTTGCTTTATCATGCATTTGTTCACTGGAGTAGCACTTTTCATTTCTTTCAAGAACTTTTCCTTTGCGTTCATTCAAACTTGACCCAAGAGGCCTAGTTTTCAGGCTATCTTGGCTTCCACATGCCTTCCTCACAAAGCTTAATCATTCCTAGCTTTCAATTTAAAGTGAAAGATACACAACCCTTCCTTTCATCTGAACACTTAGAGGCCACTCTAGAACTATTAAATGGCCTATTTACCTCTCTCAGGTAATAGGGGGGCCTGAGAAAATGGAGAAAGATGAGGCAGTGGCCCTTGGTGGAGCAGTCAGAACACACATTAACATTTATGGATTAAGTTTACCATCTTATATGGGTGTGGTTTTTGGCACCCCAAAATAATTACAATGGTAACATCAAAGACCACTGATCAGAGATCACCATACCTTATAAGATAATGCTGAGAAAGTTTGAAATATTGCAAAAATCACCAAAATGTGACACAGATACAAAGTGAACAAATGTTTTCTTCCAAAAACAAATGTTTTTAGAAAAATGGGGATGACAGATGTGCTTGACTGAGGGTTGCCACAAACCTTTGATTTGTAAACAACACAATATCCTCAACGTTCAATAAAGTAAAGCCCAATAAAGCAATGGATGCCTGTACCCAACAGAGAAATTGCTGGATGGTATGGTGGTTCTATTTTTAACTTTCTAAGGAATCTCCATATTATTTTCCATATTTCTTGGACCAATTTACATCCCCACCAATAATGTATAAATTTTTCGCCATATCATCACCAGTTCCTATTGTCTTTTGTCTTCTTGGTGATAATCATTCTAATAGGTAAGAGGTGATATCTCATTAAGGTTATTATTTACATTTCCCTGAAGATTAGTGATATTGAACATCTTTTCATGTGCTTGTTGTCATTTTGGTGTTCTCTTTGGTTTGCCTCTTTTATTTTTCCTTTGCCCATTTGTTTTGTTTCTTAAGCTCCACATATAAGTGAAAGCATATGGTATTTGTCTTTCTCTGATGTATTTCACTTAGTATAATACTCTCTAGTTCCATCCATATTGTTACAAATGGTAAGATTTCATTCTTTTTTTGACCAAGTAATATCCCATTATATAAATATACCACATATTCTTTAACCATTCATCAGTCAGTGGACACTTGGACAGTTTCCATAATTAGGCTATTGTACATGATGCTGCTATAAACACTGGAGCGCATGTATCGCTTTGATTTAGTGTTTTTGTATTCTCTGTATAAATACCTAGTACTGTAATTTCTGGATCGTAGGGTAATTATATTTTTAACTTTTTGAGCAACCTCCATACTGTTTTCCAGGGTGGCTGCACCAGTTTTCATTCCCACCAACAGTGCAAGAGGGTTCCCCTTTCTTCGTATCCTCACCAACACCTGTTGTATCTTGTATTGTTGATTTTAGCCATTCTGACAGGTGTGAGGTGATATCTCATTGTAGTTTTGTATTTCTGTTTCCCTGATAATCAATGGTCTTCTGATAATACCACTGTGCAACAACATTTTGAGACACTGTCATAAATACTGTCTCAAAGTATAGTACTCTGACCAGCAGCACTGAAATTGAGCTTTCTAGCATTATAGAAACATGGGCTTTACCCCAGACCCACTTCATCTGAGCCTACATTACCAATATCTCTAGGTTATTCATATGCATGCTGAAGTTTGAAAAATAGTGTTTGAAATTTAAAAGATAAATTGAACAAAATTCCTGAGCAGAATAATATATGTAGAAACAGTATGGGCAAAATTACTGGCATCAAAATTGTCTGTAAAGTAATGTTAAGGAGAAAAGAAAAGCCTTCATTTTTTTTTAGTAACCTTTAACCTAACCTGATATTATGATTTTATTAATCAAATGTCAGATACTTTATCATCTCCAAGATTAATTATTCCAACTTCTTTCCAATAAGCCATTTTACATTTGCCCAAGACTCAATTAGCATTTTTGACCTTGAAATGTCAGTTTTGTTACAGATCTGTATTGTGAAAATTAATGTCTGAAAGTCTTTTTCAGTGTAGTAATAAGAATTTTGTAACAATGTGATACTTTTGCTATTATGTGAATAAATCATGGCTTTACATTAATGCAAGTATCCTTCTTTCAGGTTGTATGGCATTCACACTAGACATCTTATGTTGTATGTTTTTGCTTTCTAAGATAAATATTGAATATTTTTCAATTCCAAACAAATTTCATAGTTATTCTCTACTCTTCAATCATTTATTAGCTTGGCAATATTTGCTGTTTGTCTACTATGTACCAAAACATTTTACAGGGGACATTTTTATAAAGTCTGTACAACTAATATCGTATGCTATTCATCTTGAAATTGGGTTTATATAAAGCAAATATGAACAGACCTAAAAAGGAGAAATAGACAGCAATGCAATAATATTAGGGAACTTTAGTACCCCCATTTTCATCAATGGATACATCATCCAGACAGAAAATCAATGAAGAAACAATGGACTTAATCGACATGTTAAACCAGATGGACCTGACAGACATTTATAGATGTTCTTTCCAAAAGTAGCAGAATACATATGCTTCTGAAGCACTCATGAAACTCCCCCCCAGGATAGATTATGTGTTAGGTCATAAAACAAGTCTTAATAAATTTAAGAAGGCTGATATCATACCATGCATCTTTTCCAACCACAATGGTATAAAACTAAAAGTTAATCATAAGAAGGAAACTGGAAAACTTACAAATCACAGAAATTAAACAACATACTAATGAGCAACCAATGAGTTGAAGAATAAATTAGAAAATAAATGTAATAATATCTTGAGACAAAGGAAAATGGAAATATACTAAAACTTATGGGATGCAGAAAAAGTAGTTTTAAGAGGGAACTTTGTAGTGATAGATGCCCACATTAAGAATCAAGAAAGATCTCAAATACACAACCTAATTTTATACCTCAAGGAACTAGGAAAAAAATAACAAGTAAACCCAAAGTTAATATAGGGAAAGTTGTATATATAGAGTACAAATAAATTAAATAGAGACTAAAAGAGAATAGAAAAGATCACTGAAGCTAAGATCTTTTTTAAAATATAAACAATATAGAGGAAGTCTATTTTGACAAACTCACCATAAAAAGAGAACTTGAATAAAATCAGAAATGAATTGTTTTTTTCTTAAGCTCCACATATGAGTGAAAGTGTATGCTATTTGTCTTTGATGTATTTATTTCACTTCGAATAATATTCTCTAGTTCCATCCATGTTGTTACAAATGTTAAGATTTCATTCCTTTTTATGGATAAGTAATGTTCCATCATACAAATATATCACATCTTCTTTATCCATTCATCAATTAATGGGCACTTGGGCTGTTTCCATAATTAGGCTATTGTAGGTGCTGCTGCTATAAATGTCAGAGTGCATGTATCCCTTTGAATTAGTGTTTTTGTGTTCTCTGTGTAAATACCTAGTACTGTAATTGCTGGAAAGCATACAAATACAAAGGGTCATAAGAAATATAATCTTATGAACTATTATAGGACAACAATTTGGACAACCTAAAAAAAAACAACAACAACAACAAATGGATAAATTCCTAGAGATATGCAACCTACCAAGGCTGAATCATGAAGAAACAGACATTATTAGTAAGAAGACTGAGTTAATAATCAAACACCTACCAACAAATAAAAGACCAGTACCAGATGGCTTCACTGGTGAGTTCTACCAAATATTTAAAGAAGAAATAATACCAGTTCTTTCCAAACTTTTCAAAAAAAAAAGAGAAGAGGAAGGAACACTTCCAAATTCATTTTATGAGGCTAGCATTACCCTGATACCAAAAACAGACGACACTATAAGAAAAGAAAATTACATGCCAATATCCATGATAAATATAGACCAAAAAAAAGGAAAGAAAGAAAGAAATTTAGGTTGGAAAACTATTAAGAACAATAAAATTCAGGGGTGCCTGGGTGGCTCAGTAAGTTAAGCATGTGACCCTTCATTTCAGCTCAGGTCGTGATCTCACAGTTTCATTAGTTGGAGCCTCATATGGGGCTCTGCAATGACAGCATGGAGCCTGCTTAGGATTCTCTGTCTCCCTCTCTGTCTGCCTCTCCCCCACTTGTGCTCTGTCTCTCTCAAAATAAATAAACTAAAAAAAAAAAAAATTAGCATGCCAACACAAGAGTAGATATAAGAAGAGTGTTATCAAACAGAGAGAGGGAATGATTTCCCTACCAATGGCTATTCTTCTATGAAATGGTTGCAATTTATATCATGGATGAAAGATGTAGGATTACTCTGGTTTAAGTAACCAAGGGAGAGAGCTCAGAGAGAATGAATACCAGTTTTTATTTTGTTTTGTTTTTAATGAGGAAAAGATATGTCTGGGGAAAGAAAAAAGTTTGGGGTGGCTATAGTATAGTGTGAAAATAGGTAATAAAAGAGGCAGGAAAGGACAGCGGGCAAGATTGTTATGAAACCCTTGAGGCGCCAGGGTGGCTCAGCCAGTTAAATGTCTGACTTTGACTCAGGTCATGATCTCACAGTTCATGGGTTTGAACCCCGCATCAGGCTCTGTGCTGACAGCTCAGAGCCTGGAACCTTCTTCAAATTCTTTGTCTCCCTCCTCCCTCTTTGCCCCTGCCCTGTTCTCTCTCTCTCTCTCTCTCTCTCTCTCTCTCTCTCTCTCTCTCTCTCTCTCTCAAAACAAATAAACATTAAAAAAATTAGAAAAATATATTGTTATGAGACCTTATATAATACATTACGGAGCCAGCCATTTTCCACTGGTGTGTGGAATTGTCAAAGGTTGTAACATGTAAGCAACATCAAGAGAGTGTGTTTTTTGGAAAGAATACTGGGTTTTAAAGTGGTAAATGGAGCAGGATGAAAAAAATCAATGAAGACCAAGTAGGGGTTTATCATAACAGCCTATAAGTCAGAATATAAACATGTAAAGTACATTATCAATAAAAGAAATGGGAAGGAGGAAGCACATTTAAACAGCATTTGGGAAATAAAATCTACAGGACTTAGTGACTGGGAGAATATGAAAGGGAGAGAGCATGAGATAGGCACCAGAATACATTGGTGGCTTCTCTTTGTGGCTCATGATGATGTTAACAATACATAAAAATAGGGGGGAAAGGCATTTGAGTAAAAAGGACATTGGTGAGTTTAACTGACATTTTATCCCTTTGGAAAATCTTAGCATAGCTCTTAAGGAGACAATGGTGTATACTAATCCAGAGTACACAGAAAACATGGCCTAGCCGAGAGGATTCGGAAGTTATTCACACACACACAGGTGGTCACTCATGCTGAATGGCTCATATCACTCAGAAATTGATAGAAAGGAGACTGAGTCTAAAATCCTATAGACCATCAATATTTGGAGAGCATGTGGAAGAAAAGGATTCTACAGATGATATTGAGAAGGAGCTGCGATGAAGTGAGAGAGGACAGAGTAATGTCACAAGTGAATTTTTAGAAGACAACTCAGAGGAAATGGGTTCTAGTCAAGATCTGTTGCTGTTCAGTTTTTCCAACATGATACATGACTAATACGTGAGTTTTTTCCTTTCTGAAGGGACTGAAAATTACTTAAATCAAATACAAGAGTCTAGATGTAACCAAAACTGTTAATGACTGACTCAAGTGCTAATGACTTACATGCTGCCTAAGCTTGGGTTTACTCCACGTCACAGGATGGGTAGAGTGAGGTTGTTAGGCGCGAAGATTGGCTACCTGTATTCTTGGCTTGGCTCTCCCCAGTCGGTGTAAGTGATCCTGAGTATGGAACCTACCTCTCTGTATGACCCCTTTTCCCATGTTAAATGAATATGATTGCTTCCCAGCCCCATACAAGTATTGTGTGGATTAAATGAGATGCTAAACTCCAAACATTTGAAAAGAATTGGCACAAAACATAGGCATTAAATCACTGGTAGCTGTTAAACAAAATGTTCTTTAGCTTGGCTAGGATATCCCAAGGTGGTATCAGTCAAGGAAACAATTCTGAACAAGCCAAAAAAAAAAAAAAAGGCATTTGTTAAGCAAGTCGGTAAGTTGGTAAGTTTCTGGCAAACCCTCCTTTTTGAACTAATTATTATTATTTTTTAACCTTGCATTCGGAGAGGCAGAAATATCACAGCAGTGTCAATACCAGGGCCCACATGGTGAGTCTGTGTCTTCCAAAATAATTACAGAAACTGGATGAGAGAATTTTATTCTGCCTTCTAAGGAAAAATGCCGAAGAAGACTTGGTAGATAAAAATGGCAGAGTATCTAAACTGCAAAGACCAAATGTCCTCAACACACTGAAGTCAAGAAACCCAAACTCATCAAGTTGTACACATGAGACATGTACGGTTTTTGTAATCAATAGTACCTCAATATAGCTGGTTTTTCAAGAGAATTTATGAGATGAACTTTCAAGCAATTTAGCACATCCTTTAGTTAGATGGTAATTACTAAATACTGGAAACTGCTAGTTTCCTAACTTAAAAAATTAATTTTAAAGTGGCACATTTTGCCTAATAGTTTTTCATATGTAACATTTACATACAATGCAAGGATGTCTTTATTCCTCTATCCACCTACCTACCTTCCTATCTACTTATCTATCATCTGCCTCTATTTATTTATAAATTATGCCAGGTTCTGAGATGTTATAGGAATAGATGTGTATTTCAAAATATCATCTCCATACCTCAAAATACTCTTTCTGTTGACCGCTTTTAATGGGCTTGAATCATAGGTGCTTCCTTGAGTAGGAAAAATGTGGATGACTCAGAATGATGGGTCTGGTAATGTGCACAGTTGGAAAAATATAATTATTAAATCTTGGTGTGTCCATTTTAGCTTGGTGCTACTTCTTTAATTTAAAAAATGCAAAACCTAATAACTGGAGAATTATGCTGCAAAAAACAAGAAAAAAATGACGTATTCATCCTCTATCAACTACTTATATATTGATGTTTTTAAAAGTCCTTGACACATAGGTTTTGTTCAAGAAAATAAATATGCCATTCACGTCACTGAAAAAAAAAATAGTGAACTGAAATGTACTCTAATACATGCCATCATTTCTCTTAAAGGTTATTTAATTCTTGGGGCGCCTGGGTGGCGCAGTCGGTTAAGCGTCCGACTTCAGCCAGGTCACGATCTCGCGGTCCGTGAGTTCGAGCCCCGCGTTGGGCTCTGGGCTGATGGCTCGGAGCCTGGAGCCTGTTTCCGATTCTGTGTCTCCCTCTCTCTCTGCCCCTCCCCCATTCATGCTCTGTCTCTCTCTGTCCCAAAAATAAATAAAAAACGTTGAAAAAAAATTTAAAAAAAAAGGTTATTTAATTCTTTTTGTTAAATTATTTGAGATTTCATGAAAATAAATCTGTTTTTACATCTTACTCTTTAGTTAACCACACTAGATTTTTCTGTCCTTTCTCTGATGATTATAATGTGAAATGTTTCACTGACATAATTGTACAATACAATTATTTCCATGCTTGTTATTTTATTCCTTATAAGTTGTGAAGAAAAAAACTTGTATTTTGTATGTTTTTTGATAGCTTTTACTCTTGTTTTTGGCAATAGTTTCTTTGTACCTATCTCACATTTGTCATGTTCTAAAGATGTATGTATAAGTTCATAGTTACCACTATCTGTTAAAATCTTTTTTATTTCCTTATTTGTCCAATTTCAGTCAACTAGTGGTTGTTTAGAAATAGGTGTTATAGATTTTTATATCTTTTTTATATTAAAAAAAATGTTTTTACGATGTATTTATTTTTGAGAAAGAGAGAGACAGAGCGCAAACAGGGGAGGGGCAAAAAGAGAGGGAGACGCAGAATCTGAAGCAGGCTCCAGATTCTGAGCTGAGAGCACAGAGCCCAACGCAGAGTTCGAAGTTACTGACCATGAGATCATGACCTGAGTCGAAGTCAGACACTTAACTGACTGAGCCACCCAGGCACCCTGGTATGATAGATTTTTAAACATCCAACAGCTTGATCCAAACATCTCATAAGCTATTTTACCCACATGAATTCTATCTTCCTTTAGAGAAACAAAAACCTCTTCTACAGAAGTAGTTTTTACAAAAGTCATATTCTTTAAACAAAATCAGTATATTTATTAGCCGTTGGAACACAGTATGACATAATGTGTAGAGAATTAAACTGGAATTCAGGAGTACTTCTTTCTCCCACATTCACTTTGTAAATGTAGGTCATTTGCTTCTCTCTCCCGGTTTTCTCATATTTCTGTCACAGTGCCCATCACTTGATAAATCAATAAATACTTGCTGACTAAATGGGCACTTACTAAAAAACAAGCTAGTGAGAAATGCAACCTACAAGGGTCCATCTTCTAAAACCCTCCTTTCCTCTGTGCTCCTAACCCGTCAGGACAGATACATTCGTTTCTGATTTAACATATAAGAGTCCTTGTGAGTATATATTGCAAAACTACACTCACATACTTTTTTTAGGCAACTCTGAATTGAGAGAAGAAAAGTGAAATTAAAATTGAAAAGACATTGGTCAATTCCTTTGCTCCAGAATGTGCTTTTGCATACATGCTTCAGTTTCTGCCCCATAAAGTGCTGCTAGCTTTCTCACACTATGTGTGTCTGTGTGTGTACATGTTTTTTTAACACATAATATACAAAAAGCATTTTGTAAAATCTAGATGTCTATAAATACTAGTTGTGATCACAAATAATGTGTTGCGATGTTATCGAAAAAAAGACTTGATGGGAAGGAAGGGCAACATTTTAAAAAGTGGTTTTCTCTTTTTTCCTTTCCCTACCTCTATCCTCTGTCTCTTCCTGAAAAGAAAGGCTTTTGATTGTGAAGTCATGTCCCAGAGAACCATGGCAAGAAGATCTGAGTGAGGGGCTAAGAAAAAGGACTGAATTGAATTGGGAGGGAGAAATTAGTCAAATATGTCAAGATAGACAAATGATGTAGGTTAGAATGAAGACAAAAACTTTTCAAAAACAAGCTTGAACTCCTTAATCAGTCATGGTAACTTTTTTATAGGCCTTAATATTTTCAATATAAGGACAAAAAAAGAACAGACAAGTAAGATGGATAAAAGGATGGAAAGATTGGGGGAGGTATCCTGTTGCTTCTCCTGTCACTCCAAAAGAGTTAGATTAAATCTACAAAATCAGGAGGACTCCTTCATTCTGCTTTGTGATTTGCCTGAACAAGACATTAGCTTCCCCAGATATAGACAGGTGTCTAAGTGTCCTGAGATACAGCTATAAACTTCAATACGGCTGATTAAACCACGATGGCTTATTTTCATAATGTTAACAATGACATTGGATAGAGTTTTTTTTTAAGTTTATTTATTTATTCTGAGAGAGAGAGAGAGAGAAAGAGAGAGAGAGAGAGGGGAGGGGGGGAGGGAGGGGCAGAGAGGCAGGGACAGAGAGAGAATCCCAAGCAGGCTCTGCACTGACAGTGCAGAGCCCAATGTGGGGCTAGAACTAGCAAACAGTGAGATTATGACCTGAGCTGAAACCAAGAGTCAGATGCTTAACCGACCGAGCCACCCAGGCACCCCTTCACAGAGATATATTTTTTAATTCTTTTTTAACGTTTATTTTTGAGAGGGAGGGGAGGGACAGAGAGAGAGGGAAACACAGTATCTGAAGCAGGTTCCAGGTCCTGAGCTGCCAGCACAGAGCCCTACACGGGGCTCAAACGCACGAACCATGTGATCATGACCTGAGCCAAAGTTAGATGCTTAACCAACTCAGCCACCCAGGTGCCCAGATATTTTTTAAAAGGGACCCTACCAGCTTTAAGTATTTCAAGTTTGTCAATTGTGGGCACCCGAATTTCAAGGAAAAACTCCATTTCTAAATAAAAAATCTTAAATGATTATCTTTAGATTCCACTTAATTTACTTGGGGTACAACTAGATTTACCTGTAGTTTAGAATGAAGCGTGGTTCCTCTTTGACCAATTTAGAGAAAACAAACAGTCCTTTGCTAAATCAAATCAGGACCAATAATTATGCATAACAATACCCAGCATTTGTAGAGTACCATGCTTTGAAGTTCATGGTTTTCTCAGTGCTTTCAACACACATTATCTCCTTTGATCCTGCCCCCACTACATGTGGAGGGGAAGTCAGGTATCATTCTATTTTACTGATAAGTGGAACTGAGACTTTAAAGAGTTCAGAACTTGTCAACTTCATCAAGAAGTATTAAACCAGCCACAACAATCACAAAATTCAGCCATATCGGAACTGGACTTCCAGTCTTTAATTTTGTATATTAATTTGCTCTTTAAATGACAATCATGACATGTTTGGTACATGGAGGTGAGCATCTGGCTTGCTGTAGATGTCCCAAGTGGTTTTTCTGCTTGCACACTAAGCCTGTGTAGACTAGTCTCCAGACTGTGGCCAGGGAAGTCCTTAAAACACAAATTGAATCATGTCCTTCCCTCCTAACCCAGAATCTCCAACAGCTGCCATTCTGCCAAATGCAAATCTATACTTCTCATTCTGACTTATGAAGCCATCCAGGATCTAGCTTCAAGGACTTTTCTTTTAACTCCTCATGCAAAGGTAGCCACATGTGCTTCTTTCCCAAATGGAAAGAACACCAATGATACTCTATAACCTCAGGCTTTTGTATGCAATGCTCTCCTTCCAGACACGAATACAATTTGTGCTTCCAAATTTGTCCAACTCTGTATGGCTAACTGATTCAGGTCTCTGCTTACTTTCACCCTCAGAGAGATTAAATCTAAAGAGCATCCCACACCCACACTCACCTTCTTTGTTCTTACCGTCTGTCTTCCAGGCACATGGAAGTGTGCTTGTCAATAATAACTCTCAGCAAATATATGTTAAATGAAAAAAAGAATAAATACATGGATGCATCCAGGTGAAAGGGAAGAGATATAGCAAGATTGGGTTTTTATCCATAGTAGGCTGTTTATAAGAAAATATTCATAAGTATAGTAGAGATATGAGGAACCACCTGCTTTTGAAATTTTTAAAATTTTATTTAAGAGAGAGAAGAGAGCACAAGCGTGAGCAGGGGAGAGGGGCAGAGGCAGGGAAGAGAGAGAGAGAGAGAGAGAGAGAGAGAGAGAGAGAGAGAGAATCTCAGCAAGCTCCACATTCAGCACAAGCCTGATCAGAGCTGGTCCCACAACACTAGAATCACCATCTGAGCTGAAATCTAGAGTCGGATGCTCACTGAACTGCACCACCCAGGTGCCCCTGCTTTTGAAGCACTTTCTTCCCAGGAGATTTCTATGTGGTTATTTAGACAGTTAAATTTAGACAGGTTAAAACTCTGGTACTAGAAAAAAAATTAAAGATGAGGATTATATTTCAGAAGAAATTAGTTCATATCAAGTAGTGTCTATAACCAAAAAGCACCATTTTTCAACATCAGGTGTTCAACACGCTAGCTTGAACTAAAATACTAGTACTATGGTAGCATAAGCATATTGCTTTGCAACACTGGTCACACATTTTATCCAGTGGAAATTAAATTTTAATGATCAGTTTCTTCACTTATTTAAGGTATTCATTTATTTGATCAATTTTAACTTTACAGTTTAAATTGTAGCATTTCATCCACATATATTTCGTGTAAACGGGCATGTGTTATTTGGAGACAAATATGCAATCTTGCTTAAGTGGATTAAGTCTCATTATACTGATCATATGCAATATGTTAACTGGAAAATGTTTTAGGAAAAAAATTCATCTTTTCAGCATGCTTGAAAATTTAAGGCTTGTTTTTTTTCTACACGCATGCTTTTCTACTGATCATGTAAAATGGATTTAGAAAAAAAAAGGCTTTAAAAATGATGACTGTTTCTAACAATAAAAAGAGCTCTAAGTTTCTTGTACCTTCATGGAGGAAGAAAGAACAGAGTATACCATGCTTAGATCATCAGCAGTAAGAGTTAGCAAAGGAAGAAAGTTGAGAGCAGAAAGTTCCTCTGGCTACATTTTCAATGGCCCAGCCCTGGTTCTTAGGTGCCACAGAATTTGGTCTTTCATTTCCTCTGTATCAACCCAACAAATTTTCAGTAACAACTAAGTTTGATTTCAGTGCTTTACAGTTTAGAGACTGCTGTCATAAAAGACTGTCCCATTGGTTCCTCACAATTACCCAGTAAGGCAGGTGTTAATATTTGTATCATTTTTGCAGTCAACAAGCTTGAGTCTCAATGAATGGTATGATCAAAAACCAAAGCAAGGACATTTGACTCAGCAGCTCACTCTCTTTTCCATTAAATCATGCTGTTTCTTTTATTTCTAAGATATAAAATTGCTCTGGTCATTTACCTCGCTATTCTCTCAGGCTTCCTGAGTTCAGAGCAATATTGAATGATTATGCTTCCCTATAATTGTCAGAGACCTCTAGCTATAAAAAACATATCACAACTCTACCTCTGTGAAGTAATATAGCATATCTTGGGAGTTTTTCATACATTGCTATGAATAAAAAAAAATAATTAATAAGCAAATCTGCTGCTTTATTTATTTCTTCTCTCATTTTTACATTAGGTTGTATCCCCCTAAGATTTAAGTTCCTAAACAAGACGTGACAGTAATCAGGACAATACAGGCTGCTTTTTTCACAGAGTGTAAGGAATGTTGTAGCTGGCTGCCTCTCAGACTGTTGGCACTTTAAAATGCGGCTAGCATACATGATGTGTTTTGGATTTAATTTAAAGGGATATTATTTTTTCATTCTGTCATTTATAGAAATAGAAATTGCAGAAACCCCTGGTATGGGAAATTGTTTCATTATTGTTTTTAAAGCTCATTTTCCTACCTGTGAATATTAGTTATCCAAGGTCACCATATCACAAGACTTCCAGTGCTGAGTCACATCTAATTCTTTTCCCCTTCTGGGTTCACACAAGGCTGAGACTTCCTACCATGTGACTATGTTTGGATAATGGTCTGCGAGAAGAAATGATGAAGCATTTAATTGTTGATGTGAGACCCTTCTGTACTCTTTCCTATGACTCAGCAACTCAGGAGACATCAAGTTCCAGATGGTGTAGCTACAAGATACAGAAGCTTTATAGCCAGGGTCCCCATGTAGACGACACCCTGCGAAACTATGTGGGCCATGTAAGCAAGAATGAAAAACTTTTGGGGGTAAGCTGAGATTTGGGGGTGTTTTGTTGCTGCCTATCTTAATTAAAAACGCTAAGAATCAAAAGAACATAGGAATTGGATTCAGACGATTTGGTTGACATCCAACTTAATAGCTCTGTCAACCTGGGTAAGTCCCTTAAATTTGTTGAGTTTCTTATGCTTCCTTTCTAAAATAGAGATGATAAAAAATATTCTGTATCTACTTGAAAGAGTGACTACGAAGATCAAATTGCATAGTGTACGTTGAGTCACTCTACAATATATATTCATAAATGTGGTGACACAATTTTGATTTCTTTGATATTGTGATTTTCTGATTAAGGGACTTTCTTTTCCTAATCACCTACATTCCATATCCATAGAAAAAGTAGATAAGAAGACCAAAGTTAGAGTATAGGAATGAACAAGATGCCATTCTTTATTTGTTTTAATCTATTACAGGCATACTGTGGCTCTGATAATTAAATTCAAGATTTCTTAGAGTTAAGTATTCCAGATTCAAGTTCATGACATCCAGCTGTTTCAAATTTGTCTATATGCTTTCCTCTTTACTTTTGAGCATCAGAAAACCAAGACCCTGTCTTCGATTTCTTTTAGCACAAGTTGGAGTACGAAGTAAACTATGTGTTCAAAGAGCATCAAACCAGTTTCTCTTATTTCTTACATTCTTTTTTTATGCTTTAAATTATTTATTGAGCACAAAAAATATGGAACGCTTCACGAATCTGAGTGTCATCTTGGCTCAGGGGCCGTGCTAATCTTCTCTGTGTTGCCCCAGTTTTGGTATATGTGCTGCCAAAGTGAGCACTAGTTCTTGAATTCCTAAATCAGATTGCCCAGTCCAACAAAACAAAGAGACCAAGAAAACTAGTAGGCATTGACTGAACATCTCCTTTACTCACTGAATGGGCAAAACTAAGAAGAGAAACCAACATACAATTAGCTTTCTACATTTTGCACTATGAAATCTGACCACGCTTTGTGTTCTGCCCACATAAAAGATGATGGGAATATGGTGTGACGTGACGTTATCACCTAATCTCTCCATTGAATAAGCAAAGACAGTGCAATCATTAGATGTTCTAGGTAACGGCTAAAAGTAGGCTCTCTGAAGCTGGCTCCACTGATTACTGAATTACCTTGAGCATGCAACTTGTTTATACCTGTTTTTCATCTATAAACGTGATATAAAAATAGCACATAACTCACACAGTAGGTTTAAGAGTTAATGGGTCCAAATCTGTGTTTCTTTCTACGGAATACCACATTTAAGTGGACCAATTATGGTTTATGTCTAAATTGAAATGTAATCTGCTACAAAATTATCCTTCCTTATTTCTGGTAAAAGTCTTTTCTTCTTGTTACTCAAATAGGAGAACTCTATGTGATGTGGGTTTTGTTGTTGTTGTTGGTTGGTTGGTTTTTGCTTTTGATGCTGCACCTACATCTCCTTTCAAACCCAACCAGTAGCCCAAACTGGTCAAATATTGTCACAATAGAGTCTCTTCCACTTCCTTTTTGTCGCCATTCACAAATCCAAGCCCTCATCTTCCCACTGCCTTAATGCTCTGGGCTTTCTACCACACATTCTGCTATCAGTGACTTTCACCTCGCCCTTGCTAGAGTGGATAGAAGAGCTAGTCTTATATTTCTCTTCAAAGATATAGTTTTGAAAAAATAGACATTTGGGCTCATTTCTACCACAAAGAGTATTAAATTATTTAAGGAAGAAATCATTAAAGTAATGAAGTGGTAGGTTTTTTGCCCAATATAGTAAGCCACATATGAATTTATAACAATAGCAATGTTCCATTTTATATATACTGCATATAAATTGAATGGCCACACACTCATACACACATATGTACATATACATATGTATATATATTTGTATATATAATGTGGCATTGTTTTGTGTGTGTGTATATATATATATATGCGCACGATATACATTTTAATGTCTTCCTTCTTAGAAGGCACAATGATTCTTCACCAATAGATGGGTATCTATGCTAGCATGAAAATGGATGTGAGTCATGAATTCAGATCCAGTAAGAAATTCCTGAGTTTCAGATTACTATACATTTGAAGAAAGCTTTGAAATGGGTATCATATTTTTACATTGGACATTTGTTATTTGACTTGATGCATTCCCTTTCTGAATTTTATAAGGGCCTCCACATTACCTACACACACACACACGCACACACACACACACACACACACACACACACACTTATAGAGAGCAAACAAGGGGGAGAAATGTGCTTGTCAGCTTCAATTTTGTATAGATAAAAATGCATGAGACAAGGGGATGAAAACGTAGGAGCAAAGGGACAGGAAATGTCAAGCTTGATAGGTTATGCTGAGGGAAAAGACTTACTCTAAAAATAAGTCCTACCATTTAACCTGCTGGTGTTAATTTGATTTTATATTCAGCAGGAATATTCTATCAGCGATTAAATCTAGATTGTTATTCTATCAAGCTAAGACTTTTGTTGTTCACTGAGCTGAGTATCTCAAAGCTCTTAATCTGTGATTGTCTTTCAGGGAAGTATTTAAAGAATTGTACGAATTTAACTACATAATACACTATCTGTGGCTTAGTGCTGCCCAAAAGTCTCTGGCGCCTTAAAAGTTATTGTCATTAATATGTTGTTTCCAGGTGAAAAACTCCCCCTTCCCCACAAGCATGACTCTTGAAAATCAACCTCAACCAAATATAAAACAATGCATTCCAAACGCTCTTGTTTTTCCTCATGATTTGTAAATTGAACACAAATGAGTGAAAAATGGAGATAGTCTGCAGCAGAGTTCCACTGACCCCTTCCATTGTCCCTCAATCATTTTTTCCTTCCCTCAGCCAGGAGAGCTGATTCTAGCTGGTAGCAGGTGTCTTATCAGAGTACCTCATCTGTGAATGACTGTTCACACCTAATTTTCCTAGCAGCATTTAATTTTAATGTGCTACATTCCCTCGTCTTCCTTGTTCTAATGCTAATCATTTAGTATCTCTGTTGTTAACCCACTCCAGGGATGGCATGCAGTGAGCCAACATTCCCCTTTTCTGTGCCCACAGCACATATAATCAATAGCCACATTCTTTCCTACTGAGTCTAGACATCTCTGGAATTCTTACCTCATTGAACTTCAGATAGTCTTCAACAGTTAATTATGGCTAAAACCTACTTGCTACTCCTGGGTTACTCATTCTCTTTAAGACACATGTGTTATAAAAGTTCAGGAGAAGTAATGATGGATCTCAAATTTATTTTTATAAGTTATCCTTATTAAGTTAACTACATATGTATATATATATGTATGTATCTATATAATTATCGTACAGGCTCATTCTTATGACAGGCATTGACTCTTGTTCATGTTTACTCAAAAATATTATGAAATGAATTGAATATTATGAAATGAATATTATGAAATGGATAATCATGATATTAAGGATGATATATATATATATACATATATAATGATATTAAGGATACATATATTATGATATTAAGGATATATATATATATGTTTTTAATAGCCATAAATACAGGTGCAAAAAGTAACAACTTAGTCTACAGAAAAAAAAAAACCAAAAACTACCAGAGTACAGCTTTAAGGCAACATGCTTTATTTTATGTTTCCCAAATGGGTTGTACTTAGCTTGATTATAACACTTGCCACATTGCTTTCTAATTGCTTCCTTTCCTGTTTCACTGACTAGCTCCTTAGAAGCAGGAGAGCCTCACTTCTCTTTGTATTGTCAGCACACTATTAAATTTTTCCACATAATAATGGTGTGACAACTGTTTGTATAATAAATAACTGATTGAATGCATAATATATTTTTTAACCAGTAGTCTTATATTACTCTGCTGTCATGAAATTAATTCTATTCTTAGCACTTTGATAGCATTTTAATTTTCTAATCCCAGTGAAATTTTGTGCAATGCCTATTTTCAAATGTATATTTGACCTTAGGAAAATCACCCCCCCACTTTGTTTTTTTTTTTTACAATATTACAGAAATTGACCTGTGCTCATTCTTTAAACAGTCAATGTATTGCTAGTAATTAGTTTAAATTGTGAAATTAGTGTTTAATAGCTATAATCCTTAAACTGTAAAAGTAATTATATTGACGTAGGAGGCTGTAAAGGTTATCATACACAACAATGTGAACTTAAAAGTTTCTTTGAATGAGTTCAAAACCAATTTCAAATTAATTAAATCATCTTTGAGCCTTCTGAGAAGTGTTTAGAACTTGAATTTTTAATAAAATAAATATTTTAAATAGATTACATTCACTCTTCTCTTTACAACCCAAATATATTTCCATAACAGAAAAAATCTGAAAAGTCAGAATCTTATAAAAGGTGAATTACTATGTATTTATTATCAATAATACTATAAAATTGCTTACAGACCATCCATAAAGGCATAGATTTCTTGACCTTATCAAAGTAGAGATTTTTAGATGCATAAAATGCTGACATACCATTAGATATATTATAGACTATCCCTTAAACCTTGTTGATTAATGGTATGGTGCTAGTTGCTTCGGGTAACCCCACCCCTTCTGAATCCTCAGCTTAAACTCACCCTTTGGAATTTTATTTTGCATTTTGAAATAGAGCTAGCACTAGTACTTTCCAGTTTCCCCTAGTACCTAGGCTTGGTTAAATCCTGATGGTTATGATTAAACCCTACTTGCATCTGAACTCTGTTTGACACCTTAAACAGGCTTTGAAACATTTGTAAGAGTTAATCAAATGAAGACATGGTAGCATGAAACTCCATGATGGGTCAAGCAAAATACATGTGGGTTAGCATTATGAAAATACAAAGTGAGGGAAAAGGACTAAAACTAGATGTGGGTAAGGAGATTAATGAGTTAAAGTTGAAGAGAACTTGCTCACAAAGACAACTCGTGTGGGAGTCTGAATGCCATCTTGCAGGCAAAGTGGAGTGATTGAAGAATATTGGCTGAGAAAGATGCATGACACTGATGGGCACCTCAAGGATGTATTTAAGAGCCAAAGAGTGGAATGAGGAAAACCTGAGAAGCATCTACTGAACTCATCTGGACAACATACTGAAAGAAGGGATATATTGGAATAGAAAACAGACTGAAAAATACTCACAAAACAGGATACTGCATGTCAGGGTATGGGGAGTGACAGGAAGAGACTGTGGCGTGACTTATAGGTCTTTAGTTTTGACAATTAAGCAGATTATGGTGCCATTTATAGAGTTTGGAACATATGAGGTGGGGTTTCCATTTTGGACATGATGATTTTGAGATGAATATGGTACAATCAAGGGTTAATGGGTAGCCAATATTGTGATACTTGAGTGAGTAAACTTAGGACATGGTTTGGGTTGGAGAGACATATTTATGAGTCATTAGCATATAAACAGTTTTCAAAAGTAAGAGAGGTGATGGAACTATAGAACTAGCATCAAGAGAGCATGAGTAAAAGACAATTTATAAGGGATTTTAAGGGTTAGGCTGACAAAGAGATGACAAAATAAAAACAAAATGAAACAAAAATCAGAGCTGTTGAAGACAGCCCTGGAAAAACAAAAATTTTCCAGGAACGTGAAGTCAAGAGTGTCAGATGCAGAAGAGAAGCAATGGCCTTGAAAGAATGAGGGCGGAGGACACCTGACATATCTTGTCTTTTTGGACGTTTCTAAATGTTTTTATTATGATATTATTCTGTTAAATCAATGATGGGGAGTTCTAGTATGCTATCCTGGTGTAAACCCAGCACGTCCTATCCCACCTGTGGATTACAACTACAAAAAATCTGTTAAAAAAATCAAAACATCTACTACCTAGGTAGTTGAACAATAAAAACAGGCAGATTGTGAGAGGGAGTCAACATTTGGAGAAGCAGTGACAAGCGAGTGAGTTTTACATTTCTTGTTTTCAGGCTTTATCCCACTGCACAGGCACTAGTCATAGAGCGGCACAGCTAAAACCCCAATAGAAACTCCACCTTCTACAAGAACCAGGAAATGGACCCCTGTGTATGGAGAGTATGCAGAGAATGATTATAACAGGTTCAACTTCTTCATCATTGAAAAGAGCCTTTATGTGAGATTCAGGAGACCCAATTCTAATCTGTGGATCACTAATTTAGATCTGTTTGATTCAACCCCTTCAAGTCATTGCATTATTCTATGAAAAAAAATGGCTAACATGACACTTTTCTGTTTAATTTCTCTGTGTTAAATGTCAAATATAGCAATGTGCTCAAAAGGGCTTTTAAATGATCATAAACTTGTATTTAAATATGTTATTAATCAGATTTATATTTCTATTGGTTTATAACCTCCGGCATTTTTACAATATGGGTCCATACTCCGGACATCATCTGGTGTTCAAGTTCAAATAATTACCATGACTTAGCTTATCTCAGTGCATTTAATGTGATTGTTATTTGATCAGCTGACATCATACTGTAAATGTAGTTTTTTTTTTTTTCCTTGATTCTATCTGTCCTTTATATTCAAGTGTAGATGTAGTGTCCCAGTCTTTGTCTGTCAGGTGTTTCATTTAAAGCTCCATGTCTCATGAGCAAGGAAAACCCATTTAGCAATGATGGGAATCTGCTCTTTATGGCCTGTGACTTCTTCACACTTTCCTTTTTTCACAGAATTATAGTTCTGAGAGGTTTGTGAACCAACTTAATCACTTGGAAATCATATCACTTCGACTGTTAATACCTTTCATAATTATGACCTTTGAGTTTCTAAACCAGTGCCACTGGAAGAAGAGCTTAACTTTTTGCTCTTTATAGTAGTACTTGGAATAATTACAGTTTTTGATATAATTGATTTAGGAGATGTCCAGTTCTAATTGAATATAGCACTATGAATTCCTTTCAGATCAGTTGCATTCTGGGTAATAATCTCAATTGTAATCACAAACTGGGAGTTTTCTCCCTTTCCCTTATCTCCTCTCCTTTTCGCTCCACTTCTCTTTTATTCTCTTTCTCTTCATCTTTTTTTCTTCTCTTCCTGCTTCTTCTCTTTTTGCTCCTTGCTCTTTTTTTTTTCTCTCCTCTCCCCCCTCCACTCTTTCTTCTCTTTTCTCTCTCCTTTCAGAGGCCTTTTAACCCTTTAAACTTTTTTTAATGAAGGACCAACATTAAAAAATATTTACTCCCTGTAGTTAAATGTAAATGCATCATGTATTTTCAAGATAATGCAGACTTAAAAGTTGTCAGATTTATAAGGAAAATAATTTGCATCAACAAAATAATCTGAGTCTCTATGTCCCAGTGAACTACACATTCTATTCTATCTGTTTCACTGACCATTTCACATAAATAGAAGAACCCCTGCATTCAAACAATAGATGGTGGAGGAGGAAAGAGTCTCGAGTTTCTCAAGCTTCCCTTGGTACTTCATTTCTCTCCGAAATCAGTACATCTCCATTACCACAGCACAAGCACACTGTCAACATTTACTAAAAGTTAAAAAAAAAAAAAAATGGAAACACGTCTGGAGACAAAAAATATGTATCGCTTTAAATTAGAATATGAGTAGGTTAAAAAAGCTTTTTGGGCATCTGAGACATTTTGAAGCTGTATGGGAACACAGACCTAAAAAATATAATAATTACACCTCACAGAAACGATCAATATTGGCCTAAAATTAAACTGAAAATGTAAAGAGCGGAGTTTGAAGTTAGAATAATATTTTCAATCAAAATCTATTTATTGTTTATGCTCTATGCTCTCTTGACTTTAGTTACCTTTTTCAGATTAAGCAACAGCTGAAGTATATATAAATCTACTAAAATTTACATATAAACAAGGTTGATATATCAATTACTTTCCATCTAATTTAGTAACGATTACTGAATAATAACAACACTAACAAAAATGACAGCTACCATTTTAGAGAATATGACTGGCGTGATTCCAAGGCAATTCACCTACTACCCACACACACACATTTCATCAACACAATGAGCTTGATGTTACTATCTTTACGCTACAGGTAACTAAGCTGAGGTCAGAAAAAATGATTAAATTGATTTGAACACTGGCTTGTCTGATTATTCTTTTAAACAAAAAAAAGTTGCTACCTTGTACTAGGAACTAAGACTATGGAAATGATGAACACCTAGATCTTGTGTTCAAGCCATTCACACTCAAAATTGAGCAGGCAGGCTACATATTCATAAGCCAATAAAATCAATAAAGTATATGTAGATAAATGCAACATAGAAAATTTTACATGATAAGGTATATAGCCAGAAGGCAGGAGGCAGTATACTGATAGAGTAAACCTTAGTTCTGCAGACACTAGTGGAGAATTCTCACTCATAGCTCTTACTTCTGCCATCTAACTACAGTTCAAAGGCTGTGACATGCACATTTCTAATTTGTAAGGCTATTGCCTCTGAAAATGCATCATTGTCATTGGAAAAGATGGTCCTTTAGGTTGTGAAAGCCTTACTGTCCCCTACCCATCATTCTCTGATGAACAGTTGAGTTGACCCCTATATTCTGTACCCTGAGTGGATGGATATCTTGCACTCTCTGCAGAGCAGGTCTTGTGTTTCTGTATTATACATCCAGCCTATACGAAACCATCCAACAGGTCAAAGTATGAAGGAATCAACTCTCCCTTAATGGAATGTGGAGTGCCCCTCATAACACCACCACTTTGCCATCATCATTTACAGATTTGGGAAAATAAATTAGAAATCATTTTAAAGATTTTATTTATGCACAATAAAACCAATGGTATTTTCCTTTTCCACATCCATTTGTTTGTTTGTTTGTGCATCGGGTGTTGTGAATAAAGAGAGTAAAAATGTTGAGTGGGTTCTCAATGTTTGGATAACCTGAGATTTGGTGAAAGCACTGTCTTCTGATCAGTAACCAAATCACAGTGATCAGGGATCACTACTGAGGAGAGAGTACTGCTAACATGCCAAAAAATCATTAACTAACACGAAGTCACCAGGGGTAAAAGGGATTTATGAGCGTGTGAGGGAGTGCTTGCAGTGCACTTAGCTAGGTGGTTATTTTGGTATGATTTGAATTTTTTGAAAAACTAAGTTTATCCTACATCAAAATAAAAAGCTTCTGTACAGCAAAGGAAACAGTTAAAAAGAACTAAAAAGAAACCTAGTGAATGGGAGAAGAGATTTCCAAGTGACAAATCCAATAAAAGGTTGGTAGTCAAAATATGTAAAGAACTAATACAACTCAACACCCAAATTGGCAGAAAACATGAACAGGCATTTCTCTAAAGAAGACATCCAAATGGCCAAGAGACACATGAAAAGATGCTCATCACTAATCATCAGGGAAATGGAAATCAAACCTTCCATGAGGTATCGCCTCACATCTGTCAGAGTGGCTCAAATTGAAAATGTAAGAAACAACAAATGTTGGCAAGGATGTGGAGAAAGGGAAGCTACTTGCACTCTTGGTAGGAATGCAAACTGGTGCAGCCACTGTGGAAAATAGTATAGAGGTTCTTCAAAAAGTTAAAAATAGAACTATCCAATGATCCAGTAATCACATCATTGGTTATTTACCTCAAAAATACAAAAACACTAATTCCAAAGGATACATTCACTCCTATGTATATAGCAGCATTATTTTACAATAGCCAAATTACAGAAGTGGTCCAAGTGTCCATGGAGAGATGAATGGATAAAGAAGATGTGGTATATATACAATGGAATATTATTCGGCCGTAGGGATGAATAAAATCTTGGCATTTGCAGCAACATGGGAGGGGCTAGAGAGCATAATGGTCAGTGAAATAGAGAAAGACAAATACCGTATGACTTCACTCACCTGTGGAATTTAAGAAATAAAACAAGTGAGTAAAGAAAAAAGAGAGGGAGAAACCAAGACACAGACTCTTAGCTACACAGAACTGATGATTACAAGAGAGGAGTTGGGTGGGGGGATGGGTGAAATAGGTGAAGGGGATTAAAGAGTACATTTGTCATGATGAGCACTGCATCATGTACAGAATTGCTAAATCACTATATTGTATGCCTAAAACGAATATAACGTTGTGTGTTAATTACACTGGAATTAAAATTTAAAAACTTAGAAAAATAAGATTATCATTTTGTAAAGCAATTTAAAAAATGCTGCCCTCAAAATAAAACTACTGACTGCCATGAAGTAGTTTGATTTCATATAGCAATTTTCCGCAAATCGTATTTTTAAATGCAACTACATTTAATTTTACCTCTCATCATCATGGATTTTTTGATAATAATGTAAACGTTTACATCAATCTACTTTTTTTCACTTTTGGCTTTAGTGTTATTTAGCATTTATGTTTTAGGCAAAATTATTTAAAATTATATTTTCAACTGAAAATATGGATAGGTGGCTTAAAATAGGAAATTTTAAGCATAGATTTGAATAAATGGAAATGCACAAAAATCATAAAGGAGATTCAGAAAAACCCATGGAATGTTGCAAAAACCATGTGCATAATAAAAAGATGGAAGTACTTTCCTAACCACAATGAGCAGGTACTTATTAAAAATCAACAGTAAATTTAGAAAGTCAAGGACATACCAAAACGAATATTTAAAATATTGGTTTCATTATTGTAAATTTCAAATGCACATAAAATTCGAGATCTTAAAGAGAAATCTGAAACAAAGCAAAAATTTTGTAAAGCTATCCTCCTTCAATAACACTAATCTATAATATTATTATTTTTTTTTAAATTTTTTTTTCAACGTATTTATTTTTGGGACAGAGAGAGACAGAGCATGAACGGGGGAGGGGCAGAGATAGAGGGAGACACAGAATCGGAAACAGGCTCCAGGCTCTGAGCCATCAGCCCAGAGCCTGACGCGGGGCTCGAACTCACGGACCGCGAGATCGTGACCTGGCTGAAGTCGGACGCTTAACCGACTGCGCCACCCAGGCGCCCCTATAATATTATTTTTTAATTAGCCCTTTTAAGGTATATTTCTCAGTGAAAAAAAAAATGAAGGGGGAAAGAGCATACATTACTCTGCATTGGTACCTCCTGGAAAAGAAGTAATAAATATATTCATGCAGTTTATATATGTATGTATGTATCTACATATATATCTATGTATCTACTTACGTATACCCCTCTTATGTATGGAAAAAGAGTGACAAAGAGAGAAATTTGTGTGTTCACAGATGTATAATTTCTGCAACAAAAACTAAGAAGTTAGTAACAACAGTTGTGTTGGAGAGAAAATTGGGAGGCAAGTCAGGTGAGATGGACACTTTGCATCATATGTATATCCTTTTATAGTGTTCAAACATTCTAGAAATCATGCTAATTTCCATTTCAACAATAATAAATAAAACCATACACATAAACAAAATCATAAAATTTTGAAGAAAGCTCACCAGAAGCATTTTTGTACCTACAGTCAAGACATCTATACTGAAAGCAAGATAATGACCAAAACAAGTAAGCCAACAATCAATAATTTTAAGTGCTCTTTTCAGTCATTTGCATGATCACCTTCCAAGGAAAAATGAGTACTATAAAAGGTACTTTGATGACTCCCTGAGCTGTGAAAAGGGTCAAATCTGTTTTGGACTGGGGAAAAAAAATCAGGTTTCTTTTTAATCACCAAACTGAACACAGGCTCTTTTAATGCCTTAATTAGAATGATGCCAGCAAAAGGGGCATCTGAATGTGTGCGAGGGACATGTGTGCAATACAATAGAGGGCTGACTTTCACCTGGTGTTGTTTTATTGGACCTTGCTTGGTATCTTGTTGTTGATGTTGTTGTTGTTGTTGTTGTTTTTCCAGTGAGTCAAAAAGAATGGTTAGACAGTAACTTTTGTTATATTTAATGAGCTCTTTTGTACTTTACATGAACAGGGACCTTGAAATCTCACTTTGCTCTGGCTTCATGGGAGAAGGTGCTGGTAAGAGTTTTCAACTCAAGGTTGAATTGTTATCTATCTCCCTGAAGGAAATAACCAGTGAAAAGAGATAAGAGCTTTGAGGGGTTAGGAACTCCATACATTTTAAGAATAAAGAGTGGCCCAGAGTTGACAAACTCAGCAGATTTATTTTTAGTACTAAATTTCCATCGACACTACAAGGCACTATAATATTTTTTTCTCTTTTCTTCTTTTTAATCTACACTTAACAAGATCACACCAATGAAAATAAAACTTTAGCTTTAGATCTAGAATGCTCTTTGTGGTGCTATAAGTAATTTGTTTTAATTCGCACACTAAAAAACAGCATAATTAGTAATGTGACTTAGTTGAGAAAAACACTTGGACTGGGATTTCTCTGTACCAATAGAAAAGGCTAACCGGCTGCTCAAATACCATTTTACTCTGTTATATATATGTGATTTTTTCTCAACAGGAGCATATTTTTAATGACATTTTCAACAACTGCCTAAAACCACTGCTTTATTCTTTGGTACATGCCATTCTGAACAGTGATTACTATGATATACTCATACATCAGTGGAAAATATCATTTGAATCCATACATTTATATGCATCAGAATTCTTAAAATACTATGACACCAAGGCAGATAATAGGAGTTTGCAAGAGGCAGCATCTGACATGTGATGAAGGCTCAGTTATCTGCATATGAAATATTACTTGATTCTAAGGGGGATTCAACAATGTTTTAGACAGTGTGCTAGGTATTTGCATGTGGCATTCCATTCAAAGTTGAAAGCAACACTTACTATGTAGTAAATGCTCATTTCCTCCCAATTCCATGAGCAAAAGCAACACTATGTAATGCATACTATTTAACCCCCCATCATATAAGTGACTTGCCTAAATTTGAACCAAGGAAATTTCACTACCTATTCTAACCACTATAAACCCTGCAACTCTGTAAACCCTTGAGGTAGATAGGAAACTCTTTGCTCTGATGGTAAATAATTTAAGACAAGGATTTCTTAATAAAGAAGCATTCCTAACCCCTTCTGGTTTGGTGCTGTCCAATTGGAATTGATTTTGGCTCAAAAAATTTCTTAAAATTTTAAATATGCCTCAGTTTATTTTTAACAGTTCCTGTGTCAGAAAGGAGAACCAAAGGAGACCCTTCTGCCCCCACAGGCAACCCCTAGGAGCAACAAGCAGCCAGACACCATTAATTGTTGGGCCATTTAAGCTCTCTGTTTCCTCACTGCCTCTGGAGGTGGTGGATAAGTCCCTGTAGGATCCTGGATCCTAGCTCCCCAGGTTTTGTGTTATGAGCTTTCAGACTTAATTTGAGCATCTCTTTTTCTGGACAGTATCCAGGAGCCAGTCAGTGTCCACTGGGTCCCGGGTATGACTTAGAAACCCAACTATGTCTGTGTCAGACTGGGTCCAACTCACAAACTAGACTGGGGCCAGTGTAGGACTGCAGGTAAATGAAGTTTTAAGACCGAACAGGTAGGTTAACCTTAAACTTATCGAAGTAATCCTGAATTTCTGTAGCCACAGTAGAGAACTTTTAACCCTATTAGATAAACATATGCATTTACAAAGTACCTTGGAGAAAAAAAGCATCTCAGCCAGGCACTCATCACAAAGGGTAAAGGGAAAATTGTTTTTCCTCCTCTATAGATTCTAGTGACCAGGGTGAGACCCTCCAGCACGATACACTAGCTCTGGAGCCTGCAGACAGTATCCTGGGAAAAGCCAGCAAAGGGTAAGAATTTTTACCAAAGTCTGCTCTCCCAGATCTCTACCTATTGTGCCTAGTTGATAGTGAAGGGTAACATTTTATAACAGCCCTTTCAAAATTCAGACTGGCAAGAAAACAACATTAGTTATTGACCTTTTTTTCTCTCTTAGGAATAGCTCATGCATGCCTTCTTGTTTGTCTCATTTGTGTCTTGAGAGCATGACTTGATAACTGTCAGGTTGGGGGCCCTCAAAATGTGGCCAGGCAGTAAAGGGGACCAGATATCGTCACCTCAAAATAGGTCTCTTTAGCATTAGGATTCTTTTGAGCTAAAAACACGCAAAACCCAACAGATTCAGGAAAAGCTCTTTCTCTCACCTTCAACTACCTAAGATCACATTGGAAAGGGGGCCTATATTAGCAAAAGAGCTATTACTAGAGATACCTTTTTACCTAAGACTTTATCTGCCTAACAGGTTAACCTTTGTTTTCCAAACATCTCTTGCCTTTTTGTCAATGGCCTTTCTTCCCTTTCTATCACCATACACCTACACCTACACATACACCTACACACTACACCTTTTCTTAGCTCAGGATGTTATATACATCATGTTACCTGGCTGCCGTTGGAGTCTCATATACTTATGGGACTACCGTATTTACAAAATTTGACTCTGTTAATCTGTCTTAACTCAATTCAACTATTAGACCAGCCAAAAAACCTAAAAGGGAAGAAGAGAAAAAGAGAACAATTTTCTGCCCCTGTAACAGAACTGGGGGTTACTTTCCATTTATGGTCAGATATGGCTACACAGAACTGTGGATTCTACTCCATTTACAGGTAGAGTCCTACTGACTGTTGCCGGTTGTCAGGGCTTTAAAGGTCTTTCTTTCTTTTGGTTATCTTTGGGAGTTGCTCTAAATCTTGGAAGGGTTACATGTTTTGCATCTTCTCTGAAGACTCCTCTTATGTCCATGGGGTTGTTCAATGCTGCCAGGAATATTTATTGTTTGTCCTGACTGAAACCTGACAAGATATAAAAAAGGATTTTTCTTAAGCAGCTCTATGGTCAGAAGTTGGCTAAATTAGAAACTGATATTCAGAGACTGATACAAACTTTTTTCTAGGTCTTCTCCTCCAAGCTAAAATAAAACTATGTACCCAGATGGAAAGAAAAAACATTCTGAAGCCATTGTGGAAGAATTTACTAAAATATGTCAGACATGCAGCTCTAAATCTGGAACAAAGTGATCTTTTGATTTGCATCTTAGTTGAAATTCTTATCCCTGATATAAAGAAATAAACCAAATCACGTAGTTGAATGGCTTGGTCAGTCTCCTGATCATTTAGGTTGCAACTCAATTCTCTGAGGAATTAAAACAAATGCTATTTGTCTTACAAAAGAAGTTTTTACAAGAACAGAAATGTGACTCTAGAAACAATTCCAACTATCCTTTTTGCCAATCCCCAAACCTCTCCTATTCATCTCAAAAGGTAAGCAGGTATTATAAAATATCTGGATTTGGGACACAGCCCTTCTGGACAAACTTAAATCATTTCTCTCTGGTTATGAGATGTAGATATTCTCCCGATTTTTTCTAGGGCCCAAGGGCTATGTCTTGTACTTCAGTGCAAACTTCAGGGCGGTGATTCTCATAGCACAAACCTGAATAGATATACACTTATAAAGTTGTACAAAGTTTGCGGAAATGGAATCTTAGAAAAGTAATTTTATGCATAGTCAAGTGGCCTAAAACTGGAATGGATTTATTTAAGTTTTTAAAGAATGGGTTTTAATATTAAAAGTATACTGGTGCAGAATTAGAATTTTATTTTCTCCGGGCGCCTGGGTGGCGCAGTCGGTTAAGCGTCCGACGTCAGCCAGGTCACGATCTCGCGGTCCGTGAGTTGGAGCCCCGTATCAGGCTCTGGGCTGATGGCTCAGAGCCTGGAGCCTGTTTCCGATTCTGTGTCTCCCTCTCTCTCTGCCCCTCCCCCGTTCATGCTCTGTCTCTCTCTGTCCCAAAAATAAATAAAAAACGTTGAAAAAAAAATTAAAAAAAAAAAAGAATTTTATTTTCTCTCTGTTAAAAGGACAAAGTTTTCTTAAACTGTTAGTTTTCTTTTGATATCGTGAAAGCAGTTTGTTTGTTTTACGTTTTGGGTAATATACCTGGGGAACAAAAATTTTGTGTCTTACCAATATATAAATTTCTGATAACTTTAAGAACATAAAACTGAACTGGGTAAGAATTTCCAGAATAAGTGGAAAAACTAGATTCAAGTAGAAAAAAAGATTAATAATGATATGGTGGGATTGAACAAACTAATGAAGATGATTAACAGTTTTTTACAACCTTTCCTTTGAAACATTGCTAGTTCCTTAGTGTTTTATTTTTCCAGATTTAAGGATAACTTTTTTTTTCTTAAGCTATCGTGACTTACAGTTATTTTGTAAAGTATACCTCTGTCAACAGAACTGAAACATTTACTTTTTCTCCCTACCTGATCCCTCTGGAATTTGGAAACTTACTATTATTATTTTCATGGCAATACAATTATTGCATAAGTTCAATAAAAACATGTTCCTCTGTAAAAGGACAGAAATGGGAACATCAGTTATATTATCAAGGCTTTGACTAGAATATTTGACATTAGATAACCAAGGCTTTTGACTGGTCATATCTGAGAATCTGAGTAAAATCAGATATGACCAGATAGTTTTAAGGAACTAAGGCTGATTTTACAGAGCGAATAGAATCCCTTTGGAAGAAAACAGCCTGGAAACTTGCTTAAGAGGTTCTGAGCAGCCTTACCAGGTAAGTAAGGAAGGTCACTTCCTGGTAGGCCCAGAAGCCTCAGTCTTGTGACTCTCAAGAAAAGAGTAACTCACCCAAATCTATATGTACTGCAGATGAAGTCTGATGGTGAGTTCTTGGACTGTCTTCTTAACCTGGAGATGGATAGGCTTTTAAAAACTCAAGCTAAGGTTTCTTATGAAGGGTTGTCTGCAAAGCAGACTTAAAAGAATCCAAGTGGTCAATCACTATTCTTGCTACACTTATGTGTAGAGGCTGCTTTTGCATAACAGTCTTGAACAATAGAAACTTGAGCAAGGCAAAAGGGCCCACAGGGACTCTAGCGCTGAATGCAAACAGACCCATTAAGCAGACCTACCTCGAAATAGCCATAGGCCCTAACTCACCAGTGGGCTACTTACAACCAGGCACCTTTACCAAAAAAGGGAAAATTCCCTATGTTCCCATACTTCCTCACTCCACCCTATACCTATAGCCCCTCCCCACTGTCTCTTGCCAGACAGTCTCTCCTTTCCTGTCCTACAGGCTGCTCCCTTGCAATGTATTCAATAAACTTCTATCTCCTTTGTTCTGCCTTGGGCAAATTCTTTCACTACTCACACCTCAGGCCCCAATCCAATTGGAAAAGATCACATTATATAAGTAATCAGTCCAAGTTTAATGCAGTTAGATTTATTTTGCAAACAAATTAGCCTTACTGTGATTATCTTTGATAAAAATGAGGGTAATTGTAGAGGAAATAATGTTTCAGTAGAAAATCATAACACAGCCTTATGAATATATGATTCTAGTCCTGTTCATTGTCTTTGTGGTTTTGTTAAATATCTATAAACTGAACTGGACCCTGAATTCTTCTATTTTCCTCAAATATTAGGCTACAGCTCTCCAGACTAATGCTTCCAATTTTCTCCCTCTTCTGATTTCAATCACTAAGAACAAAGACTGTCCTTGAGCCTCCTTGGAAAAGACCACACCAGGTCCTCCTCATACTTAGTTGCAGTCAAACCTCAGGGCCTTGAATCATGGGTCCACATTGCTCTGTTAAAAAAGGCTCATCTAGACTCTGGGCACTGCTTACCAGCTGGAGATCTAAAATTACGATTGACCAAGGAGGTTCGTCCCCAGAAGCAGATGGCATCTTGAGGTGGACAGCTCTCTCTCAAGATCACAGATCAAGATCTTCATCTCCAACATGAAACCTTTATTCCTTTTGCCTTTTTACTACTTGCTTCTTCCCTGAGTGCATGGGAAGAGGATGCTTCTTAGCCCTGAGGACTATCAGCTGAATCTACTGTGAAGGCCATAGTTGCTCTCCTGCTAAAGTGGTTTTCAATAACAGAGCTGTTTAAGATTACATATTAGCTTAACAAGGAGGAGTCTATGCTACAACACCTCTGGTATTGTAGTGAACACAGCACATTAACAAATGAGCCATTTGGCTAAAAAAAGAGTTGATCTCCTTTTAGGTGTGTTATTTGGCTTAATTGATACCAGCTGGTTTTACTCATGGGGTCCTGGCTAAGGACTTTATTTCAGTCTCTTGGGATTATGCTAATAGTTGTTATAGCCTCTTCAGTATCCAATATCCTCTCAAAGGTCTTAAATTCACTGTCAAAGCCACTGGCAGTACATCAGATGGCTTCACTGTGTTAGGAGAATCAGAAACAAGATGAGCAATGAGATGAGTAGAAAGAACAATTCTTCCACATATCTGACATCATAACCTATGAGTTTCGCAATGAGACAAGAGCAACCTACCTTTAATGACTGCAAGTGGTGCTGATACCAAATTTTTAGTCTTCCTGTCATGTACACGTTTTGCCATCCATGAGAGGGTGACCAAAAGCCCGAATTGTTAAATTAATTAAACAAGGAATCCATTAGACTGATATGGCTATAATGCCACCGCAGCCTAAGTAAGCAAACCAAAACCTAGTCCTGTAAATGCCCCAAGACTTCAGAATCAAAATACAAAGACAACTAACCACAGCCAACTAGACTTTATAGCCAACCAATAATGTCCTTACTTCTGTATAAAATTCCTCTATAAAATTCCCTGAGCTCCTGATGGCAGAATACTCCTAACCAGTTCTGGTTTGCTGCTGCCCAATTCCAGTTGATTTTTGCTCAAATTCTTAATTTTTATTACTTAATCTTTAAAAATATCTATTTTGGGGGAGAGCACAAGCCGGGGAGGGGCAGAGAGAGGGAGACAGAGGATCTCCAGCGGGCTCCGCACTGACAAGCTGACCACAGAGAGCCGGATGTGGGGCTCAAAATCACGAACCTTGAGATCATGACCTGAGCCGAAGTGGATGCTCAACCAACTGAGGCACCCAGGTGTTCCCTTAAATTTTTTAAAAGTCCTATTGTGGAGATTACAAAATACTACAAGTTCTATGATAAAATGTGAAGCCTTAGAAAAATATTGAGGGATATGCGTGGTTTCTACTCTGCAGTCTAGCACTTCAGTAAAAAGATTGAGAAGCACTGCTACTTGCATGATTATTAACTATCTTTTATCTTCCTTTCCGACCCATCTCAAATTTGGAGGAGGGTATCAAGACATGGATAATTTCATGGGGTATGTGAAAATACGTGTCATACGTGAGTTTACCATATGAACCTCGAGTCTGAGCTGCATTTAAAAGGTAGTATAAATATGTAAGAGCATGTACTAAGAACATACAATGATACTTTATATAAAGTAAAAGCCATCCTTCCCTCAAATTCATGCCTTTCAGATGTACCATTATTACAGAAAAATAAGAAGGCATTTCTTTTAACACAAAAACCTCATGGCCTTTTCATCCTCCTTTCTATGAAGTAAATGTTTACTTAGTCAAGAAGCTTTTTTCCTGAGCATGTCCTTTTACTTGTTTCTACTTAATCATCAACAGAAAAGCATTCCTCACACCATAGGATTATTATTTTGAGATAATTAAAGAACACACACTAAATATATATGGCAGATCAACACAAACCATACATATCAAAGCCGTTACTGAAATTGTGTCAAAAATACAAAAAAAAAAAAAAGATCTCAGAAGCTTAGGTTGTATAATATATTCCATTTGAGATTATACACAAAGGCTTGGAAAACCACTCAACACATTGTAGAACTTCAAAGGACAAGGAAAAAGCATATAAATGGCTTTGTTTTCCTTTGTTCTTGTTTCCTTGAGTTGTGAAATAGGAACTCATGAGGCTGTCAGGAGCCACGCCTAAAAACCACTGAACTAGTAGTAGCACCATAGAATCCTAGAGAAAAGACTTTATTCTCTATGCCAGACATTGTTAACTATTCCCCGAAGCTTGTGGAAACCTATGGAAATAACTTATTTAGACTACACAGTGTTGGCTTTTTTTAAAAAAAAAAGGAATTGTTTATCAACATTTAAAATGAGGACATTTCTGATATTTCAGGTTTTCTTGGGCCATTAGGTGATCTGGTAACTCTGATCCTCCATTGGGCTGTTGCCATTAAATAGCAACTGCCTCTGTAAGCTCCCCACTGTCCTCTTTATGCCTTCTTCCCAGACTGCTTTACTTCTGTCTATTTTTTGCCTGGTTCCTACAGGCATTGAATTTACAACTCTTGCCTTTCCTCAAGTTCTACCATCCAATTTTCATATTTTTGTTCACGGAATGCCTATTTCCATAGTTTAAGCTCAAATAATTTCTCAGTCTTTTTTTTTCCAACCTATTTATATCTTTTATTCATCTCCAATCAGTCAGAGTCTAAATGTCCATAAGACATACTACTACTGACCTCATCTAGGACCTAAGACTTTCTGCCCACATAGCTGTGAGTAGACTCCTAGCTTAGTTCCTGACTCTCTCTCTCTCTGCATAATAAGCCCCAACTTAATTTTCCTAAATTTACCTTTTTATTTACTAACACATATCTATTAGTCTTGTCAGGGTATCCATAGAACCGTAACACATTTTGGGTCTCTTTTTCCCCCCTGGGGTTTTTGGAAGACCTGGGGTTTTCCTTTGCCCTCAATGACCAATGACATCTCCCTTTTTCAAGATCCTTTAGTGCTGATTATCTAATGACACAATACTAATTATTTCCTCTAAGCTTTTATTTTTCCAGCTTTAATTCTCTGTCTCCTCATAGATCATAGACCTTTCCATGGTATGAACTATGTTTTCTTCTGTATATTCAGCAATGTGGTGGGCAGGACATGATATTTTATAAACATATTTTTTTAAATGAAGTGAATTGTATAAATCAAAATACCAACCTTGTATAGTCTAATTTTTAATCAAGATAAAGAATCTTTAAACAGGGGAAGGAACCAGCAACACACCAAGATTTGGATCCCTACCACCACCTAACTGTGAGATCAGAATCAAATTCTTTAAGGATAGAATGCCACAGTCCTCAGCTCTAAGCTGAAAATAGCAATTGAGAATATCATAGCAACCTCCCAAAGGTGTCGCAAGAATGAAACAGATTTACCTATTTAACATGCCATTTACACTACCTGAGGACAGATAGCACTGGGCATACACGGAGTACCTTATTAGAATTGTATTTCAGAAAAGGAAACCAAAGTAAGGTCATTCAAATAGAACTCATCACAGAGCTAAGTTTTATAGGCAAAGAAGTAAAAGCATCTTCAAAAAAGAGTGGACTAACTACCCATAAGGAGGAGAATTAAAATTGATTCACATATTCATTTATCAAATAAATATTTTTCCATGTCCTAGTCTGCACTCAGCACTATGCTAGACAGTGAAGATACTGTAGTGAGAAAAACTAGACATAGTTCCTAACCTCATGGGGTTAATAATCTGGTAAAATAGAGACAGACATTTAAAAATAATAACAAATATGAGCATTAGAAAGAAGAAATTCACAGTAGCATGGTAACATAGCCAGAGAATGTAACAGAAGGAAAGGGGTTCTGTGATAGTTAATTTTGTGTTTCAACTTGATAAAGCTAAGGTATGCACAGATAGCTGATAAAACATTATTTCTGGGTGTATCTGTGAAGGTGTTTCCAGAAGAGCTTAGCATTTGAATCAGTAAACTGAGTAAAGAAGATTGCTCTCCCCAGTGCTGATGGATATCATCCAATCTATCCAGGGCCTCATTGGAACACAAAGGAAAAGGAAGAGTGACTTTGCTCTCTCTGCTTGAGCCAGGACATCCATCTCTTGCTGCCCTCAGATATCAGTGCTCCTGGTTTTTAAGACTTCAGACTGCACCTGGGACTCACACTGTCCCCAATTATTTGTGGCTTCAGGTTTGTAATGGAACTATACCTTCAGCTTTCCTGGGTCTTTAGTTTCCAGATGGACATTGGTGGGACTTCTCAGCATCCATAATTGTGGTAAGCCAATCTCTTATAATAAATCTCTTTTTCTATATTTGTATATATCCTATTGGCTCTGTTTCTTTAGAGAACGCTGACTAATATAGCTTTCCTGAGAAAGTGATTTTTATTCTAAGACCTGAAAATCAACACATGTTGACCAGGCTAACGGGCAAAGTGGGGAGAGGAGTGGAGAGAAAAGAATAGACATGGGAATGGAAGAATGAGATGGATTTAGAAGAATGTTTCTGAAAGTGAACACGAAGATGCTTGGTAGAATATGACACTACAGAAATAAGACCAGCATGGCTGAATGGAAGCCTGGACCGGAGGAGTTGCACACAGAAAAACTAAAGAGGCAGAGGCTACATCATAAAAGCCTTTTAAATACATTCAGGATTTCAGATATGATCATTAAGGATAATAGGAAACCACTCAAGGACTTCAAATATGGGAATAATGTGGTCATATTAATTTTTATTGTGGTCTTTTGAGGTTTGTTGGGGTTTGTTTTTATTTTTAGATAATAGTCACCATGACTTTTTCTTGGAAAATGATCAGGTAAGAGAAAAACTGGATGTGAAGAGATGGGTAGAGACACTAGCATGGTGATTCATACATAGTGAGTATATTTTTAATTTAGTCCTTGCTCTCTTTTGGGACATCCCATTCTTGTTCCTAATCTAAATGTTGTGCTTGAATCTAAAGTTATTCTTCCTTTCCTGGGGTGAGATGCTCAGATTAGCCACCTTTCTCATCACTATATTGGCCCTGGAGTGAATAATGCACCTAATTATATTATTAAATAAACATGGCAAACCAGTCCTTTATGAGGGGCTGATATTGATGCCAAGAAAAAGTTCTTTCTTCTTGGGGGGAAGCCGATGCTAAGGATCATGCAAGTCCAAGCTGGGGCATCTTTTCCATAGCACAAAAAGAACAAGCTTAAAAAGCTAACCCAGCACAAAGAATAGCTAAGTGGGAATTTGGATTTCTGTCACTGAAAACTACAAAATCCTAAAACCAGCATGGTATGAAGATAATTAGAAAAAGACAGAACAATATACTATATAAAACTGAATTTAAAAAGATATAAAGTCATTCTTAGCATTTAGTGAAAACAGCTAGACTCTAATGTATTAGGTACACGTGAGAAGACTGACACATGCAAGACTTACACATGTTTGTTGAATTTTTTCTGATGAAGAATGAGAAATGAAAAGTAGAATATTTGTAGCAATTTATTTTGTCACCAAAACTCTGTCATAAACATGGTATAAAAATGTCGAGCCATAGATTTCCAAAGCACAGATGGTGTTCACAATTTTATTTTCTATTTTTTTTGTCTCTAAGCACAGCTCTGAAGTAGTGTGCTCCCCAGGTGGCAGAACCCGATGACACTTCTGGATTCATTCTATATATAGGCATTCTCATGGCAGGCTGCTGCTACATGGCTCTGGTCTTTGTTGGGTTTGTCAATCACTCTCTATTGATTCTGAAATGATGAACTCGGTGAGTTCATTCAGTAACAAGTGATATTCTTAAGTAGTATCGAAACTCTGTCATATCTGCAACACTTTTCCAAGAAGTCATGCTAAACGCAGAATGATTTTAAAATAGACTGAATAACCAGGACCTAGATCTGGTCAATTTCATCAACAATGCGATGCTTTCTTTAAACACATTTCCATTAGTCTGATGACATGGGAAATGGACAAAATTGTATGTAAGCATACCAATGGAAGCTACTTACATTTTCCTTTATTTTAGAGCTTGATATTTCCAAGAGGGACAACACATTAGTAGAGTGTGGCTTACTGGATTAAGTCTCAAAGTCTCCAATGTCAAAGAACTTTTGTAAGGATTTGTGATTGCCTATTAACTATAGACTTTTCTTAGCTATTGGGCTCCTGAATAACACATTCACATTCTTTTCTACCACTTGGAGAAAGTTTCTCCCTTCAGTTTCTATGACTCTAAGCTTTTCTGCTTCTCCTGCACTGTTGACACTTCATTTCTCTGTTTTGTTTTTTGTTTTTTGGTTTGTGTGTGTGTGTGTGTGTGTGTGTTTTGTTTTGTTTTTTGCCTTCAGGTTCTATGAGCCACAAGATTCTATTCAAAGCTGTGCATACTTCACCGCCCCCCCCCACCTCTAGTTCTCCCTGACTTTGGTTCAGCTCCCTATTTCTGTCAAAAGGACACTTGCAAATGTATACACCCATCCATCATGTTAAACTCAACATCCTCAAAGTAAAAATATCAAATTTCTTTCCAACTGTGCCTTTAGATATAATTCTTCAAATAAAATGAGACACAAACAAAACATAATTTCAGTACTGAAAACAAAAAGGAACATATTTGAATATTTTATTTTCTTAAATTCTTATATAAAATTTCTCATCAAAAGCAACAAAATATATTCAAATAGATATCCTATCTTCATTCACATTAAATTGTATTTTAGAAAAAGAGAAAAAGATGTACCTCTTATTTTCCTCTCACTTTGTTTTTGTTGACTTAAGTTTTTGCATTTTTCATAATTGCTTTTGCATCATGGCAAAATATTAATATACATCTTGTTTTCCAAAAGTTGATCTCCAGGAGACTATACAATTTATTTTTATCTGCATTTAAATAAGACATTCTCGGGGCGCCTGGGTGGCTCAGTCGGTTGAACGTGCAACTTCGGCTCAGGTCATGATCTCACAGCTCGTGGGTTCAAGCCCTGCATCGGGCTCTGTGCTGACAGCTCAGAGCCTGGAGCCTGCTTCTGATTCTGTCTCCCCGTCTCTCTGCCCCTAACCCACTCCATCCTATCTCTGTCTCTCTCAAAAATAAATAAACATTTAAAAAAAAAAATAAATAAAAAAATAAATGAGATTCTCATCCAACTGGATTCCTTTACTATGTGCTGCTTTGTATTTTGGGTGAAGAGATCTAATGTTAATTGCTACCTTTGTGACACCAAGCCGGACATCTAAATGAAACATCTCCTTTAATCCCCAGGATGACACCATGAGGTAGCTATACCAAGTTTTTCAGTTGGTATTTGAGCTCAAATCAGTTTAATCCATCACCTACACTATTTCTATAATACCAAACTTACATCCTAATAAATAAAACATATTTCAGGCAATGTGCTACATATGTTTTCTCTCTTAAGGGGGGCCATTGGGTTTATAAAATTCTGCAAATATATTTTGTTGATGTAGTCTGATCTCATAGTTTCTAATTTTTACATCAAAAGCCAAAGTTAATCATTCAACCTGTACTTAAATAAATGCACTCATGAAAACACAGAGAGATATTTAAGATTTCAAAATAAAGTGCACACTGGAGATTTGGGAGGGCTTCTTCATGACTTAGTTTATTCCTTTAGCATGGATTTACAGAATGGCAATCTAACATATTAGCAGCAATTTTTTAATTTTGTTTTCAATTTTTCAAAATATTTGTTTTCTCCATCTGGTAAAATTATGTTGACAAAATCACCTAATTCCTCTCTTCACATTTGATACTTTTGATGGTAAATATTTTGATGCAAATATGTATATTTATATTTATAAATGTATTCTTAATCTAGAGGTAGGGATTGTATCTTTTTCTATCTTCATATATGACTTAAAATGCCAACTCTATAAACAGCACACATTAATGTTAAAAATGTAAAATCACAGTCAATTTATAAGTTTTATTAAAATAATATATTAACAAGGTTAATAAACAAAATGTCACCAAATTTAAAAAATCTCACTCTCAGAGACTGAAACAATTGGTCCCATCATTTAAGTGTGTGTATGTGTATGTGTGCGTGTGTTTGTTTTAAGTCATCAAATTTAAAACAGGTCACTGATTCTCCATTAGAAAATCTGAGGAATTTCTCTTACTACATTCTTAACCTATCATTCTCCAGGTATATAGGGATTATGTATCTGTAATATATATAGCTATTCTTTTAACTGTATTTAAATTGTATTCTTATAGCTCTATTTTTGTTCCATCAACTTCATTTTTTTAAAGTTTATTTATTTATTTTGAGAGAAACAGCACAAGTGGGGGAAGGAAAAAGAAAGAATCCCAAGCAGGCTCCACACTGTCAATGCAGAGCCCAGTGAAGGGTTCAACTCCACAAACCATGAGATCATGACCTGAGCTGAAGTCTGATGCTTAAGCAAATGACTCACCCAGGTGCCCCAACTTTTTTTTTTCAAAGGTTTACTTATTTTGAGAGAGAGACAGAGACAGAGATACAGACAGCATGTGAGGGGCATGAGCAGGGGAGGGGCAGAGAGAGGGAGAGAGAGAATCCCAAGCAGGCTCCACACTCAGTGCAGAGACCCACATGGGGCTCAATCTCATGACCATGAATGAGATCATGACCTGAAGTGAGATCAAGAGTTGGACACTTAAACGACTGAGCCACCAAAGGGCCCCTATTCAATCAACTTGGTTAGTCGTTTCTCAATCCTCCTGTGGAAGATGAGAATCTTGCCCCTCTACATTTCCCTTTTCCTTGTTTTCCTTCTTCCTCGGAACCCCTTTCTACATTCGGTATTATACTGTATTCTACATTCAAACAGAAATCATCCACCGTTAATCCATCACTTGTATCTAATTGTGGAACACTAGTAACAGATCGTTTAAATTTTGTTCACTCTAAACCTAGGCATGACAGTAAATATGAATATGCTGAAAGTTAAAACAAAATTGCAAGGGAATTCAAACACTAGCAAAATCTCTTTCCAACTTGCTTCCCCTGGCCATTGCTCAAGATCCTTAATGTGGGCTGGCTATGCATTGCTAGGCATTAGCATAATGGATATTCTCTCCTTTCCAGTTCTCTTTGTTTACCCAACAGCTTCCATTATAAAACTCCCATTGGAAGATATATCAATTAGAGACCGTTTAGCTTCTTTTGGGAACAAATATATAAATGGAATAGAAGAATAGAAGCTTCTCTTACCTCAACTACAGAATCTAGGTAATTTATGATTTGAGATATAGGATGTATAGTCACCAACACGGCTGACCAAGGCCTTTTCAGAAGTAAAAAAGAAAAAGTCCCTTGGAAGTGAGTAATGCCAGATGAGGACAAATCCCCTCAATGAGGGCATGCAGATATTTTATTGGATAATAAACAGTCCTAAGATTCTGACACCTAAATAACCTGTGAGTCCCATGATATTCTCTGAAGAGACCCCAAGAGTTGAGGGTACAAGAAACTCAGTCCTCCTAGACAGAGGCAGCATGCTTAATACATGCTAAAGAGGTTGTTACAGTATACAACAGAAAATGTGACTCTGTCATGTCTCAAAACAACATATCAGAGTGGATTCACAGCCTGTGATACTACTACAAATAAGAACCACAGGCCTTAAAGGGCAGCCCTACTCACAAGTTCCCTAATGCAGTTGAGGCAATTTCCACCCCCCACTTCTTAGCCTTTTTAAAAAATGTTTATTTATTTTGAGAGAGAAGAGCACAAGTGGGGAAGGGGCAGAGAGAGACGGGGAGAAAGAATCCCAAGCAGGCATCACTCTGTCAGCGCAGAGCCTCATGTGGGGCTCGAACCCATGACCACAAGACCATGACCTGAGCCAAAACCAAGAATCAGAGGCTTAACAGACTGATCCACCCAGGAGCCCCTCTTATTCTTAATCATACACACGCAAATACAGTATTCATTTAAAAGTACAGCTTGGGGCACCTGGGTGGCTCAGCCAGTTAAGAGTCTGACTTTGGCTCAGGTCATGATCTCACAGTTCGTGGGTTTGAGCCTGGTGTCGGGCTCTGTGCTGACCACTCAGCAGCCTGGAGCCTGCTTCGGATTCTGTGTCTCCCCCTCTCTCTCTCTGCCCCTCCCACACTCATGTTCTGTTTCTTTCTCTCTCTCTCTCTCTCTCTCTCTCTCTCTCTCTCTCTCTCTTAAAAATTAACATTAAATATTTTTTTAAAGATAAATTCAAGTACAGCTTTGCCCTTGTTAAGATAATATCTCAGAATCAAGAAAAGCAGTTAACTTCACTTTCTGCATGTGTCTACCAATTTATGTGGCTCAGAAAAGATTATCTGATAAAAGTAAAATAAGTCATATTTTAAAGATATTCTATATCTAGCTTGATTTTTCTCATCTATTATACACACAGCAGTTTGTGGTACAAACATATAACCTCACATTTGTCCTAACATGGAATAAATGTCAAAGATTAAAAGATATAACCCAAAGAAACAAGCAAACAAAAATTCAATATTTGACTTCTACAGATATATCATTATATCTGTATTATACATTATAATGTTTATTTTTAATATATAATATATAATTATATATCTAAAGTATATACATATACCTACACACACATACCCCTCAGGATTATATCAAGATATAATCAAGATACATATATATAGATATATATATCTCCATAGGCCACAGAAATAAAAGACTTCCAACTACGCGAAAGGAAAGAAAAATTTGTACTCACCTCTCCAAATCTCAATAGGATTTAGCTTTTATTAATGAAGCAAGCAATAACTGAGAACCCCAACCAATAATCTTTTAATTCAGAGTAAAAAGACATATAACAAGTAATCCATGGGAAAAGTGAGTAAGTTACCTGATTGAAGAATCTATGGCAGGTAGGAATGGAGGACAGGGAAAGGAGGTTAAGTCTTTATCTTACCATTTCGTTGAATAGATTTTTCAGTCTGGACAGGTAAATCAGATAAGCTGGATGCCTCTAAATTGGGTGGAGAATCAAAATGAGAGGAAATTAGCTTTGCAACTAATGAGCAATGTGAGTTGAACAGAAATGAACAAACTGCAAACTAAACACCCATAATTTGTAAGACATAAGTTTCACTGCGAACTCACTACCTGTGAGATTTGCTAACACATACATCAAAACACATAAAGTGAAATGCAGCAAGAAGTGAACCCCAAACCAGAGAACATGGCAAAGTTAGTAAGAGTGTTGTTTCAAAAAAAAAAAAAAATTAAAAAAAAAAAAAAAAAAACAGGGGCGCCTGGGTGGCGCAGTCGGTTAAGCGTCCGACTTCAGCCAGGTCACAATCTCGCAGTCCGTGAGTTCGAGCCCCGCGTCAGGCTCTGGGCTGATGGCTCAGAGCCTGGAGCCTGTTTCCGATTCTGTGTCTCCCTCTCTCTCTGCCCCTCCCCCGTTCATGCTCTGTCTCTCTCTGTCCCAAAAATAAAAATAAACGTTGAAAAAAAAATTAAAAAAAAAAAAAGAGTGTTGTTTCAAGACTAAATAAGCAAGTTCACTGCTATCCCACATCATACCTCTTATCATCATTATACAAGTCCGCATTAAAAAACATAGACATGCCAAACAGAATCTCTTTTATCTTTTATTAATTACAAACAGAAACATTTGATATAAAATAAAAGCTTAAATACTACACCATCTGCCTACCCTCTCACACACACACAAAAAAAGTAGAAAGAAATAACGAGACAAATAAATTGTGTTTTAGTGAAAGGTTTTCTGAAGAAAACACAAGTTCAAATAAGTTGAAAACTCAGAGATAAAAGACAAAATTAAACATGTATAGAATTTGAAAAATTTACAGTAAAATTAAAGAAAGAAATAAAAGTTGAGCATCTGCAACAGAGACACTAGGGTTTTCTATATCCAGCCATGATGAGATAACAAGGAATGAATATACTGTCTAATCTTAAACAGAAAACTAGACAAAATCAATGAAATAACAGTTTTTATCTGTTGGATAACAACCAATGCAGAAATGTGATCTCTAAAAGAAGGAAAATAAAAACAGACCTACAATCACTCCAACTTTCTGCCTGAAAGCAAATTTCACACTGCAGAGCATGTTGGTCTCACTGAGTAGAGTGGATGTAGATCAGATTTCAGGAAATGTGATGCAGCTGAAAACTGCAAAACTAAATTCCAGATTGGAAGGAGGTAAACAAAAAATGAACCCCATAAATCTTCATGGAACCCCATAGAATTCCTGTTGTATCAAAATTAATACATATATGGGTTCAACTCTATAAGGTCAGACAATGGGCAACTACTGATCTTCAAGGTGAATAATCCACACAACTCACACAGAACCAGAATCATTTGAATTCCCATCAACTAGATTGAAATGATTCTGTGGATCACTCAGAGCACACCTATCAGAGCATCTAACCTATCCCTGGTGCAGAAAACTAGTCTAGACTTACTCTGAACAAAATTTGAAATAGGATTCAAAAGGCTCAAACTGAACAACAAATCATCAACCAGGTAACCGGCCAAGTCTCTGAAAATAAGATCACAAAACCAGACACTCAACAGCATAAAATCTGTAATGCCCAGCATTCAATCAAAACTAATGTGCATATTAAGAAGCATAAAAATGTGATCCAGGAGCCCCTGGGTAGCTCTGTTGACTAAGCATCCAACTTCGGCTCAGGTCATGATCTCGTAGCTCATGAGTTCAAGCCCCACGTGAAGCTATGTGCTGACAGCTCAGAACCTGGAGCCTGCTTTGGATTCTGTGTCTCCCTCTCTCTCTCCACCCCTCCCCTTATTGTGCTCACTCTCTCTCTATCAAAAATAAACATTAATTTTTTTTAATGTGATCCATACACAAGAGAATAGTTATAAAAACAGACTCAGAGGGGCGCCTGGGTGGCTCAGTCAGTTGAGCATCCGACTTCAGCTCAGGTCATGAGCTCACAGTCCATGAGTTCAAGCCCCACATTGGGCTCTGTGCTGAGAGCTCAGAGCCTGGAGCCTGCTTCGGATTCTGTGTCTCCCTCTTTCTCTGACCCTCCCCTGCTCATGCTCCCTCTCTGTCTCAAAATAAATTAAAAAATTTTTAAAAATTTAAAAAAAACAGACTCAGAAATATGATGAAATTAACATAGAAGGATATTAGCACAGCTATTATAACTATGTTTAAGTATGGTAAGGAAAGCATGAACACAGTGAGGATAGAAATGAAAGATATAAAAGATATATATGTAATCTCTAGGATGGCAAAGATAATATCTGAAACAAAAAATCTCTGGGTAAGATTAACAACAGATAGGATACTACTGGGGGAAAAAGTTCAGTGAACTTTAAACATAGCAATATAAACTATTAAAAATAAAGCACAGGAAAAAAACATTTAAAAATAGTAATAGTGACTTATGGAACATTCTCACATGATCTAATATATTTGTAATTGGAGATCAAAAAGTAGGGTTTGAGGGGGTGCCTGGGTGGCTCAGTTGGTTAAGCATCTGACTCTTGGTTTCCGCTCAGGTCATGATCTTGTGGTTGGTGAGTTCAAGCCCCACATTGGGCTCTGCATTCTCTCTCTCTCCCTCTCCCCTTCTAGCTATTTCTCTCTCTCAAAAATAAATAAGCATTTTTTTAAATGTAGGGTTTGAGTAGGAAAAAGATTGAAAAAGCAATAAATACTTTCCAAATTTGATATGATTTATGAACTCACAGATATAAAACTGTATCTGTAAGAAATCTACTCCAAACATAATGATAGATATTGAGGGAAAGAAAGAAAAAGTATGTAACATACCAACACTAATCCTAAGAAGGATGATATCAACAAAATAGATTTCAAAATCAAAAATATTACCAAGAGTAAGAAAAATTTCATAATTGTTGCAATGTCAATTTATTAACAGGAAGAAATCTGAAATAGGTATCTAACCAAAAAACAGCTTCAAAATACATAAAGCAAAAACTGCCAGAGCTGAAAGGAGAAATATATAAATCCACAAAGCTGTTTGGACACATCAACACTTCCCTGTCAGTCATTTAGTGAACAAGTGGACAAAAAGTTTCTAAGGATATAGAAAACCTTAGTAATCCTCCCTCAGCCAACTTGACCCAGACAACATTTGTAGGACAGTCCAATGCTAGGAGGATGCACATTGTGCTCTAGTTCATACAGAACATTCACCAAGACATACCGTATCCTAGGCCATGAGACAAGTCTTAGTAAATTTAATAACAACTGCAATCACACCAAACATGTTTGCCCCAAAGTAAAACTAAATTAGAAATGAATAGCATAAAAATATCTGGGAAAAAAACCCCAAAATATGTGGACATGAAACAGCACACTTCAAAATAGGAACTTGATTAAAAAGGAATCATAAGGAAAATAAGAAAATACTGTAAATATAGATTTAAAAAAACTTTCAAAAATGTGGTATACAGCTAAAGGAGCATTCAAAGGAAAATTTGTAGATTTAAATAACTATTTTAAAAAGAACATCAATGTCTTCAACTTCAACGTTAAGAAGTCAGAGCAAACTAAACACAAAGTATGTAGAACAAAGTAAATAATATAGATAAGAGCAGAAACCAACAAAATGGAAAACAAAAACACTAGAGAAAACTAATGAAACTGAAAAGTGGTCTTCAGAAAAGATCAATAAAATTAATGAACTGTTGGAAAGATTGTTCATTAAAAAATAAAAACAAACAGAACTACAAATTACCAATATAAAAGAAAAAAGAAATTACCAATATATTGCTGCACATTCTAAAGGTATTAAAAGGATAATAAAGAAATATTATGAACTTTATGCCAATAAATCTCACAACTAAGATGAAATGAACAAATTATGTAAAAGACAACCTATCAAAATTAGTTCAAGAAAAATAGAAAATCTATGCATCTGTGTCAAAGAAAATAATTCAGTTCATAATGGAACATCTTCCTACCATGAATTAATTAGTGTCAGACTGCTCCATTAGTGAATTCTTTCAAACATATAAGAAATAAATCATGCTGATCCTCTACAAACTCTTTCAGTAAAAAAGGGGAAGAAACACTTCTCAATACCTTTTACTATGCCAATATTACTCTGATAACAAAATCAGGCAAAGACATTACAAGAAAAAAATATTACATGGCCAAACACTGAATTCCTTTTCCCTTAAGACTGTTGACAAGGCATAGAGATGTAAAGTCTCCTCATTTTGATCCAAAATTTTGTTAAAGGACCTCATCAGTACAGTAAGGCAAGGAAAATAAATGAAAGACATATAACTTGAAAACACAGAGGTAAAATCTGTCTTTATTCAAAGACAACATGACTATGTATATAGAAAATCCTAAGTTATCTTTTAAAAAGCAACTACAATTAAGGGAAGTTTCAAATGTAACACGACCCAAGAATAATGTATAAAATCATATATATATGTATATATATATATGTATATGTGTGTATACATATATATGCATATATGTGTGTGTGTATATATATATATATACACACACACAAATAACAGCAGTTAAAAATCGAACTATCACAGAATCTTCATATTCATAAAACTTTAGGAAAATGTTAACAGGACAGATGTAATTATTATCCACTGAAAGCAAAAGAACACTGATGAGAAAAATTAATAAGACTTAATGAATAATCATGGGTCAGACACTTCGAACTGTTAAGATGTTAAACCTCCTCTCCAGATTCAATAGAAACCCGTTCAAAAAGCAAGCACTTTGTTTGTTTGTTTCCCAAAAGACAAACTATTTATAAAATGTATCTAGAAATGTAGGGGGACAAGAAGAGCCAAAACACTTTAAGAAGAATCACCTTCAAGAAACTACTTGAAGTCAAAATTTATTACAATGCTACAGTAATCAAGACAGTGTAAAGTGGCATAGACATAAGAAAACAATGGGAAGCACAGAGTTCAGAAATGCACTCACACAAATATGGTCAACTAATTTTTAACAAAGTTGCGAAGATAATTCTATGTCGAAAGACAGTCTTCAACAAATGATGCTAGATTAAGTGGATTTTCAAATGAAAAAAAAAAAAAGGAACCACAACAGTTATCTCACACCATACGCCAAAATTACACCAAGTGGATTATAAACCTATATGCTGTAACTTAAAAAGTAGAATTTTAGAAGAAAACATAGAATAACTATACAACGTCAGTATAGGCAAAATCTTATAAAATTAAAAATCCACTTAGCTTATGACTCAGCAATTTCACTTCTAGATTTTATTCAAAAGAAATGAGAAACTGTGTTCGTGCAAAGACTTGAACACAAATGTTTATAAAAGCTTTATTCATAATGACCCAAAACTGGACTGGGTTTTTAAAATGCAGCATATCAATGCAATGGAATATATTCACCAGTATCAAAGAAGAAACTTTTTTTCAAAGCTTATTTATTTATTTTGTGTGTGTATGAGAGAGAGGGGGTGGGGGCACAGAAAGAGAGACAAAGAGAGAGAATCCCAAGAAGCCTACACACTCTGCACAGAGCCCAATGTGGGACTTGATCCCACAAACCCATTGAGATCATGATCTGAGCCAAAACCAAGAGCTGGATGCTTAACTGACTGAGCCACCCAGGAGCCCCTCAAAGAACAAACTTCTGATGGACAACATGATGAGCACAATAATATTAGGCTGACTAAAAGAAGTCAAACACAAAACCATGAAACTCTAGAAAAGATAAATCTAATTTAGAGTAATAGAAAGTATATCAGTGTTTATATGGGGAAAGAATGGGCACTGAAAGATGGGGATTGATTAGCAAAGAGCAAAAGGGAAATTTTGTTGATGGAGATGTCCTATATCTTGACTGTGATGGCCATACAGGTGTATATATTTGTGAAAAAAAAGACATGAAAAAAACAACACATGTGCTCATGTTAATGTACATAACTACACATTAGTAAATTTTAATGAACAAACAAACATCATTAGGAGTAGGTAAACACATAAAATACATAGTTGGCAATTAAGTCAATAAAATAGAGGACAGGAAGAAAAAAACAGTATAAAAGTGAAAAGGTATCTGACAAACACATAATTGGTACTTTTTCTGAAAAAGCAATCAGAAGAGAAAAATACTCAGCACAATGATGGAACAATGTTTTTCTGAATTAAAGCAGAATCTGCATATGTAGACTAATATTACATCATGTAGCAAGAAAATCCAATATAGACTGAGTGATACATGTTTTGAATTAGTACTGACCTATGGGAATAAAATAATCTAATAATAATAGTAATAATAAGGGTTTACACGTGTGTAGTGAATTGAATAGTATTCCTTCAAATTATATGCTCAAATCCTAATCTTGATATCTGTGAATGTGACCTTATTTGGAAACAGGCCTTTGCATATATAATTAAGGATAATGGAATGAAACTATTCTCGATTTAGGGTAGGTGTTGCAGATCAGTGAAAAGACATGATTACCAGGGTGCCTGGGCGGCTCAGTCTGTTAAGTGTCGACTCTTGATATCAGCCCGGGACATGATCTCTGTTTCATGAGATGAAGCCCTGTGTTAGATTCTGTGCTAACAGCACAGAGCCTGCTTGGGATTCTCTCTCTCCTTCTCTCTCTTCCCCTTCCCTATTCATACTCTCTCTCTCTCTCAAAATAAATAAACAAACATAAAAAACAAAACAAAACAAGACATGACTACCAGTTGACCTGTGACATGGACTCAGGTACTCAGAGGCTTTTTACCACCCCCCCCCCATCTTGGAAAGTGGGTTCCTCTGGCCTGTCCTGCTCCCAGAGGCTGCTCCAAGAAGACAGTGATGTGGTGTTGAGAACACCTGCACAGTGGTATGTGACTGAACCCAGTTAAGGTCTCTTTATAACCTTTTAAGACTTGGCAGGTGGGTGGGAGAATCCATTCTTCTTGCAACCACCCTAGATCTCATAGGCAAGTTTCCTTTGCTTATTAAAACTACCACCTACAAACCTGGAGTGGTCTGCCTCCTTCCCCTGTCTGTCTCTGCCCTCTGAGTACAGGGAAAGGTTTCACACTGTATGCCCATGAAGCTCCTGAGAGGGTTACAAACCAGTAATTGGTGATCCAGGCAGGAGACTAAAAAAGTTGGCCTTGTGGGGTGCCTGGGTGGCTCAGTCAGTTAAGCATCCAACTTTTGATTACGGCTCAGATCATCATTTCACAGTCCATGAGATCAAGCCCTACATTGGGGTCTGTGCTGACAGCATGAAACCTGTTTGGGATTCATATTCATTCTCTCTCTCTCTCTCTCTCTCTCTCTCCCTCCCTCCCTCCCTCCCCCACCCCCCAAAAATAAACAATTTTTAAAAAATTGGCCTTGGGAAAGGGCATCCAAAAGGGAAATCCCAAACTGGCCATGGCTGTTTATATGGGGAGGGTGGCCCATATGTGCAATATTGTGGACCACTTAGTGAATACAAAGACATCTGAAAATGTCAGCCAGTCTAATGCACATGTTGGAGAAACTACACGGAGTCACTTCAGCAGCAAAGCAGCACATGGTAGCTGCAGTGGGTTGGCTTCTACTGTGGGCTATTCACGTAGACACTGATGCCCAACTAGAGGCTGAAGCGCAAATTAGAAAGTTGCAAGAACTGAGGCGCCTGGGTGGCTTAGCCAGCTGACCATCCAACTTTGGCTCAGGTCATGATCTCGCGGTTTGTGAGTCCGAGCCTTGTGTCGGGCTCTGTACTGATGGCTCAGAGCCTGGAGCCTGGTTCAGATTCTGTGTCTCCCCTTCTCTCTGCCCCTCCCATGCTTATGCTTTGTCTCCATTTCTCAATAATAAATAAGCATTAAATTTTTTTAAAGAAAAGAAAGGAGAGCTGAGGTTACAGAAAGTCTGTAGAAAAGAAGTACTGAGAAAAAGATTTTATGTGACTTTAAGTCAAGATGGGAATGGATTTATACAAGTTAAAAAGAAAAAAAAGGGTGGGGCGCCTGGGTGGAGCAGTCGGTTAAGCGGTTAAGCATACGACTTCAGCCAGGTCACGATCTCGCGGTCTGTGAGTTCGAGCCCCGCGTCAGGCTCTGGGCTGATGGCTCAGAGCCTGGAGCCTGTTTCCGATTCTGTGTCTCCTTCTCTCTCTGCCCCTCCCCCGTTCATGCTCTGTCTCTCTCTGTCCCAAAAATAAATAAACGTTGAAAAAAAAAATTAAAAAAAAAAAGATAAAAAGGGTTTTAATATCAAATGCACACTCTTACAAAATTAGAATTTGGTTTTCTTTCTGTTAAAAAGTATTTTTTTAGATTATTGGACTGCTCTTATAAGAAATTATAAACAAACGCTTTCTTTACTTTTAATGCAATCTGCCTAGGAAACAAAGATTCTGTGTTTGTCTTCATTGGGTCTTTGATTACCTAAGGAACTGAGTCTTCTCTATTAAAAGAGCTGAGTTTTTTTACAACTATGTGACCTTTGTATATATTACATTTCATGGGAAGCATTGCCAAATATGAAATAATGTCAAACTTTCTTTAGATTGTATTTGTACAAAATTCCTTAAAACCTGTTATGTCCTGGTGTCCTATTATCAGTCATCATTTGAAAATGTATTTCAAAGAAATAACCAAATTCTCTGGTCAATTGCAGTATAATGAACTCTCATCAGATCCTTCACCATGGCGACTTTAAAGTCTTTTGTCATTTGCAGATGGGTATTGTTTCACTCTGAAGGTTTGGCAAAAAATAAGGTCCTGCAAAAGTGCTTCATCTTCAAGGAGATTCATGGAAAAGACAAGTGCAGGTTTCTGATAATTAAGATCAATTTGCCTTCATGTGGGAGGGTTACTAATAAACCTTTCAAGTACTTTCCTAAGGCTACCTGCAGAGTCCCACAATATGTTCTGAAGTAGCAGCCTGAGAGCTGTTCCTGTTCTCCTTCCCATGGACAAAATGGACCCATTACATTGATGATGTAACACTAACATGTGAAGATTTGCCTCTGCTTCAGGACAGCCTCCAGGCTTTACTGGAACATCTGTGATGGAGACAATGGACAGTGAATCCACAGAAAATTCAAGGCCCAGGCATTGCTGCAAAGTTTTAGGGTTGTCTGGTTAGGTAAGATTCATGTTGGCTCAAATGCTGTAATTCAGAAGGTACAAACCTATGCAATCCCTAAGAATGTGAAGGAGGTGCAAACCTTTGTAGGTATTTTGGGGTTTGGGGGGACTTTTAATGCTCATCTGGCTCAGTGCCTGCATCCCTTATACTGCCTGGTAAAAAAAGGGCATATGTGGTCCTGTGAATCAGAGCAACAAGCGATCTTTGGGAAGGCAAAAATACTAGAGAAGCAGATTAAAGCTCTGGGCATCTCCTAAGTAGGGCTACCATTTGAGTTAGATCTGTCCATGACTCTGGAAGGTCAGGAGTCGGGCACTGTGGCAGAGCCAACAAAAGAGGAGAGTGTCCTAGGATTTTGGCCCCAGCTCTGGAAGGGGGCAGAACCTTGACATACCTCCATAGAGCAAGAACTCCTAATAGTGTATACCAGCACTCTTTCAGGGAAAGCCTCTCACACAGCAGCCAGTGCAACAGCCAGTGAGCTGAGCTCAGAATAGGCTGGCTGATGACTACTCATGAGCACTGGACATTAACCCTTTGCAGTTACAGTTGGGCTGTTCTAGAGGGATTTGTACTTTGTCTCAGACAATGGGAAACTGAGGTGTGGATGATCAAGAATAAGCCCATGGGGGGGTCAGAATGTAAATGGAAAGACATTTGAGTCTGTCTGCAAGAACATAAAGCAATACTCCCTGTTTTTTATGTATCAGTTTATAAGAGATGTCCTGATGATAAACGATCTGATGCCTTAGCTCAGGTATAAGCCTTAGTACACCCTTCAATAGATACAGAAGATTGGGTGCGTAGAAAGAATGGCTACCACTATGCCCAGTAGATGGCAAATTGCCAAGGATGCTTACTTGTCCTTATGAAGTATAGTAACTCAGATAATGCAGTCCTATCATGCCCGGTGTGTTCTAAACACTGCCTTACACAATGGCCAAAAGAACCTGAGGCCATCCACTGGAGTTCCCAACCAGTGAGGCATTGAAATACTGATTATACTGGCCCCATCCCTCTGAGTCAGACTTCAAAATAAGGCAGGTTTCAGATTACACCAGGGAAGCTCAGGAGGGTTGTGAACCAACACTAGGCCCTAACTCAGTGACTGCTGCCCTTAAAGAAAAAAAAAGAGACAGATGTGACACACAGGGAAACACAGTAGGAGGCGATGTGAAAAAAAAAAAAAGAGCAAAGATTGGAGGTGTTCAGCTACAAGTCAAGGAACACCAAAAATTGCCAATAGCCACAATAGAAGAGGAAGAAAAAAGAAAATAAAGCCTATGAAGAAAAAACGGAGGAGGAGGGAAAAAAAGATGCAGAGGAAGAGAGAGATGGTGGGCAGAACATCAATGACAGTGGAGGAGGGAGAAAATCTTTATATCAGTGAGTAAAAAAAAAATAACTCAAATATACCAAAAAAAGTTATAAATAAATTTCTAAGAACAGTCACAAGGAGCACAAATTTATAAAAGAGATGCAAAACAAAATAAAACAATGAGAGAAAATAGTTACACACCATTTATCTGAAAAGAGGTTAATTTTCAAAATGTATAAGAAACTTCTACAAATCAAAAGCAAAAAAAAATGACCAAATTTTAAAAGCAGATAAAGAACTTATATGGACATATCTCCAAAGAAGACATATAAACAGCCAAATGATATATGAAAAGAGGCTCATTACTGCTAATCATCAGGAAATTGCAAATCAAATCCACAATGAGGTGTTACCTTATACCTGTTAGGATATCTATTAAAAAAGAAAGATAAAAGTGTTGCTGGGGGTGGGGAGAAAAGGAAACACTCGTAAACTATTAGTGGGACTGTAAAATAATTCAGCTCCTATGAAAAGCTCCTCAAAAAATTAAAAATAAAATTGCCACATAATCCAGCAATACCATTTCTGGATATACATCCAGAATATGTGCAAACAGGATCTCAACGAGATATCTTCATTCTGATGTTCCTGGAAGCAATATTTGCAATAGCTAAGGTACGGAAACAACTCAGATGTCCATCAAGAGATGAATGAATAAAGAAAATGTGGTATGTACATGCAATGGAATACTATCCAGTCTGGAAAAAAAGAAGGAAATCTGCAATATGTGATAGCATGGATGAGCCTGGAAGATATGAAAGATGATATAAGCCAGTCACAGAAGGATAAATACTACGTGATTCCTCCTAATGAGGCATTCTAGGCATAGAATGATGGTTACCAGTCAATGGGGGAAAGGGTATACGGGGAGTTGTTCAATGGGTATAAACTTAGTACCATAAGATGAGAAATTTCCAGGCATCTGCTATACAATATAGTGCCTAGTTAGCAATAAGGTTTTGAGCACTCAAAAGGTGTTAAGAGGGTAGATCTCATCATCTAAGAAAAACTCCATGCTTTTCTTTTACTCACATTTGCAACACTTTTATGTGTGGGTTTTCTACAGCAAGCAATTCTCTGTTATCAGCTAGGTGTCCTAAGGTTCAATTTAATTCTGACACTAGTGAGTGCATACCTCCCAGGTTAAGGGTTCAGTTCCATTAGACTCCCCTCCCCAGCCCCAAAAGCCTAATCGCATTCCAGGTTGTCATCCATGCTTCTGACCAATCAGCTATAAATCGAGGAGATTCCCAGGACCCCCTCCTTAGGTTTGAACATTTGCTAGAACTGCTTACAAAACTCTGGGAAACATTTATGTTTACTTATTTATTATATAATAAGATACAGAGGAACAGCTAGATAACAAGATACATATGGCAAAGCCAGAAGGGTCCCTAGCCCAAGAGCTTCTGTCCCTATGGAGTTGGAACTCACCACTCTCCCAGCACATGGATGTGTTTACCAATCCAAAGCTCTCTGAATCCCATAATTTTGGGATATTTATGGAACCTTTGTTAAGTAAGCACAATTGACTATTAACTCAATCTACAGCCCCTCTCCCTTCCCAGAGGATAGGGGTAGGGCTGAAAGGTTCAACCTTTTAATTGTGGCTTGGTCTTTCCAGTTACCAGCCCATATCCCGTGTACCTGTCCTAGAGCCCACCAAGAGTCACCTCATTATAACAAAAGGTGCTCCTATCATCTAAGAAGTCCCAAAGATTTCAGAGTCTGTGTCAGGAACCAGGCTCAAAGAGCAAAAAGAACAAAAAGATGTTCCTAGCGTTCTTTATCGTTTAGGAAATTACAAGGGTTTTTAGGCCCTGTACCCGGAACCAAGGTGTGTGTGTATGTGTGTATGTGTGTGTGTGTGTGTGTGTGGTGTGTATGTATACATGTTCTTTCATTTTATACAAAAGGGGGGGCACAAAGGGGCACCGGGGTGGCTCAGTCGGTTAAGTATCCAACTCTTGACTTTGGCTCAGGTCGTGATCTCATGGTTTGTGAGTTAGAGCCCCACGTTGGGCCCTGTGCTAATAGCACAGAGCCTGCTTGGGATTCTCTCTCTCCCTGTCTCTCTGCCTCTCCCCTGCTCGCTGTCTCTCTTTATCACTCAAAATAAATAAACTTTAAGAAAAACAAAAAGGGAGACAAAAAAACTTTTGGAGGTAATGGATGTTCATTCACACAAATATATACATATATCTAAACTCATCAAATTGTAAACATTAATTTATGTACAGTGTTCTGTATACTAACTATACCTCAATAAAGATGAATAATAAAAAACAGCCTTTCTGGAAAGATTATTAAGTGTGTAATAAGTAAATCTGCAAAGTGAGAAGTATTACACAAAAGAGAAGCATTGTAATTACATTTCATTAGTTTTAGAAATTATATATAATTTACTAAACTCACATGCTATTTGTATTTGGAGGAAATGTTTTAATTAAAGAGGTGTTTTGCTTTAAATTTTCAAACAAGTATCACTTGTCATTAAAATCCCCTTAGGTTTTTTTTTTTCTTTTTTTCTCATGTGCCATTTAAATTCAATATAGTATCAGTCTCCAGGCACAAACATTTAAATAGGTGTCTAGCCACCACCTAATTTTTTTGTCTCAGAACATTTTGGTGCTATTTAAGCTCATCTTATTTTGCCTATTGGGTTTGGAATAATGATATGACATGATGTAAATTCCATAATGAGAAATAAAGCCAATGGGCCATAAGAACCACCAAAGAGTAGCTATAATAAAACAGTTTATTATCACAAATATGTTTAGGTTCTGTCATTCAACATTCTTTATTCTGCTTTTGATTACTGTGTTTCTGCAACTTTGTCTGATTCAACTACTATTGACATTCCTTAGAGAACCCTTTATCTACATTTATTACCTGTGGACCTAGTCTACTCCAACCCAGCAAGTAGTATGAAACTATGATGAGAGCAAATATTCCAACTTCTAGGATACTAAAGCTCTAATTTGCTAAAGTCCATGTTATGTACTTAGTTGCCTTATTTCTTTCGTGCAAGAGGGTGGTAAAAAAGTACACAAACAAAAAACTATAATTATTATTGGTTGCCTAATCAACCATACATATACTCAGTACCAACTTACTGGGAGCTAATATGTTCTTGACACTATTCCAGATACATACTTCAGGAGAATAAGATAAACATCTTTTTGGTTCTCACCAAACTTATAGTCTAGTAGGTACAATTTTAATGCAGCCTTCTTTGTTTGCCTGCCTTAATTTCCCTAAATTGACAACATGCCCTGGAGACCTGCATTAACTCTTTAAACTGGAACCATTTAAACTGGAACCCAGAGCGAACCATTTCTGAGAACTTGACAAAAATATGTTGTGGTCATCTACATGCTGAGAAAACAAGGTAATGTCACATATGCTTTCAACCTTAACAGAACAGAGAGAGAGAGAGAGAGAGAGAGAGAGATGGAGACAGAGACAGAGAGAGGTCTCAGTATTTTATGGGAGGAAAACACTGCATCTATAACCCATGAGCTACAGATGCTATGTTAAGTTCTGTCATCATCAACAATGCCTCACTCATCCTATCAAGAGAAGGTTAAGCCTCTGGTCTCCTTAGCCAAGACTTCATAAGACCTTCCATGGAAACTTTGCTAGCAGTCAAGTATTCTACTGGTATACCTAGAAGAAAAGTCTTTCCTAACATGATAGGACTGAGTACATAGGAAAGCTAGTTTTGGAATCGAATAGAAAGCAGAGTAGTATGATGGCAGATCTCATATAGCAGGTACAGATTCCCAACTCAGCTTTCTTGGGTGGAGTTTTCAGTGTGGACTGTGGGTCTCTTGGGAAATCTGTGACACGGAGCTCAGCAAAGGATGTTAGGATATTTTCATGTAGAATTATCATAATTTTTTTAAATTTTTGGTTTTATTTCTTAGACCAGTTTTAGGTTCACAGCAAACCTGAGTGGAAGCTACAGAGGTTTCCCACATGTCCCCAGCCCCACACACATATATTCCTCCCTCATTAACCACATCCTACAGATTAGTATATTTGTTACAACTGATAAACCTGCACTGACACATCATCAAAAGCCAAAGTCCATAGTTTACTGTATGGTCCACTTCTGTTGATGTGCGTTCTATGAGTCTGGACAAATGTACAGGGATATGTTCTCCCATCACAGCATCAAAGAAATCATTTCACTCAACAATCCTCTATGCTCTGCCTATTCACCTGTCCCTTCTCTAATACCTTGTAACCACTTACGCTTTTACTCTCCATAGTTTTTGCCTTTTCCAAAACGTCTTGCAGTTGAAATCGTGTAGTTCATGGCCTTTTCTGACAGGCTTCTTTTACTTAGGATACATAGTTTAGTTTCTTTCATGTCTTTACAAAGCTTTTCTAAGCTCATTTCTTTTTAGCACTGAATAATATTCCATTGTTTGGATATACCACACTTTATTTACCCTACCTACTTGAATGACGTTGTGAATGCCTGCAAGTTTTAGCAATTGTGAATAAAGCCGCTAGAAGCATCAATGTGCAGGTTTTTGTGTGGACAAAGTGTTTTCAACCTCTTTGGGCAAATAACAAGAAGCATGATAGCTGGACCATACCCATGGTCATCTATGTCATCTAATCTATTATCTTCTAGGAGTTATATTAGTTTGCATTTTATATTTATATCTATGATAAATTTTGAGTTAATTTTTGTAAAGGGTATGAATATATTTACCTATTCGTTCACCAATACATCACTGTCTTTATCACTGTAGCTTTACAGTAAGTCTTCAAGTTTGGTACGGTCAGTGCTCCAGATTTTTTTTTGCTCTTTCAATATTATGTTGGCTATTCCTTGTCTTTTGTCTCCATATAAACTGTAAAATCAGTTTGTCAATATTCACAGAAAAACTAGCTGGGAATTTGATCGGTATTGCATTGAATCTGTAAATTGGGAAGAATCAATATCTTGACAATACTGAGTTTTTCTATCCATGAACATAAAATAGCTCTCCATTTAGTTCTTTGATTTCTTTCATGAGTTCTACATTTTTCTCATATAGATCTTATACATAATCTAATTTATACCTAATAATTTCATTCCAGGGGGTGCTAATATAAATAGTATTGTATTTTTAATTTCAAATTCCATTTTTTCATTGTTGGCATATGTAAAAGCAACTGATTTTTATACATTAACTTTGTGTCCTGCAAACTTGCTATGATTTCTTGCTAATTACAGGGATTTTTTTGTTTGTTTGTTTTGGTTGGTTGGTTGGTGTTGTTTTCTGATTCTTTCAGATTGTTGGTTTGGTTTGGTGTTGGTGTTTTGATTTTTTTTTTTTGCATATATCATCTGGAACAGAGTGGCTACTTGTAAGTTCCTTAAACACTAGAGCAAAACCCAGAAGTCCATGTTTTTATTACATCTTAATGGTGTAGAAATAAAATCATTAATCTAATTGATTTACTTAAACATTTGGATTTTAAAACAACAACAGGAGCACCTGGGTGGCTCAGTTAAGCATCCAACTCTCAATCTCAGCTCAGGTCTTGTTCTCAAGGTCATGAGTTCAAGCCCCATACTGGGCTCCATGCTGACCATGAAGCCTACATAAAAATTAAATTAAAAAATATAATAACAAGAACAATAACAATAAAACAAAAACAGATAAGGATTCTATATTTGAAATATGGAAAAAAAAGAGCAATGGATTCTTAAACACAAAACAGTATTTCAAGATATCAGGAAAAGATCCTAAGTGTTTGAGGACTGAGGGTAGGGTAGGTCGAACAGACTCACATATGACAGAGCCAAGTCATTTCCTGATAAATTCAAAATGTACTCAAGTCAAGCACTGTAATGAATTTTTTAAAGGATTTTTTAAGTGACCTCTACACCTAAAATGAGACTTGAATTTACAATCCAAAGATCAAGAACCACATGCTCTACTGACTGAGCCAGCCAGACATCACTGTAATCAAATCTCTCTGTCACAGTCACTGTGATAAGGGATCAATTCCTCTGAATATCCACCCTCAGCTTTTATTCTTCTGCTGTCTTCCTCTTCCTAAGACCCAGCTCTGACATGCAAAGGCATTTCTACTCCAAGTATCCCTTCTTCTTGCTAAAATGCCTGCTGATCACCATTGTGATTTCCTTTTGGCTTCTCAGAAAGTAACATGGTCTACAGTAATGCTGTTATTATTATCCCAACCTGTAAGAACAAGGAAACACGAAGTGTGGAAGGATGAGTGACAAAGATTTGGGAGGATGATGAATAAAGATACATACAGAGGCGCTTGGATGGCTCAGTCAGTTATGCATCCAACTTCAGCTCAAGTCATGATCTCATAGTTTGTGAGTTTGAGCCCTGCATTGGGTATGTGCTGATAGCTCAGAGCCTGGAGCCTGTTTTGGATTCTATTTCTCCCTTTCTCTCTACCCTGCCCTAGTTTGAGCTCTCTCTCAAAAATAAACATCATTTTTTTTTTAAAAGACCCATGTGAGGCTACATATGTGTACATCATGTCATGTGCTGGCATGTGCTTAAAGAAATAAGCTCTACAGTGATCTGTCATATTGTAAGACAAATTTCTCTCCAATGCTAAATTCAACTATTTTTATTACAATATTGCCTCAATATTAAACAATGCATAATCTGCTTATATATCCTATATAATATAAAACCAAAGAATTAAAAGTAATTAGTATAAACTCCAAGTAAGCATTAAACTAACTTCCATGTCAATCAAGTTGTGTGGGGAGAGCCACTATGTGATACAAAAATTATAAACATGATCTAATTTTGACTATCTTCTGATTATCTTACATATTTAAATATTAGTCATTTTTATAATTTTGAAAAATTATAGTTACTGTTTTAAAACTTTTACAATGAAAAGTAGTAATAGGAGCACCTGGGGGGCTCAGTAGGTTAAGCATCCAATTCTTGACTTCGACTCAGGTCAGGATTTCATGATGATCGATCAAGTCCCATGTCACGATCTGTGTTGTCAACCCTCTCTCTCCTCTCTTTCTCTGCCCATGACCCTACTCTCACTCTATCTCTCAAAATAAATAAATAAACAAAAAATATTTTATAAAGTAGAAATAGTTCTAATATTACAAAAAATAATAAAAATGTTCTTTCTAAATGAAAACATACCTTGAAACTTGATATACTAAAGATCGTTCTACAATAGCAGCTCTTTTTTTTCTCTGAAGTAGAAGAATTTTTCTTATATATTTCTTATTTAAAAAGTTATTTTTAAAGAGATTTGGCAGGTACACAAGTGGGGAAGGGCGGGGGGGGGGGGGAAGAGAGGGAGAGGGAGAGGGGGCAAGGGGGTGGGATAGGGAGAGAGGGAGAGAGAATCCTAAGCAGGCTCCACGCTGTCAGTACAGAGGGTGATATGGGGCTCGATCTCTCAAACTACGAGATCATGACCTGAGCCGAAACCAAGAGTCCAGTGCTCAACTGACTGAGTCACCCAGGCACCTCCATAAACTTATTTTTAAAGCAGCATCATACTTATTTTTTTAATTACAGGATATTTGCTGAAATTTACCTCAAAAATTCATAGAGGTAGAATTAAAGATCAGATTTTTGTCATTGGTGTGAGACCTCAGAATATGACTTTAAGCCAGAACCCAGAGGTCTAATAGAAATTGTTTAGGGACTTCATCATATCCACTGAAGTATAGGAAGTACCACCTTCTCAGCTAAACTTTTGTTTCTAAGTCGTGGATAAAAGCGGGAAAATATATATATATCTTTCATCTATGATTATCCCCAGGGAACTGGCCTTTACCCAGATCTTTTTGACTTTTTCATAATTTCCCTTTCTCTCCCTATCTGCTACCAGAAATATCACACTTTGAGAAAAAGAATGTATAAAACTAAAGATAATTTGTAAGGTAATTTGGACTTGCCCATGATTAGGGTACATTTTCAAGCATAATTTTACTATATTCATACCGTTTTACTTAGATGTAAAGTGGTACATCTTACCCTTGTAACTAAAGACATTGGCCTAGGCTTAAGGAAGCAAGGGGATCCTTATCTACACAGTGTATCTTTTTTCTGCAACAGAGGCTCTAAAATTGTGATCTAAAGACCTATTTTCACTAATTTCACAAAATCAAAAATAATTTAACAAAAAGAAAACGATGCTATGTTTTTCACTTCATACTCTCATGATCATACAGCCTCATCTCCAGAAGCCACCTCGTGTGTGGTATTTCAACAGATGAAATTCTAAAGCAGATACAAGAAATTAACTGTTTTCTAGTAAGCCAGACACTGAAGAGATTTTCAGACGTTTAAAACAATTCCGCTCTTCTCACTCAAGTTTTTATTTGGAAAATACAGCCATTCTATAAAAATGTCCTATTTGTATGAACATATCAACAGATATTTTGTCATTTTAAATGAATAAATACAGAAATATTTTTAAAGTATCTTAATCTCCATTATAGCAAATATCAATAGATTTAACCCACATAAACAAAAGGCTCTTTGAAGGCTTCAGTAAGTTTTAAGAATATCAAATAGTCCTAAGTCCCAAGATCAAAAAGCTTGAGTACTGCTACTACAGTGGCATTACTTCTAAGAAAGACCTGACCTGGCTCATTCATTCTACTTGAACCTCTGAGTTTAAGTTGCATGTTTAAAGCTTCTTAAAGCCTGGGTGACCTGGTTGGTTAAGCACTGGACTTTGACTTAGGTCATGATCTCACAGTTCGTCAGTCCGAGCCCTCCATGGGGCTCTCTGCTGTCAACACAGAGCCTGCTTCGGAACCTCTCTACCCCTCTCTCTCTGCCCCTCACCCACTCATGCGCTCTCTCTAAAAACCAAAAAATTAAAATTAAAAATTAAAAAAAATAAATAAAGTTTCTTCCAATACTTTAAGGAGCACAATTATTCTATAAAATCCACAGGTCTTACCCACAGGCCCGGGTTAAACCATTTTTGTGACCCACCTGAATAGTATACTTAGATACCTTTTTGGTTAGGCACCTGGGTTTTAAGTCTCAGAATGTTAAGGAAGTCTGTTCATATCCCTAAATCACATTATATTTTCTGTAAGGCAACAAGACCAGGTCTGTTAAAATGTAACAGAACTTTCCCCAGAACCCTCCAGTGGCTTCCCACTTCTTGCAGAATCAAAGCGAACGTGTGTACTGTGACCAAGCAAGCCCTATGCTCTGGTCCCCGTGTTCACACTAAAATCCTCTCCTACTGCTCGAAACCTTCACTATTGCTTCTTCCTGTGACACTGGTTTCCCTCCTGTTCCTTGAACAGGCTTGCCACCAACTCAGAGCCTTTGCTGTCCTCTGTCTGGAATGCTTCTTCCTAAGACAGCCACATCGCGGGATCCTCACTTCCTCATATCTGTATTCAAAAGTCACCTCCTCAGAGAGGCCGACACTACCTACTCCATGCACTTTAACCTCCTGGACATTAACGTCCTTCCCTACTTTAACCATTCTCCATGTTACCAGTTATCTTGATGTGAGAGGATATATAATTTAGGGTAAGTTCCGTAATAGAAGAGATTTTTCTGTGTGTTGTTCATAACCACTTGACAATCTATGTGGTGGTTTGTTACTGTTTGTTACTGCTGTTATTTGTTGATGTTAAGAAACTAGATCCCAGATAGGGGCACCTGGGTGGTTCAGTCGGTTAAGCATCCGACTTCACCTCAGGTCATGATCTCATGGCTCGTGGGTTCGAGCCCCGCGTCGGGCTCTGTGCTAACTGCTCAGAGCCTGGAGCCTGCTTTGGGTTCTGTGTCTCCCTCTCTCTCTGCTCCTCCCCTGCTCATGCTGTGTCTCTCTCTGTCTCTCAAAAATAAATAAACATTAAAAAAATTTTTAAGGGGAGCCTGGGTGGCGCAGTCGGTTAAGCTTCCGATTTCAGCCAGGTCACGATCTTGCAGTCCGTGAGTTTGAGCCCCGCGTCAGGCTCTGGGCTGATGGCTCAGAGCCTGGAGCCTGTTTCCGATTCTGTGTCTCCCTCTCTCTCTGCCCCTCCCCCGTTCATGCTCTCTCTCTGTCCCAAAAATAAATAAATGTTGAAAAAAAAAATAAAAAACAAATGTTTAAAAGAAACTGGATCCCAAATAAGTGAATGGAAGGAACAAGGCAGTTTGTAACCACCAAAGGGCTGAACACTAGAGGGAGGGGGAGGTGACCAGAATAAAGGACATCATCAGTAGGCCTGGAACAGAATTCCTGAAGAAGACAGTTACCAATCTCTGGGTTCTTCACTTGGGCTAAGGAAGAGCCATGGTAATGTGGTGAGGGCATCACAGTGTAGGCGAAGCAAAAGGTCCAGGGGTCCAGGCAAGAGAGGGCACTTGGTGGCTTCTTAGCATTTTAAATGAAATGTCTTGGAGCAGAAATCACAGAAATCTAGGGACACCTGGGTGGCTCAGTTGGTTAAATGTCCAATTTTGGCTCTGGTCATAATCTTGCAGTTCATGAGTTTGAGCCCCACATTGGACTCTGTGCTGACACCTCAAAGCCTGGAGCCTGCTTTGGATTCTGTCTCCCCCTCTCTCTGCTCTTTCCCTATTCACAGTCTTTCTCTCTCAGAACTATATAAACATTAATTAAAAAAAAAAAGAAATTACAAAAATTTAAATAACACTTGCAGAATTGGAAGCTGCTTGAGCACCAAAGAGTAGAAGTGGTCCTAGGATGTTTATTTAGACCGAGGGCTGAGAAACTATAAAGGGAACAGAAGAAAAATAAGTGACAATGGAGTTTGGGGGGGGGGGGGGTAGGGTGTAAAATCCTAAATCATCTCAAGTTATGGGGGGAATAAAATAGAATCCAGACATAAAAAGGAGCCAGACTGAAGAAAAATAAACGTCACGTCAGTCAGTGGCTATCTGGCAGCATTTGAATATAATCCAGAGCTCCTGTTTCTGCCTCTTCTGGCACTGGGGACCTCCAGTCTGGTATTTTGGATGGATTCTTACAGCTCCAGCCCTAGGAGACTCTGATTCCTCCGTCTTACCTTTCTTTAGTCTACACATCCTAGAAGTCTATTCTGCTCCCCCTGACGACTACTGGGTTGGCTGTTTGACTCTGTACCTTGAATTTTCTGTAATCCTCCTTCCTATTCCAGATCACTGTTGCCAATTCTTTTGCTTTCTCTCTTTTTAAGTTTTCTTAGCTATCTTTTCAAGGTTCTTAAGTAACAAAATCACCTACAGGAAGCTCAGAAGAAGGTCACCAAGAGTGTCCTAAAATCTGACCATTTTTCTCCCTGTATTATACATTTCTGTTATTAGTACTATACAGTGTGTCTGAATTGTAAAGGTAATTACACTTGTAAAACGCTAAAGACCCCACATTTATGTTTTAACACCCAGACTTCTGGCATTCTGGGAGAGTTATGTACCCCAGATTCATTTTCACCCTTACAGAATATGATACTGCTCTCATTATCTTCCCTCTGGCATGACATGCAATAAACCACCTGATATTTATAGCAATGACCTTTTTTTTTTTTTACATACAAAACCACCGTTAACTGAGGGTTTTGATCCTTGTTCTATGGAACATTGGGTTCTCAGTGGCATTTCTAAATTGGGGAATTGGACTGTTAAACCTTTCTCTATTACCCATGTTCAATGTCACCTTTCAGACTGCTTTTCAGCATGAAAGATTTCTGCCACCTGTCCTCCCGCCTCTGCCAAGTCTAGAATATTAGGTGTTGCTTTTTGTCTGACTCTCTTCCTTGCATGACCACTGAAATTTTTCATGGACTGACCTGCAGTATTCACCCAGAGGCCTCAAATGTAGTTTGGGTTGAACATTACAAGTACAAATGTAACTAAAAAGCCAGTGAGTAATTTTAAGCACTTGTCAAATTAAATGACTATGCATTTGGCTTTGACCTTGGATACAATCACTGCCCAAACTACCTCCAGAAACAGTCAACTAAACCTCCTACACACACACACACACACACACACACACACACACACACACACACACACACCTTTACAGGTGCTGAAAGTATTTTTTTTTTCTCAAGTTGAAGTCTAGAAGTGCTTTCCACATTTAATTGTCTCAGGGTTCTCTAACTTTGGACACAACTTGTGCTGGTCCTTGGTAAAGCTACTAAAGCTCTCTGCCATTTAAAAATGTTACCCCCTATAGCTTTTAAGTTTCACTCAGATTTAGCCTCCCCGTCTCTAGTTCCCTTATGACAACATATTTTCCATGACTGTCACTCAACAGCAGTACATGAAATTGAGCATCAGTATTTACATATAATACCACTTCCATTTTCTCTTGGATGATTCCACCCTAGTTATGTCTACAGCTGCTGTTTGTTGTCATTGTTCCTCCTCTCAAGAGCAGCACACAGTGAATCCAAGCTCCAATGAGCCTACCTGAGATGCCAGTGAACAGATTGACAGCTCCAGGACCTCATTATCTGACATGTCGTCCAGTCATTCGACGCTAAGCATGGCAGGCAAGAGCACTGGCAAGACACACTGGGGAGGTTGATACAATGTCCTATGTCCATATGGTAGATGGAGCAGAAGCCCTGTTTTGTGACTCTAAAATAGAAAAGTCTCAGAAGTATATTTCAGGACAACTTTCTGAAATTGCAAATATATTTTGCCTTGAATACTTAACTTTTCTACATGACCAGTGGATAACAACTCCTTCTGAACCAGATGCTGAAAGGCAACGTGGGAGGATTTGTAGACAAGTGTCGTGTGAAGAAATCACTAAATAAAATTGTGCTAGAAAACTAATGAATTTCCTCACGTTCAGCATGGGACAAAGCAGACAGACTCTTAAAAACTAAAAATAAATATTAAGAGCACGAAAATGACTTATTTGATTTCCTGAAATTTTTAAATATTTACAATAAAAAGCATTTAGAGCAGCTAGTGTGTTCCAAGTGATTAGCATATAGCCAGTAGTAGTTGCTATATGTGCAAAAAGAAGCTTTATCTGCACATGTGAGAAATCATCAGCAAAGACCAAAATGTATACTTCCACACTTCTCTGGTGGGTTTAGGAAAAATTTGAACAGTAAGGGTAAAAGAAGTAACAAAAGAAGAAAAGAGTTATTTGCTCCATGCCCCAAAGAGATATACTAGAGGGAAGGACTCATTTCAGAAAGCTATAAAATGAAACAATGGCTTAAAAACACACCAACTAAAAATTCTTCTAGCTGGTGATCAGTGGGCAAAAGGAAGAAGGCTGAAGTTGATTATATCCACACATTATACAGTGATTTGAGACAGAATATTCCAGAAGAGATCTCTTTGGGAAAAGGGAGTCATCCCAAATTTGTACCAAACAGGACCAAAACAGATCAAACCTTGTTCACACTTGGAAGAACCAGGATAATAATGTAAAGTAATTTTCTATTTCTTCTGGGTGAGGAGACTAAATACTGAATTCAATACTTTATGTATAGTATTACCCAATAAATATTTGTTGAATCTAGGAAGGAGAAAAGAAATAGAGAGGCACGAAGAAATGGTCTCCTCCAAGAATACAGAGACATTCTGTCAAATTATTGGCATTTTAAGTTGGTGTTGGAACCCACCCCCCAAGTTTCTGGGGGCAGAGAAATTCAGAATAGAAAATAAATACAAATGTAAGTTGTTTTGCTACTTGTTTCATAACCACAGCAAATCAGTACATAAGAATAAATAAAAGTTCAAAGATTGAGATGTTCCCTTAAGCAAGCCTAAAGATTGAGTCCCCTGTATTTGGCACTTAAGCTACAGTCCTTGGGGCATATATGCTTCTAACCATATATGAATAGGAGACTGGCCACTTAGTTTAGGTAGAAGTAGATACAATATTTGGTTTCTCATGTCACATAACTACCAAAATGTCTTCCCAGGATACAGTGCCAATTGGGGTTGTACTTGTTGTCAACCTCCTTCTTAATAACAAAGAGAAGAAAACTGGGAAGAAGAGAGGGGGGAAGGAGTGGAGACAGAAAGAGAGAAAGAGCATAGTGCATGCAAGAGTGCTATTGGCAGATAACAGATTTCTTTAGCATTTGGGGGAGACCAGAAAACCAATCAGATTGTGGTTAAGTTTCTCTCATGAATTTGTGCTATTCTTCAGATGTTCAATTTGCCCCAGACCTTCTGAAAATACATTATGAGGCTTAGAGGGGACTCAGTTGTGCAGATACCGCAGCGTAGGCGAGGATCTCCTAGAAGAATTCTGGACTGTAACAGGCCAAAAGCTCATCCACTCATCCTCCTGCCTGCTCCAGATAATAATGGTCCTGATTTCCTTTCCCTAGCCTAAGTCTACAGAAAATAAAACTAAGGTTTATTTAAAAGATTTATTTTCTTACCTTTGGACACATTTCCACCTGAAAAATGTAAACTGGACTAATTACCTATTTAAGTATGAGACAATGTCCTAATGACTAATTGAAAATTAATGATTTTATAATGTTAGTGAAGAATCTAAAAATCAGATAATAAATTCTTTATATCCCTTTATCTAAGATAAAGTATTTTTGTTAACATTTATCTTAACTAATCTGAAACCTTGAATAAGTAATATTTCCAGGCTTTGAATTCTCATTTTTCAGTCTTTTGTTGTTATAACAAATATGCAAAAATACTAAAGGTAAGTTGTGGAGGAGTATATATGTTGTATTTTTTGTTAGTCACTCCACGAGTGGAGAAAACGTTCATGTACAGTCCACACCCTGCATTCTAGACACAACACCTAAAAAATGATGTGTGCTCTGCCAGACTTGCAAGATCATTTGAAGTGAGATGGGTTGTTCCTCTGTTTCTTCTGGAAAGAGTGACTCCATCATTCCACAGCCTCTATGGCACAGGCCTACAAACCCATGAACACAAAGTTAATTCTTCTTTATGCCCAAATTTCACAGAAACACCCTAACTACAAAAATTAGTCCCCACCAAAGTGCATTTAAGCTAATTATGGGGTTTCCCAGAGATTTTTCTTTCATGAGCTCAGCAGTAAGCCCCTCAGTGTTTTGGTACCATTTTGACATCTTGCTGCCATGCTGATAACTTTGTTTCTGTTCATTAAATCTCTCTTTTTCTGGTGACCATCACTGTTACTTGACTAGGACCCAAGGCCTTCATAGGCTGTCTTAAGCTCAATAGCTTCCTGCCTTGTACCCTGGCTTCCCTGCATAACCAAGAGAAACTCACCACTATCACCAATGACATTAGATCTTTCAGCTCCTGATATGAGTAATGCTTTCTTCAGCCAAAAGTATTATTTTTTTCCCCCACTTATTTTCTTGACTCTCAGTCTAAATTCTGTTTACCTTAATCCTGCCCCACATTTAACCTCTTCCCAGTAGGAGTGAAAGTAAAAAATTTGTTCTTTTTGGGTAGCTCTATTCCTTTCCCATAGCCACACACGGATGTGATCTGGTCCTTTAGATCTGACTAATCAATCACAAAAATAGCATCATATATGATACATGTTCCTAGTCTTTTCTTTGGTTATGTATTTTTTTTTCCTTCACACATGGCCCTAAGGGAAATAATCACTCTTCCTTTACTGTCTCTTTAAATGCTATACATGATCACAAACCAATATGAAATCCACTGAAAATCCAACCATAGGTTGTTAGAAGGTTGTTACTCCTCTTCTTTAAGAGGAGTAAGCTAAAGTAATAACACCCAGGTTTAAATATCTAAGAAATATCTTAGGATACATATCTGTGTGTACGGATATAGTTAAAATTCACTTAGATCTCTGAAAACAAAACTAGTCATTTGTGTTGTTACCCTTTTTTAAGTTTTGGACATTTCGCCCATAAGATTCGTGTTTCTCTCCTCCAAAGTTTATGTATCACTGAAGACATTTCAAAAGAATTAGAAACAAAAGCTAAGAATTCCCTTTCTATGATACAAATCGTGTTCTTGACTTTTCAGAAGGGCTCATACTATCAAAAAATTTTAAATACATCATTTAATAGCAAATTATAAATATGTATGTTGCATAATACAAAACTATTAATGCTAATGCTAATCAGATATCCTGAAATCTTTACATATTTTCTGAACTGCCAGTACTGATAACATTGATGCACTGACTGAAAAAGATGACTACAACATATAGTTGCTAAAGCTTAGTCCTGGTGCTGCCTTTGTTGTGGGTGTCTTTACTTTTTTTTAATGTTTATTTATTTTTGAGAGAGACAGAGCATGAGTGGGGGAGGGGCAGAGAGAGAAGGAGACACAGAATTTGAAGCAGGTTCCAGGCTCTGAACTGTCAGCCCAGAACCCAACATGGGGCTCGACTCACAAACCAAACCGTGAGGTCATGACTTGAGCTGAAGTCAGACAGTTAACCGGTGGAGCCACCCAGGAGCCCCATGGATATAAGTATTTCTATCCTCACATTGCTGCTGGGGTGATTAAATGAAATACCTATGAAAATAATTTATACAACACAGTATAATCAAAAAGTAAAATTATTATTATTATACGAATATTTTATGAGCTGTAATCCATGCAAGAAATGTGTTCTCATTTTTTAGCACTCCATATAATTATATCAGCTTAATACTTTGCATATAATTTCAGCTACGAATTTCTACTCTTGTTGAACAGGTGATTCTCAGCTGTTACCATTGGTATTTAAATTTCTATTATAGTAATTACTCTTTCCATAATAAGTGCTTAAAATCAGAGGCAGAACTGTACACTTTTATCAGCTCTTTCCTTCCCTGCTGCCACACAGGAGGGTGTTTCACTCCTGTCTGGGAATTAGGGAAGAGCATGGAGGAAACCATGCAGTGACTAGTCCAACACAAGAACAAGCAAGCCATGTATGAATGCATCAGTTAAAACCAGTATTTTTTTATTCCACTAGTTTTTTACGTTCTCAAAGATATCAAAATGATTGTAATCTAATTTGAGCTCCTATTTAGCCTCATCATATTATTTAGTGATAACTTTTAAAAGATTAGATTAGTGAATCTGAAAATGAGGACAGCAAGATCTTTACACACACTAGGACATTTATTGAGATCTTAGTAGGTGAAAAGCCTTGTTCTAAGTGTCTTATATACATTAACTGGTTTAATGTATAACAGTGTCATAAGAAAGAATACAATTTTCAACAATCATTTACAAATGAAAAATAAAAGGCAATATAAGATAAATATTTTATCTAAGGTCACGTAAATAGTAAATGACACACTTTGGTTTCAAACTCCCACTCATTCAGTTTGGCTCTAAATCTACACTCTTTACTGCTAAATTGTGTGTGTGTGTGTGTGTGTGTGTATTTTTATACATATTTTATACATATAAAATTTTATACATTATAAAATATACATATATATATATATGTATGTATGTATTTTTTAAGTGAACTGACATTTTAAGGAGAATAGTCATTCCCAGCTAACCTCTATCTATTTTCTACATATTCTCAAAACCTCCATTGGAAATTTCAGAGGACAAAGAAGAGGCTATGTCCATCACATCTCCATTTATCTGCTGCCACCTCATCATTCTATTAAAGTGACATTTCCACAAGTGTTTTTTAAATGAAGCAAATGTATCTGTATAAATAGCTGAGTCATTCATGTGAGAAATGATTGATAAATCCTGGTGATTTTCATCAAATGAAGGAAAGAAGCATTATAAGTAGAACCATGGACAATTGAAAAAACATATATATGTATATAAATTGGACAGTATGGGCAAAGACAAAGGATGTGAAAACTGAGAGTAACCTCTAAGAGGAAAAGAGTGTCACAGAATACCATTGACTGCGGTGTAATTTAATATTTTAACTAAAACTTAGAAGGATGAATCATCTTATCTAGTGCCAGATTTTCTAGATATAAAATAGAATATAACTGAAAAGTGACTCCCTATAGTTCAGAAAGCCACAAAGCCACCATGTGAGAAAACCTATTAACACACTTGAACTTGGACACCAAGAATAGACTCAGGATTGAGTCACATCAAGTTGTAATGGAAAAGGTACCAGGGAGAAGGGAATGCACTGACTCAGAAAGAGTCCTGAAGACTCGTGACATTTGCAGGCACCTTTCTCGTTTGGGTTTGAAAAAACTACAGAACATTTCAAAGAGTTACATTTTTCAGCTTTATACAAATAGTGTTTCCAAAGTGGTGAAAATTGGGCTTGTGTGGGGATGTTCGGATAGAGGATGGTTATTCTTTTAGTTATTACAGTGATTTATGGGGCCAGCTCCATTAAGGTGATATGGTCCCTAGAAAACCCAAGTCTTCCTTAAGTCAATGATTCTTAACCCCTGTTGAACACTAAAAATCTTTCAGAAGATTTAAAGAAAAGTCAAGGCTCGGGTGCCTGGGTGGCTCAGTCGGTTAAGCATCCGACTTCGGCTCAGGTCATGATCTCATGGTTTTTGAGTTCCAGCCCCGTGTCGGGCTCTGTTCTGACAGCTTGGAGCCTGGAACCTCTTTCAGATTCTGTGTCTCCTTCTCTCTCTGCCCCTCCCCAACTTGTGCTCTATGTCTCTCAAAAAATAATAATAATAATAATAAATAAATGTAAAAAAGAAGTCAGGGCTCAGGTAGCACACAAGAACAATGAAATAAAAATCACTAATGGTAGGATCTACGAATAAGTGTTGGGTTTTTTTTGTTTGTTTGTTTTCTTTTTTTTAAGGCTGTCAGGGTTGAAAAAAATTTCTGTGTAATTATTTCTCAAACTTTAGCTTGATTAGAATCACTACGGTGGTTTCTTAAAACAACAGGTTACTGGGCCCCGCAGCCCCAGAGTTTCTGATTCAGGTAGGGCTGGGGCTCAAGAATTTGTATTCCCGGGGCGCCTGGGTGGCGCAGTCAGTTAAGTGTCCGACTTCAACCAGGTCACGATCTCGCGGTCCATGAGTTGAGCCCCGCGTCAGGCTCTGGGCTGATGGCTCAGAGCCTGGAGCCTGTTTCCGATTCTGTGTCTCCCTCTCTCTCTGCCCCTCCCCCGTTCATGCTCTGTCTCTCTCTGTCCCAAAAAAATAAATAAACGTTGAAAAAAAAATTTTTTTTTTAATTAAAAAAAAAAAAAAAAAGAATTTGTATTCCCAACATGTGCCAAGAGGACACTATTGATGATGATTGAGTAACCTGCAAGATAAGAATCTGCCTTCTGACACTGGGGAACCAGAGCTACTCTAAGAAGCAACATTGAAATTGAGATGGACTTACTCCTGGGCTGGCCTAATTTTTACCTAAGTGCCTTGGGAGCATTGCAGAGCTTGAGAATTTGTACATATATAGTATGCTTGAACTATTTTTAAATCCAAACTTCTTAGTATCCTACCTAGATTTGTGTCTGGCTACCTCATTGTGACACTAATCTTCCAAACTATGATCAACTCAGTGACACCTACACCATCTTGATAGTCCTACTGGAAATCACAGCCACTAGAGCTCAATGATACTTTTTCTTGCCATGACCTTGTGGAGTATTGATGAGGTATGACATTTCAACTTTAGAGCTTGGATGGAGTTTGACATAAAAAGCCTTGATTGTGTGTCTTCTACTTCAGGCTTTAACTTACCCCTGTCCCTCACACCCATCTACCTTCCCTCAGCTAAAGAGCTATAGCTGCCTTTCAAAGAAGTTTCAAAAGAAAGGATACCTAATCTGTTCTTTCAAATTTTCTGTTCTTCAGCTCTTTTTTAACTATTCTTTTGTTTATTTTCCAGCCAAGGTAAAAATGAGGAAGAATAAAAATGCCATTACAGCCTGATGATGTCTATCTTTATGAAAATTTGAATAATTATTTCCACAATCAGAATTAAGGTGCCCCCCCCTCCTTTCTTGACTTCTCCCACAAATTATTTCTGGTATTTGAAATATGCACCAAAATTTCTAGAGTAAACACCCATTTCTCCATATTTTAAAATCTCTTGCATCTTCAACTGATGTATATTGTGGCTCGGTTGAATAGAGAATGAAAAATTAAGAATGAATTTAAAACTAATTTCAATACAATCCATTTTTTAAAAAGACAGAAACTAGATTCTCTGTGGGGTGAGACATGTAGGAAGAGTTATAAAATCTGGATAAAAACTATTAATGCAGTCCTTAGATTTCTAGGGAGATTATCTCCCCTGGAACTGGGTAAGAGTTAAATTTGAAGACAAAAGGAAAGAGAACAGCAATGGTTATATTTGTTCTGCCTATTCTACATTCTTTTCTTAGAAAAGGATGTTTCTTTTTATTTTCTTTCAAAGATGGAGAAAAACGAGGTAATTCAAAATTCATGATTTTCAGTCTTAGGTAAAAATAAAATGCCTGAAGGAAAAAGTTGATATGCAGTTTTGTTGACTAAGTAAAACTTTCTCTAAGGTTTTACTTAGGTGGTCTGTTAAGTCAAGTGAAATCCAAAGTTGATAAGGAATAATATTTCTCATCATAATACAATTGACCCTTGGAGAACAGTGGTTTGATATGCTTGAGTCCACATATACTTGGGAGTTTTTTCAATAAATACATTATAAAATGTTTTGAAGATTTTTGACAACTTGAAAAAACTCACAGATAAACAGCATAGCCTAAAAATGCCAAAAAAGTTAAGGAAAAGGTATTATTGTAAGAATATAGTATATAAAAGAAATAATATGCAGAATATGTGCTAATTGTTTAGACTATTGGTAAGGCTTCCAGTCAACAGTAGGCTATTAGTAGTTAAGCTTTGGAGAAGCCAAAAGTTGTACATGGATTTTTAACACTATGGGGGTCATTGTCTCTAACCCTTGCATGGGTCAAGAGTCAATTGTACAACAGTATGGATCTAAGCTTTTGATAATACATAAACTAATTAGGAACATATATGAGATCCAAGAAGAAATTTTTAGTTATGACCCTGTTTATAAATAGAATATGACTTTGGGACACTATGCTGAATTAATCATGAAATAAATTCTAATGTTGAGTTAGTATATTTCTTAAAAGCGAAAATAAAAATTTAAGGAAGCATTCTAAAGGCTTTTTTTTTAATAGAGCTCTTTCCAGCATTCATTCCCTTTTTGACTAATTGGATAAATGCTTCTTTCTCAGCTAGATACTGAATTCACTTCTTAATGTTTTAAGAGGTTTTGAATGTGAGCAAATGACAACTGAAGATCAAGGCACTAGCATCCGAAGTATCATTTATTTGGACAGATTCCAAAAGAACAGGGAACTGGAAGAGCGCACAAACTATGGGAATCTTCAGGGGAAGGTTCTGTAATTCCTAATGTAACTTTATTCCCCATGTCTAATTAATCACTAAGTCCTTTTAATTCTAACATTAAAAATCACTCATCCCATTACTAAACCCTACCATCATTTCCTCCACAAAACCATTTCTTTCTTTGGACCATTTCTGGAGACTTCTAACCAGTCTCCTTGATTATACTCTCCCATTCATTCTCCACACAGAAAGCAGAATGCCCTTTCTGCAACACTATTCTCTTTTACATAAAGTCCTGAGAGGGCCTCTCATTGTACTCAGCAAGAAATCCTCCAAAGACGAGTCAGATCCTGCTTCCGGTCTCCATAATTTTATTTCAAACCACCCGTGCTTTTACTCAGCTGCAGCCACACTATCCTTATCTTAGCTCTAATCTTTTTTCTGATGAGAACTTTTGTGGGGAACATTCTTCCTCCAGCTCTTCGCTTGGGGGACTTCCTCTTATCACTCAAATCTCACATTAATTACCACCTGTTCTTTCTTGACTGTGCTGTCTAAAGTATTCCTTTTTTTTAATATAAATACAGTATTTTCTTTATAGTCTTTCATACATGTTTTCATAATAGCAACTGTATCATTATGTTTATCATATAACCTTAGAAATTGCATTCTTAATACCAGTATCATGGTAGAGCTTATGACAAATTTTAATGGTATGTTTACTTTGTATTGCCTTTTTCATTTTACAAAGCAGGCACCATGTCTGTTTGATTCACCTATTTATCTCCAATAGTTAGCACAGTATAGGACCTAGAATAACCACCTACTAAAACATGTTGAATAAAAAGATAATCTTTAAGATAAAATAGTAACATCTACCACATAGCCTCATCCCTCCCTTAAATATTAATAAGTCCTCAGTTTGTATCCATGTCTTGAGTTGATTATAACCTCTAAGAAACAAAAATAAACCAAAAATCAGTTACTTTTTATTAGCCCCAAATTGTATTAACCAAAACCTCACTGTTCAGATTGGTATTCGTATGCCTTAAATAATCAGTTGTTTCAACATAATACACAGTTAAGTCAGATGGGTTACAGAAAAGTTCTCTATGCCTTTATAAAACATTTTCATTCTTTTTAAAAGTTGTATCTCTAAAATAATGTCCTTATGTCTTGATATAAAAGAGTACACTGATTCATTTCACTAGTAATTTATAAAAACAACTATTCAGTTGAAATTATTTAATGTAAAATCTTAATTTCTGATAAAATCCATTATAGTGTCAAACAAAAAATATAAATAGCTCTCTGAATAAATTATTTCTGCTTTATGGTATGTGAATTTTAGATCCATGTCCTTAGATTATAGTATTGATGGAGTTGATGTTCTATACATATATCTATAAAAACTGTATCATGACTAGAATTTTGAGAGACTTTTAAGAGGAATAAAGAGGGGCGCCTGGGTGGCTCAGTCGGTTGGGCGTCCGACTTCAGCTCAGGTCACGATCTCACGGTCTGTGAGTTCGAGCCCCGCGTCGGGCTCTGGGCTGATGGCTCAAGGCCTGGAGCCTGCTTCCGATTCTGTGTCTCCCTCTCTCTCTGCCCCTACCCCGTTCATGCTCTGTCTCTCTCTGTCTCAAAAATAAAATAAACGTCAAAAAAAAATTAAAAAAAAAAGAGGAATAAAGAAAACTTCTTAGGGTACTTTGGGAAATGACTTTTTTTTTTAATTTTTTTTTCAACATTTATTTATTTTGGGGACAGAGAGAGACAGAGCATGAACGGGGGAGGGGCAGAGAGAGAGGGAGACACAGAATCGGAAACAGGCTCCAGGCTCTGAGCCATCAGCCCAGAGCCCGACGCGGGGCTCGAACACACGGACCGCGAGATCGGGACCTGGCTGAAGTCGGACGCTTAACCGACTGCGCCACCCAGGCGCCCCGGGAAATGACTTTCATTAAAGTTTGTGCTTTAACTTTGAAGACCTGGAAATTGAATTTAATCCTTTATTTATTCGAAAAATATATAACAAACAGATTCAGTGTGCCTTCTTCCATGCCAGACACAAACATACACAGAAAAAGATGTATATGTTTCAGTTCCTCATCTCCCATTCTTAAACTTGTTCCAATCAAACTTTTACCTCCTTCCCAATAGAATCCAAACTTCTCTTGATGATGTCACTAATGAGCTCCAAGTTGCTGAACACAGTGGATAATTTTCAATCTTCAATATACTGGACCTATCAGGGGTATTTGCATAACTAATTACTCTAATTTCTTGGCTTCACTTCCAGGATATTACATTCGTCATTTTCTGACTGGTCACTCTTTTGTTCCTGTTATCTCCCACCTCTAAAAGTGGGATTTCCTTGTTTCTTGGATCCCTTCTGCTTTTTATTTAAAGTCACTTTCTGGATGATCTCACATAGTTTAATATTCTTTTTTTAAAAATTGTTTTATTAATGTTTATTTTTGAGAGAGAGAGTGTGAGCATGGGAGGGGCAGAGAGAGAGGGAGACACAGAATCCAAAGCAGGCTCCAGGCTCCGTGCTGTCAGCACAGAGCCAACTCGGGGCTTGAACCCACAAACCGGGAGATTATGACCTGAGTCGAAGTCAGATGCTTAACCGACTGAGCCACCCAGGCACCCCCACACAGTTTAATATTCTTAAGTACAGCTACATGACTCCCAGGTTTGTAACTCCAGTGTAGATTTTGTTCATAAATTTAAATCTCCAATGAATGTCTGATAGACATCACCAAACCTAACATTTCCGTATTAGTTTTCTAGGGCTATCATAACACCAGAAACTTATTTTCTCACAATTCTAGATGCTTCGGGTCCAAGATTAGGGTGTTAACAGGATCGGTTTCTAGGGCTATCATAACACCAGAAACTTATTTTCTCACAATTCTAGATGCTTCGGGTCCAAGATTAGGGTGTTAACAGGCTCGGTTTCTTCTCAGGCCTCTTGGCCTTAGTATATAGTCATGTTCTCCCTGTGTCTTCTCATGGTCTTCCCTTCTATGTGTCTATACCATATTTGGAGGGGACACAATTCATCCCGTAAGCAAGGTCCAAAAACTGAAGCACTCAGACCTCCCCACAGGCCTGTATGATGCAAGTCTTTATCAATTGGGAATCAAAAATTTCATCCTTCTAACTGCTGCATCTTTGGAATTATCCCTGACTTTTCTTTCTTTACTTTCTCCATATCCAATCCATTAGTAACTGCCATTGGCTCCACTTGCAAAATATATCCATTATCCAATCTTTTCTCACTATCTCTACTGCTATCAGGCAGGCCAAGCTAACAAGATCACTTGCTTTGATTATTTTGATAGCTTCCTAATCGAACACCTTGCTCCCAAGGTTGCCCTCCTATACTCTCAACACAGCAGAGTGAGAACTTTTAAAATGAAGTCAGGTCATATCACTCCTCCTTTCAAAAGTTTTAGTGTGTCACTTATCATCTAGAGTAACATCAAATCCTCAGAATTGCCACTAGCCGTCCCCCAACCCCCCGCCCCAGGCTGTGGCCCTCTAGCCTCTCTCACATCATTTCTCACTATATTCCTTTTCACTCGCTAAGCATCAGCCACTGAACAACTTGTGGCTTTAAAATTCCAGGCGACTTCCTGCCTCAGGCTTTTGGACACCTCCATAGAAAGATCATCAGTGGTATCTGTTGATCTCAGGAAGCTGGATTTATTAAACTTGCTGAATGTGCATAAGTACTCCCTTGACAGAGTCTCAGAAATGTCTCTAAATGGGAAAGTCAGGGATGTGGAGGCTGGGGGTAGTCATACACAGGTTTTAGGGCAAAGGTCAGAGATACATGAAAATTTGTAAACTAGGAGAGTTGCCTACCAACCAGTGGACTTTGGAACGTGTAAATCCTGTTAAATCAGCTTGTCTATGATTTTCTCTTGGAATGTATGAGTCTGAACTAATTGATGTTCAAACAATCAGAACTTAGTTTTGTGTTATAGGCCAATTTACCATGCTCTTCCATTTTACAAGTCAGTATGCATTTGGGGGTTGTGGTTTCTTCTTCATTCCTGTGTCTGTGTCAAGTTTTTCTTGTAATAACCTTCTCCCAAATATTTTCACGGCTCCCTCCCTAATCTACAGGATTTTCTCAAATGTTGTCTTCTCAGAGAAGACTACCCTGACCACCCTATTTATAATCCAGTTTTCTCCCCCACCACTACCACCAATTCCTTTTTATTCTGCTTCATTTTTCCAATAGTACTATCACCTTCAAAAATCTAACAATTTTCTTTTACTATTATGTTTATTGTCTACCTGCATCATAACATAAGCTTAATAAAAAACCAGGAACTTTTGCCCTCTCTGTTTCTTTATGTCTCAAACAATTAAATGTTGTTTGATATATAGAGGTGCCTGATAAATACGTGTTGAAAAAATTTACTGAATGAATGAATGAGACCTCCTCAGTGCTCTTTAAGAGACTTATAACACAATTCCCTTAAAGCAATTAACGACAGAGGGACTGATTCAAATTCTCCAACCTCAACAGACTGGTTGTTAAACTAGTAGGCCAACATATTGAATACAATAAGAAATGAATACACATTATTGAAAAGCTAGTGTGTACTAAAGTTTTAACCTCTCGTATGTTATCTGATTTGTTTAGAAAAGACAAATCTAATATTTAGTGACAGAGAGCAGATTAATGGTTGCCTAAAGCTGAGGCTGATAGTGGGGACAGAGAAGGACCACAAGGGCACCTTTTGGGGTAAGGGAAATATTCTGTATCTTGACTGTGGTAATAATTACAAGGGCACATACATTCCTCAAGACTCATTATATTCTAGTGGCAGCTGGGTGGTTCAGTTGGTTGAGTGCCAGACTCTTGATTTTGGCTCAGGTCATAATCTCATAGTTTATGAGATCAAGCCCTGTGTTGGGCTCTGTGCTGACATCATGGAGCCTGCTTGGGATTCTCTCTCTGCCTCTCTCATTGCCCCTTCCCTGCTTGCATGCATGCTCGCTCTCTCTCTCTCTCTCTCTCTCTCAAATCAACATTAAAAAACGAGACTCGTGATATTCTAAACTTCATATGAGTGCATTTTATTGTTTAAAAACTATACCTCTATAAAGTTTATTTTAAAACAAAGAAAGAAACTCAAATCTGTCACACTAACACCTAGATCAATGCCACTACTCTGCATATGCATACTGTATATGTTATCATAATTTCTTAGGGCCCTTGCTCTCTCACAGTCTTAGAAATAAAGCAAAAAGTTGAAGATTGGTTTCTTTGTATCTCTACTCTCTGAAGAAAATCCAAGTAATTCTTTCTTCAGCAAGAAAGGGTACAATAATAATTCATATACAACTATTACAAATTTTCTTTTAGTGCTGACCTATAATGAGTCCAGCTTGACTGGGAATAATGTTTCTTAAGTGTCCATAGCAACACATTAACTAATTCTCTCCATCTAATATAGATGGTTTTTACCACAGAGGATATTTCATTCTCTAGAAGTAACGTTTTCCTGATCCAGATCTCAGTTTCCCAAACAACTTTGTGTCTCCACATATACCCTAATTCTAGTAATGAAAAAACATGGATAATGCCAAAAATGCATGAAGTCTGCATTATACTTATGGCTCCAACCAGGCATTCTTGGTTCCAAAGCTGTCAAATGATCTAGATAAACCTAGCATCAGATTATGCCATTCTTCAATCTCTTACTCACTGAAATTATACACACACACACACACACACACACACACACACGTACATAGTTGTACATTAGATTCCCTGGTATAATGAATACCATTTCTCTATATTCTGTTCCAATGGTATGTACATCTATTTATAAGACAACACATAGTTGATTTAATTCATTTTTCCACAAGAATTATCAGTTAATGTTTTTCGATTTTTTCCAAGATACTGTTTTGGATTGCAATTATAATTTATTAAATTTATGTATATAATATGAAATTATTTAATTTTTGCCATTAAGTTTTCCCATCCAGTGACCTGGTACTTTCCACTGATTTACCATGCTCTTCATTAAGAGCTTAGGTCATTGTTGCTACTTATTCCTAAGTATTGTTGTTGGCTGGGTTTTTTATAATTCCACTTCTGCATTCATTTATTCTACTTTTTTTTTCTTTTTCAATCACTTCAGGTTCTATTAGCAACATCTTCCCATATATATATATATATATATTTGTTTTTGTGTATTTAATTTTATTTTAATTTATTAAAATAGATACTAAATCTTTTATTCTTATCTGTCTTCTAACAAGGAAAACATTTGAGGCTATAAAGTATTATACATTATATAGATGGTAAAAAGCTAAAACCCACCTAAACATGATCAATTGGAAATAGTAGCTATGGTGCATACATCCTAAATAAAATTAAGATATTTTTTAAAGCAAAATGGACTTCTATTTACTGCCATGATGGGATATCAAAGTTTTTTTTATTATTTCTTTAACAAAAGGACTACTTACAAATAAAGAGGACATTTCAATTAAGAAAAACATAGCAAAAGATAAGCCTTATGAGTGTATACTTACGTGTGTCTAGGTTTGCATAAATATAGCAATATTTTCAGATGGGCATACAAGTGAAAAATCAATTTAAGTGAGGTAGGGGTGGGATAGAAATGATTATTAACTTACTTCTTATAAATCTCAATGCTAGTTTACTATTACAGAAAGTGTTCATTAACTGTTTTTTTATATTAAAAAAAAAAATCTAAGCCAGAAAAACTAATGGAAAGAGAGACTAGAAAGGGAGCAAGAGAAAGAGAGATTCAACTATGAATTTGTGGCAAAGCCAGAACTAGAACAAAGAGTCCCTGTGCATTGTTCCTCACACCTCTCTGGGTCTTCTCCCAGGAGACAGGGGACACACCCAATCAAGCACAGCAGGTAAGGTCAAGAGAGAGCTCAGTCCTTCATCCTTCTGTAATGAATAGAAATGAATCATTGATGTAAGGGTGTATGTGACGTGATCACAGCTGAAATTAGGGATGCCCGTGGGCTATAAGAAGTAACAGGAAAATAGGTATGAAATGACAATGAAACAAATGGAGAAAATGCAGGCAACAATTACATATTAAAGCTTTTCCTTTGAAAGCATATGCAGAACAAAGAGGCAAATATGAAAAGCCAGTTTGGAGGGGAAGAAACGCAGAGGAAGGCCAAGACTGACATATGTGGTCCTGATAAGGAAGGAAAGGCTGAAAGAAACTTCAGAGAGATAAAATGATGGCAACAGCTAGAAAGGAAATTTTAGATTAAAGCAAGACTCAGTAACTGAAGAAAATGAGAAAGAAGCATGAAAGGAGATTACTTCATCAGTTACTTCAGTATAAATATTCAGTACAGGCTGATATATGTTGAGTTTTAAGAGTAAAAGTTTCCTCCAGCCTCCAAGGAATAATCTGTTCCAGTTCAAGTGATCAGAAGGGCCATATTTATAGTGTTTTGACTTCCTCACATGTGCTTGTTTTCTCAACTAAACTGTAAGACTTTTTAATGTGGACACCATCTCTTCATTATATTTGTGTCACCAACTTCTAGAAATACCCATGCATATAAAAGGTGCTCATTAATTGTCATTGTGAAACTGATTTTGGTTTTACTGACAACTACCATTATACTGACTCACATAGTTTTATTTTTAAAAGAAAAAAAAAATCCAAAAGCCTATGATGCAACTTTGTAGACCAGAGATTCAGGAAAAAAGTCTGCTGTAAGACAGTTATTATATTTGGAATGTTTTTAAAAATCTTCCATAAATTTATAGAATTTAAATATTTTTTTTAGTTCTATCACTTATTCTTTATCATTCATGCCTCCATTTCATTTTTCTCAATAGTTTTCAGACCAGTGGACTAGATCTCCCTGGGGCTTTTGTTTTTATGAAACTCACAAATCTCAGAGCTTTTTTCCATACTTTATCAGAGTATTTTTACATAAGTAATTTTATTTGTAATAGAGTAACAGTGTGACTTCATCTTGTATTGGCAGGTGCCAATATGAACTCTTCCTTATAAAAATATATATCTATTTAAGATAAAATATTCTTATTTATACATATACATAGCTGTATGGAAATATACATCTTTATGTACATTTATGCATATATATAAATGTATAACTACACAAATATATGAAATAGGATACTATTTCATCAATAGAAGTTGAAAATGTGTATATAAATAAGAGTACAAATATTAAGTATTAACATGCAAAAGAGAAATCTTAATTACTAAAAGAGAGGAAAAGTGGGTTTTGTTATTTTTTGTTGTTTTTTTGTTGTCTCTTGACTCATTGATCCAAATATATTTATTCATTAGGAAAATAGGAAGAAGTCACATCACTGCTCAAGTGCTTCCTTGCTTCTTCCTTCCTCCTCCCATTCATCCCCGCCAACCCACATTTCTCCAGCCCTTAGGATCCTACAAGAACCAGAGAACAGAGATCAGACAAACAGAGTATACAGCAGCCAATACACTCAAATAGATGGAATCCCTCAGGATAAGGAGAATCTGGACTTGTAAGTAGAAAAATATCCCACTTGACACAGAAAAGACAAACAATATGTGTGTTTTCAAACTTTGTCTTCAGAACATTTAGGATCATATTTCTCATGAGAATAATGTGCAGATCCATTTTAATGGGAAAATTTTATGTCAGTATTATTTCGTTAAGTTTATTTTTAAACTCCATTAGGGCACAGCCTGATGTAGGGCTCGAACTCAGCAATCGTGAAATCAGGACCTGAGCTGAAATCCAGAATCGGATGCTTAACTGACTCAACCACTCAGGGGCTCCTCAAATATTATTTTATTATATCACAACTAAGTTAGATAAACATGGATATAGGTGTTTACATATCTATGAAATGCCATATGCTTACATAATTATGAAAAGCAAAACACCATCCATTCCCCACTTTGGGACATGGCTACATCCTCCTGAGTTCATAGACTCTACCTTTTTCAGTAGTACTAGACCTCTGAACAGCTCTCTTTGGAGTTGGTATTCTCCACAGGTTTCACTTTACCTATGAAACCCAGAAACCAATCAACAACTCCAGAGTCAGACAGAGCAAAATACAACCTATTTCTCTTTTTAAAGTCACTTACAACACTGAAACAAAGACAAAATTAATATCTCAAAGACAATCTTTCCAAAATATCATGAACTCAATCTGTTAGCAAACTCAGTCTACATATTTCCTGCCTGGTCAAAGACTGGATAAGTGAATAAATCACACCGAAGCTAAGGCAAACTGAGGGTAAATTGCCAACAGTGTGAAGATTCATAGAAAGCATAAAAATAAACATGAGCTGCCAGGGTCATGATTAATGGAGAAAATAAAACTGTAGCAAATCCCCATTTCCAGACAAAGTGCACATTTTTTTAAAAAAGGTGACAAATTGAAAATAAACAACTTCTAAACCACTATAATAAATTAAAGTAAACGAAACCTACTCTACAGTTCACATGCCAAAAACTAGAAAATAATGGAAAAGGTTGAAAATAATTACTATATAAAGATAAAGTGGAAAAAGGTAACTTACAATTGTTATCAATTACACTATAGCTTACACCTTAAAGGCACAAAAGAATATTACTATCAAACATGAGGTACCTATAAGAATAAATTACAATTATCATTCTTAAATACTAATAAAAACCTGGATAAACTGAAAGATATAACCCATTAGACTGTCAGCTTCATGACTGCAAAAACTATCTGTAATCTTAATTGATGGGTTCTCCATGCATACATGCACAACAGGTGCTTGGTATAAATGTATTTTATGAATAAACAAATGAATAAGCAAAAATAAAAAAAAAGCTTTCTTACCCACTTAGAATACACATTTCCCATTTAAATATCAGTATGATACATCATATGAGATGATTAAATAACTGTAAATATCATCTATATTCATCCATATGAATAATAGGTAAGAATGCTAAAATGTACCAAAAGAAAAAGAGTACGGGAATCGTGACCTATCATATATTAAAATATATTACTTTATGAAGTTATAATAACTAATACAACATAGTAGCAATATGAAAATGAACAGGCAAATTAATGGACTAGAATAGTGATATATACACACACACACATTCATGGACACATATATAAAATTTGACATTTATTCCATAAATACTGCTCAGATACCAGGTTAAATATTTACTTTAAAAACTTAAATCTTTACCTTAGAATAAATTTTGATTTAAAAATACAAAAATCTATTTTTATAGAGGCTATTTGATAGGCTACTTTTAAAAAGCTAAGAAAATACAAGTGATGGGTAACGTTGGATAAAACCATATTAAGCTTAAAAACAATGGAAAGTGTATAAGACATTACAGCAGAAAGGACTGACATAATTTACTGCTTCTTGTCAAATGATCATAAACTAAAAGGCAAGGAACAAAATTGGAAACATGTTCGTATCAACTATAAAATAAATACTTAATATCCTTAATACAGAGCTCATGAAAATTTAAAAAGGAAGCTTTAAAATCATGAGTGTGGTGATTAGCTTTTATATACAACATTAAAAGCATGGTGCAAGAAAATTGATAAAACTGATAAACTGGACTCCATTAAAATTAAAACATTTCCTCCGAAAAAAGACAGTTTTGGGACAAGAGAAAGACAAGTCAGACTGGGATAAAATATTCGCAAACCACATATGTGATAAAGGACCTGAATCCAAAACACACAAAGAACACTTAAAAATAACTGAGAAAAATAAACCAACTTAAAAGGTAGGCAAAAAATCTGAACGAGCACCTCATCAAAGATGATATACAGATGGCAAATAAGCATGGGCAAAGATGAACAAAATCATACGTGATTAGGGAAACACCAATGAAAATAAGATGCCACCTGACACCTATTGGAATGGCTGGGGTCCAAAAGATTAACTGGCGTGAGGCAGAACAATACGCACTCTCACGCCCTGCTGATGGGAACCCAAAATGCCACAGCCCATGTGGAAGGCGATGTGGCAGTTGCTTTCAAAAGTAAAAATAGTCTCACCCTACGATCCAGCAGTCACACTCCTAGGTTTTTACCCAAATGATACAAAAACGTATACCCACACAAAGCCTGCGTAAGAATGCTCAGAGCAGCTTTTCTCATCATCACCCGAAACTGGAAGTAACACACATTTTCTTTCGCTGTGAATAGGCAAACTGTGGTGCATACGTACAATGGAACACTATTTGGTGATAACAATGAATGAGCCCTTATTATGCTATAACAACACATGGACTAGTATCAAATGCACACGGTTCAATGAACACAGCGTGAAAATGGCTAAGGCTGCATAATTCCATTTATGTAACAATCTGGAAATGGCAGAACTATGGTAATAGTGGTGAGAGTAACTTGATCAGTGGTTGCCAGAAATTTGGGAGGATAGAGCAAAGGAAGCACAGAGGGTTTTGAGGCAGTGAAACTACTAAGTCCAAGACTGTCATGCAAGATACCTGACACTCTGCATTTGTCCACAGTGATGGAAATGTACAGCACAAAGAGTAGACCAATTCAAAATAATAATAATTTGGGAAGTCTGGTGATCCCCAGAATGAAGTACACACTATGAGAAAAAAGTACACACTATGAGAACACTAGCTGTATTTAAAATATACAGAAATAACCTCAATGAAAGGGATGATGTGGGGGGAAGCCACTGACCTAAGTAACTTTGAAAATGAGTGGAAGGGCGCCTGGGTGGCTCAATCCGTTAAGCGTTTGACCTCAGCTCAGGTCATGATCTTGTGATTTGTGAGTTCGAGCCCTACATCGGGCTCTGTGCTGACAGCTCAGAGACAGGAGCCTGCTTCGGATTCTGTGTCTCCCTCTCTCTCTCTGCCCCTCCCCTGCTCTTATTCTCTCTTTCAAAAATAAACAAACATTATTTAAAAAAAAGAGAAAAGAAAATGAGTGGAGTCTGTGTTTTGCACTAAAACTGCAGTAGGTGACTGATGTCAGCCTTATATAACCATTTCAACTGAGCTCAAAGAGAAATCAGGAACATAAAGAACCAGAAAACCAGTTAAGTGAAGTCATGAAAGCATTATTTTTAAACAATCAGATATGACAGAAACATAATGTATTAAGATGACATAAGGGTCTTCCTTATGTCTATGTGGAAATCAGAACACCATAATTTTTTATAAGTGGACACATTATACCTTGTGATGTGCAAATATTTGGAGAAGTGCTTGTAGGTGGGTGCACCCCTCTACCCTCTCTGTATATATTATCTCCTGTAGTTAACTAGCTTCAAAGCAGTTCTTCAGAGCAATATCAGTAGACAATGGATAAACCACTTGATAACCTAACTTGAGGTTGTTTTTTTTATTTTCACTTGACAATGTTACTAAATGTAAAAGAAAGTACACACAAGCCTTTATTCTGGTTGATAAAGTTCTCAGGGGAGTAGAGGTCAACTCAACAACTCTGTTACTGCTATGCATATATACTAGAACTGAGCAATTAAGTAAACGATAGGGAGTAAGAGTAGGAATTTATAGAGAAGCACTTGGAAAGGTTAGAGTGATCCATGTGGTGATGGATTAGAGTTTAAGACCTTAATATGAACTTCTGTTTAGCTTAATATAAATACATATAGATACCTATAGAAATGTTGATAAGTATGTGTATAGACAACGGTTAGTACACACAGTTGCCTTGCTCTGTCAGCCGAGACTGGGACTAGAAGCAATGCCACCCCAATAGTAATGAGCACACCCAGAACCCAGATACTGTTTTCTAATACAACTCTCTAATGAAAAGTATCAGAGTTTTTTAGAGAAACAGTTGATTCTAGAGCTAGAGAAGTGAATAAATACATGATACTGGAGAAATCTGTAGTGTCCAGAACATAAGAAAACACTAACACACACACATACACACACACACAGTGAAAGGGGTACATCGAAGGGGAATAGGAGTCAACTGAAAGAGCACCCAAAGGACAAAGCTGAAACAATGCAAGTGATAAAATAAAGAAATAATGAATTATAATCCAATATATGAAACAAACATCCAAGAATCCACAGATAGAAGTTATTTAATGAACAAATGAGAGAGAAGAGATGAAAACTCCCTGTAGATGAATTCCAAGTAAATGACATAGATTTCTGCCCTCATGGTAGGGAAGCATAATTTCCCATTTCTTAGTTGTGGCTTGCACATATTAGGTTCCTTCCAAAAATATAGTATCGAAAGAAGTTCAAAACATTAATTTTGTGGTGAGTAAATACAACAAACACTACCTCTGAGATTAAGTTTACCATCAGTAGTGATATGATGCTGATAACATATATCACTGATAAGAAGTGTTAGACATCCCCTCTGTGATCCTCTTCCCGCAAACCCAGAACTCTAGCCTAACCCTGAGAGAGACATCAGACAAATCCCAATTGAGAAACATTCCACAAGATATACATACAAAACTGTTCAAAACCGAAACTTTTGTTATCAAAAGCAGGGAAATTCTGAAAAAACTCTCACAGCCAGAAGAATTTAAGCAAATAAATGTACTGCAAATAAATGTAATTGTGGTATGCTGGATAAGATCCTGGAACAGAAGAACATGAGGTAAAAAGTAAGGAAATTTGAGTAAAATATAGACTCAACTAGTAATACTGCATCAATGTTAGTAAATTAATTGTAACAAATGTACACATAGTAATGTGTTAACACTAAAGGAAACTGTGTGTGTTTGGGGGGGTGTATATGGACACTCTTGTACTAAATTTAAAATTTTTTTTTTCAACGTTTATTTATTTTTGGGACAGAGAGAGACAAAGCATGAACGGGGGAGGGGCAGAGAGAGAGGGAGACACAGAATCGGAAACAGGCTCCAGGCTCTGAGCCATCAGCCCAGAGCCCGATGTGGGGCTCGAACTCACAGACTGCGAGATCGTGACCTGGCTGAAGTCGGACGCTTAACCGACTGCGCCACCCAGGCGCCCCTCTTGTACTAAATTTTAAAAGAAGAAATGGGGAGACACATTTTGTACGACCTGGGGCCATTTTAAAGAATTTAGCAGTTACTCCAAGTAACATGGAAGCATGTTGAGGATTCTGAGTTGAAGTATAGCATAATGCAATAATTATTTTTAAAGAATCCTTCTTAGTGCTGTGTTGAGAAAAGACTGCTGGGGGTGGGCAGTATCGATGGAAGCAGTCATGACACTTAGAAGGCTATCAGAATAATCTCACTCAGAGGCACTAATGTCAAAGGAAATCTGATGGACTGGATGTGCAGTGTGAGAGAAAGGGAGAGGTCATGAATGACTGCAAAGTTCTTGGCTTGAGACAGCTAGAGAGATGGAGTTGCCATCAATCGATATGGGGAAGTCTCAAGGTGAAGGTCCTGAAGGGAATATGAAGACATTAATTAGGGCCATTAAACCCTCAAGTGTCAAGTAGACAGATACTGAGTCTAAAGTTCAGGAAAGATCTCTAGACTGGAGATGGTAATTTGAGAATGCTCACCATATATGCATGGTGCAATCAGGTGTGAGGGACACTGTACAAACAGATCTTGACTTCTTGAGCACAAAATCTATAGCTCACTTCTTTTATAACCATCGGTCTACATCGCATACAGAAAATGCACATCAGACTCCATTAAAGGTGTGGATCACAACTGTTCCTCAACACAATTGGTTTGATGACAATATGCTTGCTCTGTGTTATTTTTCTTTTCTCCATTTTAGTTACCAGAGAGAGTTCTTAGTCTCATTGCACACTGACCTTTGTAGATAGGAGTATTTACCAGTTCCAAGTTTGGTATGTGACAAAGAGTCTACAAAGGTTTTCTCTAAATCTGTTGCACTCTGGACCAAGAAAAAGGGCTTTATCTCCAGCACTCTAGATTTCTATGCAGGGGACACATAATTTCTGATAATTCTGTTTTTTTCCTTCAGATTTTTATCAACGCAAAGTCCTTAAATATGTTATGTATTTCACAGAAATAATTTAAACATTTCTTCTTTCTTGCACAAGAAGGTAAACTGCTAATCATTACCCAGTGACTTGTAGTAACTATATATATATATATATACACAGACTAGCTAAGATTCAGTTTATTGTCAAGTATTTTATTGTGTGTATAGAAAATTTTCTTCCTTGCCTGATTGCATGTGAGATTTAGTTATAATCTGGCTGCAAGAAAACAATGTGGAAATTTTAATGTAAATATTTCATTGAAAACTACATAAAAAGTAATTTTAAAAAAGTATACAGTAGATACAAGAAAACTTAGTGTTTTGGGATTTTTAATTCAATAAACTGGGTCCATGAATCTACTGCTTATGAAAATGTAACATATTTTTCAATGTATTAGTACCTGCAATTTTTGGAGTATAAAGGCAATGAGTGTCTCCTGTTACCTGCCAATATGTGACCACCTAGACCCTGAAACAAGTATCACTGAGAGACACTTAACTTGCTATATAATTAAATGTTACTCTATTTAAATTTTAATAAAAATTATATATTTAAATAAATGTATTTAAAAATGTATTTTTTAAATAAATTTTTAACATTTATTCATTTTTTCAGAGAGAGATGGACACAGAGTGTGAACAGGGGAGGGGCAGTGACAGAGGGAGCTGAGCTGACAGAAGGAGCTCTGAGCTGAGCTGTCAACACAGAGCTCAACGCAGGGTTCGAACCCATAAAATGTGAGATCGTGACCTAAGCCTAAGTTGGACACTTAGCCGACTGAGCCACCCAGGTGCCCCATAAATCTTATTTAATTTATATAAATAAATTAAATCATTATCTATTTAATAAAAGCTTTATATTAGATATACTAGACATTTATTGTATATGTTTTAATAAATGCTTTATATTTAATTAAAAAATATTTAAGTATTTAAACATAAATATTTATTTAAATAGTAATTCTAAAGTTTTAGATATCATAGTAAATTTTGAAGGGGGTGGCAAATCTAGGAACTATAACAAAGGCCAACTTTTCTTTGGCAGTAACTGTCTTTAATACAGCATAATCTTTCAGTGAGTATACTCACACTGATATTTTAAACAACGAGCATGTCAGATTTAATATTTACAAAGTACTTAGTGTCCTTTTCTATGTTATCAGTACTATAAAAAAAATCTACGAAACACTTTTGCATCCAGGTCACAAAATTAAACACAAAGTTGTTAATTAAGTTTTTATTTCATGCTGGACAAAAAGGACAGAGCTCAGATAGGTCACTGTACTTGGCTCACTGGCGGGGCCAGAGGGTCAGCTAATGATGTGGATAGCATGGAGCAAACATTTTCCACCTCAATCATTATCTCACCTCCGCTAAAATTCTTACTCAAGAGGCAGAGGGGACAGATTTGTTAAGGAGGTGTGTAATTGTTTATTCATTCCATCTGCTGTCTGGTCACCTCACTGGCTCATTACAGCAACCCAGAGCAAAATAATGAGTTTAGAGTCTACAGTTTAGAGTTTAGAGCTGGAAAAGGCACACCTCAGGAATCAGTGAAGATGACGAGGGCAGGAGCATCTTTCAGATGCATTCTTCTCAAACCACCTTTGGTCCCTCTTGTGCCTCTTCTTCCACTCTGTAATTGATTTGGCTTTTGCTGTTTATTAATACACTGAATCAGGTGCCAATTTAATTATACCAGATTACAGTCTATGTATATGTCCTCCAATTATGCTGAAATAGTTCTGGAAGAATATATTCCTTCCCATACCAGTCCACCCATGATGCTGATTTTTCGAAGGAGAGAAACACTAAGGACTTCCAGCTGGCTTATATTTTCGTTAAATGAACAGTGGAAGGCAACTATGAATAAATTAAAGGAAAACATGAACATAGCAAGACCTAAAATTTCTGAAATTCAGTAACAGAAGCTTGGTAAAAATCTAGTCTGGCTGGTATCAGTGAAAGGTTATTATACAACCAGAAGGAGGCTATGTATTCCAAAAAACTGCTGCGTCTGCCTAAGGTAAGTTAAAATATGAATAACCTTGGTGCTAAAATTTAAAACTTTACCGTAAAATACACAACACAGAAGAAACAGTGATACATGTTCAGCATTGCTAATTGCTAAATACATTTGCACCATTAATTTACTCGAAAACTTTTTAATATTCACCAAGAATGTGAGGCTTGCACTTTAATATTCCAAAGGCACAGCTAACATCTTAATAGCTATCAACAGCTGCTACAAATCCATTTATCCCCAGCTCAGAGAGCTATTCCCTCAACTTCTTTTTCATTCTGAGCCTCGATACTCAAGATGATCTTCTTGAATGTACTTTATTTGATCATATGTGATGCAAGTCCTATAGCAGGCAAGCTTACAGCATGAGAAACTACGTTAATAATGTTAGTTGTATTACTCAATTTAAGGATGAGTGGAGACTTTTCTCCAAGCTAGTAACACTTTATTTCACAATGTAAAAATGTGATATCCACTTAATGAGACAGCCTTTATAAAGTGACTTGCAATTTTACACCCATCTAGTTGAGACTGGATATCAAGATATTTTAATAGTTAAATGTGTCAACAAACTCACATGAATGACAGAATTTCCTTTGTAGAGAACTCAAATACAGCCATTGTAAATATTAAACTAAAAATAAATGCTTCAGTAATACATTGGGCATCGAAGATGTGTTAAGTGCCAAGTTTTTCAAGAAATAAGTTTTGTTTCAATAATGCTGAATTCTTCTTTCTAAGTCGACAGTTTCAGCATCAACTGACGTATATATAATTCTGGCTCATAAGAACACAACTTTGTATAAAGACACCACAGTCCTTAAATATCAATGTTTTTGTGTTTGTTGGCAGCAAGCACCAAATGCCTTTTGATTATTAGATATTAACAACATAAATCTTACAGGAAATGATACTAGTAAAAAGAGAGTAACAACAAGTAGCCAAATATATCATTCTCTAGCTCCTACTACTTCCTCCCTGATGTTTTGCAAGAATGAAAAAGCATTCTACAATCATAAATGCAACTCTAAACATACTCCTCTGGTTCATCACTAGATTCGTATGTTTCTTAAGTTGATTATTAGATGACAAATTGCTGTTGGTCAGGGCCCTTTTTTTATTTTTTATTTTTCTTTTACCTCAAAAATACTTTTAGCAGTCGTCTCCTTTTTATCCCACTAGCAATGCCATGCATCCAGCTATCTTCCCATATTCCTGCCTTTCAACAGGTCTTTCTATTTCCAGGCATGGCTCTCATTTAGGAGGTCTGGTAGATCACAGTGAAAGATAAACTGCTTCTACAAATTATGCATCTGAAAATTCCATGCTTCTAGCTCACAGGCTTTAATGGCTCTCCTAACACACCTTAAAGGAATTCCTTAATATAAAATATATGACCTTGTGCTGTTTAGTGTCAGTTTTATTTTTGAAATTAAATTCTAAATATTCTCCAGCCTCTACTTCACCCACACCAAAGTATCCACTACTCCCTAAGAGTCCTAAAGAATATTGTAAAAATATTAGGCCTTCATAAATACCTTCCATGAACAATGCATGTCTTCTGATACACTTCTATGTATCTCTTTCGTCCCGTAATCATCTTTATTGCAGAAACACAGATTATGTTGGGGCGGAGTTGGACTCTAATGAAATGAGTACATTTAAGAGCATTAAGATTAAAATTTTTTTTTCATTGTGTACTGAGTCTACTCCACTTTGTTTTTTTAACTAAATTTGGTTTTGCTACTTATTAACAATTTAGACCTATGCTACATTTGTGCTATGGTGTTAGAACACAGAATGACAGACATGTTGCACCTCTATTCAAGCACTGGGTATATTTCACAAGGTTAATATTTACCAAAAATAATTTTTAAAAATAAGTTTGAGTCACTGTATTGTCCAAAATCTTGAAAATTAGAAGGGCAACACTATTTTAGTTTAAAAAATTATAAAATTATAACAAATGAAGTCAAAGTTTATTGTCAGGACTTCATAATATTTGCATCTTTATAAGTCCATTTCTGCTTTGTAAAATTGGTAAATAGAAATGTAGCTTATTTTATTTTTATTTATTTTTTATTTTTTTTTCAACGTTTATTTATTTTTTGGGGGACAGAGAGAGACAGAACATGAACGGGGGAGGGGCAGAGAGAGAGGGAGACACAGAATCGGAAACAGGCTCCAGGCTCTGAGCCATCAGCCCAGAGCCCGATGCGGGGCTCGAACTCACGGACCGCAAGATCGTGACCTGGCTGAAGTCGGACGCTTAACCGACTGCGCCACCCAGGCGCCCCGAAATGTAGCTTATTTTAAATAACTGGAATATTTGAGTTTAATAAATTAGAATTGGGTCTTTTATGCCTTATGCTTTCAATTAGCATGTATTCAGTAACTGATATTTTAAGGACTTTGCTAGATGTTAAAGCACACAAACATATCTCTGTTTTGACAATATTGTTGGGTGATGGAAACATAGAGATACAGTAGACATGGTCCTTGCTTCAAGTTTTACTTCATACTCATGAAGTTGGAATTTAAGAAAAAGAAAGAGAAACGTAGATAAATCTGTGTAAGGTCAAGGGACTGAAACATGTAGTGCAGGCAATTTTATCTTACTTTCCCCAAATCATGTCATTGAGAGAGAGAAAAAGAGAGGAAACAGGCAACCAGGAATAAGTTTTTGTTAATGTACACTATCACAACTACTATTTAATGTCTTAATCAAGTTTTAGCCAACCACATTTAGATAAATGATAGCAGAGGCATAAAAATTAAAATTATTTCTATATTCTGATAATGCGATTTTATATCTGAACTGTCCCAAAAAAGTGAATGCTGAAACTACTCAAATAATAAGGAAATTTAGGAACACACTGGGTTTTTAATTTAACATATTGAAGTTATTAAGCTACTTATAAAGCAAAATATAATGAAAGAGGTAATCTAATTTGTAACAGCAACAAGAAAGACAGAATACTAAGATGTAATTTATGAGGTAAAACTTTAAATTACTCCTGTAGGACCTAACTTTGGGTATGAACAAATGAATGTATGTGTATATACAAAATTTTTATGCTCCCTGATAGAATAATTCAACATCACAAATATGCTAGTTCTCCTAAATTAATTTGTAATTTAATGTAATGTCATTAAAATTACTGAGGGGTCTCTCTGCCACCCTTTCTCCTGGCTAGAAAATTTTGTTGAAAAGCTACCATGGAAATAAAATAAGAAAACATATAAAAAACCCAAATTATTAAAACAGTATGATATTGAGATGAACAAAGCAAAAAGAGAATAGAAAGTCCAAAAAGGAGACCAAAGAACACATGGAAATTTTTATACTTAAAAAAAAAAAAGGCATCTCAATTAGTGGATGGAATATATAGTTGTTTTGATATTTAAAATGCTTTAACTACCCTCACCCCACTATTACAGATTTTGAAAAATCAAATGTACACAAATTCATTTTTATGCATAAATAACAAATTTACTCTGAAATTAATATATGCACCACCTTCATTTGAATTATCTCAAATTAGGCAACAATTTGATGAGACAAGAGAAAATCACAAACCCATGACTGCTAACAGCTAATACTTTTTAAAATGTCTTTCAAAAAAATGACAGACTGTTTTTAAAAGGTTTTAGAATTACAGAAAAATTGAGGAGATATTGGAGTTTTTATATGTGCCCCTTCCATTTACATGATTTCCCTTATTGTTAAGATACTACATGAGTATGGCACATTTGTTACAATTGGTGAGCCAACACTCATATTATTACCTAACATCCATAATTTAGATTTCCTTAGTTTAACCTATTATCTTTTTTGTATTCCACAATCCCATCCCATTACATTTAGTAATCATGTCTCTTTAATATCCTCCAGGTTGTGCAAGTTTCTCAGACTTTCTTGTTTTTTATCACCTTGACAATTTTGGTCAGATCTATTGCAAAATGTCTGCATGTCTGTGCAGAGGAGTAAAGAATAATCTCATCTGACTTAAATCCTGGTCAATGGGACATATGCTAAGAAAATGTATATTTTGTTGTATAATATTACTTTGAAATTATATTAATATTGAATGATAAATAATTATGTAAATGATGAAAGCTAAATTTTTTTTAAAAGACACCATATCCTTAAATATGAATTGGCAATATCAATGTAAACTCATTACTTTTCTTTTTGAAATTTCGTATTTCTGAATTGCTGTTTCTGAGCATGATGGATTAACAAAAAATGTATTCAACCTCCTGGATTTTAAACATATAGAATACTGGATAAAATATATGATAACAATAATTTTTAGACATTGGCAAACATTGGAAGACAGCAGACATTAGAAGCGTGGTCTTGTGATCGTGGGACAAGCTAAGAGAGAGGAGCCCAGTGATTTCCTCTGCTTTCCACCAGGGGGCAGTTTCCCTGCTACAGTTCGGAGCAGGGAAATCCAGAGTATGGCAGTCTCACAGATTTGAGATAGGAGCAAACTAGAGTGTGTTATGTTAAGTGAAGTAAGTCAGTCAGAGAAAGACCAACATCGTGTGATTTCACTTATATGTGGAATTTAAGAAACAAAACAGAAGAACATAGGGGAATGAAAGGAAAAATAAGATAAAAACAGAGAAGGAGGCAAACCATAAGAGACCCTTAAATACAGAGAAGAAACTGAGGGTTGCTGGAGGGGTATTGGGTGGGGGGATGGGCTAAATGGGTGATGGGAATTAAGGAGGGCACTTGTTGAGATGAGCACTGGGTGTTGTATATAAGTCATGAATCACTAAATTCTATTCCTGAAGTCAATACTATACTATATGTTAACTAATTTGAATTTCAAGAAATAAAAACAAAGAAATTCAATTTCAGAAGGGCCAAAGCAGCTAGAATTTATGAGGCAGAATAATAGGAGATACACAAAGAATTTCAGAGGCAGGAGCAGGTTCTCTAGGACTCTTACTGGAGTAGTAATCTGCACATGCATAAGAAGAAATTACCCAAGGTCATGAAACAAGAAAAAAACAAAACAAAACAAACACCTGAAATCACTAGGACAAAACAGTGCTGGGAATAGCAATGGCAAGTAAGTCAGAGGGCTTCAAAATGGGGAATGAAAACAACATGGATGTTGAAAATGAAGAAGTTTGGTCTAATATGGAGGACAACATGGAGAGCTAACTGAATTGGAGGAGGGGAAAAGTTAGAACACTCGTGAATCAGTGTAGGTGAGAGAAGATTTAGAGCCAACCCAAGGCAGAAGCTGTGAGAATAGAGAATAAGATAAAATTACAGAGGATATTGACAGGACTTGTTCACAAATTGAATATATGGGCTCCTGGGTGACTCAGTGTTCATGTGTCTGACTCTTGATTTTGGCTCAGATCATGATCTCACGTTTCTTGAGATCAAGCCCTACATTGGGCTCCATGCTGACAGTGTAGAGTCGGCTTGGGATTCTCTCTTTCCCTCTCTCTCTGCCCCTCCCCTGCTGGCACACATGTGCCCTCTCCCTCTCTCTCTCAAAATAAATAAATAAACTTAAAATGTATTTGAATATAAAGTGAAGAAGAAAAGAAAGGACTGTAGCATAGCCTCCACAACGCTGATCTGGGTATCAAGATGAATGGCAATGACATTCACCAAGAGCTGGAATACATGGAGAAACGGAGCAATCAGGAATAGTAATAAGTCCAGTTTCAGGTATTTTCAGTTTAAGGTCTCCAAAGGATCCCACTTATGTGGAGCAATCTAGCATAAAATTAATACTGAAGCTTTAACTCAGGGAGACAATGTTAAACTACACAGATCCACGCTAAGTCATTAGCTTAGAAATGTAAAGTCTGGGGTGCCTGGGTGGCTCTGTTGGTTAAGCCTCCGACTTCGTCTCAGGTCATGATCTCATGGTCCGTGGGTTCGAGCCCCACATCAGGCTCTGTGCTGGCAGCTCAGAGTCTGGAGCCTGCTTCAGATTCTGTGTCTCCCTCTCTCTCTCTGCCTCTCCCATGCTCTCGCTCTGTTTCTGTCTCTCTCAAAAATAAATAAAGATTTTTAAAAATCTGAAAATAAAAAAAAAGAACTGTAAACTCTGATGACATGGGTGAGGAAGCCCCATTTTACAAATAATTTCTCAAAAGGGTCAGAGAAGGGAGAACACATATTATACAGGCACAGGGAATTGTTGAAGATTTTTTTTTCTTACTCAGAGAAATGCTAGACAAGAGAAGATGGGCTGAGAGGTTCTGTAGTAAATGAAGCACCACTAAATATACACACATACACATGTACATACCTATACAGATACACAGGTAAATGACAAATGAAGACCAAATTACTGTTAATTTATTGTACTGTATTCAAAATGACAATTACCTATACTGTTAGTAACCTCTCATTAAAAACATTGAACTTGGTCTTTAACAGATCCCTTTTCTCACTCGTCATGGTGACACCATGTTCTAAAAGCAATATGAGTTAATCTAACTTATAAATATTTTTATATAAACTTAGGTTTCTGGTAAGACTTCCTCATTACAAAATCTCTTGAAATCATCTCTCTTTTCTATCACTTACCACTCTGTAACTGTCTCTCTCATTATACCATAAGCTCCATGAGAACAAGCTCATGTCTGCTTTTTACACATCACATTTCCCAAGTTCAATTAATACTGATTGGCTTGTTGTCAGTTCTCAGTGTTTGTGAGTGAATAAATGAACTTTTCAAGAATGCATTCATTCCACTACTAGTTGAGTATAAAGACCTAAAAAAATACCTTCATATAGTTCAGTATTTAATAAAATTTCATTTTATTCAAGATTTAGCCACATGCCAATATGTGACATGCAAAATGTCATGATTCAAATTTATCTTTCGGCCCAATGCTTTCCGCCACCTACAAGATAATTCTGCCACCTACAAGATGAATTATTGTTATTCATCATGAAGCATTTCTTTAACTAAACTTAACACTACCATTTTCATCACTGGTATCATCATTTGTCAGCACCCAGGTGGTGGGTGGAAAGACAAAGAGGTAGCTGATACTGCTGAATCAAAAAAACAATCTAGTATGGAAACAAATTTGACAATAAATCTCATATTTTAAAAAAAGTTTTATAAATGAATAAACACATACATACATACATACATACATACATACATACATACAATCTAAACCTCTAGGCTGGCACTCACATCAGATACTATGGTTTAAAATACTGGTAATGGCAATGATCACATTTATTAATCTCTTCTTATGTCAGGCAATAACATTGAATGATTTATATATGTTTTTGCAATTAATCCTCCAATTTGCAATTGGCAAATTATAGTTTGGAGTTGAGGAGAGATTAAGTATCTGTTCAAGGTCAGACAGCTAGAAAAGTGCTATCTTCATGCACACTCACACCTTTGCGGGACTCCAAAGCTCCTATTTTTAACATCTTGTTCCAGGCAGCAATTCAGAAAAACACATAGGTTACTAGGCACTATAAGGCTTTTATTCTGCAACAAGGCTCCAAATTATTTAGGTGTGGTAATTTTTTTATGCTTCATGCCATTCATCCACCAATACAGACAATGGTTTCTTTTTGTACCCTAGGTCAAATCTTAACACAGACTGAACATTAAGGCCAATTTACCTCACCTTCTTACCACTACTCCTCCCTCTCCAGACATGTTTCTCTCTTGGCTTTCCTGGAACATCCCAGCTCATATCCAAATACACAGTCACAATGGTGGCAAAAACTGGTCTTCCTCTCCAAGACAAAGCCCATGCCTATTCAAGTACAGATGTGACTCACCCCATTCAGGAATCCCCATCTGACTACTGGAGTTGCACAACCATCTCCCCTTGGCATATTATTTCTCTCAGTCTTTCTGAAGATAATCTGCACCTCACTCTCAGGCAATTGATTCCCTTTTATTCATTCATTCCATTTGTTATTCTATATCCATGTGTCGAGCACCTATTTGGTACCTGGTAGTGACACTGATGCTGGTGAATCGAGTGGTAAGCAACAGAATGTGGTCCCTTTGCTTGTGCAACTTACAGAGTGATCTGATGGAAAGTAACTAGATAGCTAACATTAGACTGCATGCGGCAAAAAGTTCAGGTGAGGAGGAAATGTTTGAATTGAGACAGGAGTAAAAACAAGAAACTAACCTATGCAAATGGAAACAAAGTACTTCAGATGTCAATTGTAGAGACTCTGAAGTAAGGAGACACTTGGCATGTTTGAGACAGATCAACACAGCCCCGTGGCTGGAACACAGCAGATAAATCAGTGGCAGGAGATGAGGTGAGAGATTAGAAGCAGGAGCTAGGAGTTTTTATTACAGTGTAGCCAAAGTCCCTGGAGGATTTGAAAAGGGCAAGAATCATGATCTAATTTCTCTTTTAGAGATTTTTAGAAAGATTACCCAGGCTACTAAGTAGAAAATGGCTTGCAGAGAAACAAGAATGGAAGAAGAAAGATCTCAAGGGAGAAGTGGTTTATGCTTAGATTCTCAGCCAACAATGAAGAAGGAGAGAAGAAACACATTAGCAATGTATGCTGCAGGAACGTGCAACATGCCTTGAACTGAATTTAATAAGAACTAGGTTCTTGAGCAACTAGCTGGATGACTTGGTGATTTTGAAATTCGGGGAAAAGACTGGGAGATAAATAGGTGGGGGCCAAAACCAAGAGCCCCAATTTAACCACGATAGGTCTGACATGCCTAGCAGATATCAACATAGAGACAGCAAGTAGAAGGCAGGGTGTAAGACTTTAGAATGCAGATGAGTAGTCAAGGCTGGAGAGCTAAATTTAGAAGATATCAGCAACTGGCTGGCAGTTGAAGCCATGGGACCTGATGCTGGGATGGAATGAGTGGAGTGATCCCAGTAGAGAACCCATTAAACAGGATTTCTCACTTTTGTTGGTTTCAAAATTTTTATTTCCAATTCTGTCAAAGGCCTATCCATGATATTCAGTGTTGATTAATATTTTCATGTATGGATACTTACATCACAACTACTTCATAAATGCTTTAAGGAAAAGGACCTCTTTATTTTGGTATTGTCCACTGTGCTTCGTTTTAACGAAAACCTGAATTGAAATCAATTAGAGTGAACTGAAATGAGGAGTCAATAGAATCAGATAATTTTTGTGACTCATATAATGACAGCATCTTTTACTCCTACTTTGAAACCCAATTGACAAAAAATAATAGTTTTACATAACTAAGATGTCACTGCTTCTGCTCAGTTTAAAGAAAAACATTTTTCTTTTTGAATCATTGTTCTGAGCTTCATACCACGATATTTACATCAAGAACTTTATAATAAAAATCCTTTCCTGATGCTGTTTTGTTTACAAAATTACTATGTCACCATTTCCACAAATACTGAAGATAAGGCAACATGAGACCCTCTTAGGTTGAGTTCCCCCCCCCAAAAAAAAAAATTCTGCTACAATTTGAGTGGAAATGCCTTTATTTGGAAGGCATGCTCAAGAAATGTGAGCGAACAGGGAAGTGAGGAAGGAAGGAGAAGAGGCAGTTAAATGCTATATCATCAAGAAAATTACTACTGTGGGAAACTAGAACTTGATCTTTCTGGGAAACCTGAGAAGCAAGTATAGAACACATAGTTCAGGGCTGAGGGACCTTCTGTTGATAGCTTCTCCAAAAAACACTGACATCCCCAGTCCTTCCCTCAATCCTGGGTCCAGACTGAGAGGGCTCCTGTGCCAAAGAGAACCTACTAGCAAATATTAATGGATACTGCAAGTTGGAAATTGGGAGTGTCATGGCTTGACAGGTTAAGTGCGAGAGGGATGTGTGTGAGGCACTGACCATATTTGCTAAGAGAATATAGGACGTGACAACAATCTGGTTCAATATTTTTTTTGAAAGAACAGATTTCTGTATATTAAAAAATTCCTTTAACAACTTTGCAAAGAACTTCAATGTGTCTTCTGTTTGAAGTAGCTATCCTTTAAAACTAAATCAAAAATAGAATTACCCTACAACCTAGCAATAGCCCTACTAGAAATTTATCCAAAGGATACAGGAGTGCCTATTCATAGGGGCCACATACACCCCGATGTTTATAGCAGCGCTATCAACAGTAGTCAAATTATGGAAAGATCCCAAACGTCCATCAACTGATGAATGGATAAAGAAGATGTGGTTTATATATACAATGGAATACTACTTGGCAATGAGAAAGAATGAAATCTTGCCGTTTGCAACAATGTGGATGGAACTGGAGGTATTATGCTAAATGAAATAAATCAGTCAGAGAAAGACAGGTATCATATATTTTCACTCATATGTGGAACTTGAGAAACTTAACAGAAGACCATGGGGGAAGGGAAGGGGAAAAATAGTTTCAAAGAGGGAGGCTAACCAAAAAAGACTCTTGATTACAGAGAACAAACTGAGGATTGATGGATGGGGGGAGGGGGGGGAGGAGAGGGGGAAATGGGTGATGGGCATTGAGGAGGGCACTTGTTGGGATGAGCACTGGGTGCTTCGTGTAAGCGATGAATCATGGAAATCTACTCCTGAAGCCAAGAGCACACTGTATACAGTGTATGTTAGCTAACTTGACAATAAGCTATATTTAAAATAAATAAACAGCAATGGGTTTTCATAAGTCACATTTTAAAGCCTCTTTAAACAAATAATAACGGTGAGGGAGAAAGAGAATGAGAGTGTGTGTGGTCATGAAACTGTAACTTAAGGCTTGAATTTGAAATAAAAAGGAAGTCAAAGCACCTATCTGACTATATATAATCATGTATTTCTTCATTTCAAGATTTAAGGATGTTAGAAGAGCCATGCTTAAGACAAAAAAGTATGGGAAATAAAGTGATAGAAGCAGAAAACTGTTGAAGAGGATTTTATAAATGGGTAGGAAAAAGCCATGCTCTCAAAAATATAATAAATAACTGTCCTCTTTATTCTTTTCTACTCATACGGCCTTTCCTTCCATCTTTGACATTCAATGACATTCAAAGTTAAGTATCCTTAGGATAATTTGTGTTTTCTTATAAAGAAAGTACAAAATCAGTGAAACATCATGGACAGGAGGGTTATATTAAGTACCAGAATGGATTCATCAAAACGGCAAATAATCTCTTTTCCCTTTGCAGAGTCACATGTAGGAGCGTTACTTGGTCATAACGAAACAGAACTAGTTTTCAGGAGTTGATGATATACTACGGGTCTCCCCTTAAGATGACCTAGAAGACATACAAAACTGCCCCAATCTAGACCCCAAGATTTTAATTACATGGCCAGCTGCCCCATTTAAACACATCTCATTTACAATGTCATAATGATTTTTGAACCTTGGACATGAGAAACCAGAAAGAACTATGTGGAAACAAAGCACTACGAATGTTAGTTAACAGAATTTTTGTGTCACAATTACTTCCACACATATTTGGACTGAATTACAACGGGTGGATCATGGGTGGAGTCTCCATTAATCACTAATCCTTCAACAGTAAAGAACAGATAGCTCTCTCTTCACAGATGTGTAGAGACAAAAATTTCAGCCTTAGGGTTGTTTGTTTTTGGTTTTGGTTTTTTGTTGTTGTTGGGTTTTTTTGTTTGTTTTGTTTTGTTTTTTTTCTGTGTCCTGTGGTTTAAATTTCTCAAGTGTATTACGTATCTGTCCACCTGATATCCTGGGCTCCTAGATTTCTTATGTATTGTTCTTGGTCTCAGATTTGTTTTCACCATAAAATGATCCCTGCTATTACTGTCAACACACAGCCTTCAGTGCAAATTATCTATGAAGCGTTTTTAGTTCGTGGTCTAATGCTGCCTTCAGGTTTTTAATGCCTGTTGTTTACTCTTTGCACCTGTTTTTCTGGCCCACTGACATCAACGTTCACCTATCTTTTTGCCTCATACCTCTTATTTATTGTCATGTGGACCAATTCAGCTAATGTGATTACAATATTCAGTGTCACACACTGCCCAAATGTCATACTCAGGACTAACTTTATTCTTTCTGTTCCAACTAACTCCTGAGCTATTAATTTTATTACAATTATCAACGTGAAGCCACAAGCACCATTTTGATAATAAACACCCATTGTGTTCTCCTCTGCTTATAATTTGGGACACTGTCTTTACACTCAATGAATATCTATTTCAACTGCCCTTGTCATTTGCATTAGACACGATTTCCAACAGGCTAACCCAAGGAACAATAATATCCTTTCCTCTGTGAAACTTTTTTCCTTCTCTCTGCCAATTTCCTCTGTCATATTTGACAGTGAATAATTCTGAGACCTAAATTTTAGTCCATCTGAAGGGGGGGAAATAGAAGGAAACTAAAAAGACTTTTAATTCTGAATTCTCCCACTGTGTATCTTCACTCCTCACCACACATGGCTGCACTTTATGTGTTTCTTAGAATTGGATTGTTTCCTTCTGGGCCAAATACAGATTTTGGAAGAATAAGCAAAAAGTAAGAAAACAAAACATCAAAGTGTAACGCACCTGTATGTATGTATGTATTTTTTTTTTTAATGAGTGAATTCTTCTTGCACTAAATTACCATCCCGTTAGAGATTAGAATCAGCACTGACTCTGTGCTGGTGTCCTAGTGCTGGAGCCCTGTTTGCAGAGATTTCTTTGAAACTTTCACTCCACTTTCTCAGTGGGGGAAACTTTAAGATTAACACCTAAATCCAATTCCTTGGTATATGTTGCAGATATAATAGAGGTTGCGAATTAGAATGAAGTCAACTGGTAAAGAGTGTCAAAAATATATATGCATATATCTGCGGTCAAAAATTTACATTTAAACCTAAATTCACATAGAAAGCTTCCAAACCTTAGTTTGAGAAGCAAAGTTTTTATTTATTTTACCTGAGGCTAAAAAGCATGCACAGTGGCATGATGTATCTGTGAAGATCCCTTTTTTTTTAAATGTATAAAATGTAGATGATTATACAATCCAACCATACAGTGCATTGAAAGTGAGTATCTTGATGCTAATGGATTATTTAAAGACTAGGGAGAGAGGACTATAGGGCTGAACAAAAACCATTTAGAATTCTAATGTTTAAACTGACATTTCAAGAGTGAAGATAATGATTCTCTTGTGGGTAAAAGAAATGCTACTCAGTTACACAGTTACTAAGAGAACTCAGTTATTAAGAATTTTTAGGTAACTTAAGTATCTAGTTTCTAAGATCGTTTTTCCAACATTTTTTTTTCTTTTAGCTTGGCACTTGCTTCTGAAATTATGAAAACAAAAACAAAGCAAGGAAAAGGGACCACTCAACCTAGATATTCCCTGACATCTCCAATTTTCAAAGCTATTTTGCACTCTGCTTCATTCGCCACACTGTGATGACACTGCCTCCATTTTCAACCCTCCTAACCTTTCAAAAATTAGTCAAACAGGATGAAAACATGATTATTCATAACCTGATAATAGCTGCCCATGGACCTGTGATTTTGAAACCGAAATAGTAAATAGTGATCCAGAGATAGTGTTTGCAATGTACCTTTTACCAGACAGCCTCTAAGTCTTTCATATTCTTCTTTTCTAGTAGTTACATGTTTTATTTCCATTTTGACCCTACCTAAAAATCAGTGGTTGTGTACTTCATTCCTGAATTACTTTAACAATTTAACTCATTTTCTTCTTTTCAGTTCTTCCTCTTTTGAATACAAACCAGAAATCCGATTAATCTTTCTAAACTGTCACTTTAATCTTGTGATCCAAATGTTACCTCTAAGATTTTTCTTTAATCTGCTACTATATATTGATACACCAGTTTCTCTACCTTTTAGCCTCAAGCTGTACTGATGGCCCTTTATTATGCTACGCCCAGTGGTAATCTTCACTCCCAATAAGTCAGTTCTTCAGTATCAAGTTCATTTTTAGCTCCAACTTTTTGTTTACATTGTTCACCCTTGAAATATCCCCTATCTCCCATATTATAATACGTAACATTTTTTTTAAACTGAGCTCTTTTTTAACATTTTGAGAGAGAGAGAGGGAGGAAGAGAGAGAAAGAGAGATGGAGAAAGAGAGAGTGCAGGGAAGAGGGACAGAGAGAGAGGGAGAGAATCCTAAGCAGGCTCCCCCATTCAGTGCAGAACCAGATGTGGGGCTCAACCTCACTACCATGATATCACGACCTGAGCTGAAATCAAAAGTGGGATGCTTAACCAACTGAGCCACCCTGGTGCCCCTAATGCATTACATTTTAAGGTCAATTCAAATTTTCACACTTCACGAAAGTTGTGTCTTGCCACCTGTAGTGTCTGTAATCCCCACTGTGTAACCATCTAAATGTATATTGTCGTCAGTGCTACAATGATTCACTTATACATTTCTCCCTTCCTACTTCACAGGATGATACTGTGCTCTTAGCTTTGTTTACCCAACTCTAGAAATATCCTTCACAAAGTATTCAATAGAGAGTTTGTGAAACAATGAAACAAAATGGAAAATAATAAAATCAGCATGAATTAATTTAACATCACGGAAACATAACCACATTTGGTTTTCAGTTTAAATTCATTAATGGTGTCGTGAGAGTTAGTATAGAAGACCTTCTTTTATAATAAGGCACTAAATTAACTGTTGGGAAGCTGAAAGTGGAATAAATTTGCATTATACTTTGCAAGGCTTGCAATTAAACTGACCTGGGTTTCAATCTTAGCGCTTATTTTCTAACTAATGACAGAGAGAAGATGACTAAGAAAATTTTCAGCTAAGTCTCAGAATAATATATACATCATTCGATTGTTTCAAAGTATCAACGAAATCATGTGCTTAAAATGAACAGCACAATGCCAAGAGCAGAGAACTTGCTTAATAAGCAGTTGTCATTCTCTTTGCTGACAGTAGTTGTGATGGTGTTGTTATCTACACTTCATCCCAGGAATATATCGTTTGAAAACTGAATTGTTGATATGAACAGATCTCTGCACGTCACGATTTTAACAAAATAGAAGTGTGCTTTGCTCTCAAATATCCAAGGCCAGAAATAGTAAAGTATTCCAAAGAGAATAACAACCCTGCCTTAGGGACCCAGGGTACCTTCCAACCTGTTACTCCGTCATCATCCAAGGTATCAAACCTTTTCTCCATAGTCAAATCTGCCTCAGTGTCACATCTACACTCTGGCCTAAGAGGACAAAATCAGGTGAAGGGCAGACATCTGCATTTTTTAAGCATTTAAAGCAGAAGTTATACACATGACTTCTATTCATATTCCACTGCATAATCATCTAATCACATGGCACAGTCAGCTGCCAGCGAAGCTGGGACTTTAACTATAACTGATTCACCATATACCTAGCCCAGGGGATGGAGAAAGACCTTTCCAAGGCAGAAAGGAAACAAGGATATCATAATAACTGACCTGGGATATAAGCTGTTAATAGCACTCTTCACTGTTTGTTCCTTTTCCTAGATCAGGGCTCTCAGCCTGCTCCTAGAAAATTAAGCTTCATATGGTGGGATAGACTTAACCTAGCGACAATGAAAACTTCAGTGAACGTCATCACAGTAAGGAAATATTTACGATATGACCCAGTGTAGAATTACATTTATATCGTAAGCAAAACAGAATTTGCTTTTCTCTTTTACAAATAATAGGCACAGCATTTGACCTTATGCCCCACAATTTGAAAACATTACTTAGTCTGTACAGGTCTATTAAATGTTTTGGAACTGGTCACCTTTCCTAGGTATAAAAGTTGTGCTTGTATAAAGCAGGACTTTCCTTAGCCCTTCATTACGAAAACTAAACACAAAGCAGAGAAAAGTACATGGTTTAATGTAGAACTGACTATCTGGGGAATTTCAGGTTTTGTGTTACTGGCTTTTTATTTTAAATGAACCCAATAGCCTAATTGAACCAGAAATTCCAGTTTTAATGATTCTCCTGAAATAGACCAAGTATGAGCATTTTTTAGACACTTAATATTTTTTCAGGACTTTACATACTTTATGATATAATATGATAGCAAAAAGAGTAGAATCATGGACCTCTATATTCAGTTGTCTGGCTTTGAATTGTCTTTATGACACTTGCTAGCAGGTTATTTAAATTTTTTTTTTCAACGTTTATTTATTTTTGGGACAGAGAGAGACAGAGCATGAATGGGGGAGGGTCAGAGAGAGAGGGAGACACAGAATCTGAAACAGGCTCCAGGCTCTGAGCAGTCAGCACAGAGCCTGACGCGGGGCTTGAACTCACGGACCGCGAGATCATGACCTGAGCCAAAGTCGGACGCGCAACCCACTGAGCCACCCAGGCGCCCCAGCAGGTTATTTAAACCATCTTTGTTTTATTTCCTGTCACAAGAGGACAATAATAACATGTTAGTTTAAGGATTCGTCCTAAAAATCAAACTATTTAAAAGGCCTTATAATGATCTGGCAAGCATCAGCAAATGTAATACATTCAAATAATATATATTGAATGCCAGACATGTATTAAGCACATGTTAGGCGCCAGGATTACAGCAGTTAACTACATAGAAAATAAAATCGCAGCCTTTGTGGCGTTTGTATTGTAATGCCATTGTATTTCAACTCTAAAACAGAGAACTCATTATCCTCAACTTACCGATGAGGAAGCTGAGTTCAGAGCTATGTTGTGATTTATCCAAACAGCTAATCAAATAAAAGGTGGTTGGCAGAGTCAAAAGTCACACAAAGACCAGTCTAGCTCTGGCTACTTACTAAGTATCATGCTGTACGCATAGCAAACATCTCTTGAGCATGTACTATGCACAAGGTAAGCCACACACATTGTACACAAAGACAGTGAAAGGCAAAGGACTTTCAGGCTTTGATGTGATATTTCTGGAGATCTTGATGGTAACTACTATCTGACATGCCCCAATCACCACGTAGACACAGAATGAAATGTCTATGCCCACCCACCCCCCACCCCAGTGCCCCTGAATGACCTTCTCATTATGAGAAACATATTTATGGCAGAGAAGAAAATTAAGAGGTAAATCATTTTTTCTGAAGTTATTTGAATGAAGAAGGAATAATTTGTATGGTAAGTTGTGAAAGTAATAAAAATACCTCATGTGCTGAAATTCAAGACCAGAATCAAATCACTAATCATCAGGGAAATGCAGAAAACCATAATGATCTATCACTTCACACCTGTGAGAATGGCCATCACCAAGAAGTTAAGAGATAAGCAGTGTTGGTGAGTATGCGGAGAAAGGGGAACCCTTGTGTACTATTGGTGATAAAGTAAATTGGTTCAGCCATTTCAGAAAACAGTTCCTAAAAAAATTAAAAATAGAATTAACATACGATCGAGTAATCCCACTTTGGGGTATACATCCAAAGGAAATGAAAACAAAGTATCAAAGAAATACCTACACCCTTAGGTTCATTGCAGCATCGTTCACATTAGCCAAAATATGGCAACAAACTAAGTGACCATCAATGCATAAATGGATAAAGAAGATGCAGTGACATACAATGAAATGTCATCCAGTTAGGAGATAAAAGGAAATCCTTCCATTTGCTATAACATGGACCTTGAAGACATGCTGAGATAACTCAGACAAACCCAACTACTGTGTTATATCCCTTACATGTGGAATTGAACTCACAGACGAGAGTAGAGGTACTGAAGATATGGGAGATATTGGCCAAATGGTACAAACTTGATTAAGAGAATGAGTAAATTCTGGAGATCTAACACACTGCACTGTGACTGTAGTTCACAGCACTGTAATACACACTTCAAAGTTTCTAAAACAGGAGTCTTAAAATATTCTCAACACAAAGAAGAAACAATATGTGACATGATGGAAACAGTAGGTAACTGGTGGTAATCATTTTTCAACATATAAATGTATCAAATCAATACTTTGCATATCTTAAAGTTACATAAGGTTACATATCAACAACTCTACCTCAATCTGAAAAAAAAAGAGGCAAATAAAGAGAACAATCAACATCAATATTCTTGGTGGGATAGATTAATTCCTTCACTGTAGCATTATATCTGAATATAACTCTCTTGTTTTAATGGTTTGCTTCTACAGGAGGGAATAGTATACACTAGTGATTAAATGAAGGAATGGATTTTTTTCTAGCTTTACTATTTTATGGCAACTTAAGTACCTATGATTACACATTATTTTTCTTACTTGAGAACTGATTTTAGGACCTATGTAGCATATGAAAAGAAGTTTAGGAAAATGTTTCCTTTTAAGGAAAAAAAAAAGCATCAAATGTGAATCCTTGATCCAGATTATTTAGGAAATAGATCTGTTATTTAACTGAATGTCCCAAAACATTGATAGAAGTCATGGACGTGATGCACAAAACTTTTTAAAGTACAAGGAGAATAAAAGTGTTTAACACTTATATAATAATGAACATAACTGTATCATTCTTTGATAATTTAAAAGTAAATTCAGGATTAGCAATGCCCTCAGTCATCATTCTAACCTCTTATTTAAAAATTAATAGACTGGGAGGAGGGGTTAAGATGGCAGAGTAGTAAGGAAACCCTGGGCTTCTCTCATCCCTGGAACACAGCTAGATCAACATCAAACCATTTGAATGCGAGGATTAATAAAACAATCTAGGTAATTTTAGGAAGAGAAGGCTGCAGGTACACAGTGTGGAGAGGTGAATTGGGGGAGAGAAGAGCTGTGCGGCCACAGAGGGAAGGGAGCTGTTTTCAGGGAGAGGTCAAAGACAGAGCTGGAGAGAGAGCAGCACATGAAGTTTGCACAAGAAAGCACTTCCCCTGAAAGTAGCTAGAAAGAAAGAGTGAAAACACACACAGGGGACTCCTCAAAATCACTGACAAGGAAAAAAGGAAAGGGTTTGAATAACACCAGTTTTTTGTTTGTTTGTTTGTTTTTGTTTTGTTTTTGTTTTTTTTTAAAGAGTGGATCAGAGTCTCAAGTTTCAGAGCTCAACTCCTGGTAGTGCTCTGTCGAGGAGCGGGTGGAGCCACAGGAGTGGGCAGTGAGGTCTGAGGATCCCCTGGGTCATACAGGGAGGAGCAGTTCCCCAGCCTGGAGTGCATTTGGAAGAGGTGATACAGCCTCTCCCTGGGCAAAAGACCCAGCAGTCACCATCAAGCCACCACGTTCACCAGGATAGGAACAAAGATGCTGGCTGAGAGCAGCAAAACCTGGCACCAGCTGTGTGTTGCAATTTACCATAAACTCTGAGCTGCTGCCATTGTACAGGGGTGCAAGTGTTGCCTGGGACAAACCAGCCCTGGACACAGTGCAGCAAGACCATCCCCGAAAAGATCACTGCTGGTCCAAGCCATCAGGGTCTCTGAAGTGTGCAGTTTTGAAATATAGCTGTGCCTGAAATAGAACTCTGGAGGAAGGTGACACCTGGTAGGAGGACAGCTTGGACACAGGGGGAAGGCAGGGAGCTGAGGGAAGTGGGGGACATAGGAGGGGTGATTGATCATACATCTGTGAGGGTTCAAACTTCCCCCTCTGGAGACTAGAGAATGGGGTGAAGCCATTTTCACCACTAGCCCAACAACTCTGATCAGCCCCAGTGAGCTAGACAGCACTACCAAGTGGAGAACGGAGCTACCACACTAAGTCCCCGCTCCTTGTGCCCTCTAGGCACATCTCCACTAGGGCTAGTCAGCCTGAGAATCAGAGCAGCAGGTCCCTCCCCCAGAAGACCAGCACAAATCCCTTCCTTTAGTCTACTGACCATAGACTGATAAAATTTCAGCTCTAGGGGAACTAGATGTAGCTTCATTTGGCTTTCTTTGTTTGCTTTTTTGTTCTTGTTCTTGTTTTCTTTTGTTTCTTGGATACAGAAAGAACAATTTTTTTCTTATTTTTAATATGTTTTTTAGCTTCTTAGGTTTTTAAAAATTATTATTATTATTATTATTTTGAGAGACACAGAGTGTGAGCAGGGGAGGGGCAGAGAGTGAGGCAAACAGAGAATCCCAAGCAGGCTCCATGAGATCAGAGCACAGGGCCTGATGCCGAGCTCAACTCACAAAAACATGAGCCAAAAACATGAGCCAAAATGAAGAGTCAAATGCTTAACTAAATGAGCCACCAGGCACTCCTTTCGTTTTTTAGGTTTTTTTTCCTCTCTTTTCTTTTTTCTATCAAGCTTCTCTTAACAAACAGACCAGAACATACCTAGGATCTAGCTTCCTTTACTTGATTTTTAATTTTTTTAAATACTTTTATTTCATTTTGTTATTACTATCATTTTTTCATCCTCCACAATGACAAGACAGAGGAATTCACTTCAAAAGAAAAAACATGAAGAAATGATGGCCAGGGATTTAATCAAAATACACATAAGTAAGAAGCCTCAACTAGAATTTAAAACAGTGATTATAAGGATAGTTGCTGGGTTGAAAAAAGCATAGAAGACACAAGCTAATCCCTTTCTGCAGAGATAAAAGAACTAAAATCCAGTCAGGCTGAAGTTAAAAATGCTACAACCAAGATGCAAACCCAAATGGAGGCCATAAAAATGTGGGTGGACTTAGGTGCCTGGGTGGCTCAGTTGGTTAAGCATCCAACCTTGGCTCAGGTCATGATCTCATACTTTGTGAGTTTGAGCCCCGCGTTGGGCTCTGTGCTGACAGCTCTGAGTCTGGAGCCTGCTTCAGGTTCTGTGTCTCCCTGTCTCTCTGCCCCTCCCCTGATCACAGTTTGTCTCTGTCTCTCAATAATAAATAAATGTAAATAAATAAATAAATAAATAAATAAATAAATAAATAAATAAATAAGGGGGGACTAGGTAGAGGAGTGAATTAGCAATATAGAAAATAAAGTAGGGAAAATAATGAAGCTGAAAAGAAGAGGGAAACAAAGGTGATGCATGGATCATAAAGGCAGACATAGGAAACTCAGCAATTCATTAAAATAATAATAACATTCATATGATAGGAGTCCTAGAAGATGAAGAGAGAGAAAAAGGGGCAGAAGGCTTGTGTGAACAAATTATAGCTGAAAATGTCTCTAATCTGGAGGATATAGACATCAAAATCCAAGAAGCACAGACAATTCCCATTAAATTCAACAAAAGCTGGCCATCGTCCACACATATTATAATCAAATTCACAAAATACACATACAAGGATAGAATCCTGAAAGCAGAAAGGGAAAAAAGTCCTTACCCTACAAGGGAAGACAGATCAGGTTCACAACAGATGTCTACCGAAAGCTGGCAGGCCATAAAGGAGTGGCAGGATATATTCAACGTGCTTAATGGGGAAAAATATGCCACCAAGAAAATGCTATCCAACAAGGATGTCATTCAAAATAGAAGCACAGATGAAGAATTTCCCAAACAAAAACTAAAGGAGTCTGTGACCACAGACTAAACAAGCCCTATAAAGAAAACTTTAAATGGGAGCCTTTGAAAAAAAAAAAAAAAAAAAAAAAAAAAGAAAAAAGAAATAAAAAAAAAGAAAAAATAAATAAAAAAAAAAAAGAAAAAAAAAAGAAAAAAAAAGAGCAAAAGCAGCAATGACTAGAAAGGACCAGCAAACATCACCAGAAACACCAACTCTACAGGCAACACAAAGGCACTAAATTCCTATCTTTCAACAATCACTTGGAATGTAAATGAGCTAAGTGTTCCAATCAAAAGACATATGGTAGCAGAATGGGTAAATAAAAACAAGATCCATCTATATGCTGCCTACAAGAGACTCATTACAGAATCAAAGACACTTGCAGATTGAAAGTAAGGGGATAGAGAACCATCTATCATGCTAACAGAGGTCAAAAGAAGGCCAGAGTACTTAGACAAACTAGATTTTAAAACAAAGACTGTAACATGACATGAAAAGGGCATTATATCATAGTTAAGGGGTCTAGCCATTAAGAATACCTAACAATTGTAAATATTTATGCCCCAATTTGAACACCCAAATATGTAAATCAATTAATCACAAACAAAGAAACTCAATGATAATAATACCACAAACAGAAGGAGACTTTAATACCTCACTTACAACAATAGATACATCCTCTAAGCAGAAAATCAGCAAGGAAACAATGACTCTGAATGACACATTGGACCAGATGGACTTAATGGCTATATTCAGAACATTTCATCCCAAAGCAGCAGAATACACATTCTTACTGAGTGCACATGGAACATTCTCCAGAATAGATCACATACTGAGTCACAAATCAGCCCTCAACAAGTACAACAAGATCAACATCTTATCATGCGTATTTTCAGATCACAACACTATGAAACTTGAAGTCAACCACAAGAAAAAATTTGGAAAGCTCTCAAATACAAGAAGTTAAACTAAAGAATGAATGGGTTAACAAAGAAATTAAAAACTGCATGGAAACAAATGAAAATGAAAACACAAGAGTCCAAAACCTTTGGGATGTAGCAAAGGCAGTCCTAAGAGAGAAGTATATTGCAATTCAGGCCTATTTCAAGAAGGAAGAAAGGTTCCAAACACGGTATCTAATCTTATACCTAAAAAGGTTAGAAAAGTAGCAGCAAATAAAGCCTAAAGCCAGCAGAATAAGGGAAATAATTAAGATTAGGGCAGAAATAAATGATATAGAAACAAATAAATAAGAGAAAACAAGCAGAACAGATCAACAAAACTAAGAGCTGGTTACTTGAAAGAATTAACAAAATTGATAAACCCAAACTTATCAAAAAGAAAAGAGAGCGGACCCAAATAGATAAAATCATGAATGAAAGAGGAGACATCACAACCAACACCACAGAAATACAAAAAATTCTAAGAGAATACTGTGAAAAATTATATATCAACAAACTAGGCAATCTGGAAGAAATGGACAAATTTCTAGAAACTCACAAATTACCAAAACTGAAACAGGAAGAAATAGAAAATTTGAACACCCATAGCCAGCAAATAAGTTGAATTTGTAATAAAAAATCTCTCAAAAACAGGAGTCATGGGCCAGATGGCTTGCCAGGGGGAATTTAAAGGTTAATGTCTATTCTTCTCAAATTGTTTGGAAAAACAAAACAAAAAACAAAACAAAACAAAACAACAACAAAAGAGAAATAGAAGTAAAACTTACAAACCCAATATCTATAAAGCCAGCATTAGATTCCAAAACCAGACAAAGACCTCACTAAAAAGGAGAATTACAGGCCATTATCCCTGATGAATCTAGATGCAAAAATTCTCAATAAAATACTAATTCAACAGTCCCATAAAATAATTATTCACTGTGATCAAGCGGGATTTTTTTCCTGGCTGCAGGGATGGTTCAATATCTCTAAATCAATCAACATGATATAACACATTAATAAAAGAAAGGATAATAACTATATGATTTTGTCAAGAGATTCAGAAAAAGCATTTGATAAAATACAGCATCCATTCTTGATAAAAAACCCTCAACACAGTAGGGATAGATGGAACATACATCACATCATAAAGGCCATATATTAAAGACCCACAGCTAATATCATCCTCAATGGGGAAAAATTGAGAGTCTTTCCTCTACAGTCAGGAACAAGACAAAGATATCTACTCTCACCATTAGCATTTAACATTGCACTAGAAGCCTTAGCCTCAGCCATCAGACAACAAAAAGAAATTAAAGGCATCCAAATTGGCAGTGACGAAGTCAAACTTTTGCTCTTTGCAGATGACACAATACTCTGTGAAGAAAACCCAAAAGACTACCAAGAAAAATTGCTAGAATACATGACTTCAACAAAGTTAAAGTATATAAAATCAACGTGTAGCAACTTGTTGCATTTCTATACACCAATAATGAAGCAGCAGAAAACAAAATCAAGGAATCAATCCCACTTGCAAAAAACAATAAGATACCAAGGAATAACCTAATTAAAGGGGTAAAAGATCTGTACTCTGAATACTACAGAACTTATGAAAGATACTGAAGAGGACAAAAAGAGATGGAAAAGTATTCCATGTTTATGGATTGGAAGAACACTGTTAAAATGTCTATACTACCCAAAGCAATCTACACATTTAATGCAATCCCCATCAAATTACCACCAGCATTTTTCACAGAACTATAACAAACAATCCTAAAATTTGTATGGAACCACCAAAGACAATACTGAATATCCAAAGCAATACTGGAAAAGAAAAACGAAACTGGAGGAATCTTAATTCTGGATTTCTAGCTATATTAGAAAGCTGTAGTCATCCGGACGGTATGGTACTGGCACAAAGGCAGACACATAGATCAATGAAACAGAATAGAAAACCCAGAAATGAACCCCCAACTATATGGCCAACTAATCACTGACAAAGCAGGAAAGACTATCCAATGGAAGAAAGACAGTCTCTTCAACAGACAGTCTCCCAACAAGTGTTGGGAAAATTGGATGATTACATGCAGAAGAATGAAATTGAACTGCTTTCTTACACCATACACAAAAGTAAATTAAAAATGGATGAAAGACCTAAATGTGAGACAGGAAACCATCAAAATTATACAGAAGAAAACAGGCAGCAACCTCTTTGACCTTGCTGGAACAAATTCTTACTAGACACATCACTGAAGACAACAGAAACAAAAGCAAATGTAAGTTACTGGGATCTCATAAAGATAAAAAGCTTTTTCACAGTGAAGGAAACAATCAATAAAACTAAAAGGAAGCCTACAGAATAGAATATATTTGCAAATATCATATCCAATAGAGGATTAGTATCCATAATCTATAAACACTTCTCAAACTCAACACCCAAAAAAACAAATAACCCAGTTAAGAAATGGACAGAAGACATGAATAGACATTTTTCCAAAGGAAATATCCAGATGACTAATAGACACATGAAAACATGCTCAACATCACTCATCATTAGGCAAATACAAATCAAAACCATGATGAGATATTACCTCATACCTGTTGGAATGGCTAAAATTAATAACACAAGAAACAACAGTTATTAGAAAGAATGCAGAGAGTGGGGAACCCTCTTAGACCATTGGTGGAAATGCAAACTGGTGCAGCCACCCTGCCGAACAGTATGGAGGTCCTCAAGATACTAAAAATAGAACTATCCTAGAATCCAGTAATTGCACTATTAGTTATTTACTCAAAGGATACAAAAATACAGAGTCAAAGGGGGTACATGCACTCCAATGCTTATAGCAGCATTATCAACAATACTCAAACTATGGAGAGAGCCCAAATGTCCAATGACTGGTGAATGGATAAAGAAGGTGTGGTATATAGTGGAATATTAGTCATCAAAAACAATGGAATCTTGTCATTTGCAATGATGTGGATGGAGGTAGAATATATTATTTTTTTTAATATTTATTTATTTATCTAGATAGAGAGACACACCAAGAGCATGAGTGGGGGAGGGGCAGAGTGAGGGAGAGAGATAATCCTAAACAGGCTCCACACTGTCAGTGAGAAGCAACACAGAGCTCAATCCCACAAACTGTGAGATCATGACCTGAGCCAAAGTCAAGAGTTGGACACTTAACCGACTAAGCCACCCAGGCGCCCCCTAGAATGTATTAATGTATTTCACTAAGTGAAAAAGTCAATCATAGACGAATATCATATGATTTCACTCATATGTGGAATTAAGGAAACAAAACAGATGAACATATGGGAAGGAGGAAAAGGGAGGAGAGAGGGAAAGAAACCAAAAGAGACTCTTAGTGATACAGAGAAAACTGTTAGTCGACAGCGGGAGGTGGGTAGGAGACGGGTTAGATGGGTGATGGCAACTAAGGAGAGTACTTGTTGTGATGAGCACTAGGTGTTGTATGTAAGTGATGAATCACTGAATTCTACTTCTGAAACCAATATCACACTGTATGTTAACTAAAATTTAAATAGAAAAATCAAGATGAAAAAAATTAATACACTAATTATTGGACAGTTTTAAATTTACAGAAAATTAAGCAGAAGTTATCATGCATCCCCACTACTCTCCTTTCCTAATTTTCCCTATTATCTATCAAGGTTTTCCATTAGTGTGGTCTATTTGTTACAAATGGTGAGCCAATACTGACGTGTGGTTATTAGCTAAAATTGATAATTTACCTTAAGGTATGCTTTTTCTGCATAGACTCTATGGATTTTAACAAATGTATAATGACATGTATCCATCATTAGAGTATCATACAGAATAGTTTTACTGCCCTAAAGTACCCCAGTGTTGTAGTTTTTGCTGTTACCTCCTGCCCCCAGCACCCCTATAGAATCCCTACAGGGAGCTACAGATCTTTTCACTGTTTCTGTAGTTTTTGCCTTTCCCATAATGTTGTATTTTGGGAATCATATATTATGTAGCCTTTTCATATTGGCTTCTTTCATTTAGCCATATAAATTTAAAGTTCTCCCATGTCTTTTTCCCCCTCATGTCTTAATAGCCCATTTATTTCTATTGTTAAATAATCTCCATTAAATAGATATACCACAGTTTGATCATCCATTCATCCATTAAAGGACATCTTGATTTCTTCCAAGTTTTGGCAAGTATGAATAAACTTTCCATAAATATTCCTAATTCCATAAATTATCACTGTAATTTTTTTTTAATTCTACAGTTTAGTAGACACACATATAGGAAGCCCAAGACTTATTTCCATGAATAAATAAGCCCTAGAAGCTGGCTAAAAAGAACTCTTGGTGGTAACCCATTTTAAAATACTTTATTTCTCTCTCATTAGAGTGAAGAAAAAGCATTATAAAAGCATTCTGTAACTTGAAATTCCAGATAAGTGTATATTTAATATATAATTATAAAATCTTGCTTAAAGACTGAAAATAGTCAAAACAATTCAAATAACAAACACAGTCCATTTTACTTAATTTAGAAAACTACTCAAAACACAATTTACTATATAAATTATATTTATAAAATATATTAAAAACTATACATAAAATATATTAAAAATATAAAAATATATAAAAAATTATAAAATATATAAATATATATTAAAAATAAAAAAAAATTCAAACTATGAAACAATGATAGCTTACAGAGGAAGGAAGATAAGGCAAATTATGAGATCACTAACAATTTTTATAAATATCACAGCTAACATTTATATGGTGTTTACTATGTATAGGTTCTGTTTTAAATGTTTTTATATACGTTAATAAATTTACTCCTTACAATTATGCAATGTGTTGATACCATTTTAAACTTGATTTCACCAATAAACTCTTCAGTCACCATGAAGAGGTAAGATGGATCTTCCCCAAATTTTGGTTTAGATGTCGAGAGAGCTGACACCACACATACATAGAGATTATGAAAATGTTTGTAACACATGATAACATTTTTTAGGAAGAAGAAGGTAGACTCCCAAGTAGATACAAGAATGGCTTGAGAGAGAAGAGAAAAGAAACTGACTAGACGTTTGCGATGGTTAGACAGTAGGAGTGAGGTGCAGGTTCCTGAACATGGTTTGAGCCTCCCATGGTTTGAGTGCAAAAGGAGGAATCCTTCAGGCTTTACTATGAGATTTCCTAGCCACAGGGAAGAAGGGGAATAGGACATGGTAGGGCCTGGCAACTAACAGCAGTCAACAGAAATGGAGTCTGATTTATTACAAACAGAAAGGTTTTTAAGTGTTCAGTGTAGACAGCTTACCCTGGTCATAGAGCTTATCTATGGGAATAAACTGCAGATCTGGGACTAAAACCTAGGCCGTTCCTTCCAGCACCCATGCTCTTAACCAAGATACTAATTTTCTGATTGTAAAAGCATTGCTTGCTTACTGTATAAAATACGGAGTGTATAAATAAATTGAGAATCAAAAATATAAATTATTCATATGACTCATGGAAAGCCAGTTATATTTAGTTTATTTTTGTACTACCCTTTAACATTTATCCTATTTTAACACTCTATAAGCTGCTTTGAATCTTCCTAAGTTACATATTCAACATTTTTCAAAGAATTAAATATGCTCCCAAATGGTAGACAGAATTGTAAGATGCCCTCCATCATCTCTAGCCCTTAGTGTTGTGTCCTATACTGTCTTCCGCAATGGAGTATGGACAGAGTTTCATCAATAAAATATGCAAAGGAAATGGGATGCCACTCTCATAATTATGTTACTTTATGTAACAAGGTAGGAGTATTGTACAGATATAATTACAATGTTTTGTGGCACCTGGGTGGCTCAGTTGGTTGAGTGTTGGACTCTTGATTTCATCTTAGCTCAGGATCTCACAGTTCCTGAGATTGAGCACGGCTCAGGCTCTGTGCTGACAGCATGAGCCGTCAGCTCTCTCTCTCTCCCTCTCTCTATCTTTGCCCTTCCGGCCCACCCTTCACGCATGCACACGCGCGTACGTACACACACACACACACACACACACACGCATACACACACACACACATTCTCTCTCTCTCTCTCTCTTAAAATAAATGAATAAACTTAAAAATAAAATAAAGATCTTTTGAGTTCATCAAAAGGGATATTATCCTAGGTGGCCATGATGTGATCAGGTGAGTCCTTTTTTAAATTTATTTTTTTTTACATTTATTTATGTTTGAGAGAGAGAGAGAGAGAGAGAGAGAGAGAGAGAGCACGAGCGGGGGAGGGGCAGAGAGAAGGAGACAGAATCCAAAGCAGGCTCCAGGCTCTGAGCGAGCTGTCAGCACACAGCCCAATGCAGGGCTAGAACTCACGAACCACAAAATCATGACTGAAGCTGAAGTCATATGCCCAACCCACCGAGCCACCCAGGCGCCCCCCAGGTGAGTCCTTTTTTTTTAAAAAAGGCCTTGGCCTTTCCTGAAGAAAGACATGCTTCTGTATTGTTTGATTTCATAAGTGCAAACTCACATCCTTCCCATATATCTACCTACCCACCTACCCAAACACCCAAAGGGTCAATCCTCACTATTTGTTGATTCTATTTTTGTGAATTTCCTACCCATGGAAATGTGCATGTAACTCCAAAATCAATACTCCCCCAATTTGTGGTCATTTACACACATGTGCAGAGTGCTGAAAACTGTGAGCAGCCCAACAAACACATTCCCAGGTGAGGTCAAACATTCTGGCTCCTTATTTTAGCTCTCACACTGTAAACAAGTATTCTTTTCAAAGACTATGTGTTATGTTTTTGCATTTTTGTGCTTATTGGAGTGATTTTGGTTTAAAATCGCTTCCAGCCATTAGGCTGAAGTGCTGTCTAGAGTTCCTAAGTGCAAAAAGCCTGTGATGTGCCTTATGGAGAAAATGCCTGTGTTAGATAAGTTTTGTTCAGGCATAAGTTATAGTGCAGTTGGCCATGAGTGCATGTTAATGCAGTGAGATAGTACAAGGAAAAAAGGAAGAATGTCCTATACATGAACATTCTTTAGTCCAGAATGTGCTAAAGTAACATCTACAGTGCATGATGAAACTATGGAAACGATGGAAAAGTGGTTAAATTTGGGGTTCATGAGACGATTATGGATTAAGAAAAATAAAAGAGGCATAGTGGTCAGCATATGTGAGGCTGAAAGCCAAAGAAATTTGTCGTCACATTATCTGGAGTCAGGAAAATGTAAAACCTTCCTCAGTACTGGCTGGCTCACACATTTCCAAAGGTGGTAACTACATGGAACATGTTAAACTGGCAAGCTAGGCAATTAAAAAAGTACTTGATAAGTGTTTAATAGGAAAAAAGGTTATTATGGAAGAACAGATTTCCAATAGTCATAAGACTAGCCTATTTCACAAGAACATTGATAAACTAGCCTACATAATGCAAATGGCACTTTAGCTGACAAAAAGGTGACTAAAGTCTTGCAAGAACCTTACCCAGTATTTCCCTTGGAGCAATAGCTCAGGAGTTGCTGACGCAGCATTTACATGACTTTATAGGACATTATTACGATGAATAGCCAGAATCAACTATGTATGTATAAAATGTGTGTATATATTATATATATACATATTATAATTATATATGTTGTTATATAACACACTCACTACAAACCAGTTTGTTTACTGCTAGCAACTAAAAATACACTATAAAGACACTGGCTCAAAGGCAGAACGTTAATCACTCTTAATACAACTTGCCAAAGTTGTTCTTCAGAAAGGAAAGATATAAAGACTTTCCCAAACAAACCAAAGCTGAGGAAGTGTGTCACCATTACATCTGCCTTTCAAGAAATGCTAAAGAAAGTTCTTTAAATGGAAATGAAAGGAAATTAACAAGGTAAAAACATTGTAATTGTGGTGCCTAAATCATTTCAACTCTAGCATAAAAATTGAATATACATATATAATATATGTATATAATTTATATATAATGTATAAATATACATTATATATAATATATATAAATATATATAAAATAACCATAATTGGTTTTTGATTCCTCATGTAAGGAGATCAGAAGTAACCAATCCATCCTGACAACAAATAAAGCAGAGTGAAAAATCAACAGTACCTCTTGGATCCTTAAGATAAGGGAGGACACAGGGCAAATCAATGCCCCCAAAATTACAGAGACCAGGAAACACAGGGAGTCATGGCTGGCCAGAGCAGGGATTCAGGAGCAGAAAAAAGCCCTGGGAACCAGAGCTGGAGTAGGAAAACCTGAGCTATAATTGAATTGCTGGAGGCTCAGTGTGGATAATTATGAGTTAAAACCTCAAGGGGGTCCCAGGCATCAGAGAGCCCCTACAATACTGTGAGATTTACCTCTAATAGCTTAGAGAAATTCCCAGAGCATGTATCAAGAAAAGTCCCCTCAGGCTTCTAGTGTGGGAGGAGAAAAGGAATCACTTTGAAATATTCCGAAGTAATCAGGATCTTCTTAACAAGACCTACTTGCAGGAGAAACTAGTTAACAAGAGCCTAAGCTTCTGGGGTATTATCAAGGCATAACTGACCTGGGTAAGAGAAACACCCAACTCCAACACACCCTAGCCAGCCTCTCCCCCAACTGTGATTAATATGCTCAGAACTCTAATGGATAAAGCAGATAGCATGTAACAAAAGATGGGCAATGTAAACAGGGAGATAGAATTCCTAAGAATCAAAAAGAAGTGGTGGAAAAATCACTTAACAGAAGTGAAGAGTGCCTTAAATGGGCTTATTAGTAGACTGAACAGGGCTAAGAAATAAACCTCTGAGCTAGAAGTTATATGAATAGACTCCAAAAAAAAACTGAAACACAAAGAAAACCAAGACAGAAAATAAAATACAAGAGAATATCCCAGCACTGTGGGTCAACTACAATAGTGTAAAGTAAGAAAAATAGGAACACAAAAGGAGAAGAAAAAGAAACAAAAGAAATATTTGAAACAATAAATACTGAGAATTTGCCAAATTAATGCCAGAAACCAAACCAAAGATCTGGGCAGCAAAGAGAATACTAAGCAGGGTAGATGCCAATAAAACCACACCTAGGCATATCGTTTTTAAATTAGAGAAAATCAAAGATTACCAAGAAAAAAAATCCTCAAAGATGCCAGAAGGGAAAAAAATAGCTTATCTACAGAGAAATAAAGATAAGAATTACATCCAATATCTCCTCAGAAACCATGCAAGCAAGAAGAGAGTGGAGTCAAATATTTAAAGTGTTGAGAGATAAAAACAAAATAAAACAACACCCCAACCTAGAATTCTGTAACCTTATAGAATTATCATCCAGAATGAAAGGATAAATAAATATTTTCTCAAACAAAATGTGAGGGAATTTGTTGCCAGTAGAATTGCCATGCAGGAAAAATTAAAAGAAGTTTCTAATACAGAAGGAAAATGATAAATATGAGAAACTAGATGATTTTTTACAAAACTAAACAAAGTCCCACCATATGACCCAACAATCATGGTTCTTGGTATTTACTCAAACTTGTTGAAAACCTATGTCCATGCAAAAATCTGTAGATGAATGTTTACAGCAACTTTATTTAAAATTGCCAAAACTTGGCAGCAACCAAGATATCCTTCAGATAATCTGCAATACACCCAGGCAATAGGATATTATTCAATACTAAAAAGAAATAAGTGAATGAGCCATGAAAAGACATGAAGAAAATTTAAAGGCACATTTATTTGTAAGTCAAATAAGCCAATTTGATAAGGAGTCCAAGTATACAACATCCTGGCAAAGGTAAAACTATGGAAGCAGTTTTTAAAAATCAGTGGTTGCTAGTGATAGGCTGAAGAGAGAAGGATGAATAGGCAGAGCGCAGAGAGTCTTTAGGTCAAAAACAAAAGTTATGAATGACCTTTTAATGATGAATATATGTTATTATACATTTGTCTAAACCCAAAGGATATAGAACACCAAGAATGAACCCTACCATTTAAAAAATGAACCCTAAAGTAAACTATGTAATGATGATGTGTAAATGTAGGTGCATTGTTGGTGCCAAATGTACCATTCTAGTGAGTAATGTTGGTAATTGGAGAGGGTATGTATCTGTGGGTCATGGAGTATATGGGAAAAATCTGCACCATCTCCTCAATTTTGTAATAAACCTAAAGCTAATGTAAATAATTAAGTGTTTTAAAAAATAGGATAACAAAAGCAAAAATGAACTATTGGGACCTCATCAAAAGTCCTCTGCACAGTGAAGTAAACAATCAGCAAAACTAAAAGGCAACCAACGGAATGGGAGAAGGTATTTGCAAATGACATATCAGATAAAGGGTTAGTATCCAAGACCTACAAAGAATTTACCAAACTCAACACCCAAAAAACAAATAATCCAGTGAAGAAATGGGCAGAAGACATGAATAGACACTTCTTCAAAGAATACACCCAGATGGCCAACCGACACATGAAAAATGCTCAACATCATTCATCATCAGGGAAATATAAATCAAAACCTCAATGAGATACCACCTCACACCTGTCAGAATGGCCAACATTAACAACTCAGGCAACAACACATTTTGGCAAGGATGCAGAGAAAGACGATCTCTTTTGCACTGCTGGTGGGAATGCAAACTGATCCAGCTGCTCTGGAAAACAGTATGGAGGTTCCTCAAAAAAATTAAAAATAGAACTACCCTATGACCCAGCAATTGCACTACTAGGTATTTATCCAAGGGACACAGGTATGCTGTTTCAAAGGGACACATGCACCCCAATGTTTACAGCAGCACTATCCACAATAGCCAAAGTATGGAAAGAGCCCAAATGTCCATCAATGGATAAAGAAAATGTGGTATATATATACAATGGAGTATTACTCAGCAATCAAAAAGAAGGAAATCTTGATATTTGCAAATATGTAGATGGAACTGGAGGGTATTATGCTAAACGAAATTAGTCAGAGAAAGACAAATATCATATGACTTCATTCATATGAGGACTTTAAGATACAAAACAGATGAACATAAGGGAAGGGAAGAAAAAATAATATAAAAACAGGGAGGGACAAAACATAACAGACTCTTAAATATGGAGAACAAACAGAGGGTTGAGGGTTACTGGAGGGGTTGTGGGTGGAGGGATGGGCTAACCTGGTAAGGGGCAGTAAGGAATCCACTCCTGAAATCATTGTTGCACTATATGCTAACTAATTTGGATGTAAATTTAAAAAATAAGTAAAAATACCTCCCCTCCCAAAAAAAGAATTTTAACCAGGGGGGAAAAACACAAATCTGCTCTACATAAAAAAATAAATACCTGAATAAAATTAAACAAAGAAATAGAACGGAGACATTTGAAATAAAGATGACAAAAAGAATCATACTAATCTATAAGAAAAGGGCTAAGGTATAAATAGGAAAAAAAAACACACCTGAGAACTTAAATGATCAAAATAAACATGAAGAAACATAAAAACACAACTTCAATAGTAAATAAAACATGAATTTAAAAACAAACTATTTTACATTTGCTAAATTCATAGAAAAGTGAATTTAAATGAGAATGGTTAATGCTAGCAAGTATGTTGTGAAATAAACAGTATCTTTAATGTTTTTTAATTTTTATTTATTTTTTTGAAGTGTTTTTTTATTTATTTTTGAGAGAGAGAGAGGAGAGCACAAGCAAGTGACAGAGCATGAGCAGGGGAAGGCAGATAGAGAGGGAGATAGAGAACCAAAGCAGGCTTCAGGCTCTGAGCTGTCAGCTTAGAGCCCAAAGCAGGGCTCGAACCCACAGACTGCAAGATCATGACCTGAGGTGAAGTCTGATGCTTAACCAACTGAGCCACCCAGGTGCCCCTAATGTTTTCTTTTATTTTGAGAGAGAGAGAGAGAGAGAGCGCACCAGCGAGCATGGGCAGGGAGTGACAGAGAGAAGGAAAGAGAGAGGGTCCCAAGTAGGCTCTGCACTGCCAGCACAGAGCCCTATGAGGGCTCAAACCCACGAACTCTGAGATCATGACCTGAGCTGAAACCAAGAGTCAGACACTTAACCGGCTGAGCCCTCCAGGTGCCCCTAAAATAAACACTTTTATATCCTGTACTGATTATTGAAATTGAACTATTTGCCAATACATTTCAAACTTTTACTCATTCGACCTGAATTTGTGACTAGATCTTTAAAAATATATATATATTATATTATATATAATATATAATATATTATAATATTATATATTATATATAATATATAATATATTATATATTATAATATATAATATTAATATATAATTATTATAATTAATATATAATTATATTAATATATAATATATAATATATATATATATAATTAATACATAAAATGTATTTAGGGGCACCTGGGTGGCTCAGTCGGTTAAGCGTCTGACTTTGGCTCAGGTCATGATCTCGCGGTCCGTGGGTTCGAGCCCCGCGTCAGGCTCTGTGCTGACGGCTCAGAGCCTGGAGCCTGTTTCGGATTCTGTGTCTCCCTCTTTATCTGACCCTACCCTGTTCATGCTCTCTGTCTCAAAAATAAATAAACGTTAAAAAAATTTTTTTCAACGTTTATTTTTTTGGGACAGAGAGAGACAGAGCATGAATGGGGGAGGGTCAGAGAGAGAGGGAGACACAGAATCGGAAACAGGCTCCAGGCTCTGAGCCATCAGCCCAGAGCCTGACGCGGGGCTCGAACTCGCAGACCGCGCGATCGTGACCTGGCTGAAGTCGGACACTTAACCGACTGCGCCACCCAGGCACCCCCAAAAAAATTTTTTTAAATAAAATATATTTAAATGGGGATGTTTTATACAAAATTTATAATGGAAGGAAAAATAAATGTCTAATACTAGGAGGATATTTAACTGCATTATAGTTCAAACATATTATAGATTATTACATAAGCATTAAAATTGATGTTTATGATAACTTATTTTATGGGGACAAGCTTATAAGAAGTTTTAAAAACGCAGCCTAATTATGTATATAGTTTGCTTTTGACTTAAAAGAAATGATAATCTATGTGAATAAACCAGAAACTAAGGGGAAATTTATGAAAATGTCAAAAAAGCTTTCATATAGTTGATGAATTTATTTTTTGAGTATTTTCACTGTATTTTCTACAGCTTCTGTAGCACAAGATAATAGTCTAATGAATAGGAAGAGAAACTATTTTTAAAAATTAATCACCTAAAAATACCTTCTTTCTCAGCATCCTTCCTTTTAATTTCTTCCTTTTGTATGAGTGTGCTATGGTTGTTGTAACAAGGTGCCCATCCCGGATGGCTTAAAATAACAGCAATGTATCGTATCACAGTTCTGGAGGCTAGACGTCCAAATCAAGGTGTCAGCAAGTTCATGCCCCCTCCCAAGCCCGCAGGGGAGAATTCTCTCCTGCTCTCTTTGTAGCAGTTGATGGGCTCTGGTCAGTCTTTGGTGTTCCTCAGCTGATGATAATACTATGCCAACCTTCTCATCCATCATCACATGCTGTTTCTGCTTGCTCTCATATCATTTTCCTCCTGTGCATGTCTGCCTCTGTGCTTAAATTTCTCCTTTTTATGAGGACACCGGTCATATTGGATTAGGGCTCACTGTAATTACTTCATTTTAACTTGATCATGTCCATAAAGACTCTGCTTCTAAACAAGGTCACATTCTGCGGTATTTCAACGTGTTTTTCGCAGGGAAGGCGAGGGAGACCATTTCAACTCATAAATTTCTGCTTGCAAAGTTATGATGCCCTACCAACTTCTATCTTCAAAGAGGTTATCTCTTAACGCTGAACATCTCTCTCCACTCTTGTCAACATGTCCTGAGTCTATGCCATGGCTTAGAGGCTTCTCAGTTGAATATTTCCTTATCGGAAAGGGTGTGGTTAAGAGCAGGGGTAATGCTCATTAATGGCTCTTGGGGTCAGGCATTAGGGACGGACTGGAAGATATTTTTCACCACCTCTCCAATCCTATCACATAAGAAGAGTGACAAAGTGCTTCACCTAATTCAGGAGAAGCAGAATGAAGCAGCTGTCAGGACCCTGGTTCACTGGAGACAACTAAGGAGGACAAGATTGAGGATCATTGAGAAGGGGCAGAAATGTCATGTTGGATAATATGTTGAGCTACCCTTGAACTGCTTAATAAGGTGCTATTTTGCTTAGAGATACCTCTCTTGGAAACAGGTAACAGTTTCAAAGGAGAAAATAATAGCATGAACCTAGAACCGGTTTCTTGCTTTCTCTTTAAGTCTGCACTCAAAATATAAGAAGAGGAAATACATAAGAAGTGCAGTAATTTAGGTAGTCTTGGTAATTCACAGTAAAAAACATTCAAAAAAGAATTAAGTATTCAGGAGATGAACAATTAATATTTTTTCATCCTCCCCCTCTGCCAACCCCTATTCCTTTGGCAGACCATATAACCAATAGCTTTCTGGGACAAATTATGAACAAACTATAAATGGGAGGGTTTTGTTTTGTTTTGTTTATTTTAAAGGTACTTTGGATTCAGGGTCAGTATATACTATTTAGATCTATATACCAAATTACATGGCAATTTATTCTAGTTCATTTATACATTTAAAATGTATTTGCTGCGTGGTGTTACATCTACACACTGACTTATAGGAATTACTTCCAGAGGCAACTCTCTGGCAGAATCAGTCCTAAACTATTACCTCAGCAGGGCTTTGTGGCATCATACTGGGAGAAATGCCATTTCTGGTCGGGACAGTGATTTCTCTGGCCCTGTCCATGCAGGCTCACTATAGCAGAATGAGTGGCTTTGACCTAGTGATGATTATTTGAGGCCTAGCCTAAATTACAGATTTGTGTCCATCCTGTATCTGTAAAAACAGGATCATCCGAATAGAACACCTGCATTTTAAATCTTCTACGTACACATTTAACTACTATTGTTATATTCAAGCCAGGATTGTATTAGAATGTCATTTTTTGTTGTTTTTATTCTGAGTCAAATGAAGATTTATAACAAAAAATCTTAGGTCCAAGTACAATTCAGGTAAAACTGTCATTTCAAATAGATGGTCTCTGAAATTCCCAAGCAGGCAATCATTAAAGCTGTAAGGCAAACATCAGGGCTGCATGATTCTCAAAAGATCTTTTTTTTTACTTTCTTTTCCATATATGCTTTAGTCTTTATGATACTGAATTCAGGGAAATGCTGTAAGCTTCCAAACACAGGATTCTTATGCATGACTTCCTCATTATGCCTAAATTGTTTCTTAGCAAAGCAGCTAGGTCTATAGGCCCAACTTCCTCTCAAACTATTTTTCTGGTGTATATTCCTATCTTGAATTTGTTCAGTACTTGGCCCTTATTGGGATAAATCAGAATGCAGAATTTCAGGGCACCCGGGTGGCTCAGTTGGTTAGGTGCCTGACTCTTGACTTTGGCTCAGGTCACGATCTCACACTTTGGGAGTTCGAGCCCTTTGTTGGGCTCTGTGCTGACAGCGTGGAGCCTACTTGGGATTCTCTCAATCCCCCTCTTTTTCTCCCTCACCCCTGCTTGTTCATTCTTTTTCTCTCTCTTGCTCTCTCTCTCTCTCTCAAAATAAATAGAAAAACTTAAAAAATTAGAATGCAGAATTTCATTTTATTTTTATATAAGAGAACTACTTTAAAGTCGCTGGCAGTTTCTTTCTTGTACAGATACCAAATCCTAAACTTTAAAAATGTTGCCACAATGCACTCCCCAGTTATCACCTCAAAATAAAGCAAGTAAATCATAATGCATGTCTCGTCTTTGTAAACATCTTTGGCTTAGGAGTGGGTGTGGGGTGATGGTAGATTATTAATGCAGTGTCTTCCATACTGTACATCTTTGCATCCAGACATTTGCTTAGGGATAAAGGAGAAATCAGAAAGGATCAGGAGAACATACACTCCTTCTCCCTGAAGTCTGGATCTCAGAAACAAGTTGGATGGACTAGAGGTAGCTCCCACGAAAGGAGACCTAAAGGAAGTTATTTTAAGATGGGGGATCTGACCCATAGCATTAAGGGGGCCTAGCTCTGCACTGCATGCCGGATACTGGGGTCCCTCCTTCCAGACCAGTTACACAGCATGATCGGATGGGTCTTAGCAGAAGAGGCTACAGAAAGAAATAACAGCATTGCTGTATATGAACTGAGCCTAGGCCTGAAGCCAGAAGTGTTTCTTATTCAAATGACAAAAGCTTCAACATGAAAATGAGTATCATTTGTTTTCTACCTGGGTGCATAAATGAAGCACACTAACTGTACTAGAAACAATACTTTTTGCATATTTTTAGATGGCAACCACATAGTAGTATAATTCTTCAAATGGGTTATTATCTCCCTGAGAATAAGCACCATATCTTCTGTATGTTTTTGTGTTTTATGATAGTATCATTAACTGTAATAATTTATGTGTACAGTAACACATGATTCTTTTTATTAACTAATACTTTTGTGTGACTTTATGGTTCATGATGTGCTTTCATACATACACACACATACAATTGTCTAACTACTGCAGAGAGAGGCAGTTGTGCCAGAATGCTTCTGGACTTGGGAAAATAACAGATCTTTTCATAAAGTTGCAACTAATAATCCCAAGAACAAAAATTTAAACTCGGGCTTATAGAATCTGGAAGCGTCACTTTTCCAACAACTGCCATCAGCAGCAATTGGTGGCCCTCAAGCCAAATATGAGCCACAGACTGATTTTTTCCTTTTTTGACTCACCACCAGGAGAGACACCCTCTCCTCAGTTGTCCAGGTAGAGCAACAACTGTATCCCTCAATGACATAGATTCCTCATCTTTCACCTCAAGACTGAAGGCCTTATACTTTACCATCAACTGTGCAACCTGGAAAGCTTCTGTACAAACTTAGGGACACTGCTTAAACTGGAAGTGTCTAAGGGTTAAAAGGAAGCAAAGTAAGCAGAAAGGGAACCTGAGGACTGATGAGAAAATCATTTGTTATGAGAGATCCTCATAAAGATCTCTATGAACTTTGCTGCTTATAGAATACAAAGGAATGCCAAACTGAATTTTGCTTTTAAGCAAATAAAAAGCCACTTAAGATCCCTTTCAGATCACAGGTAGCATATATAACCAGGAAAAGAATTATGTAAGTCTACGGTTTTACTCTCGCAGTATCTGTTTTTAAAAATACACTGTGTTTGCTTGGCTTATTATATCTTTAGAAAGCAGACAGTAACTTGCTCTCCGGTGATACAAATCAAGGGAGTTATGATAGAAAAATCACCAAGGATCCACAAAATCTGCCAGGCGAAGGTAATGGAAGTAGTTAGGATGAATTCACACTTGAGAAAGAAATCCCCTGGCCCCAAAGGTCACACCTGGCAACAGCTGCAAGGTCCAAATACTTCTTGGTGTTTCTGTCCCCAATTATTGTACTGCAGGAGTGCCATGAGCCTCTGGTTCAGAAATAACTGAATAGATAACAAGTCCCAAGTCAAGCTAAAGCTGAAAGCAATGCTATGATAGAATCATATTGCTTAGCACCACCTTTAATAGGAACTTAAAAGGGAAGTCTACCCCTTTTGCCCAACCTCTGATTTTCCAGACATTTCTCCTTCATTGAGCTCTTAAAACAATTAGATAAAGCTCAGGCTCAGAGAATGGAATCACCCTTAATTTTGGCAGATCTTAAAAGAGAATTAATATTCTGGTTCATACTGAGGGCCTTTTAAGCACTGAATTGACTTACATTACATCACCTTTATTAGAAGTATGTTTCTCTGTCCTTGCCCATCTTCTCTGATTCCTATGGCATTTTTGAAGACCAGAAAAGAAGGCTCCTTAAAGAGTTCTTTGGATAAAAATGTTCTTCACGTGGAAAATAGATGGAGATTTAAGATTTTTTTCCTCTTCTGATGTATTGGTGGTAGTTAAGAAGAGCTCTAAGGCTCTATCAGCCTCCCCAAGAGTTTCAGATCAATCTGTGGGAGGGCCAGGTATTAGCCATAATCACGGATAATCTTTTGGTCAGTGTGGGCCACGTGTTTAACTCAGGTGGCTCTGGTTCAGGCTTGCTAGAATCAGTACAAAGCAAAGCCCAAGAGCTTTACCAGCTCTAATATAAGGCTGGCAGCTGATTCTGGCTTAGCCGGGGCTTAAGAATACAATTGCAGTATGCATAGGGCAAGGGGGACTGCTCTCCAGGGGCCTGATTGGCAACTACAGCCTAGCAAGTCAAACCCCAATGCAGAAAATTACTTAAGTCTATGCACATGACGTCACTGGGCATCTAGTTGATCTGTTTTGTTGTTGTTGTTGTTTTTATGTAGGAGACAGGCCATGGTGTTTGGGCAGCATTAAGGGTCAGTTAGGCTGAGCCTAACAGGCAAACAGGTTGTGAAGTAGAAATTGAGATTAAAAGGGAGTCACAGAAACTGGGAAAGCCTGGCAAGGTAGAGTAGGACACGTCTGCAGTTTCATGAGCTCAGCACACCAAATCCTGGTTACACTAAAGACCCCGTCCCTAAGACCAGTTCAGCACAGTTCCCCTTATCTCCCGCTAGTCCCGTGCCTCCCGCTAGCCAGGTTCAGGGTTGGGTATCCTACCTTGGGTTCCAGAGGTCAGTCTGAATGCTGAGTGCAGCATGTTGGCAACATGGAGAGAATATATGCTTTTCTGAGCTGACCATAGAATGCAACTCTCACAGACCTAACCTTGGCATGACTGTTTTGACAGGATCTTCACTCTTACCTATGGGAGCAGAATCGGTTCAAACAAACATTACGCTTACCTAGTTCATGTTGCTCAGTACAACATCTCCTACTCGTGCCTGTATATAACTACCCTCACCAAAATCACTTTGATTTCTTATTCGTTCCTAAGTATGGTTTCAAAGAGAGCAGTTGACAGTCAACAGATCCAATATGAGAAATTGCCAAGTGTCATGGAACACATTTTATGTGAAAGAGCTTTTAGCATATTTGTTGAAATAACTTTCATGTATCTGTTTCTTAGAAGATTGTGTCTACTTTGTAATTCATTTCCAGCACTGTTGGAACAATGCCAGTAAACTAAGTGATGGCAATGTGGATGTTACTCTACATGGGAAAAGTAGATATACTTTATTATCAAATAAAATAGGAGAGAAGGGAGTGAACCAGGAAGGTGACAGAGAAGGTTCCTGAGCTCCCCTTCTCCCATGGACACACTGAATGTATAGCTAAGCTACACACAGAACAATTCCCTCTGAAAGAAATTCGGAAATTAGCCAAACAATTCCTACACATGAGACAAATGAGAAAATACCCATATTGAGATGGGTAGGAAAGGCTGAGCATTCTCCTACCATAACTGCTCCCGCCCCGCCCTCCAACACCGCACAGTTGACAGGGAACCTCCAACTCCCAGATTCTCCCTGAAGAGCAAAGGGTTTGGATTCCATGTCTAATGCCCCGACTTTCAGGACTCACACTGGAGGGGAGGGCTCCTCAAACACTTAGCTTTGAAAGCCAGTGAGGCTTGTGTCCATGAGGCCCATAAGACTACATTAAGAAGCAATTTTTTTTTAATTTATTTTTGAGAGAGAGCACATGCAGGGAAGGGGCAGAGAGAAGGAGACAGAAGATCCGAAGCAGGCTCTGTGCTGACAGTAGCAATCCTGAAACGGGGCTCGATCTCACAAGCCTTGAGATCATGACCTGAGCTGGAGTCATACGCTCAACTTACCAAGCCACCCAGGCGCCCCAAGAAGTCATTCTTAATGGGTACGCAAGCATTTGCAACAGCTACCTCTTTGGGGGTCAGAACTCAGGGAACAGGCAAATTCATCAACCTGCCAGTTCTCTCTGGAAAGAGTTTTATCTACATATTTTAAATAAACAGCTTCTGAGCCCAGGCTTCTTATTTAGCAGGCATATGGGGCTGGCTGTGATCCCCTGCTCAGAGACCTGAGAAGCCAGTAGATACCTCTCCCACTTTCTCTCCTTCCAGCAAGCTCCCAAGTCACCAACATCTCCCCGGAAGGAACTTGTACACATAAACTTGACTTCAGCTTTTTTGGCCTGAAGGACAGGTCCCCAGATCACCTGGCTGTCAGCCAGCAGGGCTTTATTCTTAAATCCCACGACTATAGCACACAAAGAAGTAGTACTTACCAGGTACACAGAAAGCTCTCCACAGCCAACCTCCTATGGCTCATCGCACAGGGAGCAAGTTAAAATGCCCACCTTCCAGTCTTACCCTGAAAGGGGTTTATCTGCAGACTTTAAAATCTGCTGCCTGAGGGCCATGTTTCTCATTTAGCAGCCATCAAGGTGCTGGCCACCAGCCTCCCCAGGAGCTAAAGAAAAGACACCTCTCCTGCCTTCTCCCTCCAGCCTGCTCTAATAATAAAACTAAGTCACCAGTATCTCCCTGGAAGAAACTTGTACACACATCTGGCACCCCATCTTTTGTGGCTGCCACCTGAAAGATGGGACTCCAGACTTCCTGCCCATACATTCACCCACTCACCCCATACACCTGGGCCCAGAACAGAGCAACAGTCAAAAACACCCAGCTCCTGCTTTGTCCGTGGAAGGGGCTTACCACATGCTTTCTTTCCCAGGTGCTGCCTGACAATCCAATTTCTAATCTGCAATCAATATATAAGTATCAGTTGTGTTTCTATACAGCAACAACAAACTGTCCAAGAAAGGAGGAAAATTCATTTACAGTGGCATCAGAAATAATTAAATACTTTGGAATAACTTTGTTTTTTATTTTTAAAAATTTCATTATTTTTTTGGAATAAATTTGACCAAGAAAGTTAAAGATCCGTACACTGAAATCTATAGGACATTTATGAAAAAAATTAAAGACACAAATCAATGGAAAGATATTTTGTGTTCAAGTACTGAAGGAATTAATATTGCTAAAATGTCCATACCACCCAAGCAATCTACAGATTTATTGCAATTCCTACCAAAATTCTAACGGCATTTTTCACAAAAATAGAAAATAAACCCTAATATTGGTATAAAACAGCTAAAGACCCAAAATAGCCAAAACAATATTGAGAAAGGAAAAAAAAAAAAGGCTAAAGGCATTACACTTCCTGATTTCAGACTGTACTATAAAGCTATACTAATCAATCTAGTATGGTACTGACATAAAAGCAGAAATGTAGATAAAGGAGACAGAATGAAGAGCCCACAGATAAATCCACACAACATAAGGTGAACTTGACAAGGGTGTCAAGAACACACAATGAGAGAAGAAAAGTCTCTTGAGAAATGGTGTTGGCAAGACTGGATGTCCACAGACAAAAGGGTCAAACTGGATCCCTCTATTATACCACTAACAAAAATTAACTCAAAACAGATTAAAGACTTCAAGGTGAGACCTGAAGCCTCAGGCTGCTAGAAGAAAACATAGGGATAAGCTCCTTGATATTGGTCTAAGGAATTAGTTTTGGGATTTTATACCAAAAGCAAAGGCAACAAAAACAGAAGTAAATAGGTGGGGCTACATCAAACTAAAAAGCTTCTGCACAGCAAAGAAAGCAATCGACAAAACAAAAAGTCAGAATGGAAGAAAAATATGTGCAAACCCCCACATACCAGGTGAAGTATTAATATCCAAAATATACAAAGAACTCATATCATTCAATATCAAAAACATAAATAAGTTAATAAAAAGGGGCAAAGGATCCTAAGAGATAGGCTTCCAAAGAAAGCAATCAAATGGCCAATGCATATATGAAAAGGTGCCCAAGATCACTAATCATCAGGAAAATGCAAATCAAAACCACACTGAAATATCAACTCACATCTGTTAGGATAACTATTACAAAGAAGGTAAGAGAAAATGCTAGTGAGGATATGGAGAAAAGGGAACACCTATATACTCTTGGTGGGAATGTAAAGTGGTATAGCTAATATGGAAAACAGTATGAAGGGTTCTCAAAAAATTCTAAGTAGGACTACTATATGATCTAGCAATACCACTTCAAGGTATATCAAAAGAAATTAAATAGATATCTTGAAGAGGTATCTGTATTCCCATGTTCTTAGCAGCCTTATTCATAATAGCCAAAGGTATGGAAACAATCTAATTGTCCTACAGATGAATGGATAAGGAAAATGTGCCCTATGTATATGTATATGTATATGTATATGTGTGTATACATATACATATACATATATATTCCTTTTTTAATGCTGAATAACAGTTCATCATACATATATATGTATGTACATATATATGTATATGTACATATATATGTATGAATGATTTATGTACATATACATACATATATGTATGAATGATGAACTGTTATTCAGCATTAAAAAAGAAAAAAAGGAGCTCTTGTCATTTGCAACAGCATGAATCAAACTGGAGAACATTATGCTAAGTGAAATAAGCCAGACAGAAAAAAGTCAAATACCACATGGTTAACTTATATGTAGAATCTGGAAAAATAAAAAAAAAAGTCAAACTCAAAGAAACAGAGAATAGAAATGAATAGAAAAGTGGCTTCCAGGGGCTGACGGGTGAGAGAGACAATAAGAAGTTAGTAAAAGGGTACAAACATTCAGGTATAAAATAAGTAATGTCTGAAGATCTAATGTATAACATGGTGACTATAGTTGATAACACCATATTGTATGGCTGAAATTTGCTAAGACAACAAAACTTAAATGTGTTCTCTCTCTCTCTCTCTCTCTCTCACACACACACACACAAGTGCACACCCACACAACGGTAAATATCTGAAGTGCTGGGTGTGTGAATTAACTCAATGGGAGGAATCCTTACAACATGTATGTGTATGAAGTCATTATGCTGTATACTTCATCTTACAATTTCATTTGCCAATTATACCTCAATAAAGTTGGAAAAAAAAGTGAGAAAAGAAGAAATCATGGTGAGCAGCTGCTCAAATCTGGCAGTTACCATAGTTCAGAACAAATGTTTGTGGGAGAATCACCTAGAGATCTCTCCCTTTTGAGTCATCCTACAGTTTGTGAATTACAGTGTTATTAAAATTACCTTAGGTGAATAGTTTCCCTGATTGATTCTTAGAGACCTAATTATGAATGTTAAATGTAAACTATGTACAGGCAGAAAAAAAAGTATAAAGATTATTTAAATGATGTATTATAATTTTAATTATTCCATATTTCAAAGAAACAATGATCTCTGTCTGCAAACTGACTTGTTTGTTTTTTTGTTTTGTTTTTTTTTTAAATGAATGTGAGAGGCTCTTGGATGGGTTCATCAGTTAAGCGTCCGGCTTCAGCTCAGGTCAAGATCTCCTGATTTCTTAGTTTTAGCCCTGCATTGGGCTGTCTGTTGTCAGCGTGGAGCCAGCTTCCAATGCTCTGCCCCTTCTCTCTCTTCCCCTCCCCCAGTCACATTCTCTCTCAAAAATAAAAAAAAAAAAAAAAATTAAAAAAACATTAAAAAAAGTGTGAAAATATCCAACGAGTCAAATATTTTTAGTGTTCATCAGTAATGGAATACTGAAATATTATTAAAAATATGAAAACCATTTCTCTATACATTTCTTAATTTACGGGAGAAAATATGTGGCAAAATGTTTAACTGCTAGAAGATACGTAGTTTCTAAAAGAGATGGATACATTAATTTGATCTCCTGAAGTATATTTTTAACAACATTATCCACTGCAGAAAAAAGCATTGGAACAATGGTATGTACATCATCACTAGTACTAAGATATTTGTTTTGTATAAATACAAATGTGGGAGTTTTATTCAACAATTTGAAAAAGACTTTTTTTTTCATTAACTATGACTTCAGACCTGTAATTAAGAGAGCACATAATTGAATATGACTTCCTCTGTATATAGTACAGGGCTGGCCTTCTTGTTCTTTTATATTTCAAGCTCAATTTTAACAAAGCATCAGGAAGGAAGCTAGATATAAGGCTGCCTTGAATTTATAAAATAGTTTTCTTCCCAGGAACTCAAAATTACTTGCATTATTCTTACAAGACGCTTGTCAGTTTGCCAGTCTTTATTGTGTTGTAGTATGTGCTAAGATGTCTCTGGCAGAACAAATACCAACTCCTCCTACCTTCTAATCAAGGGAGTTGAGCAGAACTAAGCAAATCTATATGGGCTGTGAGTCTGATTTACTTTTAGACATGAGACCTCATACATCTGTATATGGGATTGTTTGTGGGAACCCTATCAGAGTAGTCACAGCAGAAGGATAAACATTCCACGAATTTGCTACTGTATCAAATATATTTAGTACTCTTTGGGTAAAGGGTGGTGTTGCCTCCAGAGCCAGTTGGTGGATCACTTTTGTGCCCCACATTACTGTATGAACACATTCATTTTCACCAAACGCAGCTCCAATTTATATTATTTTCCTTACTGTTTGTATCTACCAAATTACCCCCCCCACAATGAAGATTTTGTAACCAGTGTAAATATCCAAAGAATGACGCAACTAGTCCTTGTCTTTCATAGATATGTACGATAAAAATGATGTTGATAAACATACTATTAGCCAACACTGACTGAAAATTTCCTGAGAGCCAGAAACTATTCTCGGCCCTTTATCTGCATCATTTCATTTAACGCTGAACACAACTCATATAAATGATTTTTTTTTTAATGAGATATTCAGAGATCACATAAGTTGGCTAAGGTCATAGCTAGTAAAACCCTCCCCATATGCAAGTTCAACATTGTCCATTTCCAAGTCATTTATGACCAAGGCAAAGAATACCAGGCAACTGACAAACACACTAGTCACAATACACAAAGTGAGAAAGAAGGATTTGTGGTGTAAAGAATTTGCAACAGAGGAGACAAGATCTCTACCCGAGACGCAGTCTTGAACTGGTACCATTGCATGCCAAAAGAGAGACTTTACCCGTGGACTTGGGCTGATTCAGATTTTGCAGTGCCTGAAACATACTCAATTGTATGACCCTCTCTTTAAGAAAAGATTATAAAAGTATGAATAAAACTAAGGGATGAAGGCGTATATTTATTGGGAATAAGAAATCCCGACAAATAAAAATAAAGAAAGAAAACCGCCAAGCGCCACAAATATCACACAAGGCAGGAAAAGAACATATTGGAACTATTAACAAACTGATACACTGTCTAATACTTTACTTCCAACAATTTTCAGTGCATATTCTTTGCCTCTCCACGTGACAATAATTTTATGGTGCAATTTTCTAAAAAGAAAATAGAATGGTAATATTCCATTGCTCCTCTGACATGACTGATGGAAAGCTGGCTGCATTTTTAAAAGCCGTTGACTCAAAAGTTTCTTTATGTGTCACATTTCTTTACTGATAATGCCATGTCTGCTCAGAAAGGGCTCCCTGTGTGGAGGCACGTCATCAGAGGGCTGCAATGAAAGCTGCCGGTCCAATTCGGCTACGTCCTCCCTGTACCATCACCTCTTCCCATGCCAGCCTTCACCAGGCCATTGATGCACAGCGTGTGATGCAGCCGTGAAGCCTGGTCATGGTAACCTCTGTGTAGGAAGCAGTGGAGCAGATTCTGAATGAAATCTCTTTTAAGTCAAAGATGGGATCCAGATAGATAATCTAGATAATCTACCAGGCACAGATCTAACTATTCAAGGTAAAAGTTGTAGTCTATTGGTTTGTCCTCAGCCCCAAGCCACCATCATGGGATAAATGTGTACCTCTTTGGGAAACCACCATCATGGGATAGAGGGTGGTACCCAAGCTGGGCAGCATACCATTCCCAGCACCTCGGCATATCCCCCATAGATGCTTTATTAGCTTATTGGTAAAGCTCTATCTGATTACAATATTTTACATATTTATAGAGAAGTAGGAGGTGGCAAATAACACCCCGTGGATTATGCAACAGTGGAAGTTTCCTAACTAGGGAAAGCACTTGTTAGAAAAAGAAAATCCAGGTGAGTCCGAATATTAGCACTGTCTTTAGCCTAGAGGACTTGGGTTCTTCCATTAAGCAAGCTCCGTCCTGCTAGCCAACATTCTTTATCAAAACTTTAAGAGAGAGAGAGAGCCAACAGGAGCATTTAGGAGAAAAAGTAAACTCTCCTCAAGGCTATAAAAGATAATGGGCTTTGGATCCATATAGATTATGTCTGGTTCTACCACTTAGTATTTCTATTAAATGAAAGCAATATATACTATGGACTGTTGGGTAGAGATTAAATGAGATATTATATATACAAAGGAGAGTGTCCTGCTTGGCTGATATGTGTTTACTGTCAAATCCCAACCATCTCCCCTGAACCCATCAAGACCAATATGCTCCACCAGTGATAGAAGTTTTACTGCGGTACACTTGGCAGGCATGGAACCTTGCGGCACACTGGAAACTCCAATATGCATCAAGTCACAGTTGACGTCCATCTCTGCACTTCTTGTCTACTAGCACATTTGTGAGTTTAACATGCCATGTCCCAACCTTGCCGGAAATCTCTGCTCACTGAATGAATTCTGAATGCATTCTTAATGAGGATCCTTTGCATAAATGGCTTACTGGTTTATGGACTTTCAACACTTCTTAATATGAGTGACCCCCGCTACCTTGTTCAACCCGCTAAACTGCATTGCCTTCAGCATCGTTGCTGGCCTGGTTAGAACTTGGAATTATTCAAGCCCTGTGGCACTGAGGAGCTGGCTACAAAGCTTTCATTTTATTTCATCTGGTGCATTCATGCTTCTCTTCCCTGCTGGCTTATGCCTCCAAGTACTCAGCAAGTAGGATGGTCTAATGCAGTCTTTTAAGCCACTTCCCAAAGAGGTACACAAAACCACTCCAAATAACATGGTTGAAAAATATATATTAACTCCTAGGATGACTAGTCTATAAAAACCACACTTACTTGAATAAAAATTGTGAAGGCCAAAATAATCCTAAGAACTTTGCCTTCATTATCTCTCTTACTCTTCATCAGAACTCTTTAAGGGAGCTACTAAAATTATGCCCATTTTATAGATCGGAATTTGGCAAAATATGCACGGCCTTGGGGTCTGGCCCGCTGTTTTTGTGTGACCCAATGAACTAAGGATGATTTTTAAATTTTTAAGTGGTTGAAACAGAATCAAAGGAAGAATATTTTGTGACATGTGAAAATTATTTGAACTTCAAATTCTATATAAATAAAGTTCTATCAGAATACAAGACAGTCCCATCCATTTGTTTACCCTTGTCTATGGGTGCTTTTGCTCTACCAGGGAGAGCAGAATAGTTGCAACAAAAACCCTATAGCTGGCAAGGCATAACACATCTACCTGGTCCCTCGTAGACACCTTTGCTGGCCCCATTTACAGACAATGACACTAAAGATCAGAGAATTCAGTATCTTACCAAAGGCCACCCCCCAGAAAGTAAAATCTGGGTCTGATCGATCGAAAAGATCATCCCTTAACAACTGGACACTCTTCCTGTAGTTCTGGTTGTTATGAAATTCAGTGAATCTCACCCACAAAATGTCAATCACAGTGAATTACTCTGTGGTCATATTTTCTATCCTGACCATAGCAGATAAGTTGGGCACAAGGGGACCGCTACCACTTCTGTAGAATGGTGTGCTGAATTTATTAAGGACAGCATTTTGCTTTGCTGACATCTGCATGGCACAGTGCAGTTTTGGTCCTACTTCAAGTAAAATGATTGCCAACCCCCATATTATAACCCTTCCACTTCTAAGCTAACTTCAAAAGCTCAGCACATATGTTAGGCTTTTGGAATTGGATGAAAGGTATGGGACCATTCCCAAGAAATAATTACAAATGATTATTCAAAATTATACATTCAGCTAATTGCCAGTAAAGAGAAAAAATGTAATCCCTTCCTCATTTCAGGAGCCAGAAATAGCGGCAAAGGATTCAATCCATTAAATAACTGGAAAAAAATTACATCATCATAGTCATTATCTCAGAGTGACATTTTAATATCCAATATTCATTTTAAGATTAACTTTTAAATACATTTATTATATTATTTTATTTGCACCTTAACAGCTGTTAAGTTTTAGAGACAATGATTGAAAATAATTGTACGGTGTGTTTTTGTTCTTTTTCACCACAGTGGCACATAATGCTGATTTTCAAGAATTCTATTTGCACACGTTAGAGCATAAAATGAGGGCCATGAAGGATTAAGGGACAACTGTAGACTGCATCCCTGCATAGACCGGAGGACAGTGACAAGCTAATAATTAGCATCGTGGTGATACACTGACTTACAATTAACCAATTTGCAATTGGTATCACATGCTATCCTCACAGCCAATGGTATTAAGACCTGTGGACTGAAAAACAATCTACTTATTTTGTGTCATGGCTGCCCATTCTGAAAAGCTTCATCCTTCAACCATTGCTATGTTGGATCTCAGGATATTTGCCTTTGTGACTTGGTAGTAAAGGAAAATGGCACATCTCAGATGAGCCCTGCTTTTGTTACAGTAGTGAAGAAGTAAAAGAGATAAAGCTTTTGTGTTTTTTAATTAAAAACAAAAAACAAAAAACAACTTCTAGGTAAGAAGAAAGAACATACGTATCAGAACATTGTAAAGGGTAAAGTAACTTGCTAAAAATTAAAGCTGGACTTAGTATTTCCAGGTCCATTTGTAAGGTGTTTAGAAGTTGCCATTGAATCCTAACAACACGTAAAAAGGCATACAGACAGAAAATAGCAACTCTTTTGAATCCATAAGAGAGTGAAAGGCACTGGGAAAAATGGCTGCCCCCAAAGACCGAAAAGACACACAGGTCATGACTCACCAGAGCAGAGACTCACGAGCAGAAATCACCATGGAATCCAGGGCCAGAGTGTGGAAGCCTGAACAGAAAGTGAAGAATTGCTGGACTTTCAGTGTGAACATCTCTGAGAGTTGAAAACTCCAGGGGGGCATAGGAATGGGAGGGCCCCCATAGAATCAGGAGATTTACCTAGAGGAGGTCAGTCAGGTTCTTAGGGGGTGAGTGGGAAAGGATCCATTTTGAAATACTCCACAACACTCTGTTCTTAACAGGGCCTGCCCTCATGTGAAACGATTTAACTGCAGCCTAACCTGCCCTCATGTGAAACGAGTTAACTCCAGCCTAACCTGCCCTCATGTGAAACTAATTAACTGGAGCCCAAAAACCTTTGGTAAGAGAAACTACCAATTTAGCTCATTCTAGCCTTCCTGTCCAACCTGAGAGGGGAGGAAAAAACTAACACATACTTGTGTAGTTCACAGTCCAGAGATGTAGGCTCACTAAAAGACTGACACCTCATCATAGGACAACGAATGCTTTGTGCCCCCCCACTTCAGTACCACCTTGCTAAAAAGCCTATTGAGAGCAGATCCTTTTACCCATCACATCACTCCCTCTATCAAGAAAAATTTGAAAGGTACACCAAATGGCAAAGATCACAGTTTGAAAAGATTGAGCAAACCTCATAACCAGACATGGCAAGGGTGTTGGAATTATCTGTGAGTCTTTAAAACAACTAGGATTAATATGCTAAGGGCTTTAATGGATAAAGTATGCAGCATACAAGAACAGATGGGTGATATAAACAGGAGATGGAAATCCTAAGAAAGAACCAAAAAGAAATGCTGTGGTACAAACCACTGTAACAGAAATGAAGAATACCTTTGGTGGGTGGGCTTATTAGGAGACTAGATACACCTGAGGCAGGAATCGGTGCGCTAGAAGGTATATCAATAGAATCCAAAAAAAAAACCTGTAAAGAATACACACACACACACACACACACACACACACACAAGACAGAAAATTACCAGAACAGAATATCCAAAGACTGTGGGACAATTACAAAGGTTTAAAATATGCATAACGGGGGGCGCCTGGGTGGCGCAGTCGGTTAAGCGTCCGACTTCAGCCAGGTCACGATCTCGCGGTCCGTGAGTTCGAGCCCCGCGTCAGGCTCTGGGCTGATGGCTCAGAGCCTGGAGCCTGTTTCCAATTCTGTGTCTCCCTCTCTCTCTGCCCCTCCTCCGTTCATGCTCTGTCTCTCTCTGTCCCCCCCCCAAAAAAAAATAAAATAAAACGTTGAAAAAAAATTAAAAAAAATAAAATATGCATAACGGGAATACCAGAAGAAGAATGAGAGAAAGAAGAGAAAAAAGATCTGAAACAATAATCAGTGGGAAGCTCAGAAAAACACCAAGCAGGATAAACATCAATAAAACTATACCACAGAATAACAGTTTCAAATTAGAGAAAATCAGATAAAAAAAAAATCCTGGGGGGCTGGGGTGGGGAAGAGCCAGGAGGAAAAAAAGAAAAAGTACAGTAAAGAAAAACAGACCTTATCTACAGAGGAACAGAGATAAGAATTATATCTGACTTCAACTCAGAAATCATGCAAACAGGAAGAGAATGGAGGGAAATATTTAGTGTTGAGAGAAAACCCCCCACAAACCCAGAATTCTGTACCCTATGAAATTATCCCTCAAAAATGAGGGAGAAATAAAGACTTTATCAGACAAAGAAAACTGGAGGGAAATAGTTGCTAATAGTGAAATTGTTGCCAGTAGACCTATTCTCTGTCTTTAAACAAATGTTAAAAGAAATTCTTTAGAGAGAAAGAAAATATTATAGTCAAAAACTCAAATTTATATCAATAAAGGAAGATCAGCAAAGAAGTGTAAGGATGCAATAAACATTTTTATTTGTTTTCTCAATTGTTCTTACAGATAACAGTTTGTTCAAAATAATAAAAATTATGTATTTAATACATATGTATATATATTTCAATATATAAGTTAAATGAATTATAGCAATGATACAAAGAATGGGAGAGGTATTAGAATTATTTTATTAAAAGGTGTTCACACTACACATGCAGTGGTATCGTGTTATTTGAAAGTGGATTTGGACTACGTGTAAATGTGTTTTACAAACTCTAGGACAATCACAAAAAGTATAACTGATAAGAAATAAGAGGAAAATGGAAGCATATAAAATCATATAAAATGCTAAATTAAAACCACAAACGTGAGAAAAGGAGTGAAAGACCAAAACAGAAACAAAGAATAAGGGGAACAAGCAGAAAATAGTAACATAGTAGACCTTAATCCAATTATATCAATAACCACTAGGAATGTTAATGGTCTAAATGAACCAATTAAAAACATTATCAGAGTGAACCAAAAAACGTGACACCATTATGTGTTACCTACAGGAAATCTCCTTTAAATAAAAAGACACATATAGATTAAACATAAATGTATGGGGAAAAAAATACCATGCTAGCATTCATCCAAAGATAGCAGGAGTAGTCAAATTAATTTCAGACAGAACAGATGTCAATTAAGGAAAGCCATCAGAGAGAAAGAAGGACAGTACAAAATGATAAAGGGATTAATTCTCCAAAAATACATTGTCTTAATGTGCTTGACAAGAGAACATCATGTTCCATGAGGCAAAACCTGATGGAATTTCAAGGAAAAATAGATGAATCCACTACCATAGTTTGAGACTTTACAATCCCTCTCTCAGAAATGGATAGATCCAGAAAGCAGACAATCAGTAAGGATATAAATAAACTCAACAACAACATTATCTATCAACTGGATGTAATGAACATCTATAGATCATTTAATCCAGCAACAATATGCATTTTTTTTTTCTGAAGCCCACATGGAACATTCACCAAGAGAAACCACATTCTGGTCCATAATACACACATTTACAAATTTAAGGAATAGAAATTATACAATGTTTACTCTCCCAGACCACAATGGAACTAAACTAGAAGTCATTAACAGAAAGATAACTGGAAAATTCCAATATTTCAACATCAAAAAGGACATTTCTAAGTAACACATGGGTCAGAGAGGTAATCTCAAGAGAAATTTAAAAATATTTTGAACTAAATGAAAATGAAATCACAACTTACCCAAATTCCTAAGATTCAATAAAAGCAGTGCTTAGAAGGAAGGTTAGAGCATTGAAATGTATATATTAGAAAAGAAAAAAGATCCAAAATTAATCATCTAATTTTCTACTTTAGAAAACTAGAAAAAGAAGAAAAAATAAACTCCAAGTAAGCAGAAGACAAGAAATAATGAGGATTAGAGCAGAAATTAATGAAAGTGAAAATAGGAAATCAACAGAGAAACTCAATAAAAGCAAGAGCTGTTTTTTTGAAAAGATCAGTAAATTGATAAGCATAGTAAAAGAGCAATGAAATACTACTACAATCTATTAAAATGGACAAAATCAAAAACAATGGATAAACCAAATACAGGTGAAGATGTGGGGCAACAGGACCTCTCATTCCTCATTGATCAGAATGCAAAAACGGTAGTCACTTGGAAGACAGTTTACATTTCTTACAAAACTAAACACATTATTTCCATACAATCTACCCTTTGCACTTCTTGGTATTTACCAAAAGGAGGTGAAAAGTTATGTTCATACAAAAACTTGCACATGAATGTTTATAGTAGCTTTATTCTTAACTGCCAAAACTTGGAGGCAACCAAGATGTCCTTCAGGAGGTGAGTGTATAAATAAGCTGTGGTACATCTAGACAACGGAATATTATTTAGCACTAAAAACAAATGAGCTATCAAGCCATTGAAAGACATAGAGGAAACTTAAATGCATATTATTAAGTGAAAGAAGCCAGTCTGAAAAATCCTGCATACTGTACAATTCCAACTATATGGCATTTTGGAAAAGGCAAAACTATGGAGACAATAAAAAGATCAGTGGTTATAGAGGGTGAGGGTAGGAGAGTAGAGATGAATAGGCAAGGCACAGAGGATATTTAAGGTGAGGAAATACTCCATCTGCTATTATAAGGATTGATATACATCATTATACTTTTGTCTAAACTCATGGAGTGTAAGACACCGAGAGTCAATCCTAAGGTAAACTGTGGATTTGGGGTGGTTGTGATGTGTCAACGTAGATTCACCACACTTCCCTGATCAATGTTGTTGCTAACAGGGGAGGATAAGTATGTGCAGGGGAGGGGGGGCAAGGAGCATATGAGAAATCTCTGTACTATTCTATACTCTGTACTCACCTCCCAACCTTGTTAAACCTACAACTACTCTTAAAGTTTTTAAATAAGAAACGTTAAAACCTATAAGATATCCCTAAACTGTCTTCTTAATTTTTAGTGTCTTTGGCTCATTTCTAGACGAAACTTGCTTCAAAATTAATTTACTTTCATATAGTAAGTAAGCGCTAGGAATCTTTGCCTGGTTATGTTTCTTCCTTCTTCCTGGTCCTCTTAGGATTTTGTCTGAATGGCTCTTCTTGTGCTTTTGTTTCTTACTATTGCTGTTTATTTACTTGACTCATTCTCCCCGGCTCCATATATTTAGTGTTAACTCTTTGAGGGCAGGTACTTAAGCTTAAAAAAGTAATATTTATTTTCTCCTATAGGGGTTTAATGAAAAATCATTGGCTTAAATTGGATGAAACATTTAATTGTGGAAATGTACATTATGAGAAAAGATCTGTGCTTTCGTTCGACAGACACAGGGTAACTACTGTGTGCCACAGTTTCTTGTGTTAAACTAATAGACACCTGTCCATTTTTAATGTCTGATTTGCTTTGATCTTTTGCAAAGAGAAAAATTAGAAAAAATGTGAAGTAGAGAGCAGAATTTATTTTTTTAGGAGAAAGTAGAAAAGGGGAGGGGAACTTCAGAAAGAGGTTAGATTACCTGAAAAGAACTTGCCATCCCCAAGGCGAGAAATGCACAAGATGTCATATTGGAAGCATCGGAGTGACCAATCTGAACATAGTTTACAGCATGATCTTCCTTCCAGGTACAGTCACAGCATCCAAGCATGCTTCTCTTTTACCCTGTCTCTAGTACTTATTAAACATTTAGTATATGCAGAACACTGTGTATTAGGAGCCATCATATTTTGTATTCTAAGCACCTTAAGTTAGTTTTGCTGAGATGGATAGATAAATGATTGTTTATTGTAATTCATGATAATGAATCTGATCTGAACAGACTTTGTGGTTAAGACTAGCGGCCATGCCATGTGTTTTGGACTATAGGCAATCCAATGAAAGATGAGCCAATTGTAAAACATAATATTTTGTTCTTTTACAGGCTTTGAAAGCTAATTGTCTTAGTTCAAATTCTGATTCTTCCATTTATTAGCTGCTTGTACTTTGAGATCATTAAGGAAATTCTATAAGCTTCAGTTTCCTTGTTGGGTACACAGGGATACTAGCAGAACTTAGCCAATAACATTTCTGTGAGGATCAATGGAAATAATGCATTTAAAATACCCTGCATATTATTTGTACTCAATAAGCACAATTAATACTAGTGTAATTAGTGTTGATCTATTCTACAATTGTTCCTATTATGGATTCCTTGACCTCTGGGGCAGACATTTTTGAGTGGATAGTTAATGCTGATACAATTTGAATTTATTAACTGCACTTTAATAAGCTGTTATTTGTCCATTCAGAATGCTTTATATAAATAGAACTGTCCCAGGCCTGTGAGTCCTTGGTATTTTCTCTCCACACTTAACAGATCACAGAATCCCTAATCTTGATGATCTTTCAATCTTTATCTTCATTTTTAAGTCAGCTTTAAATAATATGATCTGTTCAAGTATATCTTATAGTTCATTAGGTATTTGATCTGAATACAATATATAAACCAAAAGAGTGTTTTTAAAATGTAATTATGGAATGTTAAGTCTTCTAAGTATGTCAACAGAGTTACTCACAATCTCTTCACTGTGAACATATGATACTGATTGAAGAAGTGAGGGATAGGCTAGTTTAATCAGCTAAAATGGTTAATCTTACTATTATTTCTAAAAATGAGGTTTCTGTGAGGAGCACCTTATTGGCTTCTACTCAAGCTTATTAAAATTATCATTGATGTTAGGAATAGCTAAAAAGAAGTTCAGAATTCACATTTGATGTCCAGGTTATTTAATAATGTCTTTCCTGCCACACGGGTAGCTAGATGAAAATGATTGCAACCACAAGACTCAGGAGCAAAAGCGAAGGAGCTCCCTTGTCAGTGAATATAGCAAAACATTTAGGAAAAAAAAAAGAGAGAGAAATTCCATTCTCAGATGGCAAATTAAATTATAGTTTTATGATCTATAAATGATATAGAGTATCTAATTTCAAATATCATTTATCTAATTTTTTTAATGTTTATTAATTTTTGAGACAGAGAGAGATAGAGCATGAGTTGGGGAAGGGCAGAGAGACAGAGAGAGAGAGAGAGAGAGACAAAGAATCCAAAGCAGGCTCCCGGATTCGAGCTGTCAGCACAGAGCCTGACTTGGGGCTCGAACCCACAGACCACGAGATCATGACCTGAGCCAAAGTCTGAAGCTTAACCAACTGAGCCACCCAGGCGCCCCTCAGATATCATTTATTAAAAAATAAACTACATTAGCCTAGAGGCAAATAACATTTGTCCCAATATGGCAAACTAGTATACATGCAACCCCTCTCCACTTCTGATATACACAGCTTTCACAGCTGAGTAAGCAAATCTACGAGTTTGGATTGGGTAGGTAAATTAACTACCTTTGCGTAAGTTGAAGAGGGAACCTTCTAGTGCAAAACTATTCTAAGCTTAGAGATGGAAGAAGCATGATTTCTCACTAATAAATATGTCATTTTGAAAATACTGATCCTAGGAAGTACGTGATGTGTGTGGGGGGTGGGTGAAGGTTTTGTAGGAGATAATGAAGGAGGTAAATCATTCCTAAAGAAACAAATTTTAATATTTTATTTTGGTATAATATATGATGGTTATACATTGTGATTTCAACATTAAATTTTGGTACTGTCATCTTTCCTGAAATTATTAAGGTTTAGGAATTTTCTTAGAAGTACTGAGAAATTTAGTATTCAGTGGTTCTCAAAATGTGATCCCTAAGCCAGCAGCATGTGCATTACCTGGGGACTTAGTAGAAATGCATGCTTTTAGGCCCCACCCCAGAACTACTGACTCAGAAACTGTAGGGGTAAAATCCAGAAATCTGTGTTTTCATGAGCTCTCCAAGAGATTTAGATGAACACTAAAGTTTGAGGACCTCTGGTCTCATCCAATTCCTTGGGAGAAGTATAGGACTTGCCAAAAAGTATAGGACCAAACACAAATCATTAATTTAAGTGGTGTGTATGTCATTGATGCTTTTTCCGGATCCTTTCAGGTCCTGTCTAGCTATTTTACTACTTTGCCTAATTAGAGAACAATGCCTGCTCCTTTCTCCATACCTGTTCCTTTCTCTGCGTTAACAACCTTAAGCCCAACCTCATTTTGGTCTTTAAGATGGATCTTGATCATAGTCCAGGATATTCAAGTAAACTCTAGATCAGTAATTTGAAGTTCAGTGTCATGACGCTCATTGACAATCTGACTCACCAAACGGGCTAGTTCTACTTTGTGTAGTTAGCAAATTGAGTTCCTATTTCTAGAAAAGAGTAAAACATAAATGTCCCTCTTTTCATATTCCCACCCTTCCCACTGAGGATAGAATGTCTAGCCAAGCATGTGCCTCCGACCACTCAACTTATTAGCTACTCTGAGAGAATGGATTGATTAGTAAGATTAATCAGAAAGGAAGTGATTGAATGGCCACTTTTCACTACCATGCAAAAATACTGTGTGTATTGGTAAGAGGATGAATAATGGGGGTGGGCAGGAAAGGTGGGTGGAGAGGAACAGAGGTACTGCAGGAAGCACCCAACAGATACCTACATCTAAGCTTTAGCACTACTTTTCAGCCAAACCCTGAATATGGTGAGGAATGGCTGCCATGGTATCAGGTGCTTCCTTATCAGAGAAGGCAGAGGAATAAAGCACAGAATTCAAACACTAAATTGCACTCCCTGAAACCCTAATTTGCAGATCTAGTCCCTGTTTTGTTCTCTCAATCCAGATTTCATCCTGGATAACCAAATATGTCCAGTCTTGAAGGACTGCTTCTGCTCTGATAAACACCCAGATTAACTAGAATATTAACTAGAATATGATACAGAATCCAAACCCTGTCAGGAGCAGGTCCCTGTGGTCAACCATAACTTTCTACGCCAACCACTCTCAGATAAATTAGCAGTATTAAAGTTCTACTTACCTGCCTTTGGGATATCTTACTCCTTGTTAGTACTTCCAAATGTTGGATTATGTTTTAGCCTATCTACTGTGGTCTCTTGTTATAATTCCAATGTTCTAAGTTTTTCACTCCTCTCATCCTTCCAACTAGAATAGTCAAACTCTCCCCATGTGTCATTAGAAGTGATTATAGTTCTAGCTCTAGGCTTTAGATCTCTCTTTACAATTGTGCTGTAGTTATTTGGTCCATGTCCGATCTTATTTTGAAATACGGTAACTTTACTTGGCAAATGACTTTGTGAGAATGCCTCATCTTTGAGTTTGTGTTTCTATCATGAAAGGCCATCTGGATAAGAAGAGCTCAACAGATAAAACACTTAAAGACTTTATCAAAAGTGTCTTTGGTTGTTGCATTTAGCCTAATGCAGTTTTGCAGTTACTACCATCTTGAGAAATTTTGGTAGGTATTATACACATTTTTATCAACATCATGAATGTGAAGAAGTATTTAAGTAACACAGCCAACATCCCTCAGTGGGGCGCCTGATTGGCTCAGTCAATGGAGCTCACAAGTCTTGATCTCAGGGTTGTGAGTTTGAGCCCCATGTTGGGTGTGGACATAACTTAAAAAATAAAATCTTTATTTTTAATTTTTTAAAAAGTGTTTAATGTTTATTTATTTTTGAGAGAGGGAGACAGAGTGTGAGTGGGGAAGGGGCAGAGAGAGGGAGATACAGAATCCAAAGCAGGCTCCAGGTCTGAGCTGTCAGCTCAGAGCCCAACACAGGGCTTGAACTCATAAACTGTGAGATCATGACCCGAGCCGGTGGGACACTTAACTGAATGAGCCACCCAGGTGCCCCAAAAAATAAAATATTAAAAAAAAGAAAGAAAGAAAGAAGCAAAGCAAAGCAAAGCAAAGCAAAGAAAAGAAAAGAAAACATAGCCAGCATCTTGGATTTGAATCAGAGGTATTCAAAGAAAGATCTCAGGAAAAGTGTCATTGGCTATTTAAAATATACAATAAAGGGGTGCCTGTCCAGCTCAGTCATTTAAGCGTCCAACTTCAGCTCAGGTCATGATCTCATGGTCCATGAGTTTGAGCCTGGTGTCGGGCTCTGTGCTGACAGCTTAGAGCCTGGAGCCTGCTTTGGATTCTGTGTCTCCCTCTCTCTCTGCCTCTCCCCCACTCATGCTCTGTCCCACTATCTCTTTCAAAAAATAAATAAAAAATTAATTTAAAAAATAAAATATACAGCAAATAGCAAAATAAATATATTTTCAGCAGGAGAGAGTCATTTATTTTGTGGTCACTAGTGCAAAAAAAAAATAAGGATAAAAACTTCATTTTCTCTTCTCCCTTTTTATATCTTTTCCCTCTCTCCCTGGGCAATCGTACCCAGTGTAATTATCCAGTTCAATGGAGATTAGTTTCTTTTTTTTTTTTTATTTTAATGTTTATTTATTTCTGAGACAGAGAGAGAGAGAGAGAGCGCACGCACGCGAGCTTGAGTGGGGGAGGGGCAGAGAGAGGGAGATGCAGAACCCCAAGCAAGCTCCAGGCTCTGAGCTGTCAGCACAGAGCCCAACACAGGGCTCAAACTCACAAACCGTGAGATCACGGCCTGAGCCGAAGTCGGATGCACAACCGACTGAACCACCCAGGAACCCACAATGGGGATTACTTTCATATCTGTCTCATTGTCCCCTCCTGACCTCCACATACACACCATTAATGGCTACATACAGCTGAGCATCTCATGGGCATATGAAACATAAAACAACTGCACATGACTCATCCTTGTCACCCCAACTGCAACATACACCAAGCCCGCTACTCCTTCTTTGTGCCTTATCTCAGGTAAGAAGACCATGAGGTCTTCCAAGCTAAAACCTCAGACATATCCAACACTCACCCCTTTCTTTCAATACGAATCATATATTTGGTTACCATGTTTTTTTTCTGCTTCCAAATTATTTAGCCATTTGATTCCCTCTTATTCATCCTTGAGTGCCTCTGCATTAATTCTTCCCCCACTAACAGTTCCTTGGATTTACCGCAATAGCCACCTCATTGAACCCCATGTCTCCACTCTTCCTCCCAACCAATTCTCAGCATCACTTCCTGGACTTCTTTTTTGCAAAATCATCATCATCACCAGTCAGTCACAACCATAGTAAAGGCAGGTCCCCCATACTTCGGAGACTTCAAAAATTGCTCACTGCTTCCAAGATGAAGTCTAAGCTTTAGTTTGACACACAGGATATATAATTTGGCTCTAAACTTTCTTTTCTGACATTTACTCTTCCTTCCTTGCACTCCCATAAACACTCAGATCAAACTACACAAACCTCTTCATTGTTTTAGAAAAATGGCATGCCTTTTATGTTTCTTGGTATATGCCTTCTCTTGTGTCTAGAGTATATCCTCTACTTCATTTTACTGACATTCAGTATTTTCTGAATGTGACAATGGCTTCTCACATGCGATTCTGTTTTTTGTGACTCTTTGCTCACTAAAATGTGTTCCCGGAGGGAAGGGAATATAAGTAAACTATAGGCATCTAGCAAACAATAGACATTTAATTTCACTGACTACATAAATGAATCCAAGGCAAATGCGTAGTAATTACATCTATAAATAAGGATTTTTGTGATTTTAGAATAAAGCTGATAAATCAGTGTGTAGTAAATTGTTCAAGAAACGCATACATTTAAGAAAGGATGAAAAATCTGGAAAGATACCATTTTTACTCCTCTTTTCCTTGCAGAATGAGGAAAATCTTGATTCCACATGGAAAGCAGCCCAGAGAATGCTACTTCACATTCCTATCAAAGAAATTATGTCATAGATTTCCCACATATAACACCTACTCAATCTCCCATGAGTAATGTCAGGCACACTTCTTTTTTTTTTTTAATTTTTTTTAATGTTTATTTATTTTTGACAAAGAGAGAGACAGAGCATGACCGGGTGAGGGGCAGAGAGAGAGGGAGACACAGAATCCGAAGCAGGCTTCAGGCTCTGAGCTGTCAGCACAGAGCCCGATGTGGGGCTCGAACACACAGATCGCGAGATCATAACCTGAGCTGAAGTTGGACGCTCAACCGATTGAGCCACCCAAGCGCCCCATACTTCTCCTAAGTGAGAGATAGACGGTGACCATGAATGCCACACAGAAACACATGTTTAGGTCTTTGATGATATTAAGGAATAACTGATAATGGTATTGTATTTACATTAGAAAAGAATCCTTAAATTTTAGGGATACAGAGTGAAAACACAGGTGTGACAACAAAGACTGCTTCCCAAATGATATGAAATGGTGAGGTAGTTAAGAGTGTGCTTATGGTAGCTTTAGCTGGTGTGGATGTGTGTTTAGGACAGATGATGGATAATGAGCATTTATTAAAGTATCTGTCCACTTTTGTATGTGTTTGAAATTCTCTCAATGTATTTAAAAATGATTTTCCATCATGATCAATGCCTACCCAATTGTGAACGATTAAAGTGACATTAAATACTTGTTATTGCTACTTGTGATGCACTCTGGAACTTTCTATTTTTATTCTCCCTTATTCTATTAAAAAAAACAGGGGCGCTTGGGTGGCACAGTTGGTTAAGCATAGGACTTCAGCCAGGTCACCATCTCGCGGTCCGTGAGTTCGAGCCCCGTGTCAGGCTCTGGGCTGATGGCTCAGCGCCTGGAGCCTGCTTCTGATTCTGTGTCTCCCTCTTTCTCTCCCCCTCCCCCATTCATGCTCTGTCTCTCTCTGTCCCAAAAATAAATAAACGTTGAAAAAAAATTTTTTTTAAAAAATAAAAAATAAAAAAAATAAAAATAAAAAAAAACATAATGATTTTAAAAAAAACATAATGTGGGGAGTCTACGTGGCTCAGTTGGTGAAGTACCCGACTTTGGCTCAGGTCGTGATCTCGCAGTTCGTGGGTTCAAGCCCTGTGTCGGGTTCTGTGCTGATACAAAGATTCAGACTCTGTGTCTCCCTCTCTCTCTGCTCTTCCCCTGCTTGCATTCTCTCCCTCTCTCTCAAAAATAAATAAACATGAAAAATTAAAAAAATACATAATACTGACCCACTAAATTTATTTGTTTTTGCTAATGGGTAATGGAAAACACTGTTTTGTATAGTGGAATAGTTCTTCATGTGTTCATCTCCCCCCCTCCAGGGCTCACTTTAGTTTTCTCTTATTAAATATCAACCTTCTGCTAAGGCTCCAGCCTTTGAAGTACCTCATCTCCCTGATGTCACTCTAATTTTGTCACATGGCAAAATATGGCATCTTAAAAAAAAAAAAATGTGACATCTTAAAATTATGTCCCTGACTATATCTTTGAACAGAAACATTACTTGGACCAAAACAGTGTTGTTCCAGGCGAAGAAACTCTGTCCTTTATTCAGACTTGACCCTGCTGTAAAAGGAGAGTCCTGAATGCCCACCCTTCCCTACATTCCACCCTGCGTGCCAGCATCTGCACTCTCCTTGTTTTCTTGGTTTTTCCAGCCTTATGTTCTGATTATTCCTTAGCTCTACAACCATAAATAAATGTCCAGATTCATAGACTCTCCAGGCATCCAAGTTGTTCCCTGACTTATGTTTAGATGGCCTGTTTTTCAGATTTTTTAAAACTGAATGTCATTCTGTAGTTTTAAATACTTTTCCATTTACCAAGGTCACTTTCAATCTTATTTTCTACGGCACAAGCTAGGCCTCCTGGGATGGTGCCATCTACAAAAATATACATACTTTTTACGTGGCAGAATTCCACAGGATGATAAAGTTGAATACTATGTGGTCCCACTGAACCACCTTTTTTACTGTCTCCTCAACATAGTGACACTTTATCTCAAGCCTCAAACCTATTTCAACTGATCAAATAAATGTAATAAATAATGAGCAGCTGAGTACAACTAAGTTCTTGAGAGTAAACCATATAGATTATCTAAAAAGTGACAAATGTAACAGTTTGGGTAAGATGTAATAGGCATTCATCTACAGTACTATATTTAAGAACCATAAGCCTTGGTAAAAATTAATAAATAAGCTTACACATTACGTTATCGTCTCACCTTCTATAATTGTTCTTACGTGTTCACATAATTTCCACAAATATATGTTATAATGCTTGAGGCCTGTTATCCCTAATGTGAAAGATGGTATTTGATGTATGATGATGTAATTTAATACTATGCATAATTAATTAAAATCCAACTCATCTTATTTTTTTAGTATTCTGACATAGGAAGATATAAAGACAAATAACTTCCAGGCACAGAAAAAATAATTTGTTAAGTACTTTAAAAAATGCACCTACAAATGGTTTTTGGTGATTATATATTGACTAATATTTAGAAAAAAAAAAACCTGAAAAAAGTAAGAAAACTTGAGTTAGAAGTTGCTGCAGACAAGGGGTTCCCAGTGACTCACTTGTTTAAACATCCAACTCTTGATTTCAGCTCAAGTCATGATCTCACATTTTGTGAGTTTGAGCCCCACACTGGGCTCTATGCTGACAGTGTGGAGCCTACTTGGGATTCTCTTTCTTCCTCTTTCTCTGCCCCTCCTCTGCTCTCTCTCTCTCTCTCTCTCTCTCTCAAAAAATAAATAAATAAATAAATAAATAAAATATAAAAAAAAAATAATTAAAAAAAGTTACTTTTCATGAGAAGATGAAATTACAACTCTGGCTTTGGTGTGATCATTTTTCTCCAGAATTACCTCAACACTGAAGAGGCTTGACCCTTTGGGACAACAAAGCTGTTCGGCTCATCCTGCTTGGTTATCTTCAAATGACTAATGCCTCTCAACACCAAATCACCATCAAGAAACATTTCAAGATGCTCTTGACCCAACAACCAAGCCTTCTTACCACCTATGTTCTTTGGAATCCAGTTTCATTGTTGCCTTCAGTCATGTTTGTATGAGGCAATCATGGTAGCATCCCCTTTAAGGGAACCAGTTTGAATCTTCTTTCCACATTTTGAACCACTGCCAGGTTACTAAAATGATTTGAAAAAGAAAGAAAGAAGAAAGAAAGGGAGAGAGAAAGAAAGGGAGAGAGAGACAGAAAGAAGAAAGAAGAAAGAAAAAGAAAGAAAGGGAGAGAAAGAAAGAAAGAGAGAGAGAAAGAAAGAAGAAAGAAAGAAAGAAAGACTGACTTGAATTTGGAGAAGTCAATATGGAGCCAGATGTAGAAAAGTATGCAACTAGTCTAAAATCCACAATTTAGTGTGGATAAGGATCACTTCTGGTTGCCACACTTTAAACACATGTTTTGCCACTAGCCAAACTGAGGTGTATTGCTATGGTAGTAGTCAGTCAGAATCCCAAACGTTTTTAGGATTCCATGATTTGAGATAAAGATAACTTAAAACTGGCCTCTCACATTCATTATACATTGAGAAATCTCACAGTTGCTAAAACCATTGCATTTAGGAGTCCAATAAGAGGAAATGGGATGCTGTCCTTTTTACAAATGGAAGAGCTATAACTCCCTGCAAGTGACAGAAAGCCCGAGCAGAACCTGGGCAGCGAGAGGAGCTAGAGCAGCACCTGCTGCCCACGGGCCTGCCCCGCACACACCCCCACCCCACGCCATCATTCCATTCTAGCCAACTGGTAATCTCTGGTTTTCTTTTTTCTTTTCTTTTTCTAAATGTTTATTATTTTGAGAAAGAGAGAGACAGAGCATCAGCGGAGGAGGGGCAGAGAGAGAGGGAGACACAGAATCCGATGCAGGCTCCAGGCTCTGAGCTGTCAGCACAGAGCCCAACGTGAGGCTTGAACTCAGGAACCATGAAATCATGACCTGAGCTGAAGTTGGACACTTAACTGGCTGAGCCACCCAGGTGCCCCAAACCTCTGGTTTTTGATTTTTTGGAACCCACTCAAAAACATTTTAAGCTAGATGATATTTAAACATATATTTTACCTTCACATGTTTCAAGTTTTAATTTGCAACATCTGGAAATCAACCTCTTTCTCAAACTTTGAGTTTACTGGAGAAAACTACATAACCACACTTAAAAAATGCTGGTCCTGCTATGTTAATATTTATCTTATGCCCTTTTTTCGAGGGAACCCAAATTACAAAGTAAACATCTTTAATATTCAAATACTTCTACGAAGTATCAAATAATTATTTTCATGTATTATAAAGGAAATCAAGTACAAAGAAGTTCAGTGTCAAAAAGTGTTTTGCCAGAAGACAGAAGTACATTCAGGTTTTCACCTTCCCTCTGCTCTTCCTTTTATGTTTATCTAATTTTATTTTAAAGCAAGGCCTTTCATCTTATCATGATTAGAATGCAAAATATTCTCTAGTTTTTCCTCTGGAAATCAAATGAGATTAGCACTTACAGTCAGTCCCTTCCCTGTGCCAAGCACTGTGAAAACACTTGATAGAACAAAGGTTGTTTAACTCTGATTCACATAAAACACATTTTAAGAAATGCTTTGCAAAGCTCAATGCACATTATGTTATACTTAAATTAGCAAAACAACGGAATTTTCTTTTGTCTTTAAAAAAGCAGTATTATATTCTGCTTGGGGGAGAACACAAAACTCGAACCAAGTGTGAACACCCCATGGACTAAAACTGCAGTAGGTGACTGATGTCAGCCTTCTGTGAATGTCGCAAGTGATCTCAACAAGATATCAAAAACAGGAAGAACCAGAAAAACAGTTAAGTGGAGGCATGCAGGCAATATTTTTGAATAACCAGATATGACAAAAACATAATGTATGAAGAGGACCTAAAGGTCTTTCTCCTGTCTATGTGGAAATCAGAAAACCTTAAGTTTTACAACTGTAACCTGTTTTACCTGTGACACAAGTATTTGGAGAATTGCTTGCAAGCATGAATCCTCTCTCTAGGGATTTGTATATATAACCTCCTGTAGCTAACAAGCTTTGGAAGAGTTCCTCAAAGCAATCTCAAAGACTGTTTCCTGGGCTATGGTCCTCAGTAAGACAAATAAAGCATTTACTAACCTATTTTGAGCTTGGCTTTCTTTCCGTTGACAATTTGGCAACCACAAAGACCCCAGAAGAGACAACCACTTTCTCAGCTGCACTCCACCAAGAAATGGAGCCTTGGTACTGGCATGGCCTCCTGTGCCCAACAGTCTCCTTAGATGGAGTATAATAAATAGACTAAGTTCTTCCTGGGATCTGGACCTCCCAACTTGGTAGATGGTCCAGAGCTTATTCACTGTTGTTTCTTTTCTTTCTTCTGCAAAGTCAAGAAAAGATGCCATTCCGTGTGTGACACGGGTTTCGGGTCTTAACGGTTCTTTCTTTCTCCTACAGTCAGGAAAGAGTGCCATTTTGTTCCTAACACAGGTTCCTGGACCCACGCGTTGTCTCGTTCCTCCTGCATCATTCAGAAGGGGGCGCTGTTGTGTATGGAGCACAGGTTGCAGTCCTGTGGGAGAGACAAATCTTCATCCCAGAAATCAAAGATTCTTCATAATTTTGGCAATTTGAATACTCGATGCTACAATGACATACATGAGATTCTGAAATCCAGACTCAAGGGCCAGGAGCTCGTCTCATTGGAGAGTGCAGACATTAAGCGTATGCCCTGCAGTGGTCTGGTGGGGATTCCCGCTCACAATACAGATAATTTAGCTGCTCTGCCTAGGGATGCACGAGAGAGTGGCTTGCTCAGCATTCGGAGCACTTCCGATTTCACCAGGCTAACTGGAGAGAAAACTGGGACACAAATACCATCTCTGCTTGAGATTCTCTCTCTCCCTCTCTCTCTCTGTCCCTCTCCTGTTCTCACAGGGGTGGGCGGGTTCTCTCTCTTAAAAAAACAAAACAAAACAAAACGGGTGCCTGGGTCGCTTGGTTGGTTAAGTAGCTGATTCAGCTCAGGTCATGATTTCCAGGTTTGTGAGTTTGATCCCAACCTCCGCCCCACCCCCACCCCTGCAAGCTTTCTGGAGCCTGCTTGGATTCTGTGTCTCCCTCTCTCTCTACCCCTTCCCTGCTTTGTGCTGTCTCTCTCTCTCTCAAAAATAAACATTAGAAAAAAAATTAATAAATAAAAAAAATTGAAAAAACGCTAATTGAGGTTTGTTGGTTTAATTAAAATAGGATTTTTTTTAGTTGTCAACATTGAATACAATACTTGTATTCTACCTAGGTTTACTAAAACTCAAATAAGCTCATCTTACCTCTGTTACAGAATTTATCAGCAAGAAAGATAATTTAAAAAATGATAGCTGATAAACCTGATAAACATCTCAATTTTTTTTATTAATAACAAGTAGATAGAAAAGTTTATAAATTTTTCAGCAATATTTGTGTCTGCTTAAAGTATGTCCCCTGATTTTGTTTGTTTGTTTCTTTGTTTTGGTAATTTAAAACTTTCGAGTTTGCTAAGTTAAATTATATGAAGGATAGCCACTAAATACCTACATCATTTTCAAATAAGATAAGATACTAAAACATTAATTACTAACATAGGTTAGTTATCTACCTTTGACTTCCTAATATAGAGAAACTAAAGATACTTGGGTCTATTAAGAAACATATTTTGTACCATGCTGATAAATTTGCTACAAGAAGGCATCTTTCTAAAACGTATTAAATGTATTCATAAATTCGTTCATCTAAGAAATACTGGTATAACAAACAGTTCACAATTGCTTAGTACTTTAGTTTTCACAATGGCCATTTTTAGATAATCTTCATGCCTGTTGCTGTATGGGCCACACAGAAAGATCACCAGAGACATTCAAACTGAATCAGGAAAATCTATCAGACTGCACTGCCCGCCCTCACTCCATCTGAAGATGCTTCGAGCCAACATAGAAATCATCTCACTGATAGCACTCAGGACTCAGACACTGGATTTATAATTTGCTGCATTAACCTGTGCTTTGCTTTTCTTTCTTTTCTGTTCTTAGTAAATCTAACTGCTTGCACAGTGGGCTAACTTTGAGAACCCATCTGTAGGACCACCTCTTGAAATGAGACAACTGTTTAACTGAACTGACCTGTTCCCAAGACTAAGACTGGTTCAGGAGCTATGAAACAGACTTCTTACCAGGTCCAGAACAGTACAGTTAAACTCCATCTAAGAGGGAACAGTGTTGATCTGTGATGTTATTCTAAGGAAAAAAAATCATCAAAAGAGGGGAGAATGTTAATTTGTAACCACACCACAAGGACTTTTGGTGAAAATTGATTCCAGATATGGGACATATTTGTGTGGCTGACTCCCCATGAGGGTAGATTAAGTCAGGGGGCTCCACCATGCCAGAATAAGCTAATCATACCAAATATCAGGTTTAAGTGACCCAACACCCAGTCTTGGGGAGATGTTAGCTAACTGGTTTAGTTCTGATATTCTTGATTTAAACTTATTTTAATGTTTCTAGCTAAGACATTAGCCTTTTTACTGTTAACATATTTACTATACAAATTAACTTCTGGTTGTGTGCACGGCTCTGCTCAGACTTGCACTGAGCTAATGATGGTCAAACGTCTGGATACTATAAATAATATATACCGTTCTGTACAAGGTTTGGCAGTTTATACCTAGACACAATGAAATACCTCAGGCTATAAAATTCCTAAACTTTAGCAAATTTAGAAGTTTGCAGATGGTTATCCTTTTTAAGACATGTTTGCCTCATTTATCCGGCTAGGCAGTAACCTTCCTAGTGCCCTGGGACAAAGAGATACTTGGTCACCATTGTCTGCCATAAGCTGCAATTTGACTAAGAGGGGAAATGTGCACGAAAACTGCCGTAGGTAACCGATGTCCACTTCTGTGAATGTGTCAAGTGACCTCAATAAGATATCAAAAACGGGAAGAACCAGAAAACTAGTTAAGTAGAGGTAAGCAGGCAGTACTTTTGGACAATCAGATACGATTAAAAAACAAAACAAAACAAAACAAAACAAAACAAAAAAAACCAAAAAAACAATGTATTAAGAGGACCTAAGGGTCTTGCTTTCCTGTCTGTGTGGAAATCAGAAAACCCTAATTTTTGTAAATGTAACCAGTTATATACCTTGTGACACACACATACTTGGAGAACTGCTTGCAAGCATGTACACCCCTTTCCCCTTTTTGTAAATATCATCCCCTGAAGCTAACAAGCTTGGGAGAAGTTCCTCAAAGCAATTTGAAAAAACTGTTTGCTGGGCTTTGGTTCTCAGTAAGACAACAAATAAAGCATTTACTAACCTATTTTGAGATTGGCTTTCTTTCAGTTGACATCCCATTTATAAAAACACATCCAGTTCTGAGCTTTATCGTAGACCCTTATTAACTAGAATACTTATTTTAATGTAATGAGTATCTTATTTAGTCTTAGTAGTGAACCAAAATAAAATTTTGGTAGTTTGTAAAGCTACACACACACACACACACACACACCAAAAGAACTTTCTTTAAAAAATATGGTCTACTAGGGGAGCCTGGCTGATTCAGTCATTTAAGTGACAGACTCTTGATTTGGGCTCAGGTCATGATCTCACACTTCATGAGGTCAAGCCCTGCACTGGGCTCCATGGTGGGTGTGCAGCCTGCTTAGGATTCTCTTTCTCCCTCTCTCTCTCTCTCTCTGCCTCTCTCCCCAGCTGGAGTACATGCTCATGCTCTCTCTCAAAAAATAAATAAATAAAAGTAAAAAAAAAAAAAAAGGTCTACTAAATCTAGTTGAGTGTCCCTGCTAATCGAGACACATAAAGATTGTTAAAAATTTTTATTCCTACAGCTAGAAAAAAAGTGTAAATGTAAAATGTGTTGATATCAGGATGTACCCTGAAAGTTGTTCTCTAAATTAAGTCCCTGATAAAGGTTCTTGTTTTTATTTTGTTTGGGGGGGTGGGATTGGCTTCCCCCCCTCCCATTTACCTCTTTCTAATTAAAACAGTGGAGACCATTCTATCAAATTCATCTTGTGAATTTTGTCATAAATACTTTGTTTGTTGTGGATAGGTGACAGACATGACTTGTATTGCCCAAGCCATTCTGGTTCAGTAATAAGGGAACGGTAAGTTCCCATCTAACTCTGTTCTGGTGGAATTTCCACCCCTCCTACTTCCCCACTGTATATGTTCTAGGAGTCCCTAGGAGGTTTTACTATCTTGGCTTCCTCATGGTACCTATTCCTTTCTGCTCTGGCCCCTTTTGGTATCGTGGCCAATCGCTGCTCACACCAAAACTGGTAGATGTACCTCATTGTTGTTCAGCGTAGAGTCTGCAGTTGTAGCTATAACTTAACGTTAGCAGAGATGCTGCTGTTGAAAATGGGAGGCTGTGTGCTGAGGGTCATGGTGAAGGCACCCATGGCAGCGACCCTGACGCTGGACTCTCCATGTACCATCCGTGGAGATTCTAGGGAAGTCACTCTTCTGTTGCAGTCCCACATAGATGACTGACATTGCTGGACAATCTGAATGACTTTACATATGGTCACCACTTCCTTCCCTTGTGCACCAAGTTCCTCTGAGCTGAATTTGAGCAGCTCTACTCCATTTTCCTTCAGAATGAATTCTTCATCAGGGGTTTCCTTTTCTTCCAATATATGTATCCTCAGAAAACGGATCTGTTGGACCTGTAAAGATGTCCAGATTGTAGGGTAAATGTGGCTGAAATTTAAGCTAGGACTCCTGCTGCATTTATCCATCCATATTTTTTAGTACAAATGGCTATTTAGATACCTATAATATGTACATTTTAATGTATGGATTTATCTAACTACAGTTAAGGAAATGATAGAATGCATACACAGACTATTTATCAGGCAACTCTTCTGTGCACTTTGCTAGACACTAGGAGTACATCAAGGCACAAATTAGGACAGACTTCAGGTAAGATACACATTTTTGCTGTTAGTTTGGGCTATTCTTAAAACACTCATGAAAACTTGCAGCAGCATCTGATTATCCAGACATTCTCTTCTTTTCCCTTACATCAATGTTCTACTACAACCTGCATACTTGGAACAAAGTAGGTTCCCAGTATGCGTGTTAAAATGAGCCTGATTGGATTCCAGTGGCAGAGGAGTGGATTACCCTGTGCCTAGCAAAATGGATCTTGAGGCTGTGAGTAGATAAACCAGCCCAGTGAAGCTGGCTGTCTTCCCCCATCTGACTGTGGTGCTGTTGGCCATTTGCATTTCTTCATGCTTAGTTCTTTGTTTATGAGGTACCAAGTACAGTCGGGGTATCAGCAAAGATCTCATCTCCTAGGTTGCCTCGCTCTTCATGGGCTTTGGAGTCCTGCTTCTTGCGGCTCTGGGTTGTCATCTACATATGAGCTCCCAAGGGTTCCAACCAGAAGACTTCACCAAATTCTCACTTTTGTAAATTATTATTATTTTGTTTACTACTGCTGGAAGTGTCCTATTTGCTGTTCAGAATAAAGGCATATATGTGACCATCAAAAAACAAACAAACAAAAAAGGCAGATTGTTGAAATAGATTATTATGGGAGAAATGTCCCATTTGGCATGTTGCATTTTGTTAACTCAGAGGAGTTTTCATCTCTGTATCTCTTGCTTCAGTCTCTCACTGCTTTGAGCTCAGGTAATTTCACCTCCTGTAATTCTTTCCCACAGGCAGGGCACACGCTTACTCCTTTCAGTCCCCTTTCAACTTTAGTCCAATTACCTCAACCTAAGGTTGGTCTTAGTATGGTCACAAAAGTAAAACCTTATCTATTTTCCTGATCATTCCATTGAAGTAGGTTTTTGTTAAACATCTGTATTTATGGTAAATGGAGAAAAATTCAAGATTTTTCCTTAAAATTATACTTACCTACTTAAATTATACTTACTTACATTTGCCTTTAAAACAACACTACTTAATTCCCAATACACAGTATTTGACTGCATCTTAATCTGTGATATAAAGGGCATTTTTTTCTAGAAAAAAATGCATTTTGAGTTTTAAATAACTTTCAGACTCTAGATTATTTAATGTCACTAATTGATCTAGTACAAATGCACCTTAAGAATATTTTACACAAGCTAAATGCTGTAACATTATACAAAGGTCAGCTATCAATTTTTTAACAAAATTTCCTCTATTTTTCAAAGTGCCAAGTTATTTAAAATAACTATATATATTCCAGTAGAAATACAAATAGAGAATGAATGTATATGATATTGTGCTTAAGGGAGAGTATTGTCACTGGATATCAAATATGGATAAATTATTGTAAGAAATATAATTGCTAATCAAAAATAAAACTTAAAGTGTTTAAGATATTATTTCAAAATTCATAAACATTAAAATGTGCACAAATTTAAATTCATGATATAAAGCTAAGTGAAAACATGTTGTTAAATGGAGAAATACATATATATCTGAAGATAAAAAACAAACAACATACAGTATATTGATGTTTGTACAAAATTAGTTAATATTTATTTATTAGATCTAAAACCAGGCTAATTTGGAAGAATACTTCTTTGATAACATTTATGTATACAAAAATTGACTCTTTGGTTTATAATTTCATCCTTTTAAGTATTCTAGATCCAAACTATTAAGACAAACTTTTTTTCAAACAGTATCACATGTAGTTAATGTGAAACAAAGACTCTTCTTTACACCCCTTGGCCATAGTCACATTGAGTCAACAGATATTCACGAAAGACAAGTATCTGTGGAATAAGAGTTGAATAACTGGATAATCTGGAGTAAAGTTAAAGTTGAATGTAGCCAGAGTTCAACTTCTTCCTTGCTTATCTGGATCACACTAGATGTCATCTTGGTTAAACAAGGTCATTTGCTTCCATAAAAAGTAGACTGCCAACATATACCCATCACTCAACACACCACATTAGAAATGTGGCTAATCCCAATTATAATAGTAGAGAGATACCAGCATGTTCAGGATGTAGGTACTTCAACTATTCTGAAGACATCTGCCCAAAACTACCTTGAAATTGTACCTATCTTTTTGAGTTTCTGCGTACAAATTAATGTACGATGTAGAGTAAAAACTGCCTTACCAAACCGTAATATGAAAATACATCTAAGTGCCATTATCTTTCCACCAATATTGATATGGGGAGAAAAAGTGTTTTGCTCAAAATGATTATATCCATAAAGTTGGATAGTGTCTGTTTAAAACTTAAACTCTTGAGTAAATTATCTGAAATATTACGTGCTTACTCAGTCTTAACCCTGAGGAATTTCTCAGCCACAGAAACTTTGGAAAGTATAGATTCTGAAATACAGATGTTTCTGGAGGAAAAAATAAATAAATAAAAGGGGAAAAAAAAGGTAGAAGAATATAAATCTGTGCAAAAGCCCAAGCTACTTGTCACAGGTAGATGAAATAAAGCACCCTGCACTTCTCAATTCCACTAGGGAGAGGAGGGATTCAGGGACTATTTAAAAGCTATCTATGCTTCCAGAAAGGATGGCAGTGGCTGTACAAAAAAGCAACAAGCTTTTGCTTGTAATTAAACATGATTAAAACTAGTCTATGTAATTTCAGCTTCAAAGTTATCTTGCTCTACATTTTAGGGCCTCCAATTTCAGAGCTGCCTAAAGACAATTAGCCCATTATCCCCTTGCCCCATCTAAGAGACAAAGAATGGGTAATATTAAAGTCAATTTGGTTTGGTTAGCTATGGGTTCTGCCTTTGGTGAGTGGGTAAAGGACCACGGTTCATAATTACAAAAGTGAATGAGCAAAATGAAAAATCTCTTTCATTCACTGGTCTCCAAACGATTTTTAATAATTTTATACTAATATATGAAGATTATACAATTGCCAGAGGATTCTGAAAACTAACCCACTAGCAATTAGGTTTTTTTCATTGCAACTGAATTTATCTGATTATAAGGAAATGCACATTCCAAAGGTCATTTAAAAAATGCAAAATTTTTGTAAACACAACTGGCTACTTTTCCTGTTATTATTTTTCAAGAAAGAAAAATAACTTTCCTTCTCAATTTTATTTTTATGATATTAATTTATTAGGAACTGTGCCAAATTTCCAATCTATTACACAGCTTTCCAAAACAATGGGACTCTTATAACAATAAGATTATGAGTCTTAAAATCCACTTTTATGAATAATGTTAAACTGAGTTTATATTCTGGATTTGTGTTTCTAAAATGCTATTGCTGTACAGTTACTGGTATATTTCTACAATTTGTAAAGATAGAGCAAAGGAGAGAGACAACTTTCAGGAAAGGTTCCTCAATCATGGTGGAGTAGAAGCCCACAAGGTATGGTAAGGTATAGTACCAAACCTACAGGGGGCACCTAGGTGGCTCAGTTGGTTGAGCGTCCGACTTCGGCTCAGTCCATGATCTCACGGTTCATGAGTTCGAGCCCCACATCGGGCTTGCTGCTGTCAGCATAGACCCAGCTTCGGTCCTCTGGCCAACCCCCCCTTGTACCCCACCCCTGGTCACACTCTCTCTCTCTCAAAAAGAAAAAAAAAAAAAGGTATTAAAACTACAGGCTTTTGTGTTTAAACCCAGTTATACCAATTCAGAACCATGCAACTCTTGGAAGATTTTTTTGTAACTTCTCTGAGGACTAGTTTTCTCATTTGCAAAAAAGGATGTACGTACTTCACAGGGCCATTGTCAAGAGTTAAGGGGATCATATATTTGACATTGAGTTCCATTCCCTGCCCAGCTTCCTAACCCAATGGACTGCTTTCCCTAGCACAAACACAGGTTAAATTCACTTATAGTTCCTTTTCCTTCTTTTTGTTGTCACAGGTTAACCAGCACAAGATCAAAATGGTGGCCTAGCAATTAAACCTGGCCTGCTAAGTTACAATCGGAAATTAATATCAATTTCATTCCCTATCTCACCTACTATGATTATTTTAAGCCCCTGCGTGTCCTTGTTGTCCAGTGGAATTCAACTAAACCTTTCTTAGCAGATTACTGTTGAATCAAAAAATACAAACATTCTCTCATTTAATTCTCAATAGTTCAGGTGAGGCCAATATTGAACACATTTGGGAGGGATATGACTGCATGTTAGACACTTTAGCACCATTACCTTTTAACTGCGTGAGTTAGGGGCCTTACCTCTCATTTATCACCTCAATCATCACCTACAAATAATGAGGACAAAGGTACCGCAAAATAATTGTTGTGGGAAATATAGGTTCTATAAAAGTGCTCAATAAATGTTAGGTTTTATTGTCCCTACTGTCATGTTTTCTCTTGTCATGTTCTTATCATGGTATTTTAATACTATGGACAATTATTTTAATGACTGACATTTTAAGGCTGTTCTTTTAATTTAATGACATAGACATTATTTAACTTAGTCTTGAATTTTTAAACAACATACTGGCCACACTGCAGCTCAGAAGCTGTTAAATAATATATTTAAAGTCTTATAGAAACACTTCACACTTCTCAAATGATGCATTGTTTCTTGAATTCTGTACTTTGTGGATGAAGTAAAGTCAAGTTAAATCTCTTTAATGGATGTGGGCCTTTAATCTCATTACTCTAAGAAAGGCAAAGGGTATTTTCTGATGTAAATATCATCATCAGATTAAGATATCGAAGGATTTAAAACTTTCAACCAGGCTCGACTGTCATGGAAGAAATGGGCCAGATACCAATTCTCAGTTTCATCACAGAACTTTTATGAAAACAGTACACAGTCATATTGTATTTGGCACAGTGTAAAAAAGATCAAGGATTTTTGTAAGCAAAACACTAAGCATTGCCATACTAATCCAAAATAAAAATTTAGGCAGAAGTTTACAATTCAAGTTTCCCAAATATCTATTGCTTGCTCTAAGTTTCAAAGAAGGAATGGTTATAAAAGTTCAGCAGCTGACTGGTGAGTGGAATATAGGCTCCCTTGGTCCAGAGTGGAAAGAAACACAACCTGGATGGTTTTCAAAAAATTAGGAAAAGAAATTCCTACCATGTACTATATGAGGCTGAGAGTCTGCAAACACCTCAATTAAAATGAAAGATGTGCTGAGCTATATAACTTAATTTGTACTGTTGCTGCCCAACCAGTTGCATATGTTCCACAGGAAAATTAATAAAACACTAATAAAATATAATGAGTTACCCTGTAGAATTTAAAGATAATTAAAACCCAAAAAGGCTTTGTCCTATTTTCTCATAATGTGAAGATATGAGAACCCATAAAGACATATTATAAAGGGCCATTGAGAGTATAATGATCCTTTTTTCAAGGGAAAGGCTTTAGAATGAATGCTTAAAATCCATACACCATCTCTCCACTAAAGTTTCTATTTTGAGACTTAAGAAGATCTTCAGTCCGAAGAAAACAATTACATTTTTTTTTTTTACCACTACCATTTAAAAGTCATGTGTATAGAGACATTCCATCTACACTGCAATTAAGTACAACTAACTTTATCACACAGAACTTTACTGTATACATTAGTACACTGGTAAACATTTACATCACACCCCCAAACTCTGTCCCTATAGAAATCTATTGACATGTTACAAAAACCATCCACAGGGTTCTTTGGACAAATATTTATAGTTACAGTCATTTGTATTTTTAAAACTATTTGAAGTTACAGTATTTCATTTATTTTTGTGTATGAAGTTTCCAAACTTCTGCATAAATCCTCGGAACTTGTTTTCATTTGGCTGGTATGAGTGATATACACCAGTATTGTAATTAAGCAGTGGGCTGGACCTGCCATAGCTATTGCCCACAGTTGTGGATTTTATTTCTGGGCGATGCACACCAGTATTTGGCAGGTTGCTTGCAGGCTGAATAGAGCTTTCAATCTTATAAAATGGCTCAAAACGACTGTAAACGCGCCTGTCAGTTGAGTGAGATCTTAGAAGCTCATTGGGCTTTGGTCTTGGAGAAGAAGCTGGTTTTCTTTCAGGAGCAAGAACTGTATTAATCTCCTTTGAATCTCGGTATTGGATCTGTTCGGTGTTAAATCTAGGGGCAGAAGCATCACCTGCCCTTTCCAAGAACTTGTTCTCAACTGGACCTGAAGAAGGTATTGTTTTACTACCTTCCTCGGATGGAGAACTGATCCCCTGGGATGGGCTAACTGTTACATCTTCCTTACTCTTGTGAATACTGCCTTGAGAGTTTGATGAGGAAGAACGCTTTCTTCTGGGAGATGAATCAATTTTTGGCTCTGACTTCTTTGGTTTTTGATTCTCTTCAGCCTCAGAAACTAACGTGTCAGAACTGCTACACATTCTATAAAAGGCAGGTGCTTTATTTTTGGATAGATTTTCTTTCCTTTCTGGGGTAAGGCTAAGTAATGACCTTAACTTCTGAGACCCCTTTTTCAAAAAACTTGGTGAACCTTTAACTTCCTTTTTTGAAGTCAGTTCTTTGCTAGGTTCATCTTTATTCATTTCAAGCAAAGCAGCAATGGAAATTGACTTGGTGGTAGTGCCACTCGGAGGGTCTCTCTTGATGACCTCCCTGTCCTCTTCCGCGCTCTGAGTCACATTGTGCATGCTCTTAGAACTTTTCAGCAAATCCTCTTTGGGTTTTTCTGGTTGTCTAACTCGACTCCTGGTGAGTGTACTATATACATAATGCTTACTGTGTCCGTGATCTAAATTGGCTTTTGAGTGGTCAAAGAATGGAAAACTTCGCCTTTTGAGCAGATTCTCATTTTGTTGATTCTTTGGATTTTCTGTCTGCTTATTTACACACAAGGATGTATATAAATAGTTGTTTGACTCTGGATGGCCATTTGTAGTTTGATGTAAGACAGCTGAGTGGTTTTCGGGAACCTGCAAGGTGTGCATTTTGGGTGCCTCCGACTGCAATGGGAGCTTTGGGGTTGATTCCGGCAAGGGCTTGTCTGTCACATGCTGTACACTAGTAGGGGTGTCCAGGACCTCCTTAGGTGTGTCACTTCCCTGGGAACCGACGACAGTTGAATTTGAGGAGCCGGTTGTACAACTGTTAACTTCCTGCTGCTCAGGTAAAGTGGGTTTAAACACAAAAGAGGATCGAAGCCGAGAATGAGTATAAAGGGCGTTGGCTTTCAAATTTTCAGAACTTTCGTAGCCCTCAAACCGGTCACCTAGAGCCGATCCATTTGAATCAGGTGCAGCTTCTGAATGATCATTTAAGTAGGATTCGATTCTCCAGTTACGCAAGAACGACTTTGTGGTATGTTCAAGGGTTGGCATTCGTTGTTGCAAAAAGCGAATATGATTATCTGTCCCGTTAAAAGACCGCCGCACATTTGAGTTCCTTTCTGCGAGATTTGTTGTTTTTCTCTGGGCAAGCCGATCAGCAAAACTCTGGGCAGGTGTATTACGGTGACCTGCATAGCCACCTCGTGATGAGGATGCCACACTCAGACTATCCGAAGGCTTTTTCCAATTACCTGGAGGATTGATGTTTCGATTCAGAGCCCTGTTAAGCAGCAGGTATGGTGTTGTTTCTGGCTGTTCCCCAGCATAACTATGCCTCTTCCAATTTTCATTTATTTGACTGGATTGATACTGACGGGCTGTATTTGGACCATTAAAATTTGGAATAAAATGAGGCTTGTAGCCATGATTTCTTATGCTATATTTGTCATGTTCATTTAGAGTGTATATCCCTCTGTTTTTGAAGTAACTAGAGTCTAGTTTGTGAATTTTGTCCTGTCTGCCAAAAAGGTTTCTTTGGCTGGAAACAGAAGCTAGTGAAGAAACTGAACGCTGGTAGGTGCCATTCTCCCAGAGTGATTTGCCATGCTTCACCCTTGCTGATTCTTCCTGGGCGAATGGACTGGGGACACAGGATCTGGCATAGAGAGTTCTAAATTCTTCATCAAAGGACTCAACAAGTTGCCCTGTGATTATCTGAACCATGCTAAGGTGAGCTTTCTCAAACGACCACATGTAGCTGAAAAAGAATCAAAATGGGAAAATTTTAATTTTGCTGTTAAAAGATTAAGGACAATATATAAATCCACTAAGAAAAATTTGTCATTTAATGTCAACAAGAGTATTTTTTGCTTGTTTTCCTCAGCTACGACAATTTACAACATCTTCAATCGTTACTTGCTTGCAGTCCCTGGAACTCCCTACTCCCCTAATTCATAATTAACATTTTTTAAAAATGTTCTTAATGTTTATTTATATCTGAAGGAGAGAGATACAGAGCATGAGTGGGGAGGGGCAGAGAGAGAAGACACAGAAGCCAAAGCAGGCTCTGTCAGCACAGAGCCCAACGCAGGGCCTGAACTCACAAACCATGAGATCATGACCTGAGCCAAAGTTAGACGCCCAACCAACTGAGCCACCCAGGTGCCCCTAAAATTTTTTTAATGTATATTTTTGAGAAAGTGAGACAGAGTGTGAGCAGGGGAAGGGCAAAGAGAGAGGGAGACACAGATTCCGAAGCAGGCTCCAGGCTCTGAGCTGTCAACACAGAGCCTGATGTGGGGCTCAAACTCATAAACTGCAAGATCATGACCTGAGCCAAAGTCAGGTGCGAAATGAGCCACCCAGGTGCCAGCCCCCATTCATATTTTAAATAACAAAGCAATTCAAGTCCTGGCTTTGAAACTACCCATAATTTTTGACATTACTTTCTAGAAGTCCAAAGAAAAGCTTGCTGTACATTTTGCACCATTGCCTATTAAGATGTTATGGAATAAAAAACATTGTATTTTATATATAGCATCCTGGCAGAATGCAGGCAAGCCAGTATTAGCAGGAAAGTTGAGAGACCTGGCTTCTGCTGAGCTATCCACCCACATGAGCTTGGGCCTCAGTTTCCTCATGTCCAAATTGCTAGCATAATCCTACCATTCCTTAGAGTTCTAGCATGTTAAAATGCAAGACAGGCCTTTGCTAATACATGCATTTTATCTCTGTGGCCTACTTAGTAAGTATACTTTGGGAACCCAGGGCTTTGGGATGCCAAGTGAGATCTTTTCATATAAAATACAATTTCTAGGAAGTTAATGTTTGTAACTCCTTTATAGTACTTTGTGGAATTTCTACAATTTAAAAATGACAGTTGGAATTTCATATAAAAATATAAATCTGACATGTAAAAATTTAGATAATGTAACACAGAGTCACTGAGCTAAAAAAGGAATCTCTAATATGCTATATATCAAATACTGTACATGATATAATAGGGGTTAATAAAGGAAAAAGGAGACAGACATTCTCTACAATGAACGAGCTTACTGTTTATAGAGGGGACGCAATAGCAAAGGCAGATGAAAATACTAAGAGAATGTGTAGAGTAAGAATTTAACATATACAAAATATCATAAAGAGTGTACAACTTAAGGATCTTACTATTCTGATATACTCAGTTTTGTCTAGTATGCTTATTGAAAGCATGGTATGAGAAGAATCATTTACCGGGAGCTCTTTTTGTGCAGATGTATGGGCCACCAGGCTGACTTAAAATAAGTGACACAATGTGAATGATTAAAGGAATTTTCAACCCCACTGCAGATATGAATACAAAATTTGTGTGAAAGAGCAAGTAAAGGAATGAATAGTCAGCTATCACCTATGAGAAAAGCCCCAGAGACAAGCAGGGTTTTGGCTGCATTCTGAAAGAAGCCAGATAACCCCGAAGTTCAAGCACGAAAGGCATGGAACAGTTTGTGTGGAAGAAGAAAGATACAGGAAAAGAAAGGAAGCAAGAATGGCCCTATTTTGGTTGAACAGAGAAAAACAAATTCTGTTTAGCTGAAGTAAAGAAGTTATATTACAGACTGATGAACAAAGGGGGAAAATCTGGAAAGCAAAGCAGAGAGTTTGTGCAGGATTTATTTCCAAATTCAGATCAATTAAAATAAAAAGTTGTTTGAGGACTGATTTTTTTTCCCGGTAGCTCTTTGTAACACAGATGTGAAGGATGAGGGACTGCATTTACTGTGATGAGTAAAAGAATTGACATAAGGTGATAAGAGCCTAAGCCAGTACAGAAATTGGAATAAAGAGTAAAAATGTTGAGCCAGTAACAAGAAGAGAGAACCAGAATATCTGCATGTCCTAAAGGATGTGTATAGTTTGTGAAATAAAAATAACCTCCATGTGTTGAGCTTAGGAAACTGACAAGGTAATGGTACTGGGGAATATGTTACAACTGGAAAAGTTTTCCAGGTTTGGTAAATCAGAAAACAATATTGTGATATGTAAAAGGAAGACATTCAAGGGAATATATTCAATTTGAAGATTATTCTCTGGAAACACTGAATAGCCCCAAATAAAAGAACTGTTTTACTGACCTTCAGGGAACTTCCTATAAATTGTGAGAACCCCAGCCAATCACCCTCCTGTAAACCCAACAGTCGATAAGGATTTCCCATGCGATTTCCAATAAGCATTTGAGTCCCTTATCGATACATAGCAAAAGATCAGCAGACATTTAATGAAAGTTTAGAAGATTCCTTATAAAGCTTAAAAACTTAGATGCAAAACAGAGACCAAAACAAACAGGAGAAAGACAAATGGAGAAAACAGAAAATGCACAAGTAAGAATATGTATAAAAACACAGACACATAAAAACTATAATCAGTGTCTTCAAAGCAATAGAGAAGATCATGCATCTATAAAAAAAAAACAAAAACACAAAGGATACTTTGAAAATGGTGCAATTTGCAGATATTCAAAATATTTGATAGCAATTTTTTTTTAATGTTTATTTATTTTTGAGAGAGAGAGAGAGAGAGAGAGAGAGAGAGCGCACAAGCAGGGGAGGAGCCGAGAGAGGAGACACAGAATCCAAACCAGGCTCCAGGCTCTGAGCTGTCAGCATGGAGCCTGATTCAGGGCTGGAACCCATAAACCATGAGATCATGACCTGAGCCGAAATTGGACACTTAACCGACTGAGCCACCCAAGTGCCCCTATAGGAAAAAAAAAAAAAAAAAAATTAAGTTATAATAGATGTGTTAGAATGAACAATTGAGAAAATCCCCCAGACGTTACAATTCTATCCACTCCCAGATAGAAAATCATAGGGGAAAAAAATAAAAAAACAATGGGAGCAGATATCCAGTTAATAAGAATTCCAGAGAGAGAGAGACAATAGAGACAACTGAGGAGAAGAAATGAGCAAAGAATATATGAGAAATTGTTTCAGAATTGAAAGACATGAGTACTTGGATTGCTTAGAACAATAAATAAAAAAGACCTAGATCTAGAAACATAACAAATTTGAGAATAGCAGGGAATAGAAGAGAAACCTTAGACGTTTCTAGAAAGGAGAAAAAAAAAAGTTACATAAAAAGAATAATAACTGTTTGAGACTTCTCAACAGCATGTTTGATTGCCAGTCAATGTCTTTAAAATTTGAAGGAAAAATGATTCAGCTTAGAGTTCCATCTCTAGTTAAGTCATTAACCACCTAAAATTATAAATTTCTGGACTTAAAAAAAAATTCCATGCTGACCGAAAGTATTCTTGAGCAAATGAGAGAAAAAACTATGACTTAGAAACAAAAAAGAAGGAAAAATAGGATTAAGATGGGATACAAGAAATTGTGGCTCAAACTGCCCAGGAATACAGGAAATTGCAGAACCCCAGCAGTGTTTCAGGTTAAAGATCTGCCAGTCCAGATTGGACATGACAAACTGTTGGCAGTAACTGAGCATTTGGAAAAGTTGTTCATGTGCTAAGAAATCTTCAGAATCAACTGGAAAAAACATAGCAATAGATAAACAGAAAGCAAAGACAATGAATAAAACCAAAACCAAATGGTCATTATTAACTTTGTTATAAAAAAGGAAGCATATCACAAATGACTCTATGGCTCATCAGCGATCAATTCTGACACAACTTTAGTAATGTAAATTGAGACTTCTTACTTAGCAAACAATTTTGATAAAACTGTACGGGGTGAATGGAAAGCAGGAGGGAAAGTGGATATGGGTGAATAGAAATATAACCCTTCAGTCATCATACTATAGAGTCAAGACATAATACCTAAAAGTGATAGATTGAGCATTCACAGTATAATCACATTATGTAAGAGAATGGAGTAAGTATGGGAAGAACCAGCTCAAAGAATTAAACAATTGCACCTGGAGATCAGGATCCAGCAATGGAGAGACATGGAGAACAAAAACTTTTGTATTACATATCTTTTAGTAATATTTGATTTTTAAAAAAGTGTGCACATATTTACCTAGATAAAAAATAAAATGAACTTACTACTCCCATTCCCCCCAGACCCACTGTCACACTCCTGCAGTTGGGAATGTGATTATGAATTTACTTATTAAAAAGAGGCTCAAAAACTCTGAGTTCCTGGCTGGGGATCACACAGGGAAGTCTACGGAGTGAAAGCAGTGACATGCTGCTGGCTGTAGCACGGATCTCTCAACGTGACAATCTTCAAGTCTGACCAGAGATGGCACCTGGAAGCCAACAACTTCGGTGAAACTTGTCTTGTGAAAGTAGCTTTTATAGAGACAGCAAGATTTAAAAAAATGCTTATAAAATTCTCTCCCAGTCAAATTTGTAGACATTACTTTACTAAATATGTTCCAGATTTCATACGACAATTTCAAGCAAGGGCATCCAATTCACAATTCAATTTGCACACATTGATAAAAAGTATATGTGTTTTATCTCATCAATGTTAGTATCATGAGAGACCAAAACACTTGTCCTGTTTTTGCGATAAAACTGTCATCACAATGATTGAACCGTCACACAATGTGTGACTGTGGTTAGTGCTGACATCAGGCCTCTCTGAAAATAAATGCTTGCAGTTTAGAATAGGAAGACGTTTTATGGCAAAGAATTTTGAACTAAAGACAGTGGCATTTTGATTTGGGCTATAAGGAAAATGATGGTGATATTGGAATATGAGACAAAGACTGGTTTTCACCAAAAATAAATTTTTAACCAGTTTCTATGAAGACTGGTTCATAATTATTCCACCAGATCCTGTTAGAATACTGTTAACAGGAAAGGTCCAAGATAATTAGTAGAAAGAAGAAAAGAAAAAAAAAAAAAAAAAAAGGGGCTGACAACCATATTTTTTTCAAGAAGTGTATTTAAAATTAACATGGACTAATAAGGAAAGTAGAGTTGTTAGATAAGAGTTTGGGTGAATTTTTATCATCTGCAGTACTAGGCATTCGATCCTCACTTCCATAAATAGTAACTTAAATTCTGCCTCTGGCTTATGATGTACATAGAAAGATAAAGGGTTTTTGTTCCTGTGGTTTGTTTGCTTTTCCCAATGTCAATTCAAAAGTAGTTTAGCCATTGTCATCTCAATATACAGCACCTATTAATGCCTAGTGGTAGCAAAACAAAGTTAAGGTGAATTTATTGTTCAAGGTAATCTTAAAAGTCAAGTTAAATAATAAAGACAGAAAGCATTCATTATGGTGAGATTAATAAATACCATTCTAGAAGTCAAGCGAACTCCTAATTTTAATTAAAATTTCAATTAAAAACCCTGTAAAACCAAGTGGGTCTGAACAAATACATACACATATAATGAGTCTTTAAAGGGACTCATTAATTTCAAGCACTGGTTGTAATTTCTGCTCTTAACAAGTTTTCCTTTAGAACTACAAACAGCACTTTCAAAAAAAGGTCTCTGAGCTTAAAGGAAACGTTACCAGGTAGTAGTGGCTAAAATATACCTAAAATAATAGCTGACTTTAGGGGTTAGGGATGCATTAACTCATTTAATTCTCACGACAAGAAGGTGAGATAGGCTCGAGGATTATCCTTTACAGCGGAGCAAACCTAAGTGGAACCAAGTTAAACAACTTGCCCATGGCAAATCACATCAACATACTGGCTCCTTCTTGTGGACTTTTTACATTATTAAGGGAAGAAGCAAAAGTTTCCCCTCGCACTGCCCTGTTTACCCCCATAGTTCTCCTGGCTCCTTGGGAGTCTGTGCTGCCCTGGTGACCTAGAAGTTCACATGTGCTTGTTGGTATTTTAATCTGCCTGTTGATACAATCTGATTGTACATCCCATTCAGGACTGATGCCCGGAATGTGTGAGAGTATTAGGGCAGCACTTTTACTCTGGAACAAGCAGAGCCTGGACTGGACTGCCAGCCCTGGACTGCTGTTGGCCTCTAGCTGTGGGGTTTTGACAAGTCACTTAACCTTCTGGAACTTCAGTTTCATCACTGATAAATGTAGATGCAAACAACTGCTTTGTATTTATGGCATTTTTAACAGCCAGACTCTGAAATGCGTTTTGGGTAGTACTATACATAGTGACTACACAACTGACTATCAGATTCTTAATAATACTAAAATAAAAATAATCTGTCTGACAGGTTCTTCAAAGCAATAAAGAGCTTCTATTTTTATGAACAAATGTTATTATTAAGCTCATACTGCAACGATTTTCATAAGGAACAAAAACTTTTGGCATTAGAGAACTATAGGGAACCTGAAATGTTTGTTACCCATCTCAATTTGGGGATGAAGAACTTGGAGCACGAGGAAGTTGTATGACTTCCCCAATGTCTTAATGTTTAGAGGTACAGCCAGAACTGAAACCCAAGTCTCCAAGCTTCCATGCAAAGGTTCTTTTTTATTTCTAAGAAATATCTAAACAGTTACATTAATATTTGAAACTAATAAATTCTATAAATGATTAATGATGCTGGAGGTAAACACAATGATCTTACCTGTAAGAACCATACATAACTTTCTGGCAGTCAATTAACAAAAACTTCTGTTCTAATTTTCCATGAAATTTTGCTCCTGTTTTTGAAAGATAATCTTGGCCTTTTACTGTCCGCACTCGAATATTCTAGAATTACATGTAAATATAAAGTTATAACTACAAAAGAGATATTTTGAATGTGAAATGTATGTCAATATAAAATCTTAGTACCAAAAAAGTATACTTGAAATAATCTTTTTTGTAAAAAACACATAACAACAAAAAATAGTAAAAGCAAATTTTAAAACATCACCCCCCCAAAAAAACACCTAAGAAAAAGTCACTAAAAAATATAGATGTATCTTAGCATAACATAAACAGGAGGCATTATGTTACATTTATACAGAACGGTGTTATAAACCACCTAGGATCCTATTGTAAGACAGCCTTTCAGGTTATAGTGGCATGATTCCACAATAACTACAATGAAAATCCACACTTTTTTTTAAGAAGCCAAATGTAACTGAAAACACTATGCCTAATGATTGTGATAAGTAACATCTGAATGAAAGAATCACTTGAGTCAGTAGTTTCAAGGTTATATGCATGGAGAAACTGAAGCACTCATCATGACTGAGCAAAGTTAACTCAGAAACTTAAGTGCTCCATCATCAAGAAAAGCATCTTATAGACCATCATGAGAATGTGTGGTTTCAGTCACATTTCAAAAAGCACAAGCATACCCTTCTGCGATTAATCATTATGCTATCTTAAATATATTTCTGTGTGTGTTACATATATGTAGACATAGATACATATTATATACAGATATATTTGGAATAATATGGCTTAAACTTGCCTTAAATTCAACTGAGATAAAAATGGTACACAAAATAACTGAAGAAAAAACAAACATGGAATTCTTACCCTGAGTCGTTGAACTTGACAGCCCTGTTTTTCAGTCATATTTAGGAAATGACTAAAGTTGGACTCATCAAGCAGAATATATACAGATATCCCTCGAGTTGATGCCTCCACTATTTCTTTGAAAATGTCCACATCTGTGAATATATCCATCACTAAAGCAATGACCTATTAAAGATAAAAAGGTAAAACAATTTTAGATACCCAATAGGGAAAGGTTTATAAATTGCTTGCTTCCAGCAATAAGATAAAACAGAAAATAATGAAACACATATTACTTATAAATGTATACACAAATGTGTATGCAGCTCCCTAAAATAGAAGATACAAAAATATATTGAAAATAAACAAGTGACTACATACAGATTTGTAGCACAAAATAATTTCATACTGGCTTTAAATCAAAGGAAATCTGCAGTTTAGTAAGATGCTGAGCAAAGGGTGAATCCAAATTACAGATTGCAAGGGTGCAAGTAGGGTAGCGGGATGGGACAGGTAGATGGAAGGTGGAAACAAGTGTTACATGTTTTTGTGGGAAACATTTCTAGGGAAAAGCAAGCTCTCTGAAACTAGCTGTCAATAATAAATGTCTTGGCAGTACTGGGACAGAGAAAGAAAATCTTACAGGGGCTCTTGGGTGGTTCAGTCAGTTAGTTGAGCATCCTACTCTTGATTTTGGCTCAGGTCATGATCTCATGGTTCATGTGATTAAACCCTGCACTGGGCTTTGCACTGACAGCACGGAGCTTACTTAGGATTCTCTTTCTCCCTCTCTCTCTGCCCTTCATCTGCTTGCTCTCTCTCTCAAAATAAATAAATAAACATAAAAAAAAAAAAAACTTACAGAAATGGAAACTAGGTAGGAAGGGGCCAAAGCTGAGAAAAGGTATAGGGTTTGAAGACTAGAAAATTAAATACATTTGCCTAAAATAAGCTTAACAGACAGAATAAGTGAAAAAAAAAAAGGTCACAAAGGCAGTATGATTAAGAAGATGAACAAAGAGAGAAATTTCTTTAAAAACAGGCCCCTAAAATGGAGACAGTCCAAGTTAACTATTGGCAAGAGAACCATTATTGACTCTGAGAAGCAGTGGGAGTGAAACAATGTCAAAAAAAAGGGGAATCATTCGACTGACCACCTTCTACGCGCTAGAGAAGAACACAAAATCCCTGCCCTTGGTGAAGATTACATTTTAGGTGGGGGAAGAAATCAGGAGCAATAAATATAATAAATAGATAAATTCAGTAATATGCTATCATATGATAAGTTTATTGGGGGAAAAAACAGAATAAGGGAGATCATGAGCCCCTGGAAATTGAGAAGGTTGGGTTTGTGCCTTTCTGGGTAAGTCTCTTTGAGAAAGTGTCCTTTGAGCAGAGACATAAAAAGGAATTGAGTTAGTTATCAACGTGGATATCTTGAGAAACAGTGTTCCAGACAGAGGGTACCAGCAGTGCAAAGGCCCAACACCAGGAGCTTGCCTGGCATATTCAAGAAACAGCAAGTAGACAGCAGAAATGGAATGAAAAATGGAGAGTAATCACAATTCCTTGAAGGTATTATAAAGCCTTCAGCATGCTGTCCTGAATAAGACTGTAAGCTATTAGAAGCTTTTAAATTGAGGTAGTAATATATCTGATTTATGTTTGAAAGGATTCTTCTGGCTACTGTGTTGATCCTAAGGGTAGGAACTAGCGTGGAAACAGGCAGACCAGCTAGAACTAAAGGAGCAATTTAAGTGAGGGGTGATGTTAGCTAGGAGAAGGATGGTCCTTGTCCTAGTCACCGTCAGTGACATCACCATCAAATGGCCTAATGCTGGCCTTTGAGCCACAGGATTTCTGAATGGATTGAGCATAGGATGGGAGAGGAAAGGGGGGAAAGGAGGAGACTCTAAAATGTTTAGCCTTATCCACCTAAAGGACCAAGTTGTCATCAACTGAGAGAAGGAAGAATCCAGCTACACTGAATTTTAGCTAAGTTTGACGGGCCAAGTGGAATGCTAATTGGAGAAGTCTAGGCCAGACATGTCAATGGGGTGTCAGTTGTGTAGAGATGACAATTAAATCCAAGTCACTAAGGGAGACTGGATAAATAGAAAGGGAGACCAAGGACTGAGTCCTAAGACAAGGGAAGGAACCAGCAACGGTCACTTCAGTTTTTGTGGAGTGGTAAGAGCAAAAGTCTCACTGTAAGGGGTTTAAGAGGGAATGGGAAGACAGATACTGGAAATAGCAGGTATGGGCAACTCTTTTTGAGTAATTTGGCTGTAATAAGAAGCATAGAAATGAAGAGGTAGCCATGGGTAAAGCTGGATCAAGAGGAGTTGTAATTTTTTGTTTTGTTTTAGGGTGAGAGAAATAATAGCATGTCTGTATGCTAATGAAATGCTCCAGTGAAGAGTGAAAATTCATGATGCAAGAGATGGTGGGAGGTGGGTGGGGAAGGGAAGAATTGCTGGAACAATGTCTTTGGGTAGGTAATAAAAGAATCTAATGTAAACATAAAGTAATCAGAGCACAGAGAATAAAGACCAGTAAAAGATCATCCATAACATCAAGACAGAAAACCAACTATGAGGGTGCAGATGCTGGTGGGAAGGCAGGTGTGGTAATGGTGCTATGAAAGATCTCTTGTGAATGCTTCAATTTTTCCCGTGAACTGGGAAGCAAGATCTGCAACTAAGAACACCCTAGATTATGGAAGACATGTTAAAAGATCAAGAAAGGGGTATTAAATAGGATGGTAGGAAAGAGAGTAGACCACAGAAATACAGTTTAATTACAGGGCAGTAATAAGGACTCACCATAAATTTAAAACGAGAACAGTCAGCCTCATGGTGCTTACCCCAGGCTGTATTCTTATACTGACTGCACAGAAAGGAGTAAATCCACCCATCTACACCACAGCCCAGGCCCTTTGCCTGGTCTGTACTACAAATGGGAGGGCATGGAAGAATAAGTAAATAAAATGAGAATAGTCAATGTAGTTGTCAGTTACTCTCCAACTTTAGTCAGCTGCAGGGATACAAACATGGAGCAGGCTAAAAGTTTGATGTAACCTTGGATGTAGTTGTGGCCATGAGAGTATAAGGAGATTAGATTATAATGGGACTCTCCCTCTCCCTCTCTCTCTGCCCCTGCTTGTTCTCTCTCAAAATAAAAATAAAAAAATAAATAAACTAGACAGAGGAAAAAGGATGTCATGGATGTGACAGGCAGTAAAATGGTGGTGGGATCAATGAATATGAAGTCTGGCTGGGGTTAAAAACTATTGGGGCGCCTGGGTGGCTCAGTCGGTTGGATGTCCGACTTCAGCTCAGGTCATGATCTTGCAGTTGGTGGGTTCGAGACCTGCGTCAGGCTCTGTGCTGACAGCTCAGAGCCTGAAGCCTCCTTCAAATTCTGTGTCTCGTCCTCTCTCTGCCCCTCCCATGCTCACGCTGTGTCTTACTCTGTCTCTGAATAATAAATAAATGTAAAAAAAAATTTTTTTTAATTAAAAAAAGACCAGTTAACTATTAAAAAATTGTTTTTTTCATGTTGATAGTAATATAATAAAAAAGATAAACATGTATTATCTAAAATATAGTTATGAATATAAACATGAAATGTTACCTTTATTTACTTCACATTACAGTAGATGAGACAAAATTGGCAATGAATTGATAATTGTTGAAAGTGGCTGATAGTACATGAGAGTTCTATATACAGCTTTCTATTTTTGGAAGCTTCCACAGCATACAGTTTAGAAAAAGAAATAAATAAGGGAATATTAGATACTAGTAGGTACCAGAGGGAATAAGGCAGAAATATATGTAGAAGTGATAGTCAGATGGGGATACCTGAATTAGGTTATAAAGGAGCTTCAATTAAGGCTATGCTATTATCAAGGATATGGCTGGGAGTCAATGGCTGACATATAGGTAGGACAAGATCATGGGAGGCAAGGAACTGGTCTTTAGAAGGATCTCTTAATATACAGTTGAGACAGGAATAGTATTGAAAAGAGTGATGGAGACCAAGGAACAAAACATGTCAAGAAATGAGAAGGAATGGAAGACACACATGGATGGCAACAAGAGTCAGAATAATGTCATGGACCATTGTGAATATGTTAGAAGATGAAGAAAGCCACGGATGATATGTAAACTTGCTTTTATTTACTCTAATACAGTGTTATAACAAAATACTGGACTGCACCCAAATAACACAAGTTGGTGATATTCTTCAAACTACCTGTGAAACATACTTCAATCAGATATTTTTCTAGGAAGAACAATTTCAATCATCTAAGTAGCCTCACATGACCCCCTTTATTATTTATGAATGGTAGGAGGTGCCAGAAGAAGGAAACAGATAGTGATAACAACCTCATTCATGTCTTGTGCATATTCTTTATAAAATTAAATATGTGAAAAACCTTTAAATCACATCAAATTAATTAATGCATTTACTATGGAATAACAAGTGGTATGATGATGTAGAACAGTGACATAAGGAAAATAAAATGTCCATATTATAAACTTATTTTACATAATAAATTCTAAAAATGTATGTATAGAACAGTCTTTTTTTAAAGAGAGGAATTTTTCTTAAATAAGGAAATACTATTATGCAACATGGTATTGTTTAAGAAATTAATCAGCACATCTAAAGAATTTATCTTTTATTTGATAGAGTCTCATGTAACAAATTAATTAAGACTTTGGAAATGAACAAAACACATTACCACGATAAATAAAGGTTTCTGTTTGCAAAAAGTAATTGAAGTCAGTCAGCCAATGGATGATTCTAGCATACTAAATGTAGAACAAATTATAGTCTCTCTTGTGTGACAGATATTACACTGGATCAGGATCCAAGAAACTAGATTACACATCTTTGACAAGCTTATCTGATGTCAACTGAGTCAGGTAGCTTATCAGGACTTCTGGTTTCCTGCACCCTCACTAGATGGAAAATTATAAAAAGTCTACAGAAAATTTCAGCTGTGCCATGAAAGGCAAAATAAAATGTAGCTCATTTTTTTTTTTTTTATGGTGGGTATATTCCTGGAAAGGGATAATAATTACAAAGGAAGTATGCCAAACCTGATCTGAAAGTATTAAATTCCCAGTTAGCTACCTAAATCACATCATGCTGTAGAAATGACTATATACAATGAAAGAAATATTATATACCTGATTAGTATAAGGCTTTTCAAAAGGTACATCAATTGACTTTTTAAGTCAATAAAGAAACCAGTCAGTCACATTAATGGTATTTGTTAAACCACTGTGATATTATATACTATTTAAATTCTCCTTTTGCTTCTTCACTATTTCCTGTTTTATTCTTACTGAAAAAGTAAACAAATAAATGCACTCATCAGCCACATGAGACTTAGAACATTTTTAGAAAGAAATCCTGGGTCATTGTTAGGATTTGAGTGAAGGGGCACCTGGGTGGCTCAGCTGGTTAAGCGTCTGACTTCATTTAGCTCAGGTCATGATCTCACATTGCAGTTCATGGGTTAGAGCCATGCATTCGGGTCTGTACTGACAGTTTGGAGCCTGGAGCCTGCTTCAGACTCTGTGTCTCCCTCTTTCTCTGCCCCTCCCCCGCATGCACTCTGTCTCTGTCTCTCAAAAATGAATAAAAGTTAAAAAAAAAATATGAGTGAAACTTCACATCTTTTAGTAGCTTGAGAACCTGACTCAAGAATGTTGGTTTGCACTTAACCTTTCTCACAGTAGCAGATCCTCTCAAAGTGACCCAGACACTGGAGGTCACACTGAATGAACTTAACATAAACACTGACACTAAATTTCTCATAAGTTCATAATCACGACACAATTTAAGGCCACTCAGGAGATTATATAATCAATTAAGTAATACACTGTAAGAGTAATTCAGAGGAAGAAAAACAAATGCTCCACATGTACATGGTTGTTAGGGGTGGGTACAGGGCAGAAGGAAACAGACTAACAGAGCTTCATGGATAAGCCTTACATATGAGTAAAGGGGCGCCTAGGTGGCTTAGTCGGTTGAGCGTTTGACCCGATTTCAGCTCAGGTAGTAATCCCACAGTTCCACCGTGAGATCAAGGCCTGCCTTGGGGTCTTTGCTGAGTGTGGAGCCTGCTTAAGATTCTCTCTCCCAGTCCCTCTACCCCTCCCCAAGTCTCAATCAATCAATTAAAAAAAGGTAAAGATTATTTTTAGCCATCCAACCTGGAAGACCAGCATTGCAAAGACAAAGAGGCAAAGATTAGAATGAAAATGATAGTAATATTTTTTTAAATGTTTATTGAATTAGCCTAAAGTTAAACACAAAGGTCATTATTTATGGATATGGAATAAATTTAGTTAGGATTTATACAGGTTATGAAAGGTCTAGTAAATCTGACACTGTTTAGATTTGATATGGAGTGCAATTTAAATCCTGAAAAATTAAATATCTGGCCAAAATAACGTCTTGAGAAAATGAGTCTGATAGCAATATTCATATTGAAAATATCTAAATTCCACTGAGTGATATTGACTGGAGATTATGAAGTCATTATTCTTAGTGTAATGCTCATATCTATAAATGCACTAAAATGCCAAAAAATAAAGGTAAGGCAGAACATAGCAATAGGATGAAAAGAACTGAAAATTCTAGACAGATTTGATAGAGAATGTTTATCACAATGTTAATGTTCAATACTTGCACTTCCCTAGAAACGTGTTTCACAATCTTTAAATGTTAATTTTGAGCTCCATCTTATTTTTTTCATTGTAAACCATTAGGAAAGAAAGCTATTAGCAATATGTTCTAATATGACCTAGATACTTCATGAAATGTAAGTATACCTTGAGTTAATGTTCTGTAGTCACAGAATTGTCATTATCATCTTCAAAATTGAAAAATTGAATATCATGCCTTTTATGCTTCAAAATACTAAGCACCATTTGAAAGGGTTCGGACTTCCTTGGTAATTGCCTGCATAGATACAGGAGGATTTATTTTTTCTAGAAGAAAAGCTAATAAGGAGTTCAAATTAAAAAAAAAAATAATAAATTAATGGAGTTCTATAATAGCTATATTTTTAATAAAATTCAACACAATTAGAAAACTTTGAATTGAGTAATAGAAATCAAGAGTAATGATCAGTTAGGGAATATATATTTTTTGAGTCTGTAATATCAAAAGCAATGAGCTAAGTGGATTTCAGAGGAAAGAGAGGCTGATATTAAGAATAAGTGCTTTTGGCCCTTATCCTCTGCAGCCTAAGTAAAAATGTTCATTTTGTGTAAAATTTCATATATGGTGCACAGTATACTATTGTTTAGTAAGTTACAGCTTTACATTATGAATGCCTACATTATGAATGCAGGTATTTAAGTATCTATACTAATAACTGTTATTAATATATCATTTGCTTGGTCTATCTTAAATTACCTTAGGGAAGTCACTGGAATGATTCTGAATCTCACTGATGTCTATCATACATTAAATACACCAGAGAAGATCTTGCATTTTACTAAGTTCTAAAATTCTATATTTCAACAACTATTGATTTACTCCCAATTACTCAACACCTGGGGGAATGTTTGGGTCATATTATGGCTGCAACATAAATTTATAGAACTAGTATACATGTGTGACAACTCCAAACAGACATTGCAAAAATTATTTCCTACATTTTTTACGTTGTATTATACGATTGAAAATACTTCTACACTGTTAAAGAACGTGTCTGTGTTCTCCCAAAATTCGTTTGTTGAAATCCTAATTCCCTGTGTGATGGCATTTGGAGATAGAGACATTGGGAGGTAACTGGGTCACAAGGGCAGAGCCCTTGTGAATGGGTAGGGTGACTTTATCACAAAGACCCCAGAGAGCTCCTTGTACCTACAACCATGTCAGGACAGTGGGAAGACAGTTGCTATAAACCAAGAAGGGAGACCCCAGCAGACACTGAATTGGCCAGCATTTCGATCTTGGACTCCAGAACTGTGAGAAATACACATCTGCTACTTAACCTACGCGGTCTGGGGTATTTTTATGTAGTCAGGATCCATTGAGACAGCTACAGAAATGAATAATTTTAGCAAAGCCTTCTATCAGCTCTGTGCAAGTAGGCATCTTTGCTTTTTTTTTTTAATGTTTATTTATTTTTGAGAGAGAGAGAGACAGAGCATGAGTGGGGGAGGGGCAGAGAGAGGGGACACAGAATCCAGAGTAGGCTCCAGGCTCTGAGCTGTCAGCACAGTGCCCCATGTGGGGCTCGAACCCACAAACCGTGAGATCATGACCTGAGCCAAAGTCGGATGTTTAACTGACTGAGCCACCCAGGCGCCCCATAGGCATCTTTGCTTTTTAAAATAGCTTTTACCCTAATACCTCAAGAAATCAGAAAGGAAAAAAAGAATTAGAAGCAGGCCTAACCAGCCTGAAAGCAAGTACGAAGAAGAGCCATACTCCTTTCTCTGATTTCAGTTAAGTCCTCTTACATGTTCTCAATTCCCTAGTACTTTCCCTAAAGTGATTCTTCCTGAAATCTGGCCTGGCAAGGGTCTCCTCGCATGAGCTCCCAGAGCTGAGGTGTTGGAGAGTTGGTGATGGTGGGGAAAAAAGAGCCCAGGGCTTCCAAGCCTATATGACCACAATAACAGTCCGCTTGACAAAGCCTAAGCAGAAGCTCCCCCCAGTAATGACACTGGGAGCTGAGACAAGTGGGAGACAGCCCCAAAGCTGGTTCCATTCAACCAGCAAGTTATAATCCCCCCGACTTGGTGCAAAACCCAACTCCATCTGTCAAAAGGATTTTTTTTTTTTAATGTTTATTTTTGAGAGAGAGAAAGAAAGAGAGAATGAGTCAGGTATGGGCAGAGAGAGAGACAGACAGACAGACAGACAGACAGAGGGAGACAGAGAGAGAGGAAGACAGAATCCCAAGCAGGTTCCACCCTGTCAGCGCAGAGCCCAATGCAGGGCTCGAACCCACGAAGCCATGAGATCATGACCTGAGCCGAAACCAAGAGTCAAACGCCGAACCGACTGAGCCACCCAGGTGCCCCAGGAGTGGAAAATTCTTAAAAAATTAACTTATAGTCTTATAAAAACTGTAATTTTAAGTAAAACCTCTATTTAGACTAAAATATATTTAATTATTCTAAGTATTCTATAATTATTGGGTTAGTTAGGCCTTTCTGTAATTAACTCCAAAAACTTGAGTGTATTTACTTTGTTAACTAGCTCCCAAGGTAGGTATAACTGAAACAGATCAGGTGTTTAATTAATTTTTGTGGGGATGAAGGAGCTACATGGTGTCTGCTCTCAAGAAGGGCACCATTTTATAAGAGATTCATTTGTAGAACTATCAATGTGTTATCTGCCGTAATAAAATTATGACCAAACTACTATAAGGGAAAAATTCCTTCTAACTAAGAATTGTATGTCATCAGTACCTGGAGCCTAGTGAGGGAGGCGCCTCCTTAGATCTTGTTAAATAAGGGAATGAGACTACCTTCTAAGAATTAAATGTCATTAAAGAGTGGATCAAAGCACCACTCCAGCATCTGTTAGCAGAGAGACTGAGGTCTGAACAATATGACTACAGCCAAATGAATCTAGATAAATGACAGTAACATAAACAAGAGTAGATGCTTCAACAGAAGAAAATGGCAGTTGGTTGGTAAATTGTGGAATCAGAGTCACAGAGATAAATACTGCCCACGTTCATTTAAGTATTGTCCAGAAGGACAGGGGAATGACCGAAGGCATGAACTTGACCTTTCTGTACTATTGGCCAAGTAGAGTTAGTTTAATAATGGCATCTGAGCCAGATGCATTTTAAATGTCATGTGACAAGTTCCTCTTATTCCAATTTTGTGACCTTCAAGTATATGAGGGCTTACTATGCAAAATGCCACAGGAGGAGAATGAGGCAATTAGATAACTAAAATGTGTTAGGACAGTGAGCCCTTAGAACTGGTATTGTTAAAATGGCAATCTGATGACAGACATCATTATTCAAAACTTAGGTTAAAATAAATTTATTTACTTCATTTTATTATAGGGAGAGAGTGCATGAGCAGGGGAGAGGGGCAGAAGGACAGAGAATCTTAAGCAGGCTCCATGCTCAGTGTGGAGCCTGGTGTGGGACTTGATTCCATGAACCCAAGATCATGACCTGAGCAGAACTCAAGAGTCAGATGCTCAACCAATTGAGCCACCCAGCCCCCCCCCCCCTCAAAAGAATGTTACTTTAAAGAAATGGATGAGGCTCTTAAGTCTAAGGTCCAGAATTTAGGTCTTGTTAAGTTGACTAAAGTTAATGTTTTTCCTGAGACTCCTGGGAGGTCTTTTTTATTCTGAAACAGAATCATCCATGTGCTTGAAATGGTGTGTATGTGAATTTCTGCAATATAAAGGGGTGTCTGTTATGAAGAAAGGAGTGAAGGGCACTGCAGTCAGAAAGAGAAAGAGGGAAGAAACAGTAAAAATCAAGGTGTGTTAGGAACTTTAAAGAACTGTGCCTCAAGAGGAGGAAGGGTTTCGGTAATGGGAGCTGAATCATAAGGGAGGCTCAGAGGCAAGGCAGCACTAGAGTGGGAACAGCTAGTGATCCAATTCTGCTGAGACACGGAAATCTGCTGAGGAGTTAGCCATAAGGCTAGCAAGACTAGAATGGCCAATTTGGCCCAGAATGCAGGGGAAGTCCTTGAAAGCCCATCCAATCACAGATTCCATAAGGCACAAAGGGTTAACAGTTAAAGCTTTATAGCCAAAGAATGATGTGATCAAAACAATACTTGAGAATATTAATATGTTGGTATATATGGGACGAGTTAGAAACTGGAACACCCACCTGCAGGTAGAGGAGTTAGGGGGGTTTCAATCCTAATGCAGCATAAACGTATAGGATCTCAATGTGGATGGTGAAGCAGGAATAAAAATTAGGGGTGGAGGTAAATTTGCAAAGGATGTTTTGACAAGACTCAGTGGCTGAGGGCTTCAGGAACACAACACAGAGCAGCTAGCCAGGGATCACTAGGGATAAGAGACCTAAATTAAATGCATAATTATTGCACCATTATAAGAAAACTTAAAATTCAAAAGTAGTGTTTCATTTTTGTATGTAAGGAAAGTCCATACGATGTGACAATGTCCCAAAAAGTTGTATTCTTTGACTTTTCTACCTACCTATTGATCCATTCACCAATCTGTCCGTCTACCCATCCATCCACCCACCCACTCATCCATGCTTTGTTCTTTTTTTAATTTTTTTTTTTTAACCATTGAAACTTCAGCATTAGGCAAACTTGAAAAGCGGGGTGGACACCAAAAGAATAAAATAGGAAAGAGGTGACTTGGCTGATGGTGTAAGATCTCAGTGGTGTTAGAATGGCATGAGGTCAGCACAGGAGGAAAAGTCTGCCTTTGAATTAGGTTATACGAAAGTGCTAAGACCACAGGGAACAGAAAATGGGTGGTAACTGAAATAAACAACAAATACTTCTCGGTTGCATGTAAAGTGTTCCTTTAGGTGTGGCCAGGAAGAGCTTAGACCATGGGCTTGCACAGGAATGAAAAAGAGCTGGTGTCAGGAATCCCATAAGAAGTTAAAGGGACATGAAAAGAGTCCGCAGTGTAAAGTGAGAGACCAACTGTGATAAAAAAAAATTAAAATAAAAAAAAAATACACTTCTCATTGACATTTTACCAAGTTTTAGAGAAATTTCCCAGCAATTTTCAACAACTATCAAAGACATTTATGTAATGAACAGGGAAATTTTAATATTGACTGGATATTTAAAAAAAACTTTTTAATGTCTATTTACTTTTTGAGAGAGAGAGAGGGAGAGAAAGTGGGGGAGGGGCAGAGACAGAGAGGGAGACACAGAATCCGAAGCAGGCTCCAGGCTCTGCACAATCAGCATAGAGCCTGATGTGGGGCTCAAACCCACAGACCGTGAGATCATGACATGAGCTGAAGTTGGATGCTTAACCAACTGAGCCACCCAGGCGTCCCAATATGCAATGGAAATTTAATAAAATTAATGATTTTTTTAGGTTTGATAATGTAGTTTTTTAAAAAGCCCTTATGTTTTAGAGAATGAAGCTGAAACAATTATAGACATTGTATGTGAATTTATTTTTAACTTAATTCAGCAGCAGTGGCAAATATGGAAGAGGCAAAATTGACAGCAAGTTGATAATTACTGAAAGAGAGTGGTGGGCACAAGAAGTTACATTATATTGTTTTCTCTTTCATGTATGTTTGAAAACTTCCCTAACAAGAGAAGCAATCATGAAACTATCTAGACTTTGACTGGATCCATCTTATCACCTCTCTCTCTTCTTTTTTTTTTATGTTTATCTTCTTAGCTCATGTCATCCATGCTAAATTTTCCATTTACTTTTGTACTCATTCTTCCTAAGTCACTTTTAGAGTTTTCCTTTTCTTCTACAAATGTCTGTCCCTACATATCTATTTGAGTCTGGGATCAGCCACTTTCTAGCGGGGTAAACTCCAGAGAGAAAAGTTAATGTAAGCCTCAAATTTCTCATCTATCAAATCAAATAAATAAATCCTATCCTGTAGGGATTGTTGGGGAAATTAAGATGATGTATATCAAGTTGTGGGTCAGTGGCCCATGATAAAGGATGGTAAGCATCATACGCACATGGCAAAGGATCATTAAATAGTTCTATTATTAAGAAAAAATGTTGGTGATAACACAGCTTGAAGAATAGACATTTTTATTGTATTTGAGCAGAACTTCATAGTTCCTAATTTAACAAGAAGATGAGTAGAGTGTTTCACATTTTTCAATTCATTGTTCTCTTAATTAATAATATTGGCCTTAACCGAATTATTCCTGAATAATTAAAACAACTACCACAAAACTTTCTATTCCTGCTTTAAAAGGCTACATTCTTTATTTGGGCAATAACTATTTCCCTTTAATGTCAACTACAAACAACTAATTAACAGGACACAAAAAATCAAACCTACTTCATGGCAAAAATACCACAAATCCTATATATTCTAGTAATTTCTATTTGAATAAGAACTTAAATATCAAGGAGTTCCATTAAAGGCATGAAATAATTGTGATGACTTTTGTATTTAATACAATTCATCATTCCAGTGTCTCTACCCTACAGTCAAATTATATTTCATCCCCTGATAATTTAATTCGACTACTCCTCTTTTCTCTATTGGGTAATTTTTACAATACTGACTTCTGTGAGTTGTGTAATATTTTTCACTGAGCTTGAAAGTTACAAGATAGCATACCTATGGTATAGGTAACAGGGTTTCTGAAAGCTAGCAGATATGGACAATAATTTTCAGGAGACCATCAAGCTAATTTGAAAAACTTCAGCCACATTACTTGGACCATTTCTTGTGTAATCCCCCTCCCACAAACTTCACATTTCTTAAGCATTTTGAACACCTAATGGCAGTCATTCTACACAAACAAATGATACAGAGACACAAAACAGCCAATGTTTTTTAGTTGGGCTCTAGTAAGAAGACACAGATTTTGTATTTTATTAGCAGCTATTTTATTAAGTTTTCAACAATATTATTAAAACCCCATTGTGAATATCTTCACTTTCTCTGCTAAGAAAATTATAAATTATAATCTGTTTGTTTTCCTAAAGTAGTTCATTAGAAGAGACTGGTCAGATATCTACATAACATCCATTTCTGTTTTATTATTTTGCATTTGAAAGTTGAGGTTTTATCAAAATGAGATTGCCATCAGAAGCAGAAATAATCACACTTATTCCAACCATTTTCATTACATTAAGCCCAAATGTTTTTCATCTGTAAAATTAAGGAAGTTCCATGCCTTTATATAACACCTTTGATTGATATTCTATATAAATGTCATTTAAAAAATAAAATGTGTTCCATATAATACATCCTCAAGCAGTCAGTCAAGCTGTAAATAGAGGAAAAAGGAAAGTCAATGATTGAAGAGGAACAAAATGAGATAAGGACAAAAAGAGAGAAACCATACAAAATATCTCTTGGAATAATACATCAAATTTGTACTTCCATTCTAGCAAAAATCAGACTGGAGTTTCAATTTGGGCAAATAATTTTTTTTTTTAATTTAAATATGCCTGTAATTTAGGTTTCTTGAGAGGCTTCACTGTTGGAAATAGATCAAACGGCAAAAGAAACTTACACAAGATAGGCATTAAAACATTCAGATAATCAGAGCAGAAGAAAAAAATTATCCAAATCATTAAAATGTAGAGCAATTCAATACGAAATCCAACCTGAAGCTTTTATTGTTAAGCTAATGAAATGCAGCAGTAAGACTGCCAACTGATAAGGGACCCAAAGTACTTTGTCCTCTGAGAAGAGTGTAGAAAAGTGTTATGCAAAATACTCTTGGGGATTTAAATATCCGAAAGAATGCATTATTTAATTAATTCATTAATTCATTCATTTATTCATTTATTTAATTTCAAATCTTTATTTAAATTCTATTTAGTAAATATATAGTGTAATATTGTTTCCAGAAGTAGAATTTAGTGAATTATCACATACACCCAGTGCTCATCACAATTGCCCTCCTTAATACCCATCACCCATTTAGCCTATCTCCCCGCCCACCTTCCTGCAACCCTCAGTTTGTTCTTGATCATTAAAAGTATCTTATGGTTTGCTTCCCAATCTCGAGATCTCTCCCTTTGGTTTTCCCTTCATTTTAAGTAACATATTTAGTTTTGATTTTAAAGTACAATTCATGAGGATCTAGAAAAGACTCCCAATTTTACTTCATATATCCAGTTAAAAGATCTCACAGTTTTTTTAGACTTAATGTTAGATTTGCCCTTTTTTAATTGAACTCAAGCCTTCTAAGTAAAATTTAGGGGCATATCTTTCAATTCTAGCACCTGGATCAGAAAGTAAACATACCACCAGCAGTTAGCGACATTTTTATAATATAAAAAAAGTTATACAATATTTGTCTATTATACAAATACAGTTTGTCTAATTCTATCCACAGAGTAAAAATTATAAAACAAAACAAAATGAACCAAAAACAGAATAAATAAAGAAAAATAGCAATATTTTCGCAATTATTCCAGGGACAATGGCATTTCCCTTTCATACTGGAGTATGCACATTTTTTACAAAATTGAGATCGTGTTATTCACACAATGCCATATGCTGCATATTGGTCATTATAGAATATTCTCCTATTATACAAACTGTCATAACATCACATGTTCAGAAAAGATAGTTCTCCAAAGCAGTGTGAAGAATGTAGTCTGGACACAGAAGGACCAGTTAGAATTTCACTGCAAAAGTCCAGAAAAGTAATTGGCAAAGAGGATTGTATCTTCAGAGTTCTGGCAGAAAAATAGATTTCCTTCAGAGTTTTAATGTTGAAAAATTTATAAAAAGACTATTTACAGAAATGTGGGCATAATTAAGGGTACCAAGAAGGGAGACGGAAGCCTGGCACTTCAGCAGGGAGTGTGCCAGGCAAAAAACAAAACAAAACAAAACAGAAAATGAACTTTTCTCTGTCCTGTGTTTACTCTCCTGCTGGCATCTCCCAGTGGGCACCCAACCCCCAAGAGGAAGGCAGGCAGCAAGGACCCAGGTGATGTGGCCTACTCCAACAGCCTTTGAAAACCAAAGGGCAGAGAAAGGTGGAAAAGAGATCTGACAAGCATGGAGCAAGAGGCGAACAGGCTCACAGATGTAGAACAGAAGCCAGATTTCAGAGATATTAAGGAAGTAGGTGACAAAAACAACATATGACAGTCAACTGGATGGCAGGGTACATGAGGAGACAATACTTGTGGAAAACTTCCAGATTTCTGATTGGGTGACTGAGTAGTTGTTATTGTCAATGACAGACCCAGGCAGATGGGAGGTTGGAAAAGAACGAGCTTGGTTTCAGGTCCGTCGAGTTTCAGCAATCTATGACACAGTAGGTGCAAACCCTTATAGGCTACTGGTTTTTGGGGTCTGGGATTCAGGAGAAAGCTTCCAATTTCATAGATTCCATTCTGCATTTCAGACTATTTGAAAATAACGTACAGAATCAGATGTGAATTCTTTACAATGGCATTCACCATCTAACTTTTCTTCTTAGTTTCATACGTCACTGTGTATTCCACGCATCCCCCTCTGATGACCATGTTCTTTTTTTTTTTTTAATGTTTATTCATTTTTGAGAGACAGAGAGAGACAGAGCACAAGTGGGGGGGGGTGGGTGAAGAGAGAGGGAGACACAGAAACTGACGCAGGTTCCAAGCTCTGAGCTGTCAGCACAGAGCCCAACGTGGGGCTTGAACTTACAAACTAGGAGATCAGGACCTGAGCCGAAGTCAGATGCTTAACCAACTGAGCCACCCAGGTGCCCCTCTGTGACCATTTTCTCACCCCATCTTTCATATTACACTTGTACAGTTTCTCTTGTCTAAAATCCCCATCTCCCCTTTTCTCTATGAAAATCCTATCTTTCAAACTTTAGTCTACTTACAGGCCCCTTTCACAAAGCCTTGGCCAATTCCCTGAGCCTAAATTAACCACATCCTAATTCCAAATATTCCATCTACAAGCTATTTATACTTTTAGCATAGCATTTATTTCATTCAGCCCTGTCAATTACTTATTACTTTCAAGGAAGTAATAAGCTACCAGGGGGTGGGAGGTAAACTTCAATAATTTTTGTGTCCCCATCAATTTACCAATAGAACTCTATAAAATTTATTAAATTTCAACCATTTCTCCAAAGCATCTAGTTATTTTGAAATAGTAAACAAGCAAATATTTTAAGTGAATATTTACGTTTCTTCTTTTGAACTCCTCAAAATTCTTGTGATTTTCCAAATAAAGCACTGTCTCAGAAACAACTCATGGTGCTTTTCATTTAAAACTGAGGGAGTTCTGGGAAGGATATGGGTGGAGCCTGTTGACTGCTGTTGTTACTATGTTTACTGCTCTTTGGTTTGTAGGCAATATTTTATGTATGTGCACCTGTATGAAAAAGCTAGAAGCTTTCTAAAGGTTATCTGCCTGCTTTGCAAATACAGTATGTCCTGAAGTATATTGTAATTGCCACAGGTAAGCATGTAAAAAAATGTGGGTCTTAGTAAATTGGGAATAATAACATTTGCACTGTGGAAGGTGTTAATAAGAATCATATTTCTCAAAACAACCCTATGAGTTGGGCTGGACAAGTAGTATCACACACCAATGACACCCATGACATAAAGGTAAAGACCAAAGAAACTAAGATATTTACTTAATATCACACAGTGATGAAGTTATGACAAGAACTAATTTTCTTCTAGTTCAGCACTCTAATATTATGCCGTATGACCCCAGTCCTGACTGAATCAGGGGCAAGTGTGCATCCTTGAGGGGGCTCCAGGACATCATGGCCATCTCTTTTGGTAGAATCCAACCTGATCCCAATTGTGTGATTAAATGCTTCATTGATAATAAGAGGGAAAGTATAATTTGATGCAGAGTTGCATTCTTGAAATAAAACTGTACTGTATGTTCTGAATTTTGTTTAAAAACTTCTGACAATCTCCATGTTATTATCACAGAATTAACTATTATTTAATTCTACTTTATCTCTACAATTTATGTAGAGCCATATCTAAAGCCACCATGGGGCAGAAGCCTAGTCTGAGAGGCTCCATTCCAGATGTATATAAACCCATTATGAATGATTTCCCATATATGCCTAAGTTACATGAAATATGAAAATTATAGCTAGATTTTTTTTTCTTAAAAAGTATAGCTTGAAAAGTGGTTCTTTGAAAAATCTATCTCATTAATTTAAAAATTAAAAGTCAAGGAATCAGGGGGTGCCTGGGTGGCTCAGTCAGTTGAGCGTCTGACTTCGGCTCAGGTCATGATCTCACGGTTCATGGGTTCGAGCCCCGCATCAGGCTCTGTGCTGACCGCTTGCTCAGAGCCTGGAGCCTGCTTCAGATTCTGTGTCTCCTTCTCTCTTTGCCCCTCCCCCGCTCATGCTTTGTCTCACTCTGTTTCTCAAAAATAAATAAATGTAAAAAAAAAAAATTAAGAAAAAAAAAAGTCAAGGAATCAGAACAAATGATATGCTGGTCCATGCTAAAATTCACAGGATATTTTAATAAGACAGGTTTCGGAATGCTTAAAGGACCTCTTCTCTTTGTGGTAGGACCATATGTTATAAATATTTCTAAAAATGGAAGAACCTCACCTATTTAAAGAGTCAGTACTGCAAAAGTATAAATAGAATGGCACATGAAAGAAACTGCTTCATTTCTAGTAAAGAAATGGAGGGGGAAAAATGGAACGAGGGAATAAGGAATATGAAAGTGAATGAAATCACTGACTACAACTTCTATTAGTAGAATATCTTTTCCCAACATCTTTGCCAGCATTTGCTAGGCATTTTTTTTTTTCCATGAAATCCCAAGAAGGCAAAGATCTCTATTTGGTCAACAAACGAGGTAGCAAGTATCAAGTCCACTTATTTTTTTCTTCCTCTAAATTTTGGTAAAGGAGAACCTTAAATAAGTAATGGTAATTTTTTTAACCCCTGTAGTGGATTTTCTTTCATAATAGGTTCAGTATCACATCTGTTTAATGCCATTCTTTTGACAAACAAACAAACACGTGACTCTGGGGAGCCTGAGCGGCTCAGTCAGTTAAGTGCCCAATTCTTGACATTGGCTCAGGTTGAGATCTTGTGGTTTCATGAGTTTGGGCCCTCAAGGTGGGCTCTGCACCAGTAGTGTGGAACCTGCTTGGGATTCTGTGTGTGTGTGTGTGTGTGTGTGTGTGTGTGTGTCACTCTCTCTGTCCCTCCCCCACTCGTGCTATCTCTGTCTCTCTCAAAGTAAATAAATAAACCTAAAGAATCATATGGTGACTCAAATAAAATATATTATCATAACATTTATGACATTTGGTCTCTTTCCAAGTCATTATACAGAAATGTTAGCTTTAGAAATTGAGATGCCTTTAAAATTTTTATTTCAAGTGTTTATTTATATTCTAGCTAGTTAATATATATAGTAAAACTTGGTTTCGGGTGAGAGTCCTTCAAATTTTAATACATTCTCTGAAATTTGGTCACCCTACAATGTTTAACTGGAGCCCTCCATAGAATAAGAAGAAATTCATTCATTGATCAAAGGCTTAAATTAGGTCAATTCTGACCTCTGAAATTCTTTCAAACTCTGAGACTCCATGCTTCTATTAAAACACACACACACACACACACACACACACACACACACACACACACAAACCCAAACAAAACAAAACAAAAAACAACTTTATAAAACACATTCCCCATGAAAGTATTACCAAGACTTCTATTTCCTTGGTCTCATGCTATCAGTAGGCTCCTTATGTTACAAGCTAATGAGATGTTAGGTACAGAAGCTGAACATAAAGATCAAATGAGAGCAAAGAGAGTAAGGAACTGAAGAGATACAGCTTTTCCTTTATGAGAATGGCTAACATTACTCAAAAATGTTAGCCACAGTGAATGAAACTTTTTACTTCTATATTTTAGCAACATTTTAACAATGCTTTGGAGTTTGATTGTTCTCCATGGTAACATTTCCAAACAATTGAGATCAGTAAATACAATTACACTAAGAAAAATAACACATTCGTAAATATTATTTCACTGAATAAAACAATGATAGGAATAATCTTCTTTAGTCTAATTAAAAGTATAATGACTTCTTTAGATAATGACTATACAGCACTAAAGAAACAAAAACAAAAGAGGCCAGGGGCGCCTGGGTGGCGCAGTCGGTTAAGCGTCCAACTTCAGCCAGGTCACGATCTCACGGTCCGTGAGTTCAAGCCCCGCGTCGGGCTCTGGGCTGATGGCTCAGAGCCTGGAGCCTGTTTCCGATTCTGTGTCTCCCTCTCTCTCTGCCCCTCGCCCGTTCATGCTCTGTCTCTCTCTGTCCCAAAAATAAATAAACGTTGAAAAAAAAAAAAAAAACAAAAGAGGCCGGAATATGTTTCCAACATTTGTGTTTTTTATGTTTAACCAGCATTCAAGAAAAGGCACAGGCTAAAAATGGATGCAAGGTGCATATTAAAAAGTAGGCCTTTTCCATATAACTGTAATGAGGCTAATATTTGATGGTATTGTTTACTCTAAATACACAGCAATAATAAAATAAAATGGAAATGGGTACTTCATAAAACAGAATGAATTTTAATATAACCAGAAAAGGACGTCTAACCAAAAGCATTCATGAATATATATGGGATGAAAGAGATTGCGTAATCACTGCTGTACCTGTGGATGGATATTTTACCACGTTGTTATTTAGTCATAATAGTTTACCAAAAGTTAAAGATAATTCTTAACAACGTCATATCAAATTTCCATTAAAAAAAATCTATAGCAACTGTGGGAATAGTTAATAACTGGTTTCGACCATACAGTCTATAGTACAGAGTTAGATTGATTTCTAAGTGTAGGAAACACTGATTTTTTAACTTTAAATTTAGATGATATAATCAGATAAACAGATAAAGTGGCAGCTCAGTTAGGCCCATGTATTACCTATATAGGATCACTGTCACAGGCTCTGGTGCTTTTATCTGTTAATAGTATAAATGACCTAGTTTATTTCTAAACTTAACTAGACATTCTGTAAGTTGTGGTCCTTTTAAAGTTCCACTTAAGTGGAATTTAGAGTCTCTGTAGTGATGGAAGAGGATGGTTAGTTGAAGCAAGATTCAGATTCTTCCTTGAGTTCTGTCAGCACAATCACACCTACATGGATGGCTTCATATTGGAACACGGGGGGACCTGTTTCCCGAGGAGTAGATTGATCCCTGGCACGTGGTCATGATGAGAGCAGCTCTGAGAGGCATAGCTGAAGCCCACAGTGACCTCAAACTGCTCCAAAGCCTTCGATCTTCTCTGCTTACCCTGAGTCCTTTCCTACCCTCTCCCTCTTACCCTCAGGGGAAACAGAAGAGACTTCACAATGAGGAAGCAGCAAGACGTGGGCAGGTGCAGCTTCTCCGGATTTCCACCTACTCTATCCCTGCCTTCCACATGGGCTCCTACCTCTGGGGACCGTCCCCAGGCCTTGCCAGAACATCCTTCCTTTTCCTTACAGGTGTCAGTCTTCCCTCCTGTCCCCTCCCTTCTCCTCTTGTCTCTTCCTCCTCTCTCATTTTGTTTCTCTTTTCCCCTTTTTCTCTGTCCCTCAGGATATATTTTTTTCTTTGCCTCTCTTGACCCCATTGGCTTCTCCACAAAGTTAGTTTTTGCCTCCCACTGCCACTTGGCAACTCTGGCTTGTGTCAGGTTCATGTAGCCCAAGCTAGACTTGGAGTCTTAGTATTCATGGCTTCACAGCTCTAGTGCAAATGTCGTCTATAGGTTCAGTCTCTGAATCTCTTAATGTCTTAGCAGTCAGAATCTCTTAGGTCCATCCATGAAACAAACACTAATACAACTGAAATGGGCAGAGGTGGGGTTACATCCATCTGTTTATTTTTTATTTAAAAAAACTTGTGGGGGTGTCTGGGTAGCCAGTAAGTTGAGCATCTGGGTCTTGATTTTGGCTGGGGTCATGATCCCAGGGTCCTACAATCTAGCCCCATGTCGGGCTCTGTACTAGGTATGGAGTCTGGTTGGGATTCTCTCTCTCTCTCTCTCTCTCTCTCTCTCTCTCGACCTCCTTCCCTTTTTTTCTCTCCCTCTCCCTCCCTCTGCCCCCTCTCCCATTCACACACACACTCTCTGTCTTTCTCTCTTGCTCTCTAAAATAAAAAAGAAAAAACTGTGTACTGAGCTTTCATTCTCTGTCAGACACTGTGAGAGGTATTATTGGTGCAGGAAGGTGGGCAGGGTCCTGTGGATGACTGTTTATCTTAAATTACTTCAGAGTGGGGAGGCAATAATCTAGATAACAACAATACTTAATTTTGGGGCAATACTACTTCTAGATGGAAAGGTAATATCTGTAAATTCACTTAACAGGGTGCCTTAGGACTTTTGAAAGATAATGCTACTCACCGCTTTTGAACAAATTTTGTTTGTTCCAGTGAAGTTGTTGTTATGTGCCTTCCTATCAACATATTTACTGATCATTACTCCTTAACATGATTAAATATCTGAGAAGAACAACTACTTTTTAGAGCCTTTTATAAGAAAAAGAGTCTTTCAATTATAATTTTTAAAAACATTGACTCATTTGGGGCACCTGGGTGGCTCAGTCAGTTAAGCATCTGACTCTTGAACTGCACTAGGGTCATGATCTCACTGTGTGTGAGACAGAGTGTTATGTCAGGTTCTGCACTGACAGAGCAGAGCCTGCTTGAGAGTGTCTCTCCCTCTCTCCCTCTCCCTCCCCTGCTTGTGCTCAGTCCCTCTCTCTCAAAATAATTGAACTTAAAAAAAAATTGACTCATTACTTAATAACTGAACATTGAACAAACAATATGTAAACAAAGACTTTAAGCTATTTGTGATTAGTCACAGGAGCCTTAAAATAAAAAGCAAATATCTTGGCTAAATGGGGTGGGACAGTAACAATCTAGGGTGCATGAGGTAATTTTCAGTATAACAAAGAAGTCTTCCCCTAGTCATAGTGAATAAGAGTTGACACTAATTCCTTAGGGAGGAAGAAGTGGGTAGTGCTGTTAGAACCTACTCTATATGTATACGATCTATAAATATGTGGATCACGATTCTAATATTTGCCTGGAAAATAAGATTTGAATATATAGAAAAATTCACAGAAATCTGAGTAACTGTGATATATAATATTTCACTAAAATTAAACAGTATGATATTAACAATATAAAAATAGTAGAAAGGAATGGAGAAAAAATACAGGAAAGAAGAATGAGTAAAAAACCCATTCGAGGTGCTTTTTGATAAAGACGATTACAGAACAGTTGAAAAAGAATGATGTATTACATTAATAGAGCTAGGAAACAAGAAAACAGAGACTACTACTTCTAATAATTAAAGCCAATATACATGGCCAATAAACATAGGAGAAGATGTACAAGACCTCAATAACAGACAGGAGTGCAAATTAAACTAGTTGTCGTGTTTTACCTATCACCATGTCAAAAAACTGAAATGATTGACAACACTCAATGTTGGCAGGTAATGAGAAAAAAAATTTGGTACTCACATGGAAATCTCAGCAGGAGTACAAACTGGAACAATTTTCCTAGATGACAATCTGACAATATTCTTTTTTTTTTTTTTTTTTTTTCCTGACAATATTCTTTACAGTTCGTAGGTGAACAAACTATACCCTTTTACCACACCTGACCAACTCTCTGGGCTTAGCCTAAGGGGACACATAACTCAGATGGAGAGATTTATGTACTTGAATGTTTGAAAAAACACTCTTGAAAATTGTTTTTTTTTTTTAATTTTTTTAAGTTTATCTTTATTTATTTTGAGAGAGGGGCACACATGCATGAGCAGGGGAGGGGCAGAGAGAGGGGGGGGGGGAGAGAGAGAGAAAGAGTGCAAGCAAAAATCCCAAGCAGGCACAGAGCCTGATGCAGGGTTCAACCAGATCCCATGGACTGTGAGATCCTGACCTGAGCGAAATTAAGAGTCAGATGCTCAACTGACTCAGGCACCCAGGGGCCCTAGAAAAAATCTGTCTTAATGAGACTTATTTCTGCCTGAGTGAACCATGGGTGACATGTATAAAAGATTTTGGACATCACTAGTGGAGTAGTAGAAATAAAATGAAGAGAACAATCTTACTCTTACACAAAGTAAGGGAGTTCTGCCTGGAATTCTGCAGTCCTTTTATCTTAGGACAAACCTGAAAGTATTAAAAATTGTCAAAAACAAGAGAACTGTAATTAAGAAGGGCACGTATAGTCTCTCCAATAACCAAGACAAACTGGTTAGAATTCTCAGAAAGATATTATCACAACATGGTTAAAGAATCTCATGAGAGACCTGGACAATTACTACTGATGTGTCCTTAGATAATATGAAATTCCATATGGGGATTAGACTTATAAAATTTCTACTTCTGGAAGTCAGTACAGTCAAAAACAATGGAAATATGGTCCAAAATTACTGAAAGTGAACTCAGGATTTTTAGATTCGCATATGCCTCTGAAATAGATATCTAGGGGCATTTGGGGACACTGTCTTCCAATTTTGGAGTCAACATCATGAAACACAATTACTCTGCTATCTCACAACATGCAGTTTGATTTCAGTGTCAGAAACAAAACAGAGAGATACGGGAAACAATGTTTGACCCAAAAAGGCAATCCCTTTGCCATGAAATTAGATGAAATAAACAACTATCCTGAAAGTGGTTCAAGCAAATGGTGGCAACATTCACATATTCTGAATGCAAATAAAGTCAGTCTTATCCTCCCTAAGTAAGAAAGACCCAAGGATGGGAAGACAGCTGACCTCTACAGATTTGGAAAGGAAGCAGGAGAGGGACTCCTGAAAGAAAATGCAGTCTGTCATATTAGCGACTTGCCATACAAATGGCACACCTGTCACTAAACAACATCGACCTGTCAAAGTGCTTAATTACCTCAAATTATCTCTTTATAAAACTGGTTAATAAAAATGATGTCAATGTAAAATACTGACTTCTCTTCAAAGTCATTCCAAGGTAGAACTTGGTACTACCTCAACAGCATGACTTCAGCCAGCAAATGTTGCCTTTTCTCGGTTTCAGTCTGAAGGAACCGATAAAGGAAGCCATGCTGTATTTTTAATAAGAACCTACAGGTTATTTTATTAACTACCTTTATCATGGCAATGCTGCGTCACCAAAATATTTTTAAAAGCTTCTTTCAGTGGGTATGTGATGTGTTACATATTCCTTCATAGGACAGGAGATTCTTTAACATAATGGTTTCAGGAAATAAGACCATCACCTCTTTGCCTTATCATAGCAGGCTTTTACCACATTTGCTTCAAGAGGAGAAGAATACAAAATTTCTCATAAAGGTGAGCAACCCTGTAAACCTGATACATTTTGCTATTGACATACTATATTCAGCTAGGTGTTTACCAAATCCCCTAGTCCTGGTTGGTGTTTCCAATCTAGGAAAATGGGGTAAATGTACTAAGAGGAGGGCAACAGATTTTAAGGATAATAGCCTCAAAATAAAAGCAGGAGCAATATAGATCATATTCTGAGACATTTATCATCTTTCACCTTCAGGCTTTTTGTTTTCAGACCATTCAAGAATCCTGGTTTGGCTAGATATACAGACAGATTCCCAGTTTTGTCTACACATGTGTCAATGATAGCTTTTGTTGCCAGCAACTCGGCAAAATTGACTAGTGTCACAGAACAATCATCTTCTATTGAAAAAATTTAAATTCTGACCTATGACTGCCCTTTAATATCTGCATACACAATTAATGTTGTTTTGAATGTTGAGTATACCAGTACGTGACATTACTTAGCAGTTACACATGTAGACAGAGTTCTTATGGTCTTGCACCCACATTTCCCAGCCATTCCTACTCAGTAGAATGGGTAGTCTATCATGCCCTTCAGTGTTGGTATCTCTCACTTCTTTACTAATATTTATTTTTATTTATTATGTATTTATTTATTTATTTACTTTTTGAGAAAGAGAGAGCATGTGTGAGTGAGGGAGGGGCAGAGGGGAGGGGGACAGAGTATCTGAAGTGGGCTCTGTGCTGACAGCAGCCAGCCCGATGTGAGGCTTGAACTCGTGAACTATGAGACCATGACCTGAGCCTAAGTTGGAAGCTTAACTGACTGAGCCACCCAGGTGCCCCTTCATTTCCTTATTAAAGGAACATATTTGAGGCATGCCACCATTTAGCTACAAGCACAGAGAAAGCCTTAATTTGTCAAGTAATTTGTTTGCTATGTATATGTTAGAGTGATATGTTACATATCACTGATATGTCCCTTTTGCTCCCCTCAGTCACCAACATTTACTTGAGGAAGAGAAAAGAATCTGTGGCACTGAAATTATTTTATGAATACTACACTTCTGTCAAGTAAAAGCTGTCATCACACATGGCGATTCCTACTGGGTACAGGAAGAATGAGCAGTTTGAAGAGGCCCCCACAGATTCTGATATGCTGTCACGGTGGGATGAGGCTGGAAATGCCTCATTGTCTTCCAATCCCTCCACCCCACTGAAAGGCATTGATCTAAAGACAGAGAAATTCGGGGCACCTGGGTCGTTCAGTAGGTTGACCTTCCAGCTCTTGGTTTTGGCTCAGGTCGTGATCTCACAGTTATGTGAGTTTGAGCCTCTCATGGGCTCTGTGCTGACAATGCAGAGTCTGCCTGGGATTGAGATTTTCTCTCTCCCTCTCTACACCCCTCTGTGCCCCCCACCCCCACTTGTGCTTTCTCAGTCTCTCTCAAATAAACTTAAAAAAAAGATAAATTATATGCTCTTGCTTTCAAGTCATGCCTTGTAATAATTTGCATGAGGATACTAAAAGCTGCAAAGCCCATTAAGCTGAAGTATGCTGTAATAATTATTGCATTAATAACTTTATGTACATAATTACATTTTGCACATAAATGTAACTGTTCACAAAATTTTAGCCAATTTTAAATGTGAAACTGCATTGTATAATCATCTGTAAACTATTTATCATGGAATAAATGACATCACGGTATAAAATAAAAAAACCTGTTTCATATACAGGTTTTATTTTTGCTTATTTTTTTACCTGAATGATTTCATTTTATTAGGATTAAAAAGTGTGCTCTGGGTCACTTGGTCCCTGGAGCTCAACTTATCTTCAGTCACCAATATCCGAGAATGAACACTTGAAAAGCATTCAGTTGAACAATTTCCCTTAGCTGTGAAACTAAGTGGACACTGACAGAACTAAGTAGAGTGCTGAAGTATTAGGTATGACAAAAGACAAAATGTGTATTTTGATTCAGGCACAGAGTTGCTGCATTTACTACTATATCCTAAAATCACAGTGTGAAATAATCTTTGCTTGTGATTTTTTTTTTAATGTTTACTTTTGAGAGAGACAGAGCATGAGTAGGGGAGGGGCAGAGAGAGAGGGGGACGCAGAATCTGAAGTAGGCTGCAGGCTCTGAGCTGTCAGGACAGAGCCTGACACAGGGTTTGAACCCACAAATCGTGAGATCATGACCTGAGCTGAAGTCGGACACTCATCCTACTGTGCCACCCAGGTGCCCCTCTTTGCTTGTGATTTTTAAAATACCTAAAAGAGAGATGTCAGGGAAAACCTGCCACTTCTTCTTCCACTAACATAAATGCTGTACATAATAATGTCTGTTTAAAATCTAATAATAAGGCCTTCCTAGTGCTGCTTTCTCAACTTATACCACTAATTTTGGATTTCATAACAAATCACAACTTTTTCTATCAATTTTATTTAAGAAACATGCTAGGTATTTACCATGTGCTAGGAATTTTAAAGTATACAAGACAAAGGTCCTTTCTCAAGGACTTCAAAGTCTAGTTGGAGAAACAGGCATAAACAAAGATGTGAATCACAGCATGAGTAAGAACTACAAAGATGTGCATGGGAGCATGGAAGATAATACTGGACTAAGGTGGGAAGTTCAGGAAATGCTTAGTATAGAAGACATATTAATTAAAACTTGAAGGTTAAGGAGAAATCAGCAGGAAGGAACACTGCAGGAGAACAGATAAGAGGTTCCCAAAACGATGTAGGCAAGAGACCACGCAAGCCCAAAGTAGAGCAGACGGCACTGGGGACAGAGCAGATAAAACCAATTTGGCATGTGTTGGTGAGAGAATCCACAGGTCTTGATAAAGATTTTAAATGGGAGGAAAGGAAGGTATATGGGAGACGGAGTTAAAAACTGATTGCAAGTTTACTATTTTGAATGCACAGTAAGATCACGATACCATTACCCTACTCAGAACATATAAATACAGTATCTGATTTGAAAGAAGAGTAAAGATAAAGAGTTGAAGAAGTAATAAGTCTGGGGTACATGAGGCACTCAGGAGGAGATGTCCAGAAGACAGTGATTGTGAACTAGTGATCGGCAGCAATTTGTTCTTTCTGCTTTGGTCCCAATTCTCAACAAGTAACAAATGACCTACAAGGCCAGCCATCTCCATGTCTGAGTTTCCACAAAGTGTAATGAGAACCCAAACCTGCTTCACACCTGAACACAGCTAGTGATGAGTCTCCAGAGGATTCCTATTATTCCCACACAGTCTTGGGAGTTGGCAGAGAATTCTTTTCTGAGCTAGAGGCGTCGTGGGAGGAGAAGAGCAACTGAGGGCACCAAGAGGCCAGTTTGAATGTTCCAGAAGCTTCTTGATCATCTCAGGCATTAACTCCCAGGGGATATACAGAGAAAGTTATGTTGGTTCCTTGGAAATGCTAGTCAAGAAAAAAACAAACGTAGCTGAACATCCAAAGGGGTAGGAAGATGGTAACTTTAGCCACTCTAAGAAAGGCCAACCTGAGTAGAATAAGGAAAAGTATGTAGGTGATATCCTGATTTTGGCAATGTCTCTTAATACTCGGTAAAAATATATAGTAATTCAGATATTTTTTTCTTATTCAGGTCTTTGGTACAAATAATTGATTGTTTAACTTGACTGTGCTGTAACACTGAAATCCCTGAAACTTTAAGGTTGGCTGATTTGGAAAATAATACAGGCATTATTTCTATTTTATACATGCCTAACCCCTATCTGCTGGCCAAAAGCATAGCTGACTGTGAAGGGAGCTGTTCAATTCTTCTGTTAGATAGCTTCATGTTACTTCCATGCCTTTATTCTCACATTATCCTTCTAGTCCAGAAAAAAAGAGTTGCTAAGAAGTTCCAGAATATAAATCTACCACACAGAAGCTTAAACACTCTGACCTGAATTTGACACCTAACTTAGCAGTTAGGTTTTGTGTTCTTTTGCATTTTTCCAGACATCTGCAGAACATTTCAGATGGAAATTATTAGGATTTCTGCCAAAAGTTCTAAGAAAATTTCCTTAACCCTCTGCCCCTATATTCTATTCAGGGAGAATACAATATTATGTAAATAAATGTCAAAAATTTTAACTTTATTTAAGCAGCTTTCTATTTATAATATCTAAACTACTGAGAATACACAGTGATGTAATCAAGACTTTCACTATTAGCAAGATTATTATTTTAGATTAACCATGGTACCCAGAGCTGTATCCCATCTGTGGTTTCCCTACTTTCCAGATGTCATTGTTGTTTTCCGCTGGGCCTCATGGTGGGTCATTGCCACACCAGTGCAGCAGGAGAATTAGCAGGTAAGGCTGTTCTAGGTCTGTTAGAAGGAAGTAAGTAGTCTAAAGGGTCTCAGGGAGAGGACATGGGAAGGAATGGATGCAGCGTTAAGTAGAAAAATATATGAAGTATTAACAACAACACAGAAGACTCACGTGAAAAAAATCCACAGACAACTTTTACTTAAATACTAGGACGGTGTCAAATGTATTTTTATATTATTTTGCATTCCTATTTTTTCCATCTGACCTCTAAGAATCTAGGCTTGACCATAATATTCCATTATGTTTAATTTTTAACAAATATGATTGATTTTTATCAAAGGAGTTCCTTCTAAGGATTTTGGCTAACATATATACACTCAAACCAGGTACGTTTTCCTGATAGTTGTAGAAATGTGACTCTAAGCACCAAAAGAATTTTGTTGTTTTTAAGTGAAAAACATTCTTATATATAGAATAATCTTCCCTGACTTGTCAAGCGTAGTAGACTGAAATTAGTTCAAATCTGGAATTATTTAAAGGTACCCTAAGACAATGATAATTTAAAAACTTGTTGATGGTGCCAATCACTGTATTCTAGAGCCTTAACTGCTATGCCCATGGTCATCTTTTGTATGCTTTGAACAGTTTTTCTCTTGCTATCAAGGTGTCAAACTAACCTTTCCTTTTCTTATTAGTATGGCTCCTTGTATTCTAATTTAATAGTTGTAATCTGATCTAGGCTGGGAAAGATTAGGGAGTTTGAGTGGAAAATAAAGGTAAATAGGTCTGGAGGAGGACCCAGAGGCATGCTGCACCAAAACGTTGTTTTTTATCCTATATTGGCTGTTTCAGGACTGACACTGATTTCTTGCTTCCTTGCATCGTTCTAGCATAAACAGGCAGTCTGTTTCCAAGTCTGGAAAGGTAGCAATTAGGTGTATACTTTCAGTTTAGGCAATCAATAAAGTGTTTTAACCAATGATTTTTTAAAAATCTGTGCTATATTATTGGTTATATGGGTTTTAAAACCCATTTTTCCTGGGGCATCTGGGTGCCTCAGTCAGTTAGGTATCGAACTCTTGATTTCAGCTCAGGTCAGGATCTCACAGTTCATGAGACTCCGCCCTTGTGTTAGGCTCTGTGCTGACAACATGGAGTCTGCTTGGGATTCTCTCTCTCCCTCTCTCTTTGCCCTCCCCTGCTCATGCAGGGGGTCTCTCTCTCTCTCAAAATAAAGAAACATTAAAAAAAACCAAAACACGTTTTCCTAATTTAGTTAAAGTGTCTCTCAATAAAAACAACCATTATACACAATCCATACAACCCACACAAAGTAAAAACTGTGAACATGAACCTTACATGCTTACTTTCAGAATATGTGTTGCCTTGGTATGTGTGTATTAAAACTCTTGGGTGAAACAACTATGTTCGAACACATACTGCTTGTGAAAGTAAAAGCCAGAACCGCAAACTGGCAGATGTACCTGAGGATAGAAAAGATACACAAATATAAAAAGAAACATGCAAGTCTAAAAGAAGTACAAAGACGTATAATAGAATTTTATGTAAGGCCAAAATGAGAAGGACTGAAGGGGCCTTGACATCTCTTTACCATCCCAATAATACACTTGTTCCAGTCAAACCAAAACTTGTTCTCTCCAGCTCAAGAGTGGTCCTTTCTTCAATCGCTCCTTGTAATGCTCATTCTCATTGCTCCAGTACTTGGATATTATTGTCGTTACTGTTTTTCCCACACCCCTTCTGAGTTACAAAGTCTACAACCATACAGTATTTGTAAACCCTCTGGCCATACGTCAGAGACAGGTTCCAGTCTTCGCTCTCCTAGGTGTATCAGCTATTAATCCTGGTCAAATGACTTAACTTCCTGAAATCTCAGTTTCTTTTTCTGAAAAATGGGAACATAAAACACCCCTACAGTGTTTTCAAGGATTAAATGAAATACTCTTTTAGGCACGTAGCACCATACCTAGCACATAGTACAAGTTAAGTTGGTAAATTCAAAGTCAGGCAGCCTGGATCCAGAGCCCATGCTCAAAACCATTGCCTTGAGCTGCCACATATACTTGTTTATTTGGAAGCTTTTCTCTGAAAGGTATAATACCAGATTTGTCCCTGCTGATTTCTAAGCCTTTTCTGGCCAAAGCCACTCTCCACTAGAATCCTAAATTCCAAGGGCTGTATCCTTGCCAATAAGTCATCTACTAAAACTTCAGGAAGAAGCTTTGTGTTATATGCCAGTCAAAAACAAAAATGTTAATTCTAATAACAGATGGTTGAGGACAAACCCCTGTAGAGTTCTGTGTGTTAGGTTCCCTAAGATGACACATATTCTTAATTAAAATCACTTCAAGTATGTTCTCTCAAATATAAGACACCTGCATAAACCAGATTATATCTGTCCATTTCCTTGAGATATGTGTTTTTTATTGGCAGACATCACACACATATGTTAAGTTGCACAAAGTAGCTTGTATTTCCCCAATTTACCTAGGAGACTGTCATCCTCAACAAAATCAAGAGAATCATCAGAAACCAACAGACTATGTGTACCATCTGACCACTATTCTATGAGGAAAAAAAAAATGGTGCTAGGACTTGGGAGTTTGCAAGCTGTTGGTAGATCCATTGCTTCCTGAGTTTAGGTATGGAATGTTCGGGACAGCCATTTAAAGCAATGGACACCACAGTCATGGAAAGCCACTGGCTGCATGTACTACAGAATTAATGTGATTAGGGAGCAAAAGACACACTGTTAAATATGAGCCTAGAAAGAACTCTTCTCCCTCACCCTTAAACTAACCCTCTACAAATATAAATGTCCAAATTGAAAAGAAGAGTTTTCTTCATGAAATAATTAAAGAGTACTGTTCTCTGACCACCATAAAACATACTGATTCAGGTTAAAATAAGATGACAAAAAACCAATTATACTTTAGCACTTGTAACACTTCAAGTGATTAGATTGTCAAATCACTTCTAAAATGGAGAAGTAGGAAGACTATAGTCATAAAATATTGAGGCGTCACACATAAAAATGTCCATTATAAAGTACTCTTTGAGATTCCTTTTTATATTTCTCTGCTTATAAATGTTATCAAAGGAGAATTTTTGGTGCTAAACTTTTGAAGGTTTTTTATAAAAAAGAATCACTTCCCATCTATATCACTTTGTTCAAGTATTCAATCTTAGATTTAATTTAGAAATTGGCTCTTTATGTAACTTGTAACTTGATTTACTAGAATCACAACATTTTAATTGGTTCATGGGTGTTGACATACAACATAACTGGAAATATAAAACTTAAGATGCTGAGACCATCTTTTAAGAACTTCCAGGTGATGATAAACATTCACATCTAGAATCTCCCAGGACGTAAAGTGTTAAGTTACTGAAGTGATAAAGAAATTTGGCTCCTATATTCACATAGTTATTAGACAGCTCACACTTGTAAAGCAATTTGCCCTAACACACCAAAGTATAAAGTTTATTGACAAATAATTACAATACAAATAGACAGTGGCAAGGAACATGTCAGTGGTATAAATGAAGAGAGTTCTAAGGAGGAATCTCATCTCACCAGTAGAGATCAGGCTTCCTGTATTAGTTACCTATCCCTGCATAGCAAATTGCCCCCCAAATTCAGTGGCTTAAAATAACAAACATTTATTACCACACAGTTTTATGTGAGAGAAAAATCTGAGAGAAGCGTAACTGGATAGTTCTGACTCAGAGTCAAGGTTGTGGTCATCTGGAATTGACCGGGAAGTAGTATCTTGCTCCCAAGAGGCTTTCTTTACAAACAGGCCTGTTGGTATGAGGTCTTATTTCCTCACCCATGGGCTTCCCCATGGTGTCCTCAAGTCACAGAAGCTGGCTTCCCCAGAGAAAGTAATTAAAAGAGAGTAAGGAATAAGCTTTATGTCTCTTATAATCTGGTCAAACCATCACTTCTGCTATGCTCTTTTCATCACAAGGGAGTCACTAAGTCCAGTCTACACAGAACTGGAGGTGAAAGATGAGAGAGAGATGAATGAAATGTGATGCCAAAGTATTTGGGCCTCGGTGTCAGAACGCGATGGCACCTTTCCCAGAGAGAAGATAGCAGGGAGAGTACAGTGACGCTCAGAAGCTTTTAGCTGCTATTTTGGACACACTGAGTGTGAAAGTTCCGTGGGCCAAGGAGGTAAAGATGCTGAACTGTCAGCTAGAATGAAAGGCCAGCGTTCAGAAGACAGGCCACATCAGACTTGTAAATAGCACTGGTGGCTGAAGGTGTGGAAGTGGAAAGCAGCACTAAGGAATAAAATGCAGAGAGAGGACAGACATGAGCACAAAAACTTCTTCAACATTCACTTCCAGGAAACATTAAGAAAGAATGGTTAGAAGTACCGGAAAAGAATGAAGAGAGAATTATCTCAGAAACTGGTGGCAAGAGAATTAAAAGTGGACATTACTGACAGTAAAACAGAAGAAACTGAGGGTTATTAAAAGGTTGCCAGTGTGTCTCAACCAGGGGGACAACAGTGACATATAAGGCACCAGGTTTGGAGAAGAATGAAACAGAAATCCAGACTGCAGAAATGGGAGGAAAGAAAAATAAGGAAATACACTTGATGGAAACTATTTCTTAAGGAAGTATAATGGTTAAAAAGTAAGAGATAAAAAATGGTAGAAGACAGCAGGATGGAGGCAAGTTTTGTTTTGTTTTTGTTTTTGTTTTTTTTTCCAAAAAAAAAAAAAAAAAACCACCCAAAAAATGGGCGCCTAGGTGGCTCAGTCGGTTGAGCATCCGACTTCAGCTCAAGTGATGATCTTACGGCTTGAGAGATCGAGCCCCGCGTTGGGCTCTGTGCTGACAGCTCAGAGCCTGGAGCCTGCTTAGGAATCTGTGTCTCCTTCTCTCTCTACCCCTCTCCCACTCATGCTCTGTCTCTCTCTTCTCAAAAATAAATAAAAATATTTTAAAAAATTAAAAAAAAACAAAACAAAAAAACAGACAGCCAAGTGACACATGAAAAGATGTTCAATATCACTCATCATCAAGGAAATGCAAACCAAAACCACAATGAGATATCACCTCACATCTGTTAGAATGGCTAGAATCAAAAAGACAAGAAATAACAAGTGTTGGCAAGGATGTGGAGAAAAAGGAACCTTCGTGTACTCTTGGTGGAAATGTAAATTGGTATTATCACTGTGGAAAACAGTATGGAGGTTCCTCAAAAAAATAAAAATAGAAATACCATATGATCCAATCATTTCAATACTGGGTGTTTATCCAAAGAAAATGCCAACACTAATTTGAAAAGATATATGCACCCCTATATTTTTGGCAGCATTATTTACAATAGCCACGTATAAGGTGAATGGATAAAGAAAATGTGAGATATAATATACATATATAATATATGTTATATAATTATTATATATGTATAATTATTATATGTTATATATAATAATTATATACATGAAATATATATTATATATATTCTATGTTATTCTATATATATTAGATATATATTCTATATATATTATATAGAATATATAAATTATGTTATATAATAATTGTATATACTATCTATAATTAAAGATATTATATATATAATATCTATATCTATCTATACATATATATATAGAGAGAGAGAGTGAGAGAGAGAGAGAAGGGGGGTAATTACTGACCCATAGAAAAAATTGAGATGTTGCCATTTGTGACAACATGGATGCATCTAGAGGATATTATGTCCAGTGAAATAAATTAAAGAAAGACAAATACCATATGAAGTTACCTTTATGTGGAATCTAAGCAACAAAACAAATAGACACAAAGCAGAATCAGACTTATATCAGACCTACAGAGAACAAACTGATGGTTGGGGGTGGGGGAATTGGGAAAATGGGTATAAGGGGTGTGAGATACAGTTTCCGGTTATGGAATGAATAAGTCACGGGAATAAAAGGCACAGCATAGGGAATGTAGTCAATGATACCACAACAGTGTTGTATGGTGTCAGATGGGAACTCACGTGGGGCGAGCATAGCAAAACATATAAAGACATTGAATCACCAGATTGTACACCTGAAACTAATCTAACATCAACTAGAGTAACAAACAAACAAACAAAAAATCAAAGTAATAGAATTGCAGGGGTGGGGGTCAAGATCACAGATTTTTCTTTCTCCTCTGAAGAAAACAGATCAGAAGAGAGGGTAGCATTTGAGGCGAAGAAGCTGAAAACGCAAAGGAATTCACCTGGAAAACGCCCAATTGGGAAGGAAGCTGTGGGGATTTTATCAAAGCAGCCCTTTTGGCATTCCAGGAGAACAAAGTTGTTCAAGCCAGTTTTAAATGTTAAGCCCCAGGATAAACGTGTAGCTTTTAAAAGTTGTTCTATCACAGTTTCTTCTCAGTAATAGGACTACATGAGTTGAATATATTGTTACATAGATTACAACAACCTGTAGCAGTTTCTTCAGTAGTAACCAGGAGAAAAATGGACCTTTTTTTTACTTCTGATGTTGGGAGAATTTCACGTGAGTAACACATGAATGCATTCTTTGGGGCACATTTCCTGAAATATTATTTTTAAATAATTGTTTGGCCTCTCAATTTCTTTGATCTTACCTTTAAAAATAAAACAGTGTGGATGTACACATTTATGTGAAACTAAGTTCTGGGAAATCTGTGATTTTGAGCTCTAGGGATTTTGCTACTGTGAAACTATGTAAATAAATCCTAAAAGCCACACTGATTCAATCAGAATGGGTCTACTTGTACAAAAACATGAAATGGCAGCTGACAGGGCAATCTTTTATTTTAGTAATGAGCCGCATGGTTTTTTAAATTGGATTGTTAACTGAAATAAACTATTTGGAATATAACTTCCAAAGAGAAAAGGTTAGTATACTTGGCTCAATGGATACATTTACTGTTTGAATGTGGCAAATGTTTTAGAAAAAAAAGAGGAAATAAACATACACTTGAAAAAAAATTAATATTGCACTTTCCCAAACTCATGTTTCCTAGAATACAACTGGGAAGAACATAATATATATAATATATTATATTTTATATATGTATACACACACACACATATAAAATAAAGAAGTTACACATATATATATATATATATATATATATAAAACACGTATATGTGTGTGTGTGTATATATATATACATATATATACACACACTTATATAAGCTTATATGATATATATATAAAGTTATATATAAACTTATATATAGTTATACATATATAAACTTTATTACTAAATTATATATGTATATGACATTTATGATACATGGAGTTATTTTTTTTAAGACTTTAAACCTAGCAGGGGCGCCTGGGTGGCGCAGTCGGTTAAGCGTCCGACTTCAGCCAGGTCACGATCTCGCGGTCCGGGAGTTCGAGCCCCGCGTCAGGCTCAGGGCTGATGGCTCAGAGCCTGAAGCCTGTTTCGGATTCTGTGTCTCCCTCTCTCTCTGCCCCTCCCCCGTTCATGCTCTGTCTCTCTCTGTCCCAAAAATAAATAAACGTTGAAAAAAAAAATTTAATAAATAAATAAATAAATAAATAAACAAACAAATGACTTTAAACCTAGGAGAACTTAAACCCTATGAAACTTCCCCAACAGTTAAACATTTGTAAGTGTGTTTCAAGGACTTGCAGGTCTCTAATATTTGAAACATGGGAAACTGGAAGTCTGTACATATACCTTCATAAGTACACATGAATGTCTATTCTTACATAGATAGCATATATGTGCACACATTCTCACATGTATATTATTTTTCAATAGTATTTTATTTTATTTTATTTTTTATTTTTTCTAATGTTTATTCATTTTTTGAGAGACAGAGTGAGTGTGGGAGTGGGGCAGGGGCAGAGAGAGAGGGAGACAGAATCCAAAGCAGGCTCCAGGCTCTGAGCTGTCAGCACAGAGCCGGACGTGGAGCTCAAACTCACAAACCACAAGATCATGACCTGAGCCGAAGTCGAACACTTAACTGACTGAGCCACTCAGGCACCCTGTTTTTGAGTAATATTTTAAACAAAATAATTTATCATTTGTAGGTTATACAGACAGAATTTCATTGGGAAAATGCTTAAAATAATGAGTTTCATGACTTCTGCACAGAAAAATGTTGAAAAAGTAAGGCATGAGAAAGAAAAATAAGATACAGGATGGTTTCCTTTTATAAAAATGTTGGAAATGCTCAAAATAAGAGTAAAATAAAACTAGCTTTTAACTGAATGAGTAATACCTGTAGTTTAGTACTAGATATAAATTTTAAATATTTTTTTCTAAACATTCAAATAATGATAGCTTATCATTTGTTTTTATTTTAAGCTCCTTTAATATCTTTTGTGTGTATTTTTTTCTTATATTCACATACAGATTTTGTGATACTTAATCATACTAATGCATTCCAAATATAATAAAAGCGACTTCTCTAATACAAGACAATGGTAGTTTTATGGGACCAACTCTCCCACTGGATATAATAAGCTCTGGGAAAAAATAATAAGGGAGCCAGGATTTGTGGGGCCAAGATCATAGATGGAAGAGAAATAACAAGGTAAGACAAATTTCTTCTTCCAGTTTTTCATCTAACACTTTTTCACATTTGCCAATTCAGAGCAAGCCACTGATGCCAAACAGTAATTTATGGTGAAGACCTTTCAGCAATCTCATGGGGACAGAGAAAACACACAAACAAACAAAACCAGAGTCCAGTACCACAAAGGTAAAAAGGACTTGACAAACCTCTAATCACAGAGCAAAGGGAATCACAATAAACTGAACTCAAAATTCCTTATGGTACTGCCCTTAAGACATTTGCCACATCTTAAATTTTTCACTGAATAAAAGGATGAGAAACCAAAGGGAAACTGATAAGAGGGGGAGAAGTCTTAAAAAACTTTATGAACATCACATTGGAGTTTGGAGTCTTCTAGGAAAGAGGCTCCCAGAAGTATTATCCTAGCGGTAAGTGAAAACTGAAGATAGATCACTATTCTACAAGACTAGATCTCAGCCTCATCATATTTCAAGCCCTAGCTGGAAGAAGGGAATCTAACCTTGCTCTAGCTATCAATCCAAAGAAAACTAAATCCTCTGTAAAGGAGATGATCTCTACAGTTTTTTATACTAAATATCCAGCATTCAATCAAAAACTCCCAAGCATGTGAGAGGACAGAACCAAATGACCAAACACCAAGAGAAAAATAAATGTAGAAGTAGACCTGCAGGTGATCCAGATATTAGTATTATCATAAACATACTTTAAAATAACTTATTTAGGCATTCAAGAATCATATGACTGAAAAACACCAATTCCAAAATTAAGAACTCAACAGACAAGTTTAAGAGTACATTACACTTAAATGTAGGATTAGTGACTTAAAGTTAGCTATACAGAAATTATCCAGAATGAAGCAGAGAAAATTATAGAAATTACAAAAATGAATATGAAATTTATATGGGATGTTTTAAATAAAGAAACAAAGATGTATATTATACTTCTAATTAGAATTCCTAAGAGAAGAGGAGAAATAGAGTAAGACAGAAGCAATATTTGAAGAGATGCTAGCTGAGATATTTCCAAAAGAGCAGGAATATTTTAAGGTAAAGACTTAAGAAGCTTTAATATGTCCAGGGGCACCTGGGTGGCTCAGTCAGTAGAGTGTCTGACTTTGGCTCAGGTCCTGATTTCATGGTTTGTGAGTTCAAGCCCTGCATCGGGCTCTCTGCTGTAAGGTCTCTGCATAGACCCTGCTTCGGATCCTCTGTCCCTTCTCTCTCTGTGCCTCCCCTGCTTGTACTCTCTCTCTCTCTCAAAAATAAATAAAAGCATTAAAAAAAAAAAGAAGCTTTACTATGTCCAAGAGGGAAAAAAATTGAAAAATAAGTACTCATATAGTTACATCATATGAAAGCTACTGAAAATGAGAGGAAAAGAAAATCTTAAAATCAGACACAGAAAAAAATACATTATCTTTAAATAAATAACATTAAAGGTCAGTTGACTTTATAATTGAAATGAGTCTGTTAAGGGGCACCTAGGGTGCCTCAGTTGGTTAATCATCCAGACTCTTGATTTCAGCTCAGGTCATGATCTCATGGTTCATGAGCTCGAGCCCCTCAATGGGCTCTGCACTGACAGTACAGAGCATGCTTGAGATTCTCTCTCTCCCTCTCTCTCTCTCTTTCTGCCCCTCCTCTCTCTCTCTCTCTCTCTCCCTCAAATAAAATTTAAAAAAAATCCACAGTAAGTACTATTCATATTTCATGTTATATTTAACATTGTAATGGAAGACATAGCAATAAAATAAGGTAATCAAAAACTATGAAAATTATATGAGAAAATAAAACTAACATTATTTACAGATATGATGGCATATCTACAAAATTTCCAATCTACTAGATGACTATGTGAATTTATCAAATAAATGGACTCAAGTCAAAATACAAAAAAAAAAATGTATTACTATATATTAGCAAAGAAGATAAAAAATTAAAACAAAAGCAATTATTTTTAGAGAGAAACAGAGCATGAGTGCATGAATGGGGGAAAGGTGCAGAGGGAGGGAGAGAGAAAGAGAGAGAATCCATGTTGAGTGTGGAGCCTGATGCGGGGCTCGATCCCACAACCCTGGGATCATGACCTAAGCTAAAAACAAGAGTCAGACACTCAACCAACAGTCACCCACGTGTCCCAGAACAAAAAAATTTAAGGTATCATTTCCAATAGGATGAAAAATACTAAATAACCCACAAAAAAAAACAAACAAATGATGCATGGGAGTTATATACAGAAAACTACAGAATCTCACTGAGAGAAACTAATAACTAAAAAAATGGAAGAATATACCTTGTTCGTGGATAGGAAGATTCAATATTGTAAAGCCCAAATCTGTTCAAACTGTTCTATGTAATGTCAATGCAAATCTTAGATTTTTTTAAATTGACAAGATGGTTTTTAAATTCCTACAGAAGAACAGAGGATTTAGAATAGCAAGGGCAATAATAAAGAAAAACAAAACCAGAGGACTTACACTACTACACAGAGCTGTTTGCTATAAAGGTATGGTAATAACTAAAATACTGTGGTCTTGGCACAAGGAGAGAAAATAGATCAACAGAGCAGAGCCCAGAAATATACCAGTGTATAAGTGGTTACTTGATTTATAGCAATAATGACATTGCAGTAAAACATGGAAGGGATGATTTGTCAATTAAAGTTGCAGGGTCAACTAGATCTTCATACAAACATTAACTTGGACTCCAACCTCATATCATACACATAAATCAATGCTAGAAGGATCTGTACACTCAAATATAAAAGATAAAACTTCTAACAGCCAACAAATCTTAGGGTAGGCAAATATTTCCCCCAAGAAACACCAAAATAGCTAATCTTAAAAGATTAACAAATTAGGCTACATTAAAATTAAGAACTTTCATTTATCAAAAAAATACCATTACCAGGGTAAAAAAGTAAACCACAGGAGATATTTGCAATACATGTATCTAACAAGAATTCATATCCAAAAAAGAAAAAAAAATTATTACAAATCAATTAAAAAAAAGTAATGCTGTATTGTGACAGATGGTGACTACACTTATGCTATTGTGCAACATAGAACTACTGAATCAATATGCCATACTCTTGAAACTAATAACACTGTATGCTAATTAAATTTCAATTAAAAAATGAATCTAATCTTAAAAAGAAAACTAGTTTAAAAAAAGGAGAAAGAAAAGAATGAGAATCCCAAGCCCTATGACAGAATGGAGACTATATCTCATCTAAAATCAAAGGACAATTACAAAGGTGACAATATCACAGGAGGTGACTAATCAAAGTCTGGCAAGAGAAATGATCAGGGCTCAAATAAGTAAAATTTAACATGGATTTTTAAAAATTGAATAGGAGGCAAAAAGAAAAAAGAAAAAAAAAAACTACAGAAAAGGGGGCTCCAAATAGGGGAATAATCATTACAAAATTAAGAAGGAATAAGCTACCATGGAAAGACCAGAAAATGGCAATTCAATAACACCAGAGTTTGTGGCACCTGGGTGGTTCAGTCAGTTAAGTGCCCAACTCTTGATTTCAGCCCAGGTCATGATCTCACAGTTCATGAGTTCGAGCCCCTCATTGGGCTTGATGGTGCAGAGACTGCTTGGGATATTGTCTCCCTCTTTCTCTGCCCCTTCCCTGCTCGCTCGCTCTCTCTCTCTCTCTCTCTCTCTCTCTCAAAACAAATAAACATTAAAAAAAATTTTTTTTAGGGGCGACCAGGTGGCTCAGTCGGTTGAGCATCCGACTTCGGCTCAGGTCATGATCTCGCGGTTTGTGAGTTCGAGCCCCGCATCGGGCTCTGTGCTGACAGCTTGGAGCCTGGAGCCTGCTTCAGATTCTGTGTCTCCGTTGTCTCTCTCTGCCCTTCCCCCACTAGTGCTCTGTCTCTCTATCAAAAGTAAATAAAATGTAAAAACATAAATAAAAATAAATATTTTTTTTAATAACACCAGAGTTTAACGTGACTAATGGAAGGAGGAAGGAGATAAAGCACAAAGGATTCATGAAGAGCCTCTTTCATATATAAAGAGTCTCATATATGCCATGCTTATTGAGTTGGACTCTATCTGGTAGATCATCAGGGATCAACTGTAACAGTACCTGCACAAGTGTGGTTGCATATTCAGTTGGTTTGCATGATAGCAACATGAAATAGTCTTCTAGAGGTAATACTGATGAGTCTATTAGAGGTAATTTGAGCCCTGCCTGGGCCCCCTGCCTGGGCTCAAATATCAGCATTGCCATTTCCTACTTCTAAATCCTAGTGTAAATGATTTAACCTCTTTGTTCCTCACCCCTGAAAGGAGCTGTTGGAAATATGTTAATACATACAAAGAGCCTAGAACACTGCCTGGTATATACCACTCAATAAACATTAGATGTCATTAATGTGGTGAAGAAATTTAGTTCTCCTCCCCAGCAGAGAAGCAACAAAATAAAATTCTGGTAATGGAAATCTAGAAGTTGAATACCATCTACCCAAATAGTTACCAATCGGTTGGGTGACTGTGGACTTTAAGACTTTCTTAATTTCCAACTGCCCATTTGTCAAAAAGAGTACATAGCCACAAACCCCAGTTCTCTTTTTATTTTTTTTTTCAACAACTGTTCCAGAATTTCAGCAGGCTTCAATATGACTACTACAACACAGACAATGCTTTTTTTTTTTCCCCATGATTATAGATTTTCTGGTAGCCCCTACTGGATTGATATTTAACCAAATGGCTAAATATCACATTTGCTTTTCACATTTATTCACTTGTTTAAAATATTTGTTTGAATTCTTAAGGGGTAAATTGAAAGGTGATTATTAGTAAGAAATTAATACAGACCAAAGGAAAGTTCTGGTTTGTGAAAGAAAATGTATACTTACTGATGTTTTCTGCTTTTAAAGCTTCATGAATCAACTAATTACTGAGTGCCTAATGATTAGACAGAAACAGTTATGAAGCTTTGTTCTTTTCTAAAGGAATATTACCATGAGACTCTCATGTCAGGACTGGTGTATCACGGAATGGTAGAAGGGGTGAGGGTGGGTGGGGGTAGCGGGGATCTGGTCTCCCTGCAGCAAGGTCTGCTCTGATGAGGAGCAGTATGGTACCACTGGCATTGTTTACAATTGCCAGCATGTAATAAAAAGCAGACTGTCTTGCAGTGAATCCTGTTTTTAAATTCCCTGGAGATAATGAACTTCCTTATTACCTGCATCCAGGGCAGGCAACTCCCACTGTTGCTGTTTTCTTAAGCCATTGCTTATCAGTACAGGAAATCAATTATTTTATTATGGGAAAAATCCTAAGTGAGAAAAAATAGGAGGCAAATTTTTATACATAATTTCAAGCATGATTTCAAGTATGTTACCTATAAACATTCTATCTCAGAGATCTATATAAGCATTAAAATGCACACACACACACACACACACACACACCTGTGTGCCCATGGGTTTCTCTATCCATCTATTTACCTTACAGAGAAGAACATTTCTAAATTTTATTTCCTTAACTATTTCCTGTATTCTTCTATGTTTTCTATAAGGAATACCTGTACTCTGATAATAAGAAAAAATATACCATTTTTAAATACATTTGTTGATCTAGTAAGCTGTGTTTGCCAATAAATATTTTGAAGGTATTTTATTTATATCAAAATTTTCCTGCTTTGAAACTTTAGGAAATGCCTCCATAATCTGCTAATACCTAAAAGTAAAAAGGTGGGGGGAAAAATCCAGATCCTTTATAATACATAGGTCACTCACATAATGTTCATACACCTACAGCATTTTATCAATATATCTCTATGAATCTGTTAGCACAGCTTCCAAATATTAATACTATAAACCACTTGAAGTGTTTCATTTTCCATTTATATGACATAACAGTGTCTTACATATAGCAGGGATTCAATAGGTACGTACAGATTTAAATTATGCATATACAGTAAACTTTTTGAATTAAAAAAAAATGTAACGTTTTATTTATTTTTGAGAGAGACAGAGTGTGAGTGGGGGAGGGGCAGAGAGGGAGGGAGACACACAGAATCCAAAACAGGCTCCAGGCTTCAAGCTGGCAGCATAGAACTTGGGGCTCAAACCACAAACCACAAGATCATGACCTGAGCTGAAGTCTGACACTTAACTGTCTGAGCCCCCAGGCACCCCCAGGTAAAGTTTTTGTCAAAAATACATTTTGACTTAAAATCTGTAATTAAGACATTTAAATAGTAGCTTTAAGACACTTTGGGGCACCTGGGTGGCTCAGTCAGCTAAGCGTCCGACTTCGGCTCAGGTCATGATCTCGCGATTCATGAGTTCGAGCCCCGCATCAGGCTCTGTGCTGACAGCTCAGAGCCTGAAGCCTGCTTCGGATTTTGTGCCTCCCTCTTTCTCTGCCCCTCCCCTGTTCATGCTCTGTCTCTCTTGGTCTCAAAAATAAATAAAACATTAAAAAATTTTTTTTTAAAAAGACACTTCAAAATCACCTTCCTATAGATACAGAATTAAGTAGTTCTATTTTTCTATTCTAGAAGAGAACAGTACATATATTTTCACTTCAGAAAGACATCTTGTTTTATGTTGAATTTTAGTCTGCCTCAAGTTATTGTTAGCCTGTTGGTGAGCATTATCCCAGCATATATTACAAGCTGTTTTATATTTTCCCCTTTGTTTTAACTAACCAACTAAATGTTATGATGTCCGAGGCCAGGTTTCCTGGCATCACTGACTTACTCAAAAACATTTCATGACTTCCTACCAGCAAATCCACTGAACTGGTTTGAAAGATCTCCACAATTTGAGGTCAACGGACCTCTCCCACCAACCCCTGACTTCCTTTTTTCAAACCTACTCTACTGGCCCCACACTCCCTACTGTCTGAAAATGCCAAATTTATTCACCTAAACAACCAATGAAAAAAGTGACTTCCCAAGGGACATCTTCCCAGCAACTCTCCCTTTCGCTCACCTGACCCAGTATATGAGAGTGGCTAAACCATTGCCTTTGGGAGGTTCCACTTCTCAGCAGGTTATTTAAGCTCCTGCTTTCCCAGGTCAGGGTCAGGAGCCAGCCAGTCTTATCTCTTGCTCCTTATTTATCTACTTCTTTGTATCCTAATCTTATCTAAGTTACTTTCCATCCCTCAACTGTGCCCTCTGGATCAGGACTGATCTCCAAGTCCAGTCTCTCTGTGTTTAGATTCAAATGTGAACCTGAATCTCCACTCAGAGATGTCTGTAGGTCTTGGTGGTGAGGTTACTTGTTAACCATCCTGGGAAAGTGGTGAAAACAGTAACTTTGAGGCCTCTGTAACTTGGTCTCTTTGCTTCCTGATTCCAACTCTCTGATGAGTTACACTGACTTCAAATGACAATGCCATCATTCTAATTGCTCAGGCCAAAAACTTTGGAGTAATTTTGTATTCTTTAACTTATTTCACACCCCTGTCTTTAAAATATATCCAAAAATCTAACCATCATGGCTGCCATCTGACCAACTAAGATATCATCTCACAGTTGAATTATTTTAAAAGCCTCTGATATACTTATTCTTAAGCCCTATAGTCAACTTTCACTAATGCAGCCAGATGTATTCTTTAAAATAGAGCATTTTTGAAAACGACTGTGTCTCTTTTGCTCAAAATTCTCCAGTGGTTCCCCATTTTACATAAAGCATAAACCAAGATCCTCATAATGTCTCATGAGTACCTCCATGTTACTTCTCTAAACTCACCTACTCACCTACTCATCTCCCCTTTGTTTTCTTGGGTCCAGCATTTGGCACCTTTACTGGCATCCTCTAACAAATAGGAAGCCATGTTCCTGGCCTATAGCTTACCCTGTATCTAGCCTGCTCTGCCCTAAATAGATGGATGGCTCATTTCCTCTTTCCTCAAAAGTCACTTTTTGATGAGGCCTACTCTGAACACCCTATTTAAAATGCAGAATAACAGCCACCACCACTCTAAATCCTTCTTACCCAACCATATTTGTGTTTTGTTTTCTTTTTCTTCATAGCACTCCTCATTTCTTATGCTTATTATCTACCTCATTTGTATGTAAGCTCCATTCAAAGGCAGGATTTCTTATGTACTTTACACTCGTATGTATGTACCCATAGAATTTAGAACAGTACCTGACATGCAGTAGGCATTAAATGTTTGCTTGAATGAATGAACATCCTGCCGTATTTTTTACCTATAAGGTTGGCCAAAGACTGACCCCTTATAGTTGAAGCCTGAAGGGGCCAAAGGACAACTTCATTATCACACTGCCCTTCTCTCACTTCTTTAGATTTCCCCTGCATTTGGACACAAGAGAACCCATTTCTTTTTCGTGCCTCCTGATGGAGTCTGCATTCTAGGTGCTACATCTCATCAAGCTATCATAACCTTCTGTCAATGGCAGGTATGTTATTTTGACTTCTAATAGCAATCCCAGAAAGGCTTTTGTATGTGGTTCATTTAGAAACCAGTGCTTCCACACCTCCACCAATTGGTCTTAATCCTAGACCCTCTCAATCATATCTTCTGATACCTCCATTTAGAAATGGCCTGTCACCACTACTTTCCAGTTATGATCACTTTGGATCATTACCACTCTCTAGAGTGATACCTCTCACAAAAAAGCAGATTATCCATCAGTAAAATATAGATGATAAAAAGTACATAATTCACAGGGTGGTTGTGAAGATCAATTTAAGGTAATGCATGTAAAGTGCTTAACACAGTGCCTGACACGTAAGTGCTCAATAAATAATAGCTATTACTGTTACTAGATTACATAACATAAATCCATTACTCAAAATCAGATCCTTGTTTCAGTCCTGATGATACAAGCCAACAATTTCTTTTGAGATAATTTGAAGAGTAACTAATTTTAAAAAAGAATAATTAATATAAAGGTATACACTATATGATGAATCTGTGGCAACTATAAAAAAGCAGGCAGAATCCTTTACGTACAAAATGTTAATCTGGTGTTACAGCCCTCATCATCTCAAAGGCTCCTGCAGGAAACTCCCGTTACATTTTACATTTCATTAGAAGAACAGATAAGTAAAGGACAGTTATATCCTTTTATTCTTATGAAAGTTAACTTTTGATAAGATGCCTCAATGTGCACTTCAGGTCCCAGGTTTATCTCATTTAGCCATGAGCAACACATCACTCATCACATTTCTAGCTTGGTTCTAAAGGGATCTGAGTTTGTAAGATTCTACAATTCTACCCTTTTGGAATTTAGGTGTTATTTAAACATTAGGAAAACTGGTATCTTAGGGACATAATGTGTTATGGTGACCATTAGTTTAGCCACTCCAACAAACTACTAAAAGTGTGTTGTCAGGAAAATATTACACGTTTCAGTAACTACATAAGTATTTGGTTTTTATTTTAATCCTGTGATAGGAAGGAAAATGACTAAACGGAAATGATCATAAAAAATAAGCATCTACTTCAGAGATCCCAGAATACACAGAACCAAATGTTAATAATTGTACTTCAAAGTTCAATACAGATTGTACATACCACATGCAATCCGTACAGGAGCTTTCTCATGGATTACTTTGAAGGGGAAAACAACCAGCAAACAAACAAACAAAAAAAACCCAAACAAACAAACAAACAAAAACAGAGCACCAAAGGGCAATAATTGAGTAGAGAAAACAGTCTTAAAAATATTTCCCCATGGGGCACCTGGGTGGCTCAGTTAGTTAAGCATCGGACTCTTGGTTTCAGCTCAGGTCACGATCTCAGGGTTCCTGAGTTCAAGCCCTTCATTGGGCTCTATGGTGACAGTGCAGAGCCTGCTTGGGATTCTCTATCTCCCTCTCTCTCTCTGCTCCCCCCCTGCTCATGCTCACCCTCACTCTCACTCTCTCTTTAAAATATAAACTTATTTTTTCTCCTAATCAGAGAAGTCAAATGCACTTTGAAATAAGTCAAATTTTATATTGTTCCCTTCCAAATATTAATGGAGATAATACGTTTATATATCAAGACAGAGTTTCTGATAAATTTATTACCCCCTGTTAAGTTTTTCTAATTTTTCTTATTAAAAGCTAAGTTATTTCTTAAGTTGCCAATTTTCAAATGAAAATCTGTTAAAAAATCATGGTGATCTTTAGATTTCACCTGATAACACAGTGTCTGATAAAACATCTAAAAAGACTAATTATGGTAAGCCTTAAATAATATTCCTTATCAATTTTGAATTATATCAGAAATATTCAGCAAGTGATACTATCTCATGAACTCAGTTACTTAAACCAACTTTGACATCAAATGACAGTTCTATAATAAATATAAACTTTAAAAGTTACAAAATCTTGTTCTTGTTCATAAATATGAAACCCCTGTATAATGTCTTTCTTTAAAAATCTAATAAAATTGAGGTACCTGAATGGCTCAGTCAGCTAAGCATCTGACTCAATTTCAGCCAGGTCATAATCTAATGGTCGTGAGATTGAGCCTTGCGTGCAGCCCTGCACCCAGCTAGGTGTTGGGAGTAGAGCCTACTGAAGACTCTCTCTCTTCCCCTCCCCCCTTGCTCCCACTCTCTCTCTTAAAAAAAAAAAAAAATCTAATAAAATTATCACTTTAAAATTCTAGATAAAAATGGAATGATTTTTTTCCCCTTGATCTATAGTAATATGTCCCCCTCTCACCCCCCCTCCTTAGGTTTTCACCAGAGCACTATCTCTTTTCAAGGTTTCAGATTTTAGGTGAGAAAGGACAATTTAGAATTTTTTCTTCCACAACTTTCTATAAAAAAAGGATACCTTCTTTGCACATTCTGAAGCTGGCTTTGTATATGTCTTATTTTCAAATATATTTACATTGAGTCAATATTACCTCTTAATCAATATTAAGCAAACATTGGGAAAATGTTGTATTGCTCTACAGCTGATGTGGTATGCATAATCATTATAATCATTATAATCATTTTAATACCTCAGAGATGGGTTTAAGTCTTTTTAGGAATAACCTTTTCATGAAGAGTTAATAATCCTAGCTGGCATTCCTAGTAACACACTATCTCATTGGATATCAAACTTGGTCAAATGTTGCTCTCACTTTTAAAGAACAAATGCCAAATCACAATGATACAAAAATACAGACTGGTTATATATATTATATGTATAATATATATATATATATAAAATATACTATATACATATAATATATGTAAAATATATATGTATAATATATAAACATATAAAATATATTATATATGTATATTATTTAAAAATTATAAAAATATTATACATATATTATATGCATAATATATAATATATAAATAAAATAAATAAATAGAAATAAAATATATGTAAATATATTATATAATATATAAAATATATTTACATGTATAAAATATATTATAATATATAATATATAGTATATAAAATATACATATTATATATATTATATATTATACATTATATATTATATATATGTATATAAAATATATATTTTTTAAAATAAAGGCCTGGAATAATGTAGTAAGAGGAGGAGGAGGTGATGGAAAAACGAGGAGGAATCAACAGCACACATACTGTATTACATGCGTGGTATGTGTCATGTTAGATATGTCAACTACTTCATTCCATCCTCACAAGGATCCTAGGGAGTATAAGCATCTCCCTTTCACAGATGGGAAAAATAAAATTTAGAGAGGTTATAGTATAATACCTAATACAAACAGCTGTTTGAATTGAGATTCAAACCAGCCCTAACTGACTCCAAGATTCAGAGTCTTCATACCATTCCATGAACCTCTTAAAGAAGAGCATTATTTAAAGGAAACAATCAATAAAACTAAAGGGCAACTGATGGAATGGGAGAAGATATTTGCAAATGACATCAGATAAAGGGTTAGTACCCAAAATCTATAAAGAACTGACCAAACCCAACACCCAAAATCAAATAATCCAGTGAAGAAATGGGCAGAAGACATGAATAGACACTTTTCCAAAGAAGACATCAAGATGGCCAACTGACACAAGAAAAATTGCTCAACATCACTCATCATCAGGGAAATACAAATCAAAACCATACTGAGACACCACCTCACCCCCGTCAGAAGGGCTAAAATTAACAACTCAGGAAACAACAGATGCTGGCGAGGATGTGGAGAAACGGGGACCCTCTTGCACTGTTGGTGGGAATGCAAACTAGTGCAGCCGCTCTGGAAAACAGTGTGGAGACTTCTCAAAAAATTAAAAATAGAACTACCCTATGACCCAGAAATAGCACTACTATGAATTTATCCAAAGGATACAGGAGTGCTGATATATAGGGGCACATGTACCCCCACTGTTTACAGCAGCACTTTCAACAACAGCCAAATTATGGAAAGAGTCTAAATGTCCATCGATGAGTGGATAAAGAAGATGTGGTTTATATATACAATGGAATACTACTTGGCAATGTGAAAGAATGAAATCCTGCCATTTTTAGCAACATGGATGGAACTGGAGAGTATTATGCTAAGTGAAATAAGTCAATCAGAGAAAGACATCATATGTTTTCACTCATATGTGGAACTTGAGAAACTTAACAGAAGACCATGGGGGAAAGGAAGGGGAAAAAAAAAAAATTATAGAGAGGGAAGGAGGCAAACCATAAGAGACTCTTAAATACACAGAACAAACTGAGGGTTGATGGGGTGGGGTGGGGGGAAAATGGGTGATGGGCATTGAGGAGGGCACCTGTTGGGATGAGCACTGCATGTTGTATGTAAGCAATGAGACATGGGAATCTACCCTCAAAACCAAGAGCACACTGTATACACTGTATGTTAGCCAACTTGACAACAAATTTTATTAAAATCAACTTAGTTTAATTTAATTAAAAAAAAGAATTATTTGAATTTGGGTAATTTAAAGAGAGTAAGAGGGGGAATGAAACAGAGAAAGAGAGAGAGAGAGAATGAGAGAAAGAAGCTGCAGCTTTATGTCTATAAAAGTTTTCAAGTCAACTGAGGAAGCCCGAAACTTGATCTTACAATAAGGTCAGAGTCCCTATATAGTGTCTTCTTTCCTCTCTCCTCCCCCTTAAGTAACTGTGTTAAGGAGCGCCTGGGTCACTCAGTAGATTAAGCGTCTGACTTGGGCCCAGGCCATGACCTCATGGCTCAAGAGTTCCAGCCCTGCAACAGGCTCTGTGCTAACAGTGTGGAGCCTGGAGCCTGATTCAGATTCTGTGTCTCCCTCTCTCTGCCACTCCCCTGCTTGTGCTCTGTCTCTCTCTCTCAAAAAAAAAAAAAAAAAAAAAAAAAAAACTTAAAAAAAAAATAAGTAACCGTCTTAAAAATTGTATACTCAATATCATCAGAGCTATTACTAATAGTAAGAGAAGGGAGTGAGTGAATGAAATGAGAAGAATGGGGAGTTTGTTTTCTTCCTGTATAGCTCCAGGAGCTTAAAGAGTATTCCCATTCAGAGATAGCAATGGTTAGTATAGCAAGGTCTGTGCAATTTTAACAAGATATCTCTCTCTCCCACACATACATACACATATACATACACACACAATGTTATATTGTTATATTATATATTATATATCATTCATATATAAACATGTAATGCATTTTATTTAGAGAAGAGGTATTCAAATTAATGTCACAAGATCGAAACATGCCATTAAATCTAAGCAAAACACATTTCCTGGAAATAATTTTGACTCAAATTCAAAGCATGAAAGTATTCACAGTAAGAGTTGTAATAAGAAAGGCAAAGAGGAAAGTCTTAAAAAAAAATTGGGAACATTAGGAGAGTGATGATCCTAGCCTAATAAAGGCATTGATAAATAGATCCATATCACTCAGCTGGGCAGGATATGATCACAAAGTCATACAGATGGAAGTGACACACTATGACACAATTAAAATTATTCATATAATGAACTAATTCAGCAAGGAGTATAACATACTGAAATACTCTTGAATTGGTAAGCGCTATCAGAGATGTGGACAAGAATATTAGAATGAAATCTTGCCATTTGCAAAATTGTGGATGGAACTAGTGTTTTATGCTAAGTGAAATAAGTCAGAAAAAGACAAATATGTGATTTCACTCATATGCGGAATTTAAGAAACAAAACATATGAACATAGGGGAAGTTGAAGAAAAGTAAAATAAGATAAAAACAGAGGGGTGGCAAACCATAAGAGACTGTTGAATACAGAGAACAGAGGGAGGGTTGCAGGAGGGGAGGTATGGGGATGGGCTAAATGGGTGATGGACATTAACAAGGGCACTTGTTGGGATGAGCACTGGATGTTATATGTAAGTGATGAATCACGCAATTCGATTCCTGAAACCAGTACTACACTGTATGCTAACTAACTTGAATTTAAATAAACAACGACAAAACACTAACAGGCTTTGCTTCATGTCTTTCACTAAATAAATGAAGTTACCTAAGGAGGTGCAATGACTTGTTCAATCTCTAACTAGTTAGTGGTAGACCCCTGATAAAAGAGCCTCTAGTCTAGTACTGCTTTTATAATGCCAGGCAAATCCCAGGAAAAGCCCCATCCTCTGTTCACCTTTCCATTTGTGGCCATGGGCCAATTGGTGGTTAAAGTTTCTAGGCATTACTAATAGCTCCCCAGGCCATAACAGCCACACCCAACAACAGTGAGTCAGGAAGGAACCAAGACTTAAGACAGGCAGTACAGAACACCTCAGGTACTACTCTGCCCTAATTCTCACTAGACTCTTGCTTACGTGTTTTCCTGAGTCCCTATTTCACAAGAGTAAGATTCACACGTCACAGAAGAAGCTAGCCTAGAATAAGAAAACAGATGCAAACAGCATTCTGGTTAAGCATTCACATATCAGGAATTATAACTTTATGAATATCCACCACTGGGTTGGCTAGAAGAAAAATGACTTTAATGAAAGATAGCTGTTTAAAGTAATTAGAGAGGATGCTTTCATAAGAGGTGTTCACAGTAATTAGGAATACATACATATATCATCTTGGGAACACCTCTTGAGAGACAAGTAATTACCTGGGAAAAGTCTTGCTAGACGCTATCAGACTTTATAAAGTCGACCCAAATGTAATTATGGCAAGCGCACAGGGAAAACTAAGAAGGAGTTAGAGAAAAGAGCCAGTAAATGAAAATATGGCCCCCTTAGGGCACAAGTAAGAAGTTACCTATAACTAGATTTTCCCAGAGGAAGATTCTCTAATAAGAAAATAAGCAGACACACAAAGAAAAAAAACAAACAAAAGGAAAAAAAAAAACAAGAAAACAACAAAAAAACCTCTTTACAACTTAAGTGACAACTGGCAAAAATAAAATGAATAAAAACAAATCTATGGATTTTTAAAATAGTATAAAGAGTATATTCTGCTCATCAAAGCAGAATGATTCAGAGTCTGTGTTACTTTAGATAGAAACAAGAACACATAAATTAGTGAAGTTTAAAAACAAGATACTTCCAGTAAAGATGGATATGATATGGTATCATTTTTATGTCCATTCTCAAGGGACTAGAAAGTTAATTTGGTGGTCAGACTTCTAATGCTTGGACCTCTAAGAAAAATGCTTTTGGATTCTTTCCATTATTTTAAGATTGTCCCATAATATGACCTTTATTTTCATAATACCTTATGTCAACTGCAAACAGAACAATGAAAATGGACTGAAATTCTTCTCTGAGATCACTTCGTCGGTTCTGCTTTGCTGGTTCCTAACCCTACTTGTTTGGCCTCATATCTCAACAGTTGTATAATGTTGATTACCTAAAGAATTTGCCTGAGAAATGTGAAGGCAAGAAAATTTGTTCTATTCATCAAAATATACATTACTCAAACATTCAATGAAAAAAAAAATCCTCTTCATAATGCCATGACAATTCATTGAGAGTTATCGAATAAAGAGAATATATCTTCTGAAAACAGTTTGAAAAGACGAAGTTGATCCTGAAATCTAAAGAGCTCCCATTCATTCTGAAATTATAAGAAACTAACTTATATCTGCTGAGTAAATGATAGCCATAAAAGCCATAAAAACCACAATTAATCTACAAAGCAATGTGTTCAGATAAGCTTTCACTTTAAAATAATATTTGTTCTTATTTAACAATTTTTTCACAAGACCTTGTCTGGTATGGGCTAAACAGTGTAACATTTTGTAAAAATGGGGTCAATAATTCTTTTCTGGAGTACTTCAAAAATCCTTAAATAGACATTGTGGCACATGAAGATATTTCCAAAAGACTGGAGAAATATACATTACATACATACATAGACCACTTGACCTCGATATTTAATGCATCTGAGTTGAAATTAAAATGTTCTCCAATGCTTTTGGAAAACAAAATAACACAAAACAAAACTCTAAGTTATCTGGTATGATTTATATTCAATTGCTATATACTCAATTTACAAGGTTTAAATAATTCTCTTTGAATTTAGCTTGGATATGTATACACAAAATCAAATACAGGCACAATTCTTTCTTATATCATGACGTTTTGACTTTGTGGAAGAGAAGCAGAACATTAGATCACTGTTTTATAGTATGGACTTCAAGATCCTCATCGTGCCATTGCAAGTGGGAATTCCCAGCAGACAATGAGCAAGCAGAGGATATTACTTTTAGAGGCTCACTAAATAAATAGCTGTCACATTAGAAAGAAAAATACAACAGTCATGACTACGTTCAGTTTCCAATGAATGCTAAGCAAAAAACTCATGGTATCTCCTGACTCATTTTGCATCACAGAAATGCAATGCTCCAAAGGAAACCAGCTGTGGTGTAGGCTGATGAATTCATAACTACTAAGTTTACCGTAATAATATTAATCTTCACTGATGTATCAATTTTCAATTATTATTATAGTTCAAAAATACACTGTCTCCCTAAACAGAAATTAGCAAATGCTATAGTACAAGATATTTGTTATTTTACCTTTATAAGGATTCATCTATATTCTTGACTTTCCTTCTGCTGTTTTACAAAACACAATTGTATAATGCGTCCACAGAGCATAGCATAGTACAGTTTCAAAAATACCCATAGTAAATTGAACTCACAGTCCAATTCATTCAATAAATTTGGACCCCTACCACATACCTGATTTTGTAGCTAATTTTTAGCAAATGGGATAGATTAGTACTTTCTTTAATGTAATACTGCTAAGTTCATGGCTAAAAGTCAGATTGTTTGAATTCAAAAGGTTTGGGGGTGAAAAAAATCTCCTTACTTTGCAAAGCCTACATTTGACATTAGCCTCAGAACATCATGTCTCCCTGACATGATTGCGAGGCTTTTAGTTGCCTGTCTTGCAAACTACAATGTCATTGTGGATTTCAAGGGTCTTCTATTTCTGTACTTCATAAAAGCAAGCTTTTGAAGCATTTCTGGGTCTTGTTGACATGAAATAAAGCCATGCCATGTATGTGTGGATCCTCGGGTTCCTTTTAGGTCACATTTCTATGTTACATGGTATCAGTAAATAAGAAATAGACACTTTATAGCAAAAAATATTAATTCTTTATCCATTCATTTCAAAACTCTAGGCTGAGTTAAATGAACAGCTTAGGAAATTTTGTTATAATCTCAAAATTTTCTCTGATTGTACTAAGTACCTAGAAAATACTCAATAACTTTTATTTGATTGATTAAAAGAGACTGTCTACAGTTTAATTCAAGCTCTGAAATAGAATTTCTGAGATTTATAAGCCAATATAAATATTTAATAAAGAGCACAGAGGCCCTAAAATGCTAAGCACCTCAGGATCTAACTTCAGAATTTTACATTATCATGCCTGACTTCATACTGTTTCCACAAAAGTGAGGTAATTAATAAGTACATCTATGGTTTATTTAAGAGTATAAACTATATCTACAGCAAGAATTGGGCTCAGTCCCTTTGAGTACAAAATAAATTTCAACTGATTTACGAAAAACACATTAAGGAAAATCGAAGTGCCTTGAACTCAATGTGTCCCATCCCATTCCCAGTCCACGCGGGCAGAAGGTGGATGTACAGTACGAAGAGAAGGAAATCTGCACCTAGAACAGGATCCTAACACCACTCTGTTAAATATACACAAGATATGGGAAGTACAATCCTCCCATGTATTTGTATTCACAGGTATATTTCCTGAGAATAACAGGCATGGTCCAGACGTATAGAGATTCCTTTAACATACATATTTGTTATACTACTTTGATGCTTTTCCACGTTTCATATTTTTCATTTAGAGTGGAATGAGTAAGTCACAGGGATGAAAGGTACAACATAGGAAAGCAGTCAATGGTATTTTAATAGTGTTGTATGGTGACAGATGGTAACTGCACTAGGGGTGATCACCACATAAGGTATAGACTTGGTGAATCACTATGTTGCACACCTGAAACAATGTAACATTGTAAGTCAACTATACTTCAATTTAAAAAAGTTTCACTGAAAAACAATTTCATTTAGAAACAGAAAAGATTACCTTTCTTGCTTCTTTTATCATCTTCCGAATAGTTTCCTTAATTGTAAGTAAGTGTGCTCTTGGTGGATGAAAGAGGAGGTCTATATGGGTACCGCCTAAGAGTCCGGGCATCACATACGGCCAGCCTAAGTCAAGATTTGGAGCTTCCACGTCAGACTCAATGGGCCAGTAAGTCCCTGAAGATGAGGTATCATCATAGGAGTTATCAGTACCATATGCTGTACTTTGTGCAACTTTCTGGACATTTTTCAAAATGTAATTAATTTCTTCTTCAGCTAGAAAGTCTGATACTCGTTCCTTGGCAAGAAATTCTTGGTATGCTTCTAACCCATGTTCGATCAGTGCATCAATGGCTACTCGATACCATTCCTTGTAGTGAGGCTCAATGTAATTGTCTGATTTACACTCATCATTCAGTGAGGACAACATTGATGAGGTTTCCATGCTCGCGAACGTTTGACAACCAGCACTTTCAAACACTTTCAAATGTCCATTTGGGCAGTGACGAGAGGTATGTGGGTGCTTAAAAAGAAAGAAATGAAGATCAGTTAGAATTCTGTAACGAAATGTTTTATGACCCACATCAATCATTATTTTTACATTTACTCATTTCCACTACCAGTAGCTCAATAGGACATACATGTCACGACCAAAGTGGCATTAATTGCACCATAATTCACAGATGTATTACAAATGAGCTAAACAGATTTCCATTTATTTATTTACTTATTTATTTACATTTATTCATTTTTGAGAGTGAGAGAGACAGAGTGTGAGTGGGGGAGAAGAAGAGAAGAGTGGAAGACACAGAATCAGAAGCAGGCTCCAGGCTCTGAGCTGTCAGCATAGAGCCCAACGCAGGGCTCGAACCCATGAACTGCAAGATCATGACCTGATCTGAAGCTGGACCTTAACCAACTGGGCCACCCAGGCGTCCCCAGATTTCCTTTTATAGGCCACTAGTTGATTACTCTTTTCCAAGGTACCTTTACTTTCAATTTCTCACCTAAGGAAATACACCTTCTTTTCAATGACATCCAGAAAGATCACCCTTCTTAACTTTAATCTGGGACTACATATGGTCGTTTGTTTCTATAAGTTTTCTTGATTTTGGTTTTACCATTTTTTTTAATAGAATACAATCAGTACCTGTCCATCCATTAACAGAAGCTTTTACTAAGTACTTGTTATGCATATAATCCCATACTAAAAATATAAAAAGCATGAAACACTTGCCTTCCAGAAATGTATGAATTAGCTGAAGAGGCAAAATGAAACATACACACAAATCTATTATCACTTTGAACAAAGCCATATATTGCTAAGGACCAAAATGAGTACTGCTTGTAGTCAATGCTTTCACATAAAAGCAAGTGGATATCAATGTGGAATAAACAAGCTATGGATAGCCCTGTGCAGGACGCAGGCTTCAGGTGAACCTGGGGTGATGAGTAAGAATATGAGCAGGCGGCAAGAAGGAGCATTTTAATCCCACACAAGAGTGAAAAACATAACAAAAGCACAGAACAGGCATGAGCTTGATATATTCATGAGCTAGCTAAAAAAAAAAAAAAAAAAAAAAAAAGTTGGTCTGCTGGAAAGTATGCTTTCACTAGAAGTAGGAGATAAATTTGAACAGACACGATGCAGCCAGGTGGAGGGACACAGATTCCTGTGATTCAATAAAACCAGTGTTTAAAACAATTAGTCTGGCAGTATTAGGGACTTGAGAGACAACTAGCTAGGTCTTTCAGTGTTCAAACACCCAGTGAAGAAGTGACAATATTTCTGAGCTGATTCAAAGTAAGAACTCCTGAGATTAGATGCTTTGACAGCATTTAGGTGATAAAGAAATTTAAGATATCAAAGATAATTCAGGGATTTCTCTTAGGAATCCAAATCTGCCTAACCAAGCTCATACCCCAGCCCTCTCAATGCTCACAAACTGTCATTCATTCACTGCATAAGATACCTAACTAGACTTTCTCTCAAATAAGGGCCTTTCTAATCTTTTGAAGCCATGCTCTCCATTGTGCAGATTCAAACAAAATAAAGTTCTATGATGTGCTACAAGCACTAAAGGGCTAATTTGACCAAAAACATCTTTGTTAAGGGCCCTGTCTTAATTTAAAATTCTCCACTTAACCCAGCCTTTTCAGACTAAGGACTACCGAAACTCAAATCTGATTTGGGAGGATAACCCATAAAGCCATAACCATTTATTAACTCCTTAGCTCAAAAGATATAACAAGTCACTAATCAGAGAGACAGTTGTGAAGGAATGGAAAATAGTGCCACAAGTTTTGCTTAAAGGGTGGAGGGATCAGAAAATAATCAACACAAAGGCAGAACTAAAGAAGAAAGAAGATTATAGGGTCCACTTGGCTCTTTTAGTGGAGACAATCCTGTCCCCTAGGCTCAAAATTTTTACCAACAGAGCCTAAAAGGATAGAAAACCTAAAGGTTAAATCTGATACAAGAAAAAAAAAAAAAAAAAAAAAAAAGAACATGTTTATGCTACTGGCATGTGGTACATAGAGGCCAGGGATAATGTTAAACATACTTCTTGGATACACAGGACGGCCACCTGCATTAAAAGATTATGTGGCCCAAAATGTCAATGGTGACAAGGTTGAGAAATCTTCATCAAGCTGCTCGCTTAATGTGCCTGGTATCACACTACGAATTTATGACCTTTCTGATGTTCATTAAGGTTCTTTTCTGTACATGATACTAGACTCATTTTTAACAAAAAAAAATGGGCTTTTATTTTCTTCATAGAATCAATCCACTTGATTAAAGTGTATTTCCCTAAGGTTTAGTGAGTTGTGGTTTTCATTTGACAATTCCAGTCCATGAAGGGACAGGCATCGAGTGATCACATGAAAATTACATCTATTATCTGTAATTGTTTAAGATAGTAGTTAACTACTGGTTTGTAACAATTTTAAATTTCCTTAGCACTTATTTCCTAAAGTTTTTAACTTTTGAATTCCTGTAATGTGATGGTAAACACTATAATTATCTACTTGGAAGTTAAAATGAATAACAATGCTTGAAAACACTGTATTGATTTCTGAGCTTTACCTACGTAAATATATACTCTGCAACTATAAAAAATTCATTCTTCAGCTATGGGTAAACTGAGAAATCATAGAGATCAAAAGGACCATGAAAGCAAAATAAAACCATAAAGACACAGATGAAAAGTTAATTATGAGGGGAAAAAAAAACAAATGAAGATTAAAAAAAAAAAAAGGAAAACATTGTGGGGTTAATTAAATAGGAATGCCAGATACAATGCAGAAAAAGACATCATAGAAAAAATGCAACAGCTAAGAGCACTGAAATTGAGTTATTATGTAAAAGAATTAAGATAAAAAAAATAAATATGCTTGGGGCACCGGGGTGGCTCAGTCAGTTAAGCGTATGACTCTTAAATTTCAGCTCAGGTCATAACCTCACAGTTTGTGAGATTGAGCCTCATGTCTGGCTCTGTGCTGACAACGTGGAGCCTGCTTAGGATTCTCTCTCCCTCTCTCTTTCTGCCCCTTTCCCGCTTGCACATGGGCACACTTTCTCTTTCTCTCTCAAAATAAATAAATATGAAAATGTTTTTTAAATAAAATAAAAATATGCTTGATGTTGTCCTGCTAGAGAAGCTATGCTTTCTAACCACTGTCTAGAGATACACAATTATCACAAAAGCTGTATACAAGGGATAATTGTGAGGAACCATTTATAAACAAATTTTAAGGGAAGATAGTAAGGTAATGGCACTTGCATAAATGGGTACTGCAATAAAATAGCACTTGTATTTAGTTATAGACTTAATACAGCACTCTCAGGAGTTTAATCACTGAACACTTTAAGGGTTTAATTTGAGGACAAAATTAATTGGGTATGTCTTTAAACATGCAAAGGTGTATTATTTTATTAATAACCATTAAAACTCCTAGAAACTATATAAACATATGTAATAGAGTTAATGAGTAGAGAAAAATAAAATTTCACCATGATATAAAAGCTAAACGGATCAGTAGGCTCATGTGCTAGTTAAGTGACTCATTCCACAAAAAACAAGCTTATAAAAAATGGGATTCAAAACCATGCCTCAAAAGCATTACAAATTCATTTGATACTGAATCTTTGGCATCATTCATGGAAAGTATAAATTCCAAATGTTAAATCTGTAAATACAAAGGACATAAAACAAGACAGTGAACACTAGACTTCAATTCATGGGCTACTCTGGAAAACATTTCAGTAGTTTCACTATAAAGTTAAATATGTAAATGGCATACTTGTTTATGGTTTCTGACCTGAGAAGATTCATTGGGAAAGACTTGTGAAATAACAGGTCAATGGAAAAATGCTCCAAGGAGAAATTATAACTTCCTTAGATCACAAATAGTCCAAGGTTATGATTAGCAATGTGCAAGCAGGTGACCCAAAGTCAAGACTTTGAAACCCATACAAAAAGGGGAGTGCCTGAGGAGCTCAGTTGGTTAAGTGTCCCAACTCTTGATTTCGGCTCAGGTTTTGATCTCATGGTTTGTGGATGCATGCCTCCTGTTGGGCTACGCACTGAGAGTGCATAGCCTGCTTGAGATTCTCTCCCTTTCTCTCCCTCTCCCTCTTCCTCTCCCTCTCTCTCTGCCCCTCTCTTGCTCCTGTGCTCTCTCTCCCTCTCTCAAAATAAACAAACTTAAAAAACTACAAAAAGGATCACAGCTGCTGTCGTCTCTGAGGTCCATTTTCCAACTTCTGTCTTAGGCTGTTTCTATTCAACTACTGAATGCTTTTATGGGTTAAATATGTCCCCCAACAAAGTATGTTGAAGTCGAAGGCCTTGGTCTCAGTGGAATGTGATCTAATTTGGAAATAGGGTCTTCTTTGCAAATGTAATCAAGTTAAGATGAGATCATATTTAATTAGGGTGGGGCCTAACCCAATATGACTGGTGCCCTTATAAGGAGAGTGACACAAATAATCAGGGAGAATTCCAAGTGACTACAGAAGCAGAGACTGAAACGCTGAGGATTACTGGCAACACTACAGCTGAGAGTAAGGCATGGAACAGATTCTTCCCTAGAACCTTAAGAGAGAACACTGTCCTAGTAACACCTTGATTTGGAACTGTTAGCCTCCAGAACGATGAGAAAATAAATTCCATTGTTTTAAGCCAAAATTTGTGATATTTTGTTATAGTGGCACCAAGAAGCTAATACAAATGCATATAAAAATCATCTTTATTTTTAAACCTTAAAAATTTTAAATAGAGATACTTAAGAAATTTAAAAAAAATAATTTACCATCCAGAAATGATTTCAAGCACTTTTTTTTCTGGCTTATGTGATGATATAAAACTAGTTCTCTGACACACTTTAAGGTTGAACAAATTTATTAAAGAACATTTGATAGTCTTTCAAATATTGACAAAAAAGCTCGATCAACCTTTTTTTGGGGAGGGGATAACTGACTTTATATGTCAAAATACCTACCTAGAGAATATGAGAAAATGCTTCATTAAAGAGTATTTCAGAACACCTCTGCTTTATAAAATCATAATCCATGGTCCACAATAGTTAAAAATTATAGATCTCTTTTTCCTTTGAATTTTTACCTGTCAAGATTGTCTTTGATTTTGAATTTGATTACCAGAAATTTAAGATGACAATTAAAACATTAAAGAAGGTACTATTAAATTAAAAATTTACTATAGTATTCAAGCTGCCAAGTGCAATTTGATATCAAATTGTGGCATCTTAACTTATTAAAAATTTCTCAGCTGGCTTTATAATCATACAACAAAATGGTCCATTAGCACAGATTACAGTCTTCCACAGGGTATGCTTTTCAGGAGGCCAAGGACTACACAAACATATAGAACACTCAGTCACAGGGTCTGGATGCAAATATCTCCAGGTGTAGATCACAAACAGAATCACCTATGTTATCAGACTTATGAAAAGGAAACTAAATATCTCTAATCCATTTTATAAATCCCAAATAAAAATTCAATTTGCTCAATATCTAAACATTTATTCATTTCTTTTCATTGGGTGATGGTCTGACAATATTGCTTTATCAGATTAACTCAAAAAACACCCATTATTCAAGGGGTGCCTGAGTGGCTCAGTCGGTTAAGCGTCCAATTTCAGCTCAGGTCATGATCTTGAAGTTCATGAGTTGGAGCCCCACGTGGGGTTCTGTGCTGACAGCTTGGAGCCTGGAGCCTGCTTTCGATTCTGTCTTTCCCTCTCTCTCTGTCCCTCCCTCACTTGTGCTCTGTCTCTCTGTCTCTGTCTCTCAAAAATAAAGACTAAAAAAAAAAAAAAAAAAAATACCCATTATTCAATATATTTTCAATCCCCAGTTTAAACTCTAGTCCAGATATAAGAATATAAAGGCCCCCAAATATGTTAATGACATTAAAACATCATCATTCACTGATACTTAGAATCACTGAGTGATTCCTGCAGAGAAATCCACAGGAGAAAAAAAACAAACAAACCTTTTCTCAGAGATCATATACTAGATAGTCAAACTGCAGAGGAATACTCTAAGCATGGCTTAAAATGCAAGTGGAATTAAAGCAAATTACTGTTTTACCAACACCTAAACTACTCCTAAATTGCATTATATTATGATACTAGTACTCCAGAAGGTCCAATGAACAGGATAAGGTAATCCTAATAGGGTGGCATCTTGTGCTGTAAAGTGTTCCATCTTCTCCTGATCCTGATCAATGTATGTATCAATCATTCAGATGAATAAGTGGAAAAGCATTGCTACACTTTGCAGAAATAAATAGCATAAACATCAGATGCCACAATTAATATTCAAAATGACCTTAAAGTGGTAAAATAATAAGTCAACATGAACAAGATAAAATCCAATACAACAAATGTAAAAGTAATAGTTTACATTAAAAATTAATCATACAGGGGGCACCGGGGTGGCTCAGTTGGTCAAGCATCTACCTCTTGATTTCGGCTCAGGCCATAATCTCACGGTTCATGGGTTCAAGGCCCCAGTCCTGCATCAGGTCCTGCACTGGCAGTGCAGAACCTACTTGGAATTTTCCATCTCTCTGTCTTTCCCTCACTTGCTCTCTCTCACTCTCTCTCAAAATAAACATTAAAAAATTTTTAAAAATTGAACAAAATAAAAATTAATCAGATGGGGCACCTGGGTAGCTCAGTTAAGTGTCCAACTCTTGATTTCAACTCAGGTCATGATCTCATGGTCTAGAGATCGAGCCCCACATCAGGTTCAACACCGGGCATGGAGCCTGCTTAGGGTTCTCTCTTTAAAAACAAGAAAAATGTACCATACAACTACAGGATTGAGCAGACTTTAAGACAGATTGCATCTTGAAGAACAGCTGAAAAATTAATGTTTAATCTACAGAGAACACTGAAAGAGACACATAAGAGTAGTCTTTAATTGTGTCAAGTGGGAAAGTGGGACTGAGTGACAAATCACTGGTTGGCTCAGTGACTCAGAGTGGGTGAGATGGCCCAAGTTTTGTCTCTGGCTCTGCCACAAATAGGTTTAAGATTCTGGTCATGTGACTTCAGGGCTCTAAGCCTCATGTCTCTTATCAGAAAAATGGTTAAAATAACAGTACTGACGGCAAAGGGTTCCTGTCGGGTTTAATGAGATAGAGGCCCTCAATTCTGTATCAGCCTTAAAATCCGCTAAAATAAATTGTTACATAGTAAGGAAACACAACTTCAAATACTTCCATTTTGACCTCAGTGTGCATTTTCTAATTGACTAAATTCTTCTTTCCAGCTTATCTGTTAACTCAGGCAAAAGACCCCGCAGGCAAAGCATCCTGTGATGGGGAAATGAAACTATGCTCTCAAACAGTAAGGCCTACTCCGAGCCAGCAAGACCCGCGTGACTGACCCCAAGACAAGGAGGGGCCTGAACTTTCATGCCTCCCAGCAAGTATCCACTAACCTTTGTCCCACATTTGCTTTATATAAACCAGGAAGTAATTTTAGCCCTTTGGAGATAGTCTTCAAGATTCCAGTCCACTGTCTTCGGGCTAATCCTCTATCTTCCCAGTGTTGGCCTCTGCTCTGGACATTGTCAGTGGCGAGTGGCCGAATTTGGTCTGTTTGCGAACCCTGAGACAGGTGTTCTTGCACCCCCACACCCTGGTCACAGCAATATAGGAGAGAATTGTACTTAATAATAAGGATCTATATTTCTCTTACTTTCTTAGTGAGTATCCTCTTTCTGTATGTAATCAAGCAGAGGACATTTTTTTTTTAAAAGAGTCCTATCATGTTTAACAAGTTGTGCTCCAGGCACCTTTGGCTTCAAAATTCTAAGATGATAACTTATTTTGCCTGCTGAAAAGATCTGATATACCCACAAACTTGCTAATGTTGTTTGGAAGAGGGAGGTGGTTAAGAAAGTGTTTCTTGAGGTGCCTGGGTGGCTCAGTTTGTTGGGCATCGGCTGATTATTGAGTTGGAGTCCTGCATCTGTCTCTATGCTGATAGCACAGACCTGCTTGGGAGTCTCTCTCTCCCTGCCCCTCCCCCACTCATGCTCTCCCTCTCTCTCTCCACTCTCTCTCTAAATAGAAGAAAGAAAGAAAGAAAGAAAGAAAGAAAGAAAGAAAGAAAGAAAGAAAGAAAGAGTGAGGGGGGGAGAAAGAAAGAAAGAAAGAAAGAAAGAAAGAAAGAAAGAAAGAAAGAAAGAAAGAAAGAAAGAAAAAAGAAAGAAAGAAAGAAAGAGTGAGAGAGAGAGGGGGGGGAGAAAGAAAGAAAGAAAGAAAGAAAGAAAGAAAGAAAGAAAGAGTGAGAGAAAGAGAGAGAGAGAGGGAGAGAGAGAGAGAGAGAGAGAGAGAGAGAAAGAAAGAAAGAGAAAGAAAGAAAGAAAGAAAGAAAGAAAGAAAGAAAGAAAGTTTCTTACTCTAGTGTGACAAGGAACTGCCTGCTGTCCTCAGTTTCTCCTAAGTCAGCTTTCACAGTTCAGCTTCATTTTTTCGAAGTTAAATGAAGAATATTCTACATATCCATTTTCAAATGTCAAACAAACAAAAAGCCAAGAAAGTCAAAAGCTGCCATAGCAGTTTTGATAGCAAGCAAAAATGCTTATATTATGATGCTATATGGATGATAAGCAGGCTATCAAACCATATAAGAACAGAATTATAATTAAAGAAAATTCATCCAAAAGCAAAAATAAAAACACATACATACAAATGATAATGGCTGCCTTGGTGGTTTTATGGGTGATTTTTTAAAACTTCTTTATACTTTTCTGTTCCTATCAAATGTTTATCTATCTATCGATCTATAGTTTTGCTACAGGAAAAAAAAGGAATTTTTTAAGGGAATTACTCCAATAGTTATTTTTTACTTTAGAATACCCTCCTCTGTTTCCATTCACTTTCTAAGTTGACTGTCATATGTAATTCAAAACCCTGCATATAAAACAGTTTAGTAAGTCTTACAGCACAACACATGAACAAGCACAGAATATGAGAAACTAAAGCCATATGGGTTCAGGGATCAAAAAGGAAAAAACTTAAATAAAAATAACTCATACACTTAATGAGATCTGAGTAAGTAGCTCACTGATGTGCCCTGTCGTCCCCAGCTCCCGGCAGCTAGGAACAGAGCTACGGCAAGGAGCTCTCATAGTAATTTCTGCACATATTATCACTTTCCATGCATTATTTAAATGCATTATTCTGTCTTCTTCACTAGACTGTAAGCTCTGTGATGGTTGAGATTATGTGTGGTGAGCACAATTATCAATGCTCACTACATAAGTGTCACATAGCAAGCTAATGATATACTGCTTTAATAACTCAGCATTACAGAAGGAGTTGATTAAACAGGATACGTCAAAAAAATCCTGAAGTATAAATTCTTTTCAATGATCATACCCACATCCTCGCCAACATCTGTTGTTTCCTGAGTTGTTAATTTTAGCCATTCTGACAGGTGTGAGGTGGTATCTCACTATAGTTTTGATTTGTATTTCCCTGATAATGAGCGATGTTGAGCATCTTTTCCTGTGTCTGTTTGCCATGTGGATGTCTTCTTTGGAAAAGTGTCTATTCATGTCTTCTGCCCACCTCTTCATTGGATTATTTGTTTTATGAGAAAGGGGAACCTTATTGCACTGTTGGTGGGAATGCAAACTGGCTCGGCCACTGTGAGAAAACAGTGTGGAGGTTCCTCAAAAAATTAAAAGTAGAACTACCCTATGACCCAGCAATTGCACTACTAGGAATTTATCCAAGGGATACAAAAATGCTAATTTGAATGGGACACAGGCACCCCAATGTTTACAGCAGCACTATCAACAATAGCCGAAGTATGGCAAAAGCCTAAATGTCCATCAGCTGATGAATGGATAAAGATGATGTGGTGTGTGTGTATGTATGTATACACATGTATGTATGTATATGTACATACACACAATGGAATACTACTCGGTGATGAAGAAGAATGAAATCTTGCCATCTGCAACAATATGGACAGAAATGGAGAGTATTATGCTAAGTGAAATAAGTCAGTCAGAGAAAGACAGATATGAGTTCACTCACATGTGGAATCTGAGAAACTAACAAACATAGGGGAAGGGAAGAAAAAATGAGATAAAAACACAGAGGGAGGCAAACCATAAAAGACTCTTAAATACAGACAGCAAACTGAAGGTTGATGGCAGTAAGTGGCAGGGAGTGGGTTAAATGGGTGACAGGCATTAAGGAGGGCACTGGTTGGGTTGAACACTGGGCATCATATGTAAGAAATGTATCACTGGATTCTACTGAAGCCAAAACTACATTTATATGTTAACTAACTTGAGAGTAAAAAAGAAAAAAAAATGATAATATCCATGCAGAACTTTTTAACACTGAAGCACATATTTGTTTCAATTAAATGGAGGTTAATTTTTTGATAATACAAAATATTACCTGTTGAAATGGGCTTTTAAAAGAATAATTACAAACCTAATGAGCACTGTAAAAGTAAATAGATAAATCCATAGATCTCTATTAAAAATAAACATAAATACTAATTTCAAATGAGCACTTTGTCAGAAGGATAGAAATGGTATCAAGTGTCAATTGGGAATTCTCCCTAAGAACTGTATTTTGAGATGTTTAATTATGTTAAAGTCATTATGAAAATAGTTTCTATGTATTTAAATTAATCTTCATGAAATAAAGTTCTAAGTCTTGTTTTTCAACATGATACAAATTAGCTATGAAGTGGGACTCATTTCTCCTCTGTTTTTGATATCAGTTCTTTTATTATATGAACTTATTTCAGCAGAAAGAAAGGATTCACTGGGTGTTTAATTTTTTTTTTTAACGTTTATTTATTTTTGAGACAGAGAGAGACAGAGCATGAACGGCGGAGGGTCAGAGAGAGAGGGAGACACAGAATCTGAAACAGGCTCCAGGCTCTGAGCTGTCAGCACAGAGCCCGACACGGGGCTTGAACTCACGGACCGTGAGATCATGACCTGAGCCGAAGTCGGCCGCTCAACTGACTGAGCCACCCAGGCGCCCCTCACTGGGTGTTTAAACAGGTTATGATTATAGAGGTTTGGTATATCATTAAGATGCAATTAAACTATACATTCCAGAGCAGTGCTGAGAAGTTTAAAAGACCATATTTTCCAACATGGTAAAACAGAACACTGTGATGCTTAAGTTTATCCAACACATCATCCTGATGAAAACCCAGATTCTCGTTTCAAGAAGCCTATCCATCTCTCTACTCTAAAGGTAGGCAAAACTTGCAACAGGTAAGTGTCGTTTTTGTTTTCTTTTGTTTTGTTTGTTTCTCCCTTGAAAATGCTATAGTACCAGGGGAAATGGTTTTTAATACTGACTACTGTCACTGCCAAAGGTATCAGAAAATCATTGCTGAGATAGCCTCAATGTTGGGTTCTAGGATAGGAGGCGAAGAGTATCTTTCAAATGTCAGCAAGAGTATCTTTCAAATGTGTTCCTACTATCTGGGCTTAGACTTCAGAACTTTACTTGTCTGTACCTTCACTGTTCTCTGTCAATATTCTCCCCAGGATAATGTCATCCAGTCTTACAGCAGGAAATATTCTATATCAATTTTCGATGACTCTCGAAAATCTCCAGATGGGACTGCTCTCCTAGGCTCCAGACTCATATATTCCACTGGTTTCTGGACACCTTCCCTGCTATTTAATAGGCTCACTTTTTTACATTAAACATGCCAAGTTAATTCCCATTTCAGGATCTTTGCACTAGTCATTCCAACAGCCTAGAATTCTCTTTCTTTTCATTCCTGTCTTACTCATGTGGTACCTCCTTACAGTCTACCCATTTTAAAAAGGACCTACCCGGGGTGGGCAAGGGAGGGGTGCTAGGTGGCTCAGTCAGTTAAGTGTCTGACTTCAGCTCAGGTCATGATCTCACAGTTCCTGAGAGCCCAGCGATGGGCTCTGTGCTGACAGCTCGAACCTAGAGCCTGCTTCAGGTTTTGTGTCTCCCTCCCTCTCTGCCCCTACCCCTCTCATGCTCCATCTCTCTCCCTCTCCCTCAAAAATGAACATTAAAAAATTTAATTTAAAAAAAAAAAGTATCTAACCAAGACTCCTGGGTGGCTCAGTTGGTTGAGCATTCAACTCTTGATTTCAGCTCTTGTGAGGATCTCATACTTCCTGAGTTCAAGCCCCACGCTGGGCTCCACACTGATGGTGTACATGCAGCCTGCTTGGAATTCTCTCTCTCTCTCTCTCTCTCTCTCTCTCTCTGTCTCTCTCTGTCTCTCTGCCCTGTGCATGTATGAGTACCTGTGTGCTCTCTCTCAAAATAAATAAACTTAAAAAAATTTTTTTTCAAGACCTACCTTTCAGCTATGCTTAATTCTATTACCTGGTTTTATTTAACTTTTAGCACTTACCATCATGTAAAATAATCAAGGTGTTTGTTTACTTGCCATTGCCCATATCCCCCTCACCAAACTGGAAGTTCCTGGAAGGCCACCAAGCTGTTTATTCTAATTTATCTGTGCCTGAGTCATATTGGGTATTCCTCATTTGGAGTATCACTGCTGTCATAGATAAGGCCTACTGTCTTACATTCTAAGTATGCTGGGATCTATGATCCATTCTTCCCTCACTTGTAATCAATCACAAAGGTGAAATTACCAGGGATCTATCTATTCCCTCCATCCTCTGCCTCAACAACCCTTCCCACTTTACACCTATCCACAAATCCTATTACCATAGGAAATGGGTTCGGATCTTTTGACCTCAGTTCTGAACCTCTATAGAATATGTAACAAAGACTTGATACATTTAGGTGAGCATGCACACAATGCAGGTTACAAGGGCCCCAAGGAGTGAAATACTCAATGTGTGCCATACGCACTCTTGTCCCACCTTTTGAGTCTACTTGAGACAACAAGAAAGCCAATCTTGGTGCACGCTGACATTACAGAGGGGCAGGTGCTGTAGGAAATCATCAGAAACATGTGCTCCAATGAAAGTGCTCCTATGAAAGTGGCTTTCCAACTACGTGTAACAAAAACAGTGTGCTTCATCTATGCTAAAGTGAAAGTTCACAAACAAAATGTCTTAAGAAAATGTATTTTCCTTATGTATGTTGGGAATGGCTATCAAAAGTCAGGGTTCTAAGTATTTAGCAGCAACAACAAAAATCTTGGACTGTTAAAAAGTAGAGGTTTAAAAACAGAAATAATATTGTGGAAACTGCTCAAGTAGACACAAGTTTATTTAGTTAAAATGCCCCCCCCCATAAATGTCATAATATATCTAGCTTGGAAAGATTTTAGTTTAATTTGTATAAAGAGCCCTATGGATATGTAAAACATGCAAAGCAATCCCAACGTCTAACAATCCTTTATTAGTCTTTTCCTTCAGGATTCCCTTTTAATTAATCTGCTTAGATAGCTATATCACAGTTGAAATCAAGTACTTCTTTTTTATTTTCCCTCAGAAATTCCCCCAAAAAATCAGATTGGAAAACTAGCCCACTCTAGTTCAGACCTTTTACTGTCTTCTTCATTGGCTTCTCTCACTCACACACATGGAAGTTAAGCAAAAAAAGTATAAATAAATAATTTTTTTTTTTTAAGTGTGTGAAATGCTGCTCAATTTGTATAGATGGATTTCTAGGTCCTGTGGATTACTTGTGAACAGCATTCCCTGCAATCTCGCCTCACAACTGTGCTTGATTCCTCTGACAGTGTTTCTACCCTGGATGACTATAACGACTGAGTGAAGGTGGGTGTTTATAAAGCTCTAGACCTGGACCAGAAACTGCACCTGGGAGTTCTTCTGTTTTATTCCCACTTGTCCTTCAGGCCCAGGTCAGTGCAACTGTGAAGGAGAAGGGAGAAGAGACTCCAAATAATGGTACCACTATGTTAAGATCTTAAAACCAAAAATAATAGTTTCTTTCACTCCAATAATTAATGTTTTTATCAATCACTTCTATTTGTGATACATGCACACATCTACTTAGGATGTTCATGGGCTCCTGTCCAAACTTTTGTGGACTCATATTTTAGATCCAAACCTTAGAGGGATTTTATGGTCTTTTCTTTTAATATTTCATGTTTTAACTCCTCTGCATGTAAGATTTAACCTGATAAATGGAAGTAAATCTAGTCTACAAACAGAACACAGAATTTAACATATTGGGAAGACCCTATCTTAATAACAGGGTATTGAATCAAGGCTTTGAGTATACACAAGACATGAATGACTTGTCAGAGAATACCTTCAGGTATGAGTATACAAGAATTGGCTTAGTATTGCACAAATAAACTTTTGCATTAAAGCACATTTTATGTTACTTTCATTGTATATGGACTGATGTTTTTTGCCTGACGTTAGTAAACACAAATTGTAGACATATGCTGTAATTTTAATTTTCATTAGTATTATTTTCCTACTGAGATTTTTTTTTAAGTTCATTTATATGTATTGTAGCCCTCTACTTAGTACTTTTGATCTTTGAACCATTCTACACTAGACAATAACTCTCAAAGTAACTTTCCTGTGATAAATCCACTTTTCAATCCATCAATTAACAAATATTTCAACGTACTGCACAATGAGGGTATGGGCATATCAATATCCAGTTTCAATAACATCATTATCCTTCTTTTTTAATGTCTTATTTGTACTCTTACTTGAATACTTTATTGCAACTTTAGTTGTTTTTTTTTTTAGTTTTTGGAAAACAGAAAAATGAAAGTCTCGATTTTCGTAAAATGCTTATCTAATAAATTGAGTATAACAAAGGCAAAGATGGAAATTATTGAACATAGCAAATAAGGCCAATATTTAGTTTTAATCAGATGATCATTGTACACATGTTCCATTGTGAAGGAAAATAATATTTTTTAATGTATAAAATGCCAGAAATGACTGTTGAAAAGGGTATCAAACATTTAAAATAGAACTGGCAATTTTATTTAGAGTGTACTTTAACTATTAGAGAACAGAATTACCTCCATAATATGTTATTTGACTTAAATACTATTTGAATTTTACAGACTTTTAGAAATAAACAATGTACCAAAATTGGGGCGCATGGGTGGTTCAGTCAGCTGAGTATGTGACTTCAGCTCAGGTCATGATCTCGTGGTTTGTCAGTTCCAGCCCTGCGTTGGACTCTGTGCTTACAGCTCGGAGGCTGGAGCCTGCTTCGGATTCTGTGTCTCCCTCTCTCTCTGCCCCTCCCCTGCTCATGCTCTGTTTTCTGTCTCTCAAAAATAAACATTAAAAGAAAGAAAGAAAGAAAGAAAGAAAGAAAGAAAGAAAGAAAGAAAGAAAGAAAGAAACAATGTACCTAAATAAAAAACTGTGCTGCTATTGAAAGGTGACAGCAAGAAATAAAGACAAATAAATGGATGAACAGATGGAGAATTAGACAAATAAACAGAAGTAAGAAATGGGGGAGATGGAAAAAGAAAAGATGAAATGTGGCACAGAGAAAGAAGAGGAGCCAAAGGATGAGAAGGGACGAGGAGAGAAGGGAAGAGAAGACAGAGGAAAAGAAAGTAAAGGAAGAGAAGCACAAAGAAGGAAGAAAGAGGCCAGAAACCATAAGAGCAGACAGAAGATTGGAGGGACAGCAAGAGATGAGAAAGGAACGGAAGAAATGCACCTGAAGCCAGGAATCGGTGGGGAACACGGTCAACAGCTCCTTAATCTAAGAACAGCTTAGCTTTATTTCACCCTTCTCTAACAATTCAGAAGTTACATTTATCGAAAAAGATGATCCTTTTAAAACATCTGTAAAGAGCTGCTAAACGAGCCACGGGAGGCTAAGTAGTCAGAGCCAAGTCCTGTGAAGAACGGAAGCCTTCGCTTGTTTGTGCAGGAAATAAAGGACAGCAGAACATGCCGCTGAGGGACTCTACTACCGCCATTGAGGTGGAAGAGGCCACTTTTTAGGGCTTTGAAAACTGCCTCTTCTTCCCCAAATGAGGAATGCTTATACAATCAGAGAAGCAACTTGATGATAGAGAACTAAAACCCTCTGAAATGATAATCTGACAAAAGAAGTGAAAACAATGAGCTTCCCAGTGATACAATGGGGAGATGTTAGGTAACATTATTTTATGGTACCCTCAATAAGAAGCACAGAGAATTTCAGAGCAGGATGGGACAGGCTAGTGGAAAACCTGAGACACCAAGAGAATTTAGGCACTTTGTCCAAAATCATAACGAAGTGGTCTGCTAGTGTTCAGTTTCACAGAGGATTAATGAACATACACAGTGCCTGCTGGAACTTTCAGAGAATAGGAATGAAACACTAAGTGAATGGACTATAATTGTTATTAAGTCCCTTAAATGTCAGCTTCCTGAGATCCAGGAACAGTATCCTGTTACCTTCCTACCCAGAGTGGAACTCACTGCTAGGCACAAAATAGTCAATACATGCATGTTTAATGAACGGATAGAGTATAAGAGCACAGAGTCGTAACCTTTAGGTATCAGGACTGCATAACTTTTGTGTAAACTCTTTAGAATAGGCCACTGCCAGTAACATGGAGATTACACCTGACCCTATGCCAGTTCTCAACAGGCTGACTGTCCCTAACTTACCTTTCCCAGAGATGGGTGCTGTCTACAAATTACTTCATACACAGCTCAAAAGATAAAAGTCATGTGCCTTTAGGGGACATCTAGCCTCACTCCTAAGGACAGTATGAAAAGAAAATGAAATTACAAAGTGGGTAGTAATTAGACGTCCCCAGAGGAAAAGGTTCCTCATATCAGACATGATCACACGATTCAAACACTTCCCAACATAGATGTGCCCAATGGGTAAATAACCCTTATATTTGGATCATCTCTCCAATCCAGTCTCATCTTCCTCATAGCATCATAGCTGCTGAAAACTTCTTTTGCCTCCCTGATCACCCTACCCCTACCTCCTATATAGGTTAGCCTCCTGGCTCCTTGATAAACCCTTCTTCCCAAACCTGGAGCCAACTTTCTCCCACTCCACCTCCACCCCGTGCCCCTTGTGAGCTGAGACAGACACCACAAAACAATGCTAATGCCCACTGGCCTACCTCAGTAATAAGGAAGCTCCATCTGAAGGCTCCAGCATGTTTTCTCAGAGAAATGTCAGTGGATTTAATTTGTGATGGAGCTTAGGTGCTACTTGCATAAAATTTAACCCACAATATCTTGAAATCCATAGTTAGAACGCTATTTGGGGGGTGGTGGGGAGAATGTATTCTGACTCTCAAATGATAAACTCACCAACAAAATTCTAAAATACATGCCACTTCCAGATTAGAAATAATTAAACAAAAGTGCATTGCAAAATTAGCAGTAACATTGTGTGGAAAAGACTCTGAATTGTGAAACATCCTTGTAGCACTCATATTTTACAAGTTACAGAGGGACAGATATGCAAAGTTACCTAACTAGCTAAACAAGGACAACTTGTAATTTGACAAATAATTAGTTAAATTAAGATTAAGTGGGGCCTTTTCGAAAGCTCTCCTCCAACCTGATTATGGAGAAGAGGACTCCTTTGCTGGTATCATACTTTCGCCACCAGATTCTCAAGACTTAAGCTACAATGTTACATCTTGGAAACTTACTATTGTATAATGGAATGGAATAAGAAACAAAGTAGGTGCAGGGGGGAAGTCACGGTCAAGAAAACACTCAATGTATAAACAGGGGATATGGTAGCAGGAGGAGATACAACAGAAGGAATAATAAAATTAATTAACCCATCCCAAAAGAGTTTAGTCAGTTATAGTTACAGTAATAATCTCTGAAGAGTAATCACAAAACACATCACTGAGTCAGCACCAGAGGTGTGGTTTGTCTCCTATGCAATCCCTTTCAGCAACTATTCAATAGGTACAGCTTCCCACAATAAATTCTGAGCATCTGTGGTCTAGAATGTGCCAGCTTTAAAGGCAGGATCCACCCAGCCCCTCAGGCAAGCTGTGCAGGGCGCAGCCAGCAGCCTTAATAGGCGTGTCCACCACGTGTGCCCTAAACCCAAAAGCCAGGGGGTGGAATTTGAAACTGGAAGGTGTGGGGACTGTCACCATTCTGGGAATTGCAGGAAGACAGGGAAAAAAACAAACATAACAAAGACCGACCCCCAACCCTGACTCCATCCTGTTTCACAGCATTCTTCTTTAATTATTTTGAAAAATGAAATAAATTTTTTTTTTTTTTTTTTTTTTTTAAGTAACTTTCTCTTCTAAGGCCCTCCCTTTCATCGCTGGAGCCTTGTCCTATCTCTTGTCGGGACTGATTCAGCCTCAGTCATGGATTTCCCTGGGGCTCTTGCATTGGTTGGGGATGAGAAAGGGAAAGAGGGGAGGTGTCTGCCAGTGACCTGGCAAAATGTGTGGGAATCTGGAAATGAGTTGCTGGCCATCTTGCTCTACAGCCTTGACTTCCTGTCGCCAGCATGGCTTTTTCTCAGTGTTCTGGCCTCCTGAGCTCTCATCTCCACTTCTGGGTCGAGACCCTAGAACCAAGAACCTCATCACTCCATGCATGATCAGCATGGTATCCTGTGTCCCCACACCCTCCTCCCTACAAAGCACCACTGTCTCTTTACACACGAACGCAGAAGCTTGAACACACAGGCACTTTGCCTCCTCACACACCTTATTATATAGATGATAATTCCCCCAACGTGTCACAGAGAAGAGTACCTTTCCAAGTACCTTTCCAGAAACAAACTCCTCTCCCTCTAGAGCAGTGGTTCTCAAAATCCTGTATGTACCAGAATCACCTAGCCAGCGAACCAAGCACCCAGACCCACACTCAGGCCGGCCGACTCGAGGTTGGGAAGCACAGGTCTGGACTAATTCGGGGGAAGAGGCGAATTGGATATAAACAAGAAACGAGATTCGGTCAAGAGTAACCTTCCCTTCCAGTTGCAAACCCCAGGGGAGATCGAAAGAACACTCTGGCCCTTCTCCAGCCTACGCCCCCCACCGCACCCCTGCCCCCGGCCCGACCACGTTCCCCCCTGTACTTCCTCCCACGAGGCGCTTCCCAGACCCTCGCCACCGCTTCCCCCCCCGGGGTCCGCCGCCAGCACGGACAGCAGCGGGGGAAACGGACCCCGCGTCCACGGTGGGCGGCGCCTGTCCCCAGGGAAACCCGAGCCCACACCCCGCCGGAGACAACTTTTCAAACTTCCCGACGCACTCTCACCTACACGCGAATGAGAGAAAGTACACCCAACAGAGGAGACCGAAATGCCGATCCGCGCGGGCTCCCCAGGGGAGCTCCCCTCCCCTCCCCCTGCCGGCCGGGCCCGCGGTGGGTGCAGCCCCGGGACCCCGCCGCCCCCGCCCGCCCGGGCCGCGGAGGGCAGCCCGGAGCCCCACTTACGGCCAGGAGCGCCCCCGAGCCGCGCGCAGCAGTGCCCGCCGCCGAACGTTTGCCTCCCAGGAAGCGGCGAGGCGGAGGGAGGGAGGGGAGGGGAGGAGAGTTACCTGCAGCGCGTCAGGTCGGCGGAGGGAAGCGGGATCCGGCCCCGACCGCGCCTCCCCGGCCTGGGTGCACAGCTAAGTGAGCGCGGGCGGGCGGGCGGACCAGTTGCAACAAGTCCCGAGTCGTGTCACGCCAAACCCCGCGCTGCCAGAAAGCGCCTCGGAACCTGTCCGAACTCAGAAACCCAACCCTCCACCCGCCAAGTACAAAGTCTTCCTTCCCCTCCGCCCCCCGGGCTCTCGGGAGATGGCGAGTCCCGACACCTGGAGACCCCAGAGGACCCCCCCCGCGCTTATCTGGGAAGGGTGGGCCTCGGGAGAGCAGGTTGAGCTCTCACCGCCCCCCCCCCCCCGCGTCCTAGGCTCTGGAATGCGGTGGGTGGGGGGGAAGGTTGAGGGGGCCGCAGGGTTGGGGGGGGAGGGGTGGGTTGCACCGCCCTCGGGAGAGCGGGGCGGACGGGACCTGCAGTAGATAATTCCAATCAGCCCAGCAATGCGGGCCCCTACCCAACCGCCTGAGTGTTTCCAGGCTTGGAAAAGACCAGGAGGCGGAAAGGCGGTAGAAACCGTGCTTGTGCAGGTACCTTTTTGTGTGAAAGAGCAGTTTTAAACATCATCAAAGATTGGGCATCCACTCTGGACTGTTGTGGTTGCTGACTTGAGATGAAAAGATATTCTTTAAAATAGGAATACCTGCGTGAAAAGCAGGTCACTCTAGGAGCAAGGTTAGGGGAATAGAGGCATTACAATTTGGTTTCAACACAAAATAATTACAGCAATTATTAATAATTTAAATAAAATGTATTTTAAAAATTTGTCTATAGCTCCATAAATCTGTTAGGAATGTTTCTGATGATTGTATAACCATATAGTCTTCGAAGTATAGCCACTTGCAGCAAACGTTAAAAATGCAGCCTAGTACGGGAAAAATGAAACTTAGGGTCATAATAAGCACATTTTAAGCTTTTGGCATGATATGTAAATTATCATAAAATGGAATTGACCTTAAAAATGACTTTTATGGATATTTTGCCCTGAATAAAACACTTGGGGAAAATGCAAAACTATTGGGATTTGAGTTAGGTCTTGATTGATGAGTAAGTAGACTTAGACTGGAGGATGAGATTTACATATTCTAGATGCTGAAGCAGCAGCAAGCAAAGGACTAAGTCAGAAAGTAAAAGCAAGTTCCAAGAAGAACAAAAGTAGGCTTCCAGATTGTGATTTATAGTTTTTTTTTCCACAGTATCTAGAGAATTATCTTGGTTTTTATATATGTGACTTTTGTCTTCTGTTCCTGTAATTTACATGTCTAACCTTTTAATATATATTTTTTAATTTTTATAATGTTTATTAATTTTTGAGAGAGAGAGTGCAAGCAGGGCAGGACAAGAGAGAGGGAGACACAGAATCTGAAGCAGGCTCCAGGCTCTGAGCTGTCAGCACAGAGCCCGACTCTGGGCCCCAACTCACAAACTGCAAGATCATGACCTGAGCCGAAGTCAGATGCTTAACTGACTCAGCCACCCAAGCACCCCAATGTTTTTGCAATCCTGGTCTTCATTTCTGATACACAATCATCCGACTCACTCAATTCATGTTATCTGTGTGGTATTTCACTTACTGGTTTGCTTTCTCAATGTGCAAAAATAATTCTGAATGTTTCTTATGAGCATTTGGGACTGCATTCATAAATATACACTTACTTAAAAATAGCAAGAATATTTAGACCACATAAGTTACAATGGGCCCATGGGAAATCTAATTTTGTTAAGATATTCATTCATACATAAATCAAGTGAAATCTCAAAGAAGGATATCTACTAAAGTGTTGATTATTAAATAGCTAATGAAAGAGAGGAAAGTGTAAGTGGAGAGGGAGAATCTATTAAAGGTACTATGCTAAAGGCTTTCTGCCCTTAGAGGGATGGAAGATGTAAAATTGACCTGACCCTTAAGGAGCCTAAGCCAGGTGAAGAGGGGACACAAGCTCACGGAAAGGGAGCTAATAGTACAAGCCAGTGTGAGGAACTAGAAGTGGAAAGCACATAGGTCTTTATTTAACAGGTAAGAGGAAGAAATGATAAACTGCTTACATCATTAAGGATTGCTGATGGCTTCACAGAACTGTTGGAATTTGAACTGAATAATGACAAAAGCGAGTATCAATAGACTAAGCTTGTGTCCCTTCAAGACTTTTATTCTTTTTAATTTTTTTTAATGTTTATTTCTTTTTGAGAGAGAGAGAGAGAGAGAGAGAGAGCGTGAGTGGGGAGGGGGCAGAAAGAGAGAGGGAGACACAGAATCCGAAGAGAGAGAGAGAGAGAGAGCGTGAGTGGGGAGGGGACAGAAAGAGAGAGGGAGACACAGAATCCGAAGCAGGCTTCAGGCTCTGAGCTGTCAGCACAGAGCCCGACGTAGGGCTCGAACTCACAACTGTGAGATCATGACCTGAGAAGTCGGACGCTTAACCAACTGAGACACCCAGGCGCCTCCCTTCAAGACTTTTAAAAAATACGTATTTTAATACAGTATAAGACAAGGCTTCAAGGCAGATAAAGCCACCCCTAACAGAAAGAATGTCATCTGTAACAATAACTAACTAGGGGAACCTGGGTGGCTCAGTAGGTTAGTCATCAGACTCTCAATTTTGGCCCAGATCCTGATCTCACGGTTTGTGAGTTTGAAGCCCTTGAAAGCCCCGTGTGAGCCCTATGACCGTGTGTGAGTTTGAGCCCCGCACTGACAGTGCAGGCCTGCTTGGGATTCTCTCCCTCTATCTGTCTCTCTCTGTCTCTCTGCCTCTCTCTCTCTTCCAAAAAAACACACACAGAGTAATAAACTAGATGTGTTTATGAAAAACATTTTTCCTGGGCGCCTGGATGGCTCAGTCGGCTGAGTGTCAGACTCAGGCTCAGGTCATGATCTCATGGTTAGTGAGTTCAAGCTCCTCCTCCGTCAGGCTCTGCACTGGCAGCCCAGAGCCTGTTTGAGATAGTCTTTCTCCCTGTCTCTATGCCCCTCCCCTGCTCATGCTCTCGCTCTCTCTCAAAAATAAATAGACATTTAAGAAGAAACACAACATTTCCCCCATGTACTTTGAGGGAAGTTAGGAAGTAAAATTACTAATAGTGTTGGCAAAACCTACTACTGGCTGAATCATCACATTAGTTTCATAGTCTTGTTTCTTGAGATAGGCCTGGATTGCGATGTATTTTCCTCTCAGGACTGCCTTCGCTGCATCCCAAAGCATTTGGATTGTTGTATTTTCATTTTCATTTGTTTCCATATATTTTTTAATTTCTTCTCTAATTGCCTGGTTAACCCACTCGTTCTTTAGTAGGGTGTTCTTTAACCTCCATGCTTTTGATGGTTTTCCAGACTTTTTCCTGTGGTTGATTTCAAGCTTCATAGCATTGTGGTCTGAAAGTATGCATGGTATAATTTCAATTCTTATGTATACTTATGAGGGGCTGTTTTGTGACCCAGTATGTGATCTATCTTGGAGAATGTTCCATGTGCACTCGAGAAGAAAGTATATTCTGTTGCTTTGGGATGCAGAGTTCTAAATATATCTGTCAAGTCCATCTGATCCAATGTGTCATTCAGGGCCCTTGTTTCTTTATTGACCATGTGTCTAGATGATCTATCCATTTCTGTAAGTGGAGTGTTAAAGTCCCCTGCAATTACCACATTCTTATCAATAAGGTTGCTTATGTTTATGAGTAATTGTTTTATGTATTTGGGGGCTCCGGTATTCTCATAATCTTAAGACATTTCATGTTAAGACTGCTGTGAAAACTATTGACTTTATAATCATTTCATATATCTGCCACATGTAAATTGTTACATAAGGTATTATGTAAGTTTTACTAGTTCAACACATAGAGCGTTTTCTGTAGGAAAGTCATTGTGCCAGGCACTAGGCAGAGGATAAAAAGATTAATAAAGCATAGTAGATGTAACTAGGATTCATCCATGTTTATCTGAATTCTTGAGTGTGCTTATGGTGTGTGTCAAGACAGAACAACTTAAACTCAATTTAAAGTCTACAAAGATGTAATTTTTTTTTTAAAGTTCAAAAAGATGTTACAGTAGTTGTGAAAAAGAGGTGTGGAAAAAATATAATTAAATACAATTAGATATATAAGTTAATAATTATTTTCCATCACTGAATTCCTTTAGAATGAATGAAAAATGCATTTATTTTTATTTTTGAGAGAGAGAGTGTGAGCTGGGGAGCCACAGAGAGGGGTGAGGATAGAAGATCCAAAGCAGGTTCTATGTTGACAGCAGTGAGCCTGATGTGGGGCTTGAACCGATAAACTGGGAGATCACAACCTGAGCTGAAGTCAGATGCTGAACCAACTGAGCCACCCAGGTGCCCGGAAAAATACATTTTTATACTTTGTACTTTCTCCACTCTTCAAAATTATTATGTAGTACTATGTAGTTGGTTGTTTTTTTTTTTAATCTGTAAGTATCTAAAATGTTAGATCATTGTAACAAATTATTTCAGGGAATGGGGTAGAGAAATAAAATGACAAAACAGGAGAAAACCATGGTCCTCTCTAATAGGTAAACTCATTAGATCCTATCCTTGCATGAAGACATTCCTTCTTTTCTTTCTCTTTTCAGCAGATCAAATATATGAAAAGACGTATAAGGTTGTTTGCATTTTCCATAACACACACACAGGGGTTTTTAAAATATTGCCAGTATTACTGGTAAAATGCATAGTCATGCAATTAAGTGGAGGGACAGAATATGAAGTAATGCTAATAGAAGACATTTGATATAAAGTACTGATTATTGTAATTATTCAATGTTTTAAATATTCATTATTAGTCTTTTTTTTTTTTTGGTCAATATTTGCTAAAACATAGGAACATTGTCCAATTTAAATATGTTTTAAATTACTTCTCCTAAAAAGTCATGAGCTATTTGTCATTGTTATGGATGAATAGGAATGCCATATTCAGAGGTATTTATTTGATCGTGGCAATGTGTAACAGTCATTATCACCAAAATTACTAACACAATCACAGGCATCCATTGTTATCCTATGTTGTATAAATTGTGTAGAAATACATCAGCAGTGATCATTCTAGGTGTCCGTAGAGGCAATATTTACCCGCACTAGATTTCACAGAGGTCAACTGAGGTCTGCAATATAAATTGTACTTTTGTAATTAAAAGAAAAAGAGAATGAGAGAGAGAGAGGAGAGGGAGAATCAGTGAACTGCCAATTCCATCTGCCTTTTCCGGAAGGTCTAATTTGCAGATGTCTGCAACTCTGTATCACTGATGTCTCCCAGATATAGCAGGTTTATTTGCACTTCATGCCTTTGTCTACCCCTGCTCAGTGGGTCTCCAGCCTATGATGCCCCCTTGCTCCTTTCTGCCTCTTTGTAGGATAGCCATCACTCAAGACTCACCTCTATTCCATCGTTTCTAACCTTAGCTTTGTTGGTGTGGGCTCCTTAAAATGCTTAAGCTTTAATTCCTTTTCTACTATGCTACCAAAGATATGTGACCTTTTAACATCCCTATTATTGTCTTTGTTTTTTTGCTTTGTTTGTTTGCTTTTTGTTTTGTTTTGTTTTGTTTTGTTTTGTTTTGTTTTGTTTTTTGGGCTGTTATCTTCTGGTATAATTTAATCTTCCCTCTGTCTTGTCTTGTCTTCCAATCAGATCAGTAGTTCTTGGTAGACGAGATACCAACCCATAGGGGATATTTGGAAAACGCTATAATGATTCAGGGCTCTACAGGAACTTGGTAGATGAGGTCTGGAATAATATATGTCCTATAATATGTCCTTCACAATGGAAAATTACCCCATGTCTTGTACAAATAACAGCTGTCCTGCTGGACATAATGAAGGTGAAAATGCCATTAATAATTACCTAAGACTAGCTAAGACTAGGACTTCTCTTTTTGCATACAAATACAAGACTTTTTTTTTTTTTTGCACAGTTTGAACATATATTGAATCCTAGGAATCCAATTACACTATATTTTTTAATTTAGACATTTTCTCTTTCCTTTTTTTAAATCACAGTACTAATGGAACTGCATCAGAGTTACCAATAAAACTCATCCATCTCCTGATGTAGGAGACTGTACGTCAAGCCTCTGACAACTTCATGTTTTCTGTCTTAGTTGTGTGTGGATATTTATATACTAAAACAAAGAGCATGTTTATATACTAAAACAAAGAGCATGTTTTGCTTATACTTATAATAATTAGGCATGACATCACTTTTTAAAAATATGTACATAGGTTATTTTATCAAGAAATTTCATTCTGTTTCACTATAATAAGGGGACATTGACCTTGTTAACCTAATTTGTTCAGAATCATAGAGGGGCATTGGGTCTGAGTGGTGAGAACCACAGAAACAGATTATATGCCCTTTTATGGGAGAAGCAGGACAGAAAGGAGGGGTTAGCCAAGTAGAAAACTAGGATTCAGGGAGGAATTTCTCTGTACTGTGCATGGGATCCTAGATTCTAATATATACCTGGTACTTGACAGGGCCAGCATAGTGATGATGGCATAGAACTGCTAAGTGATAAAAGAATGAATAGTTCAAAAATATAAAACATTTACTGAATGATAACAACTAAGTCCTTCACATGGATATTCATGCATGGTCTGGCCTGCTACTCTGCTTCCACAGGGCATCTCCTCCCCTCCTCCCCCACCCCCCTCTACCCACCATTTTCTTTTCTTTTCTTTTCTTTTTTTCTTTTCTTTTCTTTTCTTTTCTTTTCTTTTCTTTTCTTTTCTTTTCTTTCTTTTCTTTTCTTTCCTTTCCTTTCCTTTCCTTTCCTTTCCTTCCCTTTCCTTTTTTAAGTTTATTTATTTTGAAAGAGAGAGAGAGAGAGAGAGAGAGAGAAATAGAGACAGCGCGAGTGGCAGAGGGGCAGAGAGAGGGAGAGAGCCAGGAGAACCCCAAGCAGGGTCTGCACTGTCAAAGCAGAGTAGTGGGGCTCGAACTCGTGAACCATGAGATCATGACCAGAGCCAAAAGGAAGACTGGGACACTTAACCAGCTGAACCCCCGGTGCCCCATACACTTGCTATTTTCTGAGATCTAGCCCTATCAACACTTTCAGTTAATTTGTTTCAACAGATTCTCTTCCTCAGGGCATTTGCAAATGATCTTTCTTTTGCCTAAAAAACTATCTTGACCCTGCTCCCCTTCTTTTTCTTTGAGGAACTTATTCTGTAAAACTATTCCTGTATTTGTTTGTTTTAAAAAATATTTTTTTTCTTACTCAATATGACTTCATGGAAATCCCTGTGTCAAAAGGTAATACGCCAATTAGTTTTTTTAGTGGGTTTAAATTATCCTTTTGTGAGGATATCTATTCTATATGCGGCATTCCCCTATTTATTAGAATTTTATGTTGATGATATTTTTCTATTTTTTACAATGTTGAACTAAATATTCTTATATATTAAAAAGAAAAAATCTATGAGCTCCTCCTTCAGAGTTAAATGATGCTTTCATCCAAGGAATGCCTTCTGGCTTTTCATGCCAGATGAGTTCTAGGTTTATAAAATTTCATGTTCCTTTTCTTCCTAAAAACTATCAAACTTAGGGGCGCTTGGGGGAATCAGTCAGTTAAGCGTCTGACTTCAACTTCGGTCATGATTTTGCGGCTTGTGGGTTCCAGTCCTGTGTTAGTCTCTGTGCTGATAGTTCAGAGCCTGGAGCCTGCTTTGGATTCTGTGTCTCCCTTTCTTTCTGCCCCTCCCCATTCACACTCTGTCTCCCTCTCTCAAAAATAAACAAACACTAAAACATTTTTTAAAAAACTATCAAAATTGGGACACCGGGGTAGCTCAGTCGGTTAAGCCACCGACTTCAGCTCAGGTCATGATCTCACAGTCTGTGAGTTCTAGCCCCACAGCTCAGCTTTGGAGCCCCACAGTTCGAGCTTTCAGCTCAGAGCCTGGAGCCCATTAGGATTCTTTGTCTCCCCCTCTCTCTGCCCCTCCCCCACTAACGCTCTCTCTTTCCTTTAAAAATAAACATCAAAATTTTTTTTAAAAAACTATCAAAATTATAATTGTAGGTTTATTTATGTAAAGCCTGACTTCACTTGTTCCCAGAGAACCCCCACTAATTCCCAGAGAAGCATCCATCTGTTCCCATCATCATTGTACCCCTAGTGCATAGTAGGGACTCAATACATACATGAAGAATGAAGGAGAGAATGAATGAAGTAAATGAATTCATTAAGTGTTATACCTGAGTATGCCCTGTCTTTCATTGTTACAAGTAATGCTGGCATGCTCTCCCTTATTATCTCTTAACAACTCCTGTAGCTGACATTTCCTCTTTCCTTCTGAGAATTGAGAATTGATACAAGGGTGAAAAGGATAAATGGAAGAGACTGTGAGCTTCCAAAATGTGATTTCTACATTCTTCAATATCAAACTTTCAATATCAAAATTTATCTCTTAATCATTTTTATAACCACTAGAGAGTAGTTATTCATACATAAACACAAGCAGAAACACTCTCGAACAGTGCCCTTTTCTGCCTTCACCACTCTCCCCTTATGACAAAAGTATATTTCCCTAGTGGAGATTAAACTGGAATTTAATTTAAATACACTAAACTTCACTTTAAGCAGATGTTCCCTAAGGCTCCAATTCTGCTTACAAACATAGGCAAAATAAAATCCACCATCATTATGGTTGTTAGTTGGAAAAAAAGAATTAAGAGAGAATGTTTAACCAAAGGGAAAAAAGTTACAAAAATATATAGAATACTATTTCCATAAACAGATTACATGGTATTTGCTACTATACAAGGAATACAGTTTTTTACTTTTTAAAAATCTCTTATAAAAAGCAATTATTGGGATACTGAGCATCTGGCATAAAAAATGGTAAGAAGATAATAAAAATTCAGATGGAACAGAGATTGATTTATAATACCATTACCTAAATTTACTGAGCCCATGTTTTAGAGCCACGTGATTTTCATTCAAATCCTGGGTGACTCATGAGTCCTTAACATGGCAACTTAAATTCTTGTGTTTCCATATCCCTAGATCTGGTATAATTATAATAATGCTGACTGATCTTAAATTGATGTTGGGTAGCTTAGAAAACCTGCAATTACCATACAAAAATCCGATATTACTATGGATATCATTACTACAGACATTTTGCACCTATTGCAAACATCAAAGCCAAGGCAAGCTCTATGATGAATTAAAACAGAAACACAGTCTTAGTATCTATGTCTCAGAATTGCATTCTGATGCTTCATTTAGGATGATTATATTCTAAAGTGGTCATCTGATATCTCAAAATAACCCCCCAGAAATTAATTTTTCACTTTGCACAACCTATGAAATAAGGGAAGGAAGGCATTTGTCTTAAATTAAGCCAATCGGATTTTCTCTTGGAATTTAGAGACAACTTCAGTGTGTGTCTGGAGCTATCAAATCAGTCTGTGGAGTAACTGTATTTAGTCATATAGACAGAAAAACAAACCTGATTTGCAAAGAGGATGGGGACACAAAGAGACAGTGCAAAGTAGGAACAAAAGACGACACTACTTGTCCTAATTGTTTTCCATTTCCTAAATTGAGATTCTGTTGTGGGCTTGAATGCAATCCTGCCCTGGGACCATGGGACATGTGTCCAGTTTCATAATGTATTTTCCATTCCTGTGTTTGTAAATACAAGCTGGTTTCTGTTGCCTGTGATCTAGGAAATTCTAACTAATGACTCATTTTAGTATCAGGTGAAAGGCGAGAATAATAGACCTTCAGAGAATGTGGAACTGGCTAAGTCAGTAAAGGGTCAGGTTCAGGGAGGGTTTTCTCATGCCAGAGGAAGAAATTGATAGTCCATACCATACCACAATAAAGTATTTGATTGAGCTATTATCTGCTGGCTCTTGAGACTTTGAGCACCTACCAATGACGAACATTCGTGGAAATAGTAGCAAATAAGGGCATGGGTGGGAGTGTGTTGTTTGCACCTTGAAATTTTTAGGTTTAGCCCAGGATACGCTTTAGTCCTTCATTCAGCTGCAAGCATATAAAGAAAACCTGGGTCACTTATTTAAAATATTTGAAGTTTAAACAACATCAAAAAATGATGAATCACATGAACTGCAGTTGGTAGATTTACCAGGTACTACGGATAAAATTGAGGCACGGATTAAAAAACTACAGAATCCAGGGGCCTGGGTGGCTGTGTCAGTTAAGCATCTGACTTCAGCTCAGGTCATGATCTCACACTTGGTGAGTTCGAGCCCCACGCCGGGCTCTGTGCTGACAGCTCAGAGCCTGGAGCCTGATTCTGATTCTGTGTCTCCCTCTCTCTCTGCCCCTCCCCTGCTCATGCTCTGTCTCCCTCTGTCTCTCAAAAATAAAAATAAACATTAAAAAAAAAAGAGGCGACTGGGTGGCTCTGTCAGTTAAGCATCCGACTTCGGCTCAGGTCATGATCTCACGGTTCGTGGGTTCGAACCCCGTGTCGCTTTCTGTGCTGACAGCTTGGAGCCTGAAGCCTGCTTCGGATTCTGTGTCTCCCTCTCTCTCTGCCCCTCTGCAGCTTGCTCTCTGTCTCTCTCTTAAAAATAAATAAACATTACAAAATGTTTTTAAAAAATTAGAGAATCCAAATATTGGGAGCATATATATCAAACCTGATCACCCTCTCCCACTCTTACGTCTTTAAAGCAGCCTTCAAACATTTGTGTCTGATAGTAATGATCTCTGCATTTCAGTGTAAAGCTCATTCCATCACTACCTTGTCATGAGAAAGGACCAGGATGGGGTCCTGGTAAGGAAGGATCCCACTGTTACCCATCATGATCTGTGGCTTAGGCCCAACATCAGAGAGAAATGGGGATGGTTGAGAAATGGTGACAGCCCATGATTACAGGCAGAGAACTTTGATGGTAAAATAGGCTTTGGAGAGCGTCCTTACAGGTAGTGTCTTGTGGAAACGTTTTTTAAACAAACTGAATTCCCCAAAATGAAGCCAGATGACAGTCCAGGAGGTTTCAGGGCAGTGTGAAACTCTGAGGGACAGTGAGCCATGATAACAAATAGCATGGGGAGTGTTATCCACTTGGGTCACTCTCAGACCCAAATCCAAGCACCACCAGGAAGTAAGGGGTGTTTGCATGCCGATGTGTGTGTGCATACACACACGCCCACACACGGAGGAGCCTTCCTCATGCTCCTCTCGGGGGTGGCCCGGAAGTGTACTGCACAAGGAAAAGATTAAGATTTACTTCATTAAAGACTCATCTTGGTTGTTTTTTTTTTTTTCCCCATCATTGTTTATCAGGTATGTTGACCATGGTTAATGTTACACTTTTAGGTCATGAGATATAATGTGATGAGAATCCATACTCGGTTAGGCTTCAAATGAACTAGAGAAGGAATGAATTTCATTTGGGGAAAATTAACCCATTAAAAAGCCCCTCAATCGTTTTTTATCCAACCAATAACCCCCTTTTTTGGAAAACCATATTTCCCCTGTTCCTTTTGTAGCTAATGGGTTGAGAATCACAGCACCTCTTCATTCCACCCACATCCATGATGTCAGCATATGACCTAGCCTTCCACATTTTATTGGAAAAGAAAAAATTGGGGGACACGCTGCTCAAATCACCTAAATAGGGCCAATCAGATTGTCTCTGGAATCGAACTTCCAACATTAACATATTTTTTTTTCTTTTTTAAATTGTAAAATATCTTGGGCATACTAAAATGTATAAGGAATAAAACAACAAAGATCCATGTAAACCAATACAACTAAAGTTCCTAGGTACCCCACCATAGCTCATTCTCCCGTGGTCTCACAGAGATAATCATGCTCTCCAATTTGTTGTTTCTCATTCTCACGTCTATCCTGACACTTTCTTTCTTCACATATGTATGCATCCCTAAGTGACATAGAGGATTGTGTTGTAAAGCTTAAAACTATAACAAAATATCGCAATGCAACTAGAGAATTAGAAGCTGTCTTTCTGCTGAGATTGTCAAACTAAGCTCCTTCTAAGGTGAAGGAGCCGGGAGTACTGGACTCCTTTCTTAACTGCATGAAGGAATGATGGAGGAGGAAACTAAAGCAATTTATGAAGAAAAATAAACCATAAACAGGAGGGTGAGGGAGGGAGGAATTTTATATGATGATTGAGTTCTAGATACAACCAAGTATAAAAGCATCAAACCCATTCTGTGCTATATTTTATCCAAGTTGTGTTTCGACACTTGCACCTCAAAGAATCCTCATATATAAAGTGGTGTCTGTCGTAGATTCTAAGTCTAATGTTCTCTCTTGTCTAGCAAGAGGGGGGATGCAGGATTAAAGTGAAAGATTGCTAATGTCTGGGAAAAGACAAGAGCCCCGAATAAGGGTCCTTGCCCCATATTTATTAAGATCAGAAGGTTTACAAACATGATAGGTGTGTACAAAGAGACAAAGAAACTGGGAACATTAATTTGGGGATGTGAGGGAAAGGGGGGTTTTGAAGGAATACAGTGTTTGGGGTTTGGGCCAATATAAAACAAAATCCTGGTGCTGGGCAGATGGGCAGATGGTTGTTAATGGCAGACAGGAGGTGCTGGATCCATTTATCTTAGCTAGCCTAGGGGATGAGACAGATAGGGGGAATAACCTCAGGGTTAATAAGGCACTTTTCCTCTCATTAACCATCTCCACTCTAGGCTGCTTTGCCTGCAGTGCAGTGGTCCATAGTCCTATTCACCTGTTTACTTAACTTGGCCCTTTCCTCCTGTGAAAGCACCTTTTCTGATATAGTACTAAATTGGGGGCCATTTTTTCCCTGCATGCCTAATTTTGTTTACCTCATATACCTTTGTATTGGGATACTTTGTGCCCATTCCTATTTTGGGTCTTTCACCCTCCCTCTATATTCTGGGATGCCTTTGCACCTCCCTATTCTTGGGGTCCCAATCTGGTTTAGCCAAATTCAGGTGTGAGCATTCAATGGCTTTGTATTTCTTTACGCCTTGTTAACCCATTGGTGTAAGCCCAGGGGATTCCCAAGCTGATTCCCCACAGTATCTTGAAAAAGAATTCTGCAGGTAACAGGACCCTAAAATAGGAAATTGAGTCCAGATGTCATTGTGAGCAGCAATGATCTCTGTCTCTGGACTGAAAGGCAGAAATATTTGATAAGTCTCTGATGTATCCTAGAATTCAGACCCCCTGCCTTCCTTAGGTGGAACCTTTGGAGCCCTAGCAAATATACGAGAATAGTAGCAAATTTAGCAGCCTCCAGTGAGATCTTGCAAGAATGGGACAAGGTTGGACTCCCAAGCCAGAAATCTGCAAGCAGAAGGAGAACAGCATTTAGAGTTGTTGATAAAGCACAACATAGGAATCTGAGATGGCTGAAAGAGAACCAGTGCCTTGTTAATCGTAAAACAGAACAAATTATTTGTCCCCCCATAAAGTGAGAACAAGTGAAAGCAGAGATAAGAAAATAATATTGGTATCAAGGAATAGTTTAAGTTATAGATTTAATCTTCCAAACATCTCCTAATATTTGTACCCAGACTGACAGAGTTAATACTCTCTCTAGGAGGCAAATAATGAACGCATTATCTTCTGGGATGTAGTAGGACAGGGCAGAGGTGGGCTTATCCTTACTACCATCAGCTGCGGGCTAAGTGGAAGCCCTGTAGCAGTGACTTTGAAAGATAAGCAGAGCATTAGAACAATTATGGGGAGAAAATCAGTGGATTCAGTGTTCTTGATCCAGGATTTCTACTGCTAATCATTCTGTGGAAATTTCAGAAATAAATTAACAAGTAGAAGAGTGGGAATTTTAGAAAATTTAATTTTCAGAGAACCCTCAAGCCAGGAAAACAGGGATCTATTATTGCTCAACCATTAATTCAACACTCAAGTCATTGTGACCATATCTAAAGAAAGTGGGTAGATTAAGCAATTACAGAGCTATGGAGGGAGCCCTTTATATATTCCTTTTATTTATTTATTTATTTATTTAAAAAAAATTTTTTTTTCAACGTTTATTTATTTTTGGGACAGAGAGAAACAGAGCATGAACGGGGGAGGGGCAGAGAGAGAGGGAGACACAGAATCGGAAACAGGCTCCAGGCTCTGGGCCATCAGCCCAGAGCCTGACGCGGGGCTCGAACTCCCGGACCGCGAGATCGTGACCTGGCTGAAGTCGGACGCTCAACCGACTGCGCCACCCAGGTGCCCCTATATATTCCTTTCAGACATGTCCACTGTGAAAAATGGACCCTTGTAATCTTCCTAGCAGTGAGAGCAAAGGGAGGCAGATCAGAATTTACTCCAGACCTAGAATTTACTCCACAGCCAAAGAGGAGTTCCTTACTATCACTTCCTACAGAATATGATTTATGCTGAGGTTCAGTAACAGCGATCTATTTTTTTTCTCCCCTTTATCACAAATAAGAGGCTTATCCCATCCCCCTTCATTGTGGTTAATTACATCATAGAAACCCACATCTGGACCTGTTCCAGGAGGAGTACCCATCTGTGGCTGTGCCATCTAAAGATGATATTGATTTGTTGTCCTTTGGAGAGGGACTGAGGATATATTTGGTGACATTTGTAAGTAATATGGCAAGTTAGGTGAAAACATTTAATAATTGGTCTTAATGCTGATGCTGGGAAACCATGGTTGGAATTTAGAAATGAGTTGGGAAGTATTTTGCCAGCACTTCTACCTTTGTGGATCTGTTCTTCCCAATCATGAGGTTCCAGTGGAGCTGTCAATCATAGAGCACGTCCCTACTGCTCCCAAATATGCCCAGCCTCAGAAGTAAACAGATGATGCAGGCCTGCACATAGACAGAACACCATTTTTCTTAAATATAACAACTGATTCTGAGTGGGCCTATGACCAAATCAAGATCAATCAGAAGAGTCCTTCTCTGTAATGTATATTTGATAGTGGAGAGAAAACTGGGATAATAAACCATGAATCTAATAGTGATCTGTCACCCCTGGACACATGGATAAAGTCCTTCTGAAGTAAAGAATATTAAGGCAATATACAGAGGGAAGCAGTGAATGTAGAGATACACATATTGGAAAATTGTTTGAACTTTGCAATCTAAATGAGCCTAAATCTAGAAATATCTTTGGACTTCCCAGTTAAATGATTTAATAAGTTTCCATTTTAAATTAATTTGAGTTGTTTCTCTCCTAAAAAGTCCTGATATGTGCCCTGTGGCATGCCTCTGGTTGAAGTGACAGATTTTGTTTCAGGTTTCCTCCAGTGATGGAGCAGTTGAGTGTGCGTTGTTATGCATCAAACAGGTGAAGCATGGATAGAATATATTTGGATATATGGAAAGAAAGACATATATGTGCTAAGAAATCAAGAGCAAGACATAGTAGGTCTTTTTTGCAGTGCTACCAATAATTCTCCATTGTCCAGAAGCTGTCCTAAACATCATGAGGGTAAGAAGACAGTCATTTTTAAATTATATCAACTCTTTGATCCTAACAAGGTCAGGAGGAGATTCCTGAATCCAGTTGGACTCATCACATTTTCTCTTCTATTTAGAAACGTTTTTGAGAGTTAGGTAGTTAGTCGCGGCATGTGACCTGAACTACAACATTGAGTTTACCTTGAGGTAAACACAGGGGCTGTGGCAGTGCCTGTGAGTTAACCTGTTGTCGTAACATATAAACTGCCTTTTCAGAGAAAAGCAGAGAGAGCCACTATGCAGAGATGAAATATTGATGCAGATGTGCAGGGCTAAACAAAAGAGATGGAAAGAGAAATTTGATGGCTCTCCTGGGCCTAATCCTATTGTCTTCTGAGGCTCAATGCCATTCCAACCCTTATGTCGTTCTTTGATTTCTGCACATTCAATTAAGCTTCATTGTGTTCTTGCCTTACTAGTAGTTGGTTTCTGTTCACTTGTAGCCAGATGTTTCAAAATAAAATGACTGTGTTATAATAATAATTTTATGGTAATGATAATAGCCACGTTAGCTAAAATTTGCTAAGCATTTTTCATAGCTTCACATTGGTCATTTAATCCTCACTATAACCTCGTGAGATAGACGTTATTATCCCCAATTTAAATGTGATGAAATGAATGTTAACGTATAGTGTTACGTGTCTCATTGAGAAAGTCTTCAAGTAAGTTATTATCACAAATTAAAGAATCAATAACTATCGAATTCCTTTAAATAAACTGTGATATAAACTTCCAACAGAAAAGGTAAGGAATAAATCCCAGGAAGAGAACAAGTTCTTTTGTTGGAATTGGTTATTCACTAGCATAGTATGGTAGTTATTAAGAGGTAAATATCAGCCATCAGGTGGCATTGTGAGTCATTTGACAGACTCTATTATCGGGATCCCAAAAAAGTCCCCCAAAACAAAACAAAAAATGATACCCCACTGCTTTAAGTTTTCAGTAAAAATCTTGTGAATATGCTCAGAGAGATAGCACTTAGTGCATTCTGTCTTCAGTATCCAGTTTTGTTTTCCCCTGATATTTTTCTTAGCTGAAGTTCTGGCTTTAAATTTTAAATAAACGCTTACATGACTCAGACAATTTGATGTAACATGAAAGAACAGTTTTGCCCTTGCTGAACAGAGCTCACGTGACTGCCTAAATAAAATTATCTGGAAAAAAAGGTTAACCATAGGAAATCTTACCAATGACATGACTCATCATAAAATAACCCAAAATAACGACAGGGTTTGAATCTAATATATCATTGTATCTTCCACCACACTTTGTACACTTTTACGTAGTACTCACTAGATGTTTTTGAGAAAATCCATGAAAGGTAGATGCAAATTTGAACTGCACCCAGGGATGACTTTTATATGGCCCAGAAAGCTTTCATTTTAACAATTCACTATGATCACAATTTCTTGTTAATGTTCCACAGATTGCTGGAATGTGTTTTCACTGCATCACCACTTATTTTCATGTTTATCTCCCTTGTTAGAATGATTTCCTTAGTATCAGAAACTGTGCCACCCTTATTTGCCTTTCCTTCTATGGTGCCTAGTACATTGTGAGCACTTGATAAAAACAGTTAAAATGAATCAATATTATATCAAATACAAGATTACCTCAGAGTTCCAGTGTATTCACATACCTCAGGCTGTTCAGTTTGAGAAGTACGTGAGTTGTTTGAGAAGTACATGAGTTGTTTGGCTACCTCTCTTTATTGCTGCCATCTGGATTACTTAGTTATCCTTTCTAATTCTTCAAAGATTCTGGTACCTGGTTTGCTCTCGAATTCTTTGGTGAATGAATATCCACATAGATCAACTTTCTAGTGTATGCCGGTGACCAGGTTTTTAATCTCTTCTACAACAATTTTAGCCTTCAATTTATCTCAAGTAACCACTCTCCCGGTCACACCTTGCACTTTGCCATTACCCTCAAAGATGCCCCTTCCATAATATCAATGCCAGACATCACACTCTCTAAGCACCACCTTCATTCTTCTGTTTGTGCCCACTACACCTCTGATATCTAAGATTCTAACTCTAGTAGACCTTCAGTTCATCAGCTCCAACACCTTCCCTTCTTCTTTGCCTCTTCATCCCTCACTTTTCCCCTCCCTGCCTTAGATTCCACAGTCCATCATTACAGTGGTTCCTTATGCATACTCCCAATTCCCTTGCCCTCCTTCCCTCCATGGTATTATCCTGGTCAAGAGCCCAATCCTGAGTGAATACAACCCTCCACCTATTCTACACCTACCTACACCCAAGGAGAGACTACAGCTGGAGAAAAGCTCACCACCATGCTGACTGGTCCCTGTTTATATTTATGATTATTAACTTCCAGAAACACCTAGAGCAACCCCCCTACTCCCCTTGTATAATTCACTCCACACTGTACTTTCTATTTCCCATTTTCTCCTCTGTCCCTGAACCTCAAATATCTTTCCAATCTTGACTAATGACATTTTCTCTTATTTTACTGAGAGAACTGAAGAAACATGAAGAAAATGCCCCAACATTCCAGCAACCAAATATTAAAAACTTAAAAATAAAATCCTGCTCTAACCTTTGCATGAGTTATTTTTACTCCTGCTAAAGGCCAATTCCTCCACATGTGCACTGGATTCCAACTCCTGGCACCCACTCAAAGGCAGGACATGCTTCCTCTCTCCTGCTTCATTATTTCTACTGATGTTCTCTATTAAATTTTTTTTGAACATATAAACACATTATAGTATTTACCATATGAAATAAAATGAAAAAAATTAAAAAGTGACTTCCTCATTTCTCTGTTCCCCTTTATAACAAAGGTGCTAAAAAGAGTTGTCTGTACCAGGAGTCTCTAATGCCTATCTTATTCTTTCTGAAATCCATTCCAATGAGGACCTCCACCCCGACCCCCATCCACCCACCCCACTTAACAAAAACAGCTCTTGACAAAATCATCCATGTTCATTTCATACATGCTGCCAGCGCCAATGGTCAGTTCTTGATTTACATTTAACTGGCTCAATCAGCAGCATTTGTCATAATTGGTCACTCTAGTCTCCTTGGAACATAATCCCCTACCCCATGCTTTGTGGCCTCTAAGTCACCTCCTTGGCTGTCCCTTCTGATTTTTCTCTGCAGATTCATCCTCATATTTTGGATTCATATACACTGATGCTTCTCAGCTCATCCTTTGATCACTTCTTTATCTATACTTATTCCCTAGTGATCTCTGATGAGTCCATAATTTTGTCTCCAGCCCAGTCCTCTCCCTTGAACTGTGGAATTATTTATCAGATGCCCCCACCATATTTCAATTTGGGAGTATAATAGCATCTAAAACCAACGTATTCAAAATAAAGTCTTGGTTATTTTAAGACTTCAAAAACAAAGCAACATAAAACAAAATTCTGCCCTACTTGTAATCTTCCTCAAGCCAGTAAATAGTAACTCCATTTCTTTTTATTTCAGATAAAAATATGGATGCATGCTTGATTCCTCCTTTTACAATATAATCTGTATTCAATCCACCAACAAATATTGTTGGATTGTTCTTTAAAATATATTATGAATCTCCCCACTTATTGTTATTCCACTGTCTCTTAATTCTGGTCATTTCTTACTTGGACTATTGCACAAACCTCCACACTTGTCAACCTGCATTCATCTCACTATATTTAATAGGAATACACAAGGAGTGGTATGAACAAGAAAGAACTTTCCAGGAGGTTCCACAGTCAGCAGGGACTTCTATGTCACTGTTCCATCATATTAAGAGAATTGCCCCACAATTTAAGATGTCTGCTCCAGCCTGGGCACTGGTCTGTATTCTGAGGAGCAAGGGGCTGGATGGGGAGAGCACAAAAAAGAGCTTATTCCCACTCTTTAAGGAGTTTCACATAAAATTTCACTTATTATTAGCCAGAATTTTGTCACTTGGCCATGCTTAACAATAAGAGAACTGGGGAAGTACGTGAATTCTTCCATCGATGTGTTGAGCTAATGATCTATTACTGAAGAACAAGAGGAAAGTAAATATTGGGAGGCATCTAACAGTTTCTGCCGCACTTTCCTATAGTGTATTCTTCAGCACTTGTAGCTGTTTTTGGAAACAACCGTCCAGATACCTAATCACTGCATGACTGGAAAGAGACTATCACCTTAATTACTGGAAGAGCCTCTTAGCCGATCTCCCTACTCTTGCCCCCCTAATGGCTATTTGCATAGAGGAGCTAGAGTGAAAATTTAAATATATATGTGATCATACCATTCTAAAACTTTCTAATGGCATCTCATACTACTCAGAGTCATAGGTGATGTTCTCACGGTAACCTGAAAGGTCATATACAAATTTTCCTCTGGCTACCTCTATGATTTAATTTGTCGTTGACTTCCCACCCACCCTCCCCGTGCTCACTATTCTATGCATGCATTGTCTTCCTTGCTGTTGCTTACACATCCCACAGTGTAGCCTCACTGCAGGGCCTTTGCACCCAGCATTCCTTCTGGCTACACTAGACTTCCCTCAATATTCACATGGCTTCCTAGGTCTGACCTCATTACTGAGGTTTTTTCCAACCACTCTACACAAGAGAACCATCCCCACTCATTTACTAGTTGCTTTCACCCTTCTTTATTTTTCTTTATAAACCTACTCTTATGTAACTTTTTTTGTTGTTGTTGTTTGATTTTTGCGATCTCTTCCTATTAGTATGTAGTCTTTTCAAGGGCAGAGACTTCATCATGCTTGTGATGAATTGCATTTGGCACATAGAAGGCATTTAGGATATAATGAGGGAGTAAATTAAGTTTATTGATGGGAGGTGGGAAAAAGTTAAAGTCTGTTGCAGAAAATAACTTTTTTGAGTTCATTAGCTTTGCTTTTATGTAGACATCTATAAGAATATTAATTACTCATTTAATAATGGCTTCATGGGTGAGATTAGAAGTGCTGCCATGTGAATGTTTTTGATCATTCTGATCTCCTGATGCAGAACAAGACAGTTAAACACATACCTCCATATCAAACGTTTATGAAATTTAAATAGATTTTCCTTACCAAGAAGTTTTGTTCAAGAAGAAATCATTCTCAAAGTTAATGAGGCTTCTTAGGATTATACTTAAATAGGTAAAGATTCACTAAAGCCACACTTTATGGTGAGCAAAGGCTTTTAGAGATCTTCATGTATGTGAATGATGTGATTAGGTATTTCAAACTCTGATGATGGGAGTATTGAATGAGATTTTTGTAGTTCTCCCTCCAATAATTTTCTATTACTAATATCTAAGAAGTTCAAGTTTTCTTCTAGAAACAGACGTTTGGTTGAAAATTTCCCCTATCTTCTTTCTGTTCTGTAATTACAACTATACTGAAACTAACTTGACTTAATCGAATTCAATAATCTGGCTCATATTTTAATACCTTAGAGGGGCGCCTGGGTGGCGCAGTCGGTTAAGCGTCCGACTTCAGCCAGGTCACGATCTCGCGGTCCGTGAGTTCGAGCCCCGCGTCGGGCTCTGGGCTGATGGCTCAGAGCCTGGAGCTTGTTTCTGATTCTGTGTCTCCCTCTCTCTCTGCCCCTCCCCCGTTCATGCTCTGTCTCTCTCTGTCCCAAAAATAAATAAAAAACGTTGAAAAAAATAAAAAAAAAATACCTTAGAGTTGTTATTTATCTCTTACCTTGCTTCTAAAGAAATTAATTTTTTTAAAGCTGAGTTCCAAGTTAAGAACTTTTAATTTTCTTTTGTCCTAGTCCTAAGTAGATTGTGTTTCTCTATTTCCTGGAGACTCTAGATTGTTAATTAAAATACACAAGGGGCACCTGGGTGACTCAGTCAGTTGAATCTCCAACTTCGGCTTAGGTCCTGATCTCTCCTTGGTGGGTTTGAGCCCCGCATCTGGCTCTGTGCTGACACCGCAGAGCCTAGAGCCTGCTTCAGATTCTGTGTCTCCCTCTCTCTTTGCTCCTTCCCCCCTCATGCTCTGTCTTTCTCTCTCTCTCAAAAATAAATAAACATTAGAAAAATTTTTTAAATAAAACATACAAAATTTATTGACTACTTACTATTGATTCTGTACATTAGCCTAATACAATTAACATCATTAGACCATTTTGAACTATATACCTGAGACACATACTATCTTTTGATATATTTAAGATCTATTTGCCTTTCTTATTCTGTTAGCATTTTTATTCTTTCACTTTTCAATTCGTTGATGATTATTTCCTTATTTGTTTGAAGGATTTTTTTTAATTAGGGAAATTAACCCTTTGTCTGAAAATTACAATAATTTTCTAATTTGTGTATATTTAGGTAATGAAATTCATTGATATATTATTTCACAGCTTCTGTTCTTTTTTTTTTTTGTATTATATTTGGAAAAGTCTTTCTCATTCTGAGATTAAAAAAGAATTATCCCAAAACCATGATGAGATACCTGTTAGAATGGCCATGAACAAAAAGACAAGAGATAACAAATGCTGGCAAGGATGTGGCAAAAAGGGAACCCTTGTGCAATGTTGGTGGGATTGTAAACTGCTACAGCCACTGTGGAAAAGAGTGTGGAGGATCCTCAAAAAATCACAAATAGAACTACCATGAGATCCAGCAATTCCACTTCTGGGAATCTATCCAAAGGAAATGAAAACACTAACTCAAAAAAGATATCTGCCCTCCCATGTCCACAGTAGCATTGTATATAATAGCCAAGACATGGGAACAACCTAAGTGTCCATCAACGAATAAATGGATGAAGAAATCGTGGTATATATATATATACAATAAAATATTATTAAGCACTGAAAAACAAGGAAATCCTACCATTTGTGACAACCTGCATGGATCTTAAGGCCATTGAGTGAAGTAAGTGTTGAGTGAAATAAGTGAGACAGAGAAAGACACTGTATGATCTCACTTATATGTAGAATCTAAAAAAGAAAAAAAATAACCAAACAAATTAATAGAAAAAGAGATCAGACCTATGGTTACCAGAGGGCAGGGAGAGTTGGAAGAAGGTATATAAAAGGTATAAACTTTCAGTTATAACATAAATAAGTACTAGGGGTTAACATTCAACATGATAACTATAGCTAGCACTGCTGTATGATATATAACAAAGGTAAGAGAGTTAATTTTGAGTTTTCAAAGCAAGAATTTTGTTTTCCTTTTTGTTTCTTTTTTTATTGTATCATTATGAAAAATGGATGTTAGCTGAACCTATTGTGGTAATCATTTCACAATATATGTAAATCAAACCATAATGTTGTACACCTTAAACATATATAGTGATGTATGCCAATTGTTTTCCAACAAAGCTGGATTAAAAAAAAAAAAGAGAATTATCCCTATACCACTTAGGGTGGCTATTAAAAAAAAAAAACAGAAAACAATAAGTGTTGAAGAAGATACGGAGAAACTGGAGCCACTGTGCATTTGCTCATAGAAATGTGAAATGGTGCAGCTTGTATAGAAAACAATATGGCAGTTCTTCAAAAAATTAAGCAGAGAATTACCATGTAATCCAGTAAGTCCACTTCTAGGTATATGCACAGAGGAATTAAAAGCAAAAATTTGAATGATATTTAAGGAACATTATTCACATCAGCCAAAAAGTGGAAAAACTCAAATGCCTATCCACAGATGAATGCATAAACAAAATGTGGTACGTCCATACAATGGAATATCATTCAGCATTAACAAGGGATGAAAGTATTTTAATGTTTACTTATTTTTGAGAAAAAGAGAGAGTGGGAGACAGGCAGACAGACAGGGGGACTGGGGATCTAAAGCAGGCTCTGTGCTGACAGCAGAGAGACAGATGCAGGGCAAAAACTCACGAACCATGAGATCATGACCTGAGCCAAAGTCATATACTTAACTGACTGAGCCATCCAGGCGCCCTGGGAGGAAATTTTGATACATGATACAACATGGATAAGCCTTAAAAACATCATGCCAAATGATATAAGCCAGGAACAAAAGGACAACTGTTATATGATGCTACTTGTATGCAGTAATCAGAATAGGCAAATTCATAGACATGGAAAGTACAGTAGTGATTGCCAGGGCCTGGTAGGAGGGGGCTGGGAAGTTACTGTTTAGTGAGTACAGTTTCGGTGTGGGATGATAAAAAGTTCTGAAAATGGAATTAAGTGGCATCCATATGAATGCACTTAATTCTACTGAATTATACACTTAAAATAATGACAATGCTAACATTTATATTGTGTATATTTTACCACAATTAAGCAAGCAGAATTACTCCCTTATATCATTTAATAAGCTTTATAGTTTAACTTTGTTGATTTAAATATTGGATCCATTGTTCAGTTGCAAGAGCCAGGCCAATTTTGAATAAGAAATGCTAAAAATGATATTTATTTATTCAGCTTTATGCTGATTTGTTTATATTAATTTATTCAGCTTGTATACTAATTCCATTAAAATCGAATTTATTTTTTAAGGTTTAAAAAAACCATTATGAAGACTTTTCTGAAATATCTATTTTAGGGGCAGATAAAAAAATCTGCTTTTATTATTTTTAATAGTGATTTTATTTCAGAAAGGGGAAAAAAAGGGGGATACCCTAAGGCTTACTTTGTGCTAGGAATTGCCAAAATTCAAACCAGATAAAAGATAAGTCAGAGTCAGATTTTTCTTTTCATAAATTCTCTCCAGAAAATGAAAATTTATTAACATCTCTTATGCTATGTTCTTTCTTTAATACATTATATCTAGCTAAAATAAAAATAAGTTTTTTTCATAATCTAGAAAAGAGTTTAAGGATGACCTATAATCTGTGTTTTTTTTTTTTGTAAACAGAACTGTATAAAAAACTATTTCTAGGGGCGCCTGGGTGGCGCAGTCGGTTAAGCGTCCGACTTCAGCCAGGTCACGATCTCGCGGTCCGTGAGTTCGAGCCCCGCGTCGGGCTCTGGGCTGATGGCTCAGAGCCTGGAGCCTGTTTCCGATTCTGTGTCTCCCTCTCTCTCTGCCCCTCCCCCGTTCATGCTCTGTCTCTCTCTGTCCCAAAAATAAATTAAAAATGTTGAAAAAAAAAATTTAAAAAACTATTTCTAAAGACCACAAGTTCAACTGTAATGATAATTATTTTTACCCCTAGAATTTTCAGCCAATATTTTTATATAAAACCCAAGGTTTCCATTTTACTTTATCCTAACACTGCAGGGAGTGACACTCTGTTTTCAGAAATTGCTCCTAAATACGCATCTACTAACAATACCATTTACCAATATGACTAATACAAAGTGACCAAGCACAAGAGTGGAAAGAGATCAAGTCAGAGAGATTGCTGGGGCCAGATTATGCAAAGCCTTTCACTCTCTGGTAAGGCCTTTAGATTTTTATACCGTTGATATAGGAAGATACTTGAGGGATTTTACCAGAGGAATAATTTATATTAAAGCAGTGTTGCCACTGAAGTCTTTGGAAGATTCTGTAGAAAGGTAAGGGCGAGAAGCAGCTGGACCAGTTAGGCAGCTATGTCAATGGTCCAAATAAGATATGATAGCTACATGGTGTAGGGTGGTGGCAGTAAAGGTGTTGAGAAATGATTGAATTTGGGATATGTTTCAAAGTTAGAGTCAGTGGGATTTGCTGATAGACTTGCTATGAGATGTAAGAGACAGAGAGGAGTTGAGGATGACTCAGGTTTTGGAATTACAAAATCTTTGTTTGAAAGAAGTGGACGATTAGATAAATACAATGGAGCTGAATAATAAGAATCTTTAGTGCCAGATGAGTAGTTCAGACTTGCTCCTGTAAGCATTACAAAGTCAGTTTAGATTACTGGGTAGGAGAATAACATGATGTAAGAGGTACTACGGGAGCACCTGGCAGGCTGAAAGGAGGAGGACGAGGCAGGACTCTGCTGGTCTGTGTCTGACAGTGGTAAGACTTGTTACTCCTCTCTCCTCCTTTGGTGATGGAGGCCCTTTTACACAGTGGACACTTGTCTCTATTAAATATGCCCTCCAGTTCCCTGTGGAATCTGTTTGAGTGAGAAAATATTAGAATTAGTATGGTTGGTCACACAAGCCCCCAAGACACAGAGTTACTTGCGCCTTATAGAACTTTCCAGATAGAATCATGAGCAGGTTGATGGAAATTCTCAGGCCATACTATCTGATTTTGAATTCTGGCTTTACAACTTATATTTGCCTGAGCTTGGACAAATTATTTAACTTCCCTGTATCTTAGTTTTATCATCTGTAAACAAGGTTAAAAAGATACTTAATTCATAGGGCCAGGTGAGCATTAAATGAGTTTTATGTTTTAAAACATTTGGGATGCAGCCTAGGACATAGTAAAATGTTCAATAAATGTTACAATGATGTTTTTCCCTTCACCTTCAAATAAAAAAGAATCAATGTAGACTAATCCTTGTGATATGTTCTTATAGTAATCTTGGTATAGGTTGATTAGGGTTTATGGAAGGCATCTGTGAGAATATCATTTCCAAAAAAAAAAAGAATAACAAAATTAAATACCTGGATAAAGGAAAGAGAAGTGTACATGGTGACACTGAGTGTCTAGAAGAAGATGGATGTCCTCAACAAACAATGACGACGTTTGGAAAGAACCCACATTTTTCGAATGTCAAATGCTTTAGAGCCTACCATGGTTTGTTATTTTATTTTATATTTTATTTTATTTTATTTTATTTTATTTTATTTTATTTTATTTTATTATTTTATTTTTAAGCTCCACACTCAACATGGGGCTTGAAGTCGCAACCCTGAGATCAAGAGTCACATGTTCTGAGGACTGAGCCAGCCAGGCACCCCAGACTCATGTTTTCAAAAGATAAATTTGGAAAATTTCTTTGGAAATGTATTTATTTCAATCAATATTTTTTGATAATCATATGGATATAAATTATACTTATAATTAAAAATTGCCTGTAACAAAGTTTCTCTCTAGCTTGAATGCAGAGATTTATTGATTAGAAAAATAAAAAGGAGAAGAACAAAGTCTTCAAGATGTATGAAGTGTCTGTGATCACTTTCAGATATAATTTTGTAAGAAAGGAACCATTCACCATCATTATAAGGCTGTGTTTCCTGTTTTAAAATTCTCACTTTTCTCCTGGATTAAGATTGTATTCTTATTACCAGGCAGATTTACAAATTCTATGTATGTATGCTGACTAGCTGATATTGTTATCAGTCACATATAATTGCATTATTTCATTTGTTGCATATTTTCAGATAATTATTAGCCAGAAATATTTTCATCTTCTTTAATAATAAAAAATTTAAGAAACAAAAGCTTTGATATTCAAAAAATATTTCCTAAGCAACTAAAATGATATTTAGACATGCTAAAAAGAAGTTAAAATTTTTGAGGTTAATAAGATTAGTTATGGCAACAGTTTCCTATCCCTAGTATTCATTGGAGAGTCTTCATTTCTTAGCATCTGTGGTGGACAGAAAAATAGCCCTCCAAAGATGTCTATATTTTTAATTCCCAGAATTTGGGAACATATGTTACCTTACATGGCAAAGAAATATTAAGGAACCAGATGGAATTAAAGTTGCTAATCACTTGGCCTTGAGATGGGGAGATTATCCTAGATTATCTGGGTGAGGGGCTCTGTGCAATCTTACGAGTTATTATAGGTGTAAGAGGAAAACAAAAGAGAGATAACCAGGAAAATGGCAACAGGGAAAGGATTAGACCAGCCATTGCTGGATTTGAAAATGGAAGTGGACCATAAGCAGGAAATGTGGGTAGCCTCTAGAAACTGGAAAAGGCAAGAAGATTCTCCCCTAGAGAGTGCAGAGAGAACACAGCTTTGTTGACATTTGCTTTTAGGCCAGTGAAGCACATTTTGGACTCCTGAGCTCCAGAACTATAAGATAATAAATCTGTGTTGTTTTTAGCTACTAAAGCTGTGGGTAATTTCTTACAACAGCAATAGAAAGCTAATATATCATGTCAAAGAGATATTCCAAAACATGTACAGAATAAAGTTTAAGAAAACATTCAAGAGATAAAAAGGATGGAGAACAAATATTTTAATTCAAGATGTATAAAATTCATGATTTCTCTCACCAAAGGAATAGAAGTTAGATGTTAAACTCACTGTTCAAATTAACACTCAGAGCATTTTCATTTTATTTATCTGCACCCAACATGGGGCTCGAACTCAGGACTCTGAGATCAAGAGTTGCATGCTCTTCCGACTGAGCTAGCCAGGTACCTCAAAAGCATTTTCATTTTAACTCCATTCCTGGATTACTATCTCATTCTGTCTGTAGAATTTTCACAGATTTTGCATAACTATAATAGCAGTGAATATTAAATATAAGGACTTTAAAAGAAAACAATGTTTTATAATACTCTCGTTTATTACATTAGAGTGGCATTCTTTTTAAACCAAACCAGTCAGAAAAACCTAGCTAAAACAGTCAAGGAATTTCTTTGATTCTATTCAGATTTATACCAGTAAGTTTTATAATCATTAGGCTGTATTTCTAACACAGTACCTAATTTACAATATTACTTTCAGCACATCACTTAACCTCATCATTTCTAGTTTACAAATTTACAAAGAAATAATTAGAGACACTTAACCCAAGAAGTGAAGTGGTGGTTAATTAGATTATATCTCCAAAATATTCTATACATTTAATAACATCCTTCATCTGAGTATCCCAAAGCACAGCCTATAAACATTATCTCAATTATATGAGTGGGGGAAAAGGCAGAGGGATTAATTAGATCAGAAAAAAAACCATAAATTACCCCCTGGTGGTAGTAGACTGTCAAGGCTGTGGATGCTGTGCTTACCAGTATTTTAATCTCTATTTTATACCACTAGGCATTATCAATAAAATCAATAATATCATAAGCCCTAAAACTCGTAGAAGATGTTTCAGAGATCCTAGCCTTTGTTTAACATGATGTGGAAAGGCTTAAAGTCAACTGATCTTTGACAAAAGTGACAAGAATTCACAATGGAGAAAAGACAGCCTCTTCAAAAAATGGTGTTAGAAAAACTGAATATTCACATGCAAAATAATTAATTGGACCTTTATCTTAACTGGTACACAAAAAGCAACTCAAAAGGGATCAAAGACTTAAACACAGTACCTGAAACTATAAAACTTCTAGGAGAGACATATGGGAAAACCTTCATGACATTGGTCTTGGCAATGATTTATTGGATATAAAGTCAAAAGCACAGGAAACAAAAGTAAAAACAGACAATTAGGTTTATATCAAACTAAAAACTTCTGCACAACAAAGGAAACAATAACAGAGTGAAAATACAACTTAAGGAGTGGGATAAAATATTTGCAAATCATAAATAGAGTATATATGATATATTAGCTGGTGTATTAACAATACAAGGGGTTAATATCCAAAGAAATCTTTAACTCAATAGCATACATACACACAAATGAGCAAAGGACTTGAATAGACATTTCTCCAAAAAAATATACAAATGGCCAGCAGGTATATGAAAAGATACTAAACATCACTAACCTTTTGGGAAATGCAAATTAAAATTATAATGAGGGGCACCTGCGAGGCTCAGTCAGTTGAGTGTCTGACTCAATTTTGGCTCAGGTCATGATCCCAGGTCATGGGATAGAGGCCTGTGTTGGGCTCCATGCTGAGAGTGGAGTCTGCTTAAGATTCTCTCTCTCTCCCTCTGCCCCTCTCCCCTGCTCGTGAACTCTCTCTCTAAAAATAAAACACATCTTAAAAAAAAATACAATGAGATATCACCTCACATTTGTTAGGATAGTTATTGGCAAAAAAGCAAAAGATAGCAGCGTCGATGAGGATGTGGAGAAATTGTATACTATTTTGTTTTCCTTGTATACTATTGGGAATGTAAAATGGTGTAGTCGTTATGGAAAACAATATAGAGGTTCCTCAAAAAAATTAAAAATATGATCCTATAATCCCCTTTCTGGGCATTTATCCAGAAGAATTGCAATCAGGATCTTGAAAAGATATCTGTACTCCCGTATTTATTGCAGGGTTATTTATAAGAGCAATGATGTGAAAACAATCCAAATTTCCATCAATAGATGAATGGATAGAGAAAATGTGGTATGAAAATACAATAGAACATTATTTAGCTTTTTTTTTTTTAATTTTTTTTCAACGTTTATTTATTTTTGGGACAGAGAGAGAGAGCATGAACCGGGGAGGTGCAGAGAGAGAGGGAGACACAGAATCGGAAACAGGCTCCAGGCTCTGAGCCATCAGCCCAGAGCCTGACGCGGGGCTCGAACTCACGGACCGCGAGATCGTGACCTGGCTGAAGTCGGACGCTTAACCGACTGCGCCACCCAGGCGCCCCTAGCTTTAAAAATAAAGTAAGACAATCCCACCATATGTGATAACATGGATGACTCCTGAGGACATTATGCTAAGTGAAATAAACCAGTCACAGAAGGACAGATACTACATGATGCCACTTATATGAAATACATAAAATAGTCAAAAACATAGAAGCAGAGAGTAGTGGTTACCAGGGGCAGAGAGGAGGGGAAAATGGGGAATTTCTATTCAACAGGTATAATTATATAAGATGATTACGATTCAGAAATTTTTAGTATTTGTCAAAAATAGACAAAAATTTTTTTTAAATCTTTTTTAATGTTTATTTATTTTTGAGACAGAGAGAGACAGAGCATGAATGGGGGAGGGGCAGAGAGAGAGGGAGACACAGAATTGGAAGCAGGCTCCAGGCTCTGAGCCATCAGCCTAGAGCCGGATGCGGGGCTCAAACTCACCGACCGCGAGATCGTGACCTGAGCTGAAGTCGGACCCTTAACCAACTGAGCCACCCAGGCGCCCCAGACAAAAATATTTTTTAAATGAAATGGTAAGTCCTCTCATCAGAAAATGTCAGTGTTAAGTAGGCAAACTTCAAAGATTGAAGACAAATGTGTAAGTAAAGCCCAAATACAAAACTAGCAATAAGGTATATTTTTTGCAATTGTAAATCCTTCTTTACCAATATTTACTTTAAGTATAAATGGATTAAACACCTCAACAAAAAGGTATAAGTTAGAAGAATGGGTTACAAAAAAACCCCAACAAACAAACAAACAGACACCTCTCATGATTCATTTTTATGCAGTCTCCAAGAGATTCACCTTAGACAAAAAGGTACAAATAGGTTGAAAGTGACAGAATAGGAAAAAGCTATTCCATGCAAACAGTAACTAATAGAAGTTAGAATAGTATTATGTTTATATAGCCCTTTGCACTGTGCCTTGTATATATTTAGATATAATTAAATTTTATAGACCGTAAAAGGATGTGCTGATTTTTCATACTTATTTCACTCAATATTATTGTCATATAATTAATATCCAGTCTAATATTGATAAACCATGCTGTAACCAGATACACTAGTAATAGTGGAAATTCAAAGAATGTGGGAAGTGAAATTGACTCTTAGAGTCATAACTGGGTTGCATCCATGGGGATAAAAGGTAATGTGGACTTTCTGGTGTTTTAGCACTTGCTTAATATATAAGGACAAATTAATAGGACTTAATAAAAAAAGTGACTTATTCAATTCAGAGAAGGCAAAATCAGTGTCAATCTGGTTTCACTTTTATGAATTTAATTTTAGGTAAAAAGAAAATGTGAAGAAAATTTTAAAAAAATTAACATTAAAGAGCATTGAATAAAGTAGAGCTGATATCCTGGCCAGCTCTCACCACATTTCTAACAGATGCGTTAAGAGTGATGAGCCTGGAGGAAAATGAGCCAGCAGTATACTCTCTTTGAAACCATGTTCTCTAACACACTGAGTTTCAGTCAAGGAACCATATAGGTGAGTAATTCCTGTTTCCGAGATTTAAAAATTTTGATGGGAGAGGTCCGAGGCAGACTATGAAAAATGAAGGGGTTCCTAATTGGGATTATGGTGATAGCCTCATGTTAGTAACCCAGAACAATGTATTTCAAAATATATCACTTTCATCAAAAGTGCATAATACTAATTTTCTCTCATCATTATCAATATTATATATTATAAATCTTTATTATTCTTGACAATCTGATGGATGAAAAATGTTATTTCACTTTCAATATTAGTTTATTATAACCTAATAACACTAAAAGAGCAAAAAGGAAAGTCTTAGAGATCTACTATATAAAATTGTGTGTAGAGTTAATAATACTGTATTGTACACTTAGAAGGTAGATCTCAATTTAAGTGTTCTTACCACAAACAACAACAACAACAACAACAACAACAACAATGGAAGTGGTGTCACGTATTTTTGGATTGTCCAAATCAAGTTTAATACAGCTGGCACTGCCTCTATCAGTATTTTTACAGGAGCTCCTTCTCCATCTCTGAGTTTGTACAGCCATGCAGTCTAAAGTGCTCATTTGGTTCAGAAAAGAGTTCCACAGTTTCCATAGCAACCACAGTTCCTATTGGACGAAGCATATCCTGGTGAGTCTATTGTTTCTGTTCAATGCTGAAGTTGCATCTAATGTGGGGTCTTTCCCAGCTTCCTGCCCAAACAAGAAGAACCCATTCAGTTGGACAGCTCCACTTGTGACTCTTATCCCTCAGGTCTAAACTTTATCATGGAGGCCCATGACTCGGGTTCTAAGGTCATGCTGCAATAAGCTTGTATAATGGCACACGAATTTTCTGATACCACTTCTACTGGGAAGTGAACTGCTTAGCCAAAGGGGATTAAACTTTTCTTTGTACTGCAACCCTTTTCCCCTACATTGCAAAATACCCCTCAAGAGCCCTGTTCTCAGAGATACAGAGAGCTGCAGCACCCACAGCCAAACCCAGTATGTGTCAGGTCACTTTGGAGAGATGGAAAGACTTCTGAGGAAACCTGCTGATGAGCACAGATACTTTGAATAAGTCCACTTAAAAATGTAGATGTAAAAGTCTTAAAAGAAAGAGCTGGCATACCTTCAATAGACCAAGTGGCATAAAGCAAGAATTGTGTGAGGCATGTGGGAAAGGGAATTAAACCAGACATGACTATCACTTTAGGTGAGACTTTTCTTGAAGGTCTATTATAAGGAAGCACTACAGTAGAATTTACTATATGTATAGTAGAAGCACTATATTCAGTAGAATTTACTATATGTATGTAAACTCCTCTTTACCAATCAGTGGAAATGAATAAAGCCACATAACTACTACTTACAAATATGGTAGCCCCCACCTTTATGAGAGTAGACCCAACCCCACCTTTTAAGTCTGTCTGAGTTATTTATGGGACTTCCCAGGGTGGTCTCTGAGAATTACTTATATTCTACTCAGTTGTTTTCACTGAATATTTTTGTGATGTTTATAAGGTCCTAAGTTAAAGAACTGGCCATGTACATGGGGCACCTGGGAGGCTCAGTTGGTTAAGTGTCCAACTTCAGCTCAGGTCATGATCTCACAGAACATGAGTTCCAGCCTCTGCCCAGGAGAGGGGCAGAAAGAGAGGGAGAGAGAATTCCAAGCAGGCTCTGCACTGTCAGCGCAGAGCCCAGTGTGGGGCTTGAACTCACAAACTGTGAGATCATGACATGAGCCAAAGTCAAGAATCAGTCACTTAACCACCTGAGCCACTCAGGCACCCCTCATAAGCATTTTAAAATAACTAGTTATTCCAAGAAAACTTTTCTAACTTGGAATAGCTAGTTATTTTAAAATGTGCATGAAAAAGATTCTCTATTTTATATATAGTTTACATTGTGTGTTATAATAAAATAATAACTTACATTTGTAGAGCTTTCTATAGCTCACAAACATTTTTGTATAAATGATCTTGTATCATATTGGTAATATGTCTGAAAAATGAGCAAAGGAAACAAAATCTCAAGAAATGTGAAATACCTTGCCAAAGATCACCTGGATAATTAGAATGAAATCTTGGCAGTAAGGCTAGAATCTAGGACTTCTGATTCACATTACATCATATTACATTGCTCTTCTAGCTTGAAACCATAAATGCTTGATTTAAACATAACCGGACTTAATATGATGCATTTAGTGAGAAATATATAGCAGATACTTAAGCAGAAATTATCAATAATTTAACATTATTACTCCAAATAGTATTAATATCTAAGTAGTATCAATACTAGTCAATATACCATTACTAATTTGTTACATGATCTGAATTTAACAGTTTAGCTAATCAGTATCTCCTGATAAGAAATATTATCCCTTTACTATTTTCTTAACATATATGGCCAAATCAGGTCACCCAGTTTAAACAAAAAAAAACAGAAATCCTGAAGTGACCAAGCACTCAGATGGAGTCCAGAAAGCTGTGTTGAACCATCCTGTATCTCAAGTTCACAATCTTTATTGTGATCTACAGAGTCTACCTTGAGCAGAAATAAGGAGTGACTGTTATGAACCATCCAGCTCATTCCACTAGTAGCCTTTGTTATAACACTTTGAGTAGTAGTTCCTTTGACAATCCCTATCCAGTTCTTTCGTGGAGATTCTTTGTAGTGACACTTTCTTCTCATACAAATGACTTTCTTTCCTTCCACACATATGTCATCATCTTGGCCCAATTCAGACCTTTCACTAGGTTTGTCAGCTGCTCAGTTTTTTTAAAACTTCACCCCACTGAGGTGGAAAGGTCTTTAAATATGTCTGATGAATGCCAAATACAATGAAAAATAACTCTCAGAGTGAAGCATCAAGATAATCAAGTCTTTTATCTCAGTGAGAGTGAAAGTTTCCTGCTCAATTACTTTATTCTAAAGTAGTTGGCCTGTCTTTCTAAATTTTATTTGCATCGTAAAGGTCTGTCAGTTACCCTAAATTACAGGTATGACTTGTTAGGGAAAAAAGATATTTCTCTACCTTTCAAGGTTCTTTTGGGTGGTCTAAGAATTAAATTGGCATGAGACAGCTTAATATGAGAAAGTCAAATTTAATTACATACGTACAGGAACTCCACATAAACATGAAAGATTTGAAAGACAGTTTGGAAAATGAAGTGTATGTATCATCTTGAACTAACAGAGAGAGGGGTAGGGGTCTGGGACTTCAAAGGGCAATTCATAGGATGATGAAAAAGAGTAAATATTTGGTAAACAAATGTCTGCTGCCAAGCTATACAGAAACAATGGGACATAAAGAGGAATTTTAAGACTCCTTAGTTCCTCCCTGTCTACCATACTTAGTTCATATTATAGTTAACCCTTGAACAACATGGGTTTGAATCCACTTATATGTGGATTTTTTACTGTGAGTACTGTAAATGTATTCCCTCTGCCTTATGATTTTTCTGATAACATTTTATTTTGTGTAGTTTATTGTACAAATACAACATATAATACATATAACATACAAAATATGTATTAATGGACTTTTTATGGCATCGGTAAAGCTTTCAGTCCATGGTAGTCTCAGTTAAGTTTTTGGAGAGTCAAAAGTTAAATCCTGATTTTCACCTGCAAGGGAAAAGGGGTTCAACATCCCTAACCTGTACATTGCTCAAGGGTCAACTGTATGCAGTTGTTATCTAGGGTGATGGCTCCCTTCCTGGAGTAGGTCCTCTATCTAAATTCTTTTTGGCATTTAGAGGAAAGGCCAAAGGCTTTTTCTGAGCCTCAGTTTCTTAAAAATAACCATCTTAAGATAATCCACATTCCAAAGAGACACATTTTGGGGTGGCAAGCTTTGTTCCTCTATGGGTCCTTACCCTAGCTGGATAGGAAAGAAATGAAAACAAATATCAGAGCGTCACCGAATAATGAAAGACATTGGACATTACATAGAAATTTGAAATAGTTAACTCATTACTATTACTTTTACAAATATTATAAATACAGTTGGTCAAAGAAACCTCATTAAAAAATTATCAATATTTTCTGGTTATAGTTCACCCTTGAAGAACATGACACCCCATGTAGGCAAAGATCCATGTATAATTTTTGACCCCAAAACTTAACTACTAATAGTCTAATGTTAACCAGAAGCCATACTGATAACATAAGCAGTCAATTAACACATACTTTGTGTATGTATTATGTACTATATATTCCTACAATAAAGTCAGGTAGAAAAAAGAAAATGTTATTAAGAAAATCATAAGGAAGATGGTGCATCTGGGTGGCTCAGTCAGTGAAGCGTCAGAATTCAGCTCAGGTCATGATCTCATGGTTCCTGAGTTTGAGCCCCGCGTCAGGCTCTCTGCTGTCAGTGCAGAGCCCACTTCAAATCCTCTGTCTCCCTCTCTGCCTCTTTCTTTCTCAAAACTAAATAAACATTTAAAAAAAGAGCAAATCACAAGGAAGAGAACATACATTTATAATATTATATTTTATTTATAAAAAAAAAATCCACGTATAAGTGAACCTGCACAGTTCAAACCCGTGTTTTCAAGGGTCAACTATATACTGCTTTCACAGAGAAGCATACTGACCTCTATACTGAAGATATTTTACAAACATCGTTCATACTTGTAGAGCTATGTTTCTCCCAGGAGATCTGAAACTCGGAGAATGACAATAAGCCTAGTGATTTGTATTTATTGAAACACAGGTTCCTAGGTATTGCCCTCAGGTTGAAGGGATAAGAATGTCTAAAGAATCTTCATTTATTAAAAAACCTCACTTCATGCATATACTGACATTAAAGAATCTCTTCTAGGAAAAAAAAAAATAAGATGCTTCTAGCACATACAGATATGATAAACACTGACAGGTAAAGAATGCATTTATTCTTATAATTAATGATATAACATTTAGATTTCTAAACATATTATAAATTTGTGGAAATCTATCTTCCTATTTTAATAACTTTAAATAGGAAAATCTTTATTTTGGTGTAGTCCCAATAGTATAGTTCTGTTTTTTTTTTTTTTTTTTTCTGGTCTGAGGAGGCATCCATTAAAATGTTGCTAAAGCTCTATACAAGAGATCACTTTGTTTTCTTCAAGAAGTTTTATAGTTTCATGTCTCATCTTTAGATCTTTAATCCATTTTGGGTTTATTTTTGTGTATGGTGTAAGAGTGCAATCTTGCTTCATTCTTTACATTCTTTTTAGCTGTCCAGTTTTACCAATACCATTTATTGAAGACTATCTTTTCTCTATTGTATATTATTATCTCCTTTTCCATAGATTAATTGATCATATGAGTGTGGGCTTATTTCTGGGTTCTGTATCCTATTCTATTGATCTGTCTATTTTTGCGTGGGTACCATACTATTTTGATTGTTATAGCCTTATGTATATCTTGAAATCTGGAATTGTGATTCTCCGGCTTTGTTCTTCTTTCTTTCTTAAAACAATTTTTAACATTTTTTATTTTTGAGAGACAGAGAGGGACAGAGCATGAGCAGGGGAGGGGCAGAGAGAGAAGAAGACACAGAATCCAAAGCAGGATCCAGGCTCTGAGAAAGCTGTCAGTACAGAAGCCTATGCGGGACTTGAACCCATGAACTGTGAGATCATGACCTGAGCTGAAGTCAGATGCTCAACTGACTGAGTGACCCAGGGACCCCTGTTTTTCTTTCTTAAGATTACTGTGGCTATTAGAGGTCTTTTGTGGTTCTGTAAAAAATTTTAGATTATTCATTCTACTTGCTATTGGTGAAAATTGCTATTGGTTTTTTGATAGGTATTACACTCAATCTGTAAATCGATTGCTTTGGGTATTACGGACATTTTAACAATATTAACTCTTCCAAAAGAATGAAATCTTGCCATTTCCAACAACATGGACAGATCTGAAGGGTATATGCTAAGTGAAATAAGTCAGAGAAAGACAAATACCACATGATTTCAGTCATATGTGGAATTTAAGAAACAAAAGAGAAAAAATAAACAGATAAACAACCACAACAAAAACAGACTCAGGAATGAACTGGTGGTTACTGGGGGGGGGGGGTGGCGTGGGGGGTGGAATGGATGAAATAGTTGAAGGGGATTAAGAGTACACTTATCTTGATGAGCACTGAGGAATGTATAGATTTACTGAATCCCTATATTCTACACTGAAACTAATATAACTTTGTACATTAATTATGCTGGTATTAAAAAAAGCCACCTTAGTAACTCTTCCAATCCATGAGCTTGGAATATCTTTCCATTTGTTTGTGTCATCTTCAATTTCTTTCATCAATGTCTTATAGTTTTCTGAGAATGGGTCTTTCAACTCCTTGGTTAAATTTACTCCTAGGTATTTTATTCTTTGTGGTGCACAGCAAAGGAAACCATCAACAAACAGAAAGACAATGTAGTGAATGGGAGAAGTTATTTTTAAATGATATACCTGATAACGGGTTAATATCCAAAATATATAAACAACTTACACAACTCAGTGCTGAAAAAACAAATAATCCAATGAAAAAATGGAGAGAAAACATGAACAGACATTTCTCCAAAGAAGACATACAGATGGCTAATAGACACATGACAAGATGCTTACCACCACTCATCAGCAGGGAAATGCAAATCAAAACCACAATGAGATATCACCTCCCACCAATCAGAATGGCTAGTATCAAAAAGACAAGAAAAAAAAGTGTTGGCAAGAATGTGGAGAAAGTGGAACCCTAGTGTACTGTGGATGGGAATATATGTTATGCAGCCATTGTGGAAAGCAGTATGAGGGTTTCTCAAAAAATTAAAAATAAAAATGCCATATGATCCCATAATTCCACTACAGAGTGTTTACCCAAAGAAAATGAAAACGCTATTTGGAAAAGATATATACAGCCCTGTGTTTACTGCAGCATTATTTACAATAGCCAAAGTATAGAGCCGATCCAAGTGCCCATGAGTAACAAATGGATAAACATGTGATATATTTGTATATACATATATGTGTACATATATATGTGTATATATACATATGTAAAAATATATGTATATGCACATATATGCTTATACACACAATGGAATATTACTCAGCTATAAAATAGAATCAGATCTTGCCATTTGTGGATAGACATGGAAGGTATTATGCTAAGTGAAATAAGTCAGACAGAGAATGACAAATACCATATGATTTCATTTATGTGTAGAATCTAAAATACATAACAAAACCAAAAACCCAAACAGACTCTAAGGCAAAGAATAAACTGTGGTTGCCAGAGGTGGGTAGGGGGATAAGTGAAATAGATAAAAAGTATTAAGAGGTACAAACTCCCAGTTATAAAATAAATAAATCATGGAGATGAACAGTATAGTATAGGGAGTGTTGTTAATAATGTTGTATGGTGACAGATGATTCCTAATAGGTAAGATTCCTATTACCATGGTGATCACTGAGTAATGTATAGAATTGTATCACTATGCTGTATACCTTAAACTAATATAACATTGTATGTCAACTATACTTCAAAAATAAATAAAAATTAAATCAGAGATTCATTCTTTGTTTTAGACTTTATTATTTTTAGAACAGTTTAGGTTTACAATAAAATTGAGAAAAACATACAAGAGATTCCCCATATACTCTCTGTTCTCACACATGCATAGACTCCTCAGTTATCAACATTACTCACCAAAATGTTATATTTTTTTTTTACCAAAGGTGAACCTACATTGACACATCATAATTACCCGGGTCCATAGTTTGTCTAAGGATTCATTCTTGGTGTTGAGCACTAAATAGTTTGGTACAAATATATAATGACATATAACCACAATTACAATATCATACATTTTCATTCATAAAAATTTTGTTTTGCCAGCTCATCTCTTCTGCTCCTTCCTGAGCCCTCCCCAGCCACTAATCCTTTCATTGTATCCATATTTTGCTTTTTCCAGAACGTCCTATTTTGGTATAATACACCACATAGCCTTCTCAGATTGGCTTCTTTCACTTAGCAATAGGCATTTAAGGTTCCTCCATTTTTTTTTTCAGAACTCATGAGCTCATTTCTTTTTATTGCTCAATAATACTCCACTGTCTAGATGTACCACAGTTTATTTATCCATTTACCTCCTGAAGGAGAGCTTGGTTGCTTCCAAATTTGGGGAATTATGAATAAAGCTGCTATAAACATCAGCATGCAAGTTTTTGTGTGAACAATAACTTTTCAGTTCCTTTGGGTAGATGCCAAGAAACATAATTGCTGGATCATATGGCTAAGGTGTATTTGGTTTTACAAGAAACTGCCGAATTGTTTTTCAAAGTGGCTATACCATTTTGTATTTCCTCCAGCTATGTATGAGAATTCCTGTTGCTCTGCATTCTCACTAGTATTTTACTGTCATCTGTCTTCCAGATTTTGGCCGTTCTAATAGTTATGTACTGGTATCTCATTGTTTTAATTTGTATTTCCCTAATACCATATGATGTGGATCATCATAGGCTTAATTGCCAAATGTATATCTTTTTTGGTGAGGTGACTAATAATGTTGTATTTTTAAGTGAGTTGTTTTCTTATTATGAGATTTAGGAACTCACTACATTTCAGCTGTTTATCAGATGTGTCTTTTGAAATGTTTTTCCCAGTCTACGACTTGTCTTCTAATTCTCTTGATATTTTCTTTTGCAGAGAAGTCTTTAATTTTAATGAAGTCCAAGCTTTATTAATATTTCTTTTTAAAAAAAAATTTTTTTTTAACATTTATTTATTTTTGAGACAGAGAGGACAGAGCATGAATGGGGGGGAGGGCCAGAGAGAGAGAGGGAGACACAGAATCTGAAGCAGGCTCCAGGCTCTGAGCTGTCGGCACAGAGCCTGATGCGGGGCTCGAACTCTTGGACCGTGAGATCGTGACCTGAGCGAAGTCGGACGCTCAACCGACTGAGCCACCCAGGCGCCCCTTTATTAATATTTCTTACATGGATTGTGTCTACGGTATTGTATCTAAAAAGGCATCGCCAGATCCAAGGTCATCTAGGTTTTCTCTTACGTTGTTTCCTAGTGGCTCTATAGTTTTGTGTTTTACATTTAGGTTATGATTACTTTTAGTTAACTTTTGTGAAGAGTGTAATGTCTGTGTCTAGATTCAGTTTTCTTCATGTGGATGTCCAAGTGTTCCATCACTGTTTGTTGAAGAAACTAACTTTGCTCCATTATATTGCTTTTGCTCCTTTGCCAAAGATCAGTTGACTATATACATGGGAGTCTATTTTGGGATTCTTTTTTCTGTTCCAATGATCTATTCGCCTATTCTTTTTCCAATACTACATTGTGTCAATAAGTATAGCTTTATAGTTAGTCTTGAAATCAGGTAGCATCAATCCTCCAACTTTATTCTTCTCCTTCAATATTATATTCCCTATTCTGAGTCTTTTGCTTCTCCTAATAAATTTCAGAATCAATTAGTGGATATACATAAAATAATTTTCTGAGATTTTGAGATTGCATTGAATCTATACATCAGTTTGCAAAGAATTGAATCTTGCCCACATTTGGCTTACCTATCCACAGTCATGGGGTATCTTTTCATTTATTTAATTCTTCTTTGATTTTATTTCTCAGGGTTTTATAGTTTTCTTCATACAGATCTTATATACATGTTGTTGGATTTATACCTAATACTTCATTGTGGAGTGCTAACGTAAATGGCACTATGTTTTTAGTTTCAGATTCTATTTGTTCATGGGGTACCTGAGTAGCTCAGTTGGTTAAGCATCCAACTCTTTATTTCAGCTCAGGTCATGATCTCACGTTCATGAGATTTGAGCCCTGTCTGGGGCCTTGTACTGACAGCATGGAGCCTGCTTGGGATTCTCTCCCTCTCTCACTCTTTGACCCTCCCTCACTTGTGCATGGGTGAGCTCTCTTTCAAAATAAATAAATAAACACTAAAAAAAATCTATTTGTTCATTGTTCATATATAGGAGATATTTATTCTTATGGTTGAAGGATTGCAAACATTTTTCTCCCAGATGGTAAGATTCTTTAGTAATAAAATTAATTAAAGTTGTGTATTGATAACTGTGGCAGAAATCTTCCTGAAGAATAAAATTTTTTATTCAGTGAATGTCTGTTATAAATGAGCCAATATGTGTAATTTATTAATATTTGGCTAGGATAGAGAGTGAAATAAAAGTCAATCCAAAAGCTAATGATTTGTACCAATCTTTTTTGGAAAAAGGAATGAACAATTTGGTCTAAACATTTATTTTTATTTTACATAACATAAACCTATTCAATTCTACATGATCAACAATAAAGTTGTATAATTGAGTAGCTTTTTAAAATTTATGTAATATATTTAATGTTCTGACTTTAAACTCTTCTAATAAAATCAATAATAAGTATTTGTTGAGTGAGTAATCACATACGGGCATAATTTTTATGAGTGTATAACACCAATCAAATATCTAAACTTCAAGTTAAAGACCTACCATTAAACAATATTGCTCAGTTCGATTTTTCCTGTTATTTGAAACTCTATTTTTGGTGAATACTTTTACAGTTAGTAAGAAATTTAATATTGCCAACAATATATAAATCTTCCAGGAAGTCTCTTTATTTGTTTGTTAATTATTTGATTTGTTAATCACTACCTGCTTTTTCCAAAACAGACTGCCTATATATATATATATATATATATATATATATATATACACACACACACACACATATATAAACACATATATCACAAAATGATATAAAATAAAAATTAAAAACAAATAAATAAATGAGGATATTGGGAAGAAGATAAAACAACCACAGGAGAGATAAGATAAAATCAGGAATTCAGTTTCCCAAATGGTTATGATGGTATCAGGTATCTCATTTATGTCTAAAAGATACAAACACTGATGGAGGCATAAATATATATAAAAATGATACCTAAAAGAGTTTTCTGTTTTGGATTTCCTTAAGACAATATTTTATAATGGAAGGAACAATGTCTTTAACAGGAAACTTATAAAAGCTACTGTATCAAATTTACTAGGTTTTATCCCCTCATAAATTATCTCCTTATAGGACAATATTCTGAAGAAAAATATATTAAACATACTTTACAAAGAGTCAGATGATGTAATCTTGCAATTAGAGTCCACAAAATTAGCAACTAATAATATAGGATTCCCAGTTAAATATACATTTCAGAAAAACAACAAATAAATTTTAGTTCAAGTATGTCCCAAATATTGCATATAGCATACTTATACTAAAAAGATTATTTTTCACTTATCTGAAAATTAATTTAACTGGACTTGCTATATTTTATGTAACTACTCTACTTGGCATAAATTCTTAATTTGGCCATGCTTAATTCAGAGAAATATGTTACAGTGTTGAAGGAAAGAGTACTAGACTGAATGGCCTACAGAATATCCTTTGACTGAGTTTTGGGCAAACATCTAGATCATGTGGATCTGTGTGATCTGTGTAGTCATGTAGAGTTTCATACTTGTTTAATATTTTTCAGTCACCATCTTAAAATTTTAATAATTTTGAGTAAGACATGCAACATTATCATTTTTCACTGGAATCCACAAATTACATGGCCAGTCTTCTATGTAGCAGCAGTGAATCCAGTGTTGAGTTTCGGGTTACAGTTCTTTTAAGTTGCTGAATAAGGCAAGTACCAAATGCTTCCATAGTTAAAGTATCTGTAGGAAGGATTAAAATCCTCATGGGCAAGCTGCAAAGCTTATGAGGGAATCATGCCTGAATATACAGCCTTTCCAAACACATATGGAGGTTGGTCGGGGGAATTACCACAGGGCCAAAAGTAAGAACAAAGAAAATTTGGTATGACTATCAAAAAGAAAGAAAGAAATTCTGAGGAAAGGATTAAGAGAAAAATAGTAATCATGTCTAAATTGCACACAAGTATTCCTATTTTGAAAAATCTATTTCTAACAATCTCTAAGCTAAAAGAACTACTTTCAAACTATGATCTTTCATTCACCAATAGTTTTCATTATTTTTTAAAGTCTCTGACTCTTCCTCTACTGTTTTTCTATTCTTACTCCACTGTTAATAATTCATTTTCCTCCTCTTGCTTATTAAAGTGAACATTTCCTAGTTTCCACATAGTAGCCATCTGCTATTTTCTGCACGCACATTCAGCCTCAGAAATTCATTTCCACCCTCTCACCCCTTTGCACTGAAATATAGACTCCAAAAGGATAGTCCTATCTAGCCATATGTTTTCCAATGTATCCTTAGCTGCTAGCACTGTACATTTAAATACAGAAGGCAATGGATAAAATTGTTGAATACATACATAAGTGACCTTTTAACTGTTTCTTCTCTGTGCATATTTCCTGAGTCTTGATTTCTATCCTTGGCATTTCTCGAAAGCTCTTCAGAAACAGGTTTCCTAGCACTTATTGGGTATGTCTGTATGTATGCCCAACCACTGCTTCAAAACTAAAACATTCTCAATTAACTTCTGTGATTCCATCAGTGATTTTGTAGTTCCCTGAAGAAAACCTTAGTGTTAAAAACATTCTCTCTCTTCTTTGTTGCGCAGAAGAGCAAACCAAAAATATAGGAAGACAACCATGAATAAAAATAACTAAAAAGCAATGTAATAAATACATTGGACTATGTTAAAAATATTATAGAAAAAGAGTAAACAATTAATTCCAAGGAGTTCAGGGAAAATTTCAGAGAAGGTGATGGTTCAGCAAAGTTTTGGAGACAAGTAATTTTACCAGGTAGAGAAGGGAGGGCAATTACTCTAGGAGACAGGTTTCAACAACTGAAAATCTATAATGTTCCCAGAACCTTCAGGAATTCATTGCAGCTGAACACAAGAATGTATTGGGGGAAAGGGTAGGAGTTCATGAGAGACTGTAGATGAAGCTAGAAAACACTTGCAAATTTTCATTTATATTCTTCAATAGTATTGCTAATTAAAAAAAAATAGTTACTTTACTGGGGCACCTTGGTGGCTCAGTCAGTTAAGCGTCTGACTTTGACTCAGGTCATGGTCTCACGGTTCATGAGTTCAAGCTCCGCATCCGGCTCTATGCTGACAGCTCAGAGCCTGAACCCTGCTTTGTTTGGATTCTGTCTCCCTCTTTCCCTGCCGGTTCCCCACTTGCACTCTGTCTCTCTCAAGAATAAATAAACATAAAGAAATGTTGAAAGTTACTTTTCTGATTATTAGACAATACGTATTTATTGCAGAATTCCTCGTGATCCATCAGCTAGACTCACAGCAGCCCCTTCCTTGTCTCACTTGCCTCAAAAGTGGATTACCCTCAATCCACTCTGCACACCATACCACGATTGCCCATGCTAACGGACTCTTCTTGGCGCTTTCCTAATTAATGTCATAGATAGGATGGATGCTGTGGGACCACCTGCACTTACCTTAAGCTGATGCAGTTATTCACAACCCTGCTGCTTAATGAAAATGTCAATGCCCACAGGCTTAACTACCAGGGATTTTGATGAATTGGTCCGAGGAAGGGGGCCGGTGTCCATGCAGTTGTAAAAAAGCTTCAGGTGATGCTGATGTGCAGCCAGAATGAAAATCACGGAGTTAATTGATAGCTTCTTCTTGCCTCACAAACAACTGATCGTCCACATTTGGCTTGAATATTTCCATCTTCCTGAAGCAAGCTAAGCTATTTTCAGCCAATTCTATAAAATATTTCCTATGTAAAGCTAAAATTGGCCTTTATCTTCTTTACCCATGAAACTAGTTCTACCCTGTGACATTGCAAATAAGTTTATCCTTTTTCACATGACAGCCTAATTTCTTGAACATTGGCTAACATGGTCTTCCTGAGGATTCTTTCCCCCTAGCTAAACATATAGAATTAAAAAAAAAAAAAAAAGTAAAACTGATGGTTTGCTGATAGCCTAGTCCGTCCCTGGCCAGGCATAGAACTTATCACATTCTATAGCTCACAAAAATTTACACTTCGAAATGACTTGCATTCCTGAAAGACACAGTTTACAAACAGACTCAGATGGCCTTGGATCATTACACAAGCCAGAAAATTCCTTTTTCTTGTTATCAAACACAGGAATGCCTGGTCTATATCAAAATGACTGGAACAGAATACAGCTGGAATATTTTACTTTAATGATTTGAAGGATAAATACAGAGCAAAAGTATTATAATATACTATACTATAAGCTATAGCACATATAATATATAATATTTATGTTATGCATTTATACTATAAATGCTTTAAATATTTCTTTTTATTTTAGGACCCTACTCATTCTGAAATCTGGATTCCCTCAAATTTTGTTATATATAATCATAAGAAAAACTTTTACTCAGCTCTCAAAAACTATCTATGAGCTTCTTCTTTGAATATACCCAAACCTTTCTATCTTTCAATGACAAAAGTTTCTAGTTTCTTAATTATTACATTCATTCTTTTATGGATGTGCTCCCCCACTTCAACTGTGGTCTGCTTAGTGAGGAACAGAATGAAATTCCCAATGCTTTTGCTCCAGAGAGAGTCTGCCTAATTATGCAGGCTAGGTCTTTGATAACCCATTCAAAATGTCAGCGATGAGGACAGTCCTACAGATTATGACCGCACATCTCTCTTCTGGTTGACACTGGTCCATTAATCATAACCCAACCCATTATCAATTATTCACAAAGAGCCCAAGGGATGACAGATATTTAAGATCATATAATTAGGTCCCAAGTTAACCTTTCCTCCTTTATTACCCATATCTCCCTAAAATGGATTCCTTATTAGATCAGTCTACTCATTATCTTTTTAAATCATGTCAGGGATATTTCTATCTGCGTAACCCAGTTATACCATCCCCCCTTTAATGGAACGAAGTCTCCTCTCATTCACAGAATCCTTTCTGCCTGTATATAATCTACTCAATATTCAAACAGTGGCATAAACTTATCTCTTCTGTGAAACTGACCCATAGTGCTAAATTTCACACAACCTTATACTTTCTTTCAACACTAGTTGCCTTTATTGTCTAAAGTGGCAGTTGTCACAGCAACAATAATCATTTAGCATTTTATTGAGCACTCTACTATGTAAGTTTATATATATCTTTAATCCCAGTGGATAGATGTTATTTTACAAATGAGAAAACTCAGAATCATACAGACTAAGCAACCTTTCCAATTTGACAAAGCTGGTGAGGGGTCTGCCTGCTGCTATAATACCCAGTTACCTTACCTCTTTGAGCTGCTTGGTCCTGAATCAAGCACTGACTTGTGTTATTATTTAACTTCACCATATTCAATATTGTTTATGTTTAACTTGTAAAATAATAATGTGGAGCAGAACAGCTTCATGGGAATACTTACATATTAAGTTTAGCTATAAAAAACTCAAGGCTATTTTAAAAGCCTGCAAGAGCCCCTAGGGACACTGTGACATTTGCTACTCAAAGTCAATTTACACCTATTTCTGTTTAACTGGTGTCTCCCTTCCTTTGTTGGAATTTAATTATGCCTGCTCTAATTAAGGGATTGCATCCAGATGATATCGACACTTGGAAAGTGAGAATTTGACACAAATGTGTGGAATGTTAGTTGGCCATAATTCTCAGACAACTTCCTAAGAAATTCTCTTTCCAGCACCTTCTCTGAATGTCTAGGTTCTTTCTCCTTCCATAGTCTCCATATTACCTTTTTGCTTGCTATGGCCAACTTTTATTGTGCTTCTCGCTGTCAGACCTTCCCCACATTATGTGCTATATACCAGGTCATCCAACTGTCACGTTCCCTTAGAGTTCTTTTTTTCAAAATTGTGGTCAAAACGTGTGCTAATGAGTGCTCTTTCTCCAGGATCCTCATCTTCATCATAGCAAGTTGCATGCATTTGACTATGAGCCAGTTGGAAGGTGTACTTGATCCCAAGAGTTGACCTGAATGCTAACATCTCTAGCACTGCAAAGGCATTTCTGGCAGCAGGATTTTTCAGCCCTCTTAAATCAAACAACATATACAGTCCCTGTCAAGGGTTCTACTGCAATGACTTAAGTTTCATGACTTTTGAGAATAAATAAAGAAAAGAGCATATCTCAGCAGTACTAAAGATGTGAAGAAAGCAGGAGAAAGGCACCAAGGATAGAGATACCTTCAGGGTTGGAGCATTCCCACTTTAAGACTACGCAAAATGCATGGTAGGATAGAATCTTCTTTATCCAATCCCTTGTCCAGAAAGTCAGAGTGGAAGATATTGATCTTAATATATGTATTATTATATATATATAATTTATATATATTCTCACATATGTTTATATATATATATATAAATTATATATATAAATTTTCCTATGGTTTCTAAATTACATTAAGGTCATAGCTTCTTTTTTTTGTTGTTTATTTACTTTTTAGAGAGAGAGAGACAGAGAGAGAGAGAGACAGAGAGAGAGAGAGAGAGAGTGCAAGCAGGGGAGGGGCAGAGAGAGGGAGACACAGAATCTGAAGCAGGCTCCAGGTTCTGAACTGTCAGCACAGAGCCCTATATGAGGTTCGAACTCACAAACTGTGAGATCATGAACTGAGCCGAAGTTGGATGCTTAACTGACTGAGCCACCCAGGCACCCTGGTCATAGCCTCTTTTATTTGGAATATTATATGCATTTTAAGACAAGTAATTAGCTAACCCTCAAGCACTCTTATTAGACAGTGCCATATGATTAACCTCATTTTGCCAAAGATAGTGTTGGGTTGGAAAATGTTCCTATCCTTCAAGGTTCTTTTGGCTTGTCTAACAATTAAATTGACATAAGACAGGAGAAAATAAAATTTAATTATGTATGTACAGGTCCCATAAGTAGATGAGGCCTACAGGCAGTCAGGCAATTGAGGCCTACAGGCCACCCAGAGCTAAGCAGGAGATAGGGTTTTGGGACTTCAAAAGGAAGTAAGACAATTCACAGGAAGATAAAAAAGAGTAAATTTTTGGTAAGTCAATGTTTTCTGGGACATTCTAAAACAATAGACATAGAGAAGAATTTTAATAAACAAACTTTGCTAAGTTCCTGCTTGTCTATTACACTATTTCATATTATACTGTACTTACCTATGATAATAGCTTCCTTCCTAGAGCAAGTCCTATTACTAATTTCTTTAGGCAGTTAGGGAGAAGGTCAAAGTTTTTCTTTTTTCCCTGAACCTCTGTTTCTTAAAAATAACCAACCTAAAATAACCAACGTGCCAAAGAGACATATTTTGGGGGGCAAATTTTGCTCCCCTATAACAGTCCTACAGAAAGACCATGGAGAATAGCAGAATTAGAAGAACTTAAATGTAATCTTTCTAGTCATGATATTTTCTTTGAATAAATAATAAATCTAACTCTGTTGGTAATTCAGAGTAAGAAGTCTCTACTTAGAGAGGATTTGACTCTGTGTATGAGGTCAATGAAATACTTGAAATAGCATTGCCAAGTATTACGCTTGTCATTATAGGTTCCCAAAATGATCCATTGATGTCATCTTACAGAATTATATATTTCCAGACTATAATTGACACATTTTAACTCAATTTTACTTTTATTGTTATCTTCAGTTTTAAGGAAGGCATATCAATTTTTCCAGGGCTAATATTACTTTCATTTATTATACATATTCAAAAGAAAAAAATACAGTCTCTCAAACCCAACCAATCATGGATTAATATAGGTTTCTCTTAGGAAAATAAATTTTAAAACAGCGAACCTTATTTATGTGATCTATGTATAATACAAAAGAGATGTATATTCTTTAGGAACAGTCAGCAATGAAGAAAAAAAAAAAACTTTTTGACTGAGTGACTTAGGAATAGCCCTGCCTGCCTGATTCATTGTGGATCACTAGTATGAGTCATAAGTACCAAAGCTCAGTTACAGGTTTGTGACATGATATCACATGACTATGCTGACAGTCATAGCTTCTTAACCTCTAATTTCAAAATTGACTTTTTCAAGGTAAGACGGATCAGGCATCAGGAGGTATAAGACTTTCAGCAAACGCCTGGAATATATGAAAAATTTCATTGGTGATTTAGAATCTGCTGAGTGTAGGTCAGAAATGGTAATAATTCAATGCTAAAGGGACTATCATTTTACTTTTAAAATATCGAAATCATGATAACAGTGTGGCCTATCTAGACTTTATGCTGTCTTTGTTTTGTGATGGCTTGACATTCCAAGAAAGGGCTGAATTCTACTAATTTTCCATTTGGAAAATTAAAATACCTCCGGCAGTACCAACGGAAAGAGAATGTCAAAGTTTTACCTACATTGAATGTATTCCATAAATGCTTTTCATTGATTGATAAGCACGAGGAGACAGCTGGCATATTTTCTCAATGAGCTGAGTGCATTTGACTAACAGGTGATGAAATTCCATTGTTTACGGTAGATGACTTTCTATTTCTTGGAAAGACAGATACTTTAAATGATGAATAAATTGATACATGTGTTAATGATTTTCAGTTGTACTTAATAATATTTAGCTTTACATCTAACTGATTTTCTGTTCCTCAATCTCTTTGCTAAGTTTTATGCACCAAGACAGGAAAACGATGACATAGATAATCTGAAACAGAGATGATTTTTTAATATGTTTATATATCAGTGTTTAATTCTGAACCTGAGGAATGGCCTGGCTCATATTCTGCTTTACTGTAATCTTCAAGGGCACAGATTCTATTTAATTGACTATATCTCTAGGATACAGCTTATCATCTGAGTATAGAGCAGCTTCTTAAAAATATTGGAGCTCCTGGGTGGCTCAGTCAGTTAAGCGTCCAACTTCAGCTCAGGTCATGATCTCACGGTTCACGAGTTCGAGCCCCACATCAGGCTCTGTGTTGACAGGTCGGAGCCTGGAGCCTGCTTTGGATTCTGTGTCTCCCTCTCTCTGCCACTCTCTCTCTCTCTCTCTCTCTCAAAAATAAACATTAACAAAATGTAAAAAAGTAAAAAAAATAAAAACGTGGATTGAGCAAAAGAATATATTCCCCATATATTGTGAATAGCCACACTAACAAGGTCCATGTTGGCAGAGTAGGAAATCAGTCCATTCCAAATTATTCATCTACTAGAATTTCTAAGGTTCACTGCATGCTAGAAACTGACTAGTATGTGTTGGAATTTAACTCCTCGTGTTATGTGTGTGTTATGTATGTTAAGTTCCTGACCAGAGATGAGAAAAGTATCAACAGGTTCCTAGGTTCTTAGCATCTGCCCTGTTCACTAATTTTACAGCCGTAGTGCTACGGCAGTGTTCCCAGGATAGTTTTGTCACTTTCAGTTGCAAATGTTTCCCACTTCGGAAGATCTATTATTTGTTGCACCATACTGTGAACCTGGAGGTGATCCACGTTCTCTAAAGATAAAGAGAACTGACTTATTGACTTTGATTATAAACTCCCATAGCACTGGCATCAAGCCAGTATCATTTCTTCATCTTCTTTCATGTATTTTTTGTCTTTGTCGAATATACATCAAGTGCTTATAAGTTATGTCTAACCCTATGTTCTAGGCACAATCAATGAATGATAAGCCAAGGGGTCATAAAACAATGTTATGATATTTACTGAACTGCATTTTTATGACCAAAGACTTCTATCTATTGAGATATTAAACTGCATATGTGGTTTTAGTGGTTCACTGAGACATCATGGTTCAGCCACCGCTAAATTATTTGTTTTGTAGTTTATTCATATGTGATTGGGAGTTCTTCCTTTCACCCAGGAAAAAAGGAACCTGTCACCTGATAACCATACCCACTGACGGGAGTAGGGTTCAGGGCTTACTCCAGTGAGAGAGACGTTTTCTCCTGATCAGCAGTCACACTTTCCAGTCAGGCAAAAGTTTTAAAGCATTTGAAGGTCAATTAAAGGATTAGTGAGCATTTATACACTACCCATTATAAACAATGGAGGCTGAGAAGAACAAAGACCAAGAAGAAGAGAAGGAAATAGAAAATTTTGGCTCATACTCTCAAAGATTTTACAATCCCATAGTTGAAATGAACACACGTAGCCCAAACTAAAGGATTGTTAAAAATGGTAGATAGATCAAGGCATTGGGCGGTTCTTTTTATATTTGAAAATACTGAGGCTTAGAGATAATGACATTGGTGGTATAAGTTCTTATACTTATCTGTCAAACTTCAGATCTTTGGCCCAGGTCCAATAAGCTCTCATGCCTAGACATTTAAGAATTTTATAATGAAATAAGATAGGTAACTAGACAGGGCTGCCATGTTAAGTGAGGGGTTTCAGAGATGTAATTGAGCTAGAGCAGATGTCTGCATGCTAAAAGGAACTTTGTTAATGGAAATGGAGGTAATGGTGACAATACAAGTCATTTGAGAAGTGAGAGAAAAGAAAATCAGTATTTACTACAAGAAAAGTCAAGAAGTTGAATCTTTCTCTGTCCAAGGGGAAAAAAAATGAGTATCATTGCAGACAAAGAAGTACATTGGGCTAGAAGGAAGAGAAATATGGGATCTCACTGCAGACAGACTTTAAAGGCATTGGCTAAGACACAGGTTTAACATGAGGGAGTAGGAGAGAAGATCTGAGAGAGAAGAAGGTCTGGGCAATCACTATCGTATCTTACCTAAGGGGTTACCAGATGATCCATGGAATCATTGCACAGAAGTGGAAAGGAAGGACCCAGGTGAAGTTTGGCCAGTCATTCTTGTGTTACTTCTAATATTGGTCAGGAGCCGGAGCAAAAGTAGAAGAAATAGAGGTTGAAATTGTCCAGAACTGAAATTGACAGGATAGTCATGAGGAGCATGAAGGAGTGAGTCTGGTCAGTGGAAGGGCAATGCTGGGGGCTGCCATGTTATGCTGCTGGAGAGTCCAGTGTGGGTGTTACTGCTTTTTAATTATCAGAAAGGCTAACCAAGGCTGCTTCAGTGTATTCTCTCTGTTCTATCAGAAGATAAAAAGGGACTAATCTTCTCGCTTCTGAGCATAATAAGCTCAGGTTTATTGGGAGTTCATCCTGTTTTTATTCAAGTGCTCAGCAGTATCATGTTAACATCCTTTGTATATGAGTCACAAGAAAAGCAAAATGACCTAGCAGAACTCAAGTGAATTATAGTATCTAGAAAAAATCGATCACATGCCTTTTAGGGTAGGTACTGACACTGATACAACCCAGTAACACTGTGTAGCACTTTTAAAAAATGCTCTTAAAATACCAATTGCAGAGAACAGCTGATTTCATGAAAAATTCAGGGATTTGAAAAATTATTCTGATTCAAGCTCATTATAAAATGCTATCTTTGCCATGAAAGAAGTTAGTAAAAATTCAATAGGTTTGACTTTTCAGAAGCTTTCCCCTATACATAATGCTGTTTTCCTAACAAATGTGGGAACTGGTCACTAAAGGTGGTGACTCAACATGACTACAGGATTCTTAGGACATCAGAGCATGTTGCTTCAGAGTTGATCTTTTTCCAAAGGCATCTACCCTGAGGGCTTCCAATAACACTGTGCTTGAAAATGAATGCCCAGCCAATCCCAGGACAATAGAAAATCTTCTGTAGGGGGTATCACTAACATAAATAAACATTCACCAAAAAAATGCATCTGGTTAGCACCAGCACAGGATTTTATCATTGTGAAATTCTGCCCCACTGAGAGAAGGAGAGCATTCAATGGTTCCTGATATTATTTACAGCTTATTTACATTTTTATATATTACTGTATAAATTAAGAGTAATCATAGTAAATAAAGTTTCAGGTATATCCTAGTACTTTTATGTTTTAAAGACAAATGAAAACCGTGAGCAGTTTTCTGCCTTCAAACTTAACCTGAAAGGATTTCATTATTCATTATTCATATTCCAAGATAGTGTCATGGAACCACATTTACTTGAATTCAGTTCTGACAACGACTAACTAGTAAACTTGGGCAAGTTATTTAAAGTTTTTCATCTTTTATTCCTTCATGGACAACACTTTTTGCACGATCTACTGCATGTGGCTGATAGAAGAATCAGGTACAGTAATGGAAAGAAATGACTCTGAGCCTACAGTCAGTGTATATTTGTGTGTGTGTGTGTGTGTGTGTGTGTGTATAAATACTTTATATATATGATGGATTAAAATATATAATTCTATTATGTATTATATATCTCTATTATTATCAATTTTCTATTATTATTATTATTTAAAAAGACAATTAGTACAAATTTCACAAGTGGATTGACCTAAGTATAATAATGATTTCTGGGAGAGGTAAAACACCCTGTATATCATGGTAAACTTCCCAGGCAATCCAGGGTCTAGAGAAATACTGGAATTTTGCTGTACCAAACATTTCTATAAATAAATAACCTGGAACATAACTTTTTTGTTTGTTAGGTGACTTTTGTCACAGTAATTGATACAACCCCACACAAAATACACACAGTAAATTTTTTACAAAATTAGTCATAAAAGACAGATATGTCAGAAATTTATAGTTATAAAGTTTATTAGTCTGTCCAATTTTTTACAACCCTATAAATATTTTAATAGACATTTCCATAATTAAATTGGCACCACAGTGGATGGGCATTTAATTACTGAAATGACAAAGTGAATGCATCTAGTTTTACCTTCTAATCTGAATTTTCTGACCTGGTTAACAAAATGTTTAAAATTTGTGTATGAATTCATCAGTGTCTATGAAATAAAACAAATTTGAAATCAAATAAATCATAAAGACTATAAGCACTTTAAGGATCTGCTTCTACCTCTGCTATTTTACTGTTTCCTACTGTGACTGCATTTTGTTGATGTTCATTTTCTGTGGGTTTGTTTTTTTGTTTTGTTTTGTTTTGTTTTATTTTGTTTTGTTTTGTTTTTTGTTTGTGGATATTTCTTTTCAAACCAGGGCCCTCTTTTGGTACTGAGATTCCTAAACTGAAAACATTTTAAAAATAAAAAGAAAAAATAAACAAAAACAAGAAACTCAGAAATTTATTTTTGGGTTGGTAGTAATAGAAAATATAATATTATGCAGTGTACTTAACTGATACCCAAAATGAATTATGACCTCAGTACAAAAACTGAACTGCTAAAAGGTCAAGATTAAACCATGTTGGAGAAAATAATTTGGATCTTTGTATTCCTATAGCTTTAAATGTGAAGATATTTTATTTATTTATTTATTTATTTATTTATTTATTTATTTATTTATTTTTTAAGTTTATTTATTTTTGACAGAGTGAGGCAGAGCATGAGTGGGGTAGGCACAGAGAGAGAAGGAGACATAGAATTGGAAGCAGGCTCCAGGATCTGAGCAAGTGTTCAGCACAGAGCCCAATGTGGGGCCAGAATCCACGAACAGTGAGATTGTGACTTGAGCTGAAGCTGTATGCTCAACCAACTGAGCCACCCAGGCACCCCACATGTGAAGATGTTTTAAAAAGTAAAATTAAATTAAAGGGATAAAAATATACTAAAAATCTAATAAATCACAGGAAGCTATTTTGTGACTATCAACAAACTGATTCTAAAGTTTGTATGGAAAGCTCAAGACCCAGAATAACCAACACAGTGGAAAAGAATAAAGTCAGAGGACTGATACAACCAGACTTCAAGACCTCCTATATAAAGCTACAATAATCAAGACAACATGGTACCAGCAAAAGAAGAGACAAGTATATTCATGAAATGGAATAGAAAATCCACAAAGAGACCCATACAAATACAGTTAACTGACCCTGACAAAGGAGCAAAGGTAATTCTAGACAGAAAGGATTGTTTTTTCAACAAATGGTCCTGGATCAACTGGACATTCACATGCAGAACAATGAATCCAGACAAAGACTTTATACTTTTCACAAAAGTTAACTCAAAAGGGATCATAGACCTAAATGCAAAATGGAAAACTATACAACTCCTAGATTATAGCATGTTATAACATCTGACATCTAGGTGACTCTGAATGTGGCAAAGACTTTCTATTGTTTTCATTTATTATTTATTTATTTATTTTAAATTTTTATTTATTTTGAGAGAGAGAGACAGAATGTGTGCATCAGGGAGGGGCAGAAGGAGAGGGATAGAGAGAATCCCAAGCAGGCTCCTCATTCAGCACAGAGCCCAATGTGGGACAATCTCAAGAGCATAAGATCGTGACCTGAGCCAAAGTCAGGAGTTGGAATCTTAACTTACTGAGCCACCCAGGCACCCCAGCAATGACTTTTTAGATACAACACCAAAAACATGATCCATGAAAGAAAAAATTATAACTGGTGCTTCATTAAAATTAAAAACATGTTATGAGAAAAATGAGAATGTGAAGACCAGACTGGGAGAAAATGCAAAGACACATCTGATAAAGATCTGTTTTCCAAACTATGCAAAGAATTCTTAAAACTGAACAACAATAAAAATAAGCAATTAAAAATGGGCAAACGATCTGGACAGACATTTCACTAAAGAAGCACATGAAAAGATACTACATATCATATGTCCCCAGTGCAAGTTAAGGCAACAATGAGACACCACTACAGATCTATCAGAATGGCTAAAATTCAAAATGCAGGAAACAACAAATGCTGGTGAGGATGTGGAGCAACACGAACTCTCACTTTTTGATGGCAGAAGTGCAAAATGGTACAGCCACTTGGGAAGATAGTTTGGTAGTTTCTTGTAAAGGTAACATACTTTTACTGTAGGATCCAGCAATCGTGCTTTTACCAAATGAGTGGAATAAAAACATGTTCATACAAAAACCTGCAACAAATGTGTATAGCAGCTTTGCTCCTAGTTGCTAAAACATGAAAGTAACTAAAATGTCCTTCAATGGGTGAATAGATAAGCAAACTGCGGTATATACCTACTGTAAAATATTATTTAGCAATTAAAAAAATAAGCTATCAAGCCATAAAAATACATGGAAAAACCTCAAAAACCTTGCTGAGAGAAAGAAGCCCATTGGAAAAAAAAATACCATACAGTTCCAACTGTATGGCATTCTGGAAAGGTACAATTATGAAGACAGTAAGAAACAATCAGTGGTTGCTTGAAGTTTGTGGGGAGGAAAAGGAGGAGGAATGGATGAAGCATAGAGGATTCTTAAGGCAGCGAAACTATTCTGTGAGATACTGTCATGATGGATACATATTATATATTTGCCAAAACCAACAAAATGTACAACACAAAGAATGAAGGCTCTCCTGCCTCACTCTGTCTCTCAAAAGATAAATAAAAAAAAATAAATAAAATAATGTAAATAAATAAAAACTTACCATTATGTGTATAGAGCTGGAATTTATTGAAACTTGCCTTATAAATACCAAGAAAGGATGAGGTAGTTACAATTGGTCTTTGATACGATCAAAATTAGAAATAAATTTGAATGGTGTTCAAATTACTTTTGCAATACCTTTAGTAGTTCCTAAGATGTCTTTAATATGCTGCTCATGATATAAATATGTACATATTCAAAGTAAATAAATATAGGAGACACTTTTTAGCATGTTGAAAACCAAAATTCTGGGCAGCAAGAGTGAGTGAAATCATTTTAAGAGGTAAGAAATACCTCAACAACATGTTTTGATGTATTGGACATTTATTTATTTGATTTTTTAAAAATTCATTTCTTTATTTTTGAGAGAGAATGCAAGTTGGGGAGGGGCTGAGAGGGAGGGAGAGAGAGAATCCTAAGCAGGCTCCACCCTGACAGCGCAGAGCCCAATGTGGGGTTCAGTCCCACGATCTGTGAGATCATGACCTGAGCCAAAATCGAGAGTCAGACGCTTAATTGACTGAGCCACTCAGGCGCCCTGATGGTTTGGACATTTAAAAATACAACATATGGAATTATTCCAGAGTGTGAAATATATAATTTGGGGGGTGCTTATTGATTTCTTTTTCCTTGACACATAATACACAGTCTTGGTATCATTTTATTTTCACACATTAAACATAAAATAGACTCATCAATTTCTGCTAATGTAAGTACATTCTGTCTAGTCTAAGTGCATGCTAGCATAGGTATGTTCTGTCTAGTCAAATCATACTGGTAGTTTGACCAATAGGATAAAAATCATTTTCTACTTTAGGAGATCATTTGGTATAATCCACTGTCCTGGACAGTGAGGAGCCTTTAGGTCATCCACAGGGCAATCTGTGAATATAGTGAATATGTGCATGTTTTTTACATGTAGGTGTTTTTTTCTGGAGAGATAATTCATAACTCTCATTCAGCAATGAGAAGGGCTGACATATTACACAAAAATGCAATAAAGATATTATTCTGCCAGAGTAGATATTACCTTATGAATGATTCAAATATATGTTATGAATTTATTCAACAAATACATAATGACCATTGTATCATTGTTCCACTTCACAAGCCCTGCAAAAAACCAATTAATTAAAATTTAGAAATGTACAAGAATGCATTTCTTGCTTTCAAGGGTGGTACACTCCAGTCAAGGACATTGTCAAGTAAATAAATGTTTATAGCAAAGTAATTGCTAAATTTGAGGTTTGCACACAACACTTTGATCTGACAAATGAAATTGCATTTAAGTGCAAATTTTAAGATGAGCTTTAGTCTTTAAAACTTTTAATCACCCTAGTAGCAAAGGGATGAAAGGTTTGTGGCAGATGGATCAGGTGTAGGGATACCTCCAGGCAGAGGAACTAGTGAGTGTAGGAATACAGGAGACGCAACAAGCCTGTTGTGTTCAGAGACCTACAAGACATTATTATTAATGGAGCTCCCAGTTTGAGGTATGAAATGGAAGAAGGTGATAGCGGGGCTTATGGGTAGAGCACAGACCCCCTAGAGCATCTCATCCAAGAAGAAAATAGAGATTTTTAATTTTTGCCTCTTTCAGAAGTTCCCAAAGTGCAAAATTACAACCGTATGAAGATATTGATCTTTTCAGTCTTAAGGGGGTCAGCATCTCTTGAGGACGAGGGCTGGTTCCCTCAGGCTACGAGTAACTCTGTATACTGTCATGTGTCATATGAGTATAATGTTCTAAATGTTTCATAACGTTAAAAAAAGTTGGAAACTGCTGAGTATGAAGGAGATTCACTGAAAATGATGTTGAGCTTAAAGTTTACAGGACATTTGTTTCTCTCTCCCAGTTGAAATATATTTTACTGTATCATTAATTAATAACTATATTTTTTATATACTACTTATCTTACTTAAATAAATGTGTGCACAGGTAACAGCTATTCTTTTAGGTGGGATTTCTCCTTTTTTCAGCTACCTCCAAATTTTCTCCATTATAATGTCATCACAAAAACACAAAAAGGGATTTTAAAATAAAAATGTAACAAATGTAACACAGGGAGCGCCTGGGTGGCTCAGTTGGTTAACACGCGGACTCTGGATTTTCACCTCATCGTTTTATGAGTTCGAGCCCTGAATCCAGCTCTGTGCTGACAGTGCAGAGCCTGCTTGGTTTTGGGATTCTCCCCCTCTCTCTGTCCCTCCCCCATTCATGTTGTCTCTCTCTCTCAAAATAAATAAACTTCAAAAAACAAGAATGTGGGGCACCTGGGTGGCTCAGCTGGTTAAGTGTTGGACTTCAGCTCAGGTCATGGTTTCATAGTGAGTTGTAGCCCCACATCAGGCTCTGCAGTGACAGTACAGATCCTGCTTGGGATTCTCCCTCTCTCACCTCTCTCTGCCCCTCCCCACTCACACAGTCTCTCTGTCTCAAAGTAAAGAAATAAACTTAAAAAAATGTAACACAGAATTTCACTTCTTGAGGAATAGATGTTGCCCGGTACTTTAGTTATTTACATGTAGTCATATTTTCACTACGGTTTTAATTTCTGTGTACAATGGGATTTTTTAAAAACCCTGTGTTTTTAGGGTTTTGATATAATTTTATATTCACATACATTTGTAAGAAATAATCTTATAAGAGAGATCTTACGTACACCTTATCATGTTTTCCCTCAGTGGTAACATGTTGCAAAAACTGTAGTATAATATCATAATCAAGATATTGACATTGATATAATTCAGCAGTATTATGCAGATTTTTACAGTTTTACTTGTACTTATATGTGTGTTACTGGCATAAGTAAGAAGGGTTTTGTGCTCAGGAAGAGGTTATATTTAACACCAATTTGCTGCCATCCTTGCCCCATCCCACCAACCAAAGAGGATCAAGGGGGAAAAAAGCACAGCAGTATAATCATTGAACAATGTAGTGTTACCAATTAGCGATTACTACTGCTCCCTGCTCTTCCATTTTCTCCAGGCAAAACAGGCTTGCGGATATTAAGAAATGGCACAAAATTTTCCGTTGTTTAAATTTTGGCAAAAATTAGCTCTTCTCTGGTGTAGGGTAGCACCTAAATTAGTCACTAAATGGCTTTGTTAGATATACTACATTTCTTATGGTGGTTAATGATGCCTAATGAGGTCTCAAAATGAGACTCTGAAATTTCAATTCCATTTGCATTATTCAGAAAAAAATGCTTTTGAAATGTTAACAGTATGCTCCTTTACTAGGTCTTAAAATCCTTTCCAATTATTTTCATAGGGGAGGGAATGGGTAAAGAATCTTCGAGTAATCTGTCATAACACGACCAATGAGAAATCACTGCATTTTTGGTTAGCTAAATTTTAATTCATATGTTTCTAAAATTTTATTTTTTTCTAGTTATAAAATGAAGCCTGGATTAATTACACCATTAATATTCTTTTAAAATTCCACATAGGAGGGGCACCTGGGTGGCTCAGTCAGTTAAGCATTTGACTTCAGCTCAGGTCATGATTTCACACCTTGTGGGTTTGAGCCCTGCATCAGGCTCTGCACTGACCTTGTAGAGCCTGCTTAGGATTCTTAATCTCTCTCTCTCTCTCTCTCTCTCTCTCTCTCCTCCTACTCCACTTGTGCTCTCTCCTTCAAAAATAAATAAACTTTAAAAAATAAAATTCCACACAGGAACGTTTGGATGATATACCAAAAGAGCGAGCAGATTAAGCTCTTTTGTATTCTTACATCTGCAAGGTATCATTTGTAATTATTAATTTAAATATATTAAGATATCATTTACATCATTATAATTCATGTAAATAGAAAGGGATTTTGGGTATGGTACAAAATTTAGTCTTATTAAGAATTACTTCATTAGCTCATAAAGTATCTTAAGTAATTTAAAACATAACTGATCGGGGCACCTGGGTGGCTCAGTCGGTTGGTTAAGCATCCAACTTTGGCTCAGGTCATGATATCACGGTTCGTGGGTTGGAGCCCCATTTCGGGCTCTGTGCTGACAGCTCAGAGCCTGGAGCTTCGGATTCTGTGTGTGTCTCTCTCTCTGCTCTTTCCCTGCTCACTCTCTGTCTCTCTCTGTCTCTCAAAGATAAATAAATCTTAAAAAAAAAAATTAAACATCTAACTAGCCTACAGATTTAAAAGTTGAATTTAAAAACTAAATAAAAAGATTTGTTGTCAAGAATTTGCAAGATTTGTTCAATGTTAGGTTTGTAGTGCAAATAGAACTGTACTTAATCATATGCTAATTAAATAAAAACCAATATGATCGATAGCAATAATACTTTCCTTACAGCATCCTTCCTAATCGCCAGAGTACCTATTCCTCCAACATGCACTAATTTATGATTATTTTTAGTGTTTTTGAAAGAGTAAAATCACTTGAGAGGACTTTTCCATAAATGAATACCAAGGGGACTATTCAGTAAATCATATAGATATTTGAGAATCTAAGAATCAAACACCTGAGTAACTATTTTTTAAAAAGTTTATTTGGAGAGAGGAAGACAGATTGAGTGGGGGAGGGGCAGAGAGAGCGGGAGAGAGAGGATCCCAAGCAGGCTCTGCCTTGAAAGCAGAGCCTAAAGTGGGGCTCAAACTTACGAAACCATGAGATCATGAATTGAGCTGTAAGTGGAAACCAAGAGTCGGCCCTTAACCGACTGAACCACCCTGAATAACTTTTAAGGCAGCATCATCAGCCTAAAGCACATCTTTATTAAGCACTCATAAGACAGCAGGCATTGTAAGCCCATAAGGAGTCAGAAAACAAACCTGTCCTGAGTCTCACACTTGACCAGTACCAGTGCAGAAGGCAATCTTCAGTTTAATGGGAAGCATCTTTAGTGGCAATGAAATTTGAACTTAGATAAATTATTTATTAGTGTTCCATGTTAATAATAAAAAAATGTATAATTTAAGGAATAAAAGTATATTCTTGTGTGCTCATACTATTTACTATTATAATAAACATTTTAAAGATTAATTTTGATAAAACTAATAGTGAGAAGATTTAGAGATGCCTGGGTGGGTCAGTTGGTTAAGTGTCCGATTTTAGCTCAGGTCATGATCTCATGGTTCATGGGTTGGAGCCCCACGTTGGGCTCTGTGCTGACAGCTCAGAGCCTGGAGCCTGCTTCGGATTCTGTGTCTCCCTCTCTCTGTCCCTCACCCACTTGTGTACACTCTCTTTCTCTCTTTCAAAAATAAACATTAAGGGGCGCCTGGGTGGCTCAGTCGGTTGAGTGTCCGACTTCCGCTCAGGTCAGGATCTTGCAGTTTGTGAGTTCAAGCTCCGCATCGGGCTCTGTGCTAACAGTTCAGAGTCTGGAGCCTGTTTCAGATTCTGTGTATCCCTCTCTCTGCCCCTTCCCTGCTCATGCTCTGTCTCTCTTTGTCTCTCAAAAATGAATAAACATAAAAAAAATTAAAAAAAAAACAAAAATAAACATTAAATTTTCTTTAAAAACAATAGTAAGAATATTCATAATTGTATACAGCAGGCCAAAATGTGCGAGATTTTGAGCCAAAAGTTAATAAAAAAAATATAATGTAGAAACAATGCAATTTTATTTTTAAAATTGTATGTCTAACTTACAGTTACTTAGTTTACTGGCTGCATATTGATAAGAACCAAGAAGCACACAAAAGGGACTTGGGGTTACCGATTGGGATAAAGTGTTCAAACTGAAATTAAGGTGAGTCAATATAAGCTCCAACTGTTTTTCAATTTTGTCTTTCCTTTTTTGATGCCAGCTTCTTGTTTCAGCAAGACTATTAGGTTTATTCTACAATATGTTTTTAATTTTTTTAATGTGTATTTATATTTGAGAGAGAGAGAGAGAGAGAGAGAGAGAGAGAGAAAGAGAGAGAGAGAGACAGAGCATGAGCAGAGGAGGGACAGAGAGAGAGGGAGAGACAGAATCCGAAGCAGGCTCCAGGCTCTGAGCTGTCAACACAGAGCCCAACACAGGGCTCAAAATCACGGCCCGTGAGAGCATCACCTGAGCCGAAGTCGGACGCTTAACTGACTGAGCCACCCAGGCACCCCTACAATCTTTTTTTTTTTTGTTAAAGACACAAACATGAAGATAGTACAGGGGTATATATTGTTTTCTTTTTGGTAATATTTATCTCCTATTATTATATTTTACTCAATGGGAATCATATCATATCCCCATTATGTGTTACATGTACCAAGAATATGAATGAATAATTACAAATTAACTCAAAACTGTTTCATCATCTTTTAGTTAAACCACTATTTTGTGAACAGTTAAAAAACATCTGTGACTCCTTAGTACTGAGTCTAGAATTGCTTCTATTTCCTAAATTCAGTACAGTTCCTACCCTTACCTGATGCACTTTAAAATTAAGAACTTGTTCTATACATGAGGGGAATAATAAGAATCTAATTTCTGTTTGTTTCTTTAAAAAAAAATTAATGTTTATTTATTTTTGAGAGAGACAGAGCACAAGTTGGGGAGGGGCAGGGAGAGAGGGAGACACAGAATCAGAAGCAGGCTCCAGGCTCTGAGCTGTCAACACAGAGCCCGATGTGGGGCTCGAACTCACAAACTGTGAGATCATGACCTAAGCCAAAGTTGGTCGCTTAACCGACTGAGCCACCCAGGTGCCCCTGTTTGTTTCTTTTTAAATAACAAATTTTGAATAATTGTGGCTAGGTTGTTTGGCATCATAATAGGAAGGTAAATCAAAAGTCACATACTTTTTGCTTTTAATTGAAGCAATAATTTTTGTGAGCAAATCATGCCATATCAGAGTCAGATAGCCAGATATGCTATTCATATCTTGTTTTACTCATACTAGCTGTTCTTAAATACATTTTTATTTTGGCACGTTCTGTTGGTCAGAAACCTAAATGCTTTGCTCTCTCCTGGCACACTCAGTGACTAAACCTTTACACTCAGGCTCCATCATTTCCAGGCACATGCATTTTCCCAGCAAACAACTCCAGTGTAGACTGCATCCCCATTCTGGCCAGGCTCCTCTCCTTACATTCATCACTCCTCACGCTAAACACCCAGTTGACTGTGGACACTTCTCATCATTATCTTTGATCTTTTGTCCCTGCTCTCTGTCTTCTGTTTCTGTGCATAAATGGGGACTCATCTCTGTGCTTGCACCACGACCCTCCTGGGAAGCTATTTGGACCGCATTGACTACCATTACTCTCTCCCTCTTCTCAATAAGTCATAGAGGTTTTTAATTTGGTGTCTATGAATGCGGAAACATCCAGTTCTGTCTATTTTATTCTATTTTACTTATGTAAATCCGTTATCTTAGGAATAAAATGTTAAGAGCTCCTATGGTACTGTTTCCAATCGTCACAGTAATTACGACAAGTAACATTGTCTCTCCAACTAGATCAGAAGATTGCGGGGGGGGGGGGGGGGAAGGGGTGGGCGTTGGCTATTCAATTTCATTAAACAAAAATGCTTAGGTAATAGGGATAAACAAAGAAAAAGTCAATCTCTGCCTTAGAGTCCATTATGATTCAGTGTTTTATTATTCATGTGAACTTGCACAAAGTATACAGGTGATAGGAGTTTATTGGTTGATAAGAAAGAAGATTCTTAGCCTAAAGGGAAAAAGGAAATAGCCAGTGTAAAGTCACAAGGGTATGGATGGGTTTTGCGCTTTGTATAGGTAATATTTTTTTTTTTTTTAGGAAAAAGATGTGTGTGCATGTGTGTGCATGTGTGTGTGTGATGTTTTCTTTGGCATGTGGCTTTAGTAGCAATACAGTTTTGCTCTGCAACATGTGTTCCATGAATCGGCATCATCATCATCATCACTTGTGAGCTTGTCAGAAATGAGAAACCTTCAGCCACGCTCCAGACCTATTGAATCAGAATTCTCATTTTTTTAAATTTTATTTTTAATGTTTTTATTTATTTTTGAGAGAGTGCAAGACAAAGTGTGAGCAGGGGAGGGGCAGAGAGGGAGACACACACACACACAGAATCCAAAGTAGGCTGCCGGCTCCGAGCTGTCAGCACAGAGCCTGACGCGGGGCTCCAACTCACAAACCATGAGATCATGACCTAAGCCAAAGTCAGGCACTCAACCGCCCAACTGACTGAGCCACCCAGGCGCCCCAGAATTCTCATTTTTAACAGCATTCCCACCCACCCACCCCCACAACCTGGTGATGCTTAAAGCACATTAAAATTTGAAAACCTCTCATCTCTGTGTGTGGAGTATAATGTGTATGGTTATAGGTCATGTGGTCACTGCCACAGATAAGTCTGGGTTCATGATTGGAACAGAATATAAAGACATATTTGCTCTACTAAGCAATTTGATGAAGCCAGGGATCCAGAAAAATGTATACATCCACAAAATTTGACATAACATTTCGGGTAGTTTCAAAGACCTCCAAGAGTCCAGAAAGGAAGTGCAATTGTTAGTGGGTACATAGGTAAGTAGCAAGATCAGATTTGTATTATGGAAAAATAAACGGCAGGGGTTTCAAGGAAGGGCAAACTAGAGGCAGATGAAAGTTGGAGGCGATCTCTAGGTTCCAGATAAAAAGAGTGTAATTTCCTGACATATATTAAGTACCTTTAGTATGCAAAATCCAGGAAAGAACATTCAGAGTTTAAACCAATTCTCAAAACTCAGACTGATGACTGAGGAGCAGGAGGGTCTAGGTAGCTGCAAATTTATGATACAGGACAACGTCTAGCTAGCTGCAAAGTAGAAATCTACGTATTAATCTAATCCTGTTTTCTCCTCCGTATTTGAATAGAAGACTTTCTCCTGATTCATCAAAAATCTTCCTGGGTTCTTGTATTGCTCTAGAGATTTGTAGCTTTGCCTAGTATCCAACCCTCTGCAGCTACGTCTGGATCCCAGACATCAACCCCACTAGGGCTACTAGGGCTGTTCATTCCCTCCCTCGCCCCACCCCCACCCCTCTGCCTGACTGTTGGAACTCCCCTTCACTCTTGAAGGTTGAAAAACTCTCATTCCTATCGACAAGGCAGGGAGTTCTGCTTGCTGTTCTGAAGGATAAATATCACATGATTTTCTTTTTGTTTTCTCCAAAAAGTTTCTAGCTACTTCTCCTTTTCCTTCTGAAATTATTGTGGCAACCTCTTTCCATCGCATCCTGTGTAGCTACCCAGTCTAATTAAAATACACACACATATATATGTATATATATGTACATATATGTATGTGTGTGTGTATATATATATATATATATATATATATATATATATATAATAACTCCTGAAAGTGACATTTGAAGCAAAACCATGTCCTAAGGGAGACTCTGTCTCCTCAGGAACTTTGCTGCCTGTAATGGCTGTACTTGTTGCTTCCACCTTCCCCTTGACTTTCTCTTTTCTTCTAAATCAGATTTAGAAATGATTTTCATTGTCCACTCTTGTTCTTGAGGGCTTGGTCCATGCCAGCGTGCTTCTTAAATACCTTAAGCTAATTCACTCAATTAGTCCTGACAATAACCTACAGGCATAATTCTCATCTCCGTTTTATAGAAGGTACAACTGAGACACAGGGATACTTGATAAGTTTTGCAACAGCACACAGATTCTATAAGCATTAAGAGGTGAGATCTCGATGAAAGCACCATAGTTCCGGAGCCTGAGTCTCAGCCGCCACACCTGTCTGTCAGCAGACAGGCCACCTTACTGTCTTTCCACGCTGCCGACCCCCACATGGGTTCCTCCCCCTAGATTTTCTCTTTGTCTCAATGACACCACTATCACCTGGTTATCCAAACCAACAGGCACAGACTCATTTTCCACTCTTCTTCCCAACCCTTTTCATCTTCACCTCAGCAACATTTACTCGTCTTTAAGAAAATCATTAAAATGTATTTTAATATGTTATTCTTTTAATATAAGAACTATTACACAGGACAAAGAAAATTCATGGAAAGTTTTATAGTAGGTTTTAATTTTCTGTCTTATTAAGAAAGTTTCTTCATATAAATAGTGAAGGAAAAAATCTGAGAATAAAACCTCAGGTCAGTAGATATTCCACAAAGGTGGTGTAAGAATGAACAGGTGATTGCCACATACTATTTCCTGGCGTCTTTTTAATGGTCATAAAATGTCTCACACGGATTTGGATACTTTGAATGGCAATACCTCCAAGTTTGTAGGAATTTAGAATGCAGGACAATGTCAAGCGCTGAAGACTCATTTTATTTAAAAGAATGAGCAAGTTTCAGTAGATATGCACATTACAGAACATACTAAATCAAAGACCACGCTTATCCTTGGAGGCACAGTTCTCTAAATTGCAATGCAGTAGCTGGAAAACATCTGCAAATAAGAATACTGTTGTGAATCTTTTTGAAAGTGTTAGATCAGTTTTGTCTCGATGCATTGTTCACCATCTGTCAGGTTGTTGGCATTGTGAAAGGTCTCCAGGGAGTAAAGACTATTTGGCTGGAAACAGTCTCTCCCAATTTTCTCTTCAAATAATGACTTGGGTCAAAATCATTCTTACTAGGTCACTGCTAAATAATATTTCTGATATGTTTGACATGTTACTGTGCATTACATCAAACCAAATTTTGATCTCACTTTGTAACACTTCTGCTGTGTCTGATACTAGCACTTTCTCCCAGTGGGCACTCGGCTATGGCAATTAATGATGCCCAGGACCTACTTATCATTTTAGTCTGCTTTAAAATTCCCTTTGCTAAAAATTTTTCTCTAGACCTTGACATTACTCCACGATGTGAGTGTGATCAGTTACTTAGTTTCCTTATCTGTAAGATGGGAATACCGTAATACCTACATTAGAGGATCATTTCCAAGATAAAATGAGTTAGTTAAGTGTAGGGGCTTATAACAGTTTTACTATTAAAATATAGGGTAGGGGAACCTGGGTGGCTCAGTTGGTTAAGTGTTCGACTCTTGGTTTTGGCTCAGGTCATGTCATGATCTCCCGGTTCGGGAGTTCATGCCCTACATCATGCTTGGGGCTGACAATGTGGAGCCTGCTTGGGATTCTCTCTCTCCCCTCCTCTCTCTCTGCCCCTACCTGCTCATGTTTGCTCTCTCTAGCTCTCAAAATAAATAAATAAACTTAAAAAAATATGAGGTTAAAAATAATTTTATTTCCCTGAATAGTACCAGAGTGCTAATGTAAGGGGAAGTATTTAATTCCATGTTCCTTCCCTCAGTGGTCAAGTGTTCTAGATCATATCAGTCCAGCTTGCTACTCTAATCTCCATCTGGAACAGAATCAAGTCTTACTGAAGCCCAGAGAGATGACATCATAGGAATAAATTATATTAGTCTAATGTAATTCTTTTCCATGTAATCTTTCCATTTAGGAGAGAGGGGAAGTTAGTTGTCATTAATGCACCGATCCAAGGTTCCCACCCTCCCACTATGTAAAGAGCAGTATACTGAGGCATTGCATTAGTGCTGGCTATCATATACCTTACCCCAAATGATACAGCTCTTAAATTGCCTTCCGTTTCTCTTTGGAATGGTTTCACTAAATGAAAGCCCTATGCTGCTGCTGCAATGAGGTTTCTAAAAGCCACATCTGATCGTGTTGTTTGCATCCTTAAAATCCTCCAGTGTTTTCCTGCAGCTTATAGGGTAAGATCAAATCTCCTTGACACAGGAACACAGCCCTCCCCGAGCTAGCAGGTGCCTGCCTGTCCAGCCTCATCCCACCTCTCCCTAACACACACCCTGGACGCCATGTGGGTCGCGGTGCTCGCATTGTCTGGAACACAGCACATTCTTTCTGCATGTTCTTGCTATTTTTTTTTTCTTTACCTCCTTGGTCTTTCTGGAGAAATAGCATAAATATCACTCCCCTTCATGCTCCAGAGTAAGAAAACTAGGTTGACCTTTCAGGTCAGAAGATATTGTCATATTGTTACTGTAGCATTTTGTAACTATTTGTTCCATATCTCCTACTGCCACTGATATGAGCCCCGTAGACAGGGCTCAAGGTTCTTTGTTAGCGTCACTAATAATGGTAAGTTATTTTTCTCTATAGGTTACTTCAAAGAACAAAAGGATTTTTTGAACATTTTAAAAAGAAAGGCACTTCTGGATTTTTATCATATTATTAAATAAGGCAAAGATAATAATGAGCAAGTAGGGGGAAATGCTAAGATGAACAAAGATAAGACCTAAAGACGTTAGTTAGCTAATTAACATTTATTGAGCACCTCTTATGTGTCAGACATTTTACTGGAATGTTTTGTATCAGTCAATAAATAGCTTTATAAAGAACTTTAAGAATAACAAAGTGTGACCATTAAATAAAAAGTAGTTCTAGTCACTCATTTCTCAAATGAAAGAACTTGCAACTGTGTTACCTCTATGCTCACCAGATACCCAATTACATAAGGCATAGAGAAAATACGATTGCTAACATGTAAATCTTATGTTTACTTTAGCTGCCATGACTCAGGCCTAATGGTTTAGAACTGTTTATTGATTGACAGAGAGGCACAGTAGAAACTACCTCATTGCATACAAATTTTGAAATCTTACGTTATAGTAAATTAAGATATATTATGATTGGGCTCTTATGGAGGAAAGTTAGTATTCTAAACAGTATTAAAGATCATGTATTAAGAACCATTAATCATTTTAGGTTTTGTGTCTTTTGTATGAACAGGGTAATGATATAAATAGTGAATTCATGATCCAAATTTAGTATTGTCAACTAATATCTAAATCTAAAATATATGCTAATGAGGGGCGCCTGGGTGGCGCAGTCGGTTGAGCGTCCGACTTCAGCCAGGTCACGATCTCGCAGTCCGGGAGTTCGAGCCCCGCGTCAGGCTCTGGGCTGATGGCTCAGAGCCTGGAGCCTGTTTCCGATTCTGTGTCTCCCTCTCTCTCTGCCCCTCCCCCGTTCATGCTCTGTCTCTCTCTGTCCCAAAAATAAATAAACGTTGAAAAAAAAAATAAAAATAAATAAATTAATTAATTAAATATATGCTAATGAATTAATTCAAGGTAATTATAATCTAAACACAATTGTAAGTATAAGTTTATGTAAAACTTATGTGTATATGTAATCAGGTTATTTACATATTATGGATAAATTTTATAAATACATCTCCGTGTATGTGTTTGCAAAGAATCCATCCAGCATTCACCACAGGGTGAGACATAGACACTTATCCCTTACCAAATTGACTTGTAAGAATGGACAACTATATTATGAAAGTATTATTATTTAGCATATCAGAAGGATAGCTATCTGTTGAAATTAAATATCCTGAAGTATAAAATAGATTTAAGTTTTAAAGTCTAGAAATGAATTATGTGGTTAGATGCCACCTTATGTTCCGAATCAGGATGTCTTTCCAGGTAGAATTCATTTTAAGTCAACGGCATGCATATGGAAATTGATAAGACCTCATTTGCTCCATTATGACTTCAGTGCTAAATATAACATGTAAATGGTTAATTTGAGTGACCAGTTATATGAGAAGATATCAAAACGGTTGTCCTTCAGAGTTTGTTTGTATAGTGCTAAATAGTAGTGCTATATATATACATATATAGAGCTACCATATATATTGTCATCATCAAAACATGTTTCCAGTCCCTTTATTCTACAACAAAATTATATGGGGGGAACCTGGGTGGCTCAGTCAGTTAAACATCTGACTTTGGCTCAGGTCATGATCTCACGGTCTGTGACTCCCGCATCAGACTCTGTGCTGACAGCTCAGAGCTCGCAGCCTGCTTCGGATTCTGTGTCTCCCTCTCTCTCTGTCCCTCTCCTTCTCTCTCTCTCAAAACTAAATAAACATTAAAAAATTTACAATAAAAATATATAAAAATTTATCCAATAATTCCATCTTCAACTCTGTACTAAATATCAATTAATGTGTGACATTGGACCATATCGATGGACTGTGATATTAACAAGAAGGGAACGAATTTTTACCTGAAGAAACAAAGATCATTTTTGAAATGAAACATTCTGTTCAGTAACATCTAATTACACCCTTGTTTTTATGTAAAAAAGAAAACACTTTAATTTCAAGCCAAAGTATATGTATAAATTAAAGAACTTTAAATGAATGAACATATGCCATCTCAATTTAGCTCACCTGGCACATATTAATAATCAGTTTATTTTTTTTTTCCACTCTGGGCACATCCTCTAGCTGATGATAATGAAGATGAGATTAAAGTAAATTGTATTTAGGTGTAGAAATAGAGAATCATATACTTCATTCATTATTTTAGAACATATTCCTGCAGACACAGTAATATAAAACTTATCATTTTAATTGTTTGCCCAAAGACTGTTGGGGGGAAAACTACACATATTTGACCTTGGTTAAGATGTACAGTGAAATTCTCTGTCAATATCAAGTTGTCTAAGAGCTTCAATGTCTATGCAGACATATATGATGATGAAAATTTAAGAATCTAATAATCACATTATTAGCGTTCTAAAATGTTCACACAATTTCCCATTTCTACGTGGATAATATGCTGGTATTACAAGTTCACTTTCATACTATATCTACATAAATTAAACGAGGTTTCCATAAGCTGACCTATTGCGATTATTTATTCCATCCAAATGTTTGTTCTGCAATCAACTTGTGCAAATCATGTTTTTTTATGATTCCTCCCCTCTCTATATGCATATCTTCACCATCATGAAGGTTATTCTGACGTCCCAAGATGGATATATCTCTTTCATTCCTGATCTTGCAACAAGTATCTGAACATGTCTCTGAACCTCTCTTTTTATACTTAGCCCTTTTTTGACTAGCATTAGGAAATATTATGCGTGTATCAACACTTCTGACACAGGTCGCCTGTCTTCATGTCCATATGAGTGTATATTTATACTTGTTTACTTATACCTCAACTATATCTGAAAACATACTGGCAGAATATTGCAAAGGAGCTGCTGTGCTAGTTACTATAGATATTGTGATTTAGTTATAATTGGAGTTTTGAAGGAAAATTGTATATTATATTATTCATTTCAGAAAGGAAGATGTAAGAGACTCCTCAGGGAAATAAAGCTTTCAGCATTAAGTTTTAGAGAAAATTTTAATATGGGATATCAGATACAATTTTGCAATGGGCAACCACGTTTGTTTTATAGCAAATGGAGAAGATATGTCAGCCATCGTTCTACAGTAAAAATAGCGTGGACTTGGATTTGACTTCGGGTTCTGACACTTCCATATATCTGGAATAAACACTTAACTCCCCCTTTTTTTTGACCTCTAGTTTCATTCATTATAAAATAGGGATGCTTACCCAAAGAGCTTAGATTTGAATGAGGCCACGCATATCTGGCATCTGGCACATGGTAAGTTTAAGCAAATCTCAGTGCGCGTAAATTCCCTTTTTTACAATGCCCTTCTGAAGGTTTGGCATAAACCAAAAATAGAATTTACATACCTGGAAGAGGGAATGGAAGACATGTAACTTAGAATATGTTTGTTTTTCTGTTGGTGATATCGTGCTAAAATCTAGATAGCTGTGTAAGAAGTTTTTATTAGTTTCTTAGGGTTGTCCTAACAATGCAGCACAGACTGGGTCTTAAGAAACAAATTTATTTTTTCACAATTTTGGACACTAGGTCAAGATGTCAGCCAGGTTTATTTCTTCTGACGCCTCTCTTCTTGGCTTATAGGTAACTATCGTCTCCCTGTATCTTCACATAGTCTTCTTTCTATGCCTGCCTGTGTTTTAATCTCCTCTTCTTATAAGGATACTAGTCATGTTGGATTAAAACCCACACTATGGGACCACACTTTACCTTAATTACCTTTTCAAAATTCCTGTGCCCAAACATAGTCACATACTGAGATACCGGGAGGGAGGCTTAGGACTTTAATATATACATTTTGAGAGTACACGTTTCACAGTCCATATAGGGTTATGTTTACTAATAACTACAGCTCATATTTAATTCTTATTGACTTTGTATAAAAAACACTCTTAAAATCTTTTATCATTTAACTCTCACAACTATTTACGAGGAAAATCCTAATATTATATCTATTATAGAGATGGGAAGATCGAGGTCAAGGGAGTCAATTGACTTAGCTATTAAGTGTAAAAGTCAGGACCTAAACTCAAGTAATATATTCCCAAGTCTGTGCTTGTAAACAGAACAATTTATTGCTTTCTGATTATAGCCTGTGACGTTAGACTCTTCTTTATTATGGTAGGATCTTGATCTCATAACATCTTACATATTATTCATTCTTGTATTCATTCATCATTCATTCATTCATCAGCAAATATATTGAGCATATACATAACACTTGTCTATAGTCGCTACTTAAAATGCATCCCGTAAGTTAACAAGTAATAGGTATATAACCAAATAGGCCTTATCTGATATCATGGTGCCAATATCATACTTCACCCAAACTGCAGCCTCAGGCATGGATTTTAGAGACAGAAAAAGCAGATGGGGACCTACTGTCTTCTATCAGACAAAAGAAACACAGCAATAAACACAACAGACTTGATCTCTAATTTAATAGACCTTACAGTTCAAGGGAGGAAATAGACATAACTTAAAAATAACACTAATATATGAAACAGTTATAACTGCTATGAAAACAAATAGGAATAGATCTATGAGAGCTTCCACCAAAGAAATCTAACCTAGACTGCTGGCTCTAGAACATTTTCCCTGATAAAGTGCTGCTTGTGTTGAGATCTACTGCAGAAAGATAGCAGCTAATTAGAGTTCAGAGAGGAGGTAAGACTATGGGTTTAACATTTGTGCATATGGATAAAACCCTATCTACAAAGATCATGTGACCAGTTTAAGACACTTCAAGAAAGATGTGGTTGGAGTGCATAGAGGGAGGGAGAGAATATTGTGAAATAAGGTTGGAGAATTAGGAACTTGTATGTCATGTTGATTTTTTTCCTTTTAAATCTTAGAAGCAATGGTAGATTTTTAAAAAGGATTTCAACGGTGATGATGTGACATATTTGCTCTTTTAAAGATCACTCTGATTGTGGTATGGGCACAGGTTGGGAGAGGGCAGAAAGGATGAAGGGAAACTAGTTAAAGGCTATTACAATAGTCCAGGTGAGACACTACTATGGTTTGGAATTTGATAGCAGTAAACATGAGGGAAAAAAATGGGCGGATTCAAGAGACAGTTAAGAGATAAAAATGGCAGCTTTTTTTTTTAATTTTTTTTTTTTTTTTGTCAACGTTTATTTATTTTTGGGACAGAGAGAGACAGAGCATGAACGGGGGAGGGGCAGAGAGAGAGGGAGACACAGAATCGGAAACAGGCTCCAGGCTCTGAGCCATCAGCCCAGAGCCCGACGCAGGGCTCAAACTCACGGACCGCGAGATCGTGACCTGGCTGAAGTCGGACGCTTAACCGACTCCGCCACCCAGGCGCCCCCAAAATGGCAGCTTTTTAAAAAATGTTGATTTATTTGAGAGAGAGAGAGAGAACATTCATGCAAATGGCAGATGGGCAGAAAGAGAGGGAGAGAGAGAGAATCCCAAGCAGGCTCCATTCTGTCAGCACAAAGCCCTATGTGGGGCTTTAACACGCAAACTGTGAGATCATGACCTGAACCAAAACCAAGAGTTGGACGCTTCATCAACTGAGCCACCCAGGTGCCCCCAAAATGGCAGCTTTTAGAGACAGATTGGGTACGAGTTTTGTGGAAAGGAGAGCTTAGAGATTCTAATATTTCTGGTTTGTGTAATTTCATGGACACTGGTGCCACTTGGTGAGATAAGAGATTCTGGAGAAGGATAAGGTCAGGAAAGTGAGTATCATAGATTTGATCTTGAGGATGTTGAGTTTGATAGGAGTTATGTGAACTAGGTAATTGTTCTAGATTGGAGTGCTCCAATCACAGTCATTGGTCCTACTATACCCTCTGCTTCTTTGATATTACTTGAGAAAAAAAGTATAAGGAAACAGTGACAAAAGAAGGGGAATTGAGATTAAAGTTTAAGGAACTCAGACTGTTAATGACTGAAATAGACAAATAAATTAGCAGGGAAGACTATGAAGAAAGACCCAGAAAAATAATCAAAAACTCAGGAAGAAAAGGTATTGTACACATTAAGATAGGAGAATAATATAGAAGTAGAAAAAGTTCCTCTGGGCCAGATATAACGGACTGGTCAAGTAAGATTAAGATAAAGGTAGGCTCTATCAAAGATATATAGTACATGTTAGGTAAAAATCTCAGCTCATAATTGTAATCAACCTCCTCAAGAAAAGGCAGATGGTTAGATTTAGAATATAAAGAGGGATTCTACAATAAAAGTAAATGAGTCACAGATGCCCAACAACTATTTCCTAATGTTTACGGCCATTGCTAATGGTACCAACTGTTGTTAGAAAGACAAGATAAGTGAGTCCAAATAATAGACAATATTTAGGATTCAGGTAAGAAATAGTCATTGTTTCAGATATATGTACTTATTGTGCCATGCAGCAGTAGGCATCCTAGAGGATGGAAAAAATGATAGGTCCATCTTCTACATAAGAAGAACTGAAAAGAGCTGAGTTGGGGGCTGGTAGAAGAGGCTGGCTACCAGCCAATGGGATGGTGTGAGATGAAGACTTTCTTTTGAAACTCAAAGTGTCCAGTTCTCAATTATTTTTGAAACTCACTCTTTCCTAGTTTTCTTGTCAAACTTCTTTCTCTATGGTCTTCTTAGTCTCTGTTTCTGACTGTTAAAGCTTCAGAATTTAATATCTACCACTCTGGCAGGTATTTCCACTAATATTTCACAGACACCTAAAACAATACATCCAACTTAAATCAATTCTATTGTTTTCTTACTTTCGTTTTAAATGGCACACACCAGCTTATGGCTATGCATGCTTGTCCCAGCACTGGCACACTTTACTTTTTCACCTTCCTGAATAAAATATCTATTATGAAAATTGCTTTTGAGCAAAACCAAGTTTGGATATAGGGGGAAGTTGGCTGTTTGAAACTTATTAATAGGATGTGTGAATTTTGGTCCTCATTCTTTTATCACCTTAAACCATAATCAGCCTCCCTATCTTCTTGGTATTTCTTCCGCATTCATGATGCCTGTGGACATTTTAATTTTTTATCTTCCTCTTATTAATTTCATGATCTCTGACCAGCTACCATTGCCCCTGTTCCCTCTCAAATGGTCTCCTTGATGGCAGACACAGCCTATAGTAATTGTGGAGCCTCATGAGAAAACTCCATAGCTGTTATCAAAAGGGAAAATTGCCCATATGTCTGCACAAGTCAAAATGTTTAAGGGCATCGGGAACTTTGATCTCTATTATTAGTCATACAAATCAAATTTTGCAGAAATTTTCTTCTGGGTCATCAGAATTGAAGTATTATTCTACTGGCATTAACAAAGATATTGATACTCTTTGTTGAACCATGTTCCCAGAAATAAAGCCGGGACTCTGAGGGAACAAAGCACTTCATATTCTTTACTTTCACACAGGGGTTTCTAAGGAGAATCAGTTCAACAGTCCACTAACTGTGAGGGCTTTCATTTTCATCATGCATGAGTATTTTATTGCTATTTTACTATAATCTTTTGTTGTCCTAATAAATGCTCTTTTTTTTTGAAAAGGTGGAATGGTATCATCACTTTTATTTTCAACAATGCAGGGGAAATAAAGAACGGGAAATAACCAGGATGCACTGGCTAAGACTTAGTCCTTTGACATCCACAAACTGGAGGAGGAATTGTACCTCTTTGTTGCATATTATGAAACAAAGTAGAAAACGTCGGAGATGGAACCTAATTTCTCTATAACAATACCTAGATCAACATCCCTATACTTACTTTTAAAACTATGGATTGAAGAAAAAACAAAACAAAACAAAGCAAAACGATATTTCTTCCAAAAATGACATCATTATTTAGATCTCTTGGGTTTGTCAGTTATAGGAAAACTAACCTGCCCCCCTCAATTCTGAAGTTCCAACAGACCCCTGTAATTCTGAGTGGAACAGACTAGAAACCATGGAATGCAGGTTGACTGTTGTTTCTGGTAGCGATCAGAACATATCACCAATCAGTAGGAACTCTTTTTCACTCTGTAAATGGCTAGTGAAACAGATGAACTGCCACGCCAGGAAAATGAGTGTCATCATACATATTTTCCTTTGATTCATACACAACATCCTTCCATTTCTACGCCAGTCAATCCTAAACAACGCACAATTAGTGAACACGAAATGTATAATGTGATCAAAGTAGACTGCACTGTGATCTAAATACCTGTGGTATTTATTCCCTCTTTTTCATCCTTACTGATAAACCTATAAGGTTCTCCTCATTTTCAGGTTCTCATCATTTTTCATCTAAAGTATTTCAAAAGCCTCATAAATGTTCTCTCTAAATCTTCTCTTGTCCTCACATAACCCATTCTTCACACTGCCTTGTCAGATTGATCTTTCTAAAATATAAATTGGATCAATTACTGCTCTTCTTAAAAACGTGTAATGACTCTACAATGCTCAGAGGATAAAATCCGAACTCTATTTTGTGGCCCAGACAATCTCTATGATACTGCAGACCATGTTCTCCAAAGTCACCTTTTATTATTCCCTTTCTTCTTCTCCTTATCAAACTACTTTTTAAAAAAAATTTTTTTTTCAACGTTTATTTATTTTTGGGACAGAGAGAGACAGAGCATGAACGGGGGAGGGGCAGAGAGAGAGGGAGACACAGAATCGGAAACAGGCTCCAGGCTCTGAGCCATCAGCCCAGAGCCTGACGCGGGGCTGGAACTCCCGGACCGCGAGATCGTGACCTGGCTGAAGTCGGACGCTTAACCGACTGCGCCACCCAGGCGCCCCTCAAACTACTTTTAATTCACCAAATGTATTATGTGATTTCATAACACTTATAGCTTTGCTTTTTCCTCTATTTAGATAGTTTTGCCTTTCCCTCCTCCCTACTAGTTTCTTTGACAAATTTCTACTCATCATTTCAGATAAAACTCAAATATTATATTCTCTTTGAAGCATGTGAGACCCTCACAGTTATTTGCTCCTCTGTTCCACCATGGAACACTGCACATGTTATTAAATACAATAATCAGGATGCCTGGGTGGCTCAGTCTATTAAGTGTCCAATTCTCGATTTCCTCTCAGGTTGTAGTCTACAGTTATGAGATAGAGCTTCATGTCCATGCCCAGCACAGTGCCTGCTTATGATTCTCTCTCTCCCTCTGCCTCTCTCCCCTGCTCTCTCTCTCTCTCTCTCAAAAAAAAAAAAAAATTAAATAAAAACATAATTACAATAATCATTTGAACCTGATTCCCATTTTCAACCACGAATTTGTTAAGGAAACTGAGGCATAAAATACAAACAAATCTGGCACATAATCAATCTTCAATGAGTTATACCACTATCATTTCCAACTTAATATGCCCAAATCAGAACTCCTCACCTCCCCCCTAAGGTCATCCAATCTTTTGCTGTTCATGGTGCTATCATTCTTCTTGTCATGTCGGATTGAAATCTTGGAGGCTGCTCTAACTCAGTCTACATAAATAACTGCTTGACCACATATGTATATGGGAAGTACTTCCTGCTTCTTAAATATATTTCCCTTATAAAGCTATTTGCAGACAGTTGTACAAAGATAAAGCAGTAATGTACAATTCATTGAATTTTCAGCTCATTGAATAACAAAAAAAAATTGGGTATTTTTGTATAGTTTGACTAATCACTAAGTGTGATTCTACTCTTTTAATAACTTTAGTTGTATGTCCATAGCCAAAAATTGATTCCCCCTCAGTGAGCATGGTTTCAAATTTATGTATTATGATTAGATACAACTCATTCATGAATCAGTACAGGGCAAAACCCAACCACATTGCAGCTTGAGACAAAAGGAAAAATTAATAACACTGTTTCATTTTTATTTTCATTTTGACATGTTTATCATCATGGATTTTTGCATTCATTTTTATTTCTTCAAGTACTGAATTAAAATATTATTTCTCTTGATTACTGAGTTTGTTTTCCACCTCCGTTAACTTTCAGGCAAGAAGTGAGTGGCTCATTCACCTCACCTAGTCCCCGCCCTGTAGCCATGTCCGACTTCTAAAGGAAGGAGAAGTGCAATTCTGTGTTTTATACTAAAGAAGAGAAATGAGGAAAAAATGGTGAATGGTGATAATGACTAATAAGTCCAGGTAAGCTAATTGGTTCTAATGTAGAATTGGCTGATTAAGAAAAAATGATAGTGTAAATAAAGCTCAGGAGACCATTTTACTCTTCAAACAATAAAATGTTCCTCATCAAATAATTGACAAATATAATTCTGCAGGTATATGATTTATAGCCCTATCCTTAATTAGCATCTTTTTTCCCCTAGAAGTCTGAATGGATTATTTTACTCTGAAAGAATTCTCTATATAAAAGTCAGAGTCAGATGCTTTTTTTTCTCAATCAATTGAGATGTGATAATTGTGTTGTCGTTACCTAAAAACTCCCTGTGGATTTTTAATGTTCGGTACTTTTAAAAATTGACTTCTTCAGGTGCTTAAGAATGTTTACCGTAACTCTGTTTTGTGTATTTAATGTGTTTTGATTTGTTACTCCTGGATCACCATGATTTTTCTCTGACTAGTGAAAACAGCCAAGGAATAGCAAAAGTAAGTGCCTAGAATTTATAAAGTGTCTGGGCTTTAAAAAAAACATAAACAATCATCTTAATAATGCCCATTCGCTGTTCTCTAGGGTTGTGTATTAAAATGCTCTAGAAATTTTTTATTCCACAAAATGCATGTAGTTTATTTTTTTTTAAGTTTACTTATTTATTTTGAGAGTAGAGAGAGTGCACATACAAATAGGAGAGGGGCAGAGAGAGAGAGAGAGAGAGAGAGAGGAAGAGAGAGAATTCTAAGAAGGTTTCATGCTGTCAGCACAGAGTTTGACATGGGGCTCAAACCCATGAACCATGAGATCATGACCTGAGCTGAAATCAAGAGTTGGAAGCTCAACCAACTGAGCCACCCAGCCACCTTTAGCTTATTTTTTTCTGTGGCAATATTCTGCATGTGGGCAGTAAGACATTTGTTTTAGAAATGTCAGTTATTAAAAATTGTGTTTAGTTACCAAAACATTTTTTTAAATGTGAAAATGTTAATGAATACAGCACTTACACATTTCATCATCTTTATCAATACGGCTGGCTCTTCTACTTGAAACGCGGAGGTCTAGCAGTAGCTTTAACGACAGAAAAGAAAAAGTTCCGTCTCAAATGTAAGCCAGCTAGATTCCCTACAGAAAAGATGAAATCTCAGAGTACATTTTTCTGTATAACCTTTCCTGCCTGTGTAACTGAGGGAACAGGACTGTGCAATGGGTTTCTTCCTCTACCAAGCCTTGACGTCAGCAACAACAGTTCTCACTAAAAGGCTGGAAAATCTTAACTTCATCCTACCATTAATCATTCTCTCAGCCTCTGACTCCAAAGTAGAAGCATGAGTGTTCAGCCATAGCTTGTATGGCCTTTTCTACTTGCTAGGAGACTCTGAGAGAGGGATGGTATCAAAGGAGATGTTTTTCTTGAAGACTTTGAAATTCCAAGTGTTGACAGGCAGAAAACTTCCCGGCAGTCATTTGAGAAATGCTCCCCCAAAGCAATTTTATTGCAATCTAAATATTTATTCTGATTTGCACAGGACACTGTCTTTTGAGTGTGCTGTGAATAGGATTAAGTCCTGAGACAGTTCAGAAAATATGTGAGACACCCCCCTTTATTTGATGAACTCATCATATCATACATATATAGATTAATACAATTCATTTTGTAAGTAAAAGTTGAGATAATTTGAGACCGTTGTCTTAGGACACCACATAAAAACTCTAACAGCAATATGTTGTTCTGAACAATTATATTAACTCAGCATAATAAATGGAATATTTTTTATCCCATGATTCATTTTCTAAATGGAGTACAATGACCTTCCATCTGGCAAGAGGTCTAAAAGGATATTGCTTGACCTGAAAGCCAGTGGCTAGGGAGTAGAAGATTTATTTGGATTTTCACCTAATTTATTTTATGGACAAATAATAGTCAATATATTTTTAATTAACTGTTTTGGCATATCATCAAAGTAGTGATTAGAATTATATATTTATTTTTAAACAAAATGTTGTGAATGTAAGTTTCAAAAGGAAAAAGGAAGTTATTGTAAAGTAAATGTTATAATAAAGTACAATTTAAAAATTTTTTAATGTTTATTTTTGAAAGAGAGACAGAGTATGAGTGGGGGAGGGACAGAGAGAGAGAGAGAGGGAGAGAGAGAGAAAGGCACAGAATCCAAAAAAGGATCCAGGCTCCCAGCTGCCAGCACAGAGCCCAAGACGGGGCTCAAATCCATGACTGAGAGATCAAGACCTGAGCCATGAAGTCAGACGCCCAACCGACTAAGCCACCCAGGCGCGCCAAATAAAGCAAAATTTTAAAGTATGACCCTGACTGATTTTACTCTTATGAGAAAGAACAAAATTCTACAGTAGTGTAAGTGATTATTTACAGAAAAAAAAAATTTAATATATAGTGACCCATAGATTTTTTGGTATTTCATCAAAAATATTTAGGGGCGCCTGGGTGGCTCAGTCGGTTAAGCGTCCGACTTCAGCTCAGGTCATGATCTTCACGGTTCATGGGTTTGAGCCCCGTGCTGGGCTATGTGCTGACAGCTCAGAGCCTGGAGCCTGTTCCGGATTCTGTGTCTCCTTCTTTCTCTGACCCTCCCCCGTTCATGCTCTGTTTGTCTCCCTCTCAAAAATAAATAAACGTTTAAAAATTTTTTTTAATTAAAAAAAATATTTAAAAGCTTGGGATATGATTTTTTTTCTATTAAATACTCATGGTAAATTATGTTTCAAATCCTTTTTTTTTTAACTTAAAATTGTAATTACATTTGTTCCTGAAAAAAGAAGAAAAAAGAAATCTAAATGGTTATTTGTATAGGTATAAATAAAAGAAAGTTTTAACGAATTCACTTTGTTTTAGTTAATTTTTGAAACTACTTTAAAACACAATCTCTGCTACCTAAGGTTTTGAATGCTTTCCATGGCATTAATGTAACAAGTAAGTAAAAATATTTTACTTAAGTAAAAATGAAAGAAACAAAGGGAAAAAAATTCTGAACGTATTCCTATAATACGCAGTTCTTTTGAAACTAAAACTTACCTCTGCAGTTTCTCTCTCCTTTTCTCTTAGGGTTTTCTTTTGAATGTGTTCAGCGAATGATAGAATAAGATGTAGATAGAATGTAGGAACCAGCGATCCTGTGTATTTTATTATGCTCTTTACAGTTTATACCATACCTTCACATGCATTATCCCTTTTCATCTTCATGACAACCCACGAAGAGATAATTATTCCCATTTTATAAAAGAGGAAACAAAGGAACAATTTAATCTTTCCTAGGGGCAATTAATGATTCAGTTTCTGTCTCAGGATGATGGCGATGAGGAAGAGCTGAGCTGGGGACTGGAGCCCTGACGCTCTGGCTCAGAGTACAGTGTTCTAACAGCATTTGAGATTTGATAAGCACATTACATAACTCGGTCAACTTAATCTCAATATTTTCTAAGCTTGAATGTGGAAATTATTCGGTACAAATGTTTTCCAAGAGAATTTGATTTTAGCGGAAAACAAATGAACCTGTTCTGGATGAGTTCTATGCTAGTCTTACACAAATTACTGTCTTTGTTTGTGTTGCTGGTTATGACTGTAATGTCACCGATTAGTTCTTTTGTAATAGCTCCAGAGAAATTAAAGAAGTATAAATAATGTATTACTACTAAATGAAGACCAAATGGCATTAAGGTGCTTTGTAGAAATGAAGGTTTCATCAGAAGTCAAATGGAGAATAACAGATGGGCCCTGAGGCATACTCAAGCACATGAAACATAGCAGGTAAAACAGAAGTGGCACTCTAGGAGTCAGGACCAAAGTACATTGTGAACACTTAAGCAAATTCAGGAAAGCAACTTCTATTGTATTAAATCAGCGTTGTAAATTTGAAATTTTCTAGATTTTTTTGTTTTTACATATACATTTATATTGGTGTTATAATTACATAATTCTCATAAGTTTAACTCATTAATAGATTTATACTCGGTCTCTGTCTCTGTCTCTGTCTCTCTCTACGTGTGTGTGTGTGTGTATACACTTCTATACATGTGTGTACACACACACACACACACACACATGACATAAATAACCTCTGAGATATTTGATGACATCATTAGGCAAATGGAAAAATTGAAATCAAGAAACATTTTGTTCAAGAAAATTTGACAGTAATTGATTAACTTCACATAATGTGGGCTTCCTGCTTCAAGTACAGTATTCTTCTGCTATCAATTTATTTATAGATTAGGGGTTGTATATAAAGAGGAACAGAGAAGTTAAGACCATAGGACAAACTATTGGCAGAGAAGGAAATATACTTGAGCCCAAATCCTCTGACTTCCAATTCAATGATCAATTCAGGGGACAATCAGTTTCCTTTCTCAATAAACAGCGATGTCCTAAGGCATTATATCTATGAAGGCATTGCCAGTTTACCAAGAATATTGGCAATCAGCGTCCAAGCTTCCAAGCTTCATCAGAGTAGCTTTATTTCCTTTATATGTTGAACTTATAGTTAAGATCTCATTTAATAAAACTATTTTGAAGCGTATTAGTGTTTGCAAACTACTGACTTAGGGGAATACATCTGATGGAGATATTTTGCATAAGGTAAAATAATTTAGATCATTCTATCTGTTGGTGATGTCCTCATCATAAAATCTTTGTTGCATATTTGATATATTGACACGTCAATAATCAGAATTGATGAGTCTTAATTAGCTAAAAAGTAAAGGATAAAAGTAAGGAAAACTTCAACTTGCACCTGCACAAAAAGTTGCGGGCTCAAAGAAAGTGAAGATGCTTTCTTTCTTTTGGATTTCATATAACCTTCGTTTAGATTTACTTTCCTGGGGGCTAAACTGGAAACTCTTATCGTAAAGTAATATTAAGATGTCTTAAAAATGAAAAAAGAGAGGGGGGCGCCTGGGTGGCTCAGTCAGCTGAGCGTCCAACTCTTGATTTCGGCTCAGGTCTTTGGCTCATGAGACTGAGCCCTGCATCTTGCTCTGTGCTGAGCATGGAGTCTGCTTGGGATTCTCTCTCTCTCCCTTTCTCTGCCTCTCCCCAGCCCCTCTCTCTCAAATAAACTTTTTTTTTAATGAAAAAGGAGTAACATGATAGACTTAGATAGGAAATGATTCAGTGTATTAGTATGACAACCATGTGGAAATTACCCAGAACTCTGTTTTTATTGACTGTAGAGACCTCCATTCTGTAGTGAAGAAAAGGGTCATGTAAAAATACATATTCACATTTTCTTATTATTTTTAATGAAAGGCATCATCTATTCTTTGCTATGTTTAGTATAACATGGATTCTCAATTAACATTAAGCCATTCATCATAACTGGCCAGGAACATAGTTCTTACCAGGAACCAAAAGTTCCGGCACCTTGAGCTTAGACTTCTAGAACAGTAAAAAGATAAATGTCTGTTGTTTAAGCCACCCAGTCTATGGTATTTTCCTATAGCAGCCCAAGAAGACTAAAACACTGACCAAATACTGCACTGAAGAGGCATTACATTTTTCAGTTTAGCTTTGCTTATGTGGCCAAAGCCCTACTGTATAAAAAAATAGTTACCCAGGAAATTCAGGTCACATACGTTATCTTTAACATTACCAAATTATTTTCTCACCAACCCCAAAGTCATAGGTAAACTCAGGCTTGTTTCCTGATTGTCATATCAGATTTCTATCAGATTTCCTAACTTATATATCCCCATCCAGCATCTCTTTACTCCTGGTCATCCTATAAACTACCCCTAGATTAAATTTTCCTAACATATCATTTTCATTAATCATTATATTACCTCTAGTGAATCTTAGCCATGCATCGACCATCTCCAGATTCTTCATTCTGGCATTCAAAGTCTGCCCTCAAATGGCCCTTATAAACAGCCAGCCTCACTCATGATGCTATTCTCTGTAGAGTTCCTCAATATGGCTGATGGCCTTAGCTTAAAAATAATACTTATTCTCACAATGATGCCTTGAAGATCTAATGAGATACTGTATGTGGAACATTCATTACTGGTGTCTGGGATGTAGTGAGTTTCACTCAATAGTTATTCTAATTATTCATTCTGACCCTTGTACATGTATTTGTTTTCTACTTATAAGAATAGACACTTATTGACAATGTAACGTACACTAAAATTTAGTTTTGATTTTAACCCTGTCAAAAGGTAGGTAGTAGTTACTTTTGTCTTCCAATTTTATACACTAGGAAACTGAACTGAAGAAAGGTTATGTATCTTGCCCAAGGCGACAGAAAAGAAACAGCAGACCAAAAATTTGAGTCCAGTCAGTGTGGTCCCAAAGTCTGCATGCTTAATTACTACTTATACTGTTCCCTTTTTCTATATCCAATTATTCTATGTGCTCTGTCACATTTTTTCTTTGAATATTCCTGAATAATCTGCCTTCTCTTTTTATAAATCCAAAATTTATATTTTCTTAAATGTTGGCTCAAAACTCATCTCTTTCACCACATCTCAACACACTGGGTTTTCCCATTTAGCTTAAACAGAATCTAAACCCTAACACCATGCAGTACTTACCTATATATCATATTCTTGCAAATATATAATTAAGCTTCTTCAATTTGAATGTAAACTTCTAATGGCAATGGCCACTTTATGTTTTTTAAAATTCTTCTAAGCCTTAATCATAAACAATTCAATTGAAGTACATCAAAATGAAGAATTTCTGGGGCGCCTGGGTGGCGCAGTCGGTTAAGCGTCCGACTTCAGCCAGGTCACGATCTCGCGGTCCATGAGTTCGAGCCCCGCGTCGGGCTCTGGGCTGATGACTCAGAGCCTGGAGCCTGTTTCTGGTGCTGTGTCTCCCTCTCTCTCTGCCCCTCCCCCGTTCATGCTCTGTCTCTCTCTGTCCCAAAAATAAAATAAACGTTGAAAAAAAAATTAAAAAAAAAATGAAGAATTTCTGTTGATCAAAAGATGTCATCAAGACAACAGATAAGGGAAACCAAGATAAGGGAAACCAAAGTGTGAGAAGAAAATATTTCAACATATGTAATTGATAAATCAGCCATGTTTGGAATATTTAAAGATTACACAAGCCAATAAAAAATATAAATAATTTAGGAAATTGAGTAACAGGTTTCAATAGGCACTTTGCAAAAGAGGAAATCATATGGACAATAAACGTACCAAAAGCTGACCAACTTCGTTAGTCATCATGAAGATGCAAATTAAAACCACAATGAAACAGCACTACATTCCTGTCAGTAAGGCCAAAATGTTAAAAGCTGATAAAATCAAATATTGCTGAGGATGTGGAACAAGTAGAAATCTCAAAATCTTGTGGAAGCGATTTTATTTCTGGGTATATATATATATATATATATATATATATATATATATATATATCACACACACACACGCGCGCGCACACACACACACACACACACACACATTTTACATATAAATGTGTGACAGCATCCATAAATGACACATGCAAATAAAACACAAAAAGAATATATGGGAATAATCCTAGCAGCATTATTCATAATAACACCAAATTAAAAGCAACTTTTGTGTCCATTAATAGGATGGATAAATAATTTGTGGTATATTTAAGCTGCATATATTCATACAGAAAAAAACAAATGAACTACAGGTGTATGCAACAAACAGGATAAATTTTATGGATAATATGGAGTGTAAGACTGACTCAAAAGAAGATATGCTGTATGCTTCCACTTGTACAAATTAAATTAAAAAAAATGAAACCATCTATTGCTTTGAAAGTCAAGAGACTGATTCCTTTGGGTGAGGAGAGTGAGCAGTAATGAGATGGGGTTTTGGGGGGACTGGCAGTATTTTATTTGTTGACCTGGATAGCGTTTACATGTGTGTTAGCTCTGTGAGCTGTGCACTGATGCATTCTGTGCTTTTATGTACATATATTTTACTTAAAATAGTTCAAAACTGGTACAAGAATAAAATTTAGCTAAGGATATAAAACAAAACTTACAATTCCAGAATGGCATAGGATACAATAGAAACTGAGGTGCGTAAAGGACACAAGCTGCTTAGAAGTGTAGATTTACCTGCAAGCAGAAATAGCCAGAGTCCTATCGTCACGCAGTATTTTGTGTTAAGAATTTAACAACTTAATTACAGTGTGGGATTCAAGTACTCAGTGGTATTAACCCAAGACATGATAATTTAGTTAGTCATAAAGGAGAAATTCAAAATATTCTACTTGTAAAATTCCTTATCCTATACATCATGTGAGTGTGTGGATGAGGTGAGGTCAAAGTGGCTACTAAATGTTTAATTGGTTATTATGGACTAATGGATGCTTCTAAAAAACATGCAGCATTTTGTAGAACTGTCAAACGCAAGTGTCCATAATGAATTATTAGGAAAGATAAAAACAAACAACAACGAAAAAACACTTTTCATATTAAAATAGGAAGCTAAAAGAGAAATAAAAATTAAAATGCTGAAAGGAAAAAATAAAAGGGTGAGTGGTTGGGATGAGAACAGAGAGAAAAAACAAAACCATTGTTACCAATAGCAGAAAGCAACCCACGACAAAGTATGAAAGCGTAAAGGGACAACTAAGGCAACTATGTCTGCTAAGACAGTGACTGCTATACATAGAGTCTGTCTATACATTTAAAGATATATGGAGCTTATAAAAAATAAAAATACTTAATTCATTCTCTACCGACAAAACATAAACAGAATCACACATAAAACAGAATAATAGAACAGGAATGGACAGACAAAAATCTTTAACATAAAGGTAAATTACCCTCAGGATACATAAATAATTAAAAGGACTAAGAGAATACTTTTAAATAAATAAGGCGGACAATGCCAAAAGAAAACAGAGTAGAGCTATAGGCACAGACTAATATAATCTTCAAAAGTATAGAGAGCAGCAGCTGTGAGAAATCATCTTAAGAAAAACTGAAAGAAACAGAGTGAATATAGGAGACTGTAACAAGTTCCATCAGTCTTTTAATAATAAGAGAGCCGCAGAAGAGTATCTGAATAATGTAATCAATAATGTTGGTGAATGGATACATAGCCAAGGACATGGAAAAAACACATAGAAAACCACGTATTACTAAAGTTATCAAAGTGTGATCAAACTCCTCTGACGAAAGGCAACATGTCTAGAGACCTTCAAAGTAAATTTTTAGAAACTCCAGACTAACCAATATTGTTTAAAAATTTCTTATTATTTGGAACAAAGGAAAATGTCTTATTATTTGGAACACAAGGAAAATTGAAGATGGATCTTCTATATGTGTGAAAATTAACTAGTGTACTCATAGAGGCTTCAGCACAATATAAACAGTTTTATCGGTTTTATTCCAGGATGTCTACTAATGTAACGCATCAACAAAAATAAAGTCCACACTCATTTGTCATAAAAATATCTTACTATGAAATTTAACTGAATAACTCTACTGATGAAAAAGTTAAGTACTCACCAACCTCAATAGTAAACATTTTAGCACCATTTTTTATTAAATTAAGGAATAAAACAAAGAAGTCAAATAAAATCACTTCTATTCAAGCTACTATCATGTGCCACAGCTAGTGAAATAAGCAAGAAAATGATATATAAATCTCTTTGTATTTGCAGATGATATAATTGTCCACTGATAGAACAGTTCAATTGAATTAACAATTTATAAGGACCATAAAGAGCATTCACTAATATTAGTAGATACAAGAACATTGTATAAAAACACATATCTTTCTTTATACCAACTAGAATTATTTTAAAAATGTGAAGGAGTCCAAGAAGATGACATAAATGTACTTTTCTGCAACATACAACTGCTCCTCCCACTAAGTACAACGAACAGTTCTGGATATTATATATAAAACAAACAAGAAGACACTGAAAGATGGAGGGAAGTCAGACTGACTCGGCATATCATGACCTAAAGAATAACACGGTGTTGATTTCCCTGGAATTTCTTTTGGCCTCATTTATCCTAGACTTTAAGAAACCAAACTTCTGGAAATGCCAATAGGTGCAGACAAAAAATTCCAAGAAAAAATTTTCTCTCTCTGGCTAAAAGACCATGAAAGGAGCAACCTTGCATGACAGAAAGCTTTTCAAAGACTGCTCAACCCCAGCTAAATATCATAGAAAAAACTGTGGCTTCAACTCCACCTACGCCAGCAATGACTGGGTAGGGAGTCTAGAGTTACATCTTTGCAAGGTAGTAACAAAGTGACTCAACATTCTTGCTGGTATCATGTCAGTGAGGACCATGTGTTGAACCGGGACTTTCATCCCTGCCTGCTGGTAATAAAAAGGCTCACTATCCCTGCTATGTCCATGGAGACCACATGGGGAATCTGAACTTCCATCGCTACCTGCCCAGAATGAGGCACCCCTTCCCCTCCACACTGGCCCATTGGAGAGTGAGGACTTGTACCATAGTCCTGTGATAACGAGGGCACCCCCACTGTGGTGGCTGTGCAGACCATGTAGGGAACTGGAACTATCCCTTCCACACCCTTGCCCCTGAATGACTAATGAGGTTATAATGAGCAGATGGTAAAATTCATCAGGAAGAGCCAAAGCCAAAACAATCTGAATAAAGGAAGCAGATGGCAGGGGTTGAACAATCAGAGAATAAGCTCTGATTTTAAAGTTATCATAGTGTAGTGTATGGTATCGACAACAGGATAAATGAGGAAACCCCTCCTCCTCATGACATGCTACAATCTCCACTGATCCTGCAGAATTTTTCTAATATTTGCAATTTTTGAAAGCTTAATGTATGGTAAAACTGAGTAATGGAGACACTATTTTAAAAACAGTATTAAGAAAATAGGTTATCTAGAGGGAAAAATATAAAATTGATTCCAGCATTACACTATACCAAACAAAATCAATTCCATGTGGAACCAAGACTTAAATGTAAAAGGCACAATTTTGGAAACTTGAAATTATACAATATCTATGACCTTGAGATAACAAAGGTTTTCTTAATACAAATTATACCATATTTTTTAAAAAATTAAATTTAGAATAATTACAATTAAGACCATGTCCTAGATACCTAAAACATTATAATATTAATATTATATATATATATTAGGTATATATTATATATACCTATATTATATATATAATATATAATAATATATAATATAATATATAGTAATATATATATAAGAATATTATATATATTTTAGGTATATATTATAATGTTAGAACATTAGGTATCATGTCAGTGATAGGTATGTCACATTAGGTATATATATATATATATATATATATATATATATATATATAAGGTATATATTATAATGTTAGGCATATATGTTAAATAGGTATATACCTAATATACCTAAAACATTATAAATAATGTATAAGCCAGGTTTCTTTATGTAATTAATGAAAGCATTATGTTCAAGAAATATAAATAAGTCCAAAAACTGAATAGGAAAAAGAAATAGTACAATAAGAAAATGAGAGAAAAAGATATGGGCAAACAATTCAGAAAAAAGGAAATATGAATGGCCATTACCATATGAAAGATATTGAGATATAAAATATATAAATATATGAAATATATTGATATAGGAAGTTATTAGGGAAATGCAAATAAAAGTAATAACAAAGTACCATTATGCACTCATCAGATTAGGAAAAAACTTAAATGGTTATCCAATACTAATCTTGGTGATAATATGGAGAAATGACAACTCCCAAATACTACTAGTTGGGCTATGAATTGAGATAACCACTGTAAAGAGGTATCTTTTAAATTTGAAGATTTGTAAACCCCAAATTTATATACTTTAGGGAACTGCTCCCTCAAATTCATCTGTAGTTATGTAGCATTGCTGACCTGCCCTAGATTGGAAACAATCTAAGTTTCTATTAGTGGGAAAATAAATAAATTGTAATATATTCAGACTAAAGACTACCCTGACAGCTAAAAAAAAAAAAAAATGAGTTAGAGTTACTTTTATGACAATTTATATATTGCAAACATAATTGTGAGTGAAAAACAACTTGTGTTAGTACTCTATATAAAGTTCAAAAGCATGTAAACCATTGCTAAAAATGACTATATTTAGTTTACAGAAATATAAATGTAAATTACATTTATAAGAACATGCATAGGGATGATAAACCTCAAACACAGGACAGTGATTATGTCTATAGAGAGAAGGAGGTAGGGTAATGAAATTGGGAAGATATACATAGTGGGCTCCAAATGAATCTCTAATGCTTCTTTCAAAATTAAAATAGGTGAAATAAATTTGATACATAGATAACAAGTATCAAAACTAATTGGTAGGTACATGTATATTTATTATATTATTCCTTATACTTAACCATGCTTTGCCATTATCATAATAAAAAATTAAAATACTTAACAATGGGATAAAACAATAAAAAAGACTACTGAAATTTGTAAATATTTTTAAAGTAATTTTTAAAAACTTCATTTTCATGCTTCTCCAAATCCATTGCCAAACTACAAAATTGAAAGTGAGTTTGCATATAGAATTATTTTAGATGTCTTCTCTACACTTAGTAGTATTGCAATGTCACAGGGCATTTTAACACAATGTATTAAATGTTTGAATTTTAAAATTACAAAAAAACCCACTTCTATTCACATTGTGGTGGGGTGCATGACGGAGTATACCCTGTCATAATAGTTTACCATTGTCTTTCTGGAACAGGAGGCTTTGGCAAAAAAAATAACGACGATAGAATACTTTAGAAGAGCTAAATTATACTAGATTCTACTGATTGATTTTAATGCTTGCTTTTCTTATTTTCTAGCTAGGTACATTATGTTTATAACATATTTCCAGATAATGGTTATTTTGAAAACAAGACAATTTAATTATATCAAATGCCTTTTTTTAAGTAATACTCAATGTAATGTATACAAAGTGGTTTCAGATAAAAGTTTATTTTTAAAACTGTATTAATATCTTAACACAGTACCTGCCAATAAATATTGATGTCAATAAATACTTCGTGCTTAAGAAATACTTGATAAAAATCAAAGTATGTTTTTCTATTTGTTTTTACTTTAGCTGCTCTATTAGGTGAATAGCGATATACTGTGGTTTGATCTGCATTTTCTGGATAGCTAATGATACTGAACGTCTTTCTGTGTGCTTATTTGCTTGTCTACCACCCATAGCTCTTTTTTGGTAAAATGGGTTTTTGATCGTTTTTAAATTGGAATTTTAGACATATGTATTTTTTTACCGTTGAGTTTTGAGAGTTCTTTATGTACTAACACAAGACTGTGGGTTTGAAAACAGTCCCTCGTACATGGAAGGCAAGGAGAGACCAAAGAGGCAGACCATCTCTGTTTGGTATTGGCAAATGGCAGTTTTAATAAACAAGGGAACTTACGTAGGAGGTGTGTCTTGGGTGGTTGGGAGACAAGTGTATCTCCATACCTGCCTGCCCGAATCTTAGAAATTTAAATAGAGACCTTAACAGCATTTAGTCACATATGTCATCCAGATAGCCTCAACAACACATTGCTCTCTCAAGACTGTGTCCTTAGAATGGCTCCCATTGCCAAAATGTGGGCAGAATGTACTTTCTGAGGACAGGGGAGAGAGAGAGGAACTTCCAATTGCTTGGGTCCAGCTCCTGGGTAAATGGGTAGTTACATCCTCGCGATGACCTTCTTCAGCAAAGAACTTTGTCAGATGTGTTATATGCTAATATTTTCTTCCAGTGTGTAGTTTGTCTTTTCATCCTGTTAATAGGATCTTTCACATATCAAAAGTGCTTAATTTCAGTAATGTCTACTTTATCACTTTTTCCTTTTCTGTATTATGATTTTACAGTCTGACAACTCTGCTTCCCTAGATCCCCCCAAGTTCCTTCTGTTAGTTTCTTTTTCTAAAAGTTTCATAGTTTTGTGTTTTATATGTAAGTTCATGATCCATTTTGAGTTAATTTTTTTTAGAAGATGTGAGTTTAGGTCAATTCCATAATTTTGCCTAGGAATGACCAATTACCCCATCACGATTTATTGAAAATGCTATGTTTCCTCCATTGGATTGCTATAAAATCACCAAAATAATGATTTCCATGTTGATCGATACAATGGACATCTTTTGATCTTCATCTACCTTTCAGCTGCATTTGACAGGATTTGTCTTGTCCCTCCTGCAATACTCTGTCCCTTTTTCTTCCATTAGTTCCGTCACCCTCTGTAGATTTTACTTGGACGTCTCTATTTTTTCAACCTGTTTCCAGTTTACCTTCCTTTGCTTGTTCTTTAAATATTGAGTTTCTCCCTCTCTACATGATCAAACACGTGGCTTCAACTACCATCTGAATACTGATGCTGTGGAAGAACTTTTACTTCTTACAACCCTCTGCTCTAGTCACCCTGTCTTGTTGTTTTTTAAAGATGTCAACCTCTTTCTAGCTTCCCTGTCTTTGCACTTTGTGTTCCTCTGTCTGGGATTCACTTTTAGCAGAGTCCTCATTGCACTGCCTCATTTCTTTTTTTTTTTCTTTTTTTTTTAATGTTTATTTATTTGGGAGAAAGAGAGAGAGAGTGCAAAGGAGCAGGGGAGAGGCAGAGAGAGAGGGAGATAGAGATTGTGAAGTGGGCTCTGTACTGACAGCAAAGAGCCCCATGCAGGGCTCAACCTCATGAACCGGGAGATCATGACCAGAACCAAGGTTGGACACTTAACTGACAGAGCCACCCAGGTGCCCCTGTCTCATTTCACTCAAATATTCTCTACAATATCACTTGCTCATTGATGCCTTGCTTGATTAGCTCTTTTATAGAATACCTGCCCTTAACCTTGTTGCTCTGTTTCCTTTATTTTTCTTCACAGCAGTTTTCTCTCCTGCTTTATTATAGATTTGTTTGTCTGTCTAGACCTCATGATGAGAGGGAGACTGTTGCCTTGTTCAGCAGTGTGTCTCCAGTGCCTGACACGTAGTAGGCACTCAGTAAATATTTGTTGACTAAGTACTTGTGACATCGCAGAAAAATATGAGCACTGACATCTGTAGACAGACCCTGGATATGTTTCTACATGCCCAAGTTGACTTGAATAAATTTCTTATTTTCACATCTGTATTTCACATCTGCAACAGAGTTACTATGAAGAATAAATGAAATGACTCCTGGCAGAACTGAGTGCCTAATATTCAGTAAGCACATAATAATCTTTTTTTTCTTCTTCTTCTTACTGAAAAAAAAAATCTTTCGTAACCTCCTTCTATTAACAGTGAAGGTTATGGCTCCATTTCTCACCAAAAACATCTTAGCTTTGATTAATAGTGGTTTATAGCTGTGTCAACTACACATTTTTATTTAATATTCTTCCTAAGCCTCTTAATGTTGTCAGTCTGTGCAACTATGAGGGTGTAGAGAACTGTCTGGAATAATCCTTTTTAAAATTATCCTAATCTTTCCTTTTTTTAATGTTTATTTTTGAGAGAGAGTGAACGCAGGGGAAAGGCAGAAAGATAGGGGGACAGAAGATCCAAAGCGGGCTCTGTGCTGACAGCAGAGAGCCCAATGTGGGGCTTGACCTCCCGAACCATGAGATCATGACCTGAGCTAAAGTCGGATGCCTAACTGACCCACCCGGGTGCCCCCCTAATCCTTCCTTTTTAAACCAGGTATTGGGCATCTGGGTGGCTCAGTCGGTTGAGAGTCTAACTTTGGCTCAGATCATGATTTGCTGTTCATGAGTTCGAGCCCCATGTTGGGCTCTGTGCTGACAGCTCAGAGCCTGGAGCCTGCTTCCGATTCTGTGTCTTGCTCTCTATCTGCCCCTCCCCTGCTCATGCTCTGCCTCTGTCTCAAAAATAAATAAAACATTAAAAAAATTTTTAATAAAAAAAAAAGAGTACTCCAGGTATTGATTCTTGTATTCAGGCAGATTATCCGTGCCCTTTAGAATTTTAGCATTAACTAGTACATTTTTTGACCCTTCATTTTTTGACATTGAAGCTTTCTGATCCTTTTGGTCCCCTTAGCTCATATTATTTGTCCTTCTCTAGAAGTTATCTTCTTTCCGCTTTGATATATCTTTCTGGTATTGTGACTGGAGCTGCATGGAGCTTTCTGGTATAAAAGCTTTTGTTTATATCAGTTATTCTCAAATGGAATAGGGTGGGAGTGAGAGAAACAGCAGGGTATGGTTTTTATTTTCTAAAAAACTTGTTATAAATATGACCTCCTTCTATACCCCCACTTCTACTTCCTTCTCTTTGAGAATACCTGTTTTTGAAATAAAGGATTTTTTTTCTCCTTCTGGGTTATTTTCATGTCCCTTATCTGACAAATACATTGAGCTGAAGCAGGCTATTGCTTCACTGTCTTTCAATTCACTTTCCCCAGATGACAATGGGGAGCTCAGGGCTTCCATCAAACACATAGGGTGCGGATTAGGCTCCTCATTGTAAAATTGTCTATTTTTCCATCCCACTCACAGTCACGTAACATCTCTCCACTGTGGAAATAGAGATCAGGACCAAGCCTATCAGTACTGATAGATGAATCCCTCTGATCTTTGCAAATGCTATCATTTAGTTATCTTAACATTATGGTTTAATAGTGGCTCTCCAATTTATTCCAGTTCAAGTGCAAATTGATATAGGTTTATATTAAAAATCTTCCACACCTAATTAGGCCCTTATTCTGTTCCATATTATTTTGTGCTCTAGGTAAACAAGATTAGTATTTGCTCATGAATGACACAATATCCTCCTCCCTTTTTATACCTTTATATTTGTTTTGCCAGACATCTGTATTATTTTCCTTTTCTTTACTAATTAGGGTTGTCTTCAACCTTTAAAGGCTCAACTCAAGTGCTACCACCTCTAAATACTTCTGCTTATTTTAACCCATTTCATTACTTTGTAATTCTTTTCTGATATTTGTTTAATCCACATATAAGGTTTTAGATGGCTCCTCTATTAAATTCTAAGCTTCTTGAGAAAATAGATATACAGTGTTTGTGTGGTAGATATTTGTTGAATGAGTAAATGAAACAACCCTTAGAGTTGGAATTCATTGTGTTAAAGAAAGAAGGGAATAAAATAATCATGTGGCTTGATAATCATTTTTGATGAAACACCAATTTGACATTTGGTACATGGACATCATGCTTACTGCCATTGAGCACAAGGTGGAGGGTGTGGTTGGTAAGTTGTCTACTGGCCTTGGCAGGAACCCCTATCTATATAAACTTTACAAAAGGAAATATGTTCTCTAAGCATGGCCAGTAATTTTAATCATTTTTTTCACTTTCCATGGACATTTTCCACTTCCTCAGATATATTCATGCAGAAACACAGCTCTCCACACCTTGCCACTAGTATTTCAATAAGTAACTTTTAATATAGACTATTAAAAATAATTTACACTTTAGGTCATCTCACAAGTATTCCCTAGAGACTGTAATCCTTCCTGTTAGTAGGATAAAATCAATAGAAATATTAACATCATAATCTTTCATTCTGGAGGCCTCTCCTCTCGGTAATATGAAAACTTTCCATTGAAATTGAAAGTTATTTTAAGAAAAGTAGAGAAATTCTTCTTCAAAAGTAGAGAAACTGTTCGGAAAGGATATTAAAAGAAAATATCCCAGCAGAGATATTTTGGCTATTTTTAGTGAAAAATAAAACATTAAGTGAGAAGGTGAAATTTCCTAACAACAAAAGTACTTCAGTATAAAAATTCTCCTTAAATTTATAGCACATTATAGTGTCTAAAGCACTTTCACAATTATTATTTCATTCAAGTCTCAAGAAACCCTAGAAGGCAGGTAGGAAAATTATTGTCCTCACTTTGCAGCTGAGGAAAATGAAGTTAGGAAATGTTTAACTAATTTTCAAGTGCCAGACGGTCACTTAGTGGCAGATTACACTTCAGTAGGAAGGATTATTTATAGATACTCCCCAAACATTAAAAATACTACCTGCGATCCTTAAAGTTGTGTAAGCTTTCTTGACCCTGTCTCCTCAGATATAACACTGAGTGATTCTCTTCCTCTGGTAGGCTAACCAATAAGTCCTGTGTGAGAGGGAACTTCCAGGGATCTATAGACTCCCCCAACCCAAAGAATTGGCTGGGTAGTCATTCTCAGATTAATGAAAACTGTCACTCTCTGGTAATATCATTCAGCTATATGAGCAGCTATATGAGCTATATGAGCTATATGAGCAGCTATATGTTCTTATAACCCACACCCCAGTTCTGCAGATCTGTCATTCACACTTGGTCGTCCCTTCAGGGGACAACCATGGGACCACATTCTCTTTTATGTTGGTAATATATAATAATATATTCAGTGAATTATTTATTGAGAGAAAAATCTAATAGTGTATAATCACCTTGAAGTCTAGATTAGGAAACATATATTCATCTGTTACATCAATTTCGTTAAGAGTCTCAGATATTAGTACCAGCTCCGCCACCAAGTTTTCTGGGCTTTATTTTTCTCATGTCTAAAATGAAGAGTTTGACCCTACCAATAATTATGGAACCTTGCTGTTTCTAACTGTTTTAGAAACATTATATCATGGGTTATCCGTAATAATTCTATGAGGTAAATGAAATTTATTATAAATTGCACTTGACAGAAAAGAAACATTAAACTTCAAGACGTTATGTGGCTATCCAAGGCCACGCAACTGATAAATGGAGACCCAGGGCAAAACCGGAGATTTCTAACACATATTTCTAACTCTAAAAATCCCAATCTATTCCACTTTGCAGTTTTCTATCCAATGCACTTACATAAAATATGATACCTTCTACCCTCTTTAGAAACATTAGCTAATCAAAAGGCCACAACTTACAGTGTATTAACTGAATACACTATTGAACCAAGGATTTCCATTTTTCTCACGTGTTGTCCTTGGAGCATATTTTCAAGTACATATACAACTGCCTGACAGCATCTGGACAAGGAAAGTAAGCTCCCTGTGAACTGGATAAAGCATTCCAGGAGAGAAGAATCACTTGATGCAACTGAGGAAGGACCGGTCCTGATAAATTGGAGATAAAACTCTTAACATGCCTTTGCAGATCTCCTCTAATAACGCTCATCTTGAAAAGTAATTACTTGCCCTAAAAGGAATGAATCCACATAGTCCAAAAGCCTCTGGGTCAAGAATCTCTCATGTAAATACTTGTTTAAACCATTTTACAAATAGGCATTATTTGTTCGGTGTCATGTAATTCTCTCCTGAGGTCACTGTTCGTCATAAGTGGTATGTCGGGATTGGCAAACACTGCTAAGACAGCTCACAACTATTAGGCCTGAGGTAGGTGGACAATGTGTGTTCTGACTTAAGTCAGAGGGAATGAAAAGTGTTACAGTTCAGCAGATGTTTTTTTCAGCAGAATGTTTTCCTCAGGCAAAATGCTACAGCTCATTTTGTTTGTGTGTTTGAAGGGCAAGTGTCCATAACTGGTAGAAATACTTTTCTGACAATCAGGGATGAAAGTTTAAAAATCATATGCATGTGGAAACTCAAAAGTGCTGAAGGAGGTCCCCTATGAATTTGGTTGAAGACACCTCAGCAGGGAGAGTAATGGAGGCTCAGCCACAGCTATACATGCTGGGTTTGTGTTATGGAAAAAGAACTTCAGCCTTCAATACATCAATTTTGTGCCAGCCACAATCACCCTACTCAGCTTGTGAAAAGCAGAGTTTTGATTCAAGGGATGCAAAAAAGCTTTGAAGGAGTTTAATGTAGTTGCTGCTTTCTATTAGTGTGCTAAGTTCAGTTTGGTACTGAGCGGAAAGGAGAAAAGGCACAATTGTATGGTGAATTGATAACCTGCTATGGTTTCACTTACTCATAAAAGAATAATAGGACCCTTTGTCATCCACATATGAAAGTTACTTGTTCCTAGCATTAGATTGGCAGACAATCCCGTGATGAAAATATCTGACAAATATCAATTCAAAGCAAAGATACATAGGAGATAAGAATGTTCAACGGTGGAGTATCTTCTTCCTTAAAAAATGTTTAGAACTCTGCATGACCTAAAAATGTTGTCCTTTAAAAATTCCCATTCCTTAATTTCCAAAACACTTTGTAGAAAATACGTTTAGTTTTCCTAAGTTTATGGAACTACTGACATTAACATGAAGCCATATTCTATAAATGATGGTCTTTTAAAAAGAGGCAGACATTTGTAATGGGTTGTTGTGCAAGAATCCTTGAACTAAAACTCAATGAAATTGGCACGTCTCCCTCATTTCTTTTGAAGCAGGCCAGAAAGGCAAGCTGCAATGCTACACGTCTCTCTTGGCTTCAGACTCTAGAAATAATCATCAAAACCACACCCAGGTCACTTGTTCAGTCATGTAGAGAAGAACTTGAAAAGAGAAAAGAAAATCTTGGCTCCCATATTGTGCTCCAATGACCAGGAGAGTGAATTCCCAAATCCCACTTAAGTAGGTTATGATCACACGAACTCCACATACTCTCCATCAGGTAGACCAAACTTTCCTAAGACTGGATTTGAAGTTCTGACCCCTCTTTCCCACAAGGAGACAGATAAGGTGTTGCTGTTTTTGTTTGCTTTCGTTTTTGTTTTGGCAGTAATGCCAACAAAACCCGGGTAGAGTAGGTGGGGCAATTCAGATGATAACTCCTCTCAGAAATTCATCCACCTGCAGAGATCCTTTCTAATTGTATCACTGTTGTCCACACTTCCATGCTTAAGTAATGCAGTATTGAATTTATGGAAATAACTTTCAATCCTTAACCATTTAGCAGTTTTTGTTGACACATTCTCATTCTTTTTTTTTTTTTTTTTTAATTTTTTTTCAACGTTTATTTATTTTTGGGACAGAGAGAGACAGAGCATGAATGGGGGAGGGGCAGAGAGAGAGGGAGACACAGAATCGGAAACAGGCTCCAGGCTCCGAGCCATCAGCCCAGAGCCCGACGCGGGGCTCGAACTCACGGACCGCGAGATCGTGACCTGGCTGAAGTCGGACGCTTAACCGACTGCGCCACCCAGGCGCCCCGACACATTCTCATTCTTACAAAATGCCTGATCTGTATTCTGGATTTACCTTTGGGGAAGCCAGAAAAAGAGAAGGCACTTTCTCCCTTTATACCTTATCCCACTTACAGACAGGAATGATAGTGAATTTTTCTCTACTAGTGCCTCAGAGCACGTAGATATCTGAGTAAGGACCAAGACAAAGGAGATGGCATCATATTGGAAAAGCAGTAAAGGCAACAGTATGACTTAATAAGAAAATGTCAAGCTTAGAGGTAGATGTTGACGGTAAAGCATCTAGGACAACTCACTACTAGTGCTGTGGCTTTCTGTTACTAACCTTTTAAGTCTTTATTTATTCATCTGAAAGATGTAATTAATACATTTGCCTTGCCGTGTTACTGTGAGAAGTAGACATTATATATATTGAGTACCAAATATAGTGCCAGACGGAACAGGTATTCAGTAAATTGTGATTACTTTCTACTTTAGTCTCAGATTGCTTGTAAAAATATTCTCACAGATAATACGTAATGATCATGGATAATCTTTATTGAGCTCTTCATATAAGAAGAACAATGTGCAAAATACATGCCTTGTCTCATTTAATTCTTGCCATATGGCCTGAATATGTGACATTATTATTCCAAATTTACATACATAAAAATTAGGACCTGTCCAGGTCAAGTAATTTGTCCTTGGTCAAATAATTGAAAACAGATGAGTGAGAATTCAAACCCAAGTCTGACTCCAAATCTCATGCTATCTACTAGTAATCCTATAAGGGCTTTGTGGTTAAGTGCAACCTAAGATACATGCTAAATTTTAGCTACCTAGCCCCACTAAGTAATAGAGTAAAACCAAGCATTCAGTGTGCATTTGTTGACGGTGATCGTTGATAATTTTGAAATGAAGATTAAAAGAGGCAAATCATAGAGAGGTGAGAAATGACAATATGAGCAACAGTCTATCATGGCACTTTTGTTATCCTAGAAAACCCTAGTTCTGTCTGATGTCCTCCTCTTCCGGCCTCAGAGAGACCTGCTTTTGTCCTACTTCTACTCAGTTATAGTCTAGTATTTTCCCTAAATTTTATACCGTGCCCCAAGAAGTCATTCTTTTTGGTTCTCATAAGATTTATGTTTCTACAGGATCCAGTCCCATACAATCATATCTATCACCCAGCACAGTAGTTTGAGTTTCTGAGCCAGTTGTATCTTCATGGCAGGTAAGGTATTCTTGGGCTTTGAGGCATCATTCTGTAAGATCAGGCTTGCAACTCAAGATGTGGTATCCTATCTGCCTCGTAAGCCTTGAGAAAATGAGATTCCCCTGAAATTTAGTCTTTTCAAAAACTTACAGCATCTTCCAAATTCTTATTTTGGGTCTACTGTCATCATTTTCCTTTTTCCATTTAGATCCTGTTCTGAATACAGCATTTCTCCAGGCATGGATGGGCTAGGGCCTTGTTAAAATGCAAGGAATCTTCTACATAATCAGAGTTTATGGGAACACCACCCAGGAATATGAATTTAAACAAATCCACCCAGGTAATTCTTATGTGTACTATACCTTGAAACACTATTTCAGATCCACAATTTCATTGTTTGTCTAACATTGAACATGGCCACTATCTAGAGTCTCCCTCTGCTGGGGTCCGTCAGCAGTGATCCCTTGGATTCCATTTCTGGATACTCATCAGAATCAATCCCAAATTAGCCATACCTCTGAGTAATCTATTGTTCACCTGTCCCTCCCACTGTCCCTCCTGTCACCCACTGTCCCTCCTGGGCTAGTGCTGCCTTCTCCTTTCTTCTCACTCGTCTATACCATCAAAGCCTCTGTGGGTCCAAGTTTGAAACTCATGTGTAACTCTTGATGCTGTTTTCCTCAACCTACACCTCCACTTTTTTTCTTTTCTATTCTCCTCTTTCTCTTGCTATTCTAATGTTTGAATTCTGTCTGTCTCTTGAATCTATCGTTCAGTTGTCAGCAGCCAGACTTTGTAGTGCAGTGCTGCTCATTACCAAAAGAAACGCATGATGACATTCCAATATTTCCACAGGGAAATTCACAACAAGTTCAGAAGTGTAGTCAACAAACATGATAGAGAATTTTCTTCATTTCTATCACAAATAAATCACATGTAGGAGAGGATATCAGAGTGTAGTGAAGTGTAATGTAACTCGTTATAGCTATTTGGATCTTGATGTTATTTACCTTTTGGTGCAAAACCAGCTTGTTTCTCAAATGCAGGTTATAACCAATTGATAGTTTGTGAAATCAATTTAAAGGCCTCTAGCAGCACTGGAAAAAAACAGAATCAACAAGAAATATCAGACTTTATCACATGTAGTAAGAATGTGTATTCCGTAATGAGAATATTTTCATGAATATGCATGTATTTGTGTGACTATTTGGCCATGATGAAATGTATTTTAATTTTTAGCTGAGATCCATGGTTATCAAAATGAAACAAAAGAAAGTTACTTCTCTACATTTCAGAAAATTAAAATGGTCTTCTGTATGCTGTGGGTTCAGAGTGTCTGTTTCTGTGAAAGTTATCTTTTCAGAGAATCAGCCTTCTGTATTTTCTCTCCCAAATTAGGCTTGTGTTCTTCTTTGTCTTTGTAAATCCATCAGAGCTTAAACTCTCCATCCTGAAGGTATTTCATCTAACTTATTAGAAAATGTTGAGACATACTATGTTTAATCTATTATTCACTTAACTATGTCAGTCTCAGTTTTGTCAACCGTAAAACAGAGATCATCAAGTCAAGGTTTTTGTAAAGATTCAACGAGATAACTTACTTAAAATACTTAGGCTAAATGTTTAGCATAGGGAAGCCACCAATAATTGTCAGCCATTATTATTATTATCACATTCAATAACATAAGTCAGATACAATTAAATTTTTTTGTTTATTTTTGAGAGACAGAGAGCGATAGAGTGAGTGGGGGAGGGGCAGAGAGAGAGGGAGACACAGAATCCAAAGCAGTCTCCAGGCTCTGAGCTGTCAGCACAGAGCCTGACGCGGGGCTCATACCCACACACCACGAGATCATGGCCTGAGCCAAAGTCAGACACTCAACCGACTGAGCCACCCAGGTGCCCCAGATACAATTTTTAAGCACAGATCAATGCAAATGGGAAAAAAAGAAGGCATTCAGCACTCAGATCTTAGAATCTAAAACTGGTGTCAATTTTTTCAAAAATTTTCAGAAAGTTTGGGTCCTATGGAGCCTCAGAGGAAATGTCAAGGAAAGAAGGTCTCTGTTTATGCCCTTACCAAATTGTTTAAGACCAATTAGCTACTGAGTGTCAGTCAAAACAAACAGTGACATCCCCTGAGATCTAAGAACACCCTATCCTATAAATTGAATATTTGAGGTTATTCTTCTTCTGACAACCCTGAAACAGAGAGGGGATGAAAGAAAGAGGCAATCTTACAACCTCTTAAAACTGACTTTTCTTCATTAGTCTATTGTTTATGTCTGTGCATCTTTCTTCTCCTCTCAACCTGTGTGTAAAGAATAAGTCAGTCTTCATGCAAAGGCACAAGTCAATGTGTGTCTTCAGCTACCAATGTCCATGTTTGTTTGCTATAACTTGATCTTTGTATTCAAGTGCTATGAACCACCATCAGAGCAATTAATCTTTGAGTATATAGTAATGGTATGAATGTAAACAGCCATTCCCCTCTACTGCTCTGTGTTCATTATCATATGTTTCCTGGATGTGTAAGGCCTGGGAAAGTCTGGTGTTACTCTCACAGCTTGGCCTCTTGGAGATGCCATTATTTTAGAGTAGGTCATTTATATTGGTTAATATTTAGAGAGTTTAAGAAAGTAGATTTCAATATTGTCTATGAAAGCCAAGTTGATTGACAGCTTTTGATTGCCCAGTGGTAGGCTTATTAAACAATTATCTCATTGTGTTCTCAATAAGGCCATTAAACGGCCCAGGCTTGTCCTAGTCAGTTGGGAATCTCCCTGAAAACATTCTGCTGATTGGACCATTCAAGTGTAGAAAGAGGAAAGGAATGATTGTTTTATAATCAGTTGGGCTCAGTTTAATTAAATATTAGCTGTGGAATGAAGGTAGAGGGAGACAGCAGAGTTGTAAGAAAGAAAGAGTTTAGAGGAAATGCATTACCTCAAGGAATGTGAGAAGATAGCTCAATTCTGTCAACTTAAAAGCAGTTCTAGCAGTGTTCCTACTATGTACATATGGAATAATGCTGGAAAGCATAACAGAGAGATACAGAGAGATACAGACATCCAAACAAAGGGAAATGTGGGAGATGTGAGTGGATAATGTAAGTTACAAAAGAATTCATGGGGACAACATCATTGGTTAAAACAGTACATTAGGAGAAAATGATAAATATGGTGGTTGTAGAACATGGTGTTCTATTCCAAATGAATAGGTAGTTTTTGATGGATATTTAATACCATAAAGCAATTATAAATGTATATGTTTTGTGATTTGTTTTTTAAAGGAATAGTAGGATAACAGGATGTTTCAGGATTTCTTTTTTCTTTTAATTCTCTTTTACTATAAATAGGCTCTACCCCCAACATGGGCTCAAACTCATGACTCTGAGATCCAGGGTCACACACTCTACCAACTGAGCCAGTCAGGTATTCCTGTTTTGGAGTTTCTTCTAGGGACCTTATGTGGCCAAGACTGACCAGCTATAAATTACTAAGAGTGCCATCTGGTGTTATAATGTTGACACTGCAGCCATGTGTGGCATGTGTGGAGGGTGTGGCAGGTTCTCTGCACACCCTCCTACATTGAGCCACTGAGCTAACCCAAGGGAACAATTGTGGGAAGGTTATAAATATAAGGTTACACACAATGGGGTGTGCTTTGGTGGTGGTGGTGGGGGGTTATTCAGGATAAATGAGGTTGCCTGGGATTTGCAGAGCAATTTCTTCTCTCTTGGTTACTATGTTAAGCTACAGATGATTCTGGGTTGAGACACAGCCACCCAGAAATAAACAAAAGTATAAAAATTAGATGAAGACATAAACATGTTCTAAGTCATTCATCTGAGGTTCGTAGATACTAGCCAATGTGTATTCTTTATTTATTCTCAGAATTATAAACACAATCTGAAATTCTTTTAACGCGAATGTAGTTTTGTGCTGTAGTCTAGTGAAAAAAAAAATGTGGAGACTATGACTGTACCGGACGAAGCAATGTGATCTCAATGCGAAAGAAATTAATAAATAAAAGGAACAGTCAAGGCTTAAAAATATTTCAGCTAATGAAATGATTATAATCTTGAGTAAGCATCTCTTCTTAACAATTTAGGAATAGTGCATTACCTATTACAAACTATGAGCACTGTAGAACCAAGGAACCAGGAAATGCAGACTGTTTACGTACAAGAATCAAGAGACATTTTGTCCTCCACTTAGTCACATTACTTTTTCCTGTAAAATGGCAACTAAGTTTATGAAATACACAGAACTGGAAATTTTCCGAATTTTCAACTGGACTGTGATGCACGAGGCTCCTTGTACACAGAGGCTATATGTTGCTATTCACTCCATTACCCCTATGCATTGTATTTGCTCTTCTGTTCTTCCCAGTCACAGGACCGCTTCTAGGACTGAAAATATCAGCTTGTTTTGTATTCCTAGAGGCTGAAAGAGGAGGGAACAGGCTGTCCAGCTAGAGAGATGGGTAAAGAGCCTTTCCGTGGTGTAGAGAGTGAAGATGAGGGCCTTAGTGCCAGTCCACACAGCTAGAGGGCAGCTGCGGAGAGTGAACTCAGGGACAGGAAGTGACAGACACAGCAGAAAAGGTGTGTGAAGACAGAAGTGTGAGCAGGATGAGAAGAGAAAGCCGTTTGACTGAAGAAGCAGTGAGAGCAGCCAGCCAGAGAAGGGGAAGTATGAAGGAATGTGAGCCATATGCCTCCAAGAAAAGAACCCAGGGAAGGGCTCAGAGAAGGGAAGTGACAACAATATGTAAAGGGGAGAGCAAAGCCTTACTAGAAATGATCACTATTTGATGCTGAGTCATGGGGAAGAGTCTAATGTCTCCCAAGGCATCCTTTCAAAGGACGATAGACAAGGAATGACAGTAAGTGATGGAAGCAGTAAATGAAGACACTTAATCATCCCCATGCAGAGATGTGGCTCGCTCTCTGAAGGATTTCTGGCTTAAATCTAGTTCACATGAATTTGGTCGGTTTTAAATTTACTAAAACTTTTGATGTTTAATATGTTGTGATGATTATATAAATAGATTTATATGGGATGTTTTCAGTTCTTAAAATTTTTTACCACAATTGTTTAGGATGTGCGCTTAAATAATTGTTCTTTTCAAACAAATACTTTTTTTCCCCCTTATAACTCTCTCTGTCAGACTTCAAGTATTGAAAACTCAAATGCCCCAGGGGTGAGGTAGGCTGTGCAATGGCATGAAGTGGCTGGGGTAAAAATGTTGGCAAGATAGGGGTGTGTATCTAACTGAAGAGTTGACTCCCTGCTAAAGGTACTCGTATGAATTGAAAACAGATTTCTACAAACAAAATGGCAGCAACAAAAACCCACTGTGCTGGCCAAACAAACCGGAAGAGCAGCCTGCTTGGCTAGTGAACTGCCCTCCAGTAACCCCCTGCTCGGACCTGACTCCTGCATGTTCAAGCCTACGTCGCTCTGTTTGCTGAGCACCACCAAAGCTGACCTAGTTTATCAGTAACCCTACCTACCTGGTGCAGAGGTGTTGAGGTGAATTGGCAACCTGACCAGGAAGAAACAGTGTTAGAGCACCTTCCATGCTTCCGGGCATGCCCAAACATAAGCTGAAATCACAAGCGTGTTTAGGCAAACTTATTTCACTTATACGTATACATTTGAATGCAGAGTTGAGACTTCTCTTCCAAGCATCTACTTAGTAGCCTATTAAAAAAAAACTAAATAAAGATGAACATGGCACCTCTAATTCCACTAACATTCTCGGGCTGTAACCTTTTCATTCTCATTTCATGGAACTGCGACATCAAGTTTATTAGTAGCAAAAAATAACCATCAAGACTAAATGACCTCTCATTATAATAGAGCTATCTGCTCTCTGTAGCACATTCGTTTTTCCATTTCATATGCTGATCGGGGAAAATAAAGGTATAAATAAAATCCAAGTTTCAAAATAATGCCTGAAAAATCAACTTCTGAGCAAATGAACTGGCCATCATGCAACAAAGAACAAGAGAAAGTCAAGTTTAGAGAAGAAAGTTCCAGAAAGTATAGTACTAGAAACTGAGACAGCAGAGATGACACATTTGAGTTTGATTTTATGCCCTTTGGTTTCCCAAGTAAGGAATTGTTGCAGTTGTTAGCTCATGGCTGTTTTTTATCCCTGTACGGCTGTATGAGACCAGTTTAGAGCAATGTTCTTAGCTTGGAATAATTTGAGATGAACTTTTTACTTTTATCAACTTTTACCAAGAAGATTGCACGCTCGCACACACACACAAACACACACACACGTTGCAATGTATAGCAGGGATTACTTTTGTGCTTCACCATAATTTTAATAAGAAGATCTGTAATGCAATACAAGTACTGCCTACCCTGAATTCTAGTAGGTATGTACAGCTTCTTTTGAACGGAGAACACTTAATCATGTTATTCTTTACCACAGTGTTGACTTTGAAGGCTTAATTAACAAATATGGTAAAATTTTAATACAGCAAAGAGTATCTCTCCTTAACTATTGCAAAACAAAACACACACAAAAAAACCATCGTCTTAGCTTGCCAGTTGTATTCAAGTAGTTAATTACACAGAGTTCCAACTGATCAGTGCTAACAGAACTTTGTTAGGATGGAAATGTTCTCTATTTGTGCTGTCTAATATGGTAGCCCTCAGCCACATATCACTACTGAACTCTTAAATGCATCTACTATGGTGGAGGAATTAACTTTTATTTAATTTTAATTAATTTACACTTAAATGTGAATAGTCAAAGGTGACTAGTAGTTATACTGGACAGTATAGCACCAGCTTAGAAGCATAGTGAAGGATAAGCCTTTGTTCATTCTTGAATCTCCCATTTATTTGTTTCATAGTAAGTGCCTGAGACATGCGGCTTAGACTATAAAATGAATTATGGAAAAACTGTCACTTGCTCTTATTATTTCCTAGATTTTTGGTCTTTCAGCTATACCTCTCAACATCCGGGATGTGTATTATAACAATTGTTAAGTACAGAGAATTTGCACTGCACAGAGTTGGTTTCAGAAAGCATAGTCACATACTATATGTTTTACCAGTTAGTTGGAAGAATTTTGATTGGCTTATCAGCAAAATGTATAAACCAAGGTTTTAGCTACTGTAGTGTTGTTAAGAGGGGTGAGACTGCTGGTAGGGAGTTTATGCCTGTCTTGTGCTCACGAAATATAGGGCTGTTATTCCTGAGTCAGCAGGCCCTACATTGCCACACAAACAGAACCTCCCACAGACATGCGTTTATTATGAATTGAGAGCTAAGTCAATGGAAACCACTGTAAATGTTCCAAGCAGACTTACAAAACGTGGAAAAGTTAGAAGACGACTTCTGAAGACTGGGATTTACTTAGGGCCAATGTAGCCACTTAAATATTCAAAGGCTTAACACTTAAAGCAAAACATAAAAGGCTGTGTTTAATAGTTACTGTAACTTGTTTTGAAAGCTGTGTGAATAGCACTGGAAACAACCACAGCATAATTTGTTCCAAAAGTCAGTTCACATTTTTTCATAGGTAAAGCCTATTTACCCATTCTCGGTGCTTGGGGTGAGTCAAAAAAAGAACCTATAATTTGTGCTGATCACACAAATTGTTTTCTGCAACCTCGTGTCTACAGACAGAAAGTAAAGTGGTTGATTCTTACCTCTATTACCGTTCAGTCAACGGCCTTCCCTTTTTCTGCCCCCTTCAGTCATCCTACTGTAGAGGAGAACATCATTCACAGATGGGTGTGTGACAGCAGAGAGGCCAGACTTCCAGAACATTCCAGGGCATCTAGAAAGCTGAGAGGACATAGGCACTGAAAAGAAGAGGCAGAATAGTAGCTCCCCTCTTCCAGTCCCATTTTAAGTAGCTGCTTTTATGTACAGACTCACACGTGTGAATGTATGTTGGCCATTATTTTTTCAAGCTCTAAGCCAAAATTAATTTCAGTCAAGGGCATGTAGTAATCTCCCTTAATCAAGGCAACATAGCAGTGTGGTTTTTAAATTTTTGATCAGGGCCGGGGGGTGGGAAGGGGGCGCCTGGGTGACTCATTCAATTAAGCATCCGACTTCAGTTCAGGTCATGATCTTGTGGTTCATGAGTTCAAGCCCTGTGTCAGGCTTTGTGCTGACAGCTCAGAGGCTGAAGCCTGCTTCAGATTCTGTGTCTCCCCCTCCTTCTGTCCCTCCCTGGTTTGCACTGTGTGTGTCTCTCTCTCAAAAATAAATAAACATTAATAAAAATTTAAAAAGTACACCTTTGATTGGAAAAAAAAATATCAAGTAAGATACTGCTTCAGAACTTTAATTGATAAAACTGGTATGAGTTCCCTAGGCAATTAATATCTTGATTTCAGAAGCATGACATATTTCTTTGTCTGTGGATGCCCATGGACGGGTGTTAGGACAGAGAGGCATATGTTTGTAAAGTACTAATCTTCAAGGAATAATTGCTAAGCTGTAGTACCTCTGTTCTAGATCCTGATCTGTCATCAACTAAACATGTGACCCAAAGCAGCCTGCCTCTGACCCTTACGGTGCCTACTACTTAAAAATAGAATTGTGTGAGTATGTATACACATAAATTAATATATATATAATAAAACTGTTATAAAATGTTAGACGTCACACAAGAGAAGATGGTCCTCTTAAAAATATTTACTGCCATATGCTCATGGATGGAACTCTGTTCAGTGCAATCCCACATGTAAGTGCTTGGAGGTTACTTCCTTTCACTATAAGTCAGAGAAGTCAATGTTTTGTCTTCCTTCTTGGAAAAGAATGTCTTTTGGTGCAATGCTATAGTTCTGTGGTTAATTTGTGTTGAGCCAAACAAACTAATCAGATGTTCCGGCTCTTATGGTCACAGCTCTGATCCAGGCAGCAGTATTAGAAACAACGTTGTAGTTTTGAGCCCCAGAACAACAAGGGCTCTAGTTTTACTTTCTTTCTGCCTCCAGCACCTTGGTATCCCTGGCAATGTCGGGCTCATAGTAGGAAATAATAAATGTTTATCAAGAAACGACCCAAAAATGAGTTAATGAACCACAGACTGCTGAGATCTGAGCCCCACCCTCAGAATTTCTGATTCAATATATCTAAGGTCAAGATGTGCATTTCTAGCGAGTGCCCAAGTGACGCTGGTGTCCCTGGTTCAAGAGCACACTTCTGAGAACCCCTGCTTGATGCAATGCTAATTGGCTGGAGAAGGGTCAATCTTTTACCTTTTTACCATCATACTATAGTTAGCTGAGTTAAAGTCTCATCATAGGTAGTACACAGGCTCAGGGGTTTTTTTCTCCCAGATGTATTGTATTGACGTGACATAAGGTTAACGAACAGAGTATTGAATTAAGGGCAGAAGTGGAACAAACACAGGTTGGCATGAACAGAAAGACAGAGGGAGGCACAGTTTTTGTATAATGAAGCTCAGTAGTGATCTGTTGAACAAACAGCGAGGAAGACAGTCAACAAGTATTGATTGAATGCTAGGATGTTCCACTGGTCTTTCAGTAAAGAGGTACAACCCGATCTTCAGCAAGTGTCACAAAACATTGCATACCCTACCCCCTCCTCCCCCAAGCAGTTGAGAACACCTGTTGAAATTCATTAGAACATCTGGCTTGAGCCCCATAAATTCACTGGACACCAGGGACAAGTTCAGATGGCAGAATTAAGTCCCAGTTACTTCACGAAAGTAACGTTTTAGGATGATCTGAGCCTCATTGTGAATTAATGATATGGTTTGACATTATTTCAGGAATAATGCCTAATAAGCCAAATGAAGAATAGATTATTTTAAGGTATTTTTCTTTTCCCTTTTTACATGAAAAGAAATTTTATTTTTAACAATACTACCTTTTAAATACTACCACAGGGCAAAATTTATTTTTTAAATGATAGAAATATGTTTAAATCCCTTATTTTAGACCAGACCACTTTATAAACAAAATTTCATTCTCTGAGCAAAAGCCAGACCATACATGTGGCATTAAGCAATAGTTGGACTGTGGCACTATAATTTTTTTTTGGTCAGCTGTATATATGTATCTAACTTCTCCTACTTTTTTGGCAAAATATCAGATATTATATTTGATTGTTTAATGGTTGGCTAACAGGATGAAATGGAAGAGCCTCTTGATAATGGTTCTTAGCTTTTTGAATCTGTCCTAAAAGGACATCTTATCTATAGAACTGGAGATTTCAGTAGATACTAACCACAGTTACACTTTACTGTTATCTGGGGCTGGGGAACATTTTATTTTTAAGCACAGATTCTAGGTTCCCTTTTCAGTCCTCCTAAATTAATATCAGCAGCAGGAGCAAGTCTCAGGAATCTGGAATTTCTTTAAAGACCCCAGTAGGATAATTCTCTGCCCTGGATCACCTCTAGTCACCAATTCGTCCTCCTATATAAAAAGGTTGGCTCCAATTATGTAAAAATGTACTTATTAACCATTTACTATGTCTGTAAAATTTTACCAGACCTGTAAAATTCAGTTGTTGAATTTAAGATGTTTTCATTTCGATCTTTTCTAACACATATAAAATAAATATATAAAGCTTAAATGATGTTTTTTTAATTTACTTATAAATGATACCGACCTCAGAACTTCATTCTGGATGGGATAACTAAGATATCTTTATAAAGGATGGATAGTATATATGTAAATATATAATATATAAAGAATAGATTGAGAAGACTATTTTAAAAAGCTAAAGAAGTAGCTATCAAAAACAAGAAAACTGGGGCGCCTGGGTGGCGCAGTCGGTTGAGCGTCCGACTTCAGCCAGGTCACGATCTCGCGGTCCGGGAGTTCGAGCCCCGCGTCGGGCTCTGGGCTGATGGCTCAGAGCCTGGAGCCTGTTTCCGATTCTGTGTCTCCCTCTCTCTCTGCCCCTCCCCTGTTCATGCTCTGTCTCTCTCTGTCCCAAAAATAAATAAACTTTAAAAAAAAAAAAAAAAACAAGAAAACTATGAAATCTTATATCATGAAAGCTAAGTGAAGGAAACTTCCAGAAGGAGAAAGTAATAAATACTGTTAAACACCAAAGTGAGGTCAAGGAGTATAAATCTGAGAGCTCTTTGAATTTGGCAAGAGAATGGGAAGGGAAAGAATTATAAGGTGGACCACATAACTTCCTAGAAGATTTTTCTCATCAAGTTATTGCTGGAATTGAGAAAAGGGTAGGGAGCGTATAATGAGCAAGATTTTGGATCCATGGTTAGTCTAACCATCAGTGACCAGAGAGATCGGTGCCTCTGTTTGCTGTGTTTATTAAGGGATAAATGCATGGGATCCTGACCAAAAGTTTAAGCTGTTGTCACATTCCACTGAACACAACAGAGAATGGATTAATTTGTTCAATAAATATTTATTGAGCACCTTACCATATGCCAGGAACCGGAGATAGAGCAATGAAAAAGAAATAGAATCATAGCAGCTCCAGCATGGGAAGGGCTATTGAGATAATACAGTTCAAGGCAGGACTTCTCAATCTTTAATGTGCATACAAAAAACCCCCAGCAATCTTGTTAAAATGCAGATCCTGACTCAGTACTTCTGGAGCAGGACCAAGTATTCTGCACTTCTAGCAAGCTCCCAAGTATCCAGCTGCCTATGCAGCTGGAAAATAGACCACACTTTGAGTACAAATACAAGGAGATCCAGATAGCCCATCTCCAGATTTGCATCACCCGAGTCTCCTTTTCACAATGCACATTTGTGAGCTCCAGTGCTATATATTTTGTTTGAGATACTATCCTCTCAGCTACATGGATACTTCTAAGGCCAATTCAGGTTTGGAAGCTACTGATTTCACCCAAATACCTCACTTGACAGAGGAGGAAATGTAGTTCCAGCCAATGAAGAGATTTAATGACTACTGAACACTTAAACCAAGATTCAGGTTTGTTGATAACTGTTGTGATTACCGAGGACATCTAAATAACAGCATCATCTTCTCCACATCCAGATTCTGAACACAATATAAAGCAAGACAATGGATAATCACCTTTGCTGCCAATAATGGCGAAGTTGGGGAATATGGCTTACCTAGATCAATGGATAGACCTCATAACTTAAGCCAGAATTAGGCAGGCTCAAGCAGCCAGTCAGAGGTAGAAACAATGTTGGACCAGAACACATCTTCTCCAGGAGAGAAGGGTGAGCTTCTTGAGGACGGCAAAGAGTGCCTGCTGGGTTTGGTCAGCTATTATCAAAAGAAAGAAGACAGAAACCAAACTAAGCATTCCTAGCTTTTCTATCAAAGCTAACCAATGACATTCTTCCACTCTGGGGAAAGAGTGAGTGAAGGAGAAAAGAGAAGCCAGAAGAGTCACATCTTCATGTGGGAAGAAACATCAGAAATGGGGAAAACTCCTTCTGATCAACATCAACTGAGCCAGTCCTCTTTTTTTTTTTTTTAATTTTTTTTTTCAACGTTTATTTATTTTTGGGACAGAGAGAGACAGAGCATGAACAGGGGAGGAGCAGAGAGAGAGGGAGACACAGAATCGGAAACAGGCTCCAGGCTCTGAGCCATCAGCCCAGAGCCCGACGTGGGGCTCGAACTCCCGGACCGCGAGATCGTGACCTGGCTGAAGTCGGACGCTTAACCGACTGCGCCACCCAGGCGCCCCAAGCCAGTCCTCTTTTTACCTCACTACACAGCCTCTCTTCAAGGTGCTGGCACTGAAGGCAAGCACGTGGATAAGTGATGTTAGATCTGGGAATTTTATACACTAACTATCGGATCTAGGGCAGTGCTTCTCAAACATCACTAGAGCATGCGACTCTTGATCTCAGGGTTGTGAGTTCAAGCCACATGTTGGGCATAGAGATTACTTAATAATTTTGTTTTTAAAGGTGGTCATTATGTGACATGACAAGCGTTGGCTAATGCTACAAAGTAATTATTTTATAATTTATAACTATACCAAATCAATATGATGCAGTGTATCCTGAGAAGGGTGCTGTGTGCAAATAAGTAACATTAAAGTTTGTTTCATCAGGGGAGTTTTATAATACAGCTGTGGTTGCCAGTTTAAATGCCACAGGGCTACACAGGACAGTGACAGAAGTGGGCCTCAGTGCAAGGCCACAGGGAATGGCAGAGATGGTTAAGAACCAGAAAGCACCTACTTGGTCCTATGACAGAATCCTCTGTGCAACCCCCACCTATGGAATTGTGGGCTCAATGCTGCCTAATATGATTTTTTAAAGGGAGTCAGAGATTAATATTTTTATGGTAAAAAAACTACTGTCAAGTTTGGAAACCAGTTCAAAATATCTAATAACACTGTAGAAATCAAACATGGTGTTTTTTGGTCACATCTGATTGGCTATTTTGTATCCTCTGTGAATGATATGTACAAAATGCCTTACTCTGATTCATCAAGCCCAATTGTTTAAAAAAAAAAAAGATTACTGAGATTAGCAGTCAAGGCCATATTAATTTAGCATAGTATATTTTACCGTGAACATGAAAAAGCCTAAATGGCTATTTGCAATTTTCTTGTCCCTTAAATGTTTGATAAGATTGATTTTTTCCCCCTTGTTAGTGTTTTTTTGTATTTCTAAGGTTATCCTTAAAATTCGACCAGCCATGGTCATCCTTGGTTTTAAAGTTTTTGTCTGAGTTTATGAACACTAAATGTTCAATTGTACTGTTCACAATTAACTTAATTGTTGGCTCTGTTCCACGCCATGAAAACTGCACAAAGAATGGGTCTTTTTCCTTACTTCCCACCCAGACCTCCCAACCCATTCCCCTCAAACACAAACATCCAAATACCCAAACACACAAACTACTGTGTTGAAAGTTGAGATAAAGGAGAGATTTATGGAGTAGCAATACAAAGTGTGTGAAATATTTGACACTCTTGGTCCTTAAAGGCTTCTGGCCATTTGTTGCTGGGCATTTTCCACTGATGGCCTCACCCTGAGTAGTTCTGCTGCCCAAATGGTGTCACTGAATCTTTCCACCTCTTCTCTCTTTCCCTTCTCTGTTTAGTATCTCTGTTATTCCCCTTCCTGTAAAAAACCAAAACTCTTTTAATGTCATGCAGCCTCCCTTAACTGTTTTTCTTTTTTCTTTCGCTTTTTCTTTCTTTTCTCTTTTTCTTTCTTTCTTTCTTTCTTTCTTTCTTTCTTTCTTTCTTTCTTGCTTGCTTGCTTGCTTGCTTTGCCATGTTCTTACATGTTCTTAGGCTCTGTTTTATGAGGCTTATTAAGGCATATTACTAAAAATTTTTTTAAGTTAAAAAAGAGAGAAAATGAGAATGATTTTTACAAGAGGAATTCTGGTGCCAAGAATAAAATGTTTAATGTTTAAGAGCTTACAGTTCATCGGGGGTTTTGGTTTTGTTTTGTGTTTAGATTTCTTTATATACTGTTTGCTCATATTTAATCCATTGAAAAGCAAAAACACGATTCCCAAGATCACTAAAACAAACAAGCCAACTTAATACTACTTTCCTCATATTAGATTTATTTTTTTTTAAATTTTGGAATAATTTTAATTAACAGAAAATTTGCAAAGATCTTAGAATTCACGAATACCCTTTATCTTCCCCTGATGTTAACATCTTACCTAACCATGGTATATTTATAAAAACTAAGAAAATAAAATTGTTATAATGCTATTAACTAAACTATATACTTTAATTTGGATGTTTACCTTTTTTTTTTTCCTAACTAATGTCTTTGATCTATTCTAGGACCCAATTCAGGATACCGTACTGTTTTTAGAGAGTCATTTTTTAAGGAAGCAGATTCATGAAATACACGTCTGCAGAAGATCCTTAAAATGAATTTCACCAGTATTTCTGCTTAATGACCATCACTCATGAGTGGCATTTACAATAACAGGGTGTGGGGCTACCTTGAAATAACTTCCCCTCCCTTCTCCGAGGTGCAATGATTTGGGGCAGGCAACAACATCACCCTCCCTCTGAGCAAAGCGCTTAGTTGAAATACATGCCAGCTTTCAGGAAGTTATGGGCTTTACAGTAAGAGATTTTGAATTATGTATCATAGGTTAGAAGATAAACAATATATGGAATCTTGTTCTAGAACTAAGTCAGGGTAACTTGATAAATACACACACACACATTTTAAGAGCTGGTCTTGTGTTTTCTGACCATTGGAATTTAGCATCTTGCTTAGAAAATATACATTATTAGGGCAATATATCATTCTAAAACTTTTATATTATAAGTCTGGTGTTCTTACCAAGTTAAGGGCAAGAATTTTGCAAAACACAGGGCAAAACAAAACAAAAACTTTCTCCTAAATCCTTGAAAACAAACAAACAAACAAACAAAAAAACAAACAAATCAAAAAGCCAGTTCTATGGTGAGAAACATTTGCAAACCACTTAGTTAAAGTACAAGCCTACTCAAAGATTAAATATCCTAATGTGTACCATATGTCTGAAAAAGGGAACATGGCCTGCTGTATTTCCCAAATATAAATTAACCTGGAAGCCATTTTTTTAAGGCACATTAACTTCTCACAGAGAATAAAACTTGAAAAATGTTGGACAGCATATTTACTTATTAAATCGAAACTGGATAGAAATTTACAAGTTCTGGGGCACCTGGGTGGCTCAGTTAGTTAAGCGTCCGGCTTCAGCTTAGGTCATGATCTTGTGGTTTGTGAGCACTGGGCTCTCTGCTGTCACCGTATAGCTTGCTTCTGATCCTCTGTCCCCTTCTCTCTCTGCCCCTCCCCTGCTTGCGCTGTCTCAAAAAATAAATAAACATTTAAAAAAAAAAAAAGAAAAATTTAGAAGTCCTTCGCTGAGGGTTCTTCAGCTATTACTTCCAAAGACATGTAAAGATATGTTCCTTCAACTGCTTGAAAGCCCTAGTTATAAGAAGGAAAGTTCTTTATTGCTCTGTGCCTGAATTGTCCTGCTTTTAACATCTTTCAATCATTTGAAAAGTCACTCCTCCAAGGTGACCTAAAACCTGCGACATGCGAGGACCTCATGTGGCAAGATGAGGCATTATTTGAGGTCAGTATTTCTGAACTACCGGTTCGTTGCTCAGACATGTCAACGACTTTGTTTGTAGTAATTTCTACCTGGGCTTCTAGCAAAATCTCTAGTGGTACTGAATATGGCTTTAGTCACACTCTTGCTTTCTCAGATGATTTTTTTAAAGAGGGTGTAAGGATGAGGTAAGGAGAACGCCCTAAGCATGAGAATGTAGACAAGTATAGCAGGTCTGACAGCTGTCTCACTAATACTGAGTTGAGGAAAGGAAATTCCTGCCTTACCCATGTCTGATGGAATCACAGATTTAGGAATAGTGTTCAGACAAGCTGCTTTGTCTTTGAAAAAAGTCCCCTGTTATTCACTAAGGGAAAAACCACAACAAAAAAATGCAAATGCTCTGTATCCCTAGAATAATCATCTGCCCCCGGGAAACCTATGAGGGGATTCGAAAGCTGTGATGACCAAGCATTCTGATAACATATTTAAATAGAAAGAGAATTGCTTTACTTGCCATAGACTCTGAATGTCCTTCTGAGCCTGAAATATATTTTTAAATTCTATGTTTTGATAACACTTCAAAAACATACTAATCATATTTTAATATAATTAACCATGCAGATAATTTCCTTTGAACATTAACATGCTCTTATTCAATGCTAATCTCACTCTGGACTTCTTTCTGCAATGAAAGAAAAATTCTAAATGAGAAAAAAATATATAACACATGCATAGATATGCATGTCACATATATTAAAAGCAGATGGGGTTGATGTACTATTTATTTAGAATCCAGAACATTTTGTAAACATTTACAAATGCCTAAGAGAGAAAATATGAAGCTACGCTGTGGGATATGTTCCTGGGGACGCTGTTACTATTGAAGTTTTTGCTGAATTGAGCGACTCACAACATAGGAGGAGCCTAAGAACAGCAAGAGGTAGGGCCAGTGACCTGGAAGACCCATACCATCTGCCCTAAGCAAGTCCCTTGATAGCAAAACAGAAAGGAATGCTTATCTCTACTCCCACATACCACACCACTCTCCGATGCCCCCCCCTCCCTCCAACACACTCAGGATCTATCATCCCTTCACCTTTTCCAAATTCCACTGATGCTACTGTAACTGTTTCCTTTTCTGCAGATGTGAGTTGGGTGCAGAAGAGAAGAAGCCAGAAGCAGTGATCTGCCCTAGGCCCACACCTGAGTAGGAACAGGCAGCTGTCAGTGTCTGGAGTCTAGGCATCGTTGAAGAATGAACAGCTGACAGCCTCACTGGCTGCGCAGTCCACACTGGCAACCCTTTACTGGGCCCTCCAGAATTCCTTATCCAATCCCATTCCTTCAGTTGGATGTTGCAAACCATTACCAATCCCTGAAGCCCTATACCTCACCTTTAGCAGCTTTAGCAGTTTACCCTAAGAAGCTGAAAAAATCTTTTAACAAAGAACATAAAGCATGGGTAATAGTGTTTTCTCACTGTGTCTTTCCCTCCCATATTTACATTCATTTTGTCCTCTCCAAAGGACATGGATACTGCTCCTTTTACAGGGATGGGCTTCTGGTCCCTCCGTGCGACCTGTGGCCACGGTTTATCTTCCATTCCTCCCTGACTTCCCATCCCTACTGCTATTCTCTCTACTGAACCTTTCTTCTGATGTTTGGCATAGCTGAAATAAAGAAAACTGTTTCAGCATTTCTTTTCTCTCGAAACCACTGTCCTCTTTCTGCCCTTTTAAATGATGCACCCTTATTATTTCATCCTCGTTTTCACATCTCCCACTTGCTACTTTGTCTATAGCAATCTGCTTTGCCTCAACACATGACTTAATCAACTCTGTCCAAATGATGATGCCCCCTAATGGTCCAATTTAAGAGTCTCTTTTGGCGTTTACCCACATTTCACAGCACTGATAGATTTGATCATTTATTCTGTGAGAAACCATCTCTTGTTCACAAAACCATTGCCATTGACTTCTTTTCAATCGGTCTGTGGCATTCGGAGACACCACTCCAGCCTTTTTGGTATTTTTTTTACATTCACAACTTATCCTTTAGAAGTGATCTCATTTCCTCCTATAGATTAGTTAGAACTGTTCAGCTGCAAGACAAAAACATCTACAAGGGTTTAATTCAATAGGGGTTTACTTCTTCATCTGCAACAAGGTTAAGTCAGATAGTTAGATTCTGGTGTGGTCTAGAGACTTGAGATACCAAGGAAAATTTATCTAACTTTTCTAATGTTGCACAGTATGGTTGGTGCATCTTGGCCATCCTTTTTGCAGTTCAGACCAGAAGATGAATAAAGAAACCAAAATGGAAAAGAGGGCATAGCCTGAATCACGAGAGCAAATTTATTTCCCATAAGTCCCCAACAGACTTCCCCTTATGTCTCATTGGTTGTAGTTGTGTTACTTGTCACACCAACGTAAAAGAGATTCGGAGAAAGTGGCATACGAGAAAAGTGTGGAAATGGGTACTGAGTGAATCAACCTACAGTACATTTAATAACTTCATCCTCAAAACTCCAATGGAAATGACACCTGCTGTATAAAATATTTACCTGCTTCTTTATGTGTACAGATGTGGCACTTTGGAGAACTAAGTTAGGGCATGTATTACACTGTAGTTTTTGTTTAGGTGTCCATCATCATGGTCCTATCTTCAAATCCTAATTAGATTATGGTCTTCTTGACTGCAACCCATATTAAGTCCATCGCTGATTTGTAACTCACCGGGGTTATTTTATTTTTTTTTTAATTTTTTTTAACGTTTTTTTTATTTATTTTTGGGACAGAGAAAGACAGAGCATGAACGGGGGAGGGGCAGAGAGAGAGGGAGACACAGAATCGGAAACAGGCTCCAGGCTCTGAGCCATCAGCCCAGAGCCTGACGCGGGGCTCGAACTCACGGACCGCGAGATCATGACCTGAGCCGAAGTCGGACGCTTAACCGACTGCGCCACCCAGGCGCCTCTCACCGGGGTTATTTTTATGACAAAAATACATGTATATACACAGACATATAGATTCAATATTTTAAATGTATTCTTATAAACAATTTTCATATTTATACACAATACAAATGCTATATATGAAATTTTGAAAGTAAAATTGAATACTGGATGATAAGCATCTGAATTCTAATTACAGCTACTAGTCTTTATTACTATTTTGGCTATTCAGATCTAGACAATATTTTAACATTTTTAAAAAATGTTTATTATTTTTTTTGAAAGAGAAAGAGAGAGGCAGAGTGCAAGAAGGGGAGTGGCAGAGAGAGAGAGAGAGAGAGAGAGAGAGAGAGAGAGATCAAATCTGAAGCAGGCTCCGGGCTCTGAGCTGTCAGTACAGAACCCACAAACTGTGCGATCATGAGCTGAGCTGAATTCCGTCGCTGAACTGAGCCACCCAGGCGCCCCATACAATATTTTAACTCTAACTGAAGCAATGAGTAAATTATTTGAAACTAGAGTCTGCTACTGGCCCTTCTTTTGATTTGTCGCTGCTGTGATACTTCTGTTAATTTTGTATTTGATTCTATTTTCCTGTTCTCATCACAGCTGCTTTTGTCTTTTTGATCCAACCACTCCTTCCAGCCTACAGCCATCAGGCAGCAACTCGGGCACTCACTGTCTGTGATCTAAGAACTGTAATGTCTGTGGCTTCTCTACCACCTTCAATAGGAATGGGTTTCTGAATGTTATTGCTATAGGCAGACGCTTGGAATCTCTTGATGGAGAGAGATAGAAATGAGTGAGCAGTTCCGGAAAGGGGAAAAGGAAGTAGGGAAAGGATAAAGATATTTTTTAGCCAGAAATTTCCAAAGCTGATAATTTTTCACTTCTATTCTTTTCCATTTCATTTACATATATATGTATATACATATATATGTGTGTGTTGTATGTGTGTGTGTGTGTGTGTGTTTGTGTGTGTGTGTGTATAATTCAGATTACCAAATATTCTTTTCAGTGTTGTCATTATGATGATGGGAAACTGTCATCTCGTGACTGACAATATTTGTACCTATGATTCACCTCTTTTTATTAGCAACATGCTTTGAAAATAAAGTGTCAGTTACTTTATTCTGTTTTAGGCTTATACCAATTTAATCTTATTCGGGAATATTCACTGTACTCATCTTTCTATATTAGCTGGAGTGGTGTTGAAACAAGTGATTCTTTAGATTATTCATTTTTAAATACTGGTAAAGTTTGAAATGTTCTTGTTTTAGAAAAATGAGATAGTATAGTATCTTGCCAGAAAATATGAGTGAGCATTACAAGATAATTAAATTATAATTTAATAATAATTTAATATACATTTATATACATTTATATTTTATATACATTTTATTTTTTATTTTATATACATTTATATTTGTATATACATTTATATATATATTTTTATATACATTTATATTTACATATACATTTATAATTTTATACTCTACATGTTTGGTTTCTTTGGAAAACCCTGACTGATGCAGAGGCTGGTCATAAAATAATACAGTATTTCCTTTGTCAACAAGAAGTTTTGAATTTGCTATTAGCCTGACATTTTCTCCACGAGTATGACAGGATCCCTTTTCCCCAAATCTTTACTTGGTATCTCCTTCTTATTGGTTATGTCTCTTCTAAATGCCCTTTCAGATTAGCTTCAAATATTCCTCCCACATGCAAGTTGTTTCTATCCCATTACCCTGTTTTATTTTGTTTATTAGACCCATCTGAATGCAATGAAAAGAAAAAGAAAAACAGAACTGTGGCTACTATGTTTTGCTGGGCCCACAGAGCCTGGAAAGTAAATGCTTGTTTTCCCAGACTCCTGTGCAGCTGGACATGTCCATGTGACCCAAGTGAGTCCTTCCCCTTATTAGTCAGTGGAGGAATCCTAGGAAAGAGATTTGACTTCCTGTTAAAGGGAAAAGGTACAAGAAAAGAGCTTACTTGATCTCAGATGAGATGCTTGGAGCTGTAACATCCCTCTAAAACACTTGAAGGTAAAAACTATAACGAGTAAGAGCTTTCGCAATGAGCACTGTGATGTGGAAAGAGGAACAAACCTATAGCTCTGAGGTCAATGGTTGCCTGACCATACCTGATGCCGCTTCCCTCCAGATTTTTTTGTTCTGTAAATACTTGGCGACTTTACAGTTTAAACCACCTTTGTTTGTGTATTCTGTTATTGTGGCCAAAAGAAATTCTCAAAGAAACATGAAATGATCTTATTTATTCATTTACTTACTTGATTCTTGTTTATATTATGCTTATTATTTATTTTATTAAATTTTTAAAAAATGTTTATTTTTGAGAGAGAGAGAGAGAGAGAGAGAGAGAGTGAGAGAGAGAGAGAAAGAGTGAGTACAAGGGGTGGGGAGGAGCAGAGAGAAAGGAAGACACAGAACCCGAAGCAGACTCCAGGTTCTGAGCTGTCAGCACAGAGCCCGATGCAGGACTCAGACCCACGAACTGCGAGATCATGACCTGAACTGAAGTCGGCGGCTTAATAGATTGAGCCACTCAGGTGCACTATATTCTGCTTTTGAAACTGTAAGATGTGTCAAAGTAGGCATCTTGTTTTTTTTGTCTTTGTTTCTGTTTTTGTTTTTTCAGTGTGGTATCCTATGTATGTGTAACAGTGCCTGTTACATAGAAAACAGTCAGTGAATGTGTCTTAAATGAATGAATAATAAGTGAATGTAAATGAATAAACTTAAGTGTGTTTCAGATATTCTTATTGCACATAGGAGGTTATCAGTGGGGATGTTGGGACAAAGATATTCTAAGACCCACACAATGAATATGCTGGGAACTCATCTCTGACAAGGGAAAAAGGTTAGCTTGCTATTCTACTACGTGGTTTCTACCTAAATTTTCCAGGAAGCAAGTTGTTTTCCCAGGCCTATCATCCTAAAAATCTGATGAAGGCCTGAGTTTTAACCCAGGAGCCATTATCTATAAAATCGGAGATGTTAGAAAATCTTAGATTTCTCTGAAACTTAAGGATATTGATTTTAGTGATTTCATATTTGGACATATTGCTGGAAATATTTTTATTTACACTAGAGTGTTTGATTGAAATGTTGTGAGCCACATATATAATTCGCGTTTTCTAGGAAACACATTTAAAAAGGGAAAAAAAGGAATTTTAATACTATATTTTCTGTTATCCAGTATATTCAAAATATCGTTTTGTGCTATATTGGTCAACAAGTGATGAGTAGAAAATCATCATTGGGATATTTAAGTTTTTAGACTCAGCAATTTAGTGTGTGTTTTACACTTGCAGTGCCTCTCACTTTGGATTAGTAACATGTAGCTATAGCATCCATATTAAACTGATTTAGACTAAATCATTCTGCAGAGTAAGTCTTTCCTGAAGCCCTCCTGCCTTTGCATGTTTAATTGAATAAACAACCATTTTAAAATGATAGGCCCTGTGATCAGTACTAAAAATGCACAGAGAGATAAGCCAACATTACTCCCCCTCACCCCTCCAAGGAGCAAGTGGCATTGATAAGTGTATCCACAGAAAAACAGGACATTATAAAAGCATGTGAAACATTGTAAAGGAAATACAGGCCATTAAAGGAGCACCTGGGAGAGCGCTAGTTAGGAGGGGGGTGGTTAGCTTGAGCTTCCGGGAGGATGAGAAGCAAAAGCTTAACTTTAAGGACTGAGGCAAGCTCATTTTGGTTAAGCAAGGAGGATAAGGGGATTCCGGGCAAGGGATCCTCATTGAGATGAAAATAAACAAGCAGACTCTGAATGTATAGTTTCCATGAGAGGTGAATGTCGAGAGGAAAGGAGGGGCCAGGGAGACAGACATGTCATGGGGGACTTTGGACAGTAGAACATTCCTTCTGTAAAACGCTTCCCTTTCTTCCTCAGCTTCAATGTTATTCTGAAGACTGGTTCTACTATCATTTCACTGAACAAGGTTTCCATTCCGACGTCTCATTCCCCTTCTACTTCCAGCCCTGAAGCTTCAATGCTGTATTAAATTTAGACCCTGGTCTCCACCTCTTTTCACGCCATCTTTCTCAGTTAAATGTTCTTACTCTTGTCATTTCAATTGTTCTATGATGATAATTTTGAAATGTCCATTTGCAACCTTGACCTTTCGTCCACAGTATCATGTATTGGGGAAAATATAGTGAAAAACAAAATCTTCTCCTAATCCAGGAAATCCTTCCACAAAGGTAGGAGAGCAACAAGTTTCTTATTGAATGAGCATTAAGTCAGAATGGGATGTGCATTACAGGCAATTGGCTAAGGGACTGCAGAGACAAAAATAAATCTCACCCTTCCAAGCAGATACATCCCATTACAAGTAAACCAGTAACCAGTAAACCAATAACAATAACCAGTCCTCAAGTCAGAGGACTTGAAATACCAATTGTCATACACAATTCATCCCAACTTTACCTGGAGATTGTGGACACCATCTGTGCTAACTATTTAGCTTTATCCAGAAGAAAATCATGCCTCTTCTGTCTTTATGACTGGAAACAGTTTTGCAACTTGGAGCTCCCAGTTAGGCTTCTACCCTCTCCGTACAAACTGGGAGATAGGGGTGCTATCTCACTTGATGTTTGCATTTCAAAAGCTTACAGGTTCAAGAGAAGGACATTCTTGGGTCAAAAAGCTGACAAAAATTATATCTAGCCTTCAAAGGGCTGAACAGATGAAAAGTACCTACAATTGGAAATTTTCTAAGGTAAATGCTCTGAGAAGCAGGAGGGGAGGGATATCTCTTCCCTTAGTTTTAACAAAGAGAATTAAGTTTCATATTGTTAACTTGTGTATATCCTTGCACCTACTTTCTCCATGGTACCACTACTTGGATATTTCACCATCATCTCGAATGAAATGCATTTAAAAATCAAGTTAAAAAATCATGTTTAATATCTTATCTCCTATCCAAATTGATTTCTTCATTTCTGCCAATAAATGTACTTCTTCCCAACACCCAAACTCAGAATCTCAGAGTCATTTTTGAAATAGGTCTTCTCTAAATCTGCCACAAAGTTTTCAATTGTTCCCTCTCACTTCTTGCTTCTAATTTTTTTCATTATAACAGCCACAGCCTTACCTTGTGCCTAAAGTCTGCAATGGTGCACTAATGTGGTGTTTTGCTTGCATTTCGTTCTCATTTCGTTTTACTTACTGTCAACATTTCTGCTCCCCTAACTGATCTTCACAATCTTCTAGCCATTCCTGTTTGAAATTTACCATTTGTTTTTTAAGAACTATGAAACAAAAGAGTGACCATATTTTGATACAACACTATCAGGCTCACTTGGTCTTCTGTGTACTGCACATCAACAGAATACCTCAGCTCCAGCCCAAGTCCCCCTTGCTGATCTTCAAAAACACCATGCTCCCTTGTGAACTTTGGGACTTGATCCACATGTTTCCAAGTGTTCTAATTTTCTTTCCTCTTCATTTCTCTAAATACACCCTCTGTCTATCCAGCACTGCCATTATAACACTTATTCCGATTCATTCTAATTAATCTGTTTAGATTTTCATCTTACCAATCATGATCCATACAGTGTGATGCCTGAGACATCATTTTCATTATCTGTAATTTCTCTGGGTTCTACGAAGCTTTCTACAAACTTATTAAGATAAAAGGTTGTATAACCTCTAGAATGAGACTAGAAAAGTAAGTATTCTGCATTTTAGTGTGCTTTGTTTTCATGTCAAAGTAATATGCCCTCTCCCAAGCTCAATATTTGTAAATAATACGCCTCTTGGATAGCTGAAAATTGAGTGGTTGTTTTTATGGAATTGACTCCATTAACTTTCTAATAAATCATTTATAATCCTGATATGCCTTTTTAAAATGATATTATCAATCTTAGTATTTATATCAGGGCAGAACACTCTTCATTAACTCTGCAAGTGGTTACTTAGCCTTGGTCAATATTAAAGACAAATTCCCTTCCTGGACCCATATGGATTTAATCTAAAATATTTAATTTCTTAAACAATTCTTTGGAAACCCCTATAAAGAAAGTGTTTCTTCCTTCCATAATGCATTTACAATGTAAAATAGACTTCAGTTTATAGAGAGGAACAATAATGTCTTAAATATTCATTCAGCTTAAATAATAAATATATGAGTATTGTAGCTTAAAACACATAAAACAGTATATATGTAAAAAGTAAGGGGCATGCATTACTCATGTGTAACTGTTCCCTGACTGGTGAAGTACATAGCACTAAATAAATGTTTAATTATTTTGGTTTTGAAAGAATTAAAATTGGTCAATTTTTAAGATTCAGCTCCTTAATGAAGTCTTCCATTTGGCAATCATCTAAACTGATAGTAGTTTCTTCTTCATTGTAATACCATAATATTTATATTTGGCATCTGATACTATTCTGTATTATAGATGTGCTAAATGAATCAATGGTAAAGTGAATGGAGAAATTCCACATTTAAAAAACTCAACTCAATACATGTCTATTTTAACTCTGATCGTGGAAGTGGAAAGTTTTTAAGCCCAGCCAACCTCCAATGGCAAAGTAGTAGGTTGACTTGTCATATTCTCAACTGTTTGTGGGTCCAGCTGCTTCTAGCAGCTGTTAACAGAAGCTTCAAAAGGCTAATTTCTGACAGATTTGTGTGACTTTATTCATTGGGAATTGAAAAAGTACAAATGAAGACCCAGATTTAAAAAGGCAATTGAATAAATGTCAAAGATCAGTCTTGGCGATGTAAGAAAGCTAGAGAATTCAGGAGTGATCTTGTCAGTGTGCATTGCATTTCATTTGATAATCACTTGCAGCTGCTCTGTAGAGACGCTCATAGCATCCTATAAGCAAAACCATACCACATAAGCAATAAATCATAAGAAGAGCAAGGTGAGTTTAGACCACTGGTGCATTCTATGTCATCAGTTCCCAGAGCAAGGGACAGTCATTGAGATCATATCCAACTTATTTCTGATTGGGCCAATGAGGCTATTCTTCATATTAAAGATGTAAAATTAAATGTCAGCATCATTGTTTTCCAGTATAAGCAAATAGCTTATAAAATATATATAAAAATAAGCCATATACCATATACACTAATCTTTTTTCGAACTTGTCATAAATGTTTCTGAAAGGAAGATAACTCACTGAGATATAAAATGGAAGAGTCAATTTTTCAATAGCTTTGAATGGATTTAGTGTCAGTAATGAGCCAAAGCTAAGCAGTTCCCCGTGAGCCCATGAAAATACCCATTTAATCTGAGTCTCTCAAGACCACCTGTCAGGGCTGCTCTAAAGAGACTCATCTGAATGATAATGCCCAGAAAAGCTGTGAAAAGTAATTGAGAAGTATATTTTGGAAAACTAGAGTCAATTTACAATCTTCTCCCAGTTAAAAAAAAAAACACCAATGATTTCAAGTGGTTGAGCAAAATGCCATCACCCCTAAAAGTATTTTGGGAGCTACTTAAAACTCATGCTTTGTTCCAGAGCTCAGTTCAATAATGTGTATGTGTGGTGTGTGTGTGTGTGTGTGTGTATGTATGTATGTATGTATGTATGTATATATATATGTGTGTGTGTATGTGTGTGTGTATACATATGTGTATATATGTATATATATACATATATATACATATATATATATATATACACATATATATATATGGCTTCTCTTCTATATGAAGCACAAAGCCAGTCACTGAGGTAATAAAAGGTAAGTAACACATCACCATACAGAAAAAAGAGAGATACAGAGATACCAAATACCACATGATAATTTATATGCTAGCAGGAAGAATTAAGTAACCATCAAGTGCATAGGAAGAGGCCATTTGAGAAATAAAAGAACAGATGGCATTTGAGTTAGTTAAGCCTCAGAGTGACTATGATTTTCAGAGGTAAAAAAAGGAGATCAAGTGTTCCAGCAATGGGTAAAATAGGATCAAAAGCACAGAGCATTGAAAGTGTGTGCATCAGGAAAATAATGCAACGTGGTGTGTGTGTGTAAATGCCAGGAGAAGAGGGAGAAATAAAAGGATAGTGAAAAGTGAGGCTGAATGGTAGTTTGGGACAGAATGATAATTTAAATTTATTACAGCAATTACCTGACAACGTAGGAGGTGTGGGATGTAAAGGTAATCTCAATGACCTTTGGTTCCTCCAACTTGGTAACTCCATAGGTACAAATGATATTATATTAGTATCAAAATCCAAATGTGGGTCTCTAGTGCCTCCTCTCTGGATCATTACCCCCACATTCTTCTCTAAACAGCTGTGGAGTCCGGAGGACATGTCCTACACTGCTCAGAAATTGGTTGTGCCTGTTAGCTGTTAGTGTTGTCACATGAGGACTCTGCAGATGAAAAATCCTCTGTTCCTGAGAGTGATTTGTTTCCTGCTGTTCTCCTGCCTGGTAGCTGAGTGATCCCATAACAATGGGCGGCATCAGCAGAGTGATGTGGCATGTCTTGGAAACAAGGAATGAGGAAGGCCGACCTAGGTTTGGAGGAGGACAGGTGGCCAGAAAAAATTCCCTGGGCACAATCACACCTGACAGATGTCTTTTAAGAGTAAAAAGGAGTTAGCAATCTGAAGAGGAAGAACATTTCAGACAGAGATTCGCTTATTTATGACCTGAAACATCACACTAAAACACGTGGATTTTATTTTCTAACCAATGAGAGCCATTGAAATTTCTAAATAGACAAGAAAAGGATGAGAACTAAACACTGGAAAGAAAATTTTGGCAGTTTAAGAAAAGGGAATTTAGCATGGGCCAAGCCTGGAATAGAGTCACTGTTTAAGACACTGCAATAATTCCATAAATCTGACTAGAGTGAAGGCAGTGAAAAGGTTAAGACAGTGGATTTAAGGGAAATCAAGAAACTAAGAGGGAATTATATTGTAAAGTGTTAGAAGATGAGGGCAAAGGAGAGTAAGATTGAAGCTGAGATTTCTCTCTTGATTGGAAAGAAAGTAATGCCTGTATGAGCAAATACACAGGAGGATTGAAGCTTATTTAGAAGGTCAGAAAATAAAGATAATGCATGCAATTAGCTAATAGAATACCCTGGTAGATTGAGTGAAGGGAAAGATCATAGAATAAAAAGAAATATTAGGAAAAACCGATCAATTAATACTTTAAACTAGTATACTGTGACACCTGTTTTTCAGGGTGGGATTTTGACTAATGCATTCATATCTTAATTAATGTACTATTTGTTATGAAAATGATTTGTTTACAAGTTGGAATTAAAATTTTTTTAAGTTAATATTTCTTTCACTAGCAGTTGAAAATAATCTTATCAATAATATTAACTGCTTTGGAAGAGATAAGTTTTCCCTGGATTTTGTATCTATCTCTGGATGTAATACTGAGCCCTCAGACTCATCTCATAAAATAACAGCAAGGTTCTGAGCCAGGGATCAGCAAACTCCTACAAAGGGCCATAGAGTAAGTATTTTAGGTTTTATGGGCCAGTCTCTATGGTAACCACCCAATACTGCTGTTGAGGCCAAAAAAGAGCCATAGACAATACACGGTTGTGTTTCAAAGAAAATTCATTTACAGAACCATGTGACAGGATGTATTTGACCCACAGGCTATCATTTGCTGACACCTTCTCTTAGCTAACAAGCTATCTTTCTCTGCCCAATTTATTGCTAGATGCAGATTTGGTTTAGAAAAGCATTCAGGAAACACACAGATATGCAGGGTTTAATTTATACATATTTTTTTTTTATTTTTGCTTAGAGCCTTACAAATTGATTGTTAAAATTTTGCTTAAAGGAATCTAACACCTTGATTTTCCTTTTTATCGCCTCATAATTCCCAGTTGGGTTTTTCGACTAACTCTGTGAAGCTCTCAGACAGACACATTAGACTGGATCATAATGGAAAATAAAATCTTTAACTGAAATCACAAGTGTGCCAAGAATTTAGGGAGTGACCGTACTTCTGGGAATCTACCAGCTTGTTATCCTTATGACCACCTTGGATATGACACCAGTATCTTTCTAAATCCCCTTAATGCTCACAGGAAATTCAGTCACTAAAGATGAATCAAAAGGCAACCGAGACCTAAAAATAAAGAGGTAAGGGTTGGTTTTTGCCACCCAAAGTTAGTCACACTTTGTGGCAGTTGCCTGGACTTTTCTGACATCAAAGAATGAGGTCTTTTTAAAATCAAGGCCTGAAGATGAACTAATATCTTACAGGATATGTTAAGCTCATAAAAAAAAATTGTGACGTAAACACAGTACAGGTACTTGCAGTGTGAGACCTCTTTATGTGAGAAATTTCTAGGATGCTGCCAGTCTTCACTAAAATATCTCTTTGAAAATGCAACTGACATCTCAAAGCATATGTAGAATTGAGAGAGATATTACGGATTATCCAATCCAACAAACCCATTTTACGCACAAGTAAACTGGATCTTGGGTCTGCTGAGTGACTTGAAAAATCTCCTGGACAATTCAGCTAAGTGACTAAGTCCTCAATTCTAATACTCTTTGTTACAAGATTGTTATTTTGAGTTTTTATACTGCGTTACAGTATGTGAATAAAGCAATAGAAATTGAGTAGAAAGGAAAACATGTCTTTGGGTCCAATTCATGTACTTCAGTATGAAGTACTGTTCTAGATTCAGGAACACAGTGATTATGTAAAATAAAGTCCTTATACTGACAATAAACACCACCACAGTATTTGCCATTTGCTAGGCACATTCCAGAAGGCTTTTTATATTGCCATTCACTTAATTCTCAACAAATACAGCTTTGTATAGAGACTTTTCAAGTTTGAAAGAATTAAACCAAAGAAATGAAAAAGGAATTCTAAAATTAAAAATATATGAATTCCCTCTGAGGAACTATACCAAATGATTAGATTTGCAAAGGACCTTAGAGATTTGTAGTCCTGTCACTTTTTAACTCAATACAGACTTGATGGGGAATAGGAGATTTTCACTCTGTCATTCTTCCTCTGACAATACTCAGCTTTCACAAATAAGTTCTTTCCTCCACAAATTCACCATGATTTTCTAATGAAGTTTGTGATGTTTTCAATAGCAAAAATGACTCATTTGTTTAAAGTACACATTCTACTCATCACATTAAGTTTACATATGAGAAATCTTAAAAAGCCTTGGAGAATGGAGAGAGAGCAACTTCTAATTTCACTGCATTGGGCTATTCCCTACCTAGAAATGAAGAGATTGTGGAGAGTAATCTGTGGTTTTTTTTCTCCAAATACCAAATGGTGTTTACTGACATTACTAAAACGATATTGTATCATATTTCCTCCTAAAAAAGCATGATTAGAAATTATATGATAAAGGGACACCTGGGTGGGTCAGTTGGTTAAGCACTGGGCTCTGGATTTTGGCTCAGGTCATGATCTCATAGTTGTGAGATTGAGCCCAATGTTGGGCTCCACGCTGAGCATGGAGCCTACTTGAGATTCTCTCTCTCCCCCTCTCTGCCCCTCCCCTGCAAACACATTCTCTCTCTTAAAAAAAGAAGACATTATAATAAAGATGTAACTAAGATTGTGAATAGTTCTCTATAGTTCCCCAAACAACTGAAATGCAAGCTCTTTCTCCCACCTTTTGAAATAGGTTTGGAAAACAGAGGCACTTGGGTGGTTCAGTGGTTGAGTGTCTGACTTCAGCTCAGGTCATGATCTCATGGATTAGTGAGTTTGAGCCTCATGTGGAGCTCTGTGCTGACAGCTCAGAACCTGGATCCTGCTTTGGATTCTGTGTCTCCCTCTCCCTCTGCCCCTTCCCCAATCACACTGTCTGTCTCTCTCTCAAAAATAAACAAAAAAATAAAAAAATAAAAAAAAATAGGTTTGGACTCAAGAAACTAGGGATAGAAGGATCATACCTCAAGATTATAAAAGCCATATATGAAAGACCCACTGCTAATATCATCCTCACTGGGGGAAAAACTGATAGCTTTCCCCCTAAGGTCAGGAACACAACAGGGATATCCACTCTCACCACTGTTATTCAACATAGTATTGGAAGTCTTAGCCTCAGCAATCAGATGACACAAAGGAATAAAAGGCATCTAAATCATCCAGGAGGAAGTCAAACTTTCACTCTTCACAGATGACATGATACTCCATATGGAAAACCCAAAACATTCCATCAAAAAACTGCTAGAATTGATCTACGAGTTCAGCAAAGTCATAGGATATAAAATAAATATACAGAAATCAGTTGCATTCCTATACACCAATAATGAAGAAACAGAAAGAAATCAAGGAATTGATCCCATTTACAATTGCATCAAAACCCATAAAATACCTAGGAATAAACATAACCAAAGAGGTAAAAACTCTATACACTGAAAACTATAGAAAGCTTATGAAAGAAATCGAAGAAGACACACAAAAAAATGGAAAAGTATTTCATGCTCCTCAATAGGAAGAACAAATATTGTTAAAATGTCAACACTACCCAAAGCAATCTATATATTCAATGCAATACCTATCAAAATAACACCAGTATTCTTCACAGAGCTAGAATGAATGACCCTAACATTTCTGTATGGAATCAGAAAGCACCCAGAATAGCCAAAGCAATCTTGAAAAGGAAAACCGAAGCTGGAGGCATCACACTCCCAGACTTCAAGCTATATTATTCAAAGCTGTAATTATCAAGACAGTATGGTACTGCCATAAAAACAGACATATAGATCAATGGAACAGAAGAGAAAACCCAGAAATTGACTGACAAATGTATGGCCAACTAATCTCTGACAAAGCAGGACAAAATATCCAATGGAATAAAGACAGTCTCTTTAGCAAGTGGTGCTTCTGGGAAAACTGGACAGTGACATGCAGAAAAATGAACCTGGACCACTTTCTTAACACCATACACAAAAATAACCTCAAAATGGATGAAAGACCTAAATGTAAGACAGGAAGCCGTTAAAATCCTCAAGGAAAAAGCAGGCAAAAACCTCTTTGACCTTGACTGCAGCAACTTCTTACTCAACAAGTCTCCAGAGGCAAGGGAAACAAGCAAAAATGAACTGCTGGGACCTTATCAAAATAAAAATCTTCTGCATAGCAAAGGAAACAATCAGCAAAACTAAAAGGCAGCCGACAGAATGGGAGAAGATATTTGCGAAAGACATATCAGATAAAGGGTTAGTATCCAACATCTATAAAGAACTTATCAAACTCACCCCCCCAAAAAAAAATAATCCAGTGAAGAAATGGGCAAAAGACATGAATAGACACTTGTCCAAAGAAGACAACTAGATGGCAAACAGACACATGAAAAAATGCTCAACATCACTCATCATCAGGGAAATACAAATCAAAACCACAATGAGATACCACCTCACACCTGTCAGAATGGCTAACATTAACGACTCAGGCAACAACAGATGTTGGTGATAACGTGGAGAAACTGGAACACTTTTGCACTGCTGGTGGGAATGCAAACTGGTGCAGACCCTCTGGAAAACAGTATGGAGGTTTCTCAAAAAACTAAAAATAGAACTACCCTATGACCCAGCAACTGCCCTACTAGGTATTTATCCAAGGGATACAGGTATGCTGTTTCAAAGGGGCACATGCACCCCATGTTTATAGCAGCACTATCAACAATAGCCAAAGTATGGAAAGGGCCTGAATGTCCATCGATGGATGATGGATAAAGAAGATATGGTTTGTATATACAATGAAGTATTACTCAGCAATAAAAAAGAATGGAATCCAGGGACACCTGGGTGGCTCAGTGGTTAAACATCTGACTTCAGCTCAGGTCATGATCTCACAGTTCGTGAGTTCAAGCCCCACATTGGGCTCTGTGCTGACAGCTCAGAGCCTGGAACTTGCTTCAGATTCCGTGTATCTCTCTCTCTCTCTCTCTCTCTCTCTCTCTCTCTGCCCCTCCCCTGATCACAATCTGTCTCTCAAAAATTAAATAAATGTTAAAAAAATTTTTTTTTAAATAATGAAATCCTGACATTTGCAACTACATGGATGGAATTGGAGGGTATTATGCTAAGCAAAATTAGTCAGAGAAAGACAAATATCATATGACTTCACTCACATGAGGAATTTAAGATACAAAACATATGAACATAATGGAAGGGAAGTAAAAATAATATAAAAATAGGGAAGGGAACAAAGGGGTTTGGGGGGGTTGTGGGAGGGAGGATGGTCTAAATGGGCAAGGAGCATTAAGGAATCTACTCCTGAAATCACTGTTGCACTATATGCCAACTTGGATGTAAATTAAACAATACATAAATTTTAAAAAATAGGTTTGGAAAACAAACAAACAGAACTACTAAGCTTTGAAGGTATGTGTAGAACCTAGATTTCTTGGTCAAAAATTTGTGCAATTCTAACATAACGTTTATATGCAGGTTTTACATTTTATACAACAGCATTCAATTAACACATCTTAAAATGTTTAAGGACAAGTATAAGAATATTTGAGGAAATACTAGAATTTTAACAACACTAACATTGCAGTGAATAAAATATTTTTCAAAGGATTTGAGCACTGCATGAATTCTAAATGCAAGAATAGATGTGCTTTTGTCAATGGAGTAGTTGAAAGTAATTAGGGCTTTTAACAGTAGACTCCCCATCCCTGCTCTGAATTCGGCTTTTAGACAGATAATCAGATCAAACCATTATGCCAATGAACTTGTTTTGAACAATCATTATTATGGGTAAAATAATAAAAGCAATTCCAAATAAAAGCACATAGAATTCTGGGAATGGGCTTTGTCAATTTGCTTATGAAACAACAGTACTCTAGCCATTGAATATGAAACTTTTCTGCATTCTTATTGCTATTTTAAATTGTTAGGAACCTGTTTCACTCAATTTTGTGAGACAAAGTTAATTCTGAAAACTAAGAGATTGTAACAACAGTTTAAACATTTAAAATATATTTCACATACTTCAACACTGTCAGGAATGGAAATGTATTATAGCAGGAAAAGCAACAAATACTGACCCAACTCATTCAGCCATGTCTATTTGAGGTAACCTACTGGCATGCTTGGTCACACCTTTTTCTGTCTGGCCACTCTGTAACCTTTCATGTGTTTGCTGCTTGCAAATAACTTCCGAAGCTCTTGGGTTTTGTTATTGTTGTTTGCTACTCTAGTCTTCTCCTCCTGCTAACTGATTTAATTTTTCTTATGTTCTTTCATGGTCATTTCTTTCTCCCATTTCTCTACATAGTTAAAACTTTTTTTTTTTTATCTCCCCCTCCTTTCTTGGAAAATCCATATAATTTCATAGCTCCAACAACTTTTTTAAATTAAAAGTGACTTTTAAGATTTGGAGTAAGGACTTATTTCATAGCAGATATGGAATTCAAATATTAATCAACAAGATTAACTTACATCTATTTCTGCAACACCCATACACCTTCCTACTAGTCTGCAGTTTAAGAGAATTATTTATTCATAACAGCCACCTCTGGCCACAGAAAAATGGCAGCTGCTTTGATGGTCTTGTCCATGGGCTGTCCTCCAAAGTTTCAATTTTCTACTTATTTTGGGCAGTATTTAGCTTCAGGTCTCTCCAGAGCATAACAAGTCTCAGTAGGATGACTCTCATCAAACATGGTCATGGTTTTAGCTTTAAAATGTTATTGGCAAAATGGTAGAATCCTTTAGTTTTCTAGATTCTTCTTCACTGTGATTATTTTTAATAAATTATCACATTTCTGCTCCCTTCCTCTTGTAACTGACTCTTTTCCCCCAGCTTTCATCGAGTTATTTAACATACTGATCTCTCGGCAAAATTTCCACTTCTAGATTATTATTGGACTGTTTGTAATGACTATTATAATTTGATAGTGCAATAGCCATTGTTGCAATGTTTTTTCAACTATTATTTCAACTGGCACCACTACATACCTATTTGTAGTGATTTATACAAATATCTCTACTCTGTGCATGACTTCAAAAAAAATCTGCATATCTGACCCTTAACTTGTTTTCTGTCTTATAATTTCATCAGTCTCCTAGATCTTTTATTTTCTTCCTCGGAAAAAACAAAAACTGTGTTCTTGGCCAAACTCAAATGAGTTTCTTTTCTGTGAATTGCCTATTCATGTTCTTTACTCTGTGTTCATTTGTCTAGCTTATGAATGCATATTACTTCTTGGAAGTTTTCTAATGTACGTTCAAAGGCCACCATTGCCAACTCTATCTCACTGTGTCTGAATATGAGTTCATCTCCCCACAAATCAGTTGACCCAATTTACTTCTCCATTTCTGTGATAGGTACCATCATTTTTATCCCTTCCTTCAGCTCAGAGCACTATTTGCCAAAATCGCTCATTTGGCAATAAATTCTTTTGAATCATGGCATTTCTTTACTAGTACTGAACATTTATCTGTTGGTAATCTCCTGCCTAAAATGATCAAATGAAATGATTATATTCATAAAAGTTCTTTGAGAATTATCAAGCACTGTGCAAAGGTATTATGTTATTATGAATATACTTAATTTTTATAGACATTTCCATCCATCTACATCATACTTCCCCAGGCAGAGTATTAGTGACCCGAAGACAAGAGTGTGTTCCCCAAAATTTCTATTTTAATGTCACACACAAGCACTCATAAATATTTGTTGATCGCATAAAAAATAATCCAAACTGAACAATTAGGAAAAGTGAAGAGAAATTTTATTTTTGAGAAAATTTTCCAGTCAGATGGTAAAAGTACCAATTGGTTTTTAAACTGAAATTTTCTATTGTCTCTAAACAATAAATGTCAGAAAATCCTGTGACTGATTAATATAAATGAGTATAAATTTTCTATGCTATCTATTCTGCTTAAAATTTTCTCTTGGATCATTTTATTGGTAGGACTTCATTATTTAACTCCAGTAATTTAATTGACTAAATTACCTTTAATGGGATTCAATATAGAAATATGTTATATGGAATAATTTGTGACAGTAATTTGCATGAGTGAACTGCCATTATAATTCTTTGAGTAACAGGAATCACTTAACAAAAAAAATTCTATATGCTAGAGTATGTAAAAAAAGTATTCCTACAGAATGACTTTAATAATTTATAATAATAAGTACAACATTATTCTCTGAAAAAATAGAAGAAATATTAAGTAAGCTGATGGTAGAACACTTTCAGGATTTATCTGGCCATTTCACAATTCATGTTTTGAAAAAAAATAAACCATAAAAAATATGTTCTTTAAGCCCATCTTCACCTATTTACTCTTGGGATCTAAATGCACTAATCTCGGGGCGCCTGGGTGGCGCAGTCGGTTAAGCGTCCGACTTCAGCCAGGTCACGATCTCGCGGTCCGTGAGTTCGAGCCCCGCGTCAGGCTCTGGGCTGATGGCTCAGAGCCTGGAGCCTGTTTCGGATTCTGTGTCTCCCTCTCTCTCTGCCTCTCCCCCGTTCATGCTCTGTCTCTCTCTGTCCCAAAAATAAATAAACGTTGAAAAAAAATTAAAAAAATAAAAATAAAATAAATGCACTAATCTCAAACGATGAATCCCTTCCCTGCCATATTAGTTTCTGTGTAGCAGGCATAATAATCATATGCATTGAATGAACTGACCTGGAGATTATGCCTCCACATTGTGGGGAAAATAGCTACTTCAATTTTTTTTATTATATCAAAATAGAAGTCTGCTAGTGATCAAATTATAAAAGAGTGATTTACAATTCCCAAGATCCCCTCTGGGTCTAAGGAAGGCAGAATAGTTGATGTGCATATCGTACAGTGGCTGAGAAGCTGAGTAGAGATTGTAATCCTGCCCAGCAGTATTGGTTACTGACTATACCCTTAACCAACACTTCCTCCGGTTAGGGAAAAGGTAATGTCTGAAGGAATCATGTGAAGCACTTACAAAGAAAAAGTAATAAACCAGCATTGGAGTGTCATCTTACAGATTTTGAACTGCTTTGACACATGTGATTTCATCTGAGCCACCTTATGCCAGCTGGTGTCACTATGGCCAATATAAAATTAAGGAAAGTGTGCCTTATGAGTTGAGATCATCTTTCCAAGGTCACACAGAGAGTAGGTGGAAATGTCCATATTCATACCCAGTGACTAAATTCCATGTTCATTCTTTTAGCAAGCTGCCTCCTCAGGTAAGTGAGTACACACTCAGCAGGGATCATTCATATTTTCTAGATCCAGCTATCCAAATTGTTTCTATAATTCATTGCTTGCTGTGGCTTCCCTGTAATTTGCATATTTTAGCTAATCAGATTTTTAGATACACTATGCATTGATTTGAACTCATGGTTCTTTACCATTCTTCTTCACTTCAGCAACCCCGTCATTCTTTATCTCTGGATTGCCTTACTTGGATCTCGTTTATTTCTAATTAGATTGATATTAACAATTGAAGCAATTATCTTGAATACAGTGTCAACGTTTTTCTTTCCACAGCTAACAACACTGATTGATGATAAAATGTATTTGGCATCCAAAGTGCTCTAATTTGGCATTCCCACCCAATTTCAATTACACAGGTTTTGACACTACCTATTAATTTGTGATCCTAGAATAACAATGTTAGAGTCACAGATGATTTGGGCAATATGAGCTATAGAGGCATATTAGAATGAGGGTCTATTTCTAATTTAGGACTCTTTTCTGTACCTTCTGAGCTGTTAAGTCATGTATTTAATCAACTGTAATGCTATCTTATTGTATTGATTTACTCATGCACTGTGTTTCCTTAATATCCATCGTGTTACTTAGTGGTGTTACATTTAAATATTTATATTTAATGGAATTACATTTTAACTATATTTAGAGATGTCACATCTTAATTAAACTTACTTATTGGGCATTAATTTTCATATCAAATGCACTCATCTTGTGTTTTTAAATGTTCTTTGATTTCCTGTGGTCAAATATTTTGCATAGTACTAACATCATTCTATTAGGAAAGCTGTGTGGATGCTTACAGGATGCATTCTAATTCCTGCTAAAAAAAACACATGGTAAAATATTTAGACTTGACTCACTAAATGGTTAAATGCATATATCCATAAAAGTTGGATTTTTATTTTATTTTTTTAAGTTGGATTTTTAAAAAGAATTATAACTAAAGGCATCTTGGAGTTCTTTCAAATTGGGAATTCTTTCTGCCACTTCACTTTTATTGCCAACATGCTACCTTTCAGAACCATTAATCCTCTCCAGAGGCCTCAGACACTGATATGAAAATATGTCACCCAACCTTTCCAGTTTTCATCTAGGAAAACTTAATCATGGCAATATTGGATGAGCTGGCCAAGAAGTCACCATCAGTTGGTGAAAGAATCAAACATATAACCTAGACCTCCTGCTTCTCACATGCTTGTCTTTTTGCTTATTCTGTCTTTTACCAAACATTAGGCATCTGTAACATCTATTTCTGATGAGAAGATATTTTGTGCATTGGAAAAGTAGACTATGAAGTAGTAATATCATCTTATTAACAGGGGAATTATGGTTATAAGAGAGAGAATTGTCCCACAAGAACTAACTCAACAGGCCTTTGCTTTACTATCATCTCATACTGTGCCATCTTCAGCTGAGCTCTTTCTCTCAAATGCAAAACAAAAGTAGCATGATAGAACCACATAAATGGATTAGGAGAGGCACATGTGGCCGGAGGAATTCCATATGCCATTGGACTTAATTTAGGATACTTGACTCAATATTCCATGTTAAGGAGGATAAAGTCAACCTTGACTAACTTAGATTAGTGAATTGTTGCAAAAGCAGAACAACCCTGAGGAGATTTTACAAATCTGACGCAGCTTTAAAAAATGTTCCAATGAGGCCTGCTTCCGATTCTGTGTCTCCCTCTCTCTCTGCCCCTCCCCCATTCATGCTCTGTCTCTCTCTGTCTCAAAATTAAATAAAATGTTAAAAAAAAAATGTTCCAATGAGAATTGAGGATTACACGAGGGGAGGCGGGTGGAGGATAGGTTAAGTGGGTGATGGGTATTAAGGAAGGCACTTGTGATGAGCACTGGGTATTGTATATAAATGACACTTCACTAAATTGTACACCTGAAACTAATATTACATCGTATGTTAACTAACTGGGATTTAAATAAAGGCTTAAAAATGAACTAACAAACAAACATAAACATAAAAACTGTTCTAATGATTAGAGAGAATTAAAGAGATTTAGTGAGTGAGGGTAGGAGGAGGTGAAAGATACTAGAAGTCATGCAGGGGACAGTTCCTCATAAGGAAGAGTTTCCTGGTGTTCTATGAGATACTAATGTCCCAGTTGACAACCGCACAGAAAATCAAATGCAGTTGAAATTGAGACTAGTCCATTATCGCTCATCCTAAAACAATATTTTTGCATTAAGTTCTAATGCATCTGCTTTCCATTACTCCTATACTTGTTGTATGGAAGAGCTTTTCATTTTGACTTCTCTGAAACCTGAACTCATTCATAATAAAGAAATTTAAGAATTTAGTTGAATATGTATCCAGGGTACTTGTGACTGAGCATGTACATATTGAAACACATATTATAGCACTAAAATTATATTAATTTATTATTTATATGATAAAATATATTCAGTTTTCTTCTAAATGGGTAAGTGACTCTCATTTTAGGGTAACAATGAGGGCATTGCAAAAGTTGGCATCTGACTGTTACAGTTGAGACGTACTGTCGTATCAACGAATGCCAACCACTGGGCACATGGTTCTCCCCAAACAGGGTCACCAAATGGAAGGTGACCACGTATACTTGTAATTACATATACTTGTAATTCTTTCAACAGGTTTAATAACGAGTATAGAATCAATGCCTTCCTTATGAAAGCTAAGATTTCAAATGCATATGATCTTCTTATTCAAGATCAGTCTGGGGATACAGTCCTAAAAAGCACTTATTTTACATAATAATATTTCAAGGTTATGCACAACAGTCAAGAATTAAAGAATATGTATTTTTACTTTTAAAAGGATAGTCTAAAATGCATTTTAAATTAGTCCTTAGCTCATGTTATAATATATCAATGTTACATGTAAACTTTGACCCCTTTGGGATTCAAATCATCTTCTGAAGATACACATCATGCTAATGGAATGTGTGTTTATATCTATTTATATACCTATGTATCTATTTAGTCATATGCATTTATTTAAAGACATTAGAAAATATGCAGGTATGTGCATACACATGTGTACATACAGGAGGACCTTATGTCAGTGCTGACAGTATTTTGAACTTTAGGGGAAACCAAATGATTTAGATGACACACTGAGAAATTAAAGAACAAGAATTGAATGAAATAGGAGATGACAACCAGGAAAGTGAGGAGCATCTGAGACCAACATGGTATAAGGAAAGATGAGACATACTTGAGGCAGGTTAGTCTAAGGAAGGAAAGATTTAAGGTTTACATGATCGCTATTTTCAAGTATTCTCAGAAAGCATGACTTGTTCTACTTTCTTCCAGAACTAGAAGGAAAGGAAACATGTTCTAGGGAACATTTCAGTTCAATATAAGGAAGAACTTCCTGGGACTCCACAGCATGTTTTCCCCCTCCCCGCCTCCTCCCACCCCCAAAACAGAAAAGCATCCATGACTATGTTGAATGAACTACCAATTCTGCACCACTGTCTGGGAGGAATGGAGTGGAAGGAAATTCTGCATGAGTAAAATGGCTGGGTTAGAGATTTTCCAATCACATGCTTCTAACTAGCAACACTGGAAAATTTAACTGCTGTTTGTATCAATAATTTGACACAAGTTTCTCCCAATGGAATCACATTAATTCCAGCCAGGATTACCTTTTATAATTATTGGATATAAAATGTTACTGCTCTTTCTGATCGCAAATGACTACTACAAACCTGGAGAGGACATGATTACATGAAGTGAAATGAGTCTCCCCTTACCGCCTGCATGCCCTGACAGCCAGAACTGTGCAAAACTGGGGCTCTTTATTATTTATTTTCAGAACACTTTCAAGGGTCAACATTAAGTTCCTTTTTAAAGAAAATATGCTTTGGAATTTCAGTTAGTATTGTTTCTGTGAATGGTGGATCATATTTTAATTCTTTCTTTCCCTTAAGATACATTGTTATCTAGCAGCAGCAGCAACAACAACAGCAACAAGAAAAGAAAAATATGTCTGCTACTCCAGTGAACATGTCACAACATATTAAACACAATATGCCCCTAAGAAAAAAATGTGTGTGTGCATTTTTGTAATACTAGGGGATTTTCATGGGAATTTCCATCTTCCCCCAATCTCCATGGGAGCATATAGTACGATTTCCTAATAGAGCAATCTGGAGTGAATATTTTAATCTTCCTCAGGAGGGCAGAATTTATAGCATTGCTGATAAAATAATCAGCATCCTAATGGCATCAGTTTCTTTTCTTTCCTTTATTTTTAACTTACAAAGTATGTCTCTAAAGACTTTTATGAATGCCTTAAAGTTCTACTTCTTGAAGAATTCATTAGAAAGGAAAATTATACTCATTTGCTTACTTAAGGAAAACTACCCATTGTTCCTTCATAAGAATCTCAATAACCATTTTAATATTAAAGTTTTCACAATATGAATTAAAGCTATATTGAGTTTCTAATTTAAAAATATTTTCTAGGAAATGACATATAGCACTCTGGCTTCTGGGAAATGCATATGCCATGCATAATTAATTGCTATAAAAGAAGATTAATAACTTGATGTTCACTGCCACAATCTTTCGTGCTTCATCTAAATATCTCTGGTCTGAAATTGAAATCTACAGCTGACAGGGAACAGGATGGTAATGAAGTGTCCATGCTGGCCTGGCCCATAACAGGTACCACACACACAAACACACACACACACACACACACACACACACACACACACACACACACTGAATGATTGAATTATCAACTCTGCTCTATTTCTTGTTTCTCATTGGAGATATCAGAGGACTGTGACGATTTCAACCACATATGAAATGCTGCCAATCCCTGGAACTAAACCTTCTCTCAGGGCTGTCAATGATGAAACCAATCACACTCTTTTCGCTACCCTGATTGTGTATCTTTTTTTTTTTTTTTTAAATTTCAGAAGCTGCACAAATTTAATGAATGCTTCCATGTGGCCAAGGAAGGGGATAGTTTTCTACAACCCACTCTCTCTCCCCCAACTCTGCTACAACAGTCCCCCCCCCCCCCCCCCCCCCCCCCCGCTTTTAGGTATCTGCTGTCTCTAGTCTCAGAGGTCATTTATCGGTGGTACATTATATCTATCTGTATTTTCTTATTTTTATTTTTATTTTTTTCAACGTTTTTTATTTATTTTTGGGACAGAGAGAGACAGAGCATGAACGGGGGAGGGGCAGAGAGAGAGGGAGACACAGAATCGGAAACAGGCTCCAGGCTCTGAGCCATCAGCCCAGAGCCTGATGCGGGGCTCGAACTCCCGGACCACGAGATCGTGACCTGGCTGAAGTCGGACGCTTAACCGACTGCGCCACCCAGGCGCCCCTATATCTGTATTTTCAAGCTGCCTCAAGAGTATCCCCTCTAACAACTGGGGCTCTGGTTCGGTCCCAGAAGGTACTACTAGAAATATGAAAGCCCTCCTCATATCCATATCTCTTCCAGAGTTTGTGTTTTATCCGTGCTTACTTCTTCTTTTGAATGTATTTCACAGGAGAAATGGAAGTATAATAATTATGTGACACGTGAACATCTGGTTATATTTGATGACTTCTACTTGTTGTAGCAATCACCTTATATCTATGGGGGATCTTGGTAGCTAATAATTACTTTTGTATGTGCCACCTAATATTATATTGTACTCAGTGGCTTTTCTAATTTTTATTTTTCTGAGAAAAACAGCGATGGGAAAAATTTCAAAATTCACATTTTATATTTTACACAACTACAGGTGAAAAGTTTGATCAAGGGGTGCCTGGGTGGTTCAGTTGGTTAAGTGTTGACTCTTGGTTTCGGCTCATGTCACGATTTCATGACAATGAAATTTTTGTCTCTCTCTCTCTCTCCCTCTTTCTCTCAAAATAAGTAAATAAAGTTAAAAAAAAAAAGAAGAGTTTGATCCATCATTACTCCTTTATTTCAAATTATGGATTTCATTAACTTCTAAGCCAACAAAAGTTAACTACAAATGCATTCTTGACTCAGTCTAGAATCTAGCAGAAGGTACGATATATAGTAGGTGCTGAATTTATGCTTAGAGTTAAAAAAAAAGATTGAACTAATCCCTTTGACTCTCAATTTTCCGGTCTGTTAAATGAGGATAAAGAAAGGTAACACATGGCCAGTTTGGAATTCGGTGCCTACAGCAAATATGTATCATGCTCCGATTTCCCTTGGGCATACCACACCCTCGTGCCCCTGCATGGCAGGCTCAAGCTCCCTGCCTGGAATATCCACACTCAGATATACTGCTTTGGCAGGCTGTCTTCTAATTTCTTTTGCTCCTCCAGGTCTCCCTTTCATCCTTTCTTTATTACTTCATTCAGGTTGCTGTCATAGTACGGATTCCTTGTTAATATGATTACACACATTTGTGTAACAACATTATGACATAGGGGAGAACAGGGACAGTGTCTTCTTAGTTTTCATATTCCCTAAATGCCTTTCACAGACATGACTATTTTGGGGGTCGATGAATGAAATAATAAATTAATTGTCCAGCAAGCTAACAACTATATCCACTTGAAATAAACCAATATCCTAGAAACACAAAAACCTTTCATTCCTACTTGCTCTGATTGACTGCCAGATACAGTGGATATTTTCCATTAGAAAGATAAAGATATTTGCTCTTAACTGGAGTAAATGAAAGACTAAGACTTTTTTTTTTTTTGTAAATAAGATTATGTGTGTCCATGCATGCATATATACAGAAAGAGGGAGAGAAGAATATTTTCATGTAATTGGATGCTAAAAAGAAACTCTTCTGTCTCATGTATGGTTGAGTCTCAATATAATAGGTGCTAACAGTTCCATATAAGCAAAATGTTAACCATCTATGCAATACTTGCTGAGAATTATGTTCAAGTCATTCTTTTCAACCTTGTCCATCTTGAAAGTACAAAAGCCTGGAATTGTGGGAAAGCGAAGGAATCTTTTGGAGACAGTTGCCAGTGTCTTAGGCATGTTGCATCTTCTTTCTTAGGGGAAGGGCAGGGCAACTGCTTGCTAAGCTCAAACACAATGGGAGAGGGAAGAGAATTTAGAGGATTTGACATATGGACTTGGGGGCACAGGGTACTAATATCAGGTATATACTGGGGGGGGGTTGGGGAACAATGAGAGAGCTAGAGTTCTCTACCACGTGGCTAGATGAGGTGACTACATTGGAACCAGTGTGTACTCCCAGTGTTTGTCCAGGTAAAGAACACTTGTTCTTTGGATTCCTATGGAGCAGACGTGAGCCATTCTGAACCAACCTGGGGCCATCTTAAAGGGAATTTAACAAAGAAGAGTGATGGATCTCCATTGCCAAGATAGGATCTGTATGGGTTAGATAGTCTAAGCTAAGAGGAAACTAATTCCCACTAATTACTGTTAATGCTTCGGGAGATTATACACACACACACACACACACACACACACACACACACAAATTACATTTTGTTGAGGACTCTCTATCTGAGTGGGTTGTGCTAAGCCCTTTTCTTAAACCTTTGTTGCTAGAGATCTATTTCAAAATTGTGCTTTTTTTAGATTTTAGAAAGGTAAAAATACAATGCGTGTCGCATATTATAAACATACCTATATAGTATTGTAAGTACATGTTTTTTGCAATGAAACACAATATTTTCACTAATAGGCTGCATCAACTCACAAGAGGTTTTGCATTTAAATGAATTATGAAAAATTCAGTTTTCAGAACTGCTGAAAAGATACTGTGGACCTATACATATTAAACTCCAACTGAGGAGTGACAGCTCACTTGTGTTTTATCTGTCATTTTGCCTCCATTTGGGTAATCTTGAAAAACACTTGTTCTCTCTAGGCCTTGGCTGGTACAATTAAAAAATAGGAGAGTTGGGCTAGATCGGGAATTGCAAACTCAAGTATGTTCAGAGGGCAGGTTATAAAATTGAGGGAAGCAGCAGCTGGATGTGAGACTGTAGTTGGAGCTGGTGAGGCTGGGAGGACTGGAAACACTCACTCTGTCTAGAGGCATTCACATCCAGAAGGACTCCAGAGTCTGCTGCAGATCAAATTCAGCACACCTGTGAACAGCTAGTTTGCAGCCTCTGACCCAACTGTCTTTACCACGCCTTCCAGAGTCAAAGTTCTGTAACTCCCCTGCTGCCAGGTCAGATAACCTAACTTGAGTAGTTCCTCATGCTTCATTCTTCAACACTGTTCTCAAAAACTGCATTGCACTCGATGCCTGAGCATTACGTAAACTTACCTTCTCTTGAAGCAATTTCCTACTTTCTTATTCTTCCTTCATGGCTTGCCTATTGAAATCATCACTGTCTTTCCGTCTTTGTTCATTACTTTTTTTTCTATCCAGTAGGATTAAATGCTTAGAGGTTCTTTTTTATCACAGCATAAAATAGCGAGGAGTTAGATGAAAATATCCAAAGAATTCCAAAAGGGGTAAAACAAATTCAAAGGGAAAAAAATAATTGAGTCCAGAATTATTAAATCACTTTTCTCCACTTTTTCTGCAATGAACTCATTGGACCATAAAAAGCAAGCTTTGATAAGTAGCCCTCTATTCAAAAATATAAAAAACAATAGAGCATTCCATCACATACGCTGCAAATCCATCATTCATTTAAAGCATTCCTGTCTGGTACTTTCCTCTTCAATATTCATAGTGTTCTTTCTATTGGAGGAAAAGTTGTTAATTCAGAACTCAATGAAAGTTGGGTTTCTCTTCTCTTCACATATTTGACACTTTGGAAGAGAAAATTCAGTTCTCATAGTCTTCAAGAACTTTGATATGCAACGAATGTTCCTTTTCTTATACTTTATTACTACTATTTCTCTCTGATATGCCCAGTTCCGCCCTGTTTGTTTTATATGTGAAGTGCCAAGGAAAAGGCAGTTCTGAATTAAGTCATCAGGCCACATTCCCTTTCTGAAACTTTTGCCCCTAAAGTATGCATTTCTTCCCAGCACTATGGTGTGTCTGTTGAAGGTTGGGGCTTGCTCGAGGTTTTTGACCTGCTTACATGCAACTGGCTATCAAGCTATGCAGTGCAAATCCTTTCCCTTTGCAATGAATACTCAATTAGCTTTTTTCTGTAGAAAGTGCAAAATAATTCCATGGTTGAAGGAGAGAAAATAGGGCAGAGGTTAGGTGATTCTGAAAGAAAAGATACCATTTATCTAAAGATACAAAATTACTTTGATTCTCCTCATTCCTCCATCCTTACGTTTGCCTCCCAAGAGAAATAAAATTTTATGTTTACGTGTTCAGTTTTTCATTCATATATTTTAAGCTAACTATAGTGCTTGGTATTAAGAGGGATCCAATAAAAAAAATCTAAAGCAGAGTCCACGATTAGCATCAGTTAAGTATCTAATGCAGTATGTAACAGCAAGTAGAAACAGATAAAATTAAAGGTTCTCAAAATGCTTTCAAATCCATATTTGAGGAGAGGAATAGAGGTGGCACAGCCACGCCTGTGTAATCAATTCTCCCTTTATCTCTGCCAAATGGCCTTTGGCAAGAAGTGAGTTCTCCCTGCTGGCTGAAGCCGAGTTGCAGGGGAAACTGTGTGTGTGTGTGTGTGTGTGTGTGTGTGTGTGTGTGTGTGTGTGTATGTGTGTGTGTGTGTATGGTGAGAAAACAAAGAGCAATGCAATGATTTCCGAGAGAGGAGGATATTTAAAATTTGCATAAATTAACTTATGTATGTATTTTATGATTTTAATAATATTGGGACCAGTGACCAGGTGAAGCCCTGACATGATTACGTCTAAGTAAAAAGTCAGTGATATATTATTTTCTTCTCCACACCTCACAGTTTGATTCTGGGAGAGTATGTTTATACATAGGAAGTTAAATGTCAGTACCTAGTATAATACAGAGATTTCAAGAGGCACTATATAGATATGTTTTTGAGGCCTTATATTTTCAGATTCAAAACAAGTAAAAATCATGATGGGTCCTGGATACCTAGGACTTTGGCGTCAGTAGGTGCCAGTTTCCGACCCCCATCATTATGTAAATACCCAGTAAAAAATCACTAGAGGTCCTGAAGTATAAGTGCTTAATTTATGCAGATTATTCAGTGCCTGCCCCAGACTGGGGTTTCCTTTGATCTCTTACTCCCCAGAATCCTGAGTCTCCAGAGATCCCATGGTATCTCTTGCCTAACCATTGCCTCCATAATTAGCTGTGATGCTTAAAACATTTTCAAATACAGCCAGCATAAAAACGGCAAAGGGCACCCTCTCAGCCTTTTGGAATGAGGTCACAATTTCAGAACCTCTTCATGCTGTGCAGAGGATGGATGGAAAGAAATGGAAAGTTTTCAAAGTCATGTAGGTTCACACATGTTATCTGACGTGTGGAGACAATATTTGGAAATGTTCATTCTGTATACCCTCTACACCTAGTGGACGACTTATTTCTGATTCTATATAATCCAGAGTCAGGTCTATGTGGAGACAGAAAGGCAGGTGCCTGCATAATGAAATTTGAAAGGCCTCAACAGGCCCTCCTGTAACTCTTTCACTTTCCCTGGAGAACCAACCTCTATAGTGTTCTTCAGAGATGAGGCACTGTGTCCTTGAGAGACATTTACTAATAAGAAAAGGGAATGGCATGCTTATTCATTACAGCTCTATCTTAATTAAGGATACTCTGGTTGAAGGTAATGAAAACATATTTCAAATTTGCATAAAGTCATTTATTGTAAAGTAATTGAGATATCTCTCAATCCAAGGAGAATGTGAATAACCTGTATCCGAGTGGGGGACCCTATAAAGGAAAGCTATCAGAAACAGAAAACTCTTTTATAAAAATTCTTCCTCCCTCCCCCCACATCTCTCTCGGGCTGCACAGTCACTCTTGTGTTTCCTTCAAATGCCATTTACTCTCTAGGGAATCTAGCCTGACCATGGTTCTTTAAGAATATGGCTGCCAAATAATGTCAGCCTTAGGCTCCTGAGTGCAAATCACCTCACTCCAAGTGAACAGTACAGAGAGAATTAGACCACCTCTGTCCTAACTGCATTTAATTTTTAAAATTTATTTATTTTATTTATTTTTGAGAGAGGGAGAGAGCATGTGCGTGTGAGGAGGCGAGGGGCAGAGAGAGAGGGAGATGGAGAATCCCAAGCAGACTCCACGCTGTCAGCACAGAGCCTCACGCCAGGATGGATCTCACCACGTGTGAGATGATGACCTGAGCCTAAATCAAGAGTCAGATGCTTAGCCAACCTGAGCCACCCAGCTGCCCCTGCCCTAACTGCATTTCTGATAGATTGAATCTTCTTGGTTCAGCATTAGTCAGTTGTCTGGTTAGAAGTGTGAGAGAAATCTCCATATGTGCACAACAGTTTGGTTTTGTAGGTTTTGACGCAGTTTTCAGAGAAATATGGTCTTTGTTAAATGAATAAATGCTCTAAATGATGTCTACACTGGGTCCATGAAAGCCCACTGAGGGGGAGGGTCTCGGATTAGAAAAACATGACCTGGAGTCAATGGAAGAAGATTGCATCTTTTGAAGGAGTAGGAATGTGTGAAAATGTTGGGGAATTCAGGGTTGGCTTCACTTCAAAGGCAGCCAGTGGCAGGGTAGCTGTCGTGAGCAAAGGTGAGACACACTGTGGGGGAAGCAGAAAGCCCGGAATATGAACACAGTGTGGAGAAGTCCCTCTGGTCTCTAAAGATAAACTTTCCAACTAAGTGGGGTAACTCTCCTTTCTGTGCTTTTCTTATCTCTGGGGGCCGGGGGGTGGGGGGAAACTGCAGCTAAATCAGCTTCTTGTTCAAGTTACTGGGTAACTGTGGGGGAACTTTTGAAAAGGTTTGGCTAAACCAGCAGCTTTGAATGTAAGATGCAAAGAATCATTATTCCATTAAATATTAATAGGGTTTTTGAAAAATAAATAAAACAAAATATTTTTGAGAATCATAAGACCAGGCAAAACATAGCAGGACACTTTAATTTAGTTAGCCTTCTCAGAGCTTTTTCAGATGATTTTGTTCACTTTTTTTTTTTTTTTGAGAGAGAGAGAGAGAGAGACAGAATGAGCAGGAGAAGAGGGGCAGAAGGAGAGGGAGAGAGGGAGAGAGGGAGGGAGGGTGAGAGGTAGGGAGGGAAGGAGGGAGGGAGGGAGGGAGGGAGGGAGAGAGAGAGAGAGAGAGAGAGAGAGAGAGAGAGAAAGAAATATAGCAAGCTCCATGATCAGGGAGGAGCCTAAAGTGGGGCTTGATCCCACAACCCTGGGATCATGACCTTAATGAAATCAAGAGTTGGACACTCAACCGACTGAGCGACCCAGGTGCCCCTATTTTGTTCATATTTTAACACTGCACAGCATTTTTTGACTGGGCCTCTGTGTTCTTCCAGCATGTTTAGGACTGCTTTCTACAGATCAAATTTTAAGAAATAATGGGCTAAACAAAATGGCGAATGAGTCTTCTACATATAAAAAAGTGAAAGCCAACATGGATCTGTTATGTATTATATGGAACATACCATGACCCCAGATAAGGGGTAAGGTGTTACAATGTCAGAAACATTTTCAGTTGTTTGTAGGAGAGACAGCCAGTAACATAGTACTTGATAATTGTTGCTTTCTCTCTTAACTCCTGCATTAACCACTGATAATTGTCAAGAATGGCACAAGCTATCTTCATGTAAGATCATAGCCCTCCATAGCTTTTAAAAGAAAATGTATGTAAATTCAATTAGAACACTAAAGGATATATAGACCTACCTGTTTTATTGTGCTTTGGTTTATTGTCTTTCACAAATACTAGTTTTTTGTTTGTTTTGTTTTTTTGTTTTTTACATATTGAAGGTTTGTGTCAACCCTGCCTTGAGCATATTTTCGCACCATTTTTCCAATACAATTTGCTCACTTTGTGTCTATGTCATATATTGGTAATTCTCACAATATCTCAGACTTTTCATCATTATTGTATTTGCTATGGTGATATGTGATCAGGGATCTTTGAAGTTACTATTGTAATTGGTTTGGATGTCACAAACTATGCCTATATATAAGTCAGTGAACTTAACTGATACATGTAAATTTTCTGGCTCTCCACTGACCAGTCATTCCCCCATCTCTCTCCCTGTCCTCAGGACTCCCTATTTCCTGAGACACAAAAATATTGAAATTAGGCCAATTAATAATCCTACAAAGACCTGTAACTGCTCAAGTAAAAGGAAGAGTTGTAGGTCTCTCGCTTTAAATCACAAGCTTGAAACGTTTAAGTTTAGTGAGGAAGGCATGGTGAAAAATGAGACAGGCCCAAAACTAGGCCTCTTGTGCTGGTTAGCTAAGTTGTGAATGCAAAGGAAAAGTTCTTGTTTTTTTTGTTTTTTTTTTTTTACATTTTTTAAATGTTTATTTTTGAGAGAGAGAGAGAGAGAGAGAGAGAGAGAGAGAGAAGGAAGGGGAGGGGCAAAGAGAGGGGGAGACACCTAATCCGAAGCAGGCTCCAGGCTCTGACCTGTTGGCACAGAGCCCAGTGTGGGACTTGAACCCACGAACTGTGAGATCATGACCTGACCTGGTCGGATGCTTAACCGACTGAGCCACCCAGGCACCCCAACGAAGGAAAAGTTCTTAAAGGAAATTCTCAGTGCTACCCCAGTGAACACATGAATGATAAGAAAGCAAAACAGTCTTATTGCTGACAGGGAGAAAGTTTTCATCATCTATATAGAAGATCAAATTAGTCCCAATGTTCCCTTAAGCCAAAACCTACTTTAGAGCAAGGCCCTAATTCTCTTCAATTCTATGAAGGCTGAGAGAGGTGAGGAAGCTGCAGAAGGAAAGTTTGAAGCCAGGTGAGCTTGGTTCATGAGGTTTTAGGAAAGAAGCCATCTCCATAACATGAAAGCACAAGGTGAAGCAGCAGGTGCTGATGTAGAAGCTGCAGCAAGTTATCCAGAAGACCTAGCCAAAAGAATCATTGAGGGTGGCTACACTAAACACCAGATTTTCAATGAAGATCAAACAGCCTTATGTTGGAAGAAGATGCCATTTAGGACCTTCATAGCTAGAGAGAAGTCAATGAATGCCTGGCTTCAAAGCTTCAACGGAGGGGCTCTCCTGTTAGGGGCTGATGCAGCTGGTGACTTTAAGTTGAAGGCAATGCTCATTTACTATTCTGAAAACAGGACCCTTAGGAATTATGCTAAATCTACTCTTCCTGTGCTCTATAAATGGAACATTAAAACCTAGATGACAGTAGATCTGTTTATAATATGGTTTACTGCACATTTAAAGCCCACTGTTGAGACCTACTGCTCAGGAAAAAAAAATATTTCTTTCAAAATATTACTGCTCATTGACTGTGTACTTGGTCACCCAAGAACTCTGATGTACATTGAAATAAATGCTGTTTTCGTGTCTGCTGACATAACATCTATTTTGCAGCTAATGGATCAAGGAGAATTTTCAACTTTTAAGTGTTATTATGTAAGAAATACATTTCATAAGGCTATGGATGCCATGGACATTCCTCTGATGGATCTGGGAAAGTAAATTGAAAACCTTCTGGAAATCATTCGCCATTCTAGATGCCATTCAGAACACTTGTGATTCATAAAAAGTGGTGAAATACTGACACTAACAGAGTTTAGAAGAAGTGGATTTAAGACTTCAGTGGAGGAAGTAACTGCAGATGTGGTGGAAACAGCAGAACATGGAGCCTGAAGATGTAATTGAATTGCTGCAATCTCATGATCAAACTTGAGCAGATGAGTTGCTTCTTATGGATGAGCACAGAAAGTGGTTTCTTGAGATGAAGTCTACTCCTGCTGACGAATCTGGGAAGATTGTTGAAATGACAACAAAGGATTTAGAATGTGACATAAACTGAGTTGCTAAAGCCACAGCAGCGTTTGAGAGGACTGATTCCAAGTTTAAAAGAAGTTCTGCTGTGAATAAAATGTTGGAAATAGCATCACATGCTACAAAGTAATTGTTCATGAAAGAAAAAGTCAACTGATACAGCGAATTTCATTGTCATCTTGCTTTAAGAAATTGATGGGAGGGCACCTATTGGGATGAGCACTGGGTGTTGTATGGAAACCAATTTGACAATAAGTTTCATACTTTAAATAAATAAATAAATAAATAAATAAATAAATAAATAAATAGCCACAGCAGCCTTAGCCTCCAGTAGCCCCCACCCTGATCAGTCAGCAGGCTTCAACCTCAAGGCAAGACCCTCCGTCAGCAAAGATTAGGACTCACTGAAAGCTCAGATGATGGTTATCACTTTTTGGCAATAAAATATTTTTTAATTAACAAATGCACATTGGTTTTTTAGATATAATGCTATTGCACTCTTAAGAGACTTCAATGTATTATAAATATAACCTTTCTATACAGTGACAAACCAAACATTATGTGACTCACTTTATTGTGATATTCACTTTACTGTGGTGGTCTGAAACTGAAACTGGAACATCTCCAAGGTGTGCCTGAAAGGTATATAGAAGACTAGGGATAAATACAGGGAATTGCATAAAGCTAATTGTTTTACATGTGGCGTATCCTAGACATGCTATACAGAGTTTATACTTTCGCCTAGCACTAAACCCCATAGCTTTCCATCTTCTTATGTAGCTTTCATAGTAACTAGACAATATTCTATTACATTGAATCATACATACATGAGAAATCCATTCTATTTGTGTGATTAGCTTTTAGCGATTATTATGTGAGCTGCTTTGTATATATTACCTTTGATCTTCACAAAAGCTTTATGAGAGAAGTATTATAGCATCCATTTTCTGGATTACACAGTTGAGGCTCTGAAAAATTATATGACTTTCGCAAGATCACACAAGTAGAATGTAACAGAGCTGGAATCCAAATTAATGTCAGTTTAGACTTAAACTGTTTCTAATTTTATTGTTTTAAATAATTCTTTTATCAACAACTTTTCATAGAATTCCTTATTTCTTTTGCTTTCTAGGATAAATTCCTGAAGATAGACTTACTGGTTCAAAAATATGTATTACTTTATGTTTCTTACAGTATTGGTATATCGTGCTCAAATCACAATTCATTTTAATTCAAGATCTACACAGCTTTTCATCGGTCTTGATTTTACAAACTGTGAGTCAAATATTTAATTCTCCTTCCATAAAGAGAAACAGCAGAAGGAAGATTGACACGGTTTAGCCAATAAAATCTCTATTAATGACATTTGAATGTCACTGGAAAAAATTTCATACATTCAATCAACAAATATTTTGTATATATACTGTGTGCATGGCACCTATTAATGTCAAATTTCTTAATCCCTGAGAATTCTTGAATTTTAACGTTCCATTTCAGTTAGGTTCCAGTGTTTAAACATCTTATTTTGTGAAATTTCTATCTTCCTGCCATTTTTAATTTCTTCCATCTGATTAAAGATTTGGTTTTTTTTTGGGGGGGTGGAATTAGAGAGCAGCAAATAGACTTCTCTACAAAGTAATTCATATCTAATTAGAGGGCATTTCTCAATCTATTCTGTGGAAAACTAGTTCCAAACAAAGCTCTGTGAAGAAAGAATTCATTGTCAAAGTTTTGGAAATTTCCATAATGTATCCTCTCCTAGAGTCAATCCACAATTAGCATCTGAAAGCTTCTAAGAATGCCTTTATAAAATTTTTTTTAATGTTTATTTATTTTTGAGAGAGACAGTGACAGAGTGTGAGCGGGGGAGGGGCAGAGAGAAAGGGAGACAGAATCCAGAACAGGCTTCGGGCTCCGAGCTGCCAGCACAGAGTCCCACGTAGAGTTGGAACTCACAAACCATGAGATCATGACCTGAGCCATAGTCGGACCCTCAACCGACTGAGCCACCCAGGCGCCCCTAAAAATGCCTTTAATAAATATTGTTCTATTTTTTAATCCAGAATTTCCCAAGCATATTTGACCATTAAATTCATCTTTAGGGATACCCAATTAATGTTGTCTGATGCAAGTGTTGCCAGTGAATCCTTACAGCAGCTGTAGCTATAGGCCATTGGTTTGAAAAGGCAGCTATCATTATGGATAACCCAGTTCCAATTTGTAGCAGGAATTGCTAGGAAATCTGGAAACATTCATTCAATTATACATTGAACCCCAATTTCTTTGGGTCCTAGTAGCCTATGGGGAAACCCAGGACACATTAATAGAATAAATCAAATTTTACTGATACACAGATTGTACTACATAGAACAGGACATAGTTGTGACATATCTACATAACACATGTGAATATGTGTGTGTGGGGGTACACACACACACACATTAGATTTTGGGGGAGAGGGAAGGGCAGTTTTAAATAGATATTTCATATGTATTCACAAATAAGCCCACTTCCACTGAGCCCTATAGGATTTGTGGTTATTGTGCTTCACAAGGATCCACACTTGTGATCCTACCTATCCTACCACCCAGTAACAATTCCATAGGATACCAACTCTGAGGTACCAGAGCAGCCATGCTGCTCACATTATATATCTAGAAGGTGAAAGGAAATGTCTCTTTTCACTTTGGGAATACTCTGTTAAAGTACTTATTGAGCTTAAATATTTTAAGAGGTGTTAGTGAAATAGCTCTTTTTATTGTAATTTAGTGCCTCGAATCACTACTCCCTCTAAGCACTAGCATTTTATAGAATCTATTCATGATAACAGCTTTTTCACTTAGGATGGGGTCTCTTCTAGGAGACTTCTCAGTCTTGCAAAGAATTTTCTCTCAGCCCAATAGTCCTACAAGCACACCTGATTATGTCTAAAGTCCTACAGTTGACACAGTTATGATGTTTTCCAGAAGTTGTTAAACTTTTATTCAAATAGTCTTCTGTTGGACCACTTTGTCACTTCTCCCAATTTCCTGGCCATAAACCTAGCCATGGACAAATCTTAGGCTGAAGCTGAGATCACAAGTCAAAAATGTGACAAAATAGGTGGTGTTTCCTATCCACAACAGAATTATTCACCTCCATCGAGCTCAGGAATATGTTCTAATGGACTTTCTCCTTGCCCAAGTTCATGAGTACAAACCCCCTTTATTTATTTATTTATTTATTTATTTATTTATTATAAAATTTATGGTCAAATATGAACACCCAGTGCTCATCCCAACAGGTGCCTTCCTCAATAGCCCTCACCCACCCTCCCCTCCCTCCCAACCCCATCAACCCTGTTTGTTCTCAGTTTTCAAACCCCCTTTAAAACTGACCTCTGCTTTCAGGCTGATCTCTTGGCTCTGTTTGAGTCCCCTTGTATTCATCTGGCCTCACTGGTTTCAGTTTTCTTTTGCCTCGTATCTGAATTCTCCCCCTTCATTTTATTAGATTGGAGGAAAAGCCCAATAGATCGCTTTGCCAGAAAGCTTTTTTTGAATTGTTTATTCTGGCTCCACCTACTTCCCAGTAGCCCAGGCTTCCTGTTTACCTCATAGAAGAAAATCAGATGACTGTTACTTACAAATTAATGGCTGTATTTTCAGTTTCCCTCTTCTTCAACAACTCTTTGAGAGTTTTACACTGTTGATCAGCTACTTAGTTCTGAAAACCTCTGTGGCAATAGTGACTCTGTACTTTAGACGTCTTAATTCCACTTTAAATGACCTACTTCTTCAGAGTTTTCTTCTTGTAGATTGCCTCTAGCCTTTTTTCTCCACATTTCTCCCTTGGAAATTACTTTCATCCTTAATAATTCAGCTCTCAATGCCTACAGAAGACATTAAGATTCACATCTTCAGTTTTAACCTTTGCTTTATGGTTCTAGGACTTGACAACTTACTACCCATTGACTGTCTCTAGATGGATGTCTGATGCTCCAAAAAACCCTGCCATTTAAAAAAAAACTCTTCATTCTGATTTCCAAATGATGTCTCCTTAAGTCTTCTTGTTAACACTCTATTCCCAGGTCTTAAACTCTCAGGCATCTTTGAATCCTCCCTTTTGGTTCATCCTCTACATACTGTTAGTTTCTAACACTCATTGATATTACCTCTATTTTCTTATCTTCCATTTTTGTTGCTGCTAAAACCCAAGTTCAAACTCTCTTATTGCTCAGATTAAGACACTCTCCTATTTGGCCATCCTGCCACCAGACTTTCCCCCACACAAACCACCTGACATACTACTGTTGACCAATTTTCCTCAACTGCAGTGCTTATCTGTTGAGTATAAAGTCCAAAATGACTTCTAATATGATATACTATTTACCAACATACTTTTTCAAATTATTTACACATCCTTATACTTAAAGGCTATAATTCAAATTACTTACTGCTATGCCTCATATGTAGCCAAATTTCACCCTTAATAGGTTTACTTATGATGCACCTGCATATTGGAATGTTCTTCTTCCTCCCAGATCATGTTATAATGTTGAAAATTATTTTTCCTTATCATATTTATTATTTACATTAAATATTTCTTATTACATGTCCTTAGTTTCTTATGTTTTCCTCCTCAAACTCTACACTTCAATGCCACTTTCCACAGTGCAACTATTCAGAAACAATTGTTGCTTCAATTCATTTCACATAGTATTTTGTGGAAACTTCCCTTTAGGTATCTATTTCTTCTACCTCTAATTTACACTGTAAGTGTGGTTATATATTTTTCCTTCTAGAAGTTATGGCTTTTGGAGAAAGAGTCATACACCTCGTTTATCTTTGTTTCCCTCACTACACTTAATGAATTATTCACATTGTCCTTATAACTATTATTTTTTAAATTTTTGAATGAAATGTGTCATATTTCTAAAAACCTTATTTTTTAAAGTTTTTTAAATTTATTTTGAGAGAGAGAGCATGCTCGCAAGCAAAAGAGGGGCAGAGAGAGAAAGGGACAGAAAATCCCAAGCAGGCTCCACACTGTTGGTGCGGAAACTGATGTGGGGCTTGATCCTGTGAACCATGATTTATGACCTCAGCTGAAACTAAGAGTAAGATGCTTAACCGACTGAGCCACCTAGGCGCCCCTAGAAACCTTATTATTAACCTCACTTGCAACTTTTTGCATCACAGAGTTTCTGCTATAGGGATTAGATTAATGTTGCCTCTAAGGATAAAGCTTGGCTTAATGCATTCAATTATCTGAATCTGTTAGATGTGATGAAAGAATGAGCATTGACCCTGTAAAAGTGTCTTATGAATTAAATTGCTTTCATGAAGGCCAAATAATAAGAGGAACTGAAGAACTGGGTTTAGCAAGGAGGAAGCCAGATGCTTCTAAAGTAATGTAATCAAGTAAATAAAATTTATATCATTTATCATATTTATATCATAATCAAGTAAATAAAAGATAGAGTGTCAAACATAGGGATTGCTGAAACTCTTGATAACAAGAGTAGTATAACTTCAATTATAAATGCCTAGCAGCTCAGCCAGAGAGAAAGTCCAAGAAAAAAAGAGAAAGAGAGGACAAAAGTCACATTTTGTCTTCTCTTTCAACTAGGGATTTAATACGGTATGTCTGTAGCTACCAGCTTAAGGAGATAGAATTAGAATACAAATTCAAAGGAAATAATAACTAATATATACCTAATGCTTACTAAGTACTAGACATTGTTCTAAGTGCTTTGGATATAGTCCCCATTTAATTTTCACGACTCTGTATATAGGAACCACTACTAGCCTTTTTTTACATTGGAAGAAAACTAAGGTAGAAACAAGTAATGATTCAAGATCACATAAGATCAGATTTGCAAGAGATTGGATTTGAGTTTGGGCAGCTGGGCTCTAAAACGTACAGTTGAAATCACTATATGATACTCGATTGCTTTACAGATAAAAGTCTCTTCCCCAACTTATCGATGGAGATAACATAAATGAAAATAAGCATTATTCATTCTTATCCATTCATTTATTTAAATGAGATCTACATACACTCTATGTATGTAGATATGACCATACATATACTTAATACACTTACATTGTATTATGCACCATTCTGGGCACCTGAGGATACAGTTGGGAACAAGGTAGAAAAAGTTTCTGCCTTGATAAAGACACCATGCTTATCAGGCATATATAGACAATAAGTAAGTGAAATACCAAAGAGGTAGTACAAAGTTAGATAACAGTCCAAAGAAGTAAAGTAAAAGAAGTAGAACACACGCACAGAAATGAAGGAAGTGGTCCTAATTTAAATAGTCTGGTCTGGAAAGCATGCCTGAGAAGGAGTCAGAGAATAGAAGGTGCACACCACATGAAGATATGGATGAGAGATGTGTAGATGTCCCATGGTATGGTAGACAAGAAGACAAGACGTTGAATATACTTTTTTTTTTTTGAGATAGAGAGCACACAAGCTGGGGAAAAGGGCAGAGGGAGAAAGAGAGAGAGAATCCCAAGCAAGCAGGCTCCATACTCAGCATGGAGCCCAACACAGGGTTCCATCCCACCACCCTGAGATCATGACCTAAGCCCAAATAAAGAGTTGGAGACTCAACCTACCGAGCCCCCAGGCACCCTGAAGGTCAGTACACTTAAAGCTGAGTAAAGAATATGAGGATGGTAAGGTAGAGAGAAGCTAGATTGTATATGTTTTGTTTCTTTGTTTTTAGGCCAAGATAATGAATTTCCATTTTATTCTACATATGGGAAACTGTTGAAAAGTTTTGAACCCAGTAACTGAACTTACCTGATGTGCATTTTAAAAGGATCACTGTGGCTACAATGTGGAAAATAAGCTATAAACATTGGGGAATACATGAACAGAAAAAAGGGACTATTTAGGAAGGCTTTCACAGTCTTTGAGTCTAGAGAAGGTGGAACAATAGTGGTGGAAATGGGGAGAGATTGTTAGATTCTATGTGTATTAAAAGCAGAGACAAAGGACTGAACTTTTCTCCCTCTCTTCTCTGGAAATCCAGTATTACATAAATTGTTTCTCTTAGTAATGTCCTACAGTTCACAAAGGCTTTCTTTACTTTTTCATTTCTTTGTTTTCCTCCTATGGGATAATTTCAAATCAACTATCTTCAAGTTCACAGATTGTTTCTTCTTTTTCAAGTCTACTGTTTATGCTATTACATTTTTCATTTCATTTGTAGTATTTTTCAGCTCCAGAATTTGTTTAGTTCTTCTTGTTTATAATTTCTATCTCTCTGTTTAACTTCTCATTTTGTTCACGCATGGGTTTCTTGATTTCATTTAATTGTCTTTCTGTGCTTTCTTGTAGCTCACTGAGCTGACTTAAAAACAACTATTTTGAAGTGCTTTTTAGGCAAATTGCAGATCTCCATTTCTTTGGGGTCATTTACTAGAAAAACACTGTGTTCCTTTGGTGGTGTCATATTTCCTTGATTTTTCAATGTTCCTTGAGGTCTTGGATTGCCGTTTACTCATTTGAAGAATCAGTCACTCTCTTCAGTCTTTACTGACTGGATTTTGGAAAGAAATGCCTTCTGTTAGCCCTGATAGCAATTCTAAGGCTTTTTTCAGGTCTTTTCTCTAGCTATGCATGCTCTACACTGTTTTTTCTTGGGAAGGGGTTTATAGGCTTGTGTGCCTTCGTTCAGTCTTGCAAAGACTGGCTCAATGATGACGGCCTCCTGTTTGCTGAAGCCTTACATCTATGGGCTTTCTCCAAATCCCAGAGTCAGGGCACCTTTCTGTGTGTTCTCACTAGCCATTTGCAAGTCACAGTCATCACCCTCCGAAGCATGCACAGGGAGCCAGGTGTATGGTGAGGGTGTGTGAGGGAGGCAGACAGAATGTTGGTGGGGTGCCTTTAAGTCAGTTGGGGGGATTCATAGGCAAGACATCCTGGCAACTTGTGGGCAGGCTTTCTGATGGAGTCCAGAAAGCATATAGTAGTGATGAGGAATAGAAGCAGAGAAATATTCACCTTTAGCCCAGAAGGCTGACCTATAGCCTACATAATTTTGATAAGGATCAAATATGTGCAGGTTTCTACATTCTTAAAGGGTCTCATGACTGCTTGTACATCTTAGCTATAGTTAATATTGGTCTGAATGATAAGCACCAGATAAATCTTACGAGGTAGCCTTCTGAGTAGAAATTCAAAGAAAACACTTATGATCTAATACTGCCTGCATGCCCCCCTTTCCCTTGAGCACTAGGCACATAACCATTAGCTTCACACAGCAAAACTGCAATTCTTTCTGCCAGTGGGTCCTGGCCCCATGCTACTTAAATAAACTTACTAAATTACACTGTAAAATGTCTCAAGAATTCTTTAAAATTGTTTTGATGTTTACTTAATTTTATTTTTGAGACAGAGAGACAGAACACAAGCGGGAAGGGGTAGAGAGAGACAGAGACACAGAATTCGAAGCAGGTTCCAGGCTCTAGGCTGTCAGCACCGAGCCCAATGTGGGACTTGAACTCACCAGCTGTGAGATCATGACCTGAGCTGAGAGAGCTGTGAGATCATGATCTGAGCCAATGCTGGACCCTTAAACAACTAAGCCACCAAGACCCCACTCAAGAATTCTTTCTTGGCCCTCCTGCTCACTGATTCTGCAACAGTAGAATCTCCTTCCCTTTGATGCTCTCCAAGAGCTCTGACTGCTGTTTTCCCAGCCACTTCCTGCCCCTTCCCCACCGCCCAGTCATGTAGCACATTTCAGTATTCTCCATGGTGCAAGGATGATACAAGTCTCTTTGGCAATGTTCCACACAGCTGGAGAAGCTGAGAAGTCATTCACATGTTCTCATTTTCCCCAGTTGGAAAAATTGTAGGCTAAGAGGATCTCTCTTGGCACTGAGATGTGCTGCTCCAGGGGAAGGGTAGATGTGGGTAAAATGAAACCATTCCACTTAACCTTGTCAATGCATCAAATCTCAGAGAGTTTTTACTCCAACAATTGCTTGAACTGCTCTCCTGGACTCCCTTCCTTCCACAAAGATACTGTTATCTGTGGTTGATAGTCAAAATCAGTGTTCTTTGGGAGGAAGATGGCGGAAAACTTATATTCTCCCACCTTGCTGATGTCACTTCTCTATGTGCTCATGAATTTTTATGCTCACAATTTTATTGATTAAAATAAAATTAATATCTTCAACTCATGGAAAATGATTAGTCAGAGGAAAAAAGGCAATCAACAGAGTGGGAAAAGGTATTTGTAATGTATATATTTGACAAAGGACTCATTCAGAATTCAAAATTAATAAGAAAAAGGAGGGGCATCTGGGTGGCTCAGTTAGTTAAGCATCCGACTTCGGCTCAGGTCATGATCTCATGGTTGGTGAGTTCGAGCCCCGTGTCGGGCTTTGTGCTGACAGCTCAGAGCCTGTAGCCTGCTTCATATTCTGTGTCTCCCTCTGTCTCTGCCCCTCCCTTGCACATGGAGGCACGTGCTCTCTCTCTCTCTCTCTCAAAAATAAATAAACATTAGAAAAAATTTTTAATTAGAAGAAGGGATATGAAGCAATAGAAAAAATGAGAATTATACTACTCAAGGAGGTACTTCAAAAAAGATATTCAAATATCTGATGATGATATGAAAAGATGTTCAAAATCATTAATCAGGGAAATGCAAATTAAAATCCATTATAAGCTAACACCACACACCCAACAGCAGGGCTAATAAAAAGCCTGATAAAGAGACTGTTCAATTTCAAGTGTTGCTGAAGATGTGGGGAAACAGAAACTCTTATTTACAACAGTGTGTAAATTAGTATAACCATTTTGAAAACTGACAATATCACATAACACTGAACATATGCATCGTCTCTAACACAGTAATTCCATTTGGGTATATATCAAACAGAATGTATAATCATTTATACTGAAAAGTATGTAAAGAATGTTCACATTAGCAATAGTCATAACAGCTCCAAATTGTAAATACTCAAATACCCATCAATAGTGAAATGGATTAATCAATTGTGGTATAATCATGTACTATATTATGGCACAAGAGCAAGAATAAATGCATTACTGCTGTATATAAAAGACATTTTGAGCATTTTTTCATCACTCATCATCAGGGAAATACAAATCAAAACCACAATGAGATATCACCTTACACCTGTCAGAAAGGCTAAGATTAACAACTCAGGCAACAACAGATGTTGGCAAGGAGGGGGAGAAAGAGGATCTCTTTTGCATTCTTGGTGGGAATGCAAGCTGGTGCAGCCACTCTGGAAAACAGTATGGAGGTTCCTCAAAAAACTAAAAATAGAACTATCCTACCACCCAGCAACTGCACTACTAGGTATTTATCCAAGGGATACAGGTATGCTGTTGCGAAGAGACATATGCACCTCAATGTTTATAGCAACACTATCAACAATAGCCAAAGTATGGAAAGAGCCCAAATGTCCATCGATGGATGAATGGATAAAGAAAATGTGATACACACACACACACACACACACACACACACACACACACACAATGGAGCATTACTCAGCAATCAAAAAGAATGAAATCTTGCCATTTGCAACTACGCGGGTGGAACTACAGGCTGTTATGCTCAGCGAAATTAGTCAGAGAAAGGCAAAAATCATATGACTTCACTCAAATGAGGACTTTAAGACACAGAACAGATGAATACAAGGAAAGGGAAGCAAAAATAATATAGAAACAGGGAGGGAGACAAAACATAAGAGACTCTTAAATATGGAGAACAGAGGGTTGCTGTAGCGGTTGTGGGAGGGGGGATGGGCTAAATGGGTAATGAGCATTAAGGAGTCTACTCCTGAAATCATTGTTGCACTATATGCTAATTAATTTGGATGTAAATTTAAAAAAGTTAAACATTAAAAAAAAATAAATTAAAAAACCCAAAAAACCCAGAAAAGACATTTATGACTCTTATAAACAATGTTAAATAAAAAAATATAGAAACAAAATAATCCATATATTATGAATTAATACTTCAAAGCAAAGTGAATCTAAGATTTAGTGGCAGATGTCAGAAGGAAAGCAGTGACTAGAAGAGACCACATACAGAAGGATGTGGAGCTGTAAGTGATATTCCATCTCCTGGTCCAAGTGTATATAATCTTTTTTATTGATATATAATTGATACATAACATTGTATAAACTTAAGTGTACTGGGTAATGATTTTATGGTTGAGTTCAACCTGTGCACATAAGATATTTGTGCAGTTTTTATCATTTAATAAATATTCAATAAAACATTCAGAAAAATGAGGCCTGGGAGTAAGTAAAATGCCCAGTGCAAGTTAGTGAGCAGTATGTTTGCAAATTGCAAAAGATCTGGTGGCTTCTGATGCCCAAGTTCTTATTCAGTGCTCTGCATGCCTTTCTCTCTCATGCATGTCCATTCTTAGACCATTTCCAATGCCTAGCCTTCCATTCCCTTCCACATTCCCTGTAGTCTAATGCGTGCTTCCACTTTCTGTTCATGCCCACTGACTGCATGATAACCCTAGCATTTTTTTTTCATATTTCTTCTCTTCTTTGTGTTGCTTTCTCTTCCTTCCTTGAAACTTCCCTATTTTCTCAAAGATCTCTTGGTCTCTTTTCATTCCTTTTCTTTTAATATTATTTTGTATTTTTTATTCAAACTACTAAAGCAAATATTCTTGCTGCAATGAAGAGGCAACAGAGACTCTAACCATAGCATAGAAAAAGATTCTCCTTCCCTCTGAATAAATCCTACTATTTCTCAGAGTAATCCATATTAGCAGTATGGTATGCAGTCTTCGACATCATTTTCCATGCTACGATAAAGAGAAAAAAGCATAGAGATGCACACATGCTTCTTTTTTTTGTCTTCCAATATTGGGATCATAACATGCCTTGTCTCAGCCATACCTCTGATCAATACATATGGATTTTGATGAGGGTACTGATAAAAATCCCTCCGGCCCCCAACAAAAAATGTTGTAAAAATATTCATATATATGTGAATACTCATATATATATATATTTTTTCTTAATATTCATATATATGTGAATACTCATATATATATATTTTTTTTCTTGTGGATAATTCATTCTCTAAATGGGATGGTTGAATTAAAGTATTAGCATATCTAAATTGTATTAGATATTGTCAGATAACTTATTGAAGACGCCTATAGCAATTCTCTCCTCTACCAGTTATGTGAGAGTCCCTCCCATCCCCCACACCGTCACCTAGGACTTATGAACTTTTTTTCAAATTTAAAACAAAATTTTGTAATGTTTATTTATTTTTGAGAGAGACGTTTATTTATTTTTGAGAGCACAAGTGGAGCAGGGGCAGAGAGAAGGGAGACACAGAATCTGAAGCAGGTTTTAGGCTCCGAGCTATCAGCACAGAACCCCATGTGGGTCTCAAACTCATGGACCATGAAATCATGACCTGAGCATAAGTCAGATGCTCAACTGACTGAGCCACCCAAGTGCCCAGACTTATGACCCTTTTAAAACATTTTCTAATATGACAGATGAAAAATGGCAACTCACTGTTATAATTTCCCTGATTATTTGTATGGTTGGGCATTTTTATATATGATGTGATGATTCTGGTATTAGTTTCTGTGAGTTACTTTTCTATTGTACTATTCAGTTATCTGCATTAGTTTTTTTTCTGAAAATCTAGTAGGCGTTTCTGCTTAATGTTGTAGACTTTCACTATTGTATGTTGATCTTCAGCTGTTTATTTATGTTTAAAAATGAAATAAAAAGTCTTACTGCCATGCTTTGCTGCCTTATTTCTCCTTAGTTTTATTTCCTTTGATTTGGAAACTCCCACTAATTTAAAGGGGGAAGTGCCTAACTATAAGCCAATCAGCATGTGTCATCTTTAGTCCTTCAGCACTGTTTTTTACACCTTTCTCCACAGTGACAAAAGTATCAGACTCTGGGGTCTCTGCTCAGTTCACCAGGCAAAGTAGGCCTCGCCACTCAGATTCCAGGCTGAGGACCCCTCTGTTTTAATTTTTTTTAATGTTTTTATTTATTTTTGAGACAGAGAGACAAAGAGCATGAGCGGGGGAGGGGCAGAGAGAGGAGGAGACACAGAATCGGAAGCAGGCTCCAGGCTCTGAGCTGTCAGCACAGAGCCCAACGCGATTCTCAAACCCACGGACTGCGAGATCATGACCTGAGCTGAAGTCAGAGTTTAACCCACTGAGCCACCCAGGTGCCCTGAGGACCCCTCTGTTTTTCTCCATTAGACACTATTCCTCCACCTCCTTTCTCCAAGGGCTGTTTTGAAATTGCTCACCTGCCAATGGTTTCCCAACCTATTATCTTCTCATGGGTTTTATAATCTATACTTTTCTAAATGTTAATATCTTCCTGGGAAAATGGCTTCCTGAGAGGGCAATGATTTTAATACAACTCTTTAATAAGACATTGGACCAGAAGCCCTGTGACTTTTTCGTAATCCCTTTTTTTTTCCCCTGGTCTCTTAAATTGCACACTTAATTATTTTCTTTCTTTTCATAAAATATAAAATTTTATTCTGATGGGAGTAATAGCTTTCATGTGAAATGTTTCCATTTTTATAATTCTTACATAATTTAGAGCTTCAGTTTTCATTGTCTTTTTGATGGGAGATTTTATTTGGTGGACTCACATGGACTACCATTTTTGTAAAATGGCAAAATATCCGCAATTTCATAGACTTCAACTTAGGTAGGATGCTTCCAAGCTGTTCGATAATTTTTAGAACTGTTTGTTAATTTCTGGCTTATTGGATCCGGTTAGAAAATATGACTTACAAAATGTATGATTTTAGGTGTAACTAAAGCTTTAAAAATTATGTGCCAGTACATAAATATTTACTTTATTTTATTCTTATTATTTTTTGTTTTTTTAAATTTTATTTAAATTAAAGTTAGTTAACATATAGTTTAGTATTGGTTTCAGAAATAGAATTTAGTGATTCATCACTTACATACAACACCCAGTGCTCATCAAACCAAGTGCCCTCCTTGATGCCCATCCCCTGCCCGCCTCCCTCCATCAACCTATTTGTTTTCTATATTCAAGAGCCTTTTACATTTTGCCTCCCTGTTGTGATCTTATCCTATTTTCCTTCCCTTAATTTTTTTTATAATTGATACACAAATGTATATTCTTTCTTTGGGAGGAATAAGTACCCTGTGTGAGTGTGCATGTGTGTGAACTATGTCATTCAAATCCTTTATATCAATGTCTTAAAAAGGTGATATACTCTGCAGAGTCCTGTTGAAAATTTTGGCCTGTTGAGTGTTTTAAAAATTCCTTTTGAATATCTCTAAAGCAGGGTGTGGATTCTCCTTTAGATTTCAATCACAGTCTATACAACTCCTTTTAGCCTTTGTGTTAAACAAACTAATTCACACAATTATGTTATATACCAAGATCCTATAGGCATTTGAGTCTTCTTACCTATCTTTTCTCTTGTGATTTCCACTTTTTTTCTGCATCTGTGTAGTCCTGTTAGATGGCTCTTCAATTTTTCTTTCTGACCACGAAAGCAAACATCCTTTTTTTTGTTCCTGTACTAAATTTTATAATTCAAATACCATGTTTCTCCAGCTCTGAAAAGCCCTTTTTAAGCTCTAATTGCATCTCTTAAGAGCTGCACTTTTTTTTTTAATTTAGCTTAAAAACAGGAACAGAAATTTATTTTCCAACAGTTCCGGAGGCTGCAAGTCCAAAATCAGGGTTTCAGCATTGTTGAGTCTGGTGAGGTCTCCTTTCCTTATAGATGGTAGCCCTCTCACATGGCACACACACACACACACACACACACACACACACACACACATATACACACACTCACACACAGAGAGAGAGAGAGAGAGAGAGAGAGAGAGAGAGTGTGTGTGTGTGGTGTGTCAAAGTTCTCTGGAGTGTCTTCTTATGAAGTCATTAATCCCAACTTGAGAGTTAGAGCTTCAATATATGAATTTTTTGCTTAAGCTTTTTCATTTATTTTACCTCAAAAGGAACCACCTGTTCTTGTTATTCAATTTAACTTCCTTCTCTGTTTTTACAGAGTCTTTCTTAAATGGATCTTGTTGCCTTCTTTTGAGTTTAGGTTACCTCCACATTCTCATGTACTAGGATGTTGGGGTCCCTCACACATTAGCAAAACTACAATAAATGGGAGACACTACGGCCTTTCCCTATAAGGCAGTATATAAAGTCAGCTGGCATTACTGAAATAGTGCAGTGTCAATGTAACATTTAGAATATTCTGAAATTATCTATTTCCCTATATTTATGACACCATCCATTATGGATTCCCTTTATCTTTAATAGGCACTATTGTAAGATGTTCTTAACAGATCTCTAGCTTTTCTGTTTTAAAATCCATTCATCAATGTGCTTTTTAAAAAATTTTTCCTAATTGTCATTTTCCCAGAATTTTTCTTCCAAACAGAATGATATTCTCATTCTTAAACCTAAACCCTTTAATAGTAACATTTCTGTAACATAGAGCATTTCATCTTAGGAATCCATCTCTATCTACATTTAAAGCCTCATCTTCATTTACTACTCTAACACAGAGACACCTCCTGCTCTAGCTATATCAAGATACTCACCCTTCTCCTAAACATACAATGTACTTTCACACCCTCATGTTCCTGCTCATATGTCTGCATTCAGCAACTCATAATGATCTTCCACCATGTTTTACCCATCTTCCAACTTCTTTTTGTTTAAATAATCTCTACACCCAATGTGGGGCTTGAACTCATGACCCCAAGATCAAGGGTTGCATGCTCTGCCCACTGAGCCAGCTAAGTGTCTCCCCACCTCCCAACTTCTTTCAGATTAATCATCAATATCCTAATTTTCTTAAAGTCTCTGATTTTGCTGAAAATTACCCCTTCTTCTGGCATCTCACAACATTGAAGATACCATATTTTCCTCTAAAGTTATTTTAAAGTGTTTATCTCCTTGGTAAGTCATAAGTTCTAGAAACAGATTCATCTTTTATCACTACCATAACAAGTATTAAATAAATGTCTTGTTAAATGAATCGTGAACCACACTATTCTGCTTGTTAGGACTTTTTTTTCATTATGAGGACAGAAAACCAAATTAATTTAATCAAAATAGGGAAATACTGACTAGCACAACCAAATCAAGAAAAAAGAAGCGATCTCATTCATTCTTTCCTCCCTTTAGCCCTCCATGTTTTTTTTTTTTTTTCTCAACTTGGCTGTCCCTAGAGGCTTAGACTCTTACCCCAATCATCACTACAATCACAACCTCATGTCAGGAAGAAAATGAAGCTGTTTTTTCTTGAGTTTAGTTAGAAAAGACAAGTGAAGAACGCCAAGGAACCTGTTTTAATGTATGTATACAAGCCAGAGACTAAAGGACAGGGGTCATGATTGGTCTTTCCCAATAAAATTATGTGGATATAAAGTGAAACAAACAGTTCCTCCAAATAGACTGCATTTCTAGCATGAGAAAGAAGAGACATCCTCAACCATCAACCTACACATAAATATTATGTGTAAATATCAAATAATTGGTGGTCCAAAAAGTATTAGCCCTTTCTATTAACATTGGTTTTATATGTGCTTGAGTCTGTAGTCTGAGGATTTTCCTCTTTTTAAATAGGAAAGCATTTTATTTATATTTTTTTGCCCCCTGAATATCATGACTGATTCTAGAGGTAGAGAACAAATCAAACTTTCAGTTTTGCTATTATTCCATTGCTATGACACAGATAGATTCCCATCTCTTCTTAAAAGAGCATTGCTAGGACATTTAAAATAGGTCTCTGTGGAGGAATAACTAGTCCCTTAGTGCAACAGGATTTTAGAAGTCTCAGTTTCTGAGATTTCAATTAAATAACTGAACAAAAAATCAAGATTCCTGATTGAATGCACATACATTATTGATTACACCTGCATCTATTTTTAATCAAATATTCTAAGAGAATCACAGAGCACTTCAAATCTTGATTGACCCATAATTTAATGCTTCTTCATGTAGAATCCAATGTAACCTCAATTTTAAAATGTTGTACAAATTACATATTTGAAATTTGAAGGTGCTCATATTCAGTTAAATGTTATCTATTCTACTGAAGAAGACTGGAACAGAGAATCTGAAAAATTAACTTCCATTATACTTTGGAATTCATGTGCTTATTTTGGAAAGAGAAGTTACCTCCTAAATTTTATTGATTAAAAAAAGATTAAATTTTACCTTGTATCGCCTGAGTGTGCACGGTCTGGGGAATCATGCATTTCACTTGCATTGACTAAGTGTCTAGGAAAAGAATTGCATTTGACTTCACAAAGCAGAAAAACAACTCCAAGGGTTTAACCATGTGTGTGTGTGTTTTCCAAGCAACAAGAAATCTGAATGATAGATATATAAATCAGAGCTGGCTCCAAGGTGCTATCAAAGACCCAGGTTCCTATTCCCACTCCTACCACATAACATTCATGTTTATGATTCCAAAATACTACATAATCTTCAGGAAGAAGATTGCAGTGATAAAGATCAAGGGGTGATACCTATCTCAAGAAAGTAAAACCTCTCAGAAATTCTCAATAGATGGCCGCTTACATATTAATGGCCAGAATTATGTAACATACCCATCACTAGCTTCGAGGGTTGCTTAGATATGTCATTTTTAGGCAGGACCCATACAATCAGAGTTCTCTTAATTAAAAAAAAAAGGAGGGGCATAGAATGTGGATACTGACAGAAACCTTTCACTGTCTAACACCGCATACTATGGGTTAGTGATTGTGTTAATTACCAGACAAATGGAACTAAAGGAAAAGGCTGCCAACTAACCAGAGCTTTGTCGTTTATAATCACGCATCAAGAAATCCACAGAGCTGACATTCCTCTAATAGACGCAAAACAATGATCAAATACAACTCAGTCAAAATTTTGTTTGTGTCAGAAGTAACCAGACATACACAGATCTCCAAGAAACCTAAGTTGAGGGAGATGGTTTCTATATGGTATGACTTACATGGGTGAATCTATCTCCTTTGGAACCACTATGAACCATAGAAAAGACCCCCTCCTCCTCATTGGATGAAACACCTCTTTTTTTTTTTTAGTCTGTCCTCTGAGTTGTCAAAATAACACTTTCTTCAGAAAACCCTCAAACCTACCTTTCCTTGGAAGTGAACTACAGTCCACAGGACTTTTCACTCAGGGCATTATCATGGGTTTGTTCACCTGCACGGCCACACCTCCCCTCAGAGTGGCTGGAGCAGGCCTGGCCCTCTGAGGAGAGTATATACGGGCTCCAGTAACTGCACTGAGAGAATAACTGGCATTCCTGGGAGAGGCCCAGAAGGCTAAAGGACAGGCAGGCTAACTCTGCCTTCCTAACAGCTTGCCTGGACTTCTTCTGAAGTGAGTATCTGACTGCAAACAAGTTGGGAATGAGAGGAGGAACCAAGGTCAGGTTTCTGAGAAACTTCCTAAAAATTGGTCCTGCATCTTAAGAATAACTTCACTCTTGTAAATGCAGGGATCCAAAATGCTGAGCCTCAAGTCAAATCTTCATGTAGTTGTCAAAGCAAGACAGAAAAATTGAGGAATAGGATTGGTATGTCCAGTTTTCCTTGCCGACATATGGTAAGAATAAATGACGTGTTTGCCTCCCTTCTCTGAAGTTCTCAAAGGCAAACATCGTAAGACTATGACTTACAAAATCATCTTTACAGTTATCAGGAAAAAAAAAAGATCCTGTTAGGGAATCTCTAAAGTACATGAATATGGGAACCTGACACCCAACTAGAAATACAGCTAATTTAAAGATCCAGTTGTCATACACATTCACAACTGCTAAACATTCAGCCTTTCATTTAGCCCACAAATTCATCTTTTTGTATTGTATACCTATCTTAGGTGGTAAAAATTTCATTGATCCAATCACCCTATAAATTCTCTGGAAAATTAATGTGTATATGATACTATAGCCTTTGTTACAACATTTTTATAATAATATAAATTTGGATGCACACTATATCCATATCCAATACAATGAGATATAGCATCTATTTAAAATAATGCTGTAATTATATATTTATGGATGTTGAAAATGTTTTTGTGAAAGTATAGGGATATGTATGTAGACATGACATAAAATTTTAAATGATATGAATTAAACTGTAAATAATGTTATTTCTTAATATTATGGACAATTTCCACTTGCTTCCCTAAACCGTTACATATTTCATGATCTAAAAATAAACATATTTATAAAAAGGACCTAGGAAACAGAATCATCAAGAAAGTACATGAAGACAGCCATGCCTTGAAAAACTTTACTTGGAATAAATGAAACCCATCAAGATAAAGGAATTCATGTCAAAACAGAGAAAATAATCTAGTGTCTTATATAAAGATATCTACAACTAAAAATAAATGGGAAGTAAATTTCATTTCGAATGTTTTTACACTCAGTAATATTTTGTCATATTATTTTGTATTACATTTTATTTTATTTTTAATATTTTATTTTTATTTTTGGATTAAATATTAACTTTATTTTACAAACATTCACAGGAAGAACAGTTTTAGCATTCTATTTCAACTGGAAATATTTAGATTTCAGTTATAAAAGGTGAATTAAAATTTTTTTATGTTTATTTATTTGAGATAGAGAATGGGCATTACTGGGGGAAGGGCAGAGTGAGAGAGAGAGAAAGAATCCCAAGCAGGCTGCACGCTGTCAGTGCAGAACCTGACCCGAGGCTTGATCTCATGAACGGTGAGATCATGACCTGAGCTGAGATCAAGAGTTGGACTCTTAACTGACTGAGCTACCCAGGCACCCCTAAGGGAATTTTTTTTAAAAGAACTCTAAGGTTAGCAGTTAACAGCAAGATAGTAGACAAGCTTGATTTATACATTGAGAGTAAAAAAGACTACCTACTTCTCTCTTTGGCCATAACAGACCCACTATTTAAATAAAAACAAAAGACATTTCTCTATCAAGTACTGCCAGTCAAATTAAAGAGGTAGAGACATGTTTTTCCCAGTGATTCTTTATACTTCCACTTTGGGATTCTCCAATCCTAGGTCTGTTCTAATTTGCAAGGATCCACAGTGCTGATGACTTATTTTTAAAACTCCTATTCCTAGAACCCATAAAAAATGTATTTATCCTACTGTATCAGTTTTCCAGAGCTACCATTATCAATTATTACAAACTGGATGACTTAAAACAACAAAAAATTATTCTTTTACAGCTCTGAAGACTATAATTCCCAAATCAAAGTTGTGGCTGGGCCTTGGCCATGCTCTCACCAAAACCTCTAGGGGAGCATCCTACCTTGCCTCTTCCAACATCTGGAAGCTCCAGATATTCCTTAGTGTGGGTCTTCAATCTCTGCTCCTATCTTCCTACAGCCATCTTCCCTTGTGTGTCACTATCTCTGTCTCTTCTCATATTCCTATAAAGAATACCACCTTACTGGTGGATTACTGGCCAACCTAATGATCTCAACTTAGTTGTATCTGTAAAAACTACTTTCAGATAATATCACACTCACACGTCCTGGAGGTTAAATTCCAACATATCACAGTGGGGGACGCAATTTAACATGTAACATCTACCTTCCATTCTCTCATGTTTATGCAGAGGAAATGATGAATGGCAACCTGAAGAGATGAGCTTATCTGTGCTACTGCGTTAGTTAATATGGACTGCGATGCCTACACTGTCATGTGCTCTGAACTAACAAAAACCCTAGGATGTCAATTCTCAGACTTGCCCCTGAAGACACCCAAGAGCAAAGGACAATGAATGCTACCTCCACCTACCTAGGGCATAATACAGAGCAGCCTGCCAAAGAACCAACATTTCTTAGAAGCCTCATGAATTATTTTTAATAATATCTCTTTCATACTATAAGCTTATTTTAAAAGAAAAATATTTTAAGTTACAAACAAAAAATGTTTACATATCTTTTCAGACAATGAGAATGATGCTATTGCAATAAAACACTGTGAATTAATGAGAAAAATCAGAGCCTGAAAGTCTTGGATTTGAATTTGGCTCCATTTCTTGTCATGTGTCTGGGCAAGTCACTTAACTTCACATTATCTCCCTGTCCATTTCATTGTAGGAGAATTAACTGAAGTATATATGTAGAGTACTTGTCACATTTCCTGATAGTTAAATAATACTCCAACATGGTAGCAATAATTATTAATAGTATTAAAGTCACAATGAATTGAAAAGACCTAACATCGCATATCAGACTTAGGATCCTAGATATTTGCTTTGATGTCACAATATCACAAGGACACAGACTCCTACTTTGATGTGAGCACCCATGGTAGTTCTGTTACTTTATCACATACGGTCCTGTAAAAAGCAATTCCCAAAACACCAAAAGAGGCAATACCAAGCAATTTTTAAAGGTGATACTGGTAAAATGTTAGCAAATGAATTTCCTTGCTGAGACAAGAATCATATGATTCTCTTAGCAGTCTGAAAGATTCTCCAAGTCTCACTTAACATTGCAGCAAAATTCTTGCCAAAGGATTTGTAGTGATGAAACTTAATTGATTGTGTAATTGTTTACTTCACTATCAGAATTTTTATACTTGACAAAGTCTCAAACAAGAAAGTTAATTGATTATGCAATTATTTATTTTACTATCAGATTTTTCATTTTAACTAATTCTCAACCAAATATTCATGACCAATGCATGTTACACTGCTCTGAAAAAAATCTGACTTTTCTCATAATGTTATATCCTTAGTTTTTACTTAAAAAAATTTTTTTTACAATTATTCATTTTTGAGAGACAGAGACAGAGCCCAAACAGGGGAAAGGCAGAGAGAGAGGGAGACACAGAATCTGAAGCAGGCTCCAGGCTCCCAGCTATCAGCACAGAGCCCGAAGTGGGGTTCAAACTCACAAAATGCGAGATGATGACCTGAGCCGAAGTCAGATGCACAACCAACTGAACCACCCAGGCGCCCCACTTAGTTTTTACTTTTTGAGTCCCTTATGTCCTTGATCATTGTAAATACTTAAAGAGCCCCTGTCCCTTGTTTCCTGGTGTTCAAATTCTCCTGTTGGTTACACCTTACAGCTCCCCTTTATAAAGCTTTATGTCTTAAATCTTTAGGAATATTTTTGAATTCATCACACTTTCCATAGGAATCCCATATGCTGTATGTTGTGGGGATATTGTTGCCTTTCAGCTGTTGAGGGCAGGGTCTCTATGGGCTTATTGAGTCTAGACATCCCTGTAATAATTTCTTGGCTTGGGGATGCCCACATCACATGAGTAGTGTGGAACTAGATCTCATGTCCACACGTAGTACAGGCCTGAAGATCCAATTGCTTGTGAGCTATACTTTGTTACCAGTGAATCCAGATAGTTTGCAGCTTTTTTTTGCAGCTTCTTTGGTTTCTCATCACCCGGCTACACCACTTCTATACAGATTTCCAAGACCTTAAGACTGGAAGTCCTTTCAATCTAGGGGGTCTACTGTGTAGATAAGAACTCTCTCGCCCATGTATTAGCCTATTTTTTCTCTCTCCTTTGGAACGTGAACTCCCTTCAGACCGATCTTGGCAGTCTTACCTCTTTTGGGTTAGACATATGAAAGTATAAAATTAAAATAATGAATGAAAGAATGAACAAACTAGCAAACAAACAAATAAATAAATATTAAGCCAACAGATGTGAGTCCTCTGTGCCCCACCACCTTTATATGTAGGGGGTACATTTACCCCAGGTTTAAGCCCACGTTTAACAAGCAATGTGAATGTGGCTATTCTAGTCATTACGATACACTAGTAAGGAAGACACTTTTATACAGTTAAGGAAAACTGATACACCCTTGTGAATAAGAACTGGAGATACTAGCTTCTTGAGAAGAGCCGAACAACATTCTGTAACTACAGAGGCTAACCATTCATCTCACAGCAGGAAGAACTTACTGTTCTCCTATTTTTAGGTGAGCATAAGAAAATGCATAGCTCTGGCAAACTGATGTTAGCAACTTGCTCCCATTCATGCTATTTCTTTGAGATTCATTCATCTTTAAGAATATTATGTCCTAGAACTCCTTTCTGCCTTCACACACAACATATTAACTGCTAATTTTTCAGAGATGCTTCTTTTCCTGTGTCAGGTCATTCTGTCAGTCGTGTCCCTAGCTATTTGTACTTCACTACGTATGCATTCAAGTACTTACACATATTTTCTTCCTTGGAACATCTCAGGATTTATTTCTGAACAAGTAATTGTTATAGCAGAGACTTTAAATATAATGAATGAATGTACCTGCATAGTTGTTTTCATATAATCAGTTTGATTTAAAAATCAAGGATATATGTATCTTCGTTTTGATTTTAGTGACACATGAGTAAGTACAAAATAACACAAAATAAATGAAGACATAAATAATGATACATTATCACTTGTATAGTCCCCATTCATTTTAAGGCAAAAAAAAAGCATTTTCATTAACTTAGAAGTTCCTTTTATATCATTTCCTGATTCCATTCCATTCTATTCTCTCCCAGAAGGAATAATCATGAAATTTTGTGTTTATATGTCCTTACTGCTCTTTGTTTTTTGGGTTTTTTTTGTTCCTACTTTTATTATTATTATTATTTTTTTACTTTTTTAAATAGTCATTTGTTTTTGAGAGAGAGAGACAGAGCACGAGTCGGGGAGGGGTGGGCAGAGAGGGAGGAAGACACAGAATCCAAAGCAAGCTTCAGGCTCTGAGTTGTCAGCACAGAGCCTGACGCGGGGCTCAAACCCACAGATTGCGAGATCTTGACCTGAGTCGAAGTAGGGCACCTGACCAACTGAGCCACCCAGGTGCCCCTGTTCTTTATGTTTTAATTGTATTTGCACATAATCCTATTTACTTGTATTATATACAATGTAATACGTGCATTACATAAATACGCATAAATACCTGTAATATACTGTTTAGTTTGCAATACTCTTCTGCAACTTACTTCTTTGCTCTGCATCATGCTCTTCACCTATATTTTGGTATGTGGTTACCACTGACTCATTTTCAATGAGGTAAAGTATTCTATGGTCTCATTTTCTTTTAACTTTGTTGGACATTGGGTTTCTTTCCTGTTTTGTTTTAATTTTACTAAAAGGAATTCAATGAACATTAGTTTTCGTACATGTGCCCAGTGAAAGAATTTCCCTATGAAAGATATTTCAAGAGGCATGCCATTATTAGATCATAGATCATGCTACAGAATATTGTTGACTCCATTCTGAGGTTACCTAGGGAAGTCTAAGTTGGCTGGTGCCCCTGGGTGGTTGCTTCAAACACTAGTTGGCCACCTCTCATTCTCCTTAGAGGGATGGCCAGAGTAAAATGGAATCGGTTATGTCCTTCCATATTTTCCTTTGGCTGTGAGCACACACTAAATACTATCCTCATTCTAATGCCCTCAGGTGCTCTGTGCCTTATCACAAGGTGCTCTATCACCTGGATATTTACCTTAAATGTTGACTGCAAAGTGATCCATTGTCAATCACAGACAAAGGTGCTATGAGCCACTGTCAATCATAGACAAGGGTGCTAGTAGCCACTGGGATCTCTGGTTCCAGGTGGCCAAGGCGCACAGCCTATAGCTCAGGAGAGATTGGTTAAGAGCAGGGGACTGTGAGGAATCCAGGTGGTGTGCTTAAATCCCTGTCTTCAAATATCAGGTAGTTTTGTGTATTTACGGCTGACGTGCACTTTTACCAGCATAAAAAGCTTGTTACAATTTGCTTTCTGAATATTAGGGCTTCTGCATCATTTTGAAATAAATGATCTATCAGTAAGAGTTCTCTAAAAATATGAAGCCAATAATACACCCAGACATACCTCAGAGACTTTTTAGATTTGGTTTTAGAATACCAGAGCGAATACTGCAGTAAAGTGAGTCAAATGGAGTCTGGGTTTCCCACTGCACAGTAAAATTGTTTATACTGTATCATAGTGTATTGTGTGCAGTAGTATTATGCCTACAAACCAATGTATACACCTTAAGTAAAAAATACTTTGTTAAAAATGCTACCATATGATCAGCATAATACAATAATGAAAAAGTTTGAAATATTTCAATTACCAAAGTGTGACACAGAGACATGAAGTGGGCAAGTGTTATTAGAAAAATGGCATTGATACACCTGCTCAACACGGAGTTGCCACAAACTTGCAATTTGTAAAAATTAAAAAAAGCATAATCTGTGAAGCAAATAAAGTGAAGTACAATAAAACAAAGTATGCCTGTATATTCATATAATGAGACTTCTTATAAGGAATTAGCTAATGCAATTATGGAGGCAGATAAGTTTCAAGATATGCAATTGGCAAGTTGGGGACCCAGGAAAGACAATAGTAGCCAATAGTGTAGATTCAGTCCAAGTCTAAAGGTCTGAGAACCAGAAGAATGATAGTGTAAGTTCTAGATCAAAGGCTGGCACATTCAAGACCCAAGAAGAGGAGATGTCAGCTTGAATCCGAAGGGCAGGAAAATACTGATATTCCAGGTCAAATAATCAGGCAGAAGGAATTCTCTTAGTTGAGGAAGGGTCACACTTTTTTTGTGCTAGCCAGACCTTCAACTAATTGGATGGGGACTGTTCACGTTAGGGAAGATGATCTGCTTTACTCAGTCTACCAAGTTATGTTCATCTCATCCAAAACCACTGTCATGAACACACCCAAAATAATGGTTGACCAATTATCTGGTCAAAATATCTTGCATATTTATTATGCAAGAGTCATGATCAAGAGCTGACATGGAAATTGCAAGTATAGGGCACATACATTTATATTGATGCAAACAAATCAACATTCCCATAAATATTTTGAAAACATATTTGGAAGTTTTATGTAAACTTAATATTAAATTTGCTCTAAAATACTTTTTACTTTTAAAATAACAATTAAATATAAAAAAGGAGAATCTAATGAAGTCTTAAAAATCTAAGCCTCATTATGGATGCTCTCATGATGCCTAAAATTTACTTTAGTATATACCATGTGTATATTTGCAATGTTTACATGTGTCATACTTTTAAAATTCTGGAACGCACTGTTCTGAGTATATATTTAGACACAGAAATTCTGTGTTACATGGTACGAGCATACTCTTTACTAGATGGTGCTTAATTGTTTTCCAATTTACACCACAAATAGCAAAGTACAAGTGTTCTTGTTCCAAATCCTTGCCAACACTTGACATTTTCTTGTTTTTAATTTTGGCAATCTTGAAAGTGTGTTTTTAATTTGCATCTCCCGAGTTACCGATAAGTTTAATCATCTGGTATTAACCACACTTGCTAAGCATCCATCCAAATATTTTGCCCACTTTTATTGCTTATCTTTTTCTTTTTTTAAATTTTTTTTTAACGTTTATTTATTTTTGAGACAGAGAGAGACAGAGCATGAACAGGGGAGGGTCAGAGAGAGAGGGAGACACAGAATCTGAAACAGGCTCCAGGCTCTGAGCAGTCAGCACAGAGCCCGACGCAAGGCTCGAACTCACATACCGCCAGATCGTGACCTGAGCCGAAGGTGGACGCTTAACCGACTGAGCCACCCAGGCTCCCCAATTGCTTATCTTTTTCTTATTGATGTAGTTGTTTATCTTGGATAATTGTCCTCTGTAAATTATTTGCATTGTAACCATTGTTTCCCAGTATGTTAGTTGATTCTCTAATATCTTAATGAGTATTTTTTAAAATTTTAATGTATCAATCATTTCTCTTATGTTTTATGTTTTTATTTCTTAAGATATTTTTGTTGCCCTGAGATTATTATTCTATATATCTTCTAAAAGTTTTATGGTTTTACTGTTCACATTTAGGCTTTCATCCATCATGAACGTGAGTATGTAGATGGGGCTCAATTTATTTTGGCATTCAATAAAAATACTTTCATCACTGATCTATAGTATAATTTCTTCAGAAGTCAAATTTCTATATATTTAGAGCACTGTTTAGAGACTCCTCAGTCCATTTATAAATGCTTATATCTCTACACATACTCTACAGTGTTCACTACTATGGCATTGAAAGAATTCTAAGAATGTTAGGATTTTAATTGCAATTGCATTGATTCTGTTTGGAAAACAGATCTTTCACCATTGATTTTTCAATGTATGAACTTGTTCTATCTCTTTATTATTTAGGCATTTTGAATGCCTTTTGTAAAGTTTTTTTTCATGAACCTCTTAAAATGTTTTAGATTTGTTTCTATTTTATATTTTTATGATAATGTAAATAATATATTTTTATGTTTATATTTTCTACCTGTTTGTTGTTGAGGTAGAGAAATTCAAGTGATTCCTGTAGAATGATAATATATATTCAGCAACATTGTTATACTCCCGTAAATGCTGAAAATTATCTGTAGATTCCTTAGGGTATTTTATATAAAAATCATATCATCCAAAATAATGAGAATTTTGATTCTTCCATTCTAAACTATATCTGTTTTGTTCTAATTACTGCTTTTATAGTAATGGTCAGGCCTCTGATTTTATTTTGTATTTTTTTCCCCTATTCTCTTTTATGCTTCCTGGTGTGTGTGTGTGTGTGTGTGTGTGTGTGTGTGTGAAAGAGAGAGAGAGAGAGAGAGAGATTTGTGACAGTGAATTCCTATTTTGGGAAACCTTATTATGTAAAACACTGTGAGGCCCATGTGAAGGAGAGTTGCTTTGGGGAGGAGATTGTAATTTTTTTCTACTAAGCACCTCGAGTTAATTTAAATTTAAAAAAAAATTTTTTTTTTCCAACGTTTTATTTATTTTTGGGACAGAGAGAGACAGAGCATGAACGGAGGAGGGGCACAGAGAGAGGGAGACACAGAATTGGAAATAGGCTCCAGGCTCTGAGCCATCAGCCCAGAGCCTGATGCGGGGCTCGAACTCACGGACCGCGAGATCGTGACCTGGCTGAAGTCGGCTGCTTAACCGACTGCGCCACCCAGGCGCCCCAAGTTAATTTAAATTTTTAATTTAAAATATATTCAGTCTGAAGCTAAGGTGAATTTGGACTAAAAATCTGCCTGAGCATAATATAATAAATATTCTAAGGTTTTGTACTTCTTCAGCTCAGCAGCAGAGTTTGAGACAGACCATTTTTCTTATACTTTTCCAAAGTTGGCTGTTTAATTCTAGCTGACTCTAACTTGGAGGGGATAGCCCTGTTTCATGGAGGAATCCCAGCTTTGTGTGAAGAGTTTCTTATTAGACTTGCCATCATGGGGCGGGGGGGGGCAGGGCTTGGGCATAGTCTCCTGTCTGCCAAGCCCTAAGGTCAATGCCATCTTCATGATAACACCAACATCAGTGCTCAGCTTCCCATCCTGGGTGTCTATTTTTAGTCCTAGGCCTTTAAGTATTTCTTGCTAAGTTTCTAGCTCATTGATGCATTGGAGATATTTTAAAGTAGTATAGCTATCATTTTTAGATGTAACTTTTTAGTTTTGGGGGTTACCAGGAGATTAGTCAGAATAGCCATACAACCAGAAACAGGATGATAAAGATTTTTCTCAGTGCTATTCTTATTTGCCCTTTATCACATACATTTACTTCAGCTTTCAAATAGCTACCCCGAACTCTGGAAGAAATTCTTATTACTTCAAGCACATAAGTTGGCAGAATTGGCTGTTTTTGGAACAAGGAATTAAAGAAGCTGTGGTAGGCAGAATTCTGAGATGGCCCTGTGGTTTCCCTTGGTGTCCCCTTAGTGTCCATGCTCTGTATTACCCTCCCTCCCTGAGTGAGGATAAGACTATGAATATGATACACTTCATTCTCATGACTAGATCACACTGTATGACAAAGGCGAAGAGATTTGGCAAATGTAATTAAGGTCCCAAATCAATTAACTTTGAGTTAATTAAAAGGGATATTATTCTGGATGAACTTGATCTAATCGTGTGACCCCTTAAAAGGGTGTGACCCCTTCCTGAGAGAAGTAATTTAAAGCATGAGAAGAAATGCCTTGTTTGTCTTGAAGGAACAAATTGCCATGTTGTGGATACATCCATAAGGCAAGAACCTGATCACAATCTCTAAATGTTGAGAATAATCTTTGATGATCAGCCACTGAGACAGCAGGACCTCAGTTGTACAACCACAGGAAATGAACTCTGCCCAAACCTGAGAAAACTTGGAAGTAGATCTTTCCCCACTCAAGTCTCCAAAGTGAGGATGAAACCAACTGACACTTGGACTTAATCTGAGGAGACACTAAGCAGAGGACCCGCTAAAATACTAGATGCATGGAAAAGGTGATGTAATCATTCATATTGTTATAAACTGCTAAATGTGCAGCAATTTGTTATACAGCATTAGAAACAGAAGCAATACAGAAGCAATCACACCTAAAGGGTCACCACCCATTGCTTTTTCCTTTGTCTTCCAACATCTTACACCCCATTTCCTTCTTCTTGGAGAAGAAGGACTCTCTCACAACTATTCCTTAGTACCAAAAATAAAATTATAGAACAAAATCTTCCCTGGGTCTCTTTTTCATCAGGAGAATGGGGATGATCTGGGGGGGTTGGGGAGAGACAGTATCGGCTTTTGTAAATTCAGACCAAGTCTTCAAATTAGCACAATAGCTTAGAGAAAACTTATTTTGCTTTATTCACAGGGCATTCGTAGCATTTTAAAATATGGAAAAATGCTAGGTAGAAAACAATATTTTTTTAAATAAAAAAATAAAAATGAAGGAAAAATCTTAAAACCTATAAAAAACTAATTAAGATAAAATTATAATGATGCTGGCTTATGTCATCACTTTATTGCAGGGAGTATGATGGGTGTCTAGGGAACATCCTGGTGACTCATTCAGCACAATAAAGAAGCACCCAGCTTCTTCTCATAAAATATCATTATTTTAAAATGCTGTGTAGAGAGCCTCAAAACTTTGCAAAGTGGTGTAATTTTGTTTTCAAACTCACAGGAAAATGTGCATGTAAATTACAAGAGTTGTACTTTGACACAGAGAATTATTTTTGACCATTATGAACTATCAACATGTGCTTTCAGAAATAAGGTCTTATATCTTGAACGTCTTATAAAAGTTTACTGCCCAAGACCTATCCTTACTTGTTTCCTTTAATCAAAGGTCTCTGAGGAATTGGTTTATAGTGAAGTGCAGTTTCATTTTGGAAAAAAGCCAGGCTCGAGCCAGACAAAGTTTGGCATCACATTTGACCAGATTAAGCCACATAATCATGTCCTATGCCACCTGATAATTTGTTAACTCTGGAAAAGATGGTAATTCTAAATTTTGGTCGTTTACTTCAGGGAAAGTAGTGTATTAGAATCATCACAGGGTGACTACTCATGCCGAAGCATTTGTTTCTTCCTACCGCATAGAGTTATACATGTCATTAAAGGCCTGTGGGTCCAGGGCTGAGCCGAGACAAGAAAAATGACTGTGACAGTCTTAGCAGAAATACAAATTATAGCCCAGGGCACCAGCACTGACATGAGTAAAAAGCTGACCACTCGTTCTTTCCACTGCAAGCACAGGCATGGGTTTGCGGAGCCTCTAGTCATCCAGTTGCTATGTTTTCCTAATAAGAAGAAAGAAAAAAATACCAAAAGCAAGCAAAACAATCAGTATTCATGGATAAACCAGCTATCATGGAATGAGGAAAATTTCCAGTATCTGACCAATGCTACCAAGAGTTGGGAGGTTAGTGTCAATGTCACCCTGATCAGAGTCCATACCAATTCCTCGGAGCATAACAGAATGAAAAGAGAAGGTTGAAGCAGCATGCTCTTGCCCTGCCCCACCCCCACCTAGACATTTCTGTTCTCATCTAGCATGGTGTCTGATCTACTCTGTCAATGGTGATCTAGGCCCAGTAGATTTTGACAGCTTGTTTGCAGTTCAGCGCAATCCCATGGTAGCCCTTAGGGATAGCAATTAACACAAGACACCGTTTTGATTGTTGTAGAATCACTGAAAAAATGAGACAGAATCTTTTCCTCAAAGATCTTAGCCCAGAGCAGATGCATATGACTTTTCCTTTTTTAAAAAAATGTCTTGTTTTGGAGAAGAGAGAGTGCACACACACGACTAGGGGAGGTGCAGGGAGAGAGGGAACAGAGGATCTGAAGGGGGCTCTGTACTGACAGCAGCAATTCCGAGGCAGGGATTGAACTCACAAATGGTGAGACTATGACCTCAGCGAACTCAGACAGTCAAGCCACTGAGCTACTGAGGTGTTTTTTTGTTTTTCTGTTTTTTTGTTTTGGATATGACTTTTCTGAGAAGAGCTCTGGATCCCACTCCTACTCATAGTTGACCAGTTTACCCTAATCCAACCTCTTTATTGGTTTCATCTTCTTGATCCTGAGCCACCAACTAGATTCCTGCTTTTTGTACCAGCACCTCTTATTTGTACTTTGCCTCTCCAGTATTTGACCCTTGTTGTCCAGCCAACTTGTCTGCAGCTCTTATTCTGAGTTTCTGGGGTTGTCTCCAGTAGGAGTATACACATCCGGGCCTGGAGTTACAGAAAGCACTTACATATCTGAGATATTCCTTTTTTTTTTCTCTCTCTCTCTCTCTTTAAAGGAAAAATTTAGAGATTCATCTTTCTAAATGGCTCCCTAAAGACTTCCCTAGAGATATTGTCCTGTTAGTAGAGACTGATCAAAAGCAGCAATATACCCTCTAAATCCAGAGAAGCTGGTTAGACAGGGTGGGGCTGCACACAGGGGAGAATATGAGCTTTCGTTTGGATAGAGCAGGGCATGAATCCCAATACCGCCACTACGTTGTATCTTGCTGGGAAAATTACTTAATATCATGGAAGCTCAGTTTTATTGTTTATAAAAGAAGAAAATATTCTTATTGTGCAGAATCATTGAGAGTATTAGAATAGGATTAGGCATAGCAGTTCCTTTTTAAATTGTAGCTGAACAATATAGAACAAGGAATAAAATGATGTACAGCTAAAACCACAAAGCTGGTTTTCTTATATCTTGGAAAAAATAGCTTTAAGAGCAACAAAATGCTGATGTCAAACAGGTATAAATATTGCAAGCACAAATTGTGCCTCTCTCCTATCAGTGGAACTGCAGAAAAACCCTCTGGGGAATCTGATAACAGCTCTGAAATTCTTCTGAGCAGACAACAGATATCTTAAATACATGTGCATTTCATAGTTCCTAGGATATTCATATCCTGTAGTTCATATTGTAGTCATAGGATAGTTCCTAAGATCAGCATTCAGAACTTTCTTACTCTTGTTTTACGAAAAATCTCATCAGGCTTAGCTTTCTGATTTCCCAGTTCATAGCATATTAGAAATAATAAATTAAGTGAGAAGAAAAGGTCTGGATGGAAAGAAAGGAATGACAATTTTGTTATCCAATGATTGATTCATTCCTTCAAGGTTCAGTATAGAAGATATTTCATATGGGATTTAGTGTTGAAAAACTAATCTTTAGCCTTACATTATATAAATGTTATCATGCTATATACATATAATATGGCATGATTATATCTTGGAATTCTAACCCCACCCAAAGAATGAAGACATGTCAACAAGCTTTTTAAACAAGAGGGGGACTAATATAAATGATGTGACATTTTGTTTTTATTCTGAACAAAAAAATGTACCTTTATGAGAACCTGCTTGAGCCAAATGGAACAATATGTTAAGTAAGGTCACCTTTTCAATGTCTCTCAGGATTTTTCTCCAACAATGTGAGACCTGGCTTTATTTTCCTACAAATGTTTGTCTAAAAAAATCTCTTTTAAGGTCCTTTTATAAACAGGACAATTTAAAATATCCACTCAGGATTAGAGTAAATTGCTACCAAACAAGATAATCAATTTTCATACTTATATAACAGGGTAATATACCAGGGACTACATAAAATTTCAAAATTAGCCAAATTTCTGAGTTTAGATAGCCTCACATGAGTGCGAAATGATAATGCCCTGCATTCAGGTGAGATTTTAAACTTCCCCATGTCATATAGAGCCTTTCTAACCAACATCCTTTCTTAATTCCAGGTATTGTCAGCTAGAGTACTTAACATTTTGTCTTAGTACTTGATTTGGCCTCCCTCCATTTTGGAACTTATTTTTTTTCAAAGTGGAGGCCTGCCTTTTCCCACACCTAATAGGCCTACCTAATGGCTGGGCAGCCAGGCCTAGACCATTTATAATAATATAATTATACAAATTTAGAAAGAATAGCATTTAAAAAGTGATCAGCAGTCATTTGGGAGTCATTATTGACTAGAAAACAAGTATTGGAGGGTCCATGCATCATAAAGCCAATTTAGAAATGGTCACTGATTATAAATCCAACACAAAGAATCTGATGGGTTTATAATTAAAATGGAACTTAGAAATTACTGACTCCATGACTGAGGGATTCTTGACTGGGTTCAGCCACTACGAATTAAAACAAGCCTGTGTGACATAGTCTTATGCATTGCATGACAAAAGACTACAGTGTCCATTGGAACAAAATCAAAGCAAATGTCTGACACATATTTCATAATCATTAATAAACAATGTTCCTGTATGAACAAAATATGAACATTTCAATAGGAAACATTTCAAATAGGGTATAGTGACAAAAAATAGTACATCAATGTACATGTAAGCAGGTAGCACAGTGTCTGTAAAATGTGCAAATCTATCATCATAAAATATATATGTATAACAAATATATGTATAACATATATACAAATGTACATACTATAAAAATGTGAGTATGTACATTTGTATATATGTTATACATTTAAAATGTACAACTTATAATTTTACTATATATTTATATATAACTATAATTTATAAATAACACATATATATATATACTAAAATTATAATATTATATATATGTGTGTGTATATTTACTTTAGCAGAGGTATTAATTTCCTAGAGCATAACAAGGTACCACAAGTTAGGTAGACAATAGAAACGATAGAAATTTATTCTCTCATAGTTCTGAAGACTAAAAATTTGAAATCAAGTGGTTGGCAGGGCCCTGGTCTGATGGCTCTAAGGGAAAATACGCTCTGTGCCTTCCTCTTAACTTCTGGTGTTGCTGGCAATCTTTGGCATTCCTCAATTTGTGAATGCAGTTCTCCAATCTCTGCGTGCTCCACCCATACATAGTGTTCTCCCTGTGTGTCTGTGTTTTCACAAGACATTTTCTTACCTCTGTGTGTGCTTCTGTGTCTCCTCTTTTCTTATAAGGACTCTAGTAACACTGAATTTGGGACCCACCCTACTTTCCCACCACCCTGTCTTAACTTAGATCTCAATTATACATGCAAAAAGTTTGCAGTAAGTTCACATTTGCAGGTACCAGGTGTACAAACGTCAACCTATCTCTTTGGAGGATCCAGTTCAACCTGAAACAGTATGCATATATGTATGTGTGTGGGTGTATACACACATATAATTGTATATAAGATTTTTATATATAAATAATAGATCTGATACATAATAAATATATAACATATAGAATAGAATATGTTATATAACACAATAAATATGTAATATATTATGTAGTTTATAATACACTGGGTATATAAAATTTATATATATAAATATATATTACTAGTATATATTTCTTGCTTTATAATCTTTATATGTCACAATCTACACTTATAAAAATATTTCAAAGCACATTCAAAATTAACATAAAGTGTCATGGGTAGTTAAAATGTGGCGAGGTCATTTAAAAAAGTTTGGCTTTGGTCTGATGTTCCTCCTTACTGGAGTGGCCCTTCTTCCACAATCCTCTGCACTTACACACATACCCACAGGCTCCATTTCCATGCCTGCCTTACTCCACTCATACTGCTTACAAAAATAAACACGGGGCCCCCAGATTAGTAGTGTAAAAGTCTTTCATTAGCTTTCAGAACCTCTATATCTAAAATCCTGTTCTTCTTTTCATTTCTACACATCTCATACACATGTATAATTAGCTCATTCTTGGCATATTTCATTTTTGGACCTCTAGTTCTAAGTTAAAAATGACACCGGCCTAAAGGGCACCTGGGTGCCTCAGTCGGTTGAGCATCCAACTCTTGGTTTTGGCTCAGGTCATGCATGATTCCAGGGTTGTGGGATTGAGTCCTGTGTGGGCTCTGCACTGAGCATGGAGCCTGCTTGGGATTCTCTCTCTCATTCTTCCCTCCCCCACTCTTGCTTCCTCTTTCTTAAAAAAAAATCTGCTGGATGGTTTCACATGGCAGCTTTCTGCCCCTCATCCTGTGGACCTATGCCCAATCTGGCCCAACTGACCCATTTACTACAAATACAATCTTTCTTCAGTTTAAGTGTGAAATGTATATATTGCCTACTGTGAAAGCAATGAAAGTGTAGAAAACACTAATCATAGTTAAACTTCTATTTAAAGGAACAACTCATTGACAATAAATTTCCTGAAAATGAAATGTTGCCTCAATCCTCGCATTGTTACAATGATTTTATTCTACCTGCTGTTAATACACCAATCAAAAAGTTTAACAATACCTTTCCAGGAATATATGTAAGATGCGTGTGTGTGCTTGTGTGTCTTGTGTGTATAATTTTACATATTTTTTCCATTCCTCTATTTCACAATGATCTACTTATTTTGAACCCTGAAAGTGTTTGAAGTGCAAAAGCAAACAATAAATAAAGTGCTGGGTTTCTTTGTTTTACCATGTGTTGACCTCTGGATACAGAATATAAGGAGGCTGCATAGTGATTTGAGTGACAAATGCTTTATAGATTGTTCTACGTTTAAAAGTCACACAGTACACACTGTCAAAAAAATAACGGCCTGATGCACTTTGTGGCTTTACTTTGTTAAGAGTCTCTAATGATTATTTAGTTTACATACATCAGATATCTTATCTGGCATATTTAACATTAGTAACAAAAGTATGCAAGATTTCCATTTCATTCACATAAATCATTTTGATCACATAAACCATTTTCTCAATAGTACCAATTAGCCATTCATGTTGTTTGCTGTGATTCATTTGCAAGATATCAAGAGATTCCAATGTATTGAATAAAAAAATATTTTCTTCAAAATCAGTGAAGAGGGCTCTTTACCAATTTAAAAATGGAAATGTATAAAGCCAGATAGGTAAAGGAAAATTTCACTTCAGTGTGCTTATTGTTAGATGATAGCAGGTGTTATTCCAAACAGAGTTATTACTGTCACTGTCCCATGTGGGAGCACGTGCAACAATTGTGGTCTGCTGGGGACTGGGCTGCGGACTTCTCTGTGGTGCATCACAAGGCACAATGAGAGCTAAAGTGAGATGCGAGGATAAATCCTCCCTGAAAGAACAATTTGGCATTTCCCTAAGTTTGAGATGCGAATCTGCTTTGTTTTGAAACATATGAAAATAGAGAATTCCTTTATAAAGTCTTATGTAATTTCATGGTTCTAGAACACCTCTCCAATGTATACAAACAAGGAGCAAAATTTCATCAAATTGAATACTTTTATATGTCTCCTTCCATAAGAGGAAACAATGAAATGGTTTTATTTTGGGTCTTCCTGGCATATCTAATTTATAATTCTCTGTGTTCTAATTTGTCAGCTTTCTTTTATTCTTATTTTTTATCCTACAATTAAAAATATTTTATCTATTTTCTACCTTCTTAGTGCTAAATTCACCTGTTTTTTTTTTTGGTCACATAATAAAAATATGACTACACATTTTTCCTCTGAATAAATTCTGCATTTTATTTTATAAACTTAATATGTATACTCTTAATATTTAGCTTTTCTGTGTATTCCACATTGCAATTTCATTTTGGCCCTTGATTCTAGTTTTCTCAAGAAAAAGAAATCAAATTTCCAGTGGATGGATGATTTTTCCCTTAAATTTTATTATTTGACTTTATGAAGATGTGAAAATGATCTTTGTCTAGTTTTGAGATATTATCATTTTTTTATACATTCATAAATATGACTAATTGAAATTCATGCTCTGTGTATCCCATCATGTGTCTTTGTTCCCAGGATACTTATCTGTTAAGTCATCAATTAAAATATTCAGAACTCCTGGGGTGGCTGGATGGCTCAGTCAGTGAAGCATCTGACCTTGGCTCAGGTCATGATCTCACAGTTCCTAAGTTCAAGCCCTGCATCAGGCTCTGTGCTGACAGCTCAGAGCCTGGAGCCTGTTCTGAATTCTGTGTCTCCCTCTCTCGGCCTCTCCCCCACTCATGCTCTGTCTCTCTCTCAAAAATAAACATTAAATTTTTTTTTAAATATTCAGAACTCCTCTATACTACTGACCTTTTATCTACTTGGTTCAATGAAAACTAAGAAGAGAATGATAAAAAAATATTTCATTAATGGTGTTTTTACTAAATTCTTCTTGTATTTTTAGTAGTTTTGTAATCTCTGGTTCAGTATTATGTCAAACAGTCCATAAAATTTCAGGATAATTATATTTTTTGCAAAGTCATCTCAGAGTCATTCCAAAATAGCTTCATTCCAAAAAAATCTTTATCCTAGTTAATATTTTATTACATATAGCATATATATAACTAATACTAAATATACATATTGTATATTATAAGATATAACTTTATTAGTATGATTTTTTATTTTGTGTATAGGTTTGCCTGGTATTTCTTTGCTTATTTTTTTTACCGTCTACATATTTAAATCTCTGCAGTGTGGTTATTACATATAACAAAAAGATTTTCTTTTTGAGCCAAGCTATGTAATTTTATGGGCTACTTTCTGATTACATTTATTATTATAACAATTGGGCGGGCTTTTTGTATTGTAATTCTAATGTCAAGCTTTTGGCTTAATGCTTCCTTGATTTTTCTTCTTCTTCTTTAATGTTTGTTTATTTTGAGAGAGATAAAGCACATGCAAAGAGAGAAAGGCAGAGTGAGGGAGAGAGAGAATCTCAAGTAGCATCTGCACTGTCAGTTCACAGCAGATGCAGGGCTCCACCTCACAAACCGTAGATCACGACTTGAGCAGAAATCAGGAGTTGGAGGCTTTCTCTATCATGTAAAAAGAAAGCAAGCTCTCTGATAAGTCTTCTTAAAAGGATCCTAGTTCTATCAAATTAGGGCTCCCATATCATTTAACCTTCATTATGTCCTTATGTCAAATATAGTTATACTGGGCTTAGGGTTTCTTTTGGGGGAACACAATTCAGCACATACCAATCTAAATATAGATCTATAAAATATACTCATTAATGTTTTGTTCTATATTGTTAGATGGATAATATTCAGATGGAATGAAGTTAGATTTTGTCCTATATAATGACTCAATTATTCTGTACGTAGATTACACACACTATGTTATGCCACACACTATGTTATACTTCTATACTTTCAGCATACACCTGAATCATTATGACAACAACAAATAGTTATTTTTTGCAAAAAGGTTAAAAGTTACTAATGATCATGGTTTCTCAATGCTACAGTTTTTAAAAAATATTGCCTGTTTGGATACTAAACGCATGTTCATGATTCATCTCCTTTGACAAACTCCTGATCCAAATGCCAAATCCAGAACAATAAAATGCCCAAGATGTCTTCTAGTACTTTAGATGCCTAAAGTATCTTATAAAAACTTACACAGGGGCGCCTGGGTGGCGCAGTCGGTTAAGCGTCCGACTTCAGCCAGGTCACGATCTCGCGGTCCGGGAGTTCGAGCCCCGCGTCAGGCTCTGGGCTGATGGCTCAGAGCCTGGAGCCTGTTTCCGATTCTGTGTCTCCCTCTCTCTCTGCCCCTCCCCCGTTCATGCTCTGTCTCTCTCTGTCCCAAAAATAAATAAACGTTGAAAAAAAAAATTAAAAAAAAAAAAAAACTTACACAAAGTTTATATATCTTATGTAAACTAATACAAAGACTTCCTCTTCACTTATAAAAGAAGTGATAATAGGAATAGTTAGGGTTTATCATTCTCAAAATTTTTATTAAAAATTACTGTTGGGGTGCCTGGGTGGCTCAGTTAGATCTGACCTTTGGCTCAGGTCATGGTCTCACAGTCCACGAGTTCAAGCACCACAGAAGGCTCTTTACTGACAGCTTAGAGCCTGGAGTCTGTTTTGGATTCTGTGTCTCCCTCTCTCTCTCTCTACCCCTTCCCCCTCCCTCTCAAAAACAAACATTAAAAAAATTACTGTTACTGATATTAAATAAATAAGTGAAAAAAGAAAAATTTCATATTCTTAGGCTAATTTTATCTAAGCAAAATATAGTAGTATAAACATAATTCAATAATTATTTCTTATATTAAACATTATGCTCAACTATAAAGAAAAACATTCCGAGGCTTAACCAACTGACCCACCTAGGCACCCTCCCTTTTTTTTTTTTTTTCTATTTTTCAAAACTCTGATCCATTTCTGATCCCTGTTCTGAGCTTCCCAAACCCTGCAGTAATTTAGAAGGTACACAGCCTGTTTTTAAATCATAGTTGCTCCTCCTTTCCTCTCTTAAAATAATTATTAAACATGTTTTTTGGGGTGCCTGGGTGGCTCAGTCAGTTAAGTATCAGACTTTTGATTTCAGCTCTAGTCATGATCTAGCAGTTTGTGGGATTAAGCCCTGCATCAAGCTCTGTGGTGACAGTGTGGAGCCTGCTTGGTATTCTCTAACTCTCTCTCTCTCTGCCTCTCCCCCACTCACATGCACTCTCTCTCCCTCTCCAAATAAATAACTATTAAAAAAAAAACCTTGTTTTTCACATAAACAGAATAATGAATTACATTTTTCCTCCTTACCACTTTACTGATCTACTGATATTTGTTGGTTGGGTAATTGTTTCCCCATTGACATTATGAGGCTTTTGATAAAAAGTTTTAACCTCTGTATTCAATATAGTAACCATAATCATTTCACTTATTTATATTTATTTATTATTCAAATAGATTCAATGTTTACCACCAATCCTTTCATGCCATAGTTTTATCATTCAGGAGTTTGTCTTTTTAATTCATATTGCATACGGATGATTGGTATACCTTACTTAGGTCTTCCTTATTTGGAAAAATGTATTTATTCATGTTCACATATGAATAATAATTTGGTGTGTGTGACAGACATTGTTGGTTGCCTAATCATTATCAATTCCCCCTTCTTGCTTGCTACCAAAATTTCAGGGTTTTTTTTTTTTGGAACAACATTGCACCCAGCTAAGTATTAATTTGGCCAGCCTTCCTTGACAGTAGGGTGTAGGTACTCTGATAAGAGGGTACACATGCAGGTGGACTGTACTCCCAACCTTCTCTTGAACGTGGACACTGAAAACTGATTTAGCAATTGTGGGCCACGATGCTAAAAGCTTGAAAACAAAAGCTGACAGGTTAAAAGTGTTGAAGAAGAAATCTAACATCTGTGCCTCTGAGGTCATTGTTAATCAGCTGGGTCAAATATCAGCACTGCCTGCCCCAGAACCTCTTGTTACTTGAGGAGTGGAAGAAAAACTTACTGGTTTAAGCCACAGTAATTTGGGTTTTCAATTATGATACAGTTTGACAAAGAAGATAGCCAGACCTAAAGTGGCCCACTATTTGACCCAAATAGTGTAAATGGAATCTCTGAGGATTAACAGTTATCCTAGCAGTCTTCAAGCTAATTTCAAACTTCTGGAAATATTTTCATTATGCTGATGATCATATAACCTGATCCTCCACAATGATTCTTAGCTACCAATCCTTTCTTGAACCTATGGTCAGTCTTAAGAATCACTGGTCTACGGGTGCCTGGGTGACTTAGTTGGCTCTGTGCCCAACTTCAGCTAAGGTCTTGATCTCATGGTTTGTGAGTGCCATCCCTGCATGATCATGATCGCATTGGGCTCCCTGCTGTCAGTGCAGAGCCTGCTTCGGATCTTCTGTGGATACACTGTCTCCTTCCCTCTCTCTGCCCCTCCTCTGCTTATGAGCATGTGTGCACACACGTGTGCCTTCTTGCCCTCTCTCTCAAAAATAATAAACATTAAAAAGAAGAATCATTAGTCTGGACCTCTGTTGTCGAACACAGTAGCTGCTAGCTTTATGTGTCTAACTAAATTAACATTTCCTAACATTAAATAAAAATTTAAAAATTCAGCTCCTCAGTTCCACCAGCCACATTTCAATAGCCACATGTGGTTAGTGGCTACCATGTTAGAAATACCAAATATAAACAGGGCATTTCATCATTATAAAAACTTCTTTTCATCTAGACTTTGCTACACAAAAAGTGGTCCTTGGACCAAAAACATCCAGCATTACCTGGGCTTGTTAGAAATGCAGGATCTCACGTTCCACTGCAGATTTCTGAATCAAACTCTGAATTCTAATGAGCCCCAGGTGATTAATATAAATCCTAATGTTTGAGGTACACTGCTGTATATGTTTTGGTCCTGCATATACCTTGGCCTCAACATTTAGTAATGCTAATATTTACCGATGTCTACCAAGTTACTAAAAATTATTCCAAGAACTTTACAAAAGTGTTAATCCTGGGGCATAAAAGAATTTTCCTTTTATCCTTCCTTTCTAATCTTACATTCTAATAAACTTTTGCCTGCTGCTCAAAAAAACAAAACAACAACAACAACAACAACAAAAAACGACCTCAAACCTCACAAGAGCCCTGTAACATTTCTATTATTATTTCCTTTACATATAAGGAAATAAAAGCACAAACAAGCTACGTAAATTTTACTCAGATCACTCTGAATATGTCCAGAAGCCAAAATTAAAACTCAGTCATTCTGAATAAAGAGCTCACATTGCTGGCTCATCAGAATGTTCCATTGTAATTCCTCACTTGGAATATTCGGTTGTAGGCTCTTTGAGAGAGGAACCCTGTCTTATTTATTTTTAAGTTGAGAACATGGTACAATATTTGGCATACAGCAGGTGCTCAGCTGCTCTCTCTGTGATGCAGCATGCATGCATGAATGGAGAGACCAAGGCTTCTTTTGTCCAATATCAGGTGGAGTTCCTGGCAACCTTGGCACAAAGCCCAACCTTTTCAATTTGAATTAAAGGAAACTCTCTGCGGCTAACTAGGGAAAAATAGGACCCCAAAAGTACTCCACACAGCTGTCACTTTTAAGTAGGTAATAGGTTCAGAAAAGGACCCTATGTCAAACACTGTGAAAAATGAGCAGATAGAACGTACTCAGTGACAACCACCCAACAAAGTAATAACAAAGTGCCCCGCATGAAAATATTTTGGGGACCAAATCCGTGTGATGGCTGCTATCATAACAAATAGGTTGTAAAATGACTTCAACAGATAGAAGTTTCTTATTAGTGGAGAACATAAAACAGATATTCCCAACTGGAGCCTAGCTTCCCTCCAAATTGTTTTTTAGGACTGGTTTTCCTTGACTTTTGCGAGTACTTTCCATGCAGCTTATGAGTTCACTATACCTGTAACAAGCCAGAAACAGTGGTCTAAAAAAAACTGGGGAGAAAGTAAACCTTTTTAATCCTCTTGGCCTGCAGGTAAAACATTTCTTCTGCTTACCACTGGCATGAGGTAGGCATGTAGCTTCATCTAGATGCAGGGCTGGGAAAGCACTGGGGGAAATACCGGCATCATGATAAATACCCAAAGCTGAGTGAACCTGACCAGCCACCTAATTATCAAGGTTATACTGTTCCCCAAATGAGTCAACTAACACCCCTCCTCCATTGGCTGACAGGTAGGGAGAGAGAACATCCACAAAATATACATACACACACATACAGCAAACACCAAGTAAACTTAAATGTGTAAAAATCATTAATTTCATGAATAAAATAAAAAGAATTATATTTTTAAAAAGGTTTTAACGGCAGGTAAATATGAATCCATCATTTAACAGCATTGTGAACTTGGGCTGACAGGTGACTTAATCCCTGTAAATCTACAAGTCTCCAGACAGAAATAAGAATGGGCTGACAACGAACCCATAAGTATCCTATGCTAGTGTTTTGTGCCATAGTGCCTGCCGTAAAAGACAAGCCAAAACCTTATTTTAATATTGAGCCAAAAGTTAAATCGCTAGCAGAGACAGAATAGAACAAACCCTTTGGGATTATGATACTCTAAGAATTTCAGGAAAGAGGGAGTAGAAACTTTACACTCAAGCCTTGGCTGGTAAAGGAAGTGTTCCCATTACTGAGTTGACTTTATACATTAGTACCACATTAGTAAGAAAAATGCCTATGGGTGGTAGTAATATCTGTAAGGTCTATTACTTTGAGAACTAATGCTTTCTGCACTATTCAAATTTAGATCAGTTTTTATTCTTCCTAACATCGATCTATCTTCACAACTGGCTATAAAAAAATCAATTGCAGTTCCTAGCTGGTTTTTTTTCTTTGGAGGAGGAACTAGAAGCAAGTCAAGCAACTTTTGAGTTTGTTTTTGTTAAAGGATGGGCACAACAGAGGATGCCCTTGACATCTGCAGCATCACTGATGAATTATTTATGCCTGATTATTCTGAGCAGACAGACTGGTTTGCAGTAATATGTCACACATGTAGTACCTTGGTTACTATGGTTCACTAAAGTTAGACAGTGAGGTAGGAGACAGTAATGTAATCATATTTTCATAGCCAAAATATGTCCTTAATATTGAATAAATTTAATTAATGTCTTTAATGTTAAAAAATCTTTTTTTATCAAGCTGGCTTCTAACAATACATTACTCCTATGCTTCTGTTTCTATATTAGTTATCAACCTTTTAGTAGTTCTACCACATAAGACCTGTCAATATTTACCTTCACAATATTATTTTGGAGATATTCTGGAGGATAAATCTTAACTATGGCTATCTCATTACTAGCAACAGCAACTGACAACTATGTTTTTTAATAGAGTGGAAAATAGCAATATAATCAAACTCGTTCTTCATTTTGTCTGAATAAATATGAATCACAATTGAGATGCTTGATAAAGAGAAAGTTCATTTTTGTTTTTTTTCTTATGAGTACAATGCTAATTTAGCTTCACATGCTCTAAGATTTGTGTTGCACTTCATTCTGCACGAAAGGAAATAACAATCAAGAACAACTTTTCACCAGACTGAATTTTACGTGAGTTTAGGTAAGCATTAAGTATTCACACATTTCTTCTTTATTAATGACAGGTTGCTGTTATTGAAAATCATGTGCATTGTTTACTAAAAATGCCAACTTATATTTAATCCACACCAGGCCCACTCAATGTCTACACCATTGCCTCTGGCAATTGAGAGTAAGTATAGACACTTGGTCATGGCTTTGCTACCTTGATTCTATGAATAGACAGGTAGGTTGTTTCCAACTTGTGGCTTTATAAGCAATTTTGTGATGAGCATCATTGTAGCTAAATGTTACCCCAAATCCTGATTATTTTGGTATAATCCAGAACGGTAATTTGCAGAGCAATGTGCAAGAACATTTTAAACATTTTTAACACATACAAATTGCTCTTCAGAAAAATAGAATCAATTTACACTTCCACTAAGTATGCTTAAGGGTCCTTTTTTATGTTGAACCCTCATCAGCACTTACCAGTACTGATAAAAAAAAAGGGAAAATGCATAATCAGGGTGGGGAGCAGAGGGAGAGTGGAAATAGGGAGAAAAAGAAGCCACAACTTCCAAATGTTGGATACATCACAACTCTCTGAAGTCACTGCTGAACAAAGAGAAGTTTCCTTTGAAAGAATGATTTCCAATGTCACTTCATTACATGTGTGCGTCCCTATGAGTCTCCTTCTGGACTTCCCAGCAAATTTCCTATCACGGGTTTTCTAGGGGAACTTTAACAGAATTTTGGTGTGTTAGGGTCGATTTGTTTTCCCAAGAGCCTGACTACAAAAGCACTTATTAAGGCTATGAAAACCTATGCAAACATAGGTAATATTACAAATAATAATTGTTCATAATTCCATTTAGTTTATTGAAATTACCTCTCCTCCCTGTTGTCCACAGAACACAGGGTGCACTTAGTCTATTGTTACTAGATTGCAAAATAACGTGTAGAATACAGATTAGATAATTTACAAAATCAGAAACCTATTGCTCGATTGACTGGGCGCAGATTAAAAGCATTGTTCCTATGGAGACAAAGAGAGAATGTGCTATTTTCCAACCCTTGTTCTTATGGGGAGAAGTCTTTTAGCTCATTTATCCTCAGATTCAGGCTCACTTCTTAGTTTCAGATGGAAACTATTTCCTTCAATACCTTTAAATGCAAACCAGCCTTTGTACTCTACTTAGCAAGTCTCTGAGCCACATTCTTCCCGTTCCTGGACACAACGTATTTCTTCTTTCTTCTAAACCAATTTTCAAATCTTAATTATCAAATCTGATTTTAGCTTATGTTCTTCTCAATCTACACATTATTACCTATTAATCCTATAGTTTTCCTTTCTAGGCCTCCCAACATCCCTCAAGAATTCTAAACTCATGCTTTTATGCTGGTCAGATCATATAGTGTACTTTTCCTTGGACTAAAACCTCTGGATTTAAATTCCTTAAATATTCCTTCAACCACATTCCATTTGACCATGACTTGGAAATGAGATATTTTGGATAGAACTTCAAATTATAAAAGTCATATAATTATTTTTATCTACCAATATGTATTAATATAAAGTTTTTATCTTATAATATCATTTGATAAGAGGCTTGCTGTAATGACTCCACTATGCATTGTATGCACTAAATTCATCTCGTTGCCTACTTTTTATGTAAATATAATTACAAGACATTTTTCAGGATGGATTACCCAGAAGACACATTAAACAAATCCTGGCAATTATTGGATGCCCAAGTTGAAATTTGCTTTCTTTAACCTTTGCATTCTAAATACTAATAACTGAGATTTGTCAATGTTGGTGGAGAAATAGATTTAACATTGTAAAATTCCTTCTTTCAAGACTCACAGACTTTTATTTCTCTTTGTAAACAGTCTTAAATGTGAAACTCTTAGAATCTTGGAATAAAATTAGCTTGCTTAATAAAGATATTAAGAACTTCAAACATCTTGCAGAAATCCCAAACCCTTCTGTGATTTCATTTGTACGGGAACAATGCATTCTGCACAATCATTTTCTGTCTTTTTTTTTCACTAATCTTTCAAAATTATTAGTTGAGCTAGTATTTTAAATATCACTTTACTTCAGTTTTATAAAGAGAAATTCAAGATTTTTTCTGGAATGTCCACGTTTATATATTTAGCCTAGGACAGAATGATCAAAATCTATTCATTTGTTGGTATGAAAGGCAAAATAATTGTCCCTAATGATATCCAGATCGTAACTCATGGTTAGTTGGCAAAAGAAAATTAAGGTTGGGGAGCATGGGCCGCTCAGCCAGTTGAGCGTCCAACTTTGGCTCAAGTCGTGATCTCATGGTTCCTGTGTTCGAGCCCCATAGCAGGCTCACTGCTGTCAGTGCAGAATTTGCTTTGGATCTTCTGTTTCCCTCTCTCTCTCTGCCCCTCCCCCGCTGGCACACGCACACACATGTGCACTCTTTCTCAAAAATAAACATTTATAAAATAAAATAAAAAAAGAAATTAAGGTTGCTGATAGAATTAAAGTTGTTAATTAGCTGGTGTTAAAATATCAAGATTATCCAGGGGGGCCTTAAAAGTGGAAGTCAGGAGTGGGAGAGTCAGAAGATGACAGTGTGAGGACTCACTCCCTGTTAATAGAGAAAGAGCCATGAATAGGAAAGTGGATGATTTCTAGAGAAGGAAAAGACAAGGACATGGATTCTCTCCCTAAAGCCTCCAGAAAGGAACATAGCCTTATTGACATCTTGATCTTACCCCACTAAGATTCATGTCAGATTTCTCATCCACAGATCTAATTCAAAAGACAATAAAATGTGTTTTTTAACTACAAGATATGTGTTGATTCATGGTAATTTATTAAAGTAGCAGTAGAAAACTAACACAGTTGGTACTTTGATTATCTATAAAAATTTAGATTTCAATCCTATGTTACTTAGATGAGTTTAAATATATTTTTTCTGGGTTTTTCTGATTCTGATTCTTGACCCTACAATTTTTCTCCATTTACAGAGCTCCAGTTCAATTTCTAGTGAGCATTTGCTTCCCTCCTCGCAGTTGCAAGTTTAATGTCATTACTTCTTTTCTCACAACCTTCCAACTTGCTGTCAATGTAATCATAATCCTTCTTTATGAGTTCTCACTCCACTATCAACAAAACCCAACCTTGTAGGAAAATACACATGTTATCTACTTAGGGCTCCAACCCTCACCTGCACTTTTTTGGTTCCATTGTTCACCTCTGTCTGCCCCACTGGACCACCAGCTCTTTGGAAGATCAGCATGTTGTATGGAACATAAAGACAATCAGTGGCTGGTTAGTGAAGACATGAGTGATTTCTAACGTGAATACTTACTCCTATCACAGTTCTACTAGCTATATGCTTGGTATTGCTCTTCATTTCCTTGTATATCCCAATGCCACTGCACTACACAAAATGCTTTCTTACTGGCCTTTAAATGAATGAATGTCTTCAATACTTAGTCTCTCTTGACTCCAGAAAACACTCACTGCAAATCCTAATGTACACCAATGGCTGTCACACGTTACTTCTAAGATTACGAGCGAGAGAAATTTTGTGTTTATTTTCCAACTTAGGGGTGTTGTCAACTTCATTGTTATATGACTCTGGCAGTGTATTTCTTTCTTTTTTCCCGTCTGCTCACTATCCTACTTGCTCTGTTCAGCCTAAGGACTGGTGAAAGGACATTGCCTCCTCCTCCCGAATACTGACTTAACAAACCAGTATATCCAGGAGGGACACCAGGATGTTAAATATGCTGAAATCATGTTATATGAGAAGTTGTTAAAGAGCCTTTGTTTATTTAAACTGCACTTAAGACAAAGAAGAGACCCTTTAAAAATTCATCAAGAGATTGAAATATTATCATATAAAAGAGGAATATATTTGTTTTCTATTCATTGTTGTTCCAGACACCAGAACTTAGATGAATAGGTGGGAATTATAAGGAGAAAGATTTAGCTTAACACTATGGACAATTAAACCTATCAGTCTTATCATGTGACTAAGTAGGTAGGCTCTAGTTTTCCTGCAAATTTTCTAACAAAGGCTTTGGAATTGTCTGAATAAAAGATTCTTCTTTAGGGTAGGGACAGAATACCTCTTCCTTTTATATGATAAAATATGAGTTTCTTTTCTATTCACTCTTAGTACAAAGTATTCTTACTATCATTATCAGATGTTAAGAATAGGAATTCTTGGGTCAAACTGCCTGGTTTTGAATGCTGAGTCCTACAACTTTATAGCTGTTTGGCTAAGTAAGTTTTTAAACTTTTGTTTGACTCAGCTTCCTCATCTGAAACCTGGAGAGTACTCAGAGTGCCATTTTGAAGAGTAAATGAGATTAGGCATGGAAAACATTTGAGATGAATACTTGGCAATTAGATATCAATATATGTTTATTAACATTCTCATCAGTTTTACATTAATTAGTCAGAAATGAGGTTTGTTTCCCAATATTGGAATTTTTAATTGTTCTTAGTTAATTATAAATTTAATGCCTATTTTAATAAAAGTAAATATGTAATATGTACCCCAAATCCCACAAGAATTATTTCTAATATTATCATTCTAGAATTTCATACATATAAATATGTTCATGAGACATATGTATATAGATTTCCTTATATGAAATACATGTGATCATATATACTTATATAAGGCATCTTATTTTTGCCTTATTTGTTGTACATATCTCTTCAATTTTGCACATACAGCACAAATGCACCTTATTTTTTTCACTGCTGCAGATTAATCCATTTTAAAGATATATTATAAATTGTTTAATTCTCATTTGATGGATATTTCAATTTTTTCACTCTCACAACGAGTGCCACAATGAATAATTCTCAACAGTTTGGGCACATTTTTATAAGTATCTTTGTAAGAGAAATTCCTAAATCTATAATTGATTTTAAATTTTACATCCTAATCAAAATTATTCTCTAAATTTTTTAGGCTAATTATACACCCACTCACTGTGTAGGAGTGTTCATTTACTATTATCCAGGCTTAAAAGTATAAACTATTTTTGCCAATTTTACAGACTAAAATTGTATTTCATTGCTTTTTATAAATTATTCTAACTTCACATATCTGCTTGCTATTTGATTAATTTTGTTATTTTAACTCATTTATTAAAAAAAAAAAAGAAGACAAACCTCCCAAAGGTAAAATTCTTTGTCTATTTTGCTTTGGGGCTGTTTTTCATCTTTTTTTGTTTGTTTGTTTGTTTAAATATCATTTGTCAAATTGGCTAACATACAGTGTGTGTAAAGTGTGCTCTTAGTTTTTGGGGTAGGTTCCCATGGTTCATCACTTACATGCAACACCCAGTGCTCATCCCAACAAGTACCCTCCTCAATGCCCATCACCCATTTTCCCTTCTTCCCCACCATCCCCATCCACCCTCAGTTTGTTCTCTGTATTTAAGAATCTCTTATGGTTTGCCTCCCTCCCTCTCTGTTTGTAACTATTTTTTTCCCCTTCCCTTCCCCCATGGTCTTCTGTTAAGTTCCTCAAGATCCACATATAAGTGAGTATGTCATCATTCTTTTTTAAATTTGCAGAGACTCTACATTTTGAGAGTCACATGTGATCAGATGCAGAAGAAGACTTTTTTTTTCACTTTGTCATTGGTTTTTCAACTTGATTCAAAATGTTTTCTGAGTAATAATCTTAAAATACGAAATTAAATACAGTTTGTTAATGGTCAGTCACCTCTAAGTCATGCTAAAAAAGGCCTTTTCTAAGATTGGATTATAAAAATATCCTTCAGCATTCACTTCTTTTATAGTTACATCTCTCCTTCTGTCTTTAAAGTTTTAATTCACCTAAAATTCATTTTTCTTTTTGTATTTGGCTGAGAGATGTTTCCTCCCCTTTAGATGGTCAAATATTCCACTGCCATATATTCAATAATCCATCTGTAACTCGCTGATTTCTAATGTCACATATATCCAACATTACATTTCCACTTTTCTACCAGAAGCTTCTGGAATTTGCATTTCATTTTTTCTTGTTTTACATCAGTGTGCCATAATTATATATTTGCTAGCACATTATAGTATTTTCTCAATTTCATCTTGGTTCCTCAATAAATATATTCATCCAGATGAACTGAGTAATTATTTTGCCACGTCTCTCAACTCAAAAGAAGGAAAAAGAGACAATGGAAGGATGGAAGGAAGTTAGGAAGGAAGAACAGAAGGAAGGAAGGAAAGAAATAAAAAAAAAAAAAGAAAACTCGGGGCGCCTGGGTGGCGCAGTCAGTTAAGTGTCTGACTTCAGCCAGGTCACGATCTCGCGGTCCGTGAGTTCGAGCCCCGCGTCAGGCTCTGGGCTGATGGCTCGGAGCCTGGAGCCTGTTTCCGATTCTGTGTCTCCCTCTCTCTGCCCCACCCCCGTTCATGCTCTGTCTCTCTCTGTCCCAAAAATAAATAAACGTTGAAAAAAAAAATTTAAAAAAAAAAAAAAGAAAACTAACCTTACAGACATTTGAAAGAAACTTCATTCAGTTTACATTTTGAAAATAATACACATTTATATTCTTGACACTTCCCATTCTGCAACATTAATTTCATTTTCCTATGGCTTTGTTATCTCTCTTTCTTTTACTTTATTCATATTGGTATTATATTAAAACTTCAGGAAATTTGATATCATATACAATGCTTGGTCTCATCTTTTAATTTATGTGTCCACAACTGTCTTTTATGTTTTTCAGAAAACTTGATTTTTAAAATATCATCCCAGTTCATTTCTTGTTATTTTTTTAATTTTTTATTATTTAAAATTTATATCCAAATTAGTTAACATATAGTGCAACAATGATTTCAGGAGTAGATTCCTTAGTGCCCCTTACCCATTTAGCCCATACCCCCTCCCACAACCCCTCCAGTAACCCTCACTTTGTTCTTCATATTTATGAGTCTCTTCTGTTTTGTCCCCCTCCCTGTTTTTGTATTCTTTTTGTTTCCCTTCCCTTATGTTCATCTGGTTTGTCTCTTAAAGTCCTCATATGAGTGAAGTCATATGATTTTTGTCTTTCTCTGACTGACTAATATCACTTAGAATAATACCCTCCAGTTCCATCCACGGAGTTGCAAATGGCAAGATTTCATTCTTTTTGATTGCTGAGTAATACTCCATTTTGTGTGTGTGTGTGTGTGTGTGTGTGTATGTGATACACACACATACACACACACACACACACACACACATCTTCTTTATCCATTCATCCATCGATGGATATTTGGGCTCTTTCCATACTTTGGCTATTGTTGATAGTGCTGCTATAAATATGGGGGTGCATGTGTCCCTTTGAAACAGCACACCTGTATCCCATGGATAAATGCCTAGTAGTACAATTGCTGGGTCGTAGGGTAGTTCCATTTTTAGTTTTTTGAGGAAACTCCATCCTGTTTTCCAGGGTGGCTGTACCAGCTTGCATTTCCAGAGAGAGTCTTAAGCGGGCTCCCCACTGAGCATGAGATCATGAACTGAGTGGAAATCAAGACTTAGACACTCAACCACGTTACCCACATAGGCACTCTTGTATTCCATTTTTAAGGAGAAAAATCAAATGCATGCCAGTTGTTTTTCTATTTTTAATACCTAAAATGCCCAAGGCAACAAATAACTTCTTTAAAAAAAACTAGATCCTTTCCATAAATAAATAAAACTTCACCTATTCATACCTTCCTACCTTCTACTAATCTTTTAATTTCTGCACATCTTTCAAGGTGGTTGTACCATTTTGCATTTCCATCAGCAATGAACAAGAATATTCACCAGCATTTAGTATTGTCAGTGTTTTGAATTTTGGCCATTTTAATAGGTATGAAGCAGTATCTCATTGCTGTTTTAATTTGCCATTCCCTAATGATATATAACGTTGAGCTTCTTTTCATATGCCAATTTGCCATCCGTATATCTTCTCTGGTGAGATGTCTATTCAAAACTTTGATAATTTTTTAATGGGGTTGTTAATTTTCTTATTATAAAAATTTATTAGATATTTTGGATAATACTCCTTTATTCAGATAGATCTTTTGGAAATATTGTCTTACAATTTGTGGCTTGTTTTCTCATTCTCTTGAAGGAGTTTATCTTTAAGTCATTGATAATGTCCCCAGGGCTGTCAGAATTAGTCTGCCCACTCCATAGTGCCTGTGATTCGCACTCACACTGATTCCTATTTTTGGCACCACTTGGTTCACCAAGTCCTGCCTTCCGTGTACATGTTGGAAACAATCATTATGTAATAATAACTTAAGTAAATCATGTTGCCTTTGCCATCAATGGACTGCCAGTACTGTATTTTGTTTTTTAGACATAAAAAATGTCTACTATGCTACATCATGCTCAATAGACTATAGTATAAACATAGCTTTTATATACACTGGGAAACTGAAAAATTCATTTATCTCACTTTATTGCAATATTTGCTTTACTGTGGTGGTCTGGAACTGAACCTGCAATATCTCTGAGGTTGTGCTTGTATTTCATTTTCCAATCTTAAGCAGATCATCGTAGCCTTCAGACCCTACCAGGTAAGATAATAATTACAGATTTCCCTCTCTGCAGGTCTATGGTATGCTGGTATTTATGGTTTCAAATATGGTATCAGTCAAGTTCCAGTTCAAGAAACAGAAGCCACTTGAAATTTTTAAGAAGAAAGGAATGTACTTCACAGAAGAAGTTGCAAGACTGAAAGAGTAGGGATTAGGAGCATACCAGTGGAATTGCTGAATTCAAGGGTGTACCATTTAACAATAAGTCTGGTATCAAAGGAATAACTGTCATCAATATTCATAACTCCACAACTGGGTTTGCTTGTAGAAGCTGTAGCAGAAACAGGGCTTAAGCCTCATTTATGTCTTCCAAGTCTCATCATATAAATGTAGAAGTTAGTTCTCAACCAAAACTTTGGCTATAGGTGTCTGGGAAATGTAGTTCTTAGCTTTCTGTACTCTGAAGTACAGAAAAGCACTAAAAGGGAGGGGGATAAACACTGATCCTATCAATCTTAGTCATGTTATATGAATACTTATAGTCCAAATATTTTTTTTAAATCTCTTATTTTTTCGTGTGTGCTAGAACATTGTCTGACCCATAGTAATAGCTATAAAAGTGTTAGCTATTATTTATATATATAATATCTCTTTCTAGACTAAAATATATATGAATTATTATCATTATCACATATGAGTTCCTTTAGCACATCTTTAAGTCTGCATGAATCCCGGAGAGGTCTGTAAGAGACCTAGGGTTCTGGAAGAGATTGTCAGCAAGTAGGCAGGTGAAATCTATACATCCCCACTTTCTAGTGGCAGGGGAGCTTCAAGATGAACCCCCAGACAAGGGGAGCCCCAGGGAAGCCCTTGGTTCCTTTGTGTATTGCAATGTTGAGAAAAAGTACAGCTCAATGTCCTTAGGGAGGGCTGTGACACAGAAGGAATTGAATATGTGACTTCAGCTTTTCTGATTAACTTTCTATCTCCAGGGAGATAGCTTTAATCCTGCCAGTGACCTGGGGCTGCTGGAGGTGGGAGTTGTAAAAGAGAAGTCCAATGCCTATTTCAGGATGTCGTGTTAACTTTCTTGCCAATGCTGTATTTTTTTTTTATTTCAAATTATAATAGCAGAAATTAGGACTGAGACAGTATACTGGAACATAGACTTTTTTTAAGGGAGTCCTATCAAAACTTAAAGGTTAACAGTAATTATTTTTATGATCTTTATTAGACCAGAATTAACTGCCATTAGGTGAAAATCAATTGCTTTATGATGCAGATGTTAAGAATTCACAAAGGAAAAGATGCTCTTCTCATCTTTATTTTTTAGCTCCCTTTGGAAAACCAGACAACAATGAAAATAGCTTCTGCAGCACATTCAAAGCCTCTTCTATTTCCTTCTGTATAATTTCATTTCAGTTATACTAATAGAGATATTTCAAGACTTAATGAAAGAGGATATTAAATAAGTAGCTAATGTAGATTAGTCAGAAATAAGAAATGGAATCATTCCCCTATAAACTACATATCTTGGTTTCTGTTAAATAAAGTCAGCAGTTCTTTTTATTCATGTTATCTCCTGCATCATGCCTGCTCAAAGTTAATTTGGAAGGAAAAAATATGATAGAATAGGAATCTCATGAAATTCATTACATAATATTCCTTTCTGAAAAATTTCCCTCCATCAAACACTATATCCAAAGTATCAACCCAACACATGGATTGTTGATAAGCTCACCAAGTGGGAGATCCCATCCTGAGGATCCCCATCAGCTTTTGCACTTGAACCTACCAGACCCAGACTCTATGCTCCTATTATTAATCTTCTTAGAGAGGAAATGGGTTTCCTTATTGACAACCTCCCTCTTAAGTAGGAATGGGTGAGGATTACTGACCCAAAGGGCAGAGAGTATAGCACTTGTATTTACTTCTGTTCATCTTCAAAGTCCTGTACAAGTTACTACAGCAAATGAAGACACACTGGGTCTATACCTCTTGGATTAACTATATTACTTAACCCACTTTGTTACTGTTAAAATTGAGACAGAAGGAGGTTCTGAAAACATATTGCAGACCTTCCCTATAAAAATGCCTTTTGGTGAACTGACCCCTCAATGTATCTTTCTTGGAAGCATTAGTCACTGTCATTTTCAGGGATTTTTATTCTTTCTCCAGGAACATAAATAGGGTATGTAGGTTAGAAGTTTCAAGTAAATGGATTTTTTAACTCTATTCACCAAATCATCAGGAACTGAAATGGCAAAGGAAATGACCTTCAGAAATTACATTGTACCTTATTACTGGATTTAGAAACTTGGGTGTAAAAATGATACACATCTATGCAGAATCTACCACTGCTAGAAGTTCAAACTGAAGGTACCTTTTAAAACTACTTACAGAGGAGGGGGCGCCTGGACAACTCAGGTGGAAAAGTATATGACTCTTGATCTCGGGGCTGGGTTTGAGCCCTGCACTGGGTATAGAGATTACTTAAATAATTAAACTTTAAAATTACTTCTAGAGGAGAAAAAATATTTGTGAAGAAAGAGTGCTTTATTAACAGTTATGATCGTTCAGCAAAGGACATAAAGAACTCTCCTTCTAGATCTTTTTTTCTCATTACCATGCATTTGCATCTCAATATAGATGTACTTGGTACTATTCCATAGATGAAGTTTTACCTGAGAGGGGGATCTCAGCTTACAGTGCAGGGGAAGCCGAAGGGCCAAACAGAGCATTCCCAGCATAGCCCAGATACAAAGAGTATCTTTATGGCCAAGCAGATTCTCAAATGAAGTGGGTCATAGGAAACAACAAATAAAGTGGCTTTGGCTCAAGGGGTTCATCTTCATTTTTAAATAAATCTCTTCGAAAAGTATTTATCAAACATGGATTTTTATCATGAGTCTAACCAACAAGTGTATTCACAGTGCGAAGCACAGTATTAGGCACTAAGGGAACATAAGAAAAGTATTATAATACTTAACAGTGGGGGTATGATTAGGCTCTGGAGTCCAACAGACCTGGATTTAAGTTTTGTGTTCATCACTTCCTTATTTATCTTAATCTGTCTGTACTCAAGCTGATTAAGAAAAGAGGAGAAATTTATTGAAAAGTTTGCTTTTATTCAATTCATTGAAACATGCTTCTAGAGCTGTTTCTTGTGGCCTTCTAGGTCTAATTCAATTAGATTGGCTTGTGCCATGACTGAAAACATTGTCACAAGGGATGCTATTGTTTCATCATCTTTGTTTGGTCCCTAATTCAAAATTCTCGAAAGGGTTTATCATTGCTTGATTTTAAGTCAAGGTCTAAAACCACAGACAAGAGGTGGATATCAGGGTAAGGTATTTACAAGAAGAATGCATTTGTGCAATTCCTATCAACATTTCAATGTGTTTTTCACAGAAATAGACTAAATAACCCCCAATTTTTTTGGAACCACAAAGAACCAAAGAACCAAAGTAATCTTAAGAAAGAACGAAAGTGGGAATATCGTGCTTCCTGATTTCAACCTATATGACAAAGCTATAGTAAACAAAAGAGTATGGTGCTAGCATAAACACAAACACACATATCAATGAAACAAAATAGAGAACCAGAAACAAACCCACCCATATATGGTCATTTAATTACAACAAAGAAGCCAAAACAACAATATGGAAAAGACAATCTCTTCAATAAATTATGCTGGGAAAGCTGGACAGCCACATGTAAAAGAATGAAATTAGGCCACAATTTTCACCATACACAAAAATCAACACAAAACAGATTAAAGACCTGAATGTAAAGACCTTAAACTCCTAGAAAAAAATAGGTGGTAAAAATAGGTGGACATAAATCTTGGCGATGATTTATTTGGATTTGATACCAAAAGCAAAGGCAAAAGAGGCAAAATACACTAGTAGGGCGACATTAAACCGAAGCCTCTGCCAGCAAAGGAAACCATCAACCAAATGAAAAGACAACCTATGGGATGGAAGAAGGGATATGCAAATCATACATCTGAGAAGGGGTTAATATAAAAAATATATAAAGAACTCATAGAACTCAATAGCAAAAAAAAAAAAAAAGCAAAAAGACTTGAATAGGTATTTTTCCAAAGAAGACATACAGATAGGCAACAGGACATGAAAAGGTGCTCAGCATTAATAAGTATCAGGGAAATGCAAATCAAAACCATAATGAGCTATCATTTTACACCTTTAGAATCTTTTTAGAATGACTGTTATCAAAAAGATAATAATTAAGTGTTAGTGAGGATGTGGAGAAAGTGGAATTCTTGTGCACAGTTGGTGGGAATGTAAATTGGTACAGTCACTATAAAAACAGTATGGAGTTTTCTCAAAAAATTACAAATCGAATTATCATATGATCCAGCAACTCCACTGTGGGGTATTTAACCAAAGAAAATGAAAACACTAAGTTGAAAAGATACATGTACACCTGTTTGTTGCAGCATTGTTTACAATAGCCAAGACATGGAAACAACCTAAGTGTCCAAGGATGAATGAATGAAGAAAAAATATAACGGATTATTAATCATTATTCAGCCCTTAAAAAAGGAAATCCTGCCTTTTGCAATAATATGGATGGACCTTGAGGGGATCATGATAAACACAATAAGTCAGATAGAGAAAGACAAATATCTTATGGTCTTACTTATATATGTAATTAAAAAAAAACAAACAAGCTCATAGATACAAAAATAGAAGTGGGGGATATGGGTGGACAAAATGGGCTAACAGCGTCAAAAAGTTCAAACGTCCAAATATAAGATAAATAAGTCCTGGGGATGTAATGTATTGCATGGTGACTATAGTTAACAATACTGTATTATATATTCTAAAATTGCCAGGAGAGTAAATTGAAGAAGTTCTCATCATAAGTAAAAAAAATCTATGTGTGGTTAAAAAAAAAAAGAATATGGCATTTTTAATTTGTACTTCTTGGTCACAATGGCTTCAGTATTAGAAATGGTCCCACGTACTCATTTGTGCCTAAACCCATTTTGGTTAGCTCCGTTGGGTCTAAGTGAGAGAATTCCAAACCCAAATGGACTCAGGCCAAAAAAAAAAAAAGTATTGATTACCTGACCTGAGAAATCCAACAACTGCCAGGTTTTAGGCTCACCTGTAGCATTTAACATGTTGTCATCCAGTCTCATTTTCTCTCTCCCCACTTCTTTGCTTCACTCTTTTTTTTTTTTTTTTTTTTTTTGCAGAGGAGGGGGGTAACTTCCTTTACCTTATATAGAAACTTCCATCCTAGTGCCAAAATGACTTCATGAGCTCCATCTTTTTAGTTGATACTGGACATTGTGAGCTTCTCTTTTCTGGTAGTCCCCATGTAAATGTTTATGTTGATTAGATTGACTTAAGTCACTTTTCAACATATGAAATAAATAGTAGGGCCAAGATAACATAGTGGTTTAAGGTGACATAGGCTTAAGTCAGGTGTTCAACTGTGGAGCCGAGGTACAAAGCTCCACTCATATAACACTGAAAGGTTTTTAAGGCATGGATCTTCACCCTAAAACCTGGGGTTGCAGCCAGAATTTGGTGGAATGGAGACTAGGGAAACTAATAATAAATGTCTATGAATAATACCTTCTGGAGAAGAAGAGGCAGAAGGTAAAGAGGTTGCTCTAATAGGGTATTTATTTATTTATTTATATGAAATTTATTGTCAAATTGGTTTCCATACAATACTCAGTGCTCATCCCAACAGGTGCCCTCCTCAATGACCATCACCCAGTTTCCCCTCCCTCCCACCCCTCATCAACCCTCAGTTTATTCTCAGTTTTTAAGAGTCACTTATGTTTTGGTTCCCTCCCTGTCTAGCCTTTTTTTTTTCTTTCCCCTCCCCCATGGTCTTCTGTTCAGTTTCTCAGGATCCACATAAGAGTGGAAACATACGGTATGTTTATAGCAGCACTTTCAACAATAGCCAAATTATCGAAAGAGCCTAAATGTCCATCAACTTATGAATGGATAAAGAAATTGTGGTTTATATACACAATGGAATACTACGTGGCAATAAGAAAGAATGAAATATGGCCTTTTGTAGCAACGTGGATGGAACTGTAGAGTGTTATGCTAAATGAAATAAGTCATACAGAGAAAGATAGGGTACTTTTTTAGAAACAAAAGCAGAGCTACTCTGCTGTCAAGTGACAGGGTGGGTCCCAGAAGGAAGAACAGAGCATGTTCTCCACTCATCTTCCCAGAATTCCATTTACCTTCACCACATTGAGGGATTGAGAAACGCAATTTTATGTTGGCAAAACAAAGATCTGTGGCTTGAGTAGAGTCAGGAACTGAAGCGTTCTGAAAGCATCTGTAGAAGAAGGTGTCCCTAAAAAGCTTCACAGAGAATAATAGAGGACAGCGGGAGAGGACTATTAAAAAAACTCATGAGTCTGGTCTGGTGCTCCTAGAAATTAGTGATTTCAATCAGACAGTGATAGAGCCAGTGAAAATGATTTATCAACTTAAAGTTTCTCAAGTTGTATGGAATGGGGAATATCTTTGCAAACCAGATATATGATAAGGAGTTAAAATCCAAAATATAATGAATTCATACCACTCACTAGCAAAAATACAAATAACCAAATTTAAAAATGGACAAAGGACCACAATAGACATTTCTCCAAAGAAGATACAGAAAAGGCCAACAGGTGCAAGAAAAGATGTTTAAAATCATGAATTTCTAGAGAAATGCAAATTAAAATCACAATGAGATATCAGCTCACACTCATTAGAATGACCATCATTAAAAAGACAAGAGATAACGAATTCTGGGAAAGATGTAAAGAAAGGAAACACTGGGGCACTATTGGTAGGAATAAAAATTGGTAAAGCCACTATAGAAAACAGTATGGAGGGTCCTCAAAAAATTAAAAATAGAACTGCCATATAATCCAGCAATTCAGCTTCTGGAACTATATCCAAATGAAACAAGTACAGTAATTTGAAAAGATATCTGTACTTATCTTCATAATGGCATTATTTATAACAGCCAAGTCAAGGAAACAAACTAAGTGGACACTGATGGATGAATGGACAATGAATTTGTGTATATTTACACAAAATACTATTCAGCCACAAAAAAAAAAAAGGAAATCCTATTTGCAACAACATGGGTGGACACTGAGGGAATTATGTTAAGGAAAATAAGTTAGAGAAAGACAAATATTGTATGCTCTCACTTATTTGTGGAAAGTTAAACATAGAAACAAAAACAAAACCTCATCAAAAAAATCACCCAGACTTGTGGTTACCAAAGATAGAGGGTTAAGGGAGGGGGGAATTGAAGGAAGGTGATTAAAAGGTACAAACTTTCAGTTACAAAATAAACATGATCCAGGGAAATAATGTACAATGTGATGACCAGGGCTAACATTGCTGCATGATATACAGGAAAGTTGTTCAGAGAGTATATTCTAAGAGTTCTTATCACAAGGAGAATTTGTTTTCCTTTTTTTTTTTTGCTTCCCTCTTTTTATTCAGTCTATATGAGAAGATGGATGTTAGCTGAACCTATTATGGTAATCATTTCCAATATATGTAAATCAGACCATAATGCTCTTGGCCTTTAACTTATACAGTGATGCATGTCAATTATTTCTCAGTAAAACTGAAAAAAAAATTCTCAGGTTGCATCTGCTGGTTGCATCCTGTGAAACTACAGAAGCTTTGATTAAAATGGACAAAACCAACAAATAGTAACTGTGGCAGGGACAGAAGAACAAATTATACAGGGAGAGAGAGAAAGCCAAAAAAAGCAAAGAAAAAGATAAAAGTTAAATTCAGTTCAGGATGTTGCAAGGTACAATGATGAGGAGGAAAAAAAAAATGAACTTGACCTGCATCCTGCTTTTGAGGAATCTATAATTAAAGAGATTTACTTAATAAACTCAAATATGGGGGCGCCTGGGTGGCGCAGTCGGTTAAGCGTCCGACTTCAGCCAGGTCACGATCTCGCGGTCGGTGAGTTCGAGCCCCGCGTCGGGCTCTGGGCTGATGGCTCAGAGCCTGGAGCCTGTTTCCGATTCTGTGTCTCCCTCTCTCTCTGCCCCTCCCCCGTTCATGCTCTGTCTCTCTCTGTCCCAAAAATAAATAAACGTTGAAAAAAAAAATTAAAAAAAAAATAAACTCAAATATGATGTGGAAAACATTGAGAGTAACTTGTATGCTTCTGAGAATTTAATGACTTAATAAAAGTATGTGAAGCTTTTTGTATATTACCCCCACACATGAAGCTCAATAAATGTAGTGATTCCTGTTTTAAAAAAATAGTGAAAGCCATAAATAAGCCATAAACATTTAAAACTACTATGGAGGTTTTTAGAGCAGGAATATATGGAAGAAACAAAACTAAAAAACATTTTTTAAAATATTTACTTATTTTTAAGAGAGAGAGAGACAGAATGCAAGCAAGGGAGAGGCAGAGAGAGAGAGGGCGACACAGAATCCAAAGCAGGCTCTAGACTCCGAGCTGTCAGAACAGAGCCTGATGCACAGCTCAAACTCATGAACCATGAGATCATGACCTGAACCGAAGTCGGATGCTTAACTTACTGAGCCACCCAAGTGCACCAGGAAACAACATTTTTGGTATAAGATGACAGCACAAGGAGAAGTGTAATGCCCAAAATTCCAGAACATCTGTGTCATCAAGTTGATCAGTTTAACCAGAGTACAGGGGATGGGTAGAAGTGCCTGGGTGGTAGTTTGTGATGAAATGAATAGTGACAAATCAACATACCGATAGTGAATTCCCAGAATGTAGAAAAAGTGTGCTGTGATGCTTAATACCTGCTCTGGGGAGAGAACATTAAACTGAAGACAGGCACAACAAGAATGTACCATCACAAACAGGGAGAACACAGGGTTGTCCGGGTGGATGAGGCTGAAAATGGGGGATATGTGACATGCTACACATGTTCTGAAACTTGGCCATTTTTTCCATAAGTAACACGGAGCTAATAATGGTTTTTGTGTGAATAGATATTATAAATCTATTTTAGAAGCATAACTCTGGCAGCATGTGGAAGATGGAGGTACAAATTTATTTAGGAAATTATTGCTATGATCCTGCTGGGAGTAGTGATAAGGCTTCAAATATGATTATGTCTGTAGGAATGGAAGGAGAATGGATGAAAAAAATGATGCCAAAATACAATGAATAAATCATACTGCAAGAGGAGAGGAAATTAAAAAAAAGATTCTGTGATTTCTAATTTGAGTTGTGAAGGAGAGGTAATAGAAATCGCAAGAGGAAAGACAGAAAATTTTGGTTTGGGACTTTTGAGTTAAAAGTGCCAATAGAACATCCAGCATATTTAGAAATCTCCATCTGCAGCTCTAGAGAAAGGTGCAATCTAGAGATAAGCACTTGTGAATTTTCTAATTATCAGCACTCGTTAAAAAAAGGGAATTACTTTCACTTGCTTCCAGCCAAATGAAGCATCCAAAATTATTGCAATGGTCACAGGAATGAAGAAAAGTTACAACTACACTTTTGACAAATATTCCACGTGGTGACCCCTCTTGATAGATAAGTTCAGGCTATAAAAAACAAAGTAAATGTATTTTATGGCTTTGCAAATAGTTGAATTTTGCAACAACCCATGTATGAAACAAAGAGATAAAAAGCAGTCCTTTGACTTGTAGGAAAGGGGGAAAATGAAAATAATAAACAGTATATGCCATAGAACTATGGCTAGAATGAGCAACACAAGTTCAGTGGACACTCAGCTGCTTTATAAATGTGCTTATAATGGATGCTCCTGGAAGCCTAGTTACTTTCCTCTGGAGTCTTCGTTTGCAATTAGAGCACTGATTCACTTAAAATGAGCAACATGTTTATTATCGTCTCTCACCAGAATGAAGTAATTGGTGAAGGACTTATTCTTACAGTGTTAAAAAGCAAAAAACTGGATGAAGTATATGAGGCACTAGTTTTCAGACATTGAATATGGGCAGTTTAGATTCTAAGAGAATGGAAATAAAAGAAATCAACCCCACATTCACCCAAGCTTTCTACCTGGGAGCAATCTCCCAAACTGCACAAAGGGAAGCAATCTCAAACAGTGAGCAGAGGCCTTCATTCAGAGAAGGAATCACCGATCGGAGTTCAGGCCTGGAGAAGTGGCTAGACTATGTGGAATATAAACCAAACATGAGCAGTCCTCACAGAAGGTGCTCGAGAAATTTGGCAGGCTATAAAAAAGCAAAGTAAATGTATTTTATGGCTTTGCAAATAGTCCAACGTTGCAACAACACATGTATGAAACAAAGAGATAAAAAGCAAGCCTTTGACCTGTAGAGAAGGGAAAAAAAAACAAAAGTAATAAACAGTATATGCCAGAGAACTATGGCTAGAATGAATAAGACTGCATTACAAATGCGCTTATAATGGATGCTCCCGGAAGCCTAGTGAATCCCCCATGAGTTCTGAGAGCTGGTTGTACGTATTCAGGACAAGACTCTACAATGCCTAAAATAGGGTGATTGCAGTTCATTGGAGAACTGACCTGTATACCAGAAGATTTATAGGACTAAGAGACATCAGAATTTGAACCCAGCTATAGTTGAGAGACCTCACTGGTTAATGTGGGCATTCAGCTGAAAACCCTGAAAAAACAAAACAAAACAAAACAAAACAAAACAAAACAAAACAAAACACATGACTTAAAGAATCATACCCTGAAGAAGGGCTACAAAAAATTGAAACAGACTTACCCTAACAACGTAAAATCAAAACTGAGAGAATCAAAAGCATTTTTCACTTCCTGTAAGAACAAACTTTAAAGACAACATAATGCTGACTCTCTTCGATGAACTGGCTGCAATGAGTCTACAATAAAAATTACTAGACAAAGAAACAGGAAATGGTGAACCATAATTACAGGAAATAGGTGTGAGTGAAAAGAGACTGAGATTACTTAGATGTTAGAAGTATCAGATAGGTATTTTCAAAAAGCTATTGTAAATATTTTTCAGGACTTAAAAAGATGACCCTAATAAGTGAAGGTATGAATAATCAGCAGAGAAAAGAAATCTATGAAAAAATAACTAAAACAATTTTAATAAAAGGATCAGAGTCAGGAGACTCACATTTCCTGATTTCTAGGCTTACTATACATCTACAATAATCAAGACATTGTAGTATTGGCAAAATAATATATAATGGATATAAAGATTCACGGAAGAGAAAAACGATCATCATTAGTTGATTTTCAACAAAAGCACTGAGACAAATTCAGAGGAGAAATGAATTCAACAAATGATACTGGACCAAGTAGATTTCCTTAACTTACACCATTCCCAAAATTAATTCAGTATAAAGTGTAGACCCAAAGATAAAAGTACAAGTTTTAATTCTTCTAAAAGAAAGCATAGAATATCTTTATGCTATTTTTAGAGAGAATACCAAAAAACCCTATAATGGGTGAAAAATAATGTTTAATTAGACTTTATCAAAAATAAAAACCTATGCTCATTAAAAATTATCATTAACAAAAAAGTAAAGCATTTATATGTGTGTGTGTGTATATATATATATATATATATATATATATATATATATATATATATAATGTAAATACATGTATTTGACAAGAAAAAACTGGTTTCCTGACTATATAAAGAAGTTTCACAACTCAGTAACAGAAGACAAAAAACCTAATTAAAAAGAAGAGGATGTAGAAAAACACTTAACAATGTTTCTGAAATGGCCACTAAGTGCATGAAAAGGTGCTCAATATCTTTGTCATCATGGGCTTGAGAAATAATAGCACAATGAAATTATTATTCACTTTCATAACCTCTAGAATGGCCAAAATTAAAAAAAAAAGTTAGCAAGGATATGGAAAATCTGGAACTCTCTTGCACTTCTAGTGGGAACGTAAAATGGTACCACCTCTTTGGAAGACTCTTTGGAAGTTTCTTATACAGTTAAGCATAAAAGTACCCTACCACCTCATAATTCCAATCATAGGTATCTACCAAGGGGAAGTGAAAGTATGTGTTCACACACACGAAATACAAGAATATTTGTAGCAGCTTTATTTAAAATGATCCAAAACTGGGAAGAAACTGCTGAGATGATAACCATCAACAAGGAATGAAAAGACAGATTGTGGTATACTCATAAAATCTTACTCAGCAGTAGGGGCGCCTGGGTGGCTCCATTGGTTAAGCGGCCAACTTTGGCTCAGGTCATGATCTCGCGGTCCGTGAGTTCGAGCCCCGCGTCGGGCTCTGTGCTGACTGCTCAGAGCCTGGAGCCTGTTTCAGAGTCTGTGTCTCCCTCTCTCTATCCCTCCCCTGTTCATGCTCTGTCTCTCTCTGTCTCAAAAATAAATAAACGTTAAAAAAAATAAGAAAAAAAATTTACTCAGCAGTAAAATATAAGGAACTAATAAAAGCAATAACATGGATATATCTCAAAAGCCTAGGAGTGAAAAGAGCCAAAAAATACCAATAACTCCATTTAGATGACACTCAAAAGCAGGCAGAATTCATCTATGGCTATAGAAATCAGAGCAGTGGTTACTGTCTATGGATAGTGATGACTGGCTAGCAAGTGATAGGAAGGAACTTGCCTGGTGATGAAATTGTTCTGCATCTTTTTTTTTAAGTTTGTTTGTTTGTTTGTTTGTTTATTTTGAGAGAGAGAGAGAGAGAAAGAAACAGGGAAGAGGCACAGACAGAGAGAGAGAATCCCAAGAAGGCTTTCACTGTTAACACAGAGCCTGACGTGGGGCTTGAACCCATAAACTGTAAGATCATGACCTGAGCCAAAACCAAGAGTCAGACACTTCTCTGAGCCACCCAGGTGCCCCCAAATTGTTCTGTATCTTGACTGAGTGTTGGTTACATGGGTGTAGACAACTGCCAGAACTCACTGAATTATATGTTTCAGATCTGTATATATATGTCACTGTATGTCAACTTTACCTCCCTGCGTACATATAGATAAAAGAATGTGCACTGAGCCTCCTACAGCAAGCGTAAAGTACTCCCACTACAGTGGGAGTCTCAAACAATGAGATGTCAACTAGAACACAGATACGATGCTGTTTGATAAAACATGGTTTGGAAGTCTAAGTAGCCGGGATGTCAGGAGCCTTAGAAAATTACTTTTTTGCCTTTAGCAAAGGTAGCCTTTTTTGTTGTTCTTATTACAACAGTTAGACATTTATAAACTAGAAAAATTGCTCTTTTTTTAAACAGGTAATGTAACAACAGTAAGTCTTGTAAAAGTAAAAATATATACGTTTCAGTACTCTCTGGATTTTACTCATTTATTTTTAAACCACATTCTTGTTTCCTGTTCATGTTTAAGTACCCTGGCTTTTAAAATCTATTTTCACTTCCTAACACATTCTTTGCCTAACTTTTTCCATGTTTCCAGAATCTCTTTTCGACTTCCTAAAGGTAGCTTCCTTTCCTTCTTTACTCTTTACTGGAGGGAGAGAACCTATCCTTTCCATCTTAATCAGAGAGTAGGTAGGAACTTGTCTCTTTAGCATTCTCAATTAGATTGCTGAATACCAAGCAACCCTGCTGTGTTCCTTCTGATGTCCTTGTTTCTTTCCCTCTCCCCTTGGCAAAACAGAAAGAGACAAGAATTATGCAGCGGCATGAAGCCTCTGGTCTGAAAGAAAACTCTGTGATTGTCTTTTTCCAACCAACAAGTTCTCTGGCAGAGTTTCTAAATTGCCTTAAGCTCCCTTCCCAGTAGATATGCTAGATGCTTACTAATTAATTTGAACTGAATGGGCCCTAAGCAACTCATTCACAGAAATTCTCAGCACTCTGTAGATTTGAAAGGACTATACCTTCCAAGAGTGTAACATTTTACAATCTGGATACGGTTTGTGAGCAGATATAAAATAATTACCAGAAGCGGCGAGTTAAGCCTTGTTATTGTAGAACATGCTACAAAGAAAAGAATGGCAAACATTCGTTGATGAAAACTTGAGGCACTAAACCGGATCACTTAATTTTAATGGATATTTAGATGCCTATTATATGCAGTAACATGATGAAGAGAACATGGAACCACAGTATGAGCATCTTTTCTGAAAATCTGAAATATTCATTGATTATTTTTTGGTGGGTGATCTTCAAGCATTGAGGAATAAAATCAGATTCTGAAAGAAGAAAAATGTAATTTATTTCAGAAGCTGATAAAAAATTTTAAGAGTGGGTGAATATTATCAAAGAATAAAATGACAGTTGATCAGCTATGTTTGAATTAATAAAAGTTCTGTAACGCTTACTGGAAAAGAAATTACGGAAAGCACTCACCTATCATTTATCTTCATTGAAAATAATTTTTGGAAAAAGGAAGGTTAGTAATGTTTTACGTTACTGCAACTGATATCTCTTTTCTGGTAAGTGTTGAGTACTTATCACTTGAAAATATATCTTTCTTCAACTTTACATACACCATCACGTAATGCATCTGGCCACAGTAGCACATTCAACAGAGGCTGTTTTGTCTCCATGTCTGCAAGTGACTTAGCTGATAATAAGTACTGTAGACTGAATGTTTGTGTCCCCCCAAAGTCATATGTAAAATCCTAAAGCCCGTGATATTTGAAGGTGGAGACTTTGGCAAGTGATTGGGTATAATGAAACTGGAGCCCTTACGAATGGGATGGGTATCTCTATACTTAATTCTGATGAACAACCAGAATTGAGAACATCCATACACTGCAGAAATCTTAGATGTGGCCTGGTGTCTTAGTTGCTTTGGGCTGCTCTGACAGAATGCTGTAGATTAGGTGGTTTATAAACTACAGAAATTAGGGCTTATAATTTTGGAGGCTAGGAAGTCCATTATCAAGGCAACAGCAGATTTGGGGGTTGGTGAGAGCTCACTTCTTAGTTCCTGGATTGCCACCTGCAGTATCTGTATGTTCTCAACTCTGGTTGTTCGTCAGAATTAAGTATGGAGGGTTTTAAACATACAGAAGCCTTATCCAGACTTACTAAATCATAATCTTCACAGAAGGGGCCATTACACCCATAGTTTATTTGGAGTGGCACAGGTGATTCTCATGTGTAGACCAACTTTCAAGAATGCAAGTGAGACTAAAATCAACGTAATTTTTTCTGTGTTAAATTATATTGAGACAAGGCAAACTTTCCTAGCTCTATGTTAAAAAAATACTGGGATTAATCAAAAATAAGATAGCTACTTATTTCAGGAAGTATTTGCTCTTAGAAGATAAGTTGGTGAACCAACTAAAACAGCTTATTTTTAAGACTAACAGTTTACTCATCAAAACTGACTTCAAGGGGTGCCTGGGTGACTAGGTTGGTTGAGTGTCGTACTCTTAGTTTTGGCTCAGGTCATGATCTCACAGTTTATGGGATTGAGCCCCTCTCTCCCTGCACCCTGCACCTCTCTGTCTCTCTCAAAATAAATAAACATTAAAAAAGAAACCTGACTTCAAGACCCTTGCCTCATTGTGCCTACAAGCTCAAAGCTATTATGTGATAAAATTTGCTAAATCTTGTGTAGTTCTCACCTTATAAATTGACTTTTAAATACCCCAGCCCAGACCCTAATATTCTCCTTGACGATCCTTCCCTTGAAAAATCTCTAAGACTCTGTTGAGGTGGTGCTCTCCCTGATGGCAGTGTTTCTAATAAACTTAGCTATGATTGATCAATAGGTATTTTTGAGGAGTTGGAAGTCATAGTTAAATCATTATCATTCGGTTGCCTAAATTATAGAAAAATCACTACATTAAAAAAAATAAAATGCAAAGTTTGAACAGCATAAACCACCTAGCTACAGACTGATGACTTGAGTTAATTTGGCATTTTTGCAGGTATTCCCTTGGTTTTTCCCATCCACGGATGATTTTATTCCTGGGGGAAGCTCTGGCAATGTGGCAACGTTTGGTATCCCAGAACATCCTAGTTTAACACCTTCACCTGTCAAAACTTTCTGAGTTGCATTTTCTCCTGAAAACCTTAATCTGTTCAAGAGCCATTTTCCTCCCAAAACTAGACAATCCCTGATTATTTTCCTTATGAGGGGTCATTCTGTAGCCATTCCCATCTATTAATATATTTTCTAAACTGATTAGGAAAATAGTATTTAAGGCAATTAGGCAATTAGGGCACTTATTTCAGCTTAATCTTTTTCTCTTTTGAAATAAACTATTTTACACAGACATAGCTTAATATTATTCTTTCTCAATTCTAAACCTATGCCTGACTTTAGATATAAATTTCAAAAATTCCAGAGAAAATATGTTACAGTCCATGAACTGAAGTTCCAAAGGGGAAAATATTCAAGAAGATAAAGAGCTTATCCAAACAAAAACGAGGGAGATGGGGGTAAATTCAGTCAAGAATGGTCTGAGAGGAAGAAACACTGGAGTAAATACCCAAAAGACAAATAGGGATATTTGTGATTGGTAAGTTTGGATTTTTAAAGGGCACATATGGAAGATGACCAGGAGTGAATGGGATGACAGAAGTGTCTAGAAAGTAAATCTAAAATTCCTAATAAGCCTAAATTTGCCCCTCAAAATAAAAATAATTTTAAAATTGAACTTAGCCACAAAGGACTTTAAAATTACACGTACGATATGAAGAAAAGACACTGAGCTGGAAAACTGGACAGGGCATTACATCCATGGGGGTATGTGGTTAAAAGTCAAAATCCTTAAAGTGTTTTGACTTAACTTCAAACTCCCATATTTAAGATAAAGAAAGCTAGACTTCAATAATAAAGTTCACTATATGTGCTTGTGATCCATTTTCGAGCGGATCATGGGGCCTGGGACATGTCTGGTTTGAGGCAATAAAGAATTAGAGAAAGTCACACAGCAGTTGAGCAAAGGTACATTATTGACACCAGCTCTAGAGGCCTGGAGTCAAACTGCAAGTTCAGATGCAACTATAATATATGACATATCATAGGTTAGGCCTCTGGCATATTTTTATTATATACCCCATTACAAATTATTTCTTGTTTTATGATACTGGTGGAATTAATAGCAAAACCAGCAAAGATGTATAATGAGTTGGGACACTCAAATGTCAACATGAGATAAAAACATTTGCTAGTATTTTAGTATATAGGCCCCCAGATTTTGTGTATGTAGATACAGATGCATAACAACATTGGTATAATATGGCATCTAGTGTTTTATAACCTTTTAAACTATGTATATTAACATTTCTCAAAAATATTCATCAATAATTTCTAACATCTTTATAGAGACTGGATTGGATCGTAATTAACTATCAAACTATTGTGTTTTTTTGTTTTTAAAAAAATTTTAAACGTTTTTTTGGACAGAGAGAGAGAGAGAGAGAGAGAGAGAGAGAGAGGAAAGAATGAGAGACAGAACATGAGCGGGGGAGGGGCAGAGAGAGAGGGAGACCCAGAATCCAAAGCAGGCTCCAGGCTCTGTGTTGAGCTGTCAGCACAGAGCCCGACGTGGGGCTCAAACCCACAAGCCATGAGATCATGACCTGAGCCAAAGTCAGACGCTTGACTGAACCACCCATGTGCCCCACTATCAAACTATTGTTACAATTTTAATGTTTCAGTCCCAATATTTTAACACATTACTCTTTTCTCCAAGTAAACCCCAGAAGTACAAATTCTGGGTCTCAGTCTATGCACCTTTTTAAGGCTTTTTTTTCTCATCACCTCAGCTGTTAAAGTCTTATTTTTAGGAATTTATTGATGAAGAAGTATAAGAAATTGTATATTAAAATAAAGGTAAATGGCAGTGACTTTACTACTTCTCAATACCATATTTTATACACATATTAGGCTAATCAAGTTGGCAATAGATGAGAAAGTACTAAGATTAAGATCAAATGATCTGGATCAAATTCCTGCAATGTCATTTATTGCTAGAATCTCTCAAGTAAGGCATTGATCTCTACCAACCCTTTTCATCATCTTTAAAATTGGATAAATAATACCTGCCTAGCAGCTTCTCATATGTAAGGATCAATATGCAACAAAGTACATGGAGTACTTAGAAATATATATATCAGAGAGTTTCAGTCAGGTCAGAGCTGAACAGAAGGCACAGTGAGACTTCAGAGGGTGTCTACCATATCCACAGGAGCGCACAGGTGGCCCAATAGGTCAGGGAGCTGCACAATGTTCTGGCCAGCCATAGGCTTCAGCCCATGTGTCAGCCAGAGAAGCAGTTATTACTGAAAGGAAGGGAGGAAGCAGTTGTGTTTTTTTCTCTATTGCTACATTACAAATTATACTCCGTAGTTTAAACAGCCATTAACTGTCTTTTCACTGTTTCTGAGGGTTAGGAATTCAAACTAGGCACAGAGGGGATAACTGTTCATGTTATCTGGAGCCTTAACTGAAATCCAACACTTGAGGCTAGAGGTTATAATCTTTCGAAGGCTCCTTTATGTACTGCCTGCAGTTGATGTTAGTTGTGATCTGAAGGCATAGAGTGCCACTTCGAAGGTCTATATGTGACCTTTGCATGTGCCCTGGATTTCCTTATAACCCAGTGGCTAGGCTGTAGCCGCCATGGAAAGGCATCAAGAGAGAAAGACAGAACCACAAAGAACTCACCTTGCCTTTATGCACTAGCAACTAGCTGTGTTAAGTGACATGGTATTATCTACAGCACAACTGGTCAAGACAATTTCAAAGGCCCACTCCGGTCCAAGAAGAGGGAACATTATGAGAACACCACATGTGATGGTATGTCTTGGTGAGGCCATCTTTTGAAAATACAATGTGATGCAGCACCAGAATATACAAATCCCTGTAACTGTTACTTCTCCCTTCCTCCATGAAGTTGTAAAAGCCACACTCTTCTTCCCAGGAGCCATCTGTTGGAAGTACCAAGAGTGGTAATGTGGGGTGAAAGATGAGAAATCTGAGAGATTAGAGATTCTGAATATTATAAAAGCTATGAAAACCTTGAACATTATTAGTATAAACTACATTGTAAGCTGGGTTGGGTTAGTTACTAATATTTATATATTTACTACCCAAAGTGAGGGGCTTGGAAGAAAGATTTAGTTATATGTAACATTAGAAATATTACATTTTCTCAACATCTTAGTTCTAGTATGAGTTAAAATTTATTACTCTGTTTTTATTGAAATAGGTTTGTAAAAAATTACTCATTTTTAGTTTAGAGACAATTTTATAAAAAATTGCTTGTGTTTAATATAGCCAGTTGCCTGATTAGGACTGAATATTAATATGGTTGAAGTTGGAAAAGTCTCATTTGAGATTCAAGGCATACACCTTTGAACTTCTCAAGCTGAGACATCTTGGAGACTTTTTTTTTCCCTTTGGGCTTGAAGTCAGCAGCCATGACTAGGTCTCTTCTGTTCAGAGCTTTGTCTTCTGTTTTTGTTCTAATTTCTTGATTTGTTCTACTTTTTTAAAGTGACTTCATTGCTTTGATTTTTACTTTTTTATTTATTTATTTTTATTTTAGAGAGAGAGAGAGAGAAAGAGCACATGAACAGGAGAAAGGGACAAAGGACAGAGAATCTGAAGCAGGCTCCGCACTTAGTATGGTGCCCAATGTGGGGCTCGATCCCACAATCCCGGGATCATGACCTGAGATGCAATCAAGAATTGGATGCTCAATCATCTGAGCCACTCAGGGGCCCCATTTTGTTCTTTTTCACTCACTTAATTTTGCCTTTCATTTTCTGTACTCAATTCCTTATTTTGGATATTATTTTTATAATTTTGAGTGATTTTTATGTTGTAACCATTCCTTTTTATACCACTTTTTTTTCTAATGGATGAATTTTCTCTAACTTTTTAAGGGTATTGATTACAGTTACATTGATTTATATTTTCTTCAAGCACTTTTTCTGTTAACTTATTTTGTAGCTATCTTTGATGTTGAGGGATTTCCTCGACTGCCTGGTTATATGGTATTCGTGACACTCAAGAGGGAGACATCCAAGTTAGTCAGTAGCTCTGCACGAGTGGATAAGTTTCATGGGTTTCAAGTCTTCCCTGAAGGCTGACAGGGTAAACAACTGGCTTTTTTCTACCTTCCCATGTAGCTATTTTTAAGTCCTGCTTCCTTTGGTTGATTTTTTCAGAGAAAGATCTAGTATTACCACAGGAAGTTTTAAAGATAGTTTAGGAACAAGAGAGGAAATTTTCTCATGATTTTGTGTGCGCATCTTTACCTAATCTGTGTACAACTTTGTTCTTTGCCCCGCTGTGTGCTTGTCTCTTTATGTCTGGATTTATGTCAGGGGTGTGTGTCGGGGGGGGGAGATGTTAAGGGGGGTTATGCTTAGGGTGGAAGCCTGAAGGTCCTTACATGCTCTCTTCTCCCTTGCAGGTTATATCAACCTCCATGCAGCTTTCCAGGATTCCATGGAGCAGACTGCCTGTCTTCTCACCAAACCACTCCAGCAATGTCAGGACCTTTGGTAAATCATGTATTTTCCCCCATCTGCCTTTCATCATCATACACTGGGAGAAGAGGATTACAGAAGTCTCCTAGTTTCATCTGAATTCAAAATTGGTATTTTTGTTCTTCTCCTTGATGCTCTGGGATAACATTTTGAAGGAGAAGGGGAAAGCTATGTTGACTCTACTTTTTTTGAAATTATAATGCTGGTTTATATATATAGTACATATTTAATAACATTAATACATATATTTATAAGCTAAAACATCTAGATTTTAAAGAATATAAATAATTAAAAAAATTCAGAACCCGGGTGCCTGGGTGGCTCAGTTGGTTGAGCATCTGACTTCAGCTCAGGTCATGATCTTACAGTCTGTGAGTTCAAGGCCCACGTCAGGCTCTGTGCTGACAGCTCAGAGCTCAGATTCTGTGTATCTCTCTCTGCCCCTCCCCTGCTCATGCTCTGTCTCTCTCTGTCTCAGAAATAAATAAAAATATTTAAAAAAAATTTAAAAAATTAAAAAAAAATCCAGAATCCTATCACTCTGAAGTAATCACTCTTACAGTACATATTCTTTTTTTTAAATTTTTTTTCAACGTTTTAATTTATTTTTGGGACAGAGAGAGACAGAGCATGAACGGGGGAGGGGCAGAGAGAGAGGGAGACACAGAATGGGAAACAGGCTCCAGGCTCTGAGCCATCATCAGCCCAGAGCCCGACACGGGGCTCGAACTCCCGGACCGCGAGATCGTGACCTGGCTGAAGTCGGACGCTTAACCGACTGCGCCACCCAGGCGCCCCTACAGTACATAGTCTTAATTCACATATTTGTTCTCATTTTGTCTCGTTGACCTAAAGTTAATTGTCAGACTACCCAGGGCCTCAAGACTTTATCTAGCAAAATTGAGAGATTGCACCAAAGGAATTGAAAGGTAAAAGACACCTTCCAAAGCCAGTTTACCATTTAATGGAATGAAGCTCCCTGTTAGAGCATCAAGTATATCTCTTCAACTATTGCTATTTTTCCAGAAGGTGTTTACAAACATTAGAGAGCACAACATGAAAACTTAAACTCTGAAAAGTGGTAATTGTTGTCTGTACAAATAAATCGCTTAATAAAGGTAAAAACAAAAACTCCCATAGAATGGAGAAAATGAGAAGTGTTATTGATTGCTTCTCTATAGTTTCACTTTCCATGGCTCAGAAACAATAACACTTGCAAAGCAGTCATGAGCTAGCTAATTAATCAATCATGATTCATGACATTGAAAAATCCATTCACAACAAAGGCCATGTCTTCTTTATCCTTATCTCTTTCATGGTGCTTGGATAACAACTTTGCATGTATTTCACTCTTAAGGATATTAAATACTTGAAAAAACACCTCTGAAAAAATTTAATAGACTGCATTTTTGCATTCAGGTTTTTTTCCCCTTTGCTGAGATCAATTTCAATTTAAACTAAGATATGAGATACTGTGCAGATGGCATTTGCAAGTCAAAATAAAATGTAGTTTGCTTGACTCTCCTGTGATTAAGGAGGCTTCCCTTTCTCTTTCAAGTAAAAAACATCATTTTGCCAGAAATGTGTGAAAATTTCCAACTTTTGAAAATATTAAAAAAACTGGTATATTTGGAGTGCAACAAATTTGGTTAATCAATTCTTTAATAATGTATTACTAGACAATATATATTGATTCGATAAAAATACAGATGAGCAAAAACAAGGGAAAAAAGATAAGAACTTGGAACCAAAATCCCAAAAGTCAAAGATAGCCACTGTTTACATTTTTATTCTAGTTTTTATGAATAATATGTTTACTGCATTTAAAAAAAAAGAACTACATGATTTGAGCATACAAATAAATCAGAAATGAGCTCTTTTTCTAAGTATTCTGAGTAAACCTGATGATTAAAGATACATCAAGGCTTCCCATACAGCTGATCAGAATAAGCACTGAAATACCCAGATTCAACACAAAGACCTGTATTACAGATGGAAGGGGTGAGTAACAAGGGTGGAAACAAACATGTGGAAACTACCTGTTTCCTTCAATTCTTCATCTTGCCTCCACAACATTTTTTCCTTGGAAAAGATACAACTGGATATGAACAGGAAACCAGTGACTCATTTTGGACAAATAATGTGTGTATCTCAAGCCACTAACCATCATTTCAAGTTAGGAAAGTCATCTAAACAAGTAGGATGTGCAATCATTCTCAGCCTGAGACCATCATGGTTTAATTAATGGGTTGGCAACCTATGGCCTGTGGGACACATTCAGCCTGCTGCCTATTGTCATATTGCTCGTGAGCTAAAAGTTGTTTTTAAATTTTTACATGGTTACATAGAAGTCAGAAGAATAATATCTTAGAATATCTCAAAATTATGTGAAATCAAATTTTGTTATCATTAAGTTTTATTGAAACAGCCAACATATTCATTTATATAGCAGCTATAGCCATTTTCATGCTACACAAAGTTAAGTCACTGAGACAAAAATTGGGAGGTCTGGAAAGTCTAAAATACTCTCTAACTCTTTATAGAAAAATATTGCTGACCCTTGGTTTCATCTCTTCATCTCACTTTTGATATCAGTATCATGGGCTGGTCCTCCTTGGTCCATCTCTCCTATGTTGATATTTTGGAATGGAAAATGTGCTCCTCTTTGGTTTATTCAATCTAAGATTAACTTACCAGAACTTGAACCTTATTTTTTAATTTTTCCAGCTGCTCTATCTTGAATAATAAAGGAAAATTCAGTAAAACTAAAGCTATTAGGGAGGCATCTGCTAAAGAGTAAACCATTTTTTCCATCGCCTTTATTGAAAAGAGTGCTCTAGCCAAAAGTATCATTTACTTTCCATGATCTCTTTATTCCAAGGTGAGATCATCACTGCAGTATCAGGTTTTTTTAAATCCTTTTTTTCAATCTGCCTATTTATTTTTAAGGCTAGTTTAGAAATTAGTGGCTTCTTCTTCTTGTCTTACTGATTTATCTTAATTAATGAGATAAAGTCTAGAGGCCCTGCTTACTGCCAGCAGTCACTGATGACCAGTTTTTTATCCCAGTGTTTTCAATGTAAAAACAATTGTAAAGTTCACATTTCTTCATCCCACAAGGCAAGATCATCACCAACTCCTTAGCTTCCTTTAGCTTTCAAAATTGTGGGAGATTTTGGTGTGATAAGGAACAGAAATCAGAAGGCACAGAAATCAGTCATTGAAAAGTCTACTTACCATAATCTGGAGACTACCTTAAGAATATCTTCCTTTGGGGCGCCTGGGTGGCGCAGTCGGTTAAGCGTCCGACTTCAGCCAGGTCACGATCTCGCGGTCCGTGAGTTTGAGCCCCGCGTCAGGCTCTGGGCTGATGGCTCAGAGCCTGGAGCCTGTTTCCAATTCTGTGTCTCCCTCTCTCTCTGCCCCTCCCCCGTTCATGCTCTGTCTCTCTCTGTCCCAAAAATAAATAAACATTGAAAAAAAAAATTAAAAAAAAAAAAAAAAAGAATATCTTCCTTTAAGTTTTGAAGGGATACACTTGGTGTACTGTATTAAGTATTTGTTACCAAATACATATATAACACAGTAAAGTACATACTTTTTTTGTGTGTTCATTCTGGTAATATCATAGACTCTGTTTCTGAGCCTGAGGTATACAAGTTCCATGCGTAATTAAAAGACTACTTTGGATATATTTAGGTTACTACCAGAGACCTTAATATTTTTTTTGTCCATCTACTACTTTTGTTTCCAGGGCAGATAATTTAACCAGATCACTTTGTGTGCGTGCGTGCGTGCATGTGTGTGTGTGTGTGTGTGTGTGTTTGTGTTTGTGTTTTACCAACCCATATGGAGTGCCAGTATGAAGTAAAGTTTCATTCAGGCTACTTAGAGATACTTAACCTTCACATTACACAGGTACTTCTTTGGGGTGTCATTCCCCTTGTTCTTCCACAGTAACACTATTCTGTGTACTTAGTTTGGTTATAATTGACTCTATCACTCTAACGCCTGAAGTAGTCATGTGATCTAGACCAGTCCAATATCGTTGCCCTTTGATTAGTTCAGAGATAACCATAGGGCCATATCCTAGGAGTTGGAATCTTTGACACTAATTTTGTTGTCAGAAAGGCACAGTCTTTAATTTTGGGGGAGGGGGGCTCAGGCTCTTAATTAGTTCATTCATTAAATATTAATGAGTATCTTTATATACCAGGCTTTTGTCTAGACTGTTGAAATAAATCAGTGAATCCCAACAGAACAAAACCCTCCTACCCTATAGAGTTTACCTTCTAACTGAAGAGGGAGATTGATAATACTCAGTTTGTATCACTAACATTTTGTACAGTTAGAAAGGAATAAGAGCCATGGACAAAAGGGAAAACAGAGCAAGGAAGTAGGTTTGTGGGTACCAGTTTGACAGGATGCAATAGTAAGTTGGATGGTCAGGATAGCTCTTATTAAGAAGGTAATATTTGAGGGGCATCTGGGTGGCTCAGTTGGTTAAGCACCTGACTTCAACTCAGATCATGATCTCATGGCACGTGGGTTCAAGCCCCATATCAGGTTCTGTGCTGACAGCTTGGAGCCTGGAGCCTGCTTCAGATTCTGTGTCTCCCTCCGCCCCTTCCCCACTTGCTCACCCTCTATCTCCCTCTCTCTCAAAAATAAATAAACATTAAAAATATTTTTTAAAAAAAGAAGGTAACATTTGAGCAATGCTTTGAAAGAGGTGAAGGAGTTAGTCATGCATTTATCTGGGTTGTAAAGTGTCTCAGCTATGAGAACAAAATGTTATTATGAAAGAGAGGAAAGGGAAAAGAGCTGAGTTTTTAATCTTTCAACCATAAGAGGTTAAGGCGACATGGAAGAAAGAAATGTAAAAGACTAAGGAAGGAACCATCAATGAGGTAAGAGGCAAATCAGGAAAGTATGTTATCAAAGAGGAAGTTGTGACCAACTCCTAGCCACCTTGCTTGTTGGGTAAAGAGAACCTGTATGATATTGAAGCCAAGCAGTGCAGAGAAACTGTGTTGAATAAAATTTGTTTGGCTTTTAATCTCACTCTGAGCCCCCTCTAAATCAATGTTGCCTAGGACAATGACTTTGGACTCATTCAACAAAAACATGACAAGAATCGTAATTACTTAAACAGAGGAGTTCTGTTTTGAAATTTTTCCTAAGAATGGAGCAGTGTGATTGGCAAATATTTCACGTTTTTTTTTCTTACATGAAAAACTTCACTTGCTGGATGGAGCATCTTTTTAAGTCTACATCTCCAAACACGCCATCAATTTTTTATAATATCTCTAGTTCACACCAAACCAAAATCACTCCCATCCACTTCCTAAATGAGTAGCTACCAAAACTGTAACTTATTTCTGAAACCAAAGATGACATCTTCAAATTTTTTGAAGCTAATTTCTAATGTCACAATCTACTCTACCTATTGACATTCACTTACTGATTTTTTGGATAGTACCTATTTATGTAACCTTGTTACCACAGGGCCATTTTCAGTATTAGACTTTTCTTCTTTTATTTTTTAATTTAAATTTTAGTCAATATACAGTGCAATATTGGTTTCAGAAGTAGAATTAAGTGATTCATCATTTACATAAAACACCCAGTGCTCATCACAAGTGCTCTCCTTAGTACCCATCATCCATCAAGCCCATTTCCCACCCACCTCCCTCCATCAACCCTCAGTTTGTTTTCTATCCTTAAGAGTCTCTTGTGGCTTGTTTCCCTTTCTTCTCTTTTCCTGCACTTCCTGTAACTTCATTTGTTTTGTTTCTTAAATTTCACATATGAGTGAAATCATATATTTGTCTTTCTCTGACTTATTTTGCTTAGCATAACACACTCTACTTCCATCCATGTCATTGCAAATGGCAAGATAGCATTCTTTTTGACAGTAATATTCCACTGTATGTGTGTATATATATGTGTGTGTATATATACATACATACAAGTTATCATATATGTATGTATATATATGTATATATGTATACACATGTATATACATGTATATATACATACACACATATATATACATACCATACCTTCTTTATCCATTCATCAGCCGATGGACATGTGAGCTCTTTCCATAGTTTGACTATTGTTAATAATTCTGCTATGAACATTGGGGTGCATGTACCCCTTCAAATCTGTATTTTTGCATTCTTTGTGTAAATAACTCAATGGGGAAGAACTGAGAGCCTTTGGAAAAAGGTCAGGAAAAAGACAAGAATGCCCATTCTCACCATTACTATATAACATAGTACTGCAAGTCTTAGCCTTGGCAATCAGACAACAAAATGAAATAAAGGGCATACAAATTGGCAAACTTTCATTATTTGCAGCTGATATGATATTCTATGTAGAAAACCTGAAAGATTCCACCAAAAAGTCTCTAGAACAAATAGATGAATTCAGCAAAGTTGCAGGATATAAATTCAACATGCAGAAATATGTTGTTGCATTTCTATACACCACTAACAAAGCAGCAGAAAAGGAAACCCAGGAATCAGTCCCATTTACAATTGTACCAAAAACAGTAAGACAGCTAGGAATAAACCTAACAAAAGAAATATTCTCCTTCTTTTTACCTTTAGCTAATTTCTTAGTTGGCCTGGAATTCTTACCTCATGGAATAGCATGGAACCATCATTTCTAAGAGGTCTAGAAATATCATATTCTCTCAATGACATTCAATAGCAAATTAAGAGTTTCTCCAAAAGTCCCTTAGTTCATCTGTAATTTTTCCAAACTTCAAACTTTTGGGGTACAGAACTCATTGCTCTTGTCAATATGGTGATGATCCTTTTTACTAACTATTCTTATGACATGAGATGTCCAAGATTGTCACATGCCAACCACAGTTTACAATTTAGTGGAACCATTTTTTAATTTTACATAGAATATAAATCTAAGCATGCCGCCTTTGGATATTATTAGTTTCACGGCCATGAGCCCATAATGCCGAAATCAGAAGAATATTTTGAAAGTGATACATCCGGTAAGATTTTAAAAGACACCATTTCTACTACTTCTCAATTCCTAGACCTCTATAATTAACTAGGGAAGAGGCAGCATTATGTATAAGTTCTCTTGGATCATGTACCACACAACATAAGGCAAGGGAGACCTTCAGTCCATTATGGTCAATGAAGGGACACTGTAAGTGAGTTTTTAATAGATCAGGTTATCATATTTAAGGCCAGCTGCATATGATAAGAGTAGTTCCTTTTGTGGGCTTCAGTTTACTGCTTCTATTCCTGGGAAGTGATTGCCATGGACAAAAGTGATATTGATGGAAGAACTTGGTGGCACATGAAATACTCAGCAAATCCATGTCATAGAAAGAAGATGGTGACAGGAAGCAAATTTAGATTCCAAATAGTATTTTTCATTAAAGGTAAACAACTGTCACATTAATGCCACACACACACACTGATGTAATCAACATACTAGCATTGGCTTGCTGTTTTCAACTAGAGTACAGTGCTTTATTAGAAATTCAAACCTTTTTGCTGACAAATTTGGTTCTCAGTAATGGCTATAGTCAAATTACCTTAGCTAGGAGAGAACAAGTCAACTGAACCCAAACCTAGTCCCTGTTCTTTTCTAGTGAAATTACTAGGTTCAGACCTTTCTCTTAAGAGATTCATCCACATAGTCTCTCTCCCAAACCCAAGGGCACAAATCCTCCAATTGTACTTCTCCCTAATCTCTGACATTTTAGCCAAAAGTCTGCCACTCTCCCCAAATCAAGGTAAATTTGGATCTCAATCTAGACTTCCTTCCAGGCATAACTGCTTAATGGGAGGATTTTCTCACTTCATTATCTTGCAAACTCACTCTTAAGGAGTGCTCCAATGCTCTAGCAATCCACTTTTGAATAGTGCTTTCAGGCTCTGAGGAATTCCCTGCAAGTATCTCTTAAGACTTTTATCCCTTTTCAGTTGGACAGAGTTTTTATGAAGCCATAGGCATAGGTTGAGCTAGGAAGAATGGGAATGCGACCTATATAAAGTCAGTGAATATAGAGAAAATTTATTCAGTGTACATAGGGGCTTGATCCTAAACAGACCACTTCCATGTAATAATGGACTTTATCTGGACGTATCCAAACATTTAGTTTGGAGGATAATATAGTAGATAATAGATCACAATGTTAATGTCTCAAGGTAACTTGTATTTCATGATCAGTCATTTGTACTCTAGAGACCGTACAAAATCAGACATTCTTTCTTGAAGGGAAGTACCTTTCTGCTGCAAGATCTATCACACATGACAGGGGGCACATTTAAATTTCCTTTGCAGTTTTACCACTTAAGAATTCTTGGGGCGCCTAGGTGGCGCAGTCGGTTAAGCGTCCGACTTCAGCCAGGTCACGATCTCGCAGTCCGTGAGTTCGAGCCCCGCGTCGGGCTCTGGGCTGATGGCTCAGAGCCTGGAGCCTGTTTCCGATTCTGTGTCTCCCTCTCTCTCTGCCCCTCCCCCGTTCATGCTCTGTCTCTCTCTGTCCCAAAAATAAATAAACGTTGAAAAAAAAAATTTAAGAATTCTTCTCCCTTACAGACTTCAGACCTCTGAAAACTCAGTAGTATCATATGAACTAACTGGAAGGGCAGCTCATCGCAAGCCAACCTAAAACTCTTCAATGGTTCTATAAAGTCTACAACGTACGGTAGAAGAGCTAAAATAAATTATTAAGTAGTGAAGGATATCTAAGATGAAAAATAAGATACCTTCAAAATAAGAAGTCAATTAAATGCTACACCTTCTTCTGAATTAGAGTAAAAAAAACATCCCTAACCTAGGAGGGGATTACAATTAACTCCATGTCTTTAGACTGATAAAAACTTCCCTAAGATATATATCCCTATAAGCTTCACTTCTAACATCTATCTTTTTTTTTTTTTTTTTTTTTTATTTTATCAAAACACTTACAACTTCCATTTTCCTAGTGCCAAGTATGACATCACATTGATAGAGAAGTGTGATGGCCCGGGGAGGAAAGGTGGTCCATATTTTTGATGATTAATTTATGAGAGATTTTCCTCTGTCATATATGAGTTTGGCATTTAGTATTGTCCAAAAAAGAAGTGTCTAAACACCTGCATGAATAACTAATAAGTTAAATATTAGTGAAACTGCATTCATATTCTAGAACTCAATATGTTTTCCCAGGCCAAACTAGAGAAATAAAAGAGAGCTAACAGAATCACAGTACATAGGAAATCTTTGGTAGTGACTGAAATTTCAAGGATGTTTCTGGAGGTAGAAGGTGACTTTGGTTTGTAAACATAACATAGAAAATAGAAGAAGTACAAATGGCTTCCTCTCAGTCAGCAACATCATATTCGTAATTCCAACGTCATTTACTCCATGGGTTAGGGAACCAACAGTGTTTTTGTTTTGTTTTGTTTTTAAATTACTAAATACACTTCTTAAGTACATACTCTTGAATTTGGAACATAACTTTTAGAACAATATAAACCATTTGTCCCACCTACTGTGAGATCAACTCAATCATCATCATTGATAACTTGATACTGCAAGCCTTCAGTGGACCACTGGGGTCAATGTTTGAAAACTTTTAAAGTATTACTTCTCTAAATAATAAGCCAGTGTCTTTATAATTTTTTTTTGAGTTTCTGAAGAATAGTAAGGTAACATAGTATGTGCAAAAGCATTTATAGCAGCCTTTACCAGACATTCCTGATTTTGCTTGTCTTGTCTTGTAATAACCAAGGAGCCCAAGGATCTGTCTTCTTGAAATTTAATATTTACTATGTCTAGAACTTTGAGTATTTCATATACATTATATTTATTCTCACAAGAACCCTTTCGGGTAGTATTCTTATCACCATTTTACATTTCTTTTGAAGAGACTGAGACCCCAAATCACACAGCAAGTGTAAAGGGGCCCAGTATTTGAATCCAGGCTGTCTTCACCACATTGTTGATATACTATCTTGTCGTTATGAGAGAAGCACAGCTCCTATTTTTATCAGGCCAGTGCCATTTCCTTGGTTATATATATCAAATATAATGTTAGAAAATACTTTAAAATTTCATCCTATATTATATAAATCATAATCAAGTATATCTGGTATTATCACCTCCTAAAGCATCACACCCACTTCTTGCTCTTGCTGACAGTCACTATCGGTGCCTACCCACTTTGACCAATCCCATTATAATCAACAACTCTTTTGTGGTTACAGCCTCTCCCACCAATGGAGAAAAGACAAAAGGTTGTGCTAGCCTTCCTCAGGCTTTCCTTTGTCCGCCTCACCTTCTGGCCTCTAACAACCAGGAAACACCATGTAGGGAACATAATGGGGGCTCTAGTTATATGTTATAGACCTACTATGTAAGTTCTTTCCTCCCAAACCATTGAATTCCTAAATCATGTCAGATACTGGCTCTTCACAACATTCATCATGACTCAGGGCTTAATATAGTTGTACATGAGTTAAAACAGCAAGTTCTTAAAATTCTTGAGAGCTGTCCATGATTGTGCTTTAATGTGCCTTCCTAATGGGTCCAAGAAACACAAATGAAGCATAAAGCATATTTTAAGTAGGTGCTCTTGTCTCCTGGACAAAGTAACTTTAAAATCAGGACCACATCATCTCTTCTATCTTCTGGCAGTACTCTGACAACTTATACAACTCCTGGGTACGTTTCCACTCTTTCTAAGTATAGTTTTGCATAGTGATGCTAACAGGGTCAGTGACAAATTCCAACTCTAATTAACGGATGTGCCTCATAATTGGGAATATCATTTGGTGGGGTGGGAGGCTACAGGGCAGATCATTTTAACTGGAAAAAAAGAAGGTATAGGGAAGGGTTCTGGTGGTAGAGAGATGATTAGAAATGTCTTGGTATGTCAGGTATTCAAGCTGAAACCTCAATACTTCTAAAAGTCCACTTCAGTGAAAAAAAAATCCTGTTTTTACCATCCAGAACCCTAACTTAACCATAAAAAGTTAATGCAACTGGGAATTCAGTTTTCTCTTACATTGCCCTAAATGCCCTATGCCACTGTTACCCAGACAAGTCAAGCTCAAAGTGTTTCCTTCTACATAGTCACATAGTTATACCAGTTAGGACATCTTTCAGTACAAAGGACAATGGACCTAACTAAATACACACACACATACACACACAACCTCATGCTCCCTATTTTATATATATATATACATATATATGTATGTATATATAAAAATATGTATGTGTATATATATATACGTATATATATATATATATGCAACAAAAATCTGAAGGGAGTTCCAGTGTCATTCCAAGACTGAGACTTTTCTCATCTTCTTCCTCTACCATACTCAACATATTGGCTCAGCTTTAGTTTCACCTCTCATGGTCAGAAGATGGCTATTGCAGATGTAAGCATCATGATAGACAATATAGTATCCAGTTAAAGGAAAGAGGCATTTATCCAAAATGTGTATGTTCATGGTTGAAAATCTTTCCCATAAGCCAAGAAGACTACCCTTCAGGTCCAAACCACGTTCTACCTTCAATGGTCAGAGATGCTTGGTCATGATCTAGTTGCAGATAAAGCAGAAAAAATGAGTATTTGGCATTTTAATCTTTGACTAAAAAGTGTTTTAAAGATGCACGGGGCGCCTGGGTGGCGCAGTCGGTTAAGCGTCCGACTTCAGTCAGGTCACGATCTCGCGGTCCATGAGTTCGAGCCCCGCGTCGGGCTCTGGGCTGATGATGGCTCAGAGCCTGGAGCCTGTTTCCGATTCTGTGTCTCCCTCTCTCTCTGCCCCTCCCCCATTCATGCTCTGTCTCTCTCTGTCCCAAAAATAAAAATAAAACGTTGAAAAAAAATTAAAAAAAAAAAAGGTGCAGAAGAGGAGAGGTTGTCAGTTGGGTGAGCAATCCAGCATATTTGACACAACGCTGAAAGTCAGTTTTGTTAGTTGTCTACAGTCAGATTGAGTACATTGCTTTCTCCATATAGAAAACATAGGGTCAGCAGAATGGCTTATCTATTATTCTTCCATATCATAATACTATAATATCATGCCTACTATGTGGCCTGAAGCCTTGACTTTGTTGGGTATATAATCTTGAAACAACAGCATAGTGGGTTGATACCTTAATTTTTTATTTACTCCCCAAAACCAAATTAATGGGAACACCTCATGCTCCCTATTTTTTCCCACTTAACTCCATTTCAAGTCTGAGGTCTATTCCTTAAAAACCTATCAGATTTTACCAATATGTGACAGAAAGCCTGTATGGAAGAGACAAAATTTGGGTGGCTTTGGCATGAGGGATTTGTTATAAGAGTTGTTCAAGAATGTTCACATGCCTTTTTAGCCATGCTATTATCTGGGTTTGCCTCCCAGTTTCCATAAGAGCTAAGATGTGCACTAGACTATTCATAGTGAGATCAAGTGTCCTGCTTCTTTGTGTTTATTTAGTAGTTATATACCCTAAGAATGATCATTTTAACACCATTCAATATGGATGTTACTAAGCAGAATTCCATTTGGGCTACCACAGGAAGAATTGTCCTTTACCAAGAGCAGATGTCAGTGGACATGTTTGAATCATGTACTATAATTGTGCCCCTATCATCTGTGGCTAGGCCAGCAGGGTTACTTTCCTTCAACACAGGTGGCATCATCAACAGTTTATTATTAAAATAAAAAAAATATTAGAAGGATACAGTGAATTTCAAATGTTCTTTATTAGACTTTATTTCTGGGCCAATTCAAAACACCAAATGCAGCCCTTTAGAGAATGCTTGTTTCATGCCAGTCAACATACTAAGTGTTTTCCGTGTTTCATCAGCAGAGAGGTAGTACTAACCCCATTGAACCAATGAAGGAACACAGTCAGGAAGTGACTTCTCCACTAGTAGGCAAAAGAGAAGACTAGCTATACTGACTGAATTACCTGACTTTGAATAGCTTGAAAGAAGATAGTGAGAAGTTAGAAGAAAGTCATTTAAATTTGGTTGCCCCTCACATCAGGCACATGTAAAAAAAACAAAAACACAAAACATAAGGAGACAGCAATGTATTAGATTTTCAATGTTTATGGCTAATATTTTTTCAAGCTGTCTTTAATTATTAAGTAAAACTCAGTGAGAGTAACATATGCTTGAATTTTGGTAATAAACTTCATCCTAATAGAATTCTACTTAGAGCCTCAGATTCTTAAACACATTTTGTAGTTGAGTTTTAGATAGTTTTCATTTATTTTTTGTTTGTTTCAGATGATTTTTAAATGTTGCTTTGCACATCTGTCAAACTAGAAGGAAACTAACTCTACTGTGACTACTGGAAGCCAGACATGAGTTCAGGTGCTTTGTGCCCACCAGGTCACTGAATTTTATTAATAGTCTTACTTATTTCATAGGTGAAATAAGTACTTCCCCACTGATTCCAGAAATAGGTTACAATGACATAAATCTTAATGAAGCTTCCTTAATATATACATTTAAGTATTACATTATATCATTTACCTGAGAACTTTAAGGCATCTCTGAAATATCTCCAAATATATAAATTATGGTTTTTCAAAAGCGATTACAGGTGTTTGTCATTGTTCCCAAGAGCACATGTAATTTTTTCCCTGATTATACGTGCTTGAAATGGAACATTACAAACTGACCTGGGTAATGATTTTGATCTATATTCTGATGTTGTGTACATGCTCTTCATTTTTAATTTGTATTCAGATATTCACATCAGGAAGCAAGAATCTAATTGATTGTTCTGAAGACAGGGTGCCTACTGCATCAAAATAATTGGAAATTTGCAACTCAACCTTGTATACATAATGCATTTTTCCCTAGTTAAGATTTCTTTTGAATTGTGGCTGTGCAGTCAAAATGCAAACATTTTGGAAATTATTAGGCTGGCAGTTTATTCTTATGGATACCCTTCAGTTCAAAAGCATATGCATTTAAAACACCAAAAAAGTCAAATATTCGGGATTTGCTTTATGGTATCATATCAGCTTAAAGAAAACATTATTCAAAATTTACATTTTTCTTGGTGAGGTAAATGCAGATGACCTGTGTTCAAACTCTCCTCCTTTGGGCTTGTTTAACCTCATATTCAGGCTTTTTAAGCCTCTTGTCAAACCTATAAAATCCAATAATAATTCAGAGTATTTTTTCTGGGGATTATGAGGTAACAGATGTGAAAGCACCTAGTCCAAGGTAGGCTTGTGTGAAGGTTTCTATGTTTTGTTTTGGCAAAGGATTAATCTGTCTAAATGCTACATGAATTACATAAACCACCAAGATCAAGGGAACTTAGAGTTCATGAAAAAAAAATATATATGCTAACCATTTTCTTTTCACTCTATGGATAAATATTGGATTTCAAGGTAAAGGAGGATCCCGGTAAGCTCTAAGTGTTACTCTGCCTTCTCTTTAATTATTTAATCAAGTATTCCCATCTCTAAGGGGTAGAAGGACTTTCCAGAAGTCACTGAGGACACTTCCCCCTTGCTGTTGCTCCTAATCTTTGCCTTCAACACACTGTCTACCTCACAGTCCAAGTTTTATAACTGCAAACGTTCATGTTGGCACCCCTCCATTTTTGCAATGTTATTGCCTTTGCCTCGAATCCTCTATTCTCCTGTTACCTAATTCCTCTACCTTCCATCTCAACCTAGGCAAGATCTGCCCTAACAGGCCTTACCAGAACATCATTACCTCCCCAAACAAAATAAACTTACAATTCTATCTTCTACTCTCTAGTCATGGGGCGGGGGGAGGAGATGCTCAATAAAGAGGAGCACATGTGAGGTACTCAGCACTCCTTAACTGACTCCATTCCCATACCACTACTGACCCCTTTTCCTATCTTCTTGTCTATTATCTGCAAATGGAATGTGTTGAGTCAGCAACCCAATCTGAAGACTTCTGAGGATAAATCAGTGTGATGTTACAAGCTCATCACTGTTTTGGAGTCTAACCTACCTGTCAAGTCCATTGGCACAAAGAAGTTCAGAGTAGCAAAAAGAGAAGTTAGGAAAAACCACTAAGCCTACACTATCAATTTATCTAGGCCTGATTGTGATCTTGAGTGAAAAAGATGATGGCATGAGCAGCTACAAAAAACAGTGGACTACTGGAATTTCTGCACCTGGAACCTTATAGATCAGTTACCATTACAATTCTTGCATGTGATTTGGTACCAGCCCTTGACAGTGACTAGAATCATATCAGTAAATTCTGAGCAATGTAAAGCCTTTCTCCTATAGGTCTAATAATAAATCGAATGATAATTTAGAAAATATTGGGTAGTATAATTATAATTAACTATTATATTAAAAGTAAATAAATGCTAACTTGAAAAAATGTAATACTATCCCACATTTATTGAATACTAAGAAGCACAAGGATAATGCAGCTTCTTTATTTTCAGTCAAAAGATGGGATGTTCACTTGAGCCCTACCTCCGGAGGGATAGGTAACAGGCAGATCCTAGAGTCAAAGTAGATAATAGTAAATTTATTTCAGCATAACATTGGTACACTATAATAAATTGCAAGTATTTTAAGGGCACCTGGGTGGTTCAGTCAGTTAAGCGTCCAACTCTTAATTTTGGCTTGGGTCCTAATCTCACAATTATGGGATCGAGTCCTGCATTGGACTCCATGCTGAGCCTGGAGCCTGCTTTATTTTATTAAAAAAAATTTTTTTTTTAATGTTCATTTATTTTAGAGACCGAGGGAGACAGAGCACGAGTGGGGGAGGGGCAGAGAGAGAGGGAGACACAGAATCTGAAACCGGTTCCAGGCTCTGAGGTGTCAGCACAGAACCCAATGGGGGGTTCGAACCCATGAACCATGAAATCATGACCTGAGCCAAAGTCAACGCTTAACCAACTGAGCCACCCAGGTGCCGCTGGAGCCTGCTTTTAAAAAAAAAAGTATTTTCAACATAAGTATTCTTGGGGTACCTGGGTGGCTCAGTCAGTTAAGTGTCTGACTTCAGCTCAGGTCATGATCCCGCAGTTCATGGGTTCAAGCCCCGCGTTGGGCTCTGTGCTGACAGCATGGAGCCTGGAGCCTGTTTTAGATTCTTATCTCTTTCTCTCTCCCTCCCTCTCTCTCTCTCTTTCTCTCTCCCCCACTCGCCCTCTCTCTCTCTCAAAAGTAAATAAACATTAAAAAAATAATAAACACATTCTTTTTTAGATCATTCAGTTGTCTTAGATCTACCATTTCCCCTGTCCTTCTGCAAATGTGAGAACCTAAACTGGCTGTAAAAGCCTCAAAACTTATGTTCTCAAGAACCTCCCTTGCACAGGAATTTATTCATAATATAATGCATTATAGAAATGTGTGATATTAATACATATTAGCCACAACTGATTAGAGAAATTAGGTGTTTCCACTCTGATTTCTTCTCTGTCATGGATCCCCTTTTGTTTGGTAGGTTGCCATGGCTGTGGGAAGTTTTGGAATCAGCCTATGGGGACATTTAACTGAGAATACATATTGTCTAAATTTAGAGTAAAAGTGTTCATAGTTTGCAGTTATTTCTGTGTAAATTAAATTATTGCCAGCAGTCTTGAAAGGCTTCTAGGAATAATGTAGTCAGCTTAAAGAGTATTTAAGTATTTAAGGAGACATGAAATGTCCTGAGATTTTAAAGTGCATCTATGACAGAAGCTTGACAGAGAGCTTCCCAGATTTGACAGCAATGGTAAAAACCTATATGGCATTACCAATGGTAAGTTGTGAAGTCAAAAGAACTTTTCTTAAAATGATACTATTTTTTAAGAGATTAATTTTAAATTGCTAATTTTTAAAAAGCCAATTTTCTTAACCATGCCAGAAGAAAGACCGAGTTTTTTTTCTCATCTTTATAGGGAGGTTCTACAAATGCATATGAAGAAGCAAAGTAAAGTATAAGCCATCAACAATGTAGGGATGAAATGTGTTATAGAGGTGAGTCAGGTAGCTAATTGATAAAAGTTATATCCTTTTTCTCCTATATGTTTTGGAGCATTTGATAGCTTTTGAAAATTCAAATATATTTGTGTAAATTGTTTCCCATCCTGAGAATACATGTTCCTTTTCACTCCCTAAATTTTTATTTGTATTTTTTTTCAGTAAAGTTCCAAAAATCATTTATGTTTCAGGAAACACCTCCCTTGGGTGTGGCAAATGTGAAATTTCAGCTCCAGCTGGGATGGAGGCCTCAGATGCTATGGGGTCTTTGTGGGCTGGACAGCTCCTGATATAAATTAGTGTGAATGGCTCCACCTGGCCTTTGGGGACAACCTTCTGGCTCCATTACAGGAGTTCTTGATCTCCAACACTATGGCCACTTTGTTCTTTTTACTGCAACTCCAACCCTCTTCTGTTCCCCCTGGCCAGCTCTATAGCCCCCCACATCTATCAAGAGGGTATGCAGATGCTTTGGGGTTCCCTCTCCACACTGCACACCAGGCATGGAGGAGGAGGAAGAGCCATGCTTCAGATTCTCTTAGAGAGCGGTCTCTCACTAATACCACTGTTTCTGCACAAAGGTGGAAGGGACTCCCTACAGGAGTAGGGCTTCTCCCGGAGGGTCATGGATCCTCGTAGAAAACACCAAGAAGTGTGCTTCTAAAATCACCTTTAAAAATCTGTACATTTCTGGAGATCACTGCCTCATAATTTAGCACAAATAGCAACAATTACAAAACTTAACCTAGTTTCCATTTCTTCAATCCACGGAGACCATGATTTTATTTTCCCTCTATAACCTCCCTTACATAAAATACCATATTTTAAGTCTGTTTGTGATTTAATAAAGGACAAGTCACATTCATACACTATGGAATCCAGCCGATTTTATTGCTAAAGTTTTGACAATCCTATTTTGGGTGTCTAAAACTGAATATCTCTTTCCATTTTTGCTTCAATAAATCCTAATCTATCCCCAACCCAACAGCCACAAAAAATAATGGATCTCATGCTGACTAAGGAAAAGGTCATGTACACAGGGAAATAAAGGAGCAAACAGGTATTACTTGATTTGTCCAGTCTTTTCCTTCCCCTCACTTGAGTCAATGAAAAAGAACAAAAATAATTTCAGGAATAGTACTTCAGAGGTAATTGGAAATTAAAATGGGAAAGCAGAAAACCTAACCAATTGTAAGCACAACACTTTCTTCCATTTAATCACACTTATTCTATTTTAAGGACTTCCCACTGAGTCACCCCTTTCATGAGGGAAAAACACAAGGAAGGGCATACATAGAGCCTGCTCTACCATAGGAAGGGAGTTAGGACTGGCATCCAGTGATGGAGCCATTATGCTGAGATCCAACCCCTGGAACAGCACAGAAGGTACTCCTCAAGATTGGGGTTCTGTTTTTAATGGTGACAAAACAAAACAGAATGAACATCCATTTAGATGACTTGTTCACATTTGTATCTTTTCCCTCCATAACTGGAGAAAATCTATGCAATTTGAATTTTTAATTTTATAATTACTAATAGCTTTTCTGACAGACATGGCATAATCTGACTACTGAATTCTGTTTGTTCTTGTTTATATTTGGCCACAGCAATATCAATGTCACACAGCAGGAGAAATGGATTTGTGATCAATACACCAACCTAACATGCAATACCAATAAATTCTGTAGTTAAAATACTAAATCAACCCTTAAAATGTTGAAAAGGTGTTTTTCCTGTTTACCGTCCACCAGTTTTGTTTTTCTATCAACCATCCCACAGGGATCATTGAAACATTTAATGCTTCTATCACATCTCCTTCTCCCTGTATTTTCCAATAATATTCCTCATCTGCTTAGGTGATAATATATTTTTTAACATTTGTTTGTTCATTTAAGTAATCCCTAACCCCAACATGGGGCTTGAATTCATGACCCCAAAACCAAGAGTTGCATGCTTTTCCAACTGAGTTAGCCAGGCACCCCAAGATCATAATATTTTAAACAGCTCAACTTATTTAAATTGGAGGCTCTAAAAGGGATAAATGTATTTTCTGAAAACTGACATGAAGGCAGCTGAAACTGCCATGTGATTCCCAGTCCTCCTCATTTTTTTTTTTTAATCATGCAATAGCCTCCTTCTGATTTTGGCTACAAACAATTGTACTGTCTGCATTTTACATGAGGCTGGCTTGGTAGAGTCATACAAGTTTAGCTCTCAAGACATCCTTCTGTGAAAATACTTTTTACGGTCATCATTTTTTCAAAGGGAGAAATGAAAATCCATACAAGTTCGATAACCTCCTCAAACACACACCTATGTGGGGACAGGTCCAAGACTCCCATGTCAGATCAGTTGAAATATGGACTAAAAAATAGAATCTAGGTTAAAGGGGAAAAGCTTATATGTGTTACTGGACCTTTGTTACTGCAGATGAACAGAAGAGTACATTTTAAACAATTTTTTAATGTTTATTTTTGAGAGAGTGTAAGCAGGGGAGGGGCAGAGAGAGGGGGACAGAGGATCTGAAACAAGCTCCACGTTGACAGGAGATAGCCAAATGCGGGGTTGAAACTCACCATGAGAGCACAATCTAAGCTGAAGTCAGATGCTCAACTAATGGAGCCACCCAAGTGCCCCAGAATAAATTTTAAAGGTAACAAAAGGTAAAATTTTATTTTAAAAGTATAAAATAGAATTTAATAACTTTTAAATATCTAACTAAAGGTTTTTCTAAGACCAATTGTTAAAACAATAAGGAAAAAATAAATTTGACCATGAAAAATATAAAACATCTCTTTGTAAAATATATACAAACGAGATCGCAGAAGCAACAATGAAACAAAATAAGTGCCAATCATAGAGAATTTAAAAAATCGTACAAACCTGGAAAATATATTTGTAAAACTATTACTGATAGTTAATATATTTTTTTTAATTTTTTTTAACGTTTATTTATTTTTGAGACAGAGAGAGACAGAGCATGAACAGGGGAGGGTCAGAGAGAGGGAGACACAGAATCCGAAACAGGCTCCAGGCTCTGAGTGGTCAGCACAGAGCCTGACGCGGGGCTTGAACTCACGACCGCGAGATCATGACCTGAGCCGAAGTCGGCCGCTCAACCGACCGAGCCACACAGGCGCCCCTGATAGTTAATATTTTTAATATTTATAAACAAAAGAAAAGCACTACGACTCTGTTCTTCATTAAATTATGTCCCTCTAAAAAAGATATGTTGGAGCCCCTAACCCCTATTAACTCAGAACATAACTATGTGAACATGGGGCCTTTACAGAAGTAATCAAGTTACAATAAAATCATTAGGGTGTGCCCTAATCCAATATTCTTGGTGTCCTTATAAAAAGGGGAAATTGGGGCACAGAGGCAGACATGCCTACACAAACAAAGTCCTTATGAACATGCAGTCACACATCAGGTGATGCTTTTACAAGCAAAGGAACACAAAAGATTGTCAGCTAACTACTGAAAGCTAGAGGGGAGGCATGGAACAGATTCTCCTTCATAGTCTTCAGAACAACTAACCCTGTCAACAATTTGATAGGGTTCTTCTAGCCTTTAAAACTGTGAGTCAATGATTTCTGCTGGTCAAGCCAAGCAGCGTATGCTACTTTTGGGGGGGCAGGAAACAGATACAAACCCCAAATCATAAATTGGCAAACATCACAAGCAGATAAATTTTAAAAATAGCCTATACAAAGAGCTATAAATGTCTTTAAATAATTAAAATTTGCTAATAATTTTTAAATGCATAAATAATACAATTTTCTTTTTCATAAAATAAATCAGCAACTAAAATGCTAGTATTGAATGCTCTTGGGTCTATACAAGGGAAGAGATTTTCATTATAAATCAAGAGGCCAAAACCCCCCACAAATGTTCTTACTCTTGACCAGGCATTTAACATTTGTCTAAATAACCCTTTAAGGAAATAGACAAATATATTTGACATTACCTAAAAGAGCAAGTAATTGCAAAATGTGACTGCACAAAAATAGGGAAAAATTCAAAGGGACTACAGTAACTTTATAGGAGGGACTAATTTATACATATTAAAATGATATTAAAATTGTTTTTGAGACTACTGGAGGAGGGGTGCCTAGGTGGCTCAGTTGATTAATGGACTGACTTTGGCTCAGGTCATGATCTCATGTTTTGTGAATTCTGAACTCTGCATCAGGCTCTGTGCTTATAGCTTGGAGCCTGGAGCCTGCTTCAGATTCTGCGTCTCCCTCTCTTTCTGCCCCTCTTCCCACCCCACTCTCAAAAATAAGTAAACATTTTTAAAATATTTAAAAAATACTACTGGGGGAAACTCATTTTTTTTAAAAAAAGAAAAGCTCCTAATTATATATAAATTCACAATTATAAGTTTTGCTACATAAAAATTCATTTGAAGGAAATAGGTGGAAGTCATTTTTAAATGTGAAAAGTGGCTGTCTTGAGGCACGTGGGGATTATTTTACAGATAAGGAAGCTCCTAAAGCTTCCTCATGAAACCCATATAAAGAAGAAGAATCAAAATAGAAAGTATACTAGTTTCTTAGAGCTGCCATAACAAATTACCATAAATGGGGAGGCTTAAAACAACCGAAATTTATTTACTCACAGTTCTGGAGGTCAGAAGTTCAAAACTAAGGTTTTGGCAGGACCATACTCCATCTGAAGGCTCTAGGAAAGGGTCCTTCCCTGCCTCTTCCAGCACCTGGTGGTTCCTGACTTTGTTGACGTACGGTCCACTCTGCACCTCCACCTTCACATGGCTTTTCTTCTTGTGTCTGTGTCTTCATCTCTTCTTAGAAGGAAACCATTCACGGGATTCAGGGCCCGCTCTCAATCCAAGATAATTTTACCTCAAGATTCTTAACTAATTATGTCTGTAAAGACTCTTTTTCCAAATAAGATCACATTCTGAGGTTCCAGATGGACATAGATTTTGATAGGACACTTATCAACCCATTTCTGGAAGGATAAGAAAAAAGGAAAATAATTCTAATAAAAAATGTGGCTATCTTTGCACTAAGAGATTATGCACAATACATTTAACAACAGCTTTATATCATTTTTTTACACTGATGCAGAATAATTTTAAGTAGGTAAATTCATAAATCTTAAGTAAATGCACAATGAATACATCAAATATTCTATTTAACTCATTTAATTAAGAAATAGTAGTATGCTAAAACTGGTTCAAAGAGATTTCCAAGCTTCAGGACAGGTGATATTGCTTTCAATATGGCTGAAGTGGGGACAGAAGGGCAGACAAAGGACAGATGTTAACATCAAGGTACTTTGGAGATTTGGTATCTAAAAGTCATAGATGACCTAGAGCTCATCAATGTTTTTCATTCAGAACTCAGTTCTGAGCTCCTGAGTCCAGAAGAAAGCTAAATTACCTTACCTGCCTGGTAACAGGGAGAAAAGCTGGGTAGTGAGAAGGTGACTATTTCACATGGTGGCTAAAAGCCTTGTGCTACGGTGAAATACTGTGTAGCAGGGGTTGACAAACTACAGGCCAAATCCAGCCCACTGCCTGCCTCACAAATGTAGTTCTATTGGAAGGAACATGCACACATGCACACCTGATTCAAAGAGCATTTGTGAAGCTGTGAAGCTTAATATTAATAGGCAATATCAGAATAAGACTACTGATGTAGATACAAAACTGGTTAAATTTCCTAGGTTCCAACTGTAACCTTTGGGATCTTCTATTCCACCAGGCAGAAATTATCTGCACCTCTACAGGATAAAAATCTTGAAGCTCACGTGTGACTTCACTAAATCTCAGGCCTGGAATCAATAGTAAGCAGTGAATTGAACTAAATGCATCCCCCTCATACCTGTATGACACTGAACAATCAGTTGCATAATGAAAAGAAATACACTTTCAGAAAGGGAATATATGTTGTGTGCTGAAAATGTGAATAATTTTAATTATATTAAAAATAGTTCATAATATAGTGAAGAAATAGGACACATTTATTATGCATTTTAAATACATTAATGGTCTCATGTAATTTCAGTAACAAGAGTCTTATGTGATTGCTATGTTAGACTAAAACTCTTGAGATTATTTTGAGTAAAAAAAATATATTAAGTATTATTAATTTCTGTTCAACAGGACTAGGTCCAAACTCATTTACACATCAGGTCTTTTTGTTTTAAAAAATTCAATTATAACTACATTTTAAACATCATATATATAATTTCTGAATTAACTGAATAAAAATAAAACTATTAATATCATGTGCACAATATTCTTTTGCTGTTATATATATATGTATATTTTTGTATAGTCGTATATATATAACTGTATAATTTAAAAAAATTTTTTAATGTTTATCTTTATTTTTGAGACAGAGCATGAACAGGGGAGAAGCAGAGAGAGAGGGAAACACAGAATCGGAAGCAGTCTCCAGGCTCTGAGCTGTCAGCACAGAGCCCGACGCGGGGCTCAAACTCATCAACCACGAGATCATGACCTAAGCGGAAGTCAGAGGCTCAACCGACTGAACCACCCAGGAGCCCCTATAACTGTAAAATTTTGAAAACTATATGTAGTTTTACAACCATAATGTTTTTTAAATATGGGACAGAATTTTGTAAATTTTTAAGAAGTGTGTATACTCAATAACACCAAGTAGAAAGTCTATTTTTTTAACAACCCAAAGTAGCCATGGAAAGCTTTCAAAATAATCTTAGATATGTTCATGTATTTCGCTAATGGCTATAAGAACTTTTTCAGATGAAAAACGTTTAGAATATTTTATTTCCCAAAGAATATTTATGTGATTTTTAAAATAAATACATTTATTTGGATCTATTACAATTGCACCCATACCTAATGCTAATTTTATTTAACCAGATCAGGGTGACATATGCATTGCTTGTCCCTTAAGCAGTTAAGTATCAAGTATGAATCACAGGTAGGGATCCAGAAAGAAGCCCAAAGATTTATTTCAAAGAAATTCACCAAAATATGTGTCGAAAGCATTTTAAAATTTCTAAATATTAACTCCTTTGTTTAAATGCAACTAAATAATAGTTGTATACCTTCTCTGAGCCTGGTATGTGGCTGAATGCTTCAGGAGAAACAAAAGTCACGCTTTTAGAGCTTTCTGTTTCCCCTCCTGAAAACTTTCTATATCCTGAAAGAGCTGGTAAATTGCAATGTCTCCTCTGTACATCAGCCGAAAATTCGTGTTGGTTTCTTTGTTGGCTCATAATCTGAGACAGCCCTACTGATATGTCAGGACTAGTGCATCATCAAGGCTGACATTAAAAAGAATAAAGCACATTCCCCCATGTAGCAAATAATTACAGAATGCCTATGAAGTGCCAGACACGTTGATAAGCAAATTGAAGCCAATCCCATTAAGACCTTTATTTCAAGATGCTGGCCTTGATATTGGAGATAAAAATCCTTTCATGTGAAACAACTTGAAAACTATTAAGGAGAGTACATAACCAAGCACGATTTGTAATCTGGTGCTCAAACACCAGCGCAATCCTTGACATCTTTTCCTCACATTCTGTAGCCAATCCATCAAGAAATCTTGCATGTTCTTCCTTCAAAATATCCCAAATCCAAATGCCTCTCATCATTGCCCTTGTCTGAGCCACCGTGATCTCTAACCTAGGCACAGTAGTAGGTACCTACATAGTCACCCAGCTTCTCTCTTCATCTCTCCATAACCTATTCTCAATGCAGCTCTAACAGTGATCTGCTTAAAATTTCAATTAGGTCACGAAATTCCCCTGATAAAAATCTGCCAGTAACTTCCCATTTCATTCACTATAAAAGCCAATGTCTTTACATCGCCTCCAAACACTACTTAGTCTAAATGAAAAGAGAAGCAAATGGAGCCTGGGCGAGAAGTTTGAATTTCATTTTAAGAGGAATGGGTGGTTGACATGTTTAATTCACAAGGTATGAATGGGGTTACTGAAAAGTCACTTTACCGTGTGGAAAAAGGACTGTGGTGAAGTGTGTTGGTTATTTTCCAAGACTCCTTATCCACTTCCTTTCTAGTCTATCCTTGGAGGTTGATTTTTACAGACAGTGTCAATCAAACCCTCTGGCTTTTTGGATTCCATTAAATTTGGTCAATGGAAGAGTTCAGAGGGTAGAAGGAGAGATAAATCGGGGGAGCTTTTGCCTTCAACAACATACCTGCTGAGCTGAAGTTTGCAGCCCCTGTTCTTTCCCAAAAACTTAGCTGTAACTGCTGTTAACTGCTCACAAAAGGCTCAAGGGACCACTCTCTTGCCTTCGTCCATATGACCTTGGTCTGGCCCAGACATGTTTTCCCACCCCTTGTTGGTTCCTTAAATATATTTATATCTTGTTCTATACCACCTGTTTCCTTCCAGAATCCTGCCAGCTGGTAAGTTGATGAAAGAGGGAACAATGAGGGCAGTGCAGAAGAAAGATGGCTTGGACTAGCACCCTGTCAACAGAGATAAACATAGATAGGAGTTGTATTTTGAAGGTAGAATTGGAGACTGTTAGAGCTGGACTGTCACTAGGAGATGGGAAAAAGGAATAAAGAAGAAGTCCTTATTTATGTTTGTGCTTGAACTCCCAGCTGGATTGTGGAGTCATGGAAACAGAGAACAACCAAGATGATGGAAAACAATATGGAGAAAGAAAATACCAAAAATTCCTTTTTGAAAAGTTGGCAGTGAAGTTGCCTCTTTGGCAATGAACTTGATTAGGAGATTGGATGCCAGGGAGACACCAGGACTACATAAAAGTGTGGAAGTTGTGTGCACTGAGGAAGTGTTTAGTATCAGATACCTGGATAAAGGGGTAAGTATGGGAGAAAGAATGGATTTAAGTGAAACAAATATCCAGGGTCTAGGCCTTCCAAAGGTGGGAAACTCAAACACTTAGAAATTGGGTAAAGAAGAAGAAATCAATAAAGATGACTGAGAAATTTGCAATGTAGTATGTGTGTGTGTGTGTGTGTGTGTGTGTGTGTGTGTGTGTATGCAGCAGACTGGAGTGGGGAGGAAAAAATCAGAGTGTAGTGCCCCAAAAGCAGAAAGGCTTGAGAGTGATTGCACTGAAAGGAATTTTAGTTTAAGCATGGGGGTAGACTGGAAGTTAAAGTAAACAAAGAGTTTTCATTAACATCCAGTCTAGCTCTTTAGAGGTCTGCTCTGAGAATAAAGAATATCACCCAGTAATAAAATATTCCTTTGTCTGTCTGTACTTATGTTTGATAGCTAAGGATACATTTTTCTTGACATGGTTTAGATAGACTGCGCTTTTCAGTTGATCAAAGCCTTGTCCCAGTCACTGTGCTCACTTATCATTATTCATACCACCTCATCTTAATTGGGTTATATGGCAAAATATGCTGTACAAGCAGAACAACCTGCACACGTGAAAAAGAGATGTTAAAAATAGTATAACAATGAATGTCCTGTCAGCCAAAATCCTACTTACAAAGTTTTGAGTATATGTAAAAACCTTTATTATTTTTTCCATCGACTATCTTTAGAAGTGACTATTCCAAATTTGAATTTACCAAATAAAAGTATACCAGTTATACACCCTCTCCCATTGATGAATTCATTGAAATATTTTGATTAGAAAAAGATTTCCATTGCAATAAGGTAACTACACAGATCATTTTGGAAAAAGAGGCACTTTTATTCTTCAAGAAATCTTTTCTTTTTGAAATTGTATTAAATTGTCCCAAATATTTTTCCATGTTAATACTTCTATTGTTTATTCTGTTGCAAATAATATACATACTAATAAATACAAGAGTTTTATCTCAGTTTTAAGATAGAACTATATTGTCAATATAAGTCTGGTAAAAACAAAAGATTTGAGTTTCAAAATACATTTTTAATTTAATTTTTTTTTAAATTAATGTTTATTTTTTGACAAAGAGAGACAAAGAGAAGCAGGGGAGGGTAGAGAGAGACGGAGACACAGAATGCGAAGCAGGCTCCATGCTCTCAGCTGTCAGCACAGAGCCCAATGTGGGGCTCGAACTCACAACCCGCATGATCATGACCTGAGCTGAAGCTGGAAGCCCAAATGACTGAACCACCCAGGTGCCCCCATTTTTAATTTTAAACTGGATTTCATTATCAATATGATACCAGATTTTCTTACTAGTTATCTTATTTTGCCGATGAGATTTCTAAAATGACATTCCTCAAAGTATCGTAAATAAGAACACAATGCACATAAAATCATCTGTGAGCTAGCTGTTTATTCCCATCCCATACTTTAAGACTTTTTGATGTGCCAACTGCCTCAGTCCTTAAAAGAATCAAACAAAATTAGAATGCAAACTAACTGATGAAGATTTTTTATTTAATATGAAAATGAATGCTTTGAGCCAAGACATGGACAGATGGCTAATGTAGTCATTAATGAAAACATGGACTTTTTTTTTTTTACATTTAGATAAACAACATCAAAAAATAACCCCTATTTACTTAAAGATACCTACATCTCTCAAACTTCCTTCACAGTTTTAAACTGTATTTAAATAAGTCACAGCATAGACATTAAAGTAGATGTCTTCAACTGGGATATAGATTATTGTATTCAAAATAGAACACTGAAATAGAACAAAACCAACTTTTAGAACAAGAACACAAAAACAAGAGATTTAACAACACACATGTCCTACTCTCTGGAAAGTCAAATTTTGTTTATGTTACTTTGGATAAAATGAATGGGAAACTGCTTCTTTCTTTGTCAGGAACAATTTTTCTGAGAAAGGAGGCTTTTTTTTTTCTTATTTTCTTTTTTGGTTTGACAAACCTCCCATGGAAATGAGAAATAGAAGTAGAGTTTAAAGTAATAAGATATGTGGTTATATTTGAGTAAACACCTCCATAAAAGATCCAGCCTTGATGGATTATATACCTTAATTTTATAAAGTATCAAATTTCCATGGCATGGTTTCAGTTTCCTCAAATAGGGCAAAAATAATTAATTCGTATTACTTGATATAAATGTAAACTGTGGATAGTGGTTACAGTACCTTTTTTTTTGAATAATTCATAAACTTGTACACAAGTTTTGAGAAATTTTCCAGTGTTATCACTTTAGTGACAGAACCTGGAAATGACATCTGCTTGGCATCAGTATTCTATTTATTTTTGAAATCGAAACGTAACTTTATTTCTGTCTTCTACCATCTATTTAAAATCTTTTCAGTGGAGAAAGTTTTCTCCACCAGAAGAAAAAACCCTGTAGGACCTATGACTTTTCTGGTGAGTTGGAGGGAATAGAAAATCCTTTGGTCACTTTAAGTTGTAAACAATCTGGACTCAAATTACATTGTCAAGACTCATATATTAAACAATATTTCAATCTGTGTTCAGAGAATGGACTTTTCAACCTCCCAGCGAGGGCCTGTGGTAGGCAGGCTGCCTGCCTTCAGGGAGAACTATGGAAGGGGCTATCCTGGCTCTCCTTTTTCTAATTTTTTTTGACACATCAGATTTATGGAAACATGACCAGAATACAAAAACAAAAACAATTCTTATACCCCTCACTGAGGTTAAACAAATGTTAAAATAACTATTTTACCGTATCCATCTTATTCTACTTTGTCTCTATAGAATTTCTTCCTAAATCATTTGAGAATAACTTGCAGCCATCCTGCCTCTTTGTTCTTAAATGCTTCAGGGTCTATTTCCTATGGTGGGGGGAAACTGTTCTCATAGAACTTCAGTATTATTTTCAAAAGCAGGATCATACTATCCATACAACACTACAAGCAACCCTACAGCCCATCTTCTGGGTTTGTTAATTGTCACAATAGCATCCTTTTTAGCAAACGAAACTTCCAGGTCACACACTGCATTTAGTGGTCATGTTTATTCAGTCTACATTCAACTTGACAGGTTCCTCAGACCTTCAGTGTGTTTCGAGACATGGGCCGGTAGTTTTGTAGAATGTACTTCCATTTGAGCTTGTCTGATGTGGAAACATCCCGAGTCAGATACCTACCTGGCAGGCATCCCACAAACGTGATCCTATGCTCTTAGTGCATTCTATCCAGAAGCACATGCTGATTTGTCCCCTGACTGCTGATGTTAATTTTGGTCACTTGGTAAAAGTGGTGTTTGCCAGGTGTGCTATTATGGTACTACTTTTCTTTTTGTAATTAACAAGCATTTCGTGGGAAGATAATCTGAGATTGCGTATCTGTTACTACACAAACTTTCAACTTTTTTACCATCCATTCATGATTCTTCCCTGAATAAGTCATTGTTATAATGTTTGCAAAATGGTGATTTTTACAGTTCCATTCTGTCACAGCTCTTATTTGGCACTCTAATAGAAGGTTTTTGTCTTCCTTTCTCTCCTCCTCCCCTTCTTCCCTCTCTTCCTCCTTCTCTTTCTTTGTGGGCTCATGGATCCTGGTTTTATTTTGTGGGTTTTATTTCTTTAGTATTATTTATTTTGATTTTCTTATATTTAGTGAGAATCCCCTGAAATTAGCTCCAGAATCCTTTTGACATTTTTCATCATTCTTTTAATATTTTGCTGTATTCTGGCAAATTAAAATATTCCATGCTCATCATGAACTTCCTGCTGTGCAGCACTGGAATCTGTTATTTCTCCAAAATGATCTTTTTATTATTTTTTTTAATGGAAAAGATGTTTAGAAACCAAGGTCTGAGATCTAGGTGAGATGTGTTAATTGCTACTTGATTGTCATTTCTAGATCCTCTCAGCAGAGCAGAGCAACTGGGAAATACAAACACACATGATGCAAAGGCACACCTGTATCTATTTCTATATTTGTCTATTTAAAAAAACATGAGTCATCGGGCACCTGGGTGGCTCAGTTAAACATTTGACTTTGGCTCAGGTAATGACCTCCCAATTCTTGAGTTTGAATCCCAAGTCGGGCTCTGTGCTGACAGCTCGGAGCCTGGAACCTGCTTCAGACTCTGTGTCTCCCCTCTCTCTCTCTGTCCCTTCCCTTCTTGTGTTCTGTCTCTCTCTCAAAAATAAACGTTAAAAATTAATAAAATAAAAAATATGAGATTTTGTTATCTCCAACTTTAATTCATCACCGCAGAGGGTTCATTCTTTCTCTTTCTGTATATGTAACTTATTTTGCCAACAGTGCGAAACCCATCTCATTATCCACAATATATCTAGTTGTTTGCTCAATCCTAAAATATACAAAACATAGTTCCAGAATTTCTAACCCATGCTTCTAAGAGGAAAAAAAAAGCCTACCAACTGGATTTCAATGTTTATCCAGAGTTCTTTTGTGTCTTTAACATGGGAATATATTATCTGAATTCTATGTTTAAATTTTTCTAAAGGTTAGTTTTTTTTTCTTCTTTGTGTGGTTATGCTGTTCCTTTGTTAATATAGCTCAGTTCATTTGTTTCTGTCTGCATTTCAATTTGGGATTCTTCCCTATTCTTGATTTCACTTATTTTCACTTGTCCATTATGTGAAACATGAACAAGATTCCAAATATCAGATCTGTACAAAGAGGTATAGTCTTGAAAGTTCTTTTCTCCCTTCTTCCTTTGGTCTTTTCTATCCTGTCCTCAACCATCTCCTACAGATAACCGATCTCATTACTCTACTTTATTCTACTTGCCTTGTATTTTATTTTGCACAAATTAATCACTATGTGCAAAATGTTTTATTTCCTCTTTTCTTACACCAAAATTTTATTATCTTTTATATTATTGTAAATGGTTTTCTTTCTGTATCTCTATCTCAAGTGTTGCCAAACTATGGCCTGAAGGCCAAATCTGGCCTATTCTTGTAAATGAGATGTTATTGGGACAAAGCTGAGCTCTTTTATTTGTATGTTGTCTGTAGCTACTCCTATACTATATTGAGGTAATGAGTAATTGCAGTAGAGAATGTATGGCCTTCAAAGCCTAAAATACTTAATATAAGATACTTTATAGAAAAACCTCCATTCAGTCCTTTAGAGAAAATATCTGGTTATTGTTTTGTACATGAGTGCTATAAATTTCTGTGTGTTAACTTTAGATCTTGCTAATTTACTGGCTTTCTTCATAGTCAGAATGAGTTTTAAAAATTCTCTAGGGCTTTCCAGGTACACGATCATACAATCTGTAAACAGAACTATTTCTATTTTGTCCCCCCCCCCCCGATATTCTGTCAGTATTTTTCCCCGTTTGTCTAAGGATGTTAACTACTATCTCAGTAAAATGCTGAATAGTAGTGAAGATAGTTCTTGTCATCTCCCCCCCCACTTTTTGTTTTGGAGAGAGAGAGAGTTCCCGAGTGGGGGAAAAGAGCAGAGGCAGAGAGAATCTTAAAGAGGCTTCATGCATGTAGCCTGACATGGGCCTCCATTCCATGACCCTGGGATCATGAACTGAGCCAAGATCAAGAGTTCCGAAGGTCAGCCAACTGAGTCACCCAGATGCCCATCATCTTCTTGATCTTGGTGCAAATACCTCTAGTGCTTCCCTATTAAGACACTAATTTTGGAATTAATACCATTTTAGTTAGGATTTTTTATTTTGTTAAGAAAGTATCTATCACTGGGCTAAGAAACAAACAGGTCAATAAAAAAGAATGCAGAGTGCTGATACAGAAGACCGACACACATGATAAGTCAATTTCAAAAAAAAAGTGTCAAGGTAATTTGATGGAGAAAGTATATTCTTTGAACAAGTGGTGCTAAAAAAACTGAATATTTGTGTGCAAAAACCATGAACTTTGGCCCTAGTTTGACTTCTCATGCAAAAATTCAAAGCTAATTTTAAAACTGTATGTTATGTAGGACACAAAGTAGGAAAAACTCTTTGTGACTTTAAAATAGGTAATCATTGGAGCACCTGGGTGGCTCAGTCAGTTAAGTGTCTGACTTCAGCTCAGGTCATGATCCCACAGTTTGTGGGTTCAAGCCCCTCATCAGGCTTTGTGCTAACAGCTGAGAGCCTGGAGCTTCCTTCGAATTCTGTGTCTCCCTCCCTTCCTCTCTCTCTCTCTCTCTTTCTCAAAAATAAATGTTAAACATTTTTAAAAAGAAAAAACACAAAATGGGCAAAGACTTCCTAAAAACGACACAAAAATCACAAAGGATAAAAGAAAAATGTGGATAAATTACACATCTTAAAAATTTTAAACTATTGCTTTTCAAGTCACTATTCTAAAACAGTGAAAAACCCAAGACTGGAAGAAAATATTTGCAAATGATTTATCTAATAAAGGACTTATATCCAGAATGTTCATCTTATAACTCAATAAATATAATAAAACCAAAATAATAAACAGGCAAAGGATCTTCATAAACACTTTACACATGTACACATATAGGCATATGTAAATACAAATGACTGATAAGCACATAAAATGGGTGCTTAATACCAACTCATTAGGGAATGGCAAGTGAAAACCACTATGAGAGTTGCTGTAAAAATGATTGACGATACGAAGTTTTGCCAAGAATATGGAACAAAGAAGCCGTGAAGAACAAACTTTTCCTGTAAAAGACTATATAGCAAAGATTTTAGATTTTATGGCTCTTAGAGCCTGGATGGTAACCACCAAACTCTGCCACTATAGTTCAAAAGTAGGCACAGTCAAGAAATAAATGAACAGGTATGGTTGTGTTGTTAACACATCCTGAAATTCAAATTTCATAAGATTTTTAAAAATCTTGAAATTCAAAATTTCATAAAATTTTAAAGTATCTCATTCTTTTGATTTTTCCCACAATTAAAACTATAAAAACATTTTATCTTATATAAAAAATATAAAAAGAAGTCAAAAACCAAGACTGGGTATTGTGTGATTCCATTTACATGAAATGTCTAAGAAAGGGAACTAGAGGAAGAGAAAGCAGGTCAGTAATTACCTAGGGCTACAGGTGGGAACAGGAATTAACAACAAATTGGCATAATGGAATTTCCTGGTACAATGTTAGTGTTACTAAACCACATTACAGTAATGAATGACAAGTGTCAATTTATTAAAACTGCTTACTCACAATGCATTAATAGGTTATGTAAAATATACCTCAGGATCTTGAAAAAGAGATACCAGTAAGAAAATGAAAAGGCTAGCAACTGACTAGAAGAAAATATTTGCAAAATGTTTGATAAGTAACTTGTATCCAGCATATGTAAGGTAATCTCATGCTTCAATAAGACAACTGAATTTAAAAAATGGGCAAAGACTCCACCAAAAAGGACATAAAAAATGACCAGTAAGAAAAAGATGCTAAACATCATTAATCATTATGGAAATGCAAATTGAAACCATAAGGAGAGGTTACTATCACTATACATAATGAGGTTACTATCATGTAACCTTTAGAGTAGTTAATATCAAAATGATGGATACTACCAAATAGTATAGAGGATGTGGAGAAACTTGGACTTTGATGCACTATTGGTATAATTGCAAAAAGCAACAGCCACTTTGAAGGACTATTTGGCAGTTTCTTCTAAAGTTGAACATACACTTAACCTATGACCTAGCAAAATTACTCTTATGTAGTGATCCAAGAGAATGGAAAAGATATATAGGAGAATACTTGTACAAGCAGCTTTATCCATAATAACCCCCAAATTAGAAATAACTCAAATGTTCAAAACGTAAAGAACATATTAACAGGTGTGCTAATTCATATGGTAGAATACTTTGTGGTGTGAAATGAAGTAGCATATAGGCAATATTACATTAAGCAAAAGAAGAAGTCAGAGACACAAATCTACATACAACAAGATACCACTTACATAAAATTCTCGTAAAATACAGAATTATAGAGACAGAATGCACAGTAATGGTTGCCAGGGCTAAGTGGTACAGTATGGGATTAACTGAAAAGAAACAAAGGAACTTTCTTGTGTGATGGAAATGGACTCTAGCATGAATGTGGTAGCGTCACCTAACTGTATATACTTATCAAAACTGATCAAATGGCATCCATAAAATTGGCAAATTTTATTGCAAGCTTTGCTTTGAAAACAATGTCCAGCTTTGGCTTTGCTCTGCACATTTTTTTCAGAAATCTGATGCCTGTTTAATTCTCTTGCTCTTGTAAGGCTATTTGATTGTATTCTCTGATAGCCCTGAGAATTTTTTTTTAATCTTCAACATCTAATTGTTTTGCTAGAATAGGTCTCCAAGTAGATTACTCTGAATCAGTTTTCACCAGTCCCCTGCGAATCCTGTCAATATGTAGGTTTTGGTCACTTTTTCTTTAGAATTTCTTTTGGATTATAGTTTGGAACCTAAAGTCTGGTCCATTGTTTTGTCATTCTTCATAAGAGACTCCAAATATATAAAAATTGGATTTTCTTTGCTGTCTTCTTTTTCAGCCACATTTTCTCTCACCTTTTTACTTCTTTTCCTATCTCCTCTTCACTACTTTAACTGTTTCCTGTTCTTTTTCCTAAAACTTGTTGTTAGCAGCTTTGAAATACAATTCACATACTGCATAATTTGCCCATTTAAAGTATACAATTCAGGGGCTCCTGGGGGGGCTCAATCATTTAAGCATCCAACTTCAGCTCAGGTCATGTTCTCATGGTTTGTGGGTTTGAGCCCCATGTCAGGCTCTGTTCTGACAGCTCAGAGCCTGGAGCCCGATTCGGATGGTCTCCCTCTCTCTGCCCCCTCCCCTGCTCATGCTTTCTCTCTCTGCCTTTCAAAACAAATGTTAAAAAAAAATTTAAGAAAATAAAATGTACTCTTCAGTGACCTTTAGTATATTCAGAGTCGTACATCCATCGTCACAATTTTAGAACAATTCCATTACTCCAAAAAGAAACCCTGCACACCTTAGTCATCAGCTCCCTCTTTCCCAGACCCAGGTTAACCAATAAACTTTGTCTCTATAGATTTACCTATTCTGGACATTTCCTGTAAGTGCACATGACAGGAAGCCCTTCGTGATTGATTTCTCTTAGCACAGTGATTCCAAGGTTCATCTGTGTTTAGCATGTGTCAATACTTCAATTCTTTTTATTGTTGAATATCCCATTGTATTAATTTACCTATTTTGTTTATCTATTCATGAACTGATAGACATTTGTGTTTTCCAGTTTGGGGCTATTGGGAATACTGCAGCTATGAACATTCAGGCACACATTTTTGCACAAACATATACTTTTCATTTCTCTTGGGCTTTATACCCAGAAGAGAAAGTATGTGATAATTCTACATTTAGTCATTTGAGAAACTACCAGACTGTTTCCCAAGTGGCTGAACTGTTTTACATTTCCATCACCAGCATATAGGAGTCCTGATTTCTTTGCATCTTTACCAATATTATCCGTATATTTTTTTATTATACAGTATCTGAAATGACATCACTGTCCTCTTGATTTGCCAAGTGGCTAGTATTTCTCTAATGGTATATTGTCATGTGTTTACTGAGCATTTGTACATCTTCCTTGAAAAATGTCTGTTCAAGGTCTTCTCCATTTGACTTTTTATTGTTGAACAGAAGTGATTTACAAATGCTGGATATTAAACACATATCAGATACATGATGTACAAATACATTCACTCATCCTGCAGGTTATATTTGCAATCTTTCGATAATGTTCCTTGCTGCATGAAAATGTTCGATTTTGATGATGCCCAGTTCACTAATTTTTCTTTTGTTGACCATGCCTTTGGTATCATATCTAAGAAATCACTGCCTAATCCCAGGTCATAGAGATTTATGCCTAGTTTCATCTAAGATTTTTATATATTAGCTATTGCATTTAAGTCTTTATCCACTTTGAATTTTTATATGTGGTGCACTATAGGGATCCAACTTCATTCTTTTGTACATGGATATCCAATTATTCCAACCCTATTTGTAGAAAAGACTATTCTTTCGCCCATGGAATTGTCCTAGCCTTAAATAACTTGAAGCTTATACTTACATTTATTCTTCCTTAAGTATCTATTATCATTGTTTGTTCTCTAATTTTTTTTTCCTGAATTGGAGCAATCCTCATGTCCTCTCTTGTTTCTGTTTCTCTAGTTTTTGAATTTTTGATTCACAAATCTGTATTTTTAAATATACATTCAAGTGTGTGTGTAAAGTTATTTCAGTCTAAAATGTCCTAATTTTCTTCTGCTCTTCAATTTTTTCTTTAGAATTCTCATCAGCTGAATCGTTTGCATTCTCATTTTGTTCTATTATAATTATCTAGACTATATATATATGTGCAAGCTATATACACAACTTAATCTTATAAACCACAATAAATCACAGTAGTTCGAAAGTGTCCCTTTTTGTCAGTATAGCAGTGTTATTTCTTTACTGATTTTTTTTTCTTGAGAGTGTGTGTGTGCACAAGTACAAGCTGGGGAGGGGCAGAGAGACACAGAGAATTCCACGCAGGGTCTACATTCAGCGCAGAGCCCAACATGGGGCTTGACCTCAAGACTGTGAGATAATGACCTGATCCAAAATCAACAGTCAGGTGCTTCACTGACAGAGCCACCCAGATATCCCAATTATCTTGCTTTAGAAGAATAGTTGGAAGAGAGGCCTGAAACAGTTCAATGTGCTTTCATTTTTTTCATAGTATTCTAAAATTTTCCCTGCCTTTCCCCTCACTACTCAGTCTCCACAAGCATCTCTCCCTTTTACCTCTGCTTCTCCCTCTACATTACTTTTCCAAGACTGCCTCTCTGTGCACAAGGCCTTTTCCTTTGGGCACTACTCATCTACCAGGATGCTTTCCGGAATTTGAACACCAATTTAGGTGGACTTTCAACGTCCCTCCTTTGGGGGTGAGGGAGAATGTAAATCTTAAGGCGAACACTACTTCATTTCTCTCTCCCATGCACTTTTATTTTTTCCTAAACCATTCTTCTCTGTGGAGGCTGACCCTGGTAGCACAGGTAATGGCCCACTAAGGTGTTTATTTTCCTATAGTAGGTACTTTGAAGTCAGAACGTTCTCCATCTTCTAGACCAGCATATGGGTTTTGGGGAATTCTGTTACTTTTTTTTTTTTTTTTTTTTTTTTACTTTTCTCTGTTTTTAAAAGGCTCTGGCATTTTCAGATTGATTCCTGGGCTATTCTGGTACCTCTGCAAATGTGGGATGGAAGACTCCAAGAACACCCAATAGAAAAACTTCTTCAGAAGTTATGAGATTCTAGAGGGCACACAATGCTGGGAGACAGAGCCGTGCAGATCTGCCACAGTAGGGACACTGCCCAGAGCACCCTCCGTGTCTGACTGAGGATCTCCAAACACTTTAGGGTGGGCCTACTATAGACTTAGAGTACTGACTATTTTAGGCCCTAACAAAATTCTGAACAATCCTCATCACAGTCGAACTTATCCATCAATAAAGCCAATGATTATACCTCTGGCTACAATATGTTCATGCCTCCCTTCTCCAAACCCATAGAAACTACCTGAAGGAATTAAAAAAAAAACATAGCCCCATATAGTTCCTGCACCTAGCTCAATCCTGGATCTTTAAATGAAACATTCTACCCTTCAGGTTTAGTATATGGTGACCTATGAACTTATAAAAATAAATCAAATTTTCTGTTTTTCCATATACTATGCAATAACAGGGGCAACATTTTTTCAATTGATTTTTTAACTTTCTTTTTGAGAGAGACAGAGTGTGAGTGAGGAAGGGGCAGAGAGAAAGGGAGACACAGAATCTGAAGCAGGCTCCAGCTGAGCTGTCAGCACAGAGCCCAACGTGGGACTCAAACTCACAGACCATGAGATCATGACCTGAGCCAAAGTCAGATGCTTAACTGACTAAGTCACCCAGGCACCCTGGGACAACATTTTCAATAAGAGTTCCCAATAGAATAGAGAGACATCTAGCAATGATTATTCAATTGCAAATGGCTTTAATAAGGTTCTAATCAGAAATCTGTTTTCTGTGACTCTTGACCCACCTTCTGGAAGGTTCTTTCTACTCATTTTTCTCATTGACTGCTGGGGGGTGTGATATTTGGAGGCATACTATTTAGGGTCTCCTGGAAATTTCTTCGTGGGGGCTTCTAGCACTTTCCTAACTTGACTCTTGCTAATGCAGAAGTGAAGCCTTGGTGTTGTTTCGATGCTAGGATGAAGGTTTTGTTGTTTTGCTTAGGCTTGTGGTTTCTTTAGCAAAACTGTTCTTTGAAGAAAGTAGTAGGTGTTTGCTTTATTAACTTTTAGTTTCTAGTTTCAGTAGGCACAGTGAAAATTTTTCTTAGACATGATTGCACATCTGATTTATCCTTTTGCTTCCTTATACCATCTCTCCTTTTCACAACATAATTACAGCTGCTTTGAGACCACCACGATGGAATGCTATTCCACAGTTACACTGCAAACAAATCACCGAGCCCATGTTTTCCTTCTGCATGTTCACTAACAAGTTCTCCTTTCATAGACAGAGAGATTCTAAGAACCATATTTCCACCTCTGCCAATTTTATTAATTAAGTCCTTGGAGTGTTATATGTCATTGCATAAAAACACTGTTTTCCCTAATAAACAGCCTAAAATAGGGTCATACAGCAAACGGAGTGGCCTATCTTTCACAGCATTTACACACTCTGCAGTTTTAGTTATTCCTGTTTAGCCTTACAAATGTCCTGTCTCCCTACAAAATCTAAGGAGCCTGAGGGAAGGACCCAGCACAGTGCCCTGCACACAGGAAGCCTTCCAGGATTGCGCACTTAATTAATGTGTGGACAAATGAGCAGGAATGTACCTCAGTCAAAAAATGGGGTACTGCATTTCATAATTCTCGTGTTTCATGCCTGTTACTTTTTCATGGTTCATAAGCATAGTCCTTGCAAAAAAAATGCTAAGAATTCTAACCCATCTTAAAGTTCTACATGTATTTTCTGAATCATTCTGGAACACTTGACATGGAACAGAACACCCTTTCTGTAAAGCTAAGCCATTAAGCTGATATGTAACTTGCCCCACAATCTGCCTGGGAAACTCTTTTCAATAGAGTTCAAGAGCCTCCTTAGCTTGCTCCTTCTGGTTTGCCACCTCTCCCTTTAATCTGAGTGGAATAAGAAAGAGTGCTTCACTGTCAACAATAAAAGAATTCTAGGAGTGGCCTTCCTTCATATGGAAAGTTGACAAACACACACACACACACACACACACACACACACACACTCTAACTTCACCATTTTCAGGATGTTGTTAGATTTAGTAATAGAGCACACCTAGAAATCCAAACAAGATACCACACTGAAAAATCATACCACTTTTAGAAGGATGTAAATAGCTACTGAGATAGGTTACACTTTAACAAGTTAAGTGGAACAGAAACATTGATATATTATAAAGTGTAAAGTATCAAAAACATTATCTGGTACATTGTTCTGACACATCTGACCTCAAGACTAAAAGTTTTATAACAAATACAATATAAATAGGTGATCTGCCAGGACTGCTATTCATGTTTTTAAATACTTTCCATACTAACACACTCTTACCCCACAAAGATGTTACTTAAAATTTATGGAGCCATGAAATAGAAAACTAGTTCAAGGTTAAGGAAGTTTGCCTTTTGCAAAAGGACACCAATTCTAGGCATTTAATCCTATTCTGAATGTTATGTTGTCACAGAAAATAGCCAGAAGTGAGAGATGGCAACCCAAAAGCCTTCTGATAAGTATTTCTATCTATACATAAACCTAAGTATTTCAGATACCATACATAAAATCATATATAATTTATATATTGTGTATATATACATATATACACCTATTACGTGTATTTAATTTCTCAGATATTCTTCTAATCAGAAATATTTTCATAGTAATATTTGCATACTTGTTTAGCGATTCAGATAACCTCTGAAATGATAGTTTATCCATCATTCACTCCTATGTGTGTTATATTACCTCTAAGTTTTTCATAGAAAACAGCCCAGAAATAAGTGGAAAAGATGTGTTTACATGTGTGTTTTGTGATGGTGTGTGGTTTTCTAACTGAAGAGCCACTCTCCCCAACAATAGACAAAGGGTCCATTCTACCAACACGTTCAAGTCATTTCTACATACAGGAAATTTGGGTTGCTCTTTGATCTGTATTAAATTGCTTCCTCCATCTGGCTGCCTAGAATCTGAAGGAGGCTCAAATAATGAAGTAGAAGGACATCACCCCAAGACGACTTTCAGAGCTGAAATTCCAACCTTGGATTGTGTGCCTAGAGACTTCCACATGGGAGAAAAATAAACTTCTAATTGTTTCAGCCATGGATATTTAAATTTGTGTCACTTGGAGAAAAATCGGATACCAAGTGAAACATCCTGTTCAAGAAAACCCAAGAAGTTTATGACCCTCATTATCTGGTCCCTGGATACTACTTGGACTCCATGTGCATCCCATTTCTCCCCACTGTACAACCACCCAGACAGACACTGCTGGCTCAGGCCTTTTGACATCTCCTTGGGCTGTATCAGTTTTCCACTAGAGAATTACCAGGGTCCTTTGTTGAAGCTCCTATCCAAGTATTTTATTAGAGTGGTCTTCCCTGATTTGTATCAAATAGTCATCCTTTCTTGCCCTCCCCCATCTTGATTTTCTTCTGCTTTGTGGTTCTTTCTAGCCCTCATCACAATCTAAAATATTACCTACTCATGTGTTTCCTCATTGCCTGCCTCATTTCACTAGGATGTAAGTTTCAGCTCAGAGTGACTTTTTAACCATAGCTGTATCTCTATTGCCTTGATCAGTGCAGTAACTTTGTATATTTGAATGAATTAATGTGGGTGTACATCAAACAGAGCATGAGAATACAACACTGAATTGACATTACCCCGCAATTGAAAGCAAAGAGTATTGTAGGGTTCCTGTTCCCAAAAATTATGAAGCTTTGTATGGGGTTTCAGAAAAAAAAACAACCAAGTATCAAAACTGCTTCTTCCTGCCCAACAGCCATGAAAGTTCAATTATTTCCCTGTAAGCAATGCAGCCAACATCAGGAAAAATTGATGAATATCAAAAGAGACCACAGAGGAAAAATATCATTGTTAAGGACTAGGCACCTTCAGGTAGCAGTAGAAAAAAACATTTAAGTCTTTCATCTGTTTCAAGTTAATTTGAGTCATGTAAGATGGGAGTTCAATTTCATTGTTTGGTATATGAGTACAAACTTTTCCCACCACAATTTATTAAAGAGACCTACAGAAAACAGTTGCTTTCATGTCTATACACTAATAGCAAAATATTTTTAAAAAACAAAAAAATAATCTCATTTACAGTATCACTTAAAAAACTCAATACTTAGAAATAATCATAACCCAAGAAGTGAAAGAGCTATCCACTGAAAAGCACAAGACTTTGATGAAAGGAATTGAAGACACAAAATAAATGGAAAGATATTTTGTGCTCATGGATTGGAATAACTAATATTGTTAAAATGTCTATACTTGGCAATCTAAAGATTCAGTGTAATGTGTATCATTATTCCAATAGCATTTTCACAGAAATAGACAAAACAATACTAAAATTTATATGGAACCATAGAAGACTCCAAATAGCAAAAACAATCTTGAGGGAGAAGAACAAAGCTGGAGGCATCATCATACTTCCTGATTTCAAACTGTATTACAAAGCTACAGTATTATATTACTGACATAAAACCATATAGATCAATAGAACAGAGTCCAGAAATATACCTGTGCATATATGGTAATTTAATTTACAACAAAAGAGCCAAGAATATACAGCAGGGAAAGTATAGGGTCTTGAATAAATGGTGGTGGAAAAAAATCAGATATTCACATGTGAAAGAATGAAAATGGACTATCTTGCACTATACACAAAAATCAAGTCAAAATTTATGAAAAATTAAATTTATGACCTGAAATCTGCATAGGATCCCTTATACATGTAATCTGAAGAAACAAACAAAGCCCAAAGTATAGAAACATAGAAGAAAAGAGAAGGTAATCTCCTTGACATTGGTCTTGACAATGAATTGTTGGATTTGATACCAAAAGCAAAGGCAACAAAAGGAGAAATAATCAGGAGGGATGACATCAAACTAAGAAGCTTCTGTACATTACAGGAAACCATCAACATGAAAAGAAATCTAAATGGGATAAAAAAATTGCCAATCATTTATCTGGCAAGGGGTTAATATTTCAGATATATAAAGAACTCACACAACTTAATAGCAGAAAGACAACCTGATCAAAATATAGGCATAGGGACTGAATAAACACTTTTCTAAAGAAAACATACAGGTATGTGAAAAGGGGCTCAACATCACTCGTCAATAGGGAAATCCAAATCAAAACTGCAAGGACATGTCATTTTATACCTGTTCGAATGGCTGTCATCAAAAAGAAATGTTGGCAAGGATGTAGAGAAAAGGGCATTTTTGTGCACTGTTGGTGGTAATATGAATTGGTGCAGCTGCTATGGTAACAGTTTGAAGTTTCCTCAAAAAATTAAACTATGATATGATCCAGTGATCCCACTTCTGGGTATACATCCAAAGGAAATGAAAGCAAGATTATTTGCACCTTCCTGTTTATTGCAATGTTATTTACAATAACCAAGGTAAGGAAACAACCCAAGTGTCCATCAACATATAAAGATGTAGCACATATGCAGTGAAATATCATTCTTTCATGAGTGAGGAAATTTTGCCACTGGTGACAAAATGGACTCTGAGGGTATTATGCTATGTGAAATAATTCAGACAGAGAAAAACAAAGACTACATTCTATCATTTGTAGATGAAGTTAAAAACACACACAAAGATAAACCAACAAAAAACAAAGTGCAATCTATACTAAGAGTAGTAAAGTGATAGCTGGGGGATGAGGGAAATAGGAAGAAGTTGGTAAAAGGGTATAAGTTTTCAGCTGCAAGATTAATAAAGTCTGAGGATCTAACATATAACATGGTGACTATAGTTGATGTATTGTATACGTGGAATTTACTAGAAGAGTAAAAACTTAAATGTTTTCACCAAACAGGCAATTAATAAAAATCCCCAAACTGGAAATACCATCTAAACTGAAATGAATAAAATGTGGGATAGTCACACAATTGACAACTACAGGACAATAAAAAAAAAAAAAAAGGAATGAACCTGATCTCACAGTCGTGAGAATGAGACCCACATTGCTCAGCATGGAGCCTGTTGGAGATTCTCTTACTCTCTCTCTTCCCTTCCTCTGCTCATGGGTGCTCTCTCAAAATAAACATTAAAAAAAAAAAAAAAGGAACCACCACTACATGTGAAAACATGCACAAATCTCACAAATTTTACTTTGAACAAAAGAAGCCAGACACAACACATGCACCTCAATGTTTATAGCAGCACTATCAACAATAGCCAAAGTATGGAAAGAACCCAAATGTCCATTGATGGATCAAGAGATAATGAAATGTGGTGTGTACACACATACACACACACAATGGAGTATTACTAAACAATCAAAAAGAATAAAATCTTGGTGCTCATTTGGTTAAGTGTCCAACTTCGGCTCAGGTCATCATCTCACAATTCATGAGTTCGAGCCCCACATCGGGCTCTGTGCTGACAGCTCAGAGCCTGGAATCTGCTTCAGAATCTTTGTCTCCCTCTCTCTCTGCCCCATCCCCACTCATATTCTGTCTCCCTCTGTCTTAAAAATAAATAAAACTTAAAAAAGAGAATGAGATCTTTCTATTTGCAACTACATGGATGGAACTGGAGGGTATTATGCTAAGTGAAATTAGTCAGAGAAAGACAAATATCATAGGACTTCACTCATATGAGGACTTTAAGACACAGAACAGATAAACATAAGAGAAGGGAAGCAAAAATAATATAAAAACAGGGAGGAGACAAAACATAAGAGACTCTTAAACATGGAGAACAGAGGGTTATTGGAGGGGTTGTGAGAGGGGGGATGGGCTAAATGGGTAAGGGGCTTTAAGTAATCTACCCCTGAAATCACTGTTGTACTATATGCTAACTAACTTGGATGTAAATTTAAATAATAATTAAATAAGAAAAGGAAAAAAAAGAAGCCAGACACAAGAGTACTTATGTGAAATTTAAATACAAGCAAAAATCAATCAATGGTAATAGTAGTTGGGGTATTTGGGGTTATTGATTGGGAAATTTAAAAGGGAATGTTCTGTAGTAATATTCTATAAATTAACTTGAAAGTACAATTTGCTGAGCTGTATGCTTAACATTTATGCACATTGCTATAGATATTCTTTAATGAAAACTGTTTTAACTTATGGACAATAAAGTATGTGCTGACTAAAATATGTCCTGTTAATGCTGTGTTCAGGCTAATTTGTATTGCCCTAAGTAGTTTATATCCATATTTCATAAACACTGTCAGTTTCCCCTCTTGCTACCTACTTGCATGTAGGAAGTCTTACTAATTTTGAGCATTCTATTAGCCAGTTCTGTTTCCTCTGGGAACTACTTTCCAATTCTGAACAACCCAACAAACACTTAGAGTTGCCCTAATAAAATAAAATTTGCCTCAACCAAAGCATCACTTTAAAATTCAAAAGTCCAGGGGTTCCTAGGTGGTTTAGTTGGTTAAGAACCAGACTCTTGATTTTGGCTAAGGTCATGAGCTCATGGTTCCTGAGATGGAGCCCCACATTGGGCTCTGCAGTGACAGCATGGAGCCTGCTTGGGATTCTCCCTCTCCATCCCTCCCTCTGCCCCTCCCCAGCTTGTGCTCTTTCACAATAAATAAAAACTTAAAACAAAACAAAACAAAGTTCAAAAATCCAAATCCAAATCAAATGCTTGAATGACCAAGCATTTTTGTGTCAGGAACATGATTTAAATTATAGCAGAAGCAATAATCAAATTCATAGTAAAGTTATGTGATAGAAAATTAATCTAATAATAGTATCTTTTATTCAAGATTAAAATTGTCTTGAATAACTTTATGACTCAAATAATTCCATACCCTAAGGAGCTAAGGAAACCAAGCACAAACTTTTCTTTTTTTTTTAAATTTTTTTTTTCAACGTTTATTTATTTTTGGGACAGAGAGAGACAGAGCATGAACGGGGGAGGGGCAGAGAGAGAGGGAGACTCAGAATCGGAAACAGGCTCCAGGCTCTGAGTCATCAGCCCAGAGCCTGACGTGGGGCTCAAACTCACGGACCGCGAGATCGTGACCTGGCTGAAGTCGGACGCTTAACCGACTGCGCCACCCAGGCGCCCCAAGCACAAACTTTTCTTAAAAAATGAGAGTGCTGTGGGGCACCTGGGTGGCTCAGTACATTAAGCATCTGACTTCCACTTAGGTCCTGATCTTAAGGTTGGTGGGTTCAAGCTCAGAGCCTGGAGCCTGCTTCAGATTCCATGTTTCCCTCTCTTCCTGTTTCTTTCCCCACTCACACTCTGTCTTTCTCTCTCTCTCTCTCTCTCTCAAAAATAAACATTAAAAAAAAAAACAAGAAAAAATGAGAGTTTTGTGTGCCTTTTGCCTTTACTTAATTGAAGACAAATATATACATACTAGAGATAGACTAATACTGTTCAAGGATTTTTTTTTTAAAATACATTTTTGGAGCATACATTAAAATATAATCTACATTTTAAAGCAAAATAGTTGTCAGTCAGATTGGGCTACTGTAACAAAATACCATAGATTGTGTGGCTATAAAATTCAGCAATCTATTTTTCCACAGGTCTTAAAGACTAGAATTCTGATATGAGTGCCCCTATGGTCAAGTTTTCTGCCTTAAAGCTATGCACTTTGGAGAGTAAGAGACCTTCCTCTCCCTCTTCTTTGAAGGCTACCAAACCTATCAGATTAGGATTGAACCCAGCCTCACCTGTCTCCTATAAACCCTATCTCTAAATACAGTTCATGGGGGCAGGGATAAAGCTTCAATACATATGCATTTTAGAGGGACATAATTCAATCCATAGCAATAGTCTAGTCATTAAAAGTGGGAGCTCTAGAGTTAGTAATCAAGTAATCAAGTTCAAATGTCTGATGTACCACATCTAACTGTGTGGTCTGAAATTCTGAAGATATACTTTTCTCACTTGTAAATTGGATAATAGTACTAAGCTCAGGATTATTGTGATAAATGAACACATAGGATATTTAGAACTCTGCATAGCAGATGGTTATTTTTTCAATTGAGATATAATAGATTTATTTTATCAGTTTTAAGTGTACAACACAATGATTTGGGTACATATTGAAAAATGATTACCCTAACTTGAGTTAACAACCATCTCTACAGTTACTTTTTTTTCTTGAGATTTTTTAAGATCTATGTTCTTAGCAACTTCCAAATATGAAATAAAATATTAACTACAGTCACTATACTGTACATTATATTCCAGGACTTTTTTATCCTTTAACCAGAAGTTTGTACATTTTAAGCAACTTCACCCATTTCACCTATCCCAAACCCCTACCCTCTGCCACTGGCAACCATCAGTCTGTTCTGAGTTCCTCCCCCCTACCCCCAAAGATTCCACATGAGATTATATAGTATTTGTATTTCCTTGTCTGACTTATTTAACATAAAACCCTCAAAGGCCATTTGTGTTATTACAAATAGCAGGTTTTCCTTCTTTTTTATAGCTGAATATTCCTATGTGTGTGTATGTGCCAGTATACACACACACACACACACACACACACACACACACACTTTTGCTCTACCCATTTATCCATCAGTCAACAATCAAGTTGTTTCCATGTATTGCCTCTTATACATAATGCTGCAATGAACATGGGGGGGGGTACAGTTATCTTTGAGATAGATGTAATTTTATTGTCCATATTGAAATTTTTGTGTAGTTGACAATGTTACACTAGTTTTCAGGCATACAAGTCATTCAACAGGTTTATACATTATGCTACGCTTACCAAAAATGTAACTATAATACATGGTAATTTAAAAATAAATTTTAGCTATTATTAATACTAGGCTATATCACAAGAATAATTCTCTCCCATAAAGGATCATCTTTCTAAAAACAGATTTGATTAGTCAATGTACTGTTGAGTAGAAATTCATTTTAAAATATTTCCTTGAAGAAGACAGGGAAGCTAATGTAGCAGTGGTTCTCAATTTAATGTCACACCAGCACCATCAGCAACATCTGAAATTTGTTATGCATGCCAATTCTTGAGCTCTACCCCAGACCAGATGAATCAGCTCTCTGGGGGTGAGGCTCAGTAATCAGAGTTTTAACAAGCCTTCCAGGTAATTTTCCTATACACTCGTTTGAAACTATTAAAAATGAAAGGTGGGGGGTGCCTGGGTGGCTCAGTCGATTAAGATTCTGACTCTTCATTTTAGCTCAGATCTTGATCTCACAGTTCCCGAGTTTGAGCCCCATGTGGGACTTCAAATTGACAACATGGAGCCTGCTTGGGATTCTCTCTCTGCCCCTGGCTCATGCCCGCTCTCTTTTGCTCTCAAAGTAAGTAAACATAAAAAAGAGGAAAAAAAAAAAAAAAGAGGGCAGGCTTGTGAAGGAAGCCATCATAAAGAGGCAATCTTTGGTGAATTCTTGACATGGAACATTGAGCTTTCTGCTTAGTAATTTGCTTATGTAAATAAATGAAAATGGAGCTTTTGTAGTAAATACACAAGTAGAAATAGCCTATAAACTAATTGGCGTTTAACTTTATGCCAGTGATGAATAGGAGAAACATAGAAGTCTTCTATAGGCAAATAAAATAAGACAGGTCTATTTAGCATAAAAATTTTTTAAGTTAACTCTACTTCAAAGACAATAGTGTGATTTCTGGTATCTCCCCTGAAATGGTTTTTTTTTTTTTCCTGGAAGAGGAAATGTCATAGGAGGAACTACACTGCTCTAAGATTTATATAAGCCATTCATATTCTAGGCTTAGCCCTCACTTAAGAACAGCCTCATTTAATACAGTTGTGAAAAGTACTTGAGAACTAGAAACCACTTGTGCATAATCTCACTTTATCTCTGCATTTGGCTGTGCAAATGAGCCTTGTTTTATTTTAAAGTGGCATCATGCCATTTCATTTGGAGACTTAACATTGACTGACTGCAAGTATTAAATGAGAAAGACCTGGCCAGAGTCCAAGCTATCATCCTCACCAACATCTCCAAGGCATTAAAAATGAATAAAAAGAAGTCAAGGCCATGAGTCTGTTGCACCAAATGAGGAGAGGAAATCGATCAAAGACTTCAGTGGCCTGAGATCAGCCACAGTTGAACACGGAAGTCAAAAAGAAGTGGTCCATTGTACATGTTAGTCCTACAGAGTTATTGATCAGAAAGCCCCCTCATGGCCCATGTAACAAGAGGCCTCAGTGTTATCCTCAAATGATGTGGACAAATTTCATCCCCATTAATTCAACTTAAGGATTTTTTTTTTTTATTCACTACTTATACCTAATGTAGGGCCATGATAGCCAAAAAAACATTGTCCTAGACATTAGGGGTGGGGAACAGATGATTGAGTGGGAAAAGAGAGGGAAGAAAATTTGGAGAAAAAGATTGAAGATGAGTTAAGTCGACAATACCAACCATTCTTAGTATTTTAGACCATGTGAATGATTTATTTTGTATATTTGTGATAGACCTGAGTACAAATTGAAATACTAGTTACTTTATGTAGTTTCTACCTATTCCAATGATGCTGTGCAAAAAGAATCCAAACATAATGCTATGCAGAGGTTATTTTAAAAAACAACTTATTAATTTGATAAATAGGATATCAAGCCAAGCACTCTCTATTAGCAAATTATTTCCTTCCAGTGGTGTCTGAGGGACATATAATTGTGTTCCTATAGTATTTCAGTACGTTGCCTACTTGCTTGATATACTATCTTATTGCAATTCACTTGGTGACTTCTTTATAGTGATCATTTAAAGGAATGAGGTATTCCACAAGTGTTTAATTAGTATTTTATAGCAAGTAGAATGGGGGTTAGTGGTTTATCAAAAGTGTATTAGGAACTAGAATATGGTTTTAAACACATGTGCCTTAAGACAGTTGTACCAGTGTCTTGGAGTTATTTTTTCACACTGGTTGGCTTATCCAAACTATCCTAGTACTCAAGTCGAGTCCTTGAAATGTTAGATTTTTTTTTTCCAAACAGATTCACTAATTGTAATTGTCACATATATATCAAGATGGCTTGCTTTAATTAACAGGCTAGCACAAAAGCATTATTTAGATACTAACTCACAAGAAAGCAATTTATAGTCAAAACCACTCACAGCCTATCGGTTTACAATAGACCTTTAAATTTTAATTAACTAAGACTTTCACTAACATACCAAAGGACATAAAAATAGGTCTTTCAGTTTTTAGATATGAAGGAATATTAAATGTCAAGAACAATCCCTTGTGAAACTCAAGTTCCTTTAGAAAATTTTACTATTTAAAATTACTTCCATCGTAGTTAACTGTTTCATTCCCAAATAAACCCATTTGCTCCTTAACTTTGCAATTCTACCATAAATATTTTCTATTTTGAAAATTTTGATTTCTGCTTTATTATAAAATACCCCTTTAAGCAAAAATTTTATTTCCATTAAAACTGTTAAATGAGATTTTATCTATAGAAAGCAAAAACACTTGGAGAAAAAGAAGCTGTAATAATTAAATTAGCAATTGATTTGCAGACTATTCTACTTTAGATCACAATAGTCTATAATCGGAAAAATCTTTACTTCTCAAATCAATTTGTTTAAAAAAATGAATTCATTTTTCCTTAATAACTTGGCTTTACTGGAAGACTTTACTACTTGTATATACAGTCTTTAATATATACTATACATTCGGGGCACCTGGGTGGCTCAGTCAGTTGAGCGTCTGACTTCGGCTCAGGTCATGATCTCACAGTTTGTGGGTTTGAGCCCCACATCAGGCTCTGTGCTGACCTCTTGCTTAGAGCCTGGAGCCTGCTTCAGAGTCTCCTTCTCTCTCTGCCCCTCCCCTGCTCACGCTTTGTCTTACTCTGTTTCTCAAAAATAAATAAATGTAAAAAAAATAAAAAATACATACACTATACGTTCAACTTTACCTATTTCATATTGCTGCTCATGTTACCTGTTAGTCTTCAGTCAAGTTTTTAAAAACGATAGCAAAGGGCACCTGGGTGGCTCAGTCGGTTAAGCCTCAGACTTTTGACTTTGGCTCAGGTCATGATCTCAGGTGAGTCCGAGCCTACATTGGTTCTGTGTTGACAGGGCAGCCTGTTTGGGAGCCTTGCAGAGCATCATCCTTCTGCCTCTCCCCCACTTGCTCTCTAACTCTCTCTCTCTCTCAAAATAAATAGAAATAAACTTTAAAAAATGATAGCAAAGTGGTTGTCTATGCAGCTCTGGATTCAGGCTTCCTGGGACTTATTCTTGGTTTCAAGAACTAGCTACAGCCAAGAACAAATTATTTTAGTTTCCTTATCTGTAAAATGGGATTATCAATTACCCAACAGTACGTAACAAGTTACCACAAACCTAGGGTCGACCAGCCTCCATTCTCTTCTGGAGTTTGGAGCCATCGTCACATCTTAATTCAAGTTGTTGGCAGAATTCGGTTTCTTGATGTAAGACCAAAACCTTCAGTTCCGAAGATGGCCACTCTCCACAGGCAGTACACAAATGGCTGCTTGCTTGGAGGCAAGCAGGAGTGCTGCTCTCCTACTTCTGGTCTCTTCTCTCACGAGAAGGATGGAAACTCTTTTAATGGGCTCACCTGATATGATCAGGTCTCCCTACCCTATTCTTCCTTTTAACTTAATGTCAACTGATGAGGGATCTTAATTTCACCTGCAACTCCCTTCACTTTTGCCTATGCTTAGTTAGAAGCAAATCATGGATTCCACCTGTACTCGCTGAGAGGGGATTACACACAAAGGTGGACACCTGGGAAAGGAAACTTCAGGAACATCCACATTGGAATAACAACAATACATACCTCTCTGGGTTGATGTTTTCTAAAAAAACATATTTGTATAAAGTACTTAGAATAGGGCATGACACCCAATAAATAATATTACATATTTTTTTTGTCTGATAGTCATTTTTTCTGAGTGACTAAAGTGGTGGTATCTCTGGCAAAGAATATAAGCTGATATGAGAGTGGTATGTTCAATATTTTTCCTGCTGGATATTGAAATGACAAGTGAGGGTTGAGGAGACATAGACAAGTTACTACAAGGGTTATTGTATAGTTTCCACGTTTACACTCTCCTCATGGCTTACAATTGTTTTAATGTTTGTTTTAATTTTTTTTAAATGTTTATTTTTGAGAGAGAGAGTGCATGTGCGGGGGGAGGGCAGGGAACGAGGGACAAAGAATCCGAAGTAGACTCTGCTGACAGCAGAGAGCCCAGTGTGGGGCTCGAACTCAAAAACTGTGAGATCATGACCTGATCCAAAGTCAGATGCTTAAATGACTGAGCCAACCAGGTGCCCGCCTCCTTATGGCTTTTATGTAGGATCCAGAAATTCCTTCTAGGGAAACAGCTCATATGAATGGCCAATAGTGCTTCAGCTCATATTTCAGCTCATATGAATGGTCAATAGTGCTTCATTAACCAAAGAAAGAGTATTTTAAAAAATGTTTCTGATGATGTCTATACTCTACATTCCATAGAAACATCTTCTAATCATCCACAGAAATGCTTTTTTTCACTGAATCCGATGAGCAGGCTATGGTAGTGTTACTGTTTTTGCTCTTTGCCTTCACTTGAAGCCACATGAGGTGGAGGGAAAGGGAGAGTAGAGAATGACATCCCATGCTACGTGAACTTCGGGTAAATAAAAGTGTTATCTTCCTGAATGTGCTTGGAAAGAAAGTCCTCACTTATTTTCTCTCATGTTACCCAGTTCCCATTGAATCCCTAGAGAGCTCAGAGGAAACTGGAGTTACACCAAAACATAGTCCCTGGTATTTTTTTAAAGGTTTGTTTATTTTTGAGAAAGACAGGATCCTAAGCAGGCTCTGCACTCCTGAGTTGAAGTCCAGGCTTAACCACTGAGCCACCCTGGTGTCCCCTTGGTGTTTTTTTAATAACAGCTGGCCCAAGAACTTCACGACTCTTTCTCATGCCTTCTCAGAAAAGCCCAATGGTAAAAGGTAATCCTTAAAAAACAAATTGTAGATAGTTTAATTATTTCAAACTGTAACTATATAGAAAACACATTTTTCTTTGTTTTGGTAAGTCATGGACATTTTAACTTACTTTACACAACGTCTCATGGGAATTTCAAGAATATTCTTACTTAAATATGCAACACTAAAATAACTCATGTACTTTTTCTGGTATAGAAGTAACTTGTTACCCCCAGGCCTCTCTTTCCCATTTCCCACAAGGCTTCCTTTCCTGAGATTACTTGAGGAGTAACTGGTTTGCCTATGCTGTCAAAGCAATTGATTCATTTTATATTCTAGCCAAAAATATTCTAAGTTCAGGCTCTAAGTTGCAACACAGGAAAATATGTTGATGAATTCACAAAGGGAAACTGTTGTGTTTATTTTATTTTTCTTGTTTCTCACTGGATTTTGTGTTATTTCTTAAATTTTATCTCAGGTTTTTTAATCATTCCAGTTTTTTTTTTCATTACCTAACATCCACTGATAGTTTGGGTTTTCTTTCTTCCTTTTTGATTTTTTTTCCTTATTATTTTAGGGAGAGAGAGAATGCACAAGTGGGGGAGAGGGGCAGAGTGAGAGAGAGGAGAATCCCAAGTGGTCTCCACACTCAGCATGGAGCCCAACATGTGGCTCGATCCCATGACTATGAGGGCATGACCTGAGCTGAAATCAAGACTCAGGTGCTCACCTGAGGAGCAACCCTGGTGCCCCGAGTTTTATTTCTTTATTGTGTAATTTTAATAATCATTTTCTTGATTTGATTGTTTCTGGATGTAAGGAAATACTATAAAAGAATTAGTTTGTGTGAACATGCATTCCCTTCTATACAAAAACCACAAAATATTATGTCTATATTTGTGGGATGGGATGTGTGTATGTAACCACCCATGTGGTATATTTTCAGATCTTTTGAGGCCACCCTATCTTGTATTTACAACTCTCCATCTATTCTTTTATATGTAAAAGTACATAATCAGAGTCTCAGTTTTCAGACTTAAAATGTTTCCACTGATAAGCAGGTCCCAGGTGCGAATTCCAATTGTCCAATTTGCCAATTTGTTTGACGGGCACTTATACACAAATCCCGCAATGTTTCTCTGAAATACTTCAGAACTTACACACACACACACACACACACACACACACACACACACACACACACATACAATCTGAAAGCTGACTCCTATATTGAGACTGATCATCCTCTAAATCACAGAATCATGGCCAAAGTTTTGCAAAATTTAAAGTCAGTGGAACTGGATTGTAAAGTTCAGTAAGTAGAGGAACCTGTGATATGATGCCATTTAATCTATTGCTCTAAAATACTTTGAAAGATCCTATCTGCTTTTCTCTGTTTTGAACTCTTGTTCAGATAAACCAAAAGAAAGGCAGCCATTTTTGCAACTCATGGCTACATGTTTAAGGCAACTAGTAGATTCTTTCCCTTTTTATACTTTGATCAATCTTCTCTGTCTGTACCACTTAGAGACAGAAATGCTTGAAAACAAAAGAAAGTAAAACAAAACAACAACAAGACAAGGAGACTGAACTTGGTGGGGATTAGATTGGAACTGGCACATTGCTTCATGGGAGTCAGTCCCTGTAGTGCAGGGTAGATATAGCAGAAAGAGGAAAAGTTTCTAAATACAGCTTACTTCCAGAATTGGAGTTATTTATATACTTCTTTATTTTAGTCTAGTGTATCATGGTTCTTGAAAATGAAAATATGTGAAGGCCCCATTTTTAACCAACATAGATGCCCAAGATAGCCGTTTAGACACAGGGAATTTGCTGAGTCAGCACTTTCCCATCTATAAATATTCTAATTTTTTTTTTTTTTAACGTTTATTTATTTTTGGGACAGAGAGAGACAAAGCATGAACAGGGGAGGGGCAGAGAGAGAGGGAGACACAGAATCAGAAACAGGCTCCAGGCTCTGAGCCATCAGCCCAGAGCCTGATGCGGGGCTCGAACTCACGGACCGCGAGATCGTGACCTGAGCTGAAGTCGGACGCTTAACCGACTGCGCCACCCAGGCGCCCCTCCAATCTATAAATATTCTAAATTACTACCGTAGATACCAGATATTTTACAAAAGTAAAAAAAATAATAATAATAAAATAAGCATCATTCTGAAAATAGTGAGAAGTAAATCTCTGAAAATTGTCTTCTGAAAGAAGTACAAGATAGTTATAGAAAAACACTGGGCACTCTCAGTGGGATTCCAGAAGATACTACTTATTGGTAAAAGTAGATATCCTTAAGAAGTGAAAATGTCAAAATGGCAGGGGGTGGGGAAGTAGGATGAAATAAAAGAAGAGAGGTTTTCAAGGAATAAAAAATACAATGGCGTAAATAAAAAATACATAGTATAAATCAAACATACAAGGAGTAAAAAGCATAATTAATGTTACAAAATGCAAATATTCGATGTGAAAGTCAAAAGTATAAGGTAATGGAAATGGGAAAAGGTGGTATTTATGAAAAACAGAAAATAGTGGCTCAAGTCCAAGCCCTTTCAAATCTTCCCTCCACACCCTCTGGGATTCATGGTCAGTCACTAACATCTTCACTATATGCAGTCCTTACTGAAATTTTTCCTGGGAAATATTAACTAATTAACTAACTAATAACTCATGTTGAGGCTGCTCTTTATTTCATACAACCATGTATACCGGTGCAGAGAGATAAGCCAAGTTTCTCTTTGTTCCCGATTACCATTTACAAACCATTTTAAGTCTTTTACTTTCATAAATCTGAACTGTTTTGAAAGTCAGGTTCTGCAACTCTGCCATTTGCCATCCCCTCGTACTTGTCATATTTATTTGTACAGGGAAGTGTCTCCTCTCTCACCAGTGTTTCTGAAATTATTTCTCATCATATCAACATTCATTTCAGTCATTTTTTTTTTGACCTTTCATTTGGCTTTCTAGGTGCTTGTGATAATTTTTTTCATCCCATAATGGCCAAGTGTATGATCATCCCCTTAATTTTCTTAAAGCGACAACTGCCCAACTTCAAAATCACAGTTGGTATTTCTTTTGCTGATTACCCACCTCAATTCTTCCAGTTCGCCCAACCTGGAATCACCATGTCCTTAATCCTTCAAGATGCCAGGAGCACCAATGTATTCACCCAACTGCATTTTCAATGTTAGTAATGCCTCTCATGTCATCTTACCATTCCACTCCACACTCTGCCCACATTCCAAAACTCTTGGCTTTCCATACACCCAAACTTTTCCCTCCTCTAGTGTCCATTACCCATCCCTTTGTACAAATAAGCAACCAAGTAGCAATTTTTAACGTTTCTTTCCCTCAACTGCCATAGTCAATGCATCAGCAAATCTTGTCAGTCCTACCTCTCAAATATGTCCCCCAATCCATCTACTGCTCTCTCTTGCCTACCATCACCCTGGTGCAAGCCACCATTACTTGTCACCTGAATTGCTGCATGAAACCCCTAACTGGATTTCCTGCATATATTTTTGCCTCTTTATAAACATTCATGACATAGTAACAAGGGCAAATATTTAGAAAATGAAGCCAGAATCACATCTTTCCACTTTGTCAAACTCTTCAGGGGCTTCTCATTTCATACTCTTTCTCCCTGTTCAATCCTTTGTGATCCTACCTCTCAGACCTCAGCTCCTATCATGGTATGTCTCATTTACCATACTTGACATCCTTCATTTGATGGCTTTTGATTTTTATTTCATTTCATTTTATGACTTTATTTCATTTATTTGAACCGTCTATCACACCCTCATGCCTCCATTCAAATGCTACCTTTTCAGAGAGGAGTTTTCTTATGACTCTGTTTAAATTTGACCACCTCCTCCCTCTTCTGTCATCATCACTTTCGATCAATTTACCCTATTTCCCCCACCTTGTTTTTCATCTCCTCCTGATCGAATGAATGTGAGATCTACTAAAACAAGGATCTTTCTATCTTGCACACGATCATCTCCAACAACTATAATAGTGCCTGCTAAAGACTGACTGCTATTTAATAAGAAACCAGCAAATTCATAATAGAAAACGCAAGTAAATAAATTGTATAATTAAAACAAAACTTTTCAGAGCTGAAAAATCATCTGAATTTCCAGATTTGAAGTGTCCAAGTATATTAAAAAATCCTTCATATAGGTCAGAACAAATTTTTGAAAAATTTGCCGGTAAAAAAAAGACAGAATTGCTCAAGTTTTTCAACTGCAACAATAGGAACTATGAAAGGGATGGTTGTTATTTCAGGAAGTATATAACCAGCTTAATTTTCTTTCATATGGAATGCTACTGAAAGATACTCTCAGATATATTATGGCTTAGGATGTTTGCAACCAATTCTCTTTGGATTAAAAAATAATAATAAAGTAACCTAAAAACAAGGGATAAATTAAAAAATCAGCAACTCAAAATAATTTTTTTTATAACTTTAGGAGCTCAGTGGAATACATGTTGTTACGTACATATTAGAGATTTATAAAATATGGCTCAGAGCTTATATTAGCACTTTATCCTTTCCTACAACCTCTTTTGGATACCAGGAATTATGTGTATCATCCCACATGCTTTATTCAAATGAAATACCTTGTTAATCATGATAACCAATTAAAATAATAATTGGTTCTACTCAATTCCAAACTTCAAGTATTTTTGCCATTGTGACACTATTCTGAGTGAGTTGTAAAGTAAAATTAATCTCTTTCTCCCTCTTTCCACATAAGATGAGATTCATAGAGCTCTACAATGGCAATTTTCATTACCTAAGAACTTAAGTAATAATTTTCATTATCTTTGAATGACCTCCAGCAATAAGTTATTTTTATTTTAACTGGGGAAGACTAATAAATCGTTTTGTGGCAGATGTTGTCATCAACAAGACTTTCTTTATGTCACTTGCTATGTCATTGACTACGAATGTTCCTTCATTAACAATACTAAATGGAAATAATCTTAAACATGTTAAATACATGCAAAGACAAAAGACTGCAAGGAAATTAACCAACATATTGGTATCCTGACTGAATGAGAAAATTATAAATAATTTCATCTTTAAAATTTTCTGAATTTTTATAATATGATTTGACCATCACTGTGTTTATAATCAGTTGGAAGTCTTTATGTATGGTATATTACACACACACACACACACACACACACACACACACATATATATACAAACACACACACACACACACACACACACACTATTTTATCATAAGAAAAATGCATAGCAGTAGACTTGAGAGAAAAGAAACCACAGTATTGATGCTGGTCGTCTCTGGTTGTACACAAAGAGCTGATTTTTTTCTTCCTTTAATGTAATTTTTTAAATTAATTTTCAAAATAAATATGTGTAACTTTATAATAGGAATGAATAAACCTTGATTTTAAAATCAAACATATATGAAATGTTTATATATTTTTTATAAATATATAATTACATATAAATATATATAAATATATATTCATTTTATTAAATATATAATATATAATAAAATCTAAATATACATGCACACACTATTTGATCATTATTAGCTAGAATAATGCATAGCAAGAAACTTGAGAGAAACAAACCACAGTGGTGCTGTTAGTCATCTCTGGCTGTACACAAAGAGCTCATTTATTTCTTCCTTTTAATGTAATTTTATTTTTTACTGTTTTCAAAATAAATATGTGTTAACTTCATAACATAATGAATAAACTTTGATTTCAAAATCCATGTGTTCTCTAGGGGGGGTGCCCGGGTGGCTCAATCAGTTGAGTCTCCGACTCTTGGTTTCAGCTCAGATCATGATCTCATGGTTCATGGGTTAGAGTCCCCCCAACAGGCTCTGCCCTAGCAGTGCAGAGCCTGCTTGGAATTCTCTCTCCTCTCTCTGCTCTTCCCCCACCCCCAAATAAATAAATAAACTTAAAATAAAACAAAATAAAATAAAATCCATGTATTCTCTGGAAAAGTTAACATATCAAGGTGCAATCAGCTGCTTTATATCCCAGTGGGAATAAAGAAGTAAGTACCGGGTTGGTAAGGGTGACAGTGGAGTAGTAGGGAGGGAGAAGATAGGAAGGTAGTGAAAGTGTATTAGGGCACAGGAAGTTTCTATAAAATAGGGATGGGGTTAGGGAAAGAGCTGTAATAAATATTTACATATTTACCATAATCCTTTTCCCCAGAAATACTTTTCTTTGCATACTTTAAACCCAGTCGAGCTATTTACCTACTTTTCAATATTGTTTAAGGCTGAATTGACTTTGCTTAAGTCAAAACTACATAAGCTGCAACACTGTTAGATTGATATAATTGATATGAGAGATAGATTTTACAACAACTCATTAGTTAATTAATTCATTCCCCAACTATTTATTTAATACCTACTACTAGATGTTACACTGGAGTACAACAAATAAGATAGATGCAGGTCTTAAATACCAGTGCAAATGTGTGAGTAGAGATAGAAAATAAAAGGTGAACACATAATCAAGGTGATTTTAGATATTGATAAATGCTATGAAGAAAATAAAACTGGGTAATATAATAAGGGCAAATGGTGGAAATTAGAATTTGACATGGACATAGGAATCTAGGGGCTATCTACATAACACCTGAGTTAAATGTTTAACAAATACAAGTTTAGTGAGAGTTTGTTGTGTTCAATAATTGTGTTCAGTGAGTTGAAGAATGATAAGAAAAAGTTACTAATCTTTGGGGACCACAATAAAATGGATTCACAGAGCACCAATTTTTGAATGCAATGTTTCTCAAAAGGTGGTCTCCAGACCAGCAGCCTCAGAGCCACCTAGTACTTGTGAGAAACACAATTCCTCAGGTTTTACCCTAGACCTGATGGGTTTGGGAGGTTTGTGTTTTAAAAACACTCTTGGCGACGCTGACGCATGCCAAAGTTTGAGAACCACTTCTTTATTTCCTACTCTGCTGAATCTGCTAATTAGAACCAATTTTCTAAGCTAACTGGGAATTACTTACAATTTAAATATGTTCCTTTTTCTTCCTCCTAGATTATCTAGGACTTCTCAGAAAATCATGGGTAATCTATATTGGCTCCAATGGTCTAAAAAAGCATAGTCCCTTCCCTGAACATATAGAAAAGAACACAGACTTCCTTTTACAAATAACTGTACAGTGCCTGAATACCATGGTGCAAGAGAGTCTGTGCTGGAGAGAAAAGTGACCACACATTTTCAGCATACTGGCTGCTCAAAAACAAACAAACAAACAAACAAACAAAAAACAAACAAATAGGAAGAATTGTTTTTTATAAAGCCCCTAACCAAAAGGAGATTTAGCTCTTTTCTCTTCCTAAGGGAAAACATGGCTTTCTGTATGATGTAGATGCATTGACCTCATGACAAATAGTTTATTCTGTCATTTGTTAGCTTTTGGTGAACAGCTGTGAAAAGGCAAAGAGTAAAACAAGAATATAATTTTTACAACCACAAGTAACTATAGCAGAAAAATCACTAAAATGTTGACACGGCAAACTCTGTAATATACAATATTTGTTATATATTGAATATGTATTGCACTTCTTCTGAAGAGATTTCTATATGCTTTCTACTGTTAGGATGGGAATGGGTGCAAATTTGGCTGCTAGTTTGTTTGTTTTTTTCTAACTGTAGAAATTCTCTCTATAACACTTACGTGTCAATAGTGTGTCCATTAATTTTCTGTATCACAAATGAGGTCAGAGTGGTATGCCATTTTCCCCAGTGATATGTCTTACTAATTTAACAAAAGAGAGAGACGAAGGAGGTGGAAGGAGAGAATGAGGTCATCTCATACTCATCCTGTTAGGTACAAGACCTATTAAAACTTACCTTATCTCAAAGCAAAATGTAATTCAAGTCAAATATACTTCTCAGTGAAGAAAATAAGGGCCAGTCTAAGATTTTCTTGTTGTATGTTTTAAGATCCTAAATGACATTTAAACTTAAAAGGCTACAAATGCTACAACTCTAGGAAATTCTCTTCACCAGACAAAACCACTTCTGCTGAATTTGTAAACCAACCATCTGTGCCCCAGAATAATGCTTTAAAATTTATAAATTAAACTTAGCATCATGCTAGTTTCTTATTCTGTTATTTTCGACATCCAGCTAATTCTGAGATTTCATGTTTCATTCCAGTTTTTAATATTATACCCACTGTGCTTCCAAGTGGTCTAGAAGAGGACACTTAGCCAGAATTATTGTCGTCTGCCCAAATGATAGGGCTGTCACGGACTTGTTATTACTCTTGGTGAGTTCTGTTCTTTCATGTCTAAAACGTGTTTGTGATGAAGCCAAACTAATTACACAATTTCAATCCCAAACTGTTTCAAGTTGCTGATAAATTGAAGTGTAGAGAGTGTACAAGTTTTATTCATTCACTTACACAGATAGGATATACTGCTAATACTACATGAAATATAGTTTAACAAAATGCATAGTCAACCAATAATATACAGATAATAAAAGTCCTTTGACCTTCAAAACATATATAATATATAGAACATTTCATTCCTTTTGGGAAATATGTTTGTGAAAGAATGCATTAGTATATATAGCAGTTTGGGGCAAATTAGCAATTATTATGATTTCCTATTTTATGACATCTAACTGAACTGTCTTGATGTATAAACCTGGAACATAATAGAGAAAACCACAAATTATAAAATATGGAGTTTCTTTATTTAGTAAATGCAATAAAGTATTTTAAAAAATGGTTAATTAAATCTATAAGGATTTTAAAAAGAAGGAAGTATAATTGAAATTTGTGTAACGAGGTGAAAATTGTGATAGGTATCTTGTAAAGAAAGGAAATGGAAAACTGGTATCTTACAACAAAGAAAGAGGGATATAGGAAGACAACAACTATAAAATTGAGAACATTATGAACTCATGATTTCAAAAAGAAATGTCATTTGCAGCTCTTCTCGCTAAAGTACTCTGATACAATGTCATATTGGCTACCTACCATGGTATAACCAAGGCAATCCCACGTGCACCTCTAATACAACTACAAGAGAGAAAACAAGGAGAGAAACTCATTCCATTTCTCACTACAGGGAAAACTCAAGGTGGACCAGGACCATATTGAGAAAAAGCAAGAATCTTTTGACAAGTTTAGAGAAAGGGAATCACCTTTCATAACTACCACTTTCAGATGGTGATGCTAAATGAAAAAAAGAAAAAAAATATATATATATATACACATATACATATGTAAATGGAACAGGTTGAATTTATGAAAAGCCATACATACAAAAGGATACTCAAAATAAGAAAATAAATGCCATGTTTTTAAGCAATTGTTTATAATGCAAAAGAATGGCATTACATATATGTATTATGTATAATTATACTGATTTTTAATGTATAACTATACTGATTTTTTAATAAGTGGTAGTATTTGAGTATTCTGTTCTACTATTAAGTACATTTCACTTACAAGGTATAAACCTTTCTCTGTCAATTAAATAAAGGAATAATAAGAGGAAACTCTAAGTTGTAAAGTCCTGGGAAAGAACAGACAGGACTGGCCAACTGAGTAATCACAAGTAAGAACCATGGCTGATCAGCACCATAGGTCACACAATCACCAAATAAAAGAGGGACTAGCAACATGTCCTCAAATGGTGGCTTGGACAAATGTTCTCAAGAAGAGAGGTAATTTTGTACTCAACCTTTTGTTTTCTGGAGGTAAAACCCCTAAATTATTAGTAACGAGATATTAACTAGTCCAGCCTAATTTTTCAATAGTTACACTAACAGTGTGTATGTAATATGGGCTAAGGAAAATTTCTCAGCACGATTGTAGAAAAGGGAGCAGGATCTGCAAAGCTAAGCCTCAACGGACATATCTGGGCTTACAGAGTCCCTCAGATGAGCAGTGAAGTTATTTAAAAAAAAAAGTATAAGTGCCTAGCCTGAAGCACTCCTGCTAAGGTTGGGAAAATACAATTAGCTCTATATGCCAACCCGGAATCAATCGATCGCCAGAACTTGCAACCTCAGCTTCAGTGAGACCATAATCTTTTATTTCTTCCTAGCTTAGAAGATGGCTATAGCTATATCCTAAGGAAACTACAGCAATGTGTTTGATGAAATGACTGTTACCCAAGGAGGCATAAGAAGCATTTAAGCATGTTTACCAATAATGAGAATAAAAAAGATCATTAGAAAACAGATCTATATGCACTATACTGATAATTTTTAAATTAGATTAAATAGTAACTAATATCTTCACAAGTTTTATTTAAAAAATTTAAACTTTTAAGTGTCTTTTAAGTGACTATAAGGATTAAATCTATTACAGTATGCTTTTAATTTTATATTTATTTATTTATTTATTTATTTATTTATTTAGAAAGACAGATACAGAGAAAGAGAGAGTGAGAGTGGGGAGGGGCATAGAGAGAGGAAGAGAGAGAATCCTAAGCAGGCTATACACTGTCAGTGCAAAGCCCCATGCAGGGTTTAAACTCACCAACTGTGAGATCATGACCTGAACTGAAATCAAGAGTTGGACTCTTAACTGACTGAGCCACCCAGGAGCCCCGGTATGCTGTCAATTTTAATTACATGTTTGGGAAATCTGATTACAATGTAATCAAGATCTAAATAACTGAAAAATTTTGTCTTCAGCTTATGACAGTTTTCTAAGTATTTAAGCACTCAGCATAATATCACTTAATAGATATATAATATTAAAATATTGAACATTAAGAAAATTACAAATAAATAAAAGTCATATGGTCCTAGAATAAAAAGCCATATAGACCTGTGGGACAGAATGAAGAGCCCAGGCATACACTCATGGATATATGGTCAACTAATTTTTGACAAGGGCACCAAGATCACACAAAAGGAAAAAAATAGTCTGTTCAGTAAATGGTGCTAAGGAATTAAATATCCACATCCTAAACATGTAAATGAACCCCTATTTTACACCACTCAGATGATTAAGTCAAAATGAATCAGAGATTTAAATATAAGACCCAAAACCATACAACTCCTAGAATAAAACATAAGGTCAAACATCCTTGACATTGGTCATGGCAATGATTTCTCAGATAAGATACCAAACATACAGGCAACAAAAGTTAAAATTAGTTACTGGAATCAGACCAAACTAAAGAACTTATGCACAACAAGAACTTATGCAAACTAAAGAACTTATGCACAACAGTCAACACACTGATTGGGAGAAAATATTTGCAAACCATATATCTGTTAGGGATTTAATAAAATTTACAAAGAACTTATGTAACTCAACAGAAAACAAAAGCAAGTAACTCAATTTAAAAATGGGCAAATACACATTTTTACAAAGAAGACAGATAAATGACCAATAGGTATATGCAAGTTGCCCAACATCAATTATCATCTGAGGAAAACAAATCTAAACTACAATATGATACTACTTCATCCATGTTAGGTTGGCTATAATCAAAAAGACAAGTGGTAACAAATGTTTCTGAGAATGTGGAGAAAAGTGAAACTTTACACACCGATGGTGTGAATATAAATTGATGAAGCCATTATGTAAAAGTATTATGGTTCCTTTAGCCATATTACATTATTAAAAATTGAGCTATTATATAATCCAGTAATCTCACTCCTGGGTATATATCCTAAGGATTTAAAATCAGTATCTCAAACACTTATCTGCACACCCATGCTCATTACAGCATTATTCATAGCAGTCAAGATATGGAAACAATCTATGTGTCCTATGACGGATGAATGAATAATGAAAATGTGGTATAGAAAAAGATCCTGTGATTTAATGGATAAACATGGAGGAAACTTGAGGGAATTATGCTATAGGAAATAAAACAGAGAAAGACAAATACTGTTTGGTATAAAGATGGAGTCTAAAATATTTTTTAAATGATTTCACAGAAACACAGACCAAATTGGTGGTTGTAGGTACTATGGGGAGGGGGGAATGGGGTGATGGAAGTCAAGGATACAAATAGTTTTAAAATATCTCTCATAAGATATTGCATAAGAGCCTACTGGACATTCAAGTTAATAAAAAGAACATTGAGTACTTGTATGTGCTAGATACTGTTTCCAGTGCCTTGTCATGTCTTCTTTCTCAGGTTACACAAATCACAGCACTATGAGTTGATAGTGCTGTATTTTGTAGATCAGCAAACTCCAGCACAAAGAAATTAACTTGCTCTGGGTTATATATCATGCAGTTCCAGGCAGGGCAATTCCACTTGTTTCCAATCTTAATCACCATGATGCAAGGCCTCATAGTCACAGTCATATCTAAGTTTAGTGTCAATTCCCTATAGACCTAACTGTATACGTCCTGCATTTTGGCCAGTCTTTATCAAGATAGGGCATTTACACATGTGAAAAATAGGCATCTTATACTAAGATCTCCCTTAGTGTCTCACACCTCTACTCTGCCGACAGCAAGAAAGCAAGGCTTCATTTAAAATTCAAATCTTTGCGAGGAAATCTCCAAAGAAAATGTGTTTGCCCAATCCCATAATTCATATTTTGAATGACAGTAATAAAGTGTGAAATAAACACATGTTGAGTTCAAAATCATTTCAGCACATTAAAAAATATTTTACCTTCCTTTGAAATACCAAGAAATAGAGAAACATAGGTAGTTCTGAATCGTTTAATGTTCTTTCCAGAATTCAACTCTTTCCATTTAATTTTACTTTTACAATTGCAAAACAAAGTGTAAAGGGATATACAATGAGCCAAGACTATAATTTTGGAAACGACCAGTTTCGCCCTGCTGCTCAGCATCAGCCAAGAGCACAAGTTTCCATTTTATTCTTACAGTCCTGTTGGTGCTTAATGATCAGGTGCAGTTTTCTAGAAAACTAGAAAACATGTTTAAATATTGTTACCTAAATATCTGGACAGCTGTAGGCCAGAGCCATTTTGTTGTCCTTCAAAGTAGAAATGTCCTATTAGAGATCAATGCAAAAGCGGAATGGCTTTAAAATCTAAGCCAGTCTTTTGGACTAATGATTTCATAAACTAGTCACTTTAACAGGTATATGCAAATTGCACAGACTTGACCTGAAAGGTGTTCTTGGATGGACGAGGACAGTGGTGTCTATTTCTACTCTTATATTCTCAAATCACCTTCCAGTCCGGAGAGAAAGACGTCATCCTTCTTTCCAGCATTGCTCTCAAATTCTATTTATGTACCCTGATCTCATCCAGTATCCCTTTTGACCTTCTTTCCTCAATTTCTCCCTCTCTGCATTTTATTAACTTACATAAGGATATATAACCCACTGTCGGCAAATGTTTTCACACAAATCGAGTCCTCTTAACAATTCTGAAGGTAGAAAGAATGCTAGTCTCCTATATCCTAGATCAGGCTTGATTGTACATTTCCTGTCACTGAACTCTGCAGAGACCAGAAATCAGCAGAATGGAAATCTACATCTCTTCTTGGTCTTCCATCTCTAAACCTCATCAAGGTTCTTGTCTGACCGAATCACTGTTGTCTTCTTTTTTTATTGCTATCATAATCTACCAACTTTCTGTACCAGGACATATGGTCTGCACGTGGCCTGGAGTCACCCACTCCTCTTCTGGTCTTATAGTGGTCCAGGGGGATGTCAAAGTCTATGGTGAGGGCTTCCTCAGCAGCCTACCTTAATCTCCAGTGACCATCCTCAGTGCACTTGCATAGTCACACCCTGGACCTTATCACAACTCAAATCTGCTCTACTTCTAAAATCTTTGACTCATATTTGCCTGTCTCTACCAACCTTATAAGTCATTCAGCTGAGGGCCATAGCAGACTCTGCAGTCTCTCAACTACATCATTTATTACAGATCTATCAGCTTTGTTCTTGACTCACTCCCTTTTCCATTCAATCCTGGCCCAACACCCAGATCATTAAACTCCACATCCCTTCTCTATGCACTATTTTCTGGCCATCACACAAACCTTTTAAAATTTCATCCCCCGAGCAAGCTATGTCCTAGTTATTCATGTTCCTGCTGCAGAAAAGCACCTAATAGGGAGGATGTATGTCACACAAAATTCATGGTTTCTAGCCCAGCTGGATCTCAAAAGCCTCCTGGGAAGCCTTCTAAGCATCACTAAGTAGCACATACTCCATTCTCCTCAGTTGCTAGTCTCAACTTTTGCGTTTCCCAGAAAACCATTATTCAGCCACATCCTCCCTCAACCTCAGCACATCAACTTGCCTTATATTTAACCAAGAGCATTTAGCTGAAATAAAAATCATTTTCTCCCTTACAAAATTACCTATGTTTACGCTCCTCCTTTTCACCTAGGTATCTGTCTTAGAAACATGTACACTGCTCCTGTGTGTGTCTCCTTTACTCTCACACAACACTTGTAACACCAGAAGTGTAGGGTTTTATCACACACCAAGCAATTTTATGACACGAGCTGCATGCCTACAATTACACTCAATGCTGACACTATCTACCTGGAAATGGCCTCAGATCTCACAAGTTAAGTAAGGGCTCCGTCCTTTAATACTGTCGCTCCCCCAACTCCAGATGTCAATATCAAGTCTTGGTTGTTACCTGTGCTTCTGGCTGACTCCCTATACATTGAAGGTTTGAATGACTTCCTCATATTTGATTGATTTGGTAGAGTGGCTCAGAGAAAGATTGTACTTACTAGATTTCCAGTTGATTATAAAAGGATATAAACAGCCAGATGGAAGAACTGCATAGGACAAGAAATGGGTAAAGTGTGTGGAGCTTCCATGCCCTCTCCAGACACCACTCTTCCGGCACCCAAGATGTTTGCCAACCCAGAAACTCTCCAGATCCCATACTTTGGGGTTTTTATGGAGGCTTCCTTACATAGGCCTAACTGATTGAGTCCTTGGCCATTGGTGACAGAGTCTACTTGCAGCTCCACCCCTGTCACACTGGAGGTAGGGGGAGGGGATGGGACTGAAAATTCCAACTCTCTGATCACAAGGTTGGGTCTCCAGAGAACTTGTCCCATTTTTTTAAATGATTTTTTTAAATGTTTATTTATTTTTGAGAGAGAGAGAGAGAGAGAGAGAGACAGAGAGACAGACCATGAGCAGGGGAAGGACAGAGAGAGTGCGAGACAGAGAGGAAGACACAGAATCCACAACAGGCTCTAGCCTCTGAGCTTTCAACACAGAGCCTAACTTAGGGCTCAAACTCAGGAACTATGAGATCATGATCTGAGCCAAAGTCAGACTCAGCCCACTGAGCCACCTAGGTGCCCAGGCACCTAGTAAGTAAGTAAGTAAGGTCTCAAAATCACCTAATTAACATAACAAAAGACACCTTCATTATGTCTCACCACTTAGGAAATTCCAAGGGTTTTAGGACTTCTGTGTCAGAAATGGGGGCAAAGACAAAGACTATCTATCTATCTATCTATATACTTTTTTATTATAAATTACAAATTTACACTGAGGAAAAAGATGGTGTGCAGGCAACTTATGAGGAATGTGATCCCAGAGAGCAGGTATGAGGAACGGAGAATGAAATAGGATGAAATAGGAAATAAGGGAAAATTAATGCAAGGATTAGCTTTTGACTTGACCACATGGACAAAACAATGTTTCTTGGTCACCTGCAATCTTCTCAGAAGCCTTAAAAATTATAACAAGTGTCTATCAAGAAGATAAAAATCAAAATATTTCTTGTTCAGCTCTCATCCCGAGTTGGGCAAGAGTGGTCCCATAGGCAACAGCTCTCTAATATATATCTCTAAATTTTCTCAAGAGTGTCCCACTGAGTGGTCTGTAGTCTACTGAGCATCTCCTCTTAGAATTTCCACGGGTATCTGAGACTCAACATGCCAAAAACCAACTTGTCATTATGTACTCTCCACTAATAAATACACACAGACACGCACAAACACACACCTGCTCCTGCTATAGCCTCTCCATTATCATCTACCCACCGGCCTAAGCCATAAAATATGAAATCATCCCTGATTCCTCCTTCCTTTTTGATATTTTAATTTCATATTTTACAATTTCCCCTTGAGACTTATCTCCTGAATAGCTTTTAAATTAATTTCTTCCTGGGGTCCCCGGGTGGCTCAGTCGGTGGAGCACCTAACTCTTGGTTTCAGCTCAGGTAATATTCCCAGGGTTGTGGGATCAAACCCCACATGGGGCTCTGTGCTGAGTGTAGAGCCTGTTTAAGATTCTCTCTGTTTCTCTCTCTCCCCCTGTCCCTATTCATGCCCTCTCTTTCTAAAAAAAATAAAATAAATGAATATCGTCCTTTGTATTCCTACTGCCATTATCTTATTTCAGGTTCTCGTTGGTTTTCACTCTGGTTACTCTAATTCCTGCATAACCAATTTCACTAGCTTCTGTCTGATTGCTCTTCAATTACTTCCAATATGAGGCTTTCAAAGTCTAACGCTGAAACCTGAGACAAAGACTCAGGTGCAGTCAGTTTATTCAGGATGTTATCCCAGAAGGCACAAATGAGGGAGCAGGAAAAGTGAGGGAGGAGAAATTTCATTAAAGACTGCATGCTTCTGTTTTTTTTTTTCTTTTTCTAATTACCCCTAGGCATTTATTTTAAATGTCATGCTCCTGTGTTCTCACAATACCCTATTCAACTCTGGATTGTTAATCTTAACTCTATAATCTAATTGGTAATTTATTCCTCATCTTCTCTAAATTATTAATCCCCTGAAGACCATATCCTGATCCTTAACACCGTGTCTGATACACTGGTTGCTTAATTAACACTTCATGAGTAAATAAGTGAATGGATATTTTTATTTTATTTTTTATAGATGAGGAAATTAAGACTCAAAAGTAATCAAAGAGTTTGTTCAATATCTCAAAGCTTGTAAATTAGAGAGCCAGTTCTCACACAGCTGTCCTTTGTTCTCTGTCCAGGGAAGTGGATTGTGCTCAAATTATTATTTCTATCACTGTTACTGCTATTACTGTTACTGCTGCTACTATGGCTATTCTATTTCACCTCCACACACTCTTTTCCTGCTATACATAAACAAGCTAAAGCCTCCTGTAATCTGAGCGAGTTGAAGGTGGTCAGAAAGAATTTCATCTGACCTTGATGTTCTTCTAGGCTACATGTTAATCTTAATTTGCTTTTTATTTCCACCTATCCCTAATGTTAGGATTCTAATTTCCTGAAAGTTTCTTTTTTCATTTCCTATGCTTTGGCTCTCAAAATGGTCTTTGATGACAGCCTTGCTAAATAGCCCATTGGTTTTATGCCTGTGTGTTGCTGTCATTGGTGTATTTCCTTTGCATTTTATTTAACTCTGGTTAACTCTTACCTTTCCTTCCTAAAAGATTGTTTTCTGTCGCCATTAAGGTTCTTCCTCTTCCCACTTTTCCAGCCACCACCCTCTTCCTCCTCTACCATCTAATGCTTCTCCTTTAACTCTGTGCCTTTTCCAAAACTCAGTGCTCAAGCTGCTTTCATCTCATTTCATAGCACAAACTGGATTCTTTAATGGTGATTTCCCCATTTATATTTGCAAACCACACGTCATTTCAAAATTCAATGATATATTTACAATTATATAAAGACCATTTTACTGGACATCCTGTTATCAACTTAAACCCAACTTAATTCTCTCATTTCTTTCAGCTTTTATTTTACCACTAATTTTGATTCCTATACCAGTCAACAGTCTTGGTTCCATTCTGTCTTTGACCTAAAGCCCTTGTTTGTGCCTTAAATAATTTGATTCTGATAATAATTTGATTTCCCCTGTGTAGGAAACCTTTTTAGAAACTTGTGACAGTCAACTCTTCCTAAATAAGTTATTTGTCACTCCTCTGTTCCTAAGTTTATACAAGATAACATCCACATTTCTGGACCTGCCACTCTAGGGAGACACATGAAAGCTTGTGATGGCCGTGGCAATGCTGTTCAGTAAGGATTTGGGATCTGAAGACGGACCCCCTTATCTCACATCTCAGCTAGAGGTGCAAACTGGACAACGGTGCTCCAACTCCTCTGAGCCTCAGTGTTTTCACATGTCGACAGGGATAAGGTACTCCAATTCCTGCACGGACGGCCAGATTAAGTGAGATAAAGTGCATACCTGGCATATAGTAACTATAGCAACTGCTCAATAAATGGTGGTCATTCGTTTCTCAAACACAGCTTCCCCTCCAGCAGTCAGGCCTACTCACCATCCTCCAAGTCTGCCTAGCACACCTAGGCCTCAGTTACTTTTCCCACGTAATTACCTACACTTTACATGACTGTTCACCTCTTTAAATAATGAAATTCTATTCATTCTTCAAAATTATGATCTCAGTCTAGCTTTGCCTAGAGTACTCACCTTATTTATTTTCACTTGTTTGTTTTTACAGCGAATGAGTTCTCCCTATTCTGATATCATTTAAGAAGTAAACTTATTTTTGTGTTACTCAGTTGACTCATACAGGTTCTGCATTTTGTTGCTCATGGTTCCAGAATAGGCAATTTGTCTCTCTCTAGCCAGAATCTAAGCTTCTTGAGGACAGGAGGAGGTGTATCTTCTCTTCACTACTTTCTACACTTTGTACATATTAGTTGGTTAATTCATTGAAGTTCATGAACAGGCTATAAACATAGGATGTTTTACTTGTACCCAGGGTACATGTTCATATTTCTGATATGAGCTATGTCAATACATACTTTATATACGTACAGATATCCAAATTTATGTAATGTCTTAAGATACTGAGAGACAAATAGCAGTTACTTTTCCTGTGACATAATGTTTCTAAAAAAAAAAACAACAAACGAAACAAAAACTTTCTCCATAAAATTAGACACGACCACAGATAGAACTGTAACCTTTGCCACCTATGTTCAGCAAGTATGTGACTCACCTCCTTATTTAAAGCCAGCCAACAGTAGTGTCCACACAAGTAAAACCCATGTGCACACACACTCTCACACGTATAGTCAGACCGAGCTCATGAACAGCAATTAGTTTTGGGTCTTCTGTTCTGTCCCAAGGGTTGTCTGTTTGATACTCCCTGCATCTGATCACTAATCAGCCTAAACTGAAAGAGCACCTTTTAAATGTAGGGGAAAATGTAACTGTTGACCATGTTATCCTTTTTCAGTCTCATGGTATTATACTCCAACATATGGCTTGAATATTTATTATAGGCTTCTTTTAGTGCACTTCAGGTTGATCTTACCAGGTATAAAAATGGAAACATCATCTGAAGTAGTGAGGAATGTGCTGACAATTGGATACACGTGAATGTCAAATATTATGAATAATTATCTTAGGTTATAGTGTATTTTGCCAGGTTACACTTCTTTAGAGATATTTCTATGGGAATTATTTTAAAGCTGTACAGGGGGCTCTATAAAGTCCCTAAATCTAGTAAATGACACAAAACTAAATTATTTTGCATGGAAATCAACTCCTTTCCATCCAACTTTTTTTTCCCTTACATTTTCTTTTTTTTTTTTTTTAATTTTTTTTTCAACGTTTATTTATTTTTGGGACAGAGAGAGACAGAGCATGAACGGGGGAGGGGCAGAGAGAGAGGGAGACACAGAATCGGAAACAGGCTCCAGGCTCTGAGCCATCAGCCCAGAGCCTGACGCGGGGCTCGAACTCACGGACCGCGAGATCGTGACCTGGCTGAAGTCGGACGCTTAACCGACTGCGCCACCCAGACGCCCCTCCCTTACATTTTCTAAAAAATGTTATAAAAATAACAATGGCTGATACTTATATAGAGTCTACTCTGCAGTAGGCATTGTTCTATGAGCCCTTCATGTATTAGCACAGTTAATAGTCATTATCATGTTCCTTGTGTCACAAATGAAAAAAGGTTAAATGACATGTCTAGTATCATAATGCTATTTATGGTGCCTCAATTTTATTATTTCATATATTTAATAAATATTTAGGAACAGTGACCATGTCTGAGTCATTATCTTCACATGTATTTTCCCTTTGCCCTGACTCCCCCAAATATTTTTTCTTGTCCATTTTTATTGATTATCTGTCGGAAGCTCTAAAAATTTTGGAATGTAACATATATATGCATATACATGTGTATATTTGGATGTATGTGTACACACACACACACACACATACACACAGGCATTCCTAAAACAAAATACTCCTACAGCTGATTTTCAAATCAGACAATTTATGTATTTTATTTCCTGCCCTTCCTCACCTGCTACAAATGCTGCAGTCATTGTCATTCTCGCCACTAGGACATACACAGGTATTAGCTCATGGTGATTCTGTAATGTCCTTCCTTCTCTATTCATTTGAACTCTGTCCCATAGGTCCCAAATCTACTCAAATATTTTAACCCTGATATCCTCTCTCCTCTGAAATCCTGCACTTATTATTCTTATGTGATCACTGCAGGGGCCATAATATGCACTTCTAAATCCCGTGAGGCACTTAACACTGTCTAGGACTTAATAATGAATACCAATTGCTTATTTGATTGATGATTAAGAACAATTGCTTTTTTATTTCCTCATATTTCCATTTCATAAAAGTGCAGCTTAAGAATTATTATTACCATAAGGAATAGTTGGAAAGAAAAAATCATGCCCTTGGCCTGTGGTAAATAGAGTTAGCATATCCTTATTAAACACCAAATGAACTTATAATCATTTGTTAAAAGATATTCCGCCAAAATATATATTGAATGGGTAAAATATTTCACTAATGTTATATAATTTCCTCTACATATACTACAGACACTTACTAGGTTTTATAAACGCATTTTACTTTAAAAAAAAAAAAAAGAATGTTTTCCCAAATTGCTCCTTTACAGGGGATTTGCTTTCCTCTAGGTGAGTCATCTTTTCATAATGATTCATAATCTCCTTTTCCAGAGTCCCTTAAAATCACAATGTCTTTTAAAAGACTAATTTGAGGGGGAAAAGCCTTTAGTACATCTCTCATCATTTGTAAATAGATTCAAAGTGGTTGTTGAGATATGTGAATTTGACTTCAACTTTAGAGATGAAACAATCAAGTGAAAAAACAAAACAAAACAAAATTTGTGTGCTAATCATCCTACCATGGACGTATTGGTGCCACACCACAGGGTCTTCATGTAAACAGGTTCCGAAAGTACCCTTAGAGGAAGGTACTCCAGGACTATTAGAAAGGGAAGAGTTGAAGTTCTTTACATGAGGTACAGAACAAAAGCCAAATACTCCCTTATGCAAAACAGTGTCCAGAACATTTGCTTCTTTGTTGGTACAGTGGCAGGACTATGTTGCTTGTTTCCATTCTTGGCTTGAGTGTTGTGGTATAAAGAGGTTGGCAAACTAAGGTCCACAGGCCAAATTCCTTCCTCTCTCACCTGATTTTGTAAATACAGCTTTATTTTTAACATAGACACATCCATTCATTCTCATAGTATCTTGGCCTCCTCTCAAGGTACAGTGGCAGAGTTGAGTGATTGCGACAGACACCATATGGCCTCCATCTAAAATTTTTACTATCTGTTTCTTACAGAAAAGGTTTGCAAAACTCTAGTCTACACTATATGATTTACAATTCTTATTCTCCCATTTACCTGATAAATACATGCCATCTCTGTCCTTATCAATGGCTTTGAAGAATCTGAAAAAAGGACACTGGAGCTGAAAATGTAATGAGTTAACAAGTAAGTCTTATCAAGCACACATACTTGCTGTTATAATTTCCACTATTATTATATTATCATTGGTGAAGGTTATTGAGCATTTATGGTGTGCCAAACACTTTACAGGTAGTATCTCATTTATTCCTCACAAATGACTTTGTGACATAGGTACTATGTAATCTCGGTTTTGGAAATGATGAAACTGAAGAGCGGTGAGCTAGGGTAACTTGCCCAAAGGAATAGGCAGAAAAAGGGATAGGGATAGGCAGGACAGGAGTTAGAAACATATCTATTCTCTACAATGCATATTCTCAACCACCATATTTACCACACAACCCCATGGACTAGGGAGGGAAATAAAGAAATATAGAAGATTTAGCCTCTGCCCATCCTTCAACAAGCTTCTAAATGTGTTACAGACAAAACATATACATCATAAAAATATATATAGAATTTTGGTAGGCACTATTCTCATAAATTTAAACGTTAATTAATTAATTTAGAGAGAGAGAGAGAGAGAGAGAGAGAGAGAGCAAGCACAAAGAGGGGCAAGGCAGAGAGAGAGAGAGAGAGAGAGAGAGAGAGAGAGAGAGAATCCCAAGCAGACTCCACACTGTTAGTACAGAGCGCAGTGTGGGACTTGAACTCACAAACTGTGAGATCATGATATGAGCCAAATCCAGAGCCAGATGCTTAGCTGACTGAGCCACCCAGGTGCCCCTATTCTCAGAACTTTATACTTATTATTCCATTTGATCTTCAAAACAACTTTTTGGACTGAGCTCTATTATCTACCACTTTACAGATGAGGAGAAGAAAGGTTAGGTCACTTGTTCAGGGTCATACAGAAAATAACTGTAGGGTCTCTGTTTAATCAGCCTACATTATTCCACTCTATGGTAAACCAACAATACCCACATAAATGAAGCTTTCAAATGATTTTTAAGTGCCTTACTCTTAAATACGACCAGATATAAGGATATATTGAATATTTAAGGAAACATTCTAACATGGAAACAAGCAAACACAAAGAAACTAATCAAAGAGATCTAAGAAAACTTAAAAATACCCATAGATGCTACATTGGAAAATAAGAAAAAGATGTTTTATCTATGAAACACTAATAGAACACTATTTTTAAAAATTTTTTTCAACGTTTATTTATTTTTGGGACAGAGAGAGACAGAGCATGAACGGGGGAGGGGCAGAGAGAGAAGGAGACACAGAATCGGAAACAGGCTCCAGGCTCTGAGCCATCAGCCCAGAGCCCGACGCGGGGCTCGAACTCACGGACCGCGAGATCATGACCTGGCTGAAGTCGGACGCTTAACCGACTGCGCCACCCAGGCGCCCCAGAACACTATTTTTTAAAAGAAAGGATACTCAAAGCATAAGAAATGGGTTTTGGAAAATGAGACTATAAGGGCATAACAAAATCAGAAGAAATAGGGAAAATAAAACAACAAAAACAAAAATAACAACATGGCAATAATAGAAAATGGTAATAATATAGAAAGATTTAAAAACTCAACATATATCACAAGAGCCAAAATTTTTCAAATGAATAATTTAAGACAATTTTTCAGAACTAAAGGATGTAAGTTTCTAAAATGAACAGACTCCACTAGCAACCAGCACAATGAATGCAGAAAGACCCATATCAATAAACATCATCATTAAAACAGACAAAACCAGGCATAAACAGAACTCAAACACTTCCAGAGAGAGAAGAAAAGTAGTTCACATTTAAATACTTTACACCAGAACAACTTACGATTTCTCAGTGGCATCAGAAGCTTGAAGAAAATGGAGCATGGTATTCTTTATTTTTCTACATGAACTATAAATTCTGAGGGCAGAGTTAAGCTTTCCACTAGGATTTTCATCTTGTCAGTTTCTCTTTGTGCATCTAACAATTTTGCCTTGGCTATTTTCTCTGCTATATAACATTTTATCTTTATTTCTTCATGGTTTATTGTACTCCCCCCCCCCAGAATATGTACTCTTTCTGTAACTTTTTAATCATTGTATATTGAATTCTTTTTTAATATTAGTAAGGTATCTATTCTGCATTTTCATACATCTATCTCTTAGAGCTTTTGCTACTTCATGCGTTCCAACAGTCTGGTTATTTCATTTCATAAAAGGGTCTTATAAATATCGAAGATATTTAAATACATTTAACCATATATATTTCTATCAGTATCAAAAACTTAAGTGTCCATGATGTTCCCAACATGCTCTTCTCAACTTTTACTTTGAAAATGACAAGAACTTTAAATTTCATTATAAAGTTTTTTCCATTACTTTCTATTAAAAAATAAGCACACTTTGAAAATTTTTCAGAGCAGTTGAGAAAAAGATCCCATTAATATGTTAGAATAATGATTCTTAATGAGGATATATTGTATGTTTGGGAACTTGTTTGGAAGGTGTGGCAATTCTTCCTAAGGAACTATTGTAATAATTTAAAGGAGAGATGATAATTACTTGATCCAAGGCAGAGCAGGGATTGAGAAATGATAAATTGAATAAAAGACTCAAGGAAGTAGAGGTGGGAGGCTGTTAAAGATGTTGGGGCTTTGATGTAGGGTAACTGGAAGATGATAGTAACACTATCCCTGGAAGTGAAACAGAGAAGGTTTGTCTACATATTAATTTGAAGCATCTCAGGAATCAGAACTCCAGAGTTGCAAACAAACTCATAATGAGTCAGTCATAATAAAAAAGTTCCCCTAGTTCTTCCTTGACCTAGTAGCTGGATTCTATAAATAGCCTTTTACCTAACTGACCCTGTTATCAAGTACCCACCACCTGTAAACCCGTTTCTCTCAGATTTTTCTCCAGTTCCGAAGACTGAGATGCTTTCTCTAATCCCCACAGCTCGGGTGAAAAGTGTCAGTTCCTGTTAATCCCCTAATTTTAACTCCTTATTTCTATGGATCTCTTCTCTCCTGTTTGAAATCTATTAAAGTTCTTGGATGTGGGTAACAGAAACCAATCCTGGCTAACTTATTCAGTAAAATAATCATATAGGTACCACAAAAACCCCATAGGAAAGCTAGAAAAGCAGATTTAAACAACCGTTAGAACCCAAGGAAGGATAGATGGTGAGAAACATAGCCCAAGACCATGAAAAGGGTTAAGATTCAGCTTCACCATGATACTGCAGGACTTTCAGGCCACCATGGCAGAGACTTGAAACCACCATTCCAGACATTTGATACCACAAATGTTACTGGGAATAAAATCTAAACTGACTGGCATCATTTTCTCCAGGTTCAAACTCCTTGTCAGGCTGTTCTCTGGCTGTACCTAGGGCAAGTACAAGTACCTGCTCATATATTTGATGTCAGGTATAGAAACAGAGACTGTCGCCCCTCTTTGGCCTCTCTAGTGAGGGGAAGGCATTGTGTCTTATGAAAATACTCAACAAATATTCATTGAGTATGTACCGTGTGGGCCAATTCTAGGCACTGGGGTAGAGTGGTATACAAAACAAGATGTCCTTGCCCTCATGGATTTGTAGGATAAAGGAAAAGAAAGTTTCTGGCAGATCTTTGCCTAAGGCTTCCCCTCCCCCCAATCTTTACGAACTAGTTTCACAAAGATCCAAACTCTAGACAAATGATTGACTCATTCTCTGAAATTTGTGTTTCTTTTCCTTAAGAATTTAGGTCTGCAACAGGGTTGGAGATACTATCTAATAATAGATACATCCTAAAAGTTTGAAAAGGTAGCTAAACCTCCATTTTCCTTTACAGCTCTGCGCTTTCAACAAGCTTATCCCTCTCATCTTCCTACTTCATGTCTCCCCCACCCCCAGTCTCATTCTTCTGTGTAATTTGTATGACAATGAAAATTTGTACGAGGCAGTGCTATGTCTCTTGAATCCGTGACAATTTTTTGGTTTAATGTTCACATGCATAGTCAAATCCTCAAATATATTTTTAAATGTTATTTATTTTGAGAGGGGTAAGGGACAGAGGAGGGGGGAGGGAGAGAGGGAGAGAGAGGCAGAGAGAGAGAGAGAGAGAGAAGATTGAGAATCCTAAGCAGGCTCTGCGCTGTCAACACAGAGTTCCTATTTGGAGCTTGATCTCACGAACCATGAAATCATGACCTCAGCTGGATGAAGAGTCAAAAGTAGGACACTTAATTGACTGAGCCACCCAGGTGACCCAAATCCTCCAATATTATAAAGCAACTAATCCTTATCTATGTGGGTTCAAATCTAGACCTTCCCACAAGAGAAAATTCCATATTGACTATCTCTCACCCAATTTCTCCATTGGGGGTGGGGGAGAAAAATGCAACTGGCTTATTAATTAATGCAGAACACCCAGATATAAGGGATAAACATGTGAAGTGTTTTATGTGAGTTTCTAATCCCAGTCCCCTGAAGCCCAAATGGGGGAAGCTGAAGGTCTTAATTCTGAAGCCTATAATGAACAATGAAATACCTCACAGAAACAATATGATGAATAGCATCAAGTATAAATTACATCATAGCAATGATACTTCAGGTAACTGAGGCGTAGACAGCTTCACCAGGCTGTGCCCCTAACTAGTATATATGTCTTGTCTGCATGCGGGAAAGTATTCCAACTCTGAAACAACTCAAATTACAAATGAATTTTGGAAAGGCAGTGTTCTACCATGTTATCATTTTTTTGTTCCAAGAATGATTTTATAGGGGTGCATGGGTGGCTCAGTCGGTTAAGCATCTGGCTCTTGATTTCGGCCCAGGTCATGATCTCATGGTAGTGTGATCAAGTCCCCAGTTGGGCTCCATGCTCAGAGAGCTTGCCTGGGTCTCTGCCCCAACCCCCTCGCTTGCGTGTGTGCGCATGCACGTTCACATGCTCTCTTTCTCTCTCAAAATAAGTAAATTTTTAAAAAAGATGTGTCTTATAAAAGTTTTCATCCTCACTAAGCTCATAATCATTCCTTTTAAAGATTCACGGGCTTTATGGAGGCACACATTGAAAAAATATATATAATCAAAACACTTATAATGTTTTTATTAGTATTAACGTTTCTTGGTTCCTCACAGTAAAGAAGGACTGGACTACCAACACCTTCAAAAGGAGAAAACAAGCATTTTCCAGGTCTGGATGTCAACATGACAGCAGAGGCTTAAACTGTGACTCAACCATGTTGCTGAAGAAAATATGTCTCCTAGGAAACGTACATGAACCAGAATTCTAACACTCTTTAACTGCCAGAGATGTTTTTATACAACTCGCCAATTACCACCTTGTGGTAAAATTTCACTTTGAAAATCTGCACAAACTACTAAGAAAGAAGGTGAAACATAAGGCTAATGCATTGATTTACTCAACAAATAATTAGAGAGAGGCAACTCCAGGCTAGGAATTGTTCTCTTAGCCGAGTGCACAGCACTAAAACAATTGACAGATCCCTTGCTTCTCTAGAGCTGATAATCTTAGTTATGGGAGAGCAGTGATTAAAGGAAAAATTGCATAGATTATAATGTCATATATTTAGGTCTGTGGCAGGGGTGGGAGGGGAATAAAGCAGATTTCAAGGATAAGGAGCCAGCAGTTGGGGGGAGGGGTGTCGCATTAAATATGGTGGACATAGAAGGGGACTCAGAAGAGATGAGAGTGGAGTGGAGACTCATGCAATGAAGGAGGAACCGAGGGAGTCAGCCAAACAGATATGTCAGGGGACAAGGAGCAGGGCCTGTGAAGCTTTATGGCAGCCACCTGTATGGTGGGTGTGACACGGGGAGATGTTGAGAGCCAGCTGATACAGCTCAAGCTGAGTGAGAGAGTAAACAGGAGGGAAGCAGAAACTTCAGCTGTGTAAGTAGAAGACGAGACCATTCAGGGATGTGTAGGCCACATAAGGACTTGGGATTAAATTCTAAGTGATATGGGATATGAAATGGGGAAATTTCAACAGGGGAGTAAAGAGTCTTTTTTTAACGTTTATTTTTGAGAGAAAGAGAGGGTGGGTACCCAAGTGGGGAGGGGCAGAGAGAAACGGGGGTGGAGGCTCGGAAGCAGGTTCTACGCTGACAGCAAAGAGCCTGATGGCGAGCTCGAAATCAAAAACCGCGACATCATGACCTGTGCCGAAATCAGAAGCTCAACCGGATGAGCCCCAGGCGCTTCCGACTTTATTTTAAAATAGACTCTTCAAATGAAGCTATGCGAGGATGTGAAAAACACCTTAAAAAGAATATGATTTATAATGTATGATATCATCTATATGTGGAATCTAAAACAGAGAATAGAGCGTGGTAACCAGAGCTGGCCAGGGGCAGGAGTGGCGATGCTAAGGGAATTAGGAAAATGTGGGTCAAAGGGTCCAAATGCCATTAGAAGATGAGTCACTTCTGGAGATCTGATGTACAGCAGTGAAATTATAGTCAACAATACTGTATTATATACTTCACTGTTGCTAGGAGACTAGATCTTAAATGTTCTCACCACACACACAAAAGGAATAATTATATGACATGATGAAAATGTTAGCCAAGGCGATGGTGGTAATTGTAATATATACATCTATCAAAATCAACACGTGGTACACCTTAAATTTACAGAATGTTGTAAGTCAAGTATATGTCATTAAAAAAAGATGCAAGAATATGCTCTTAGAACAATACTATAATCGGTGCATTAAGTGTGTTATCCTTATTTCTGATTATTCAGTTAATTTTTTATCTCCTCTTTTATAAATTTTTGACAGGAGAGATCCTACAGTTTTCATGATCGTCTATTGATTCCAACAATATTGTTCTTTTTTTTCAAACTGCCACTGATGTAATTATTTTCTTCCCCAAATTCTCACATCCAAACTCTACTTCTGATTGATTACATTTTAAGTAGGCATAGCGGAAAAAAATAATCAAAAAGTTCTGTTGTGTGAAAAATTTATCTCTAAATTCGAATATATCTTATAAATCTTGGTAACAAGGAACATTTCTTTTTTGCATTCTAAAAAATGAGAGGGGCATCATTTTGTGGTCTGAGACTGAAAGAATAAAGGATCAAGAGGTAAAGAGGAGGTTTTAAAACCTTCAGCCATCTTCTGATTACCATACGTGGGAGGGGAACCTCTATTTTTGTGTAGGATTCACTCATCAGCAGTCAGTTCATCAGGTGGTATCACTGAGAATCTTCCTAGCTTGGCAACCAGGTCAGACTCCTAGGCCTGACTCATTAGCACTAATGAGTCACTGGCAGTCTGCTGTCTGCAGTGGCTACAGCGATTGGTTTAGGGGTGAGCACAGGATCCCAGTCAAGCCTTTTGGAGCAGATCTCAAAGATTGTAGAAACCTGAGAGAAAGAATGCTCTCTCTTTCCAATGAACATCTAAGTGTGAGTTTATATGGCTAGACTTGGTGCAATAACTTGAAGCTTCCTGGAGAAAAGAATGAACCAAAAGAATGGGACTAAAAAAACTCAAAGAGACAAACCAGATCTTGGTGTTATTACTTTAAATTTTGACTTGAATTTCACCTGAAGCCATTCTTTCTCTCAATTTCTCCCCTTATGTGAGCCACAAAATTAATTTTAAGTTAGATTTGGCTTGGTTTTCTGTCACTTGAAACTAAAAATCTGGTAATGAATATATATTGAGTTCAAACAATCTTGAAGTGTGTATGAATGCTAAATTCAATAACATATAACACTAGATATAACTTTATTATCCTAAACAGTAGGCAACATGTCTTCTCACCTAGCAAATGTAAAACTGTAAGTTAACATAAAATAAAATTAGCAAGCTCTGTCCCAACCCACAGAGAAATAGGAACACAGAGACCCAGACTTTGGATAGAGTGCTGGGGCCTGAGCTGGACAGGAGGAAATGAGACTGATAGAGTCTTCAGAGCACAGAACCAGGGGAACACCTGCATGCCAGAGCCAAGTAAACAATCCAACAGAAGCATCACATCACAGAGGCCAGTTATTAAGTCAGAGTACAACCAAGAGGCAAAAGACCACAAGGACACCCAAACATGAAAAAGGTTTGAAATGGTTATTAAAAAGGTCAGACTTGAAAGGGATGCCTGATAACTTGGGGATTAGCTGCAGTATAGGTCACCTCTGGAGTCAGCAGAGGTAAAGAGGGAATCATTGAAGGCACTGAATAGACACACATATGCTTGACAAAATAAAATATTCAGTTATGTATCCAGGCCAAGTAAAATATTCAGAATTCAGTAGACCTTCAAATCCCCAAGGCAACATTACTTTGAAAGGAGGAATATCTTCATGTAGAAAAACACTCCCTATTGATGAAATGGTAATTCTCTATGACCTGCAACTGAATCACTGAAAGCAATCAAAGTACAAGATGAAAGTCGTATTTTGCCACTTCTCTCCTACCTACCCACTCCCTCCTAACATAAAATGTGCTTGGCATTGACTGCTTCACACACAAAAAAATAAAGACATGACTTAAATTTACTGTAAATGCATGTGCGATTAAGGAAAGAGGTGAATATTTTAAAGGTATCGTGACCTGGATAGAACCTGGAGAATACACTTGCCCCACAGGTACAGCTCAAACTAGTCCCAGACAAAACTGTGAGATGAAAGTCCTTACCGAAGTAGTTCTCAGAGAATATTCCAGACCACCACCAGCAGCAGCAGCACCTAGGCACTCATTAGGCATACCTACTAAATCAAAAACTCCAGGGAGGGGCCTCCCCATGCTGTAGTTTAACAAGACCCCCAGATGATTTTGATTTATACTCAAGTGTATGACCTGCCGTCTTAGCCCAGTCTCCTCTCAGTTGGAGTCAATGAAACCTTTCCTCTCACAACTCAACCATAATCATTTTCTGAGCACATTCTGACCACGGAAGAAAAGTGAGAGAAAAGCTTCTTGTTCTTATAGAAATGTCCTCAAGCATTTAGAAATGGGGGGCGGGGGTGGTGGTGGTGGAAATGAAGCATTAACAAATAAAAAAAGGAAATGATGGAAGAAAAAAATTCAAATTTTTCCCCCAGGTATCCTTTTTTTCATAAGAAGCAGTTGTTATTGATAGCCAACCACAGAAGCATTCGGCAATCTGGTTGCCACATAGATGACTACATTGGGAGAAGATTCAAATGTGCCTTTGTTAACATCTTTTATTTGTTTTTAATTTTAAGCAGAAATTGATTTGAAGTGTGTAATAGCAATTTACACAAGAAAACGAATACTAACTACACTAAAACCACAATACCAGTTGTAGGTAGATTCTTTACATTGGGAGGCATATTATTGGTCATGGATTCTAATCCAGTGTAGAAACCCCTTTTCCAGCATCCATTGTAAGCGATCCTCAGGTTTCTGGTTGAATATTTTATAGAGAGAAGTGACAGTTTGAGTAAGACTAATGATCGGAAATCTTTTTTTTTTTTTTTTTTAATTTGAACTTATAAAGCTACCTTGATACACTCTTTTGTCAACAATCTCTCCCATTTTAGGCACCTCTCAAAGCCTGGTCACAAATGGAATTTCCTACAATATGGTATTAAAACAAGGGTCCTGTTTGCATATTTCCTATTGCTTATTCATTTTACTTTCATGTAATTTAGCCACAAATGGTCATAACTTTTGAGTGTATGTGTAGCTGCTTGAGGTTGTGGTGTTTTGAAAGCTCTAAGAAATCTCTTGACATTCTCTTTCTTGAAACAATATTTAGTGCAGCAGCTAGCTAGCCTCATTAAATATGGGATATTAGTCTACTGTGGAATTTCCAGGTAAATAAAAATGTCCCTGTTATTAATAACACTAAAGAGGATGTAGTGCAAAACTTTCACAGCTGAAATGAGCAGGCCTCTTATAGTGTGCAGAGCTCATTGTGGGGGATGAGACGGACCGATTTGCCTAAGTCATTTTGGAAGAGAAAAACTCAAGACCTTCAGTCATGTGCCATTAAGATTCAATATCAGTGAGAGCTGAGTGAATTCATTCATTCATTAATTCATGCCTTCATTCATTCATCCATCTGAAGGACCAAGCACAGATCTATCTAGGTGCTAGGGACACTGCAATGGACAATGGTCCTGCCTTCGGCTCCTGGCCAAGTCGGCTGTCAGAGGAGAACTCCAACAATGTACTTGAATAGCAGCAAGTCTGACACTGTAAAAACAAAAGTACAAAGTAGGAGAGATTTCATTAGCATCCCAGGCATAGTGGCTGTGTTTTGTGGATACTCATTGTGGAACATCACTGCGGTGCTGGCAGGGGTTGGACCAGCAGGAATATCCCCGCTGCTATCAAGAAGCATCATCCCACATAGTAGGCCATCCATCAGCTTCCAAGCTGTTTGACAGAAAGGAACTGATGGCAACAATGGATCAATTATTCTTCTGTCTGCCTTGTGTCTGAAAATAGTACTAACCCCCTTTTGGTGGAATATGCTCCTGGATTGTTTTTAATAATGGGAGCTTTAAGAGACATAATGGGTTCACTGCTAATAAATAAGCAAAGTGTTGAATGACTAACTGAAAAACACTTAAGTTGTCATATATTCATAAAAGCAGATGAATTGGTAAGGGTGATGATAGAGGTGATTCCTACATCAATCTGGTATATGTCACTATGCCATGAGCTATATATATGTTATATCTAACCCTCCCAGCGATTTTGCATGATAGATCATATTTCTCTTTAATTAATAACTTACATAACATCATACAGCTCTCTAACAGAAAATAAATAATATTATAAACTGCCATTGGTATATATTAAAAGCTCAGGGCTTCCTCTTATGAAGCTAAAAGGTTTATATTATAAATAGTGCTGTTAATATTACAAATATTAAATAGAAGCTAGCTAAAAGAAATTAGTCTTTTTTTTCAGTGATGTGAGTCTTCATTGTGAAAGCTATTAATATTATAGCAGCATAATATTACTATATGTAGTTCGTATGCTTAAAACAATTTGAAATTCTTTATTTTGATGGACAGAAGATATCACACTCTCCTCCCAAAAAGGTTTCTCCCATTTCTGTGTCTTAACCAGGAATCTGCAGAAAGCTGAATGGACAAGGGTAATCCATCATTTGCATAATGCCCTTGTTTGTTTCCACCACTTTCTACATTTCTTCTTATTTGTAATGTTTACTGCTCTCTGGAGAAGGAATTTCACCTCTCCCTAGCATTTTTGACAAATGGCTGCTGGACTTTGGGAGGACACACATACAATTAAAATATAAAGTAGGAAAAGCTTGGAATATTGAAAGACCTCAATAATCCACAAGACTTCCTTGATGTGGTGTAGTCCTGAAATGTCAAAAAGAAGGTAGGACTCTGAAATAACAACATTAGAAGCTTCCCTATGGCTTTTTGTCCCAGTGAGTCTGCTCAAATTTAATTTTTTTTTTGTTAGCATTTATTTATTTTTGAGACAGAGAGTGACAGAGCATGAACGGGGGGGAGGGGGGGTCAGAGAGACAGGGAGACACAGAATCCGAAACAGGCTCCAGGCTCTGAGCTGTGAGCACACAGCCCGACACGGGGCTCAAACTCATGGACCGCAAGATCATGACCTGAGCTGAAGTCGGACACTCAACCGACTGAGCCACCCAGGCGCCCCAAGTCTACTCAAATTTTAGGATATGATTATTGATGAAAATTATAGATGACACAAACAAATCTATATAGAAAGGGAATCATGTGTAAAATTCTTTGGGAAAGATTATTTCCTTGAATTAATCTGGAAACAGAATTGGCTCTCTTCTTATGTTATAGCTGGACATCATTAGGATAACGAGATCCAAAACTCTAAAATTTAGAGACACCTCATTCAACTCCTACTCCAGATCCTAAACAGTCATTACTATGGATAGGCTACTGATGAAAGTTAAAACAACAACAACAACAACAACCCTCCAATTTTTGTGCTAGACTATTTTTGAATACATTGTAACTCTTAATTTTTCATTGATATATATTTTTCTCAATATGATGAGACATTGCTGCATCTGTCTGTATTCCACTCTTGTACACGTGCCTTCTTGTTTCAATCCACCCTTCGCTCCCATCAAATAAATCAACAACTTTATATAATGTTGGATTCCAGTTCAAAACATTTTAGGCAAGACCCTCAAGTTACTTCATATTTTATCTGCAAAATAAACTTTATGGGATTTATGATAGCTGTTTCTTTAGTTTTTCTATCTACTTGTGAGAACACAAATGGACAGTGGTTGAGAATTTTCTAAATTCCAAACACTAGCTAGATAGCATGGCAGTCAAAGCTATATCATTACATTTCACATAAAGACTTATTCCAGACTGTAACTGAGACTACTAAACTAGACCACTAGAAGTCAAATACTTGGGGTTCCTGGGTGGCTTAGTTGATTAAGCGTCTGACTCTTGATTTCAGCTCATGTTGTGATCTCACAGTTTGTGGGTTTCCATCCCTATGTCAGACTCCGTGCTGACATTGTGGAGCCTGGTTGGGATTCTTTCTCTCCCTCTCTTTCTTCCCCTACCCTACTCATGCTCTCTGTCTCCCTGTCTCAAAATACATATACATTATTTTAGGTTCAAAGATCAAATACTGACATCCTTACAGGTAACCTGTATTTCTACGAATTCCAAGAAGACTCAGACCAGCTGGTCTAATTGAAACATGTAACATTAGGATTTTAGGAGGCTTCATCTAAATTTTAGAAAAATGTTTTGCAACCAGTATAATTTAAAATAGCATATTTAGGGGACACCTGGGTGGCTCATTCAGTTAGGCATCCAACTCTTGGTTTTGGCTCATGTCATGATCTCATGATTTTGGGAGTTCGAGCCCCATATCGAGCTCAGTGCTAGTGGTGTGGAGCCTGCTTGGGATTCGCTCTCTCCCTCTCCGTCCCTCCCCCACTCACACTGTCTCAATCTCTCAAAATAAATAAACTTTAAAAAATTAAAAAAATAAAGTAGCATATTTATATGCAATGACAACTAATTCTTTTGCAGTGTATTGATGGGACAAATATATATATTTTTTTCATTCTTTCCATAAATATTTGTTGAAAACCAAGTATGTATCAGACATTGCCTGTGGTTCTGAGGGTACTGAATCAACAAGAAAGGCAATGTTCTTGATCTCAAGAAATTTACACACTGTGGGAGGAAAAGTCTAATAAAAATAGATTTAAAAAATTCAGAACAAACTGAGGGTTGATGGGGGATGGGAGGGAGAGGAGGGTGGGTGATGGGTATTGAGGAGGGCACCTGTTGGGATGAGCACTGGGTGTTGTATGGAAACCAATTTGACAATAAATTTCAAATATTGAAAAAAAATTCAGAATATGATGAAGTCTACAAAGGAAATAAAAATGCCTGTCAGTATAATGAGGGGCTGGAGCGAGAGTAAGAGCTTACTATGAACAGAAGTGTCAGGGAAGGTCTCTCTCAGGAAGTACACTTAGCTAAGACCTGATTAAATTTTCCACTTTAAGTATTCAGCTATCATTCAATGTAAACCAAAAACATTTTGGCATTTAAAAAAGTTTAGAAAGAAAGCACAAACGAGGGTGGCAAAACTCAAAGGAAATGAAGGTAATGTAAAAGACACATTTGTGTTATATAATAGTGAAAATTCAGGATTTGTTTTTTAAAGCAGACTTCATTGTATCGATGAACATCCACTGGATGTGATTGAAAGCTCTAGTGAGTAAGTTATTACAGAAAGATACACGCTGTGCACATTAAAATGATGGAAGGTAGATAAAAAGCAGAAGCCTTATTAAAAATCACCTATCTCTATTTTTGCTTGGGATGACCCATATTTTCTGTCCAAATCACCTGCACATAGGAAAATAGGATTTGTCATGCTGGATTAGAGCATCGCCCTATTACATGTGCAATGGCGATTCCAGCAAGAGTCCGATAGCTATTGCATCATATGAAAGCAAAAATTTCTAAGATGGTTTGTCATACTCTCTGTGCTTTCGACAGGAGCCAAAATTCCATGGGGAGCTCTGACTCATTGGACTTTCATTTTAGATACAAGATATTTTATTCAAGAAATTTAAGACAACTTGTTTTATGAAGTTCTGTGTAAATGTTAATATGGTCACATTTTCTGGCCTCCTTTCTCCTCTTCTAAAATAATTTTCCTTTATTTAACATCTGTACTCAAGTTGGGTGTCAGGGAAGGTGGAAGAGACCTGAAGGTAAAGAACTAGGGAGCTCCCAGAAGTGTGGTTGAGGCAACCACCATATTCATCATTCAGACTGCCCTATAGAGGTTTTCTTTCTGCTTCAAAGAAACCTCTTGAAGTTTATTTTACTCTGTTTTACTGCGATGTATTTTAGTACAAAGGATGCAAAGTGTGATTTACTGTGGTCCATGAGCTCCCAGAAGTGGCTCCATTATCATTCTTTAGAACCTACTCTGGCTGAAATGCCAGAAGATACAGAATGGACCCTACTCATATAAAAAGATGGTTAATTGTGAATAGAATTTTTTTTATGCCTAGTTAGGGATTAAGTCTTATGTCTCTGTGCATGCTAGCCATGCTTGCTTTACTTCCATATTTTCTTGCACATTGTAGGCATTCAATAAACTCTCTCTATAACAGCCTGTCAAATTTGATTTTTCTTTTTTTTTAAGTTTTTACTTACTTATTTTTGAGAGGGAGAGAGTGTGGGCAAGGGAGGGACAGAGAGAAAGGGAGAGAGAGAATCCCAATCAGGCTCCACTGCCAGCACAGAGTCCAAGTAAGAGCTTGATCTCATGAATCGTGAGGTTGTGCCCAGAGCCAAGACCAAGAGACTAACGCCTAACAGATTGAGCCACCCAGGCACCTCAAATTCGATTTTTCAACTGAAAAATTGAGGTTGTTTAATAAGAAAACTGGTGTGTTTGATTTTGTTATCTTATATTGAACTTTCTATTCTTCTGTTTTTCCTTTGGCATTTTCCATTCCTATTTACCTTTTTCTATAATGAATTTTCTTTTTTCCCCCTTCTACAGGTTTGTCAGTTATAAAATATATTTCCATATGTTAGCGTTAATTTGGTATGTTTAACATATATATTTAAGTCAACAAAATTTGGAAACAGTCAGCATGTTTACCTACAGTCAAAACTATTAGAAGCTTTAACTCATCACCCTTTCTCCCTTATATTCCAATAACTAGTATTTTAGGTTTATCTTGTTTAAATTTAACTTCAAATTAGATACAGTTACTAATTTATATAGTCACTGTTTGTATTTATTCACATAGATACGAGTTTTGTTCACCATCCTTTCTTGCATTATAGGCTTTCCTTATGAAATCCGTTTTATTTCTTCTGAGGTATTTCCTTTAGTAAGAGTATGTGGGTAACTAACTCATTTTTGTTTGTCTGAAAATCTTTGTTTTACTCCCATTTTAAACATATTATTTAATTTTATAATACTCTAGCATTTCTAGGTTGTAGGGGTTTTCTCTCATTGTTTTGAAGTTATTATCCCACAGTTTTTTGTTTGTTTGTTTTTAGTTTCTATTATTTAAAGTATATTATTTAGTTATTATTTCTCTTATTTATTTAAAGTCATCTGTCTAACTGCTTCTCCTTTGTAGGTAATTTGTCTTTTCTCTATGGCAGCCTTTAAGATCTTCTGTTTGTATATGATATTTTGCATGCTCACTCTGATGCATCTACCTTTGAATGCCCTTGTGTGTATCATGTTTAAAATTTCATAGAGTGCCTGAATCTGAATCTTCAATCAGTTCTGGAATTTTTTGAGCCATTATCACTCTGCATATCATATTTTTCTACATATGCTTCTTCTGGAATTGAGATTAAATAATTGTTGAAATGTTTCATTCTATTATTAATTTGATTTAACCTCTTTTTAATATCCCATCTCTTTTTCTTAGTATTTTCTTCAGATCTTTCATCCAGTTTGTTAATACTTTCTTCAATTGTGTCTAACTTGTTTTTTAACTCATCTACTCTTCCTCATTATGACATAATTATATACTTAATTTGGGGGTATTTTTCAAAACTGTCAGGACAATATTGATAACCTCTATCCTACATCATATATTCAACATTTACCTTTATGTCTTTAAATATTTTAAACATATTTTTTGTCTCTGATTATTTTCTGATATTTATCTAAATTATCTGATTATTATAAATTATTTGAACTTTCTGCTTTACATTCTCTAACGTACTTGGCTTCTACTCCTTCACAGTCCTTTATAATATAGTCTTAGCAACTGCTCTCTCTACCTGTTTCATTGGTCTATATCTTCCCACTTAATTTTAATCTTCTAGTAATTTTTTTCAAATCTTTCATTTACTGATGATACTTATTCTCTTTGCCATTAGGAGTTTATTTCTTTTTGTACATCTATACTTTGTTGAAGAGGATGGAAAGAGTGAAAAGGCAAGTGTTTTTATTCAAACATCTGAAGTGCTCTCTATTTAAATACTATCAAAATGCAGGGCGCCTGGGTGGCGCAGTCGGTTAAGCGTCCGACTTCAGCCAGGTCATGATCTCGCGGTCCGTGGGTTCGAGCCCCGCGTCAGGCTCTAGGCTGATGGCTCAGAGCCTGGAGCCTGTTTCCGATTCTGTGTCTCCCTCTCTCTCTGCCCCTCCCCCGTTCATGCTCTGTCTCTCTCTGTCCCCAAAAAAAAAAAAATAAATAAACGTTGAAAAAAAAATAAAAAAATAAATACTATCAAAATGCATCCTATTTAAATGAATTTTACAATGGATTGATCTGCCTTATCACCTATGTAACTGCTTTATATGTTATAAATATGTTTAGTTATCAAATGTTATTATGTGTCTCATGAGTGTTATGAACACGCATAGCTTCAAAGGATAAGAAAACATCTTCCCCAGATTCTTGTAAATAAAAATTATATTCCATTTTTTCCACGGTATTATAACACATTTACTCCTCTGGAATTTTGACTCTTTATCTGTTAAAAGTTAAGCCATATTCTTTTAACTAAATTTTCTCTTAAAAAATTTAAATTTTATAAATATTTGAAAAGCTTGTATTATATAATCTATTGATGTAAGCATGGGAGGTCATAGATAATTTTTTGATGGTAGTTTTTGTTTTTCCATATTTGAGCTTTTTAGGCAACATAAGTTTTTTCATGTATTTGTTTCTTCTTCATTCCAAGACTATTTGCATGAGGTTAAATGTTTGCCTAATGGTGAACTTGTCAGAGGGGAATCCAGACTGCCTCGTAGTCTGAAGACTGAATAGTGGAAACCATGAGTATAGATAAGTCTTTCATGCAATTCGATATGAAGGAAAGGTGAGAATCAAGAGAATTAAGTGAAAGAGGACATGGAATCAAGCAGGGTTACGGTTTCAGGATGAAACATACTTGAGCATGTCAAAATGCAGATAGTGATTCACTATTAGGGTGAGATTAGAGATGCCAAAGAAGTTGTGACAACATCTAGAATGAGGTTCCAGAGAAGGTTGAAGAAAATGAGATCTAGAGCACAAGTGGATAGTGGAAAGATAAAACTTAGAAGGGGAAATATTTAATTTATTTTCATAAAAACTTAATAGAAATAAATAAGCAAAGGATTGGCGATTAATTGATTGAGGTAGCTGGATACTGCAGAAAGCCTATACCACAGCTCAGTGGCTCAAAATAACTTGTATCTATTTAGTTCACAAATCTGAAAATTAGCTAGGGGTTGGGTGAGATTAAGTTTAAAATCAATTACAAAAGACCACCTGGAAAGCAGAAAATATTTGGAAATTGAGCAATACTTCTAAATAAGCCATGAATCAAAGATGAAAAAAACAAAGGAAATAAATTATTTCAAATGAAATGAAAATGAAAACTCCAGAAAAGGCAAGTGGTGGGATGTATATAAAACTGTTTAAAAGAAAATATATAACCCTGAATGCTTATATTAAAAAAGAAAAAGTTCTAAAATCATAGATTATGCTTTCACCCTAAAGAGCTAGAAAAGAAATTTAAAGTACATCCAAAATACATAGAAGGAAGGAAATAAAGACTGAAAACAAACTACCTAGAAAATAACAATAGAGAAAATTAATGAAACAGGAATTTGTTTCTTAAAGATTAGTAAAATTTATAAGCCTCTGAATAGATTTATCAGGAAAAAGAAAACATACTAGCAAGATATAAATGATACCACTATCAAGATTGAGTGAAGCTGCTTGGCCAGAAAGGCCAAAAATATTACAAGGATAATAAGTACTGTGAACCACATTATACCAATAAAATTGATGACCTGAATGAAATGGACAAAGCCTTTGAAAGACACAAATTTCCAAGCTGACACTGAAAGAAATAGAACATATGAATATCCCTATATAATTGAAGAAATTGGACTGTAATTGAAATTACCCTCAAAAAGAAAAAAAGAAAACTACAAGTCTGGATGGTCTCACTATTATTTCTATCACAAATCTGAGAAAGCTTTAACAGTTCAAAATTTCTTTCATAAAATAAAAAAAGAGGCAATGCTTTCCAATGTATTTTATGAGGCTAGCGTTACCCTAATACCAAAATCAGATGAAGACATTATAAGAGAAAATAATCACAAATCAATACATGTTATTACTCCCCCTTATTGTTCTTGTACCATTTTACTGCTATGGAAGTATGGCTTAGAGTAACTTGTCTAGGATCATATAGCTAGTGAGTGACAGATGTGGGGCTAGAACTCAGGAAGCCCTGCTTTTAATAACTAAACCCTTCTGCCTCTAAAAGTTGCCTATGTTTTCTACCAAAAGCAATGATTTCTAGTCCTTATCAGATTCCAGATCTAATGGCCTGTAATATTAGTACCTCTACAAATGTCTGGTACATGATACATTTTGCAAAATAATTGTTGCAATTAGGTATAGAAGTACCCAGGGTTCTCTAAAAACTGGATGTCTTACAATAAATATATGTATAATTTCCATTAAAAATACTAGAATTCTTTTCTTTTAATGTTTATTTACTTATTTTTAGAGAAAGGGAGAGCAGGAGTGTGCATGAGTGGAAGAGGGACAGAGAAAGAGGCAGAGAATCCCAAGCAGGCTCTGCACTGTCAGTGCAAAGCCCAACGCAGGGCTCAACCTCACAAACCACTAACCATGAAATCGTGACCTGAGACAAAACCAACAGTTGGACTCCTAACCAACTGAGCCACCCAGGCACATCTAGCATTCTTTATTTTGGTTACTAGTTTTTGGGCAAGGGAAACAAAAGCAAAAATAAACTTTTGAGAAATCATCAAAATAAAAAGCTTCTGCACAGTGAAGGAAACAAAAAAAAAAGTTAAAAGGCAACATACAGAATGGGAGAAGATATTTGCAAATGATTATCTGATAAAGGGATAGTATCCAAAACATATAGCAAACTTATAAAACTCAACTCTCCAAAATGAATAATCCAATTAAAAATGGTCAGAAGACATCAATACACACTTTTGCAAAGATATCCAGATGTCCAGTATACATGAAAAAATGCTCAACATCACAGATCACCAAGGAAATATAAATCAAAATTGCAATGATATATCACTTGGCACCTGTCAGAATGGCTAAAATCAAAAACACAAGAAACAAAGGTGTTGGCAAGGATATGGAGAAAGGGGAACTCTCTTGCATGTTTGGTGGGAATGCAAACTTCTCCCAACACTCTGGAAAACAGTATGGAGTTTCCTCAAAAAGCTAAAAATAGAACTACACTACAATCCAGCAATTTTGCCACTTGGTATTTACGTAAAGAATGCACAAAATACTAATTCAGAGGGATACGTGCACCCCGATGTTTTTAGCAACATTACTTACAATAGCCACATTATGGAACCAATCCAAGTGTGCACTGACTGATGAATGAATAAAGAAGTTGTGATATGTACATATATCTCCACCATAAAAAAGAAAAATCTTGCCATTTGCAATGACATGAATGGAGCTAAAGAGTATTATGCTAAGTGAAATACGTCAGTCAGAGAAAGACAAATATGATATGATTTCATTCACATATGGAGTTTAAGAAATAAAACAAATGAGCAAAGGGGAAAAAGAGAGCGAGTGAGAGAGGGAGGCAAACCAAGAAGCAAACTCTTAAAAGTAGAGAACAAACTGAGGATTGCTGGAGGGGAGGTGGGGGGGATGAGTGAAATATGTGATGGGGATTAAGGAGAGCACTTGTGATGAGCCCAGGAGCAGGGGGTGGGGGTGGTTATGAAATGTTGAATCACTATATTGTACAACTGAACCTAATATTACAGTGTATGTTAATTGGAGTTTAAATAAAAACTAAAAAATAAATAAAATAAAGGAATTAAAAAATTACGAAGTCTTAACTGCAAAAACTTCGCCCATTTCTGTAAATTTTTAACAATACTTGGCAAGCATAATAGAAATTAGAGTTGGAGAAAAATTTGAAGAGCAATTAGCTCATCTATTCCATTCAATAATCCCTTCAGGCAATTCCATGACATTTGAAGTGGGTAGTTTTTTTTTTTTTAATCACCGTTGATTCTGAAATTTTAATAAATAGTCACAGTTTCAGTCAAAAAATGAAGTTCTGAACTTTCAGATTTATCCTGTGATTGAATATGCCAACATGTGTCCTATCCCATGGCCCACACACATGGAAAATGAGGAAATGGAAGAAGAGAACCTTACATTTGTAAGGGAGATACAATTCATAACACTTTCCATGCCAATTATATTAGTTGATCCTCAGAACTGTGAATGCGCCAGAATGGTTAGTTTCTTATATTTTCAGAAAAGTAAATAGAAATCCAGAGATATTCAGTAGCTTGCTTGTCTAGGGTCACGTAACTAAGAAGGAGCAAAAAGTATGGCAGAACTCAGTCTTTTTAAAGTTAAAATTTTTATTCGGCAATGTATGTCCACCGTCTCCTGATTTGATGTAAGGATTTCTCAAGTTTTTCTTTTCCAAGAAAATAATCTGGGCATGGTTGTAGAGGGCTTATAATTTACATTTTACACACTGAACATGAAGTGAAGTTATCAACAGAGGAAAAGCCTCATTGTAACTGATACTTCTTCAGAAACCAGGGCATAGTTACAGAGATGGCAAGCGCCTAAGTATTCGGTGAAGGAGTAATTTCTGGCCACTGCTCTTATATTTAGAAAAAGGCTGATCTGAATTGATGCCTGCTTTACTGCTGCACTTCTGATTTTTAAGGCTAGGAGCCCACTTTTCAGTTTGACTTATGAGTAGTAGGTATGTACTTTCTAACTGCCATGAACAGTGAAGGTACAGATGTCTCCTTTTGCTGTGTTTGTAAAGAAATCAACATACACTAGGAGCATACATGATGGCAAAGAATTCTCTCGATAAGAAGGGGAATAAAATACAAATAACTCTGCTATATCCAGGGGCATGCAGAATATATTATTCGTATCTTCTGCTTGAAGCTAATAGCTTCTGAATAGATTACAAAACAATATTTTATTTTATTTTTTTTAACGTTTATTTATTTTTGAGACAGAAAGAGACAGAGCATGAATGGGGGAGGGGCAGAGAGAGAGGGAGACACAGAATCAGAAACAGGCTCCAGGCTCTGAGCTGTCAGCACAGAGCCCGACGCGGGGCTCGAACTCACGGACCGTGAGATCATGACCTGAGCTGAAGTCGGACACTTAACCGACCGAGCCACCCAGGCGCCCCCAAAACAGTATTTTAAAAGATAATTTAACAAAAGCTGGCTGGATGAATTTAGTTTTTTTGATACCCAATCCAGTGCAGCTAGGAGAATGTAGCTAGTTACAACTGACTTTGTGAGAATACTCCCACCAGTCAAACAAATGGAGTCCTTTTTTTTGGAAATACAACCTATTCCAGACATGTGAAACCTTGACCACTGTTGTTGCATTCAAATTAGTAATTTGAAAGCTATAAGGGTTTATGCAATAACTTGATTTAATGGCAAAACGATAAAAATGTATTCATTTTTGTAATAAATGGTTTTGATGACAGTTATATAGAAAGCACTATAAAAGACGCTGAGATGGAGAGGACATCTATCCTGTCCCCAAAAGAGTTTACAGAAAAAGAAGAGATTTGACAATATCTGTCAATTACCATAACGGGAGACGGGGTATGATTAGAAGGGATGTACAACAGGGGATGGTTCATGGTCAATGGTGAGCAGGGAAGTTTTTCTGGAAGAAATGCCATTTACATAGGATCTTGCAAGATAAGCAGCTTTCACTAGGCAGCAAAGAGAATTCAAATGGCAGTTAAAAAAAAAAAAAAAAGAAGAAGATAGCCTGAGAAAGATGGACAGCGTAAGGCATTTTGGAAGAATGTAGCATAATAATGCCTGGACGTTTCTTTCTGAGGTAACAAATATACTTGATAACATGTAATATCAAATTATGTAATGAGTTATTAAATGTATGGTTCACATTGAAACATAACGTTTTGGCTGGCTTTACTAATTTATTTTTATTTTTATTTTTTCAACGTTTATTTATTTTTGAGACAGAGAAAGACAGAGCATGAACGGGGGGAGGGGCAGAGAGAGAGGGAGACACAGAATCAGAAACAGGCTCCAGGCTCTGAGCCATCAGCCCAGAGCCCGACGCGGGGCTCGAACTCACAGACCGCGAGATCGTGACCTGGCTGAAGTCGGCCGCTTAACCGACTGCGCTACCCAGGTGCCCCAAGGCTTTACTAATTTAAACTAATATCCTGACCCAACATTTTTATGAGCAGGCAATTAAATCTGTACCTGAAAAATAAAATTATAATTTTAATTACAAAGTTTTACTAAAATATTATCTGGCTCACTAATGATGCTGAGTGTATGAACAATCAGATACATCAAATCACTGTCTTTCCACCAGTATTGCATTTCTGACAGACATAAAAAGTCACAGCCTGTGAAAGTTCCAATTTCCTAAGTGCTCTCAGATTAGAAGTATTTCAAAGAAAGCATCAATTTTATAAAGGATAAATGAATATGAATCAAGATGCATTCTGTTTTTGAACTCCACAAAGCAAATATTTATGTTGGTTACAAAGAATCAAAAGTTACAGCCATTTTCATGGTGAAAATAAATATTCATATTCCAATTTTAACATCAAATGAAAATAAAAAAAAAATTATGAGGAACCATTTCTAGGTATTCAAGGGAACGTAAGCTAGTTGAGGTCTGAAACTTCTACTCCATTCCTTTGGTACCTCCTGACTCTGAGGCAACTCTCCCCCCTCAGCAGCAACATAAAGCACTGAATCTTGTCCAGGCCTGCCTGGCTCTACATCCCTTTTCTGAACATCCAGTTTATGGATGTGGGTGTCCTATCTCAAGATTCAATATTCCCCCATTCCACTTCTCCCTCTCTTTCCCAACTAGAAGAAAATAATACTGAGGATTATTATATAGCCTTCACTCTCCTGATTCGCTAAATAAAAATAAATAAATAAATAAAAATGCCTCGGCCCTCAAAGTCAGCTCCTGGACATAGACAAGGGGTCTACCAGGATTTCTTGAATCTCATTACATGGTCTGAGGTAGACCTACTCTGCCAACTACAGTCGAAAGAACATTGCTTTCTTTTATGCTTCCCTAAAATATAGAACCTTCTTTCTCTCTCTCCTTTGGCACTTGCCATCTATGACTTTTGTATGTACTAAGAGGTCACCTTATCCTTTAAAATGTAAAGCTGGTATGTTTGTCATTCCACATTCAATGCATGGTCTAAGAAGGCCCCTGTGAAAACTTCTGTGTATTTACCTAGGGCACATTCTCTCACAGGAACTTCTGCCAAGTCTCCGTTTTGGTGAACTTGGAGCTCCGTGCGTGCATCTCAATCTCTTTCCCTCTTTTCAGTCCTGACCCACATGGAAAACTTTGTCACTTTTCCATGATCCCTCTCTTTGCTTTACCCTCCTCAAAAAAAGAAGTTTAAACGATATACCAGCAGCATTTTGTAGACAGACTTGACTGTTCCATACCTGCAGGTTGTTCAACCCCCTCCCCTCAGTCCTCTTCTTGCAGCCCTCTATTACCAGAGATCCTCTGGCTCTGCTAGGAAACTCATTCACTTTCCTGTTACCGGGCTCAGTAATTTAGCTCTTAGCCACCTCATCAGGGTAGTAGGGTTTACTTTTGTAGATCCAAAATCCCATTAATGTCTCTTCCTTTAATAGCCAAGAAGAACTGTCAGGGGCATTGCTGGCCCCCTTCCTCCACCAGTCTCTGCACAGGAAAGAGAGCAATAGGGAGATTTATTTTCTCACTGATGAAAATTTTGTCCCTGCTCCCATCTTAGATGGCCGCGAGAGGTAGGGTAAGTTTTGGTTTTAAATAACGTATTCCTCCATTGCACTTGTATGCCAGTTATTTGAGGGAATGTCCATTTTTCTCACGACAATCCTAGCTCCTTGAAGAAAGAGTGAGGGACTTTGCAACATGCAAGCACCTCACGGCATAACAAGGTGCTTTGCATAGAGTATTTCTTGAGGGGGAATATGAATGCATGGGTAAATGGATGAATAAGGAGAGGATTTTGCAATAGTGCATATACTCAGCGTACACTTAATACTTGATTAGTGGTCTGTGTGAGCAGTAGTTTGTGGGGTGGACAATATCCAATTTGTATGCTGTCCATATGGTCTGTATGAGCCACTCAGTGAGATCACTTCTTAACATATTTAAATGTTAAATATTTATAGACAGCCATTAGGAGAAATAATGGACATATAAAATTATACTGAACCCTCATAACATGAAGGATCTAAATAGAGTTCCTGACTTTCTGATGTAGTATAACAAAGTGATTAAGTATATGAAAATGAGAATAAAGCAAATCCAGTGCAAATCTTGACCTGTCACATGTAAGCCATACAACTTTGATAAGTTACTTAACCCCACTTTTCTTACCAGTAAAATGGCTATCATTAAAGAAGAGGTGCCATGAAAATTAAGAGAGAAATAATCAGTATAAAGCACCAGTTCACTTAAGGTAGTGTTTCCTATATGATCAGCAAATACAGTAAGTCACGTATAATTGTCATGACTACTATTATTTGCAAAGAACAGCAATAACCTGACCAGTTGATGATAAAGAACGTGCTATGCATCCATCTGAGAATTTTTTTTGGCTTCCACTGACAGAACTTACTAATTCTTCTGATTATCTGTAAAGTCAAATGAAATTTTGTAATTGTCCCTCATTCCAATTATTTTCAGCTGTGTTCAAGAAGTACAAACTAAACTATATGAGACATCTGTAGTTCAATGAGATCAAAAGAAAAAATCAAAATATTCTCTTATGTTACTGGCAAAAAAAATGTCAGATTAGTCCAAGTGTAATTCAGTCCATGGCACACTTATATATATTTTACTCTAAATTGTGAATAGGAGCCAGTTGTACAGTTCATTGTAGCTTTTATTGCCAACCATTGGGAACATGGATAGGCAAATTATTTCAATGATTCATTTAACTGTCTTAAAATTATATCAGAAAAATGTGAGAACTCTCTTAAGACAATGATATGAAAAAAAAAAAAAAGATTTAATTCAGTGAGTGGGCTGTACTGTGATAATGTGCTGTCCAAAAACTATCACTGGATTTCAAGATTGCTGTGTAAATTTTCACTGGGACTCAGTCATCTTTTCCCTTTCTGCATTTACGGTTGCCAAAAGCCATGGTGATTAGTATTTGTGGGCCTGATGGAGGTTTCGCTGGTCTGCAGGGTGCTAACTGCCTCCACTTTGTCCCTTTGTATTGAAGTCTTTATCCACAACTGTGTGGACCTCTTAGCTCCATATAAATCCTAAATCCTGTGAGAAATACGACTTCATCAAAGGGCAAACAGGATCCCATGCTGTTCTCTCTCCTCACATTTATGGATAATCAATGTCCATTTAGTTGTGTTCTCTAATGCATGGTGTCTGCCCCATTACATAAAATGAAGAATGTTAATAGTATTTATTAAACTGTTTCTGATTTCATAAAGCTAGAAAGGCAATTTTTAAACGCAGAAAAAGAAATTGGTAATTGCCAATACATATAATTCCTTTCATATCACAAATATATAAAAAGCATATATTCCTAAATAAGTACAATCTTAAGTGTGTCAAATCTCCAGGAAATCTCTATCAGAGTTAGATGAAAGATGGGAAAGAAGCTATATTTGGAAAGCAGATGAAAACTCCTACAAGCAGTCAGCTGCTTCCTATGAACAGTGTATCTGGGGAAAGACTTCTGTTCTTCTTTTTTTTGTAAAAACAACATTAGGTTTGATTCTTTTCTAGCCTGATACATGTCCCACCATCCCATAAGGACTTGGTGAAAGGGGAAAAATTCAAGAATAGAGAGATCCAGAACAGGATTTAAGGAAGGGACTATAAAGAATACGGGAAAAAATCCTAACAATTAAATAGAAGAAACTGACCTCCCATCATGGCACATGGCATGGCACATGGACATATGAGAAAGAGAGTGAGTCATAAGATGAGTTCACACATCCCTTTACATGCTCTTCCAATAAGTGTTCATATTTCATACAAACAAGAGAGAGCAAGTGGGAATAGCTAAAACTATGTAGCTTATACATTAACATAGGTTATCTCAGGAGCCAATAGATTTTTATTTGATAATACAGAACATATTCAAGAAGAAATACATCACAGTGTCATGGTTGGTCAACAGGTAGAAATATTTTGGGGTGCCTGGGGGGCTCAATTGATTTAGTGTCCAACTTTGGTTCAGGTCATGATCTCATGGCTTGTGGGTTTGAGCCCCGTGTCAGGCTCTGTGCTGACAGCTCACAGCCTGGAGCCTGCTTCCTTAAACAGAAATTACCTGGAGCGAAGTATAATCCTGATATTTTTTTTATCTTTGCGACAGAAAAATCAACACATAAAAGATTGATTGCAGTTTTGACTTTCTAGTCCAGACCTCAGATCTGAAATCAGATAGCAGTATTTAAAGCAGGTTTGTTTGTTTTAAATATTGTTTAGGTTTATTTATTTTGAGAGAGATGGGAACACGGTGAGCAGAGGAGCGGCAGAGAGAGGGAAGAGAGAGAATCCCAAGCAGGCTCTGCGCAATCAGTATAGAGCCCAATGCGGGGCTTGAACTCTCGAAACTGTGAGATCGTGACCTGAGCCGAAACCAAGAGTTGGACACTTAACAAACCGAGCCACTCAGGAGTCCCTTTTTTTTTTTTAACATTGTCTAATTACTTTTGCTCCAATCAGTTCTTATATTCAAGCAAATAGTTTCTTTTTTTTTTTTTCTATTTGAAACAGGTCATGTTCTCTTGCCTTAATATAAATTATTTACATTTCAAAACACAATGTAGAGTATCTGCCTGCAGTTTCCTATTATAGCAATTCCTTTTCCTGTTTATTTTTTCTTTGAGAAATAGCCTTTTGTTTTATGCATGATGCAATGCTCAAACCAAAGGTAATTTGTATTACTTTTTGACACCATATACTCTAAAACTGAGTTCTCAACACAGAGTCCCAATGTGATAGGAAAAAATATGTTATTTTCCTTACTTTATAAAAAAAAAGGGGACACTAACTCCCAGGAAGGTTACGTGACTTGCCCAAAAGCATGTAGCAGGGAGGAGAATATAATTTATCATCCCTAAACTAGTATTTTATGAAATCTCATTTCCTCTTAACTCTTAAAGGCATTATATTTACAGCACTATCATTCTGGGTCCTTTTGTTCCTTCTGGAATAATTATTTTTGATCCATACCTATGATAAACATTGAAGAATGGCATATTAGACGAGTCTCATAGAAGAGGCAAAATTAATATACAATATATATCTCCTTGGTAGAATAGGGGGAAGTTTCTTGTAGTACAGTACAGTTGAAGACATACAAATCACCTTGGCATTCTGTAAACGTCCAGCTTGTAAAACCAATATAATTAATTAAAATGTATGCATTTACAGAGTATTAAAAGAAGTAAAAAAATAATGGTCAGATTACAACATAGTTCAACATGCAACCATCTTTAAGAATGCCTTATTTCTTTGTGTTGTTCCAGGGCTCTTAGTTTCTGATAACAGAATCCACCTTAGCTAGTTTAAGCAGTAAGGCATCTATAGAGCTATACCGAACCATCACAAAGAATCATTAGGAACATCAGAAACATCTACTACAGATTTGACCTGAGCAGATTGCTTCAGACTCTAATGATGGTGCAACAACTTTTTGATTCTGCTATAATTGAAATTTTTAATTTAAGATGCTGTGTATTACCCACTTCCAGCCCCAGAAACACCATGCTTAACAGGCTCGATTAGGAACTCGTCACTCTGTCGCCCCCCAGAAACAACCATCTGATTCTACTACTTAAGCCAGCAAAGGACATTTTCCACATCGAGTCTGTTTGTTCACCGAGCCCAATTACAAACCAAAGGTCAGGGAGATTTTGTCTCAATGGAGGAAACTATATCATCTGTCTCACACTAATGGGAAGGGAAGCTGAGGAATACAAGTTTGTGCATTCTACCTTGAGAAGGCAGCATTCAATAAGGCTATCAAAATGTGAGGAAAATTTTTAAAAGACTTTTGACAAATAGTCCTTTAAAACTGTGCAAAAATACTGCTCTCATTTGTAGATGTATATAGAATAGGAAGAAAAAATTAAGTACTAACCATCTACTAAGTTTTTGTATGTAGATTACCCATAGCCCATTGGCTGTCATATCTTCCCTTGGCAAGAAATTCTGAAGCAAGCTTTATTTTAAAATTGTAAAAGGTGTTCATATGTTTTAGTTGTAGTTATTTCAGAGAGTAATCAAAGGAGACTTCTAAACTTAACGTTCTTCAAAGCGTCGAAGTATCTCTGGAATTAGTCGAAACAAATCTGTTTGACAGGGATGTGGTTAATGAGGCATATTGCTTTCTCAGCTTTCACAGTTGCACTTTTGTTAGGCTTAAGGTACAGTGCTAAACTTTATTTGCTTCCCTTAACTATAGACTTCCAAGCTTGCACATTTTTGGGGGGGTAAAAGTTTTTTATTTTTTTAAATTTTTTTAAATGTTTATTTATTTTTGAGACAGGGAGAGACAGAGCATGAACAGGGGAGGGTCAGAGAGAGGAAGACACAGAATCTGAAGCAGGCTCCAGGCTCTGAGCTGTCAGCCCAGAGCCCGATGTGGGGCTAGAACTCACGGACCGCGAGATCATGACCTGAGCCGAAGTCGGCCGCTTAACCGACTGAGCCACCCAGGCGCCCCAGAGTTTTTTAATGTATATTTCTTTATTTTGAAAGGGATAGAGAGAGGGAAGGGCAGAGAGAGAAGGAGAGAAAGAATCCCAAGCAGGTTCCACGCTGTCAGCGTAGAGCCTGACATGGGGCTCAAACTCACAAACCATAAGATCACAACCGGAACTGAAATCAAGAGTTGGATGCTTAACCAACTAAGCCACCCATGTACCCCTCTGTGTTTTTTAATGCTTATTTATTTTGAGAGAAAGAGAGAAAGCATTTTTTTTTACTTTAACAAACTGCTATTTCCAAGTAGTTTGTTTTGGAAAATACTCTTCATCAATGAAGAGATGTTATTTTGCCTTGCTAATTAATCTAATCTGTGATCTATTTTCTCTCTCTCCTACATGTTGATTTGAACACATAAAGTTGAATAATCAGGGATGCCTGAGTGCCTCAGTAGGTTAAGCATCTGACTCTTGATTTCAGCTCAGATCATGATCTCATGGTTCATGAGATCCAGCCCTGCCAGTGGGCTCCATGCTCAGCATAGTTTCTCTTAGTAGTCTCTCTCTGTCTCTCTCTGTCTCTCTCTGTCTCTCTCTCCCCCTCTCCCTGTCTCTCTCTCTCTGCCTATCCCCCATTTGTGTGTGTCTCTCTCTCAAAATAAATATTTTTAAAAATAAATAAAGTTAAATAATGAGGTAAAGGGGAGAATATTACTATCCAGATACTATCAACCATGGGATCATACCAGCAAAATCTTGTTTTCCTAGGAGGTATGCCTTGTCTAACTGGCAGAGTATGTTTCCTGAGTTGCTCGTTTGTACTTTTGGATGCTAGTTTCATTCCATTATTACATGAATAACATTGAACAAATCATTTAAATTTTGTTATATTTTTCTAGGGCAGTAAAAGCTAAAGCTGATATGTGTGACTTTTGCTTCCCAAGAATGTTGCTAAGATGGAATTGATAGCATGAGCACATGTTCTGTGTTCCTTTCAAGGAATGTATAAGACAAATACTGAACTGCGATCACCTTTGGGTTGGAAAAGATGGTCCATTCTTCTGTGTTTCTGTCGACACTGCATCCTCCCTCTTTTCCTGGGTAACGGCATTCATCCTTGTCTTTGAGGATATCATCTTTCATGCTTCATATATTTCTGAAGGGGTTACCAAAGACAGAATCTCATTGCCGTGGTCAGGGGTGTGAACATATACTTCAGGCCAAGTTTATTACATTTTTTTTTCAGTTCCATGACTCTACTTATCCATCCAAAGGTTTGAGACATAACTAAAGCCAAGTCAATGTGAGCCTCTCCCTGAGATTGTTGTATGCTGGGGGAGACTGTCTCTTTCTTCTAGGGCAACGGTTCTCTCCAAATATCAGTAAACTTCAGGATCACCTGGAGGGTATATTAAGACACAGATTGAGGATGGGGAGTGCAGGTCCAGGGTTTCTGAGTCAGTAGGTCTAGGATGTGACTCTGACATTTGCAGTTCTAATAAGTTTCCAGGTGTTGCTGATGCTACTAGTTCCAGGGAAACGTTTTTGAGAACCACTCCCCTGGGATCACTGAGATGCTGTGAGCCTAAAACTACTAATGATCAATTCCTCTGATACACGGATAAAGTCTGTTCACTTTTTTGGCATGTACTGAGGCCAAAGCTTATAGAGGTGGAGGAAAAGAGAGCAAAGAAGACACGAGATAGAAAGAGAATGGTGAGGTCACCACTTAGGCTCTGGATCCAGTTGACCCAATACCTGGTTCCATCTCTACTTTTCCCAGTGATGTAAATAATTAAGTGTTTTGTCTAGGTTGTTCTAATTTGAGCTGACATTCTAGTTTTTGAAAATAAACAAAAATTCATATTCCCTCGGTTTCCAAAAAATAAAAGGAAATTTAATTTGGTAAGATCATTTAATGACACAAGTTAATTTAAGTAAAGCTCTGGAAAAATGTATGGCACTGAGGCCCTGTTTGACTATGCAGGAAAAAAATGTTCAGGCATCTTTCTATATAATAATATTTTGTACCAAAGTTTTTCAAGTAGGTTTGCCACTTCATGTGTCATATGCTGGAATATATTAGATAGTCCACAGGATCAGTGCACCCCTGATTGGCTTCTTAAGAAATAGATACACGTAATTATTTTGAATTACCATTAAAGATGATATTTAATTTCAGCACAGCTTTTTCTCTGATCAACATTCTCAGTTGGGTTTTGAAATAGTTCATCAACAGAGTTCAAATTATAATAATATAGGGGCAACATAATATTTCACTCACTCACAAACACACTTCTAGGGCTCTCACTTGGAAAATACCCAAAAGGAGGGGAGAATCTGTCATTTTTTGCATATTTGCCCTCTCCATTTTACTAATTCTTGAATGACTCCCATCACAGAATCTATTCAGAAGTTTAAATTCCTTTCCAAAAATAAAAGTAGAAGGGCATAAGAGAGTGGTGCAGGGAAGGTGCAGGAGAAGAATTTTGATCATACTGCTAGGTAATTAACACAATAAGCAATGCCTTCTTTGCATGAGCTCTCAATCCCCCTACAGAGCCAAAATCAAAGACTTTTCATCTTTTATTTTGCCCCCATTTCTAAGGATCTTTTCTTTACACTTTACTGAAAAGTCCTCCATTTCTCATTAATGCTTTGAGTACAAAGCCAGCTCGGGTGATGATATAATTTTTCCCAAGTCTAAATTAGGTTTCATACAGAGCATTACAAAGTCAAAAGGCAGAACTCATGCTGCTCTGCTATTTTACCTAGGGTTTATACAAACTAAGAAGCATGGAGTTTCAAAAGTTTGCTTTTTTATTTTCTTTTCCTTTTTTAAATCAAATTTTTGTAGTTAATTTAGCACTTGTTAGAGCAAAAATAGCACGAGTGGTCAGTTTTGACTATTTTTATTATTAGACTGTTTTTCCTGCATAGATTACAAAGAATACATAGACTTTCATTCAATAGAGAATATTTGTGTATGTGGCCAAGGAAAGCCCTCTAAATTTTAGCAAAAACCTTCTGTGTATTTGCATCATACGAGACTCTACTAAATTCAACCATGTGCTGCTATTAAAACCCACTTTTTATTGGTTTCTTGTTGTTCTGGGGTTTTGATTAAACCAAATCATCTCATTCTACAGACATTGCTGGTACTAAACTTGGCCATATACTGGAATGCGCATCAGAATTTTGCATCAATTCTTTAACATTCAGTGCTTTAAAATGTTAGCCACTCATCAGCAAACATATATGAAATATCTGTTTAGAATAAACATTATATTAAAAACAGTTGAGGATATAAAAGTTTCCCTTTCAAGAAAGTTCCAATCAACAATGAAAACAATATACACTATGCATGCAAACACACACAGTCATACACACACACACACACACATATGTACACATATATACATAAAGCACATTTTTAGTACTTTTGTGATACTGTTTAATTTTTGCTCAATTGTCCAACCAATATATGGGAAAATAATGTAATATTAATCAATTCTTTGTACACAATCATTTCTATTTCAAAATTAGTTGATTGAGTATTTTTCTCTTTCCTGATTGCTTTCTGGAAACTAATTCCTAGGACTCATTTAGTCTGCCTTGGAGCATTGTATGGTAGGGGGATGGGGAGAAAGGTATTCAGACCTCATCACCTGTATCTGTTCGTCCTGGCATATGCTGAAATGATGCTCATTCTCTTATCTGGTCTCAGGCAGAATCATCCCTCAATCTTTTGATATGTCCATCTCACTGTCAGTCTGCAGTCTATTCTCATTTTGTCCGATTCATCCAAACTTGGAGGCCACTTTTACTAACTTCTCTTGCCTGTAAATGGGACAGGGAGTCTTTCAGTCTCTCCTATGTCACTCCAGGACTGTGGAGTGGCCAGCAAATGTGGCCATACCAATTTAACATAACCGAACGTCAACTCTTGGTTTTATGTCATTGTCTGCTTTTCCTCATTCCTCCACAGCTCAGTGAGTGACACCACTATCAATCCAATTGATTGAAAATCCAATTGATTTTCCTCCAGGAAAAACCTAGAGGTCTTGCCTAATGACATACCTAACTCTTCTTTCTTTCTACTTCTCCTTATTTCCCAGTCTTTAGTTTCTGCCCTGAACTGAGCCTCTATTACTTCTCACCAGGACTACTGCGATAGCTTGTTTACTGGTTCTCCTTCCTTGTCTTTAGTTGTCTCCAGCCCATTCCCACAGAGCAGTTAAAGTGATAATAGTTGCTTAGTGATTTCCCACTGCACCAAGAATAACATTCAACCTCTTTGCAGAGGCCTCCACAATCCACATGAATCTGTCCTCTGCTACGTTACCAAAATTATGCTGGTCCATCCCCCATCACAACCCACCCCACTCCACACTCTGCCTCCCCTCCAAAAAGTTTTCTATGTATGCCCACACTGTCAGGTGGATCCTCCTTCCTCTGTTTCCATTACTTTTCCTCATTTAAGCCTGTTTTCTTTATGGTCCTTAAATGCTAAGTATATTTGCTGTTTTTTGTTTGTTTGTTTATCGGTTTTCTCACTAGATGATAAAAACCATGTCCGTTTTCTTCATCCCTGTGTGACTAGGACTGTTCTCAACACTCTGCAATAAAGTAGGCCCTCAAAAGTATCTGTTGAAGTAGGTACCAGATGGGCTGATGCAGAAGAATCACATTCAGCAAATTAACATTCTTCCTTCAAAGCAGTCTTTCAAGGACAAATTCAAGAAATCCTGGAGAGTCACTCTGAAAATCCCTGAGGTTTAATTTTGTTGAGTAACCCAAAACTTGAGAGTCATTCTAGAATCTCCTCTCTCCCTCACTCACCACACTGGTCCTCAGTCAAGATCCTTAAACATTTTGCAGACCTGGACATTTCTCTTCTCTACTTCCCTAGTCTGAACTATTGCCATCTTTAGCCCCAGGCTTCACAGTGGACTGCTGACCAGTGTTCTTGTCCCTAGTCTTGCCCTCCTCAAATCCACTCTCCAAACAGCAGTTAGGGTGACTTTTTAAATCTTGTAACATCCCCCCCAACACACACACACAAATTGTTCTGGGAATAAAGGCAAAACTCCATAACATAATTTTTACAGCCCTTTACAGTCTGCTTGCTGTCTTCATTTCTGGAAGCCTTGATGCTAGTCTCTCTCACCCACTTACAAAGCACCACTACTGGACTTCTTTGACATAACTCCTCCCTCCAGCCCTGCCTAAAACATAATTATTTGCCATGTAGGCCTGCTTTCTCTGGCCTACTCCTACTTTTCCTTCAGGTATCAACCTAAACATTCCTCTTGAAGACACCTTCACCGACACTAAATTCTTTTTTTTAAAATATGCAATTTATTGGCAAATTGGTTTCCATACAACAAACAGTGCTCATCTCAACAGGTGCCCTCCTCAATGCCCATCACCCACCCTCCCCTCCCCCCACCCCCCCCATCAAACCTCAGTTTGTTCTCAGTTTTTATGAGTCTCTTATGTTTTGGCTCCCTCCCTCTCTAAGCTTTTTTTTTCCTTTCCCTCCCCCCTGGTCTTCTGTTAAGTTTCTCAGGATCCACATAACAGTGAAAACATATGGTATATGTCTTTCTCTGTATGACTTATTTCGCTTAGCATAACACTCTCCAGTTCCATCCACATTGCTACAAAAAGCCAGATTTCATTCTTTTTCATTTCTAAGTAGTATTCCATTGTATGTATAAACCACAACTTCTTTATCCATTCATCAGCTGATGGACATTCCGGCTCTTTCCATAATTTGGCTATTGTTGAGAGTGCTGCTATAAACATTGGGGTACAAGTGCCCCTCTGCATCAGCACTCCTGTATCCCTTGGGAAACACCAACACTAAATTCTACCAGTTTCTCCTATAGCCCCTGGTCATGTGGAATTTTCCATCAAAATACTCCTCAGAATTTATTATAATTATTTATTTAATGTCTATTGCTTTCATGCCAGAATGAAATCTGACTTTTTGCCCAAAATATCCCTAGTGCCTGGCAGAGTCTAACACAGAGCAGGCCCTCAATAAATTTCTATTTAAATAATAAACTCCCAGACTTAAACATGAAAGAACCCCTACCTTCAATGTCCCAAAAAGCCTGTGTACGTGTGTGCATATATGTGTGCGTGCATGTGTGTGCTCTCACCATAGGAGACATCACAATATGGAAACCACTGGCAACAAATGAATGCTGAGGCCATCCTCCCTACAGCAGCAAGCCCTGAGAATCCTGGAAAATGGATGCTTCCATTTCCATCTCCTCAAATAACATCATATGTATTTACTTACAAACTCTATCTGGCAATTAAAACCCTCCTCCCCTCACCACACACACACAAACACACACACACAAACGCACACGCACACACACACACACACACACACACACCTCCCACTCCCACCCTACTCCTGTCCCAGGTAATCTTTGGAAGATAACTTGAAAATTGGCAGAGATTTGATCCTGCCTTTTTAGAGGCCTACACACACAGTATCCATGGGTCCCAGATTTTCTGGAACAGTCATAATGTCTAATAGACTATTTCATTACCTCGCTAAGTGTACTTGTAACTGGGCATTCTGATGGCTGTTTCAGAAAATACAGACACTGGAGTTACAAACAATTACTCTGAAGGCAAGCTGCCTACTCTTAGCCACCTGCGGGATTGGCTCTTCAGGAGTGAGAAAACAGCTTCAAAGATATGGGGAGATCTGTGTTCTCTCCCCTCTGCCTTCCTGGTATCTGGCAACATGTTAGGACACAAAGAAAGACACTCTGTGATTAAAGGAGATACAACCTGTGCCCCTTTACATTGTATCTTCTTGAGCTGCATAGAACACCTACTAAAGTAAGAGACTGTATGAATAGCACTTATTCTATCACTCAGTCCATAGCAAAGCCTCAAATGAATGTTAGTAGGATTAATATATTAACGGTTGAATATGAAAAAAATAAAATAATAGAGATTTGTAACTTCCCAAAGCTCTTAAAGCTACTTTACCTGATAATTTATTTCACAGGTGCCTGTCAACACTACATTAAAATAGGAAAAATGCTATTCTTATTTTCAACTAGTAAGTGCATCATCTTAACCATTCTATAATCCTTTTAAGTAGTGTTCATATGCATAACAATATGTAAAGTATTCTGACAAATAACCAAATGGATTTTTTTTTTCAACCATGGACTTATTTCAATTTCAAATTAATATTTATTTCAAAGAAAGATATGTCATGTTAATTCATTAATCAAAAACATAGATTAGACAGAGTTGGTTAAATGCTAAAGAGATTATAAATGGCAATTATCAATAGTAGTTGTTTCCTTCCTTTGAGGAAATATCTCTTTTCTTTACTGAGAACTTACCTGGGAGCTCAACATACCAAATAAAAGAAAAATACCTTAAAGGGAGATATAACATATTACAAAATCTGAAACTGACTTTTAAATGCCAAAGTCATTTACATCTTGGCCGCCTTTCTTGCTATTTTATTTTCTTTGTCACTGTAGGAAACTAGTGGGCTAAGGAGGGAATGATCTATAGCTTGTACTTCTTTTTTTTTTTTTTAATTTTTTTTTCAACGTTTTATTTATTTTTTTTTTTTTATTTTTGGGACAGAGAGAGACAGAGCATGAACGGGGGAGGGGCAGAGCGAGAGGGAAACACAGAATCGGAAAAGGGCTCCAGGCTCTGAGCCATCAGCCCAGAGCCCGATGTGGGGCTCGAACTCACGGACCACGAGATTGTGACCTGGCTAAAGTCGGACGCTTAACCGACTGCGCCACCCAGGCGCCCCTAGCTTGTACTTCTTGAAAAAGAGGTTATCACCTGAAAATCGAGAACATGTAATAGCCTGCGCATGGAGAATGGTTCTCCCTGGGAACACGGCTTTCATGAGTAAATGTATCTGTGAACTAGCCTGCTGTGAGTTTTCTAGTTTCAAATATATATTAGAATCTAAATGAGTAAAACATGTTTCTTGCAATACAAGTTACCTCAGTGAAGCTAGTTATCAAGTCACAGGGTTGATATTATGCTATAAAATTATTTCTGCATTACATTTGTAAACTCACTGAATAGAGATGATCTTAGTACATGAGAAATCAAATATAATTGGTGTTGATGCAATTTTTCTCACATTTGATTATTTAAAAAATATGTTTTATTTATTTATGTATTTAAATATTTATATAAAGTTTATTTATTTTGTGAGAGAGAGAGAGAGAGTAAGCTTGGGAGGTGCAGAGAGACAGAGGGAGAGAGAGAATCCTAAGCAGGCTCCACACTGTTAGCCCTGCAGGACTTGAACCCATAAACCATGAGATCATGACCTGAGCCAAAGTCACATGCTTAACTGAGCCACTCAGGTACCCCAAAAATGTGTTTTCTTTTAAAACAAGCAATTATAAACAGTTAAAGGAAGCAATGATTATACTGAGAGGCATCATTTAGAAAGCACCGTACTTAATAAATACTTAAATTAGAATACAAGAAAAGCTCAAAATTAAAAAAACTAAAAATCCAATCTAAGAAGATACAAAATACTTATAAACTTTAAAAACTTTATAAATGCAAATAATTAGGAAGAAGACAATAAAGATGAGAGCAGTCATTAATTAAACAGAAAACAAACGCACAGAAGAGAATACAATCAAACCAAAATTCGTATCTTTGAAAAGGAAAATGAAACAGACAAGTCTCTGATAAACTTGTTTAAGAAAGTAAGAGAAAGAGAGATGCATAAATTAAAGAATGAATAATATTAGGAAGGAAAAGTAAGAAGTAAATGAAGATCTGGAGAGATTAAAATATTAATAATATGAATAATATAAACTAATATATTCCAACAATACAAAAACATGAAATACATATACATGTATACACACATACATATATATACACATATACATTTATTACTTGTATTTGCTACAAATATATTTTTCTCATTTGTCTTGTCTGTTTCCTTTATATATTGTTTATTTATGGAAGCAGTGTTCTAAATTTCATGTAGCAAAATGAAGCAAACTTACTCATTTCATGGTTAATGCTTTCTGTGTCTTACCAACTATTTGTTCTTAAGTCACTTTGTTATGTGTATTATACATATTTATATATATTGCCATATTTATATTCATATATTATACTCATCATATATAACATAAATATGTTATTTATACAGATATATATTATATAAGTATATGTTACATGATATATATTAATATAATTTTATACAAATTATATAAATATGTAAATTTATGTATATGTATATATGAAAATTAAGTGACTCAAGATAAAATAGATCATAAGACACAGAAAGTATTAACCATGAAATGAGTAAGTTTGCTTCATTTTGCTACATGAAATTTAGAACACTGCTCACCAAAAGACAGGACAAGGAAGTGAACAGACAAGGCAAATAATTCAAAAAACTGAGTACATAAGGAACTAAATTTCACTGCATTCAAAAAGATTTTCTATGTTTAATGAGTTAAGAAACCATTTGTGGTGGGGCACCTGGGTGGCGCAGTCGGTTAAGCGTCCGACTTCAGCCAGGTCACGATCTCGCAGTCCGTGAGTTCGAGCCCTGTGTCGGGCTCTGGGCTGATGGGCTCTGGGCTGATGGCTCAGAGCCTGGAGCCTGTTTCCGATTCTGTGTCTCCCTCTCTCTCTGCCCCTCCCCCGTTCATGCTCTGTCTCTCTCTGTCCCAAAAATAAATAAACGTTGAAAAAAAAAATTAAAAAAAAAAGAAACCATTTGTGGTAAACCAAAAGAAAGTTATATACTTTCTAAAGAAAAAAATGTTAATAATTTTTGTAAATAGAAACAAAACCTCCTCAAAATATTATATATATAATGTATATAAATTTTTAAAAATTGGTCAGTAAAAATTATTTACTCCAGCCACTGTGCTAGGGCTGGGAATTACATGAGCTTGTTCCATGCCCTCCGGGAAATGATACTGTAGTGGGGGATACAGGGAAGTAAAGTGGGAATGACAAAGTAGAATAAGTAAAAAGCAGATTTGTTCCAAAACGATGCTTTCGATGTTCATTCACTTAATAATTCATTTAGCAAACATTTGTTGTATATAATCTGTGTTTGTACTGCTCACAGGAATACTGAGGAATAAGACATAGTCTTTACCTTAGAGCAACTTATAGTTTACTGGATATCATCTTACCAAGCTCTTGTGATGATCAACATATACAAAATATGTTCTTAAAATTGGAAGATTTAACATTTATGCTTTTGTTATTTCAAAGAAAGTTGTAGGTCAATGACTTGTACAGTTTTGATATCCCTGATGCAAGGATTTAAGTACTGCAAAGTATGACCCAGTTGTGAGAATAATTATGGCGTATACTAAAAGAAAGCCACCTACTAACGCTGACCTATAAAGTAGGGGTAATCAAGAGGGAATCTAGCTTTATAAGATTTGACTGACCTGAAGAAAAAGTGAGCGGTCTAGAAAGATGATAGCTCTTAGTCATTAACCAGAAGTCTATGGGTCCCCTTGGTGGCTCAGTCCATTGAGTGATTTCGGCTCAGGTCATAATCTCACAACTGTGGGATCCAGCCCCACACTGGGCTCTGCACTGAGTGTGGAGTCTGCTTGAAATTCTCTCTCTCTCCCCGCACCCCCCGTTCAGCTCCTCCCCCATGTGTGCTCCGTATCCTGATGGCTATTTGATTTGTAAGAACTCTCATGTACAAAGCTGAACTAAGGGAAGGATGCCATATGCTGATAACTGAAAAGAACTCATTTTTAATCATCACTATATAAATTAGCATTATATTCCATTTATATACCATTCTCTCTAAAAAAAAATCATCATCTATAACTTATACAGCGGAGGATTGGAATTATTGGTAGCTTAGATTGTAAGATTCCTTCTACCATAATTATCATAAAGGTAATGACGAGATTGGTGATGATAATAGCTATCATCTATTTACAAGTGACTCCATGACAGGAATCACACAAAATACTCTCATACTCTCAATTATGGCTTTGCACATACTCTCAGTTACGGCTCACGACAGCAAGGGTTATAAGTATTTATAACTCCACTTTAAAGATTCAAAAACTGAGTCTCAATGACTATAATTTGTTGACAGGGGGCTTCCAGCATCTATCTTACTTCCCTGCAGAGGAAATGTCCCTGGAAAGAAGCCATATGGAGTCAAACAGAGCTGAGACCTTGAGAAAAAGACAGATTGCTAATGGAATCATTTAAACACCTGGAACCAACCATGTGTAAAGCTAGATCCCCCTCTTGGTCACCTTCATTTCATAGGTCAATGTCATTCCTTTCTGGCCTAAGCTAGTTGGACTCAGGGTTCTGTACCATACTATCAAATGAGGTCTAGTACAAAGAGTTGGACATTCATAACCTTCTTGAGATGTATCCCTCACAGACAATAATTTTTGTCCTTCACTGGGTAAGTGTAGGAAATCTTTGTAAGGATCACTGGAATCTTGGGCTGTCCTTAAAACACGCTTCACTGAAGCACAGTTTTCTCACATATTTTAGTGATATTAATACACCACAATCTTGGACTTTCTATACCAGTGCACTGTCATAAGACATTTCAGACTGGCTCAGACCTAAGGTACACCCAGCCTAAGACTGATTTCTGACAGCAGCACCAAAGCTGATTTGTAGAAAAAGGTAAATGTTCCATCAGGGTGCCTGGGTGGCTCAGTCGGTTAAGCGTCTGACTTCGGCTCAGGTCATGATCTCACGGTTCGTGAGTTCAAGCCCCGCGTCGGGCTCTGTGCTGAGAGCTCAGAGCCTGGAGCCTGCTTCAGATTCTCTGTCTCCCTCTGTCTCTCTGACTCTCCCCTGCTCATGCTCTGTCTCTCTCTGTCTCAAAAATAAATAAATGTTAAAAAAATTTTTTTAAATGTTCCTGCCATATTAATACTCAGAGATTAGGATATACCAATTTCTCCCTAAAAGCTGATTGTGGAACTTATCATTCAAAACTATATTTAGGTCGGTGTCTGCCAAAGTTCATTTTGTGAAAAGAGTCATTTGTGAGATAAGACAGGGCAGGAACTGTCCCTGAGTCTGTGGTCATATGTGGAGTATATAAGTATACTTGTTGGTCACTGCAGAAGAGTACCTGGCCAAGGTGAATGAGGACTGAATCCAGGTACTGCTTTGCCAGACGTTACAGTGGCCTGACTGTGAACTGTGAATCTTTAAAATGGTGGCTATAATACAAGGCGAATCTTAAATTCTATGCAACTAGACAGACACTTATTCCCCTTACGATCTCAGAAGAAACAAAAACAGCTTGTTTTTACAGGGGTGGTGGTTACAGAGAGGGGACAGAAGATAGAGGGAAGAGTATTGCCAGCCACTCTTTTTCTAAATAATGGGAGTTTTACTGGTGGTGTCTCAGGAGAAATCCCCCTCTATTGGATATACCTGTCAATGACTTTTTAATTATTTCTATCAGATATGGTAGCAAAGTGATGTTCAATATTGTTCATGGCTTAAGATAGAAAAGCTTTCTCCCTTCATTCAATCATCCATTCTTGGTAGTATTAGACTTTTTTTTTTCTTTTCCACCTTCCTTGACTTTTCTGGGGAGGGAATGTCTGTGTGCCCTTTCTGATTTGGTGGCACCTGACAGACTGATGCTTTTCTCTCTTGAAATATTTCATAAAATGGCAATTTGTGAGATAAAACTCACTTTTTCCTCCTTTTTGTTTCTTTTGAAAATGGAATCAACTTCCACCCAAAGAAAAATAAGTGTCTTGAGATCAGATTACCACAATCGTAGGCAATGACATTAAAACAACATACAAAGTCCCCAGAAATTACTGGGAAGAAAATGGGAATTTTTCCCTATAGGGAATATAGTATATTCCCTAGAGGTCAAAGAGTTTAACAACAACAACAACAACAACAACAGCACGTAGCATCAAGTATTTCAGTACTTAAGATACATGTGTTAACAGAGGAACTGAGTTCATGAGCTAATCAATCACTGGGAAACTGTTCTTTATGTAATCTTAATTTCCATATCTATATGGAACTAATCAAATATGTATTTTTTGTGTTTATCTTCTTATTTGTCCTTTGCCTTTACTCTATTCTCTTCTGCATCTGGTAAACCCTGACAGCTTAGTTTAGTTTCATAACCTCCTGTATCGGTTACCTTTCAGCAGCGTCAGCCAGTGAGAGGCAATGATGACAGTTTGGAAGGTGTGAGCAAGGGATATGCCTCAGTGTTCGTCGCCCTTCCTTTCTGTCTGAGGTGGCAAATGGGCCATTCCATGTCTTTTCATAACTTCCCCTCCCAACGTACTGGTCAGTCATGTTTCCATTTGCCAGCAAGAAAACCAGCCCCTAGATTCCAGTAGTCACTGCTTCACTTTCTTCCTTCGGTGGATGATGACAGCTTCCCACTGTTGTTCATCTTGGACTGGTTCACCATCCTCTATTGTCTTCTCTGCTCCTCCATCGCCTATGTAACCAATTCCTTTCACTATATTCCTTCTGTTAAAAACACGAGAAGTTTCCTTTCTTTTCAGGTGAATACCAAATTTAATTCTATTTTATGCTTCTTTTTTCATTTTCTGCCTTAAGACAATTTGTGAATATGTATTTTAAAACCTGGGGAAGCCTTCTCATTGTTTACAATAGAATGAGATAAGACTCAAACATTGTAAAGCAGGACAAGGCATGTGCTCTATCTTCAAAGTCTTTCCCACTTCTTTCTTGAGTACGTTTCCTAATGACACCCGAAGAAAAAAGCATTATTCAACTGGGTGGAGAGAGCAAGTTTTAATTCAATGTGCCATATTGGAACAATCTCCTCTCTTTCCAGGAAACACTATACACAATAGCAAGTTTCAACTGGAACCCACAAAAAGTGTGTAAATGGCACAAACTTCTGATTGAACAGGAAGAAAGCCAGGTCGTAGTGCTCACAGTGTTATCCAATCTGAGATATATTGTTCTGGATGAGTTAAGTAATCTTTATGAACAATGTTTCCCTCGTATACTCTTAACACAAAACAAAAAGACTACATATATACAAATAGGCTGGTACATATACAAATATGCACCAAACATGAGGTCTTTCTCATTGCTCATTCCAAGCTGAGGCAAGTAGGTATACCCATGGGCCTAGAAAGCCACAGTAAAGGAGAAACCATCCAGTCATCAATCAAATCAATTCTGCAAATAGTCCCAAGAATTGGTGAAATACTATGCCAACCATATTTTCTGAAGGTTGATTCAGGGCCTTTGGATAATAAAGAGAGCCAAACATGCTCTTTAAAGTTATAAAAATGAGGGGCCCCTGGATGGTTCAGTTGAGTTCAAGCCCTGCATCGGGCTCTGTGCTGACAGCTCAGAGCCTGGAGACTGCTTCAGATTCTGTGTCTCCCTCTCTCTCTCTCTGCTCCTGCCCCACTCACATTCTCTCTCTCTCTCTCTCAAAAATAAACATTTTAAAAAAAATTTTTAAGTTGTAAAAACGAGAAGAAGCATCACTCAGAGAACGACACTGATTCCACAAACCTCAGGAATAGTATTTTCCTTGTCTCACCAGTGTACTTCTGTCCCAACTAGTCTTGGCCTCTTCTTTAGATCTTAGTCTTACTGCTGGAAAAACATATCTTGTGTCTTCCTATGGGGCTTACTATTGTGATATTTTCTTTGTTTTTTCTTCAAATCTCTGGGATTAATTTCATTATCAATTGGGATCCTCAGAAAGGTGGTAAATTCTAAAACAGCACAATCTAGGCCTATAATCTAGACTCACAAACCACAATGAGAAAATCAATTCCAACAACTTTTATCCATTTACCTAACAGGGAAAAGGTTGTATCAACACACTCCTGTAGGTGTTTTTACTAGCGAGGTTAGTCATCTGGCATTTTAATGCATTGTCATTTGTTATTTCCTTAGTCTTTATCATCTGAGGAACGTTTTAAAATGTGTTAACCCCTGTGGCAGAGACACATCACCTCACCTGTGCCATTTCAGTGGCCATCAGCCTGACATCCAACACCAGAACTGCTTCTCTTTGCCTGTCGGTTTTTTTCCTAACTGCACAACCAGCCAGACCAGACCAACCAGGAAATTCATGGCCTTGTGGAGCAGTGCTCAACCAACACACATCCTTCCTGGGTGAGATCAGAACACATTACCTGTGGTACCATCTGCTTGGTAACATAGCCTTTGTTGTCTGCCTTCGGTGATCCTACATCACTGCCCACTCTCTTCAGTGTTCCCTTCCCTGCTCTAAATTATGTGCACTCAAACCTTTGCCTCAGGGGTTGCTTCTAGAGGAATCCAAACTGAGACAAAACCAGATTATTTCTCAGCCCACTGGGGTAAATTTGGCCAATCCTAACAAGGGGAATCAGTCCTGTGGGTATAATCTAGGGGGGAACTAAGTGCATAGAACTGCTTCTGATGAAGCTGCAATGATTAATGGAGAAAGAATCCGCAGCTACACTCACCGTTCTGCGCTCGGCTTCCTTACATTTTCAACTTGTGTGGCTTATCTAATCAAGACACCTTTGGCCACAAAAGCACAGAAAAGTTCCACAATGAAAATTCAGATGACAGAGTGTCCAGAAGTTGAAGACCATGGATAGCCCACCGTTGTAATAATAATTGGCCATGCTCACTTACTGATCAGCTTTGCTTTTTCATTTATGAGTTTGCCATTTAAGATGCCAGTGAATTATTAAAAGATTTTATCCTTTCCCAACCGTTATGAGGATGCTATTTTTGTTTCTCTGACTATAGAGAACTAAAATAAAAATTAGATGCAAATTAGTGCCAATTTAGCTTACTTTTTAGAATCTCGAGTACTGAACTGTGAAATGGTTGTGATAAAAGTCTATTTATTCTTTCTGACTCATGGCATCAGGTTGCTGTTTTCAGGGGTAAATATGTTATATTTCCAAATACAGCTTTGCAACTCATTTTAAGTAGACCTTATACAAAGTGTACTGGCTTCTAAAAGTGTGTGTGTGTGTGTGTGTGTGTGTGTGTGTGTGTGTGTTAACACTCTACTTCCATTGTTAGCCTCTAAGATTTCCCATTACTTAACCAGAACCAGTGATGGGGTTCAGGCCAGAATATGCCACTTTGACATACAGATTACTTTGAATTAAAGTTGTTTGAGAATAGCCAGTACAATGACACTCCTCTCTGTCCCCCTGAAAAAAGCAAATTAATCTCCTATGTGAAAAGTACCCTCCTTGAACCAGGAAATAAACAGACATTCTGATCACCAGGGATGGGATATTCAGGGCTGAGAAAATGATGTAAACAAGGTCTGTTTAGTTTCTTCACTAATTAGTACCCAAACTTAGGTTTCTTTGTCTTGTCAATTCTTCAGAAATTTATGTACGTATGTAGGTATGTATGTATGTATGTATGTATTCATTTATTTATTTATTTATATTGTCTAAGAGGTATAAAAGCTGCCTGCTTCAGTCCCCTGTTTGAGTCTCATATTCTTATGGGGCCCCTGTATATACATAATTCCATTTGTTTTTCTGTTGCTCTGTCCTTTTTAATTTAATTAGTACACCAGCCAAAAGAACCAAGAGAGGAGGTGTGAATTTTCCCTCCCAGACACCATCTTCTTTAGAGCACAGGCCATTACACAGTATAATGAGTAAACTACCATCAAGAATAGTTATTTCCTATGGAGAGTTACTTTCCTTTTTAGTTAAGATTGCAAGTTAGGTTAAGACAAATGAAAAGAAACAAAATGTTAGCTTTTTGAGAGAAACAATTAATCTATTTCCATTGCTTTTGGCAAATTATCAGCAAGATTTGAATAAAGACAGCACTATTTGCCTGAAAACAAAATCATGAAAATGGTAAATTGGTATTTCCATTGCTTTTGTTGGTCTGAAATCCTCATTTGTTAAAGACAGAAACTACTTCATTTCTACAAAGGAATACCATGGACTTTTAACACAAGCACTGTTACACTTTTGTGAACTATCAAAGTCAAAAAGAATACTATCTTGAGAGAAAGAAAAAGACAGCCAGAGAAACTTAAAGCCATTTAGCTACTCTGCTGTCCTCTGTTAGTGTTTTTATATACTTAGTGATATGAAGGAAGCAGAAGCAGGGAGCCTGGGGTGAAACAGGAAAATAGGCACATTATAATAACAATGTGGAGAGACAAAGATTCCACTGTCACAGAGAACCTTACTTTGCTTAATTTCAATTTAAGGGGTTACTTAAGTGCACGGCCTTATGGAAATTTAATGATGTGTTATGGTTCATCTGAACTTGTCAGTTGGCCCCAAGCTGCGATAATCAACTTTTCAATGTCAGATTCATTTACTCCTCGAAGAATCCTGAAATAGCCATTCTCTCCCCATGACTTTCCCCAGGAATTGGCAGCAATCTGCAGAAAAGAGAGAGAGAGAGAGAGAGAGAGAGAGAGATGAATATCATAGTTGGATATTTAATCCTGACTATAAAAACACAAGGAACTCATGTAGCTTTAAATGCTTTTGACTTATTATAGATCACAATTATTAAGAGCCTAAATATTTTCTAAATAAGAATAAAACAGTTATGTTATTTATCAGTTACTTTAATACGCATGCACACTCAAGTTCACAATAACTAGAATTGGTATAAAACCTCTCAGTTCCCATGCGTATAATGGTAACATGTATTTGTAATGCCATATCAAAAGATGTCAGACAAGCTGCAATTATAGTGTCTCCTATGTGATTTGCTCCGTGCTAGGCACCAGGGGAACAAAGATAAATAATACCTTATTCTGTGTTCAGAGAGTTTAAGCTAAACTAATGAAGGACAACAACATAAGCCGAGTACTCGGGTAGAACTATGCACAGGGTGCTACTGAAGACAGCTGAGGGGCATCTTATTTATTTGGGTGGTTCCGAAAAGTCACCATGGAAGAAGTGCTATATGTGATCCATATTAAAACCTGGGAATAAATGAACCAGATTAAAAACAGGAGGAAAGGAGATTCAGGTAAAGGAAAACAGTAAAAGCATAAACAACAGCAAAGCATGGAGCGGCATGAAGCCCTGAGATGAAGCAATGAAATTATTGTAATTAGATCATAAAACAGAAGCAGGCTGGTGGGTTATGAGGCTGAAAGGGAGTTAAGGAAATACATACTGAGAAAATAATGGTGAAAATGATGACAAGGTCTTAAGGTGCTTCCAGTAGGAGAGCAAGGTGGACACATTTATATTTTGATGATATTACTCCATGTGTTATGAGAAGGATGGATTTAAGAGGGTAAACACAAGAGGCAGGGAGACTAGCTCGTAAACTAGCCAGTAAGTCTGATGTCTTGACAGGGGCGGGAGGACTAGGAAGAGAAATAGAGAAAGTATTTGAGAAATATTCAGGAGGTAAATTCAATAAGAATTAAACAATTTCTTTCTACTTTTATTTTTTATTTTAAAATATGAGATTAACTAAAAAGTTAGACTAGGTCCAGAATGTCTCCTGGGGTTTAGAGCTTGCCTGAATAAGTGTTTGGGGTAGGGGGTGAAAAACATTAATGGAGTATATATAACGATTAACCTGAAGACTGGAAGGGAGTTAGTTGACCATAAGTAAATGTAGCAGAAAAAGGCCTGAAGGATATATTCCCAAAAGTGGGATCACTGGATCATATGGTAATTCTATTTTTTAATTTTCTGAGGGAACTCCAGATTGTGTTCCACAGTGGCCACACCAATTTCCATTCCCATCAACAGTGCATGAGTGTCCCTTTTTCCCCACATCCTCGCTAACACTTGTTTTCTCCTGTCTTTTTGATATTAGTTATTCTAACAGGTGCGAAGTAACATTTCATTGTGGTTTTAATTTTCATTTCCCTGATGACTAATGATATTGAATACATTTTAACCTATATATTGGCCATTTGTATTATTTCAGGGAGAAATTGTCTATTCACGTCTTTTGCCCATTTTTAGTTGGATTATGTGTGGTTTTTGCTATTAAGTTGCATGAGTTCCTATAAATATATTTTGGATAGTAACCCCATATCAGATAGATGGTTTGCAAATGTTTCCTCCCATTGGTTGCCTTTTTAGTTTACTTACTGTTTTGCTAGGCAGAAGCCCTTGTTCCACTTGTTGATTTTTGCTTTTATCTTTGCATCTTTGGTGTCATATCCAAACAATCTTTGCAAGGATCAACATCAAGGAGATTTTCCCCTGTGTTTTCTTCCTGTATCTTTGTAATTTCTAGTCTTACATTTAAGTCTTTCACCCATTTTGAGTTCATTTTTATGAGTGGAGTACAATAGGGTTTCAATTCCATTCTTCTGCATATGGTTAAACACCTTTCTCAATACCAGTTATTGAAAAGACTATCCTTTCTCCATTGCCTCTTCTTGGTCTTTTTGTCGATTATTAGTTGATTATATGTAAGTGGGTTTTTTCCTGGGCTCTTGATCTTGTTCTATTGGTCCGTGTGTCTATTCTTATGCCAGTAATGTACTGTTTTGACTATTAAAATTTTGAAGTAAAATTTGAAATCAAAATTTGTGATGCCTCCAGTAATCTTTCTCAGGATTACTTTGGCAGTTCAGAGTCTCTTGTGGCTCCAAACAACTTTTAGGATATTTTTCATTTTTGTGAAAATTTTCATTGGAAATTTGATAGGGATTGCATTGAATTTATAGATGGTTTTGGGTAGTATTGACATTTTAACAATATTAATTCTTTTGATCCATGAACATGGGATATCATTTCATTATTTGTGTCTTCTTTAATTTCTTTTATCAATTTCTTATAATTTTTTTATACAGATCTTTCACATCCTTGGTTAAATGCATACTAAGTATACATATTTTTTATTTTATCATAAATGAAACATTTTTTAGAATAGTTCACCATTAGTATATAAAAATACAACTGATTTTTCTATGTTGATTTTGTATCCTGCCACTTTGTTGATTTATTAGTTCTAATAGTTTTTTTGATGGAGTCTTTAGGATTATATATATATGTGATCATATCATCTGCAAAGAGAGACAGTTTATTTCTTCTATTCTGATTTGGATGCCTTTTGTTTCTTTCTCTTGTCTAATTGCTCTTTCTAGGACTTCCAGTACTATCTTGAATAGGATAAGAGTGGACATATTTGTTTTGTTCCTGATCATAGGGTGAATGCTTTCAATCTTTCACTATTGAATATGATATTTACTCTGTTTATCACATATGGCCTTTATTATGTTGAAGTATATTCCTTCTAAACCCAATTTTTGAGATTTTTTCATCAGTAAAGAATGTGAATTTTGTTAAATGCTTTGTCTATATCTATTGAGATGATCATATAATTTTTATCTTTCATTTTATTAATGTAATGTATCACACTTATTGATTTGCTTATGCCGAACCATACTTACACCCCAGGCATGAATCCTTTTGTTCACAATTATGATCACTTTAATGTACTGTTGAATTCAGTTTGCTAGTACTATTTTGGGGAGGGAGGGGATTTTTGAATCTTTATTCATCAGGGATATTTTATTTTCTTGTAGTGACCTTTTCTGGCTTTGGTATCAGGGTAATGCTGGCCTTGTAAAAAGAGTTGCAGAGGGTTCCCTCCTCTTCAAATTTTTGAAAAAGTTTGAGAAGGATTTGGTGTTAATTTTTTAAATGTTTGCATTTAAATTCCAGTTAGTTAACATACAATTTAATATCAGTTTCAGGTATACAATATAGTGATTCAACACTTTGATACAACACCCGGTGCTCATCACAACAAGTGCACTCCTTAATCCCCATCACCTATTTTCCCATCACCCCATCCACCTCCCCTCTGATAACTATCAGTTTGTTCTCTATAGTTAAGAGTCTGTTTCTTAGTTTGCTCCCTCCCTTTTTCCCCTTTGCTCATTTGTTTTCTTTTTTAAATTCTACACATGAGTAAAACGATATGGTATTTGTCTTTCTCTGGCTGACTTTTTCCTTATCATAATACTCTCTAGCTATAAAGCAAATGGCAAGAATTCATTCTTTTTTCATGGTTAATATTCCATTACACATATATAGCACATATTTTTTATCTGTTTATTGATGGACACTGGGCTGTTTCCATAATTTGGCTATTGTAGATAATGCTGCTACAAACATTGGGGTTCATGTATCCCTTTGAATTAGTATTTTTGTATTCTTTAGGTAAATACCTAGTAGTGTAATTGCTGGATCACAGGGTAGTTCTATTTCTAACTTTTGAGAAGTCTCCATACTGTTTTCCCGAGTAGCTGCACCAGTCTGAATTCCCACCAAACAGTGCAAGAGGGTTCCCGTTTCTCCACATCCTCACTAACATTTGTTGTTTCTTGTGTTGTTGATTTTAGCCATTCTGATGGTGTGAAGTGATATTTGATGGTAGTTTTGGTTTACAGTTCCATAATGACTAGTGCTATTGAGCACGTTTCATGTACCTGTTGGCCATTTTTATATCTTCTTTGGAACTAAGCGTATTCAGATTCTTTGCTTGTTTTTAATCTCATTATTTGTTTTCTTGCTACTGAATTGTATGAGTTCCTTAAATATTTTGGATATCAACCCCTTGTCAAATACATAATTTACAAGTAATTTCTCCATTCCAGGTTGACTTTTATTGTTACTTTTGGTTTTGTTTTTGTCTTGCTGTGTGGAAGCTTTCTAGTTTGATGCAATCCACTTGTTTATTTTTGTTTTTGCCACTTGTGCTTTTGGTGTCCTATCCTGGAAGTCATTGCAAAGATCAATGTTAAGGAGTGATTCCCTGTTGTCTTCACAGTTTCAGGTCTTACACTTAAATCTTTAACCCATTTTGTGTTAATTTTTGTAAATGGTGTGAAAAAGGGGTCCACTTTCATTCTTTTGCTTGTGAATACACTTTTCTCAACATCATTTATTAAAGATATCCTTTCCCCAGCCAGCCATCAGTTAGGCTATTTTTTCTGAGGTTAACCTATCATTTAAAAAGCTCTACCATTTTTAAATTTTCCTTTTTATCATTTACTTTCAATTGTTTTATTATTAAATGCCTGGGCATAGTTTTTTTTGTTTTTTGTTGTTTTTTGTTTTTTTTTATTTCTCCTTCCTGGAGTTTATTGAGCTCTCTGAATTTTTGGGTTCATGTCCTTCAGTTTTGGAAAACTATTGGCTATTAAGTTTTTAAATATCGGGGCGCCTGGGTGGCTCAGTCGGTTAAGGGTCCGACTTCAGCTCAGGTCATGATCTTGCGGTCCGTGAGTTCGAGCCCCGCGTCGGGCTCTGGGCTGATGGCTCAGAGCCTGGAGCTTGTTTCCAATTCTATGTCTCCCTCCCTCTCTGACCCTCCCCTGTTCACGCTCTGTCTCTCTCTGTCTCAAAAATAAACATTAAAAAAATTTAAATAAATAAATAAATAAATAAATATTGATTCTGACTCATTCTCTCCCTCTCTCTCTCTTTCTCTCTCTCTCTTAATCCTTCTGAGAATACAATTACATGTCTGTTAAACTGTTGATTGTGTCCTACCCTTTGTATTCACATTGTTCTGTATTTTGTTCTTTCATTGTTTTTCTCTGTGTACTACATATTTCATTGACTTTTATTTAAGGTCACTAATTCTGTTTGCCATTTAACCCATCCAGCAAGTTCTTAATTTCAAACATTGCACTCACAAATTCAATAATTCATTTATATATATATATATATATATATATATATATATATTATATAAATATAAATATATATTTAAGTCCTTTGTTAAAAGTCTCCATCTTTCATGGGGCACCTGCATAGCTCAATCAGTTAAGCAGCTGACTTCAACTCAGGTCATGATCTTGTGGTTTGTGAGTTTGGGCCCCATGTTGGGCTCTGCACTGACAGCTTGGAGACTGGAGGCTTCTTTGGATTCTGTGTCTCCCTCTATCTCCACCCCTCCACTGCTCACACTCCGTCTTTCTGTCTCTCAAAAAATGAATATTAATTTTTTTAAGTCTCCATCTTTCATCCATATTTTTAAAATGATTTTTACAATGGCTCTTTTACAGCCAACATCTAAAGTATTATCTATTGATAGTTTTTCCCCTTAGTTGTTGGTCACATTTTTCTCCTTCACATATTTCAGAATTTTTAAATGTAAGCTGGACATGTTGTCCTAATAATTATAGATTGACCTGGGTATTATTTTCCTAAGAAGTTTAGCCCTTTCTTCTCCTAAAGAGATATGGTGAGGAATTAATCACCTCAATTTGTGCAGAAACTGAGTCAGGTCAGGGCTGGAGATAAGCTTTTGTTAAACTCATTCCACTCCTGGTTTTCTTCCTATATTTGGGGTTTATGCCTATGATGTGTGTGTTTCAGGCTCTCTTCCAGTGGGACTCCTACTACAATATCTTCAAGGCTGCAGATTTCACTCTGCCTTCTCATTCCCCTCCTTAGCTACTCACACTGTTCTAGCAACTTATTAAATATTCCATGGAAAGAGATGGCTTTGTGTTTGGGGTTCATCTAAATTCTAATTCAGCTGGATTTTCTATTTCCCAGAGGTCTCTCTCTCTCTCTCTCTCTCTCCCCCTCCTTATTTGAAATGTAACCTTCAGCTTAAACCCAGACCTACCGAATGTTCACAGTATGGAAAATCGTCCCCATATTCAGCTCTCTCGTTTCTATAAAAATATGGTTTGGTATCTTTCTCTATGTTTTCACTCTTATGTGGATCCTGAGAAACTTAACGGGAACCCATGGGGGAGGGGAAGGAAAAAAAAAAAGGTTACAGTGGGAGAGAGCCAAAGCATAAGAGACTTAAAAAATGAGAACAAACTGAGGGCTGATGGGGGGTGGGAGGGAGGAGAGGGTGGGTGATGGGTATTGAAGAGGGCATCTTTTGGGATGAGCACTGGGTGTTGTATGGAAACCAATTTGACAATAAATTTCATATATTTAAAAATATAAAAATAAAACAAAAATATGGTTTGGAATATTAATTCTGATACTATTTTCAACTTATTTAGTGGTATATATGGCTTATTGTTATGTATTAAATTTTACTCAGTAGTGGAAGTCGTCTACTTTTTAAATTTTTAATTTACTATATCATAGGCCTACATGTAAATATTTTAAAATGTTCATATATAATTGTGGGGCAATAAAACTTTTCTGAACTTCTCAGTGCCCTTGCAAAAAAACCCTCTAATCTACTGGTGCACAAAGGGTGTATATGATATAGAGACACAGAATATTTGCTTTCACTTCTGTCAGAAATATTTTATCTTCACATTCAATGAGAATTAGATCTGTAGCCATTTGTCTAGTTAATTTATCTGATCCAAAAGGGTAATAAAACCTCTCTTATCTCCCCAAGAGGGCCAAAGAGTCAGAGACCAGACAAGGTCTTAAATTAAGCCCCATGGTGCCAGGAGTACTGGAACATTATCTCTCTTGGTTTTTACATGTTAAAAAAGGAGGAAGTTCAGCATTTGGAGACATTATCTGTATTTATCTGACCCTTGCAAAGACATATTTATATTCCTAAGGGAAAGGGTAAGAACATAGGGCCCTTTCCCTCCCATTTTAATAGAATATTTTTTTTTTGTTCCTTGCAGGAAAGGAGGAGGTTGCCTGTCTCCACTATATAAATGGAGAAAATCCATTGTTCTCTGTCCCTCATTTATGAGGTAACAGCTGCTACTTGTATGGAAAAATATTGTTGCCTCTTATGACTGCCAGACTGAAATGTGAGGACTTATGTGGTGACATCTGGCTACTGATCTGGATGTAAGCATCAGTAAAGTACTCTTTTCTTCTGACCCATGTTTCTTAATTCAAGTAGGATAACATCTCAGACCCTTCATAATTCTCGCAAAACAGTAGTACTAAATAAGAATTTCATATTTTAATTAACCCAAATATTAATTTTTATGTAAAATGAAAACTCTTTTAGTGACCTGACTAATTTTTCCTGATTGCATACATCAATGTTATTCATTCAGTCAAGCAACAAGCATTGCGTAGATACCCATTATGTACCAGTCACTCTGCTCTGTCCTTTGGATACAGTAGTTAGTAAGGCAGACACAATACTGGCCCAAGATGAGGATACAGTTAGGTGGAGAAAATATTCAATTCAGTTCAATTCAATTCAATTCAATAAAATGTTCAATTTAATAAAATATGATAATTTTTAAATTTGATTCTTATATTCCTACCACTGATATTAACCAATTTATCTAAAAGAGTCACAGCAGAAAGAAATCCTGATTTTATGCCCATGAAATAGTTTTCTTAGAACATTTTAGATTAGTAAGTTCAGAATTGATAGGAATTGCAACAAAAGTAATCTAAAAGGATGGCATGCATGTATGTGTTGAATATATGAGAATGAGCGAGTATATGTACATTTGTGTATGTCTGTGTGTGTGTGTGTCTGTGTGTGCATGCATGTGCATGTATGTGTACACCATCCATGAGGCTCTATCTCCATGAGGTTGAAGGTGAGAGGGTCACAGAAAGTTGTTTGTTTGTTTGTTTGCACTTTCATTCATATTCACTCCACAAATAGCTATCAGGTGTATCAGGTGCTAAATGCTAAAAACTGTTGTGAATTCAATACATTAACCAAATTATTTGTTTTTGCCTGTAAATATTATATTATTATGATACTGATATTATGATACTGAATAACTGTTTAAACTCATTTAGTAGTAATCCTATATAGAAACTTAATTGTAGGCATTCAAACAACATATCCCCTTTCACAAATTATGAATTTTAGCTACTTTAGCATTAATGTTAATTATTGGCTACTGAAAACTTTATTTTCATGAAGATAATGATATTTAAGAAAGTTCAGGTTATTTTAAGTTTATTTATTTTGAGACAGAGAGCACGTGAGCAAGAGCAGGGGAGGGGGAGAGAGAGAGAGAGAGAGAGAGAGAGGAAGAGAGAATCCCACACAGGCTCCACACTGTCAGTACAAAGCCCAATGCAGGGCTCAAACTCACCAATCATGAGATCATGACCTGAACCGAAATCAAGAGTCAGATGCTTAACTGAGCCACCCAGGCGCTCCAAGAAATCTCAGTTTAAATACAAAGAAGCATCATTCTATTTAAAAGCAAAATACTTCCATTTGTCAATAAGACAAATTTAAGAGGTGACCACATATGAGTCACTCTGATGACTATCACTCCTAATATTTAGGTCTATAAGTTATAATATGCCCTCTACTGTATATATTCAAATTCAAATTTCATAACAATTACCATTACCTATTCATTCTATTTCTGCCTTTTTGCAGAAATTAAAATTAAAATGCATATAATATAAGGACCTGGAACAATTCATCAAAGTTCATTGTAATTAATTGGATATTTGAGATAATATGTTCCAGTCCTCTTTAAAATGTTTCTTGCATGTAACCTTCTATTAATTTTTATACTAGACATTGTTTCTCAGTGAAGGAACATGTATTTGTTATAATTGGCAAAAGCAAAAATAAAGCACTTTACCACTATGGGAAATATGTATACTTTACATCAATACCTAATATTGATACTAACATTACAAAGGCACCATCCATAGCAAAAATGTGAGAACACAAAACTGACATATGATAGAAGTCTAGCCATTACTTTAACATGGATGATAACAAAACAAAATCTTTTCCTGTTGATTCTTGCTTTGAAGAAAAAACACTTTTTCTTCTTTTATAATGTGAAATAAGAGGAACTGAGGAAAACTGTTACTTCAATACAAATGATTATAAAGAATTTTCTGCTGGAGAAAATACCATTATTACAAACAGTATCACTGTAACTTAGAGTGACTAAATAACACAAACCAGGAGGTAGAGACACAGATGATTCTAAAATAGTCACATCACAGTAGAAATGCAGTTGGAAAGAGGTACCTACCCAGAATTTTTCTTTCCGTCCTTGTGCCCCTTTCAGTGTGCCCCATCTACAGATAATAATAAAAAATATTGACATGGTTAAAAATGTTTGATTTGCATTTTGATAAAATGTTTCCACCTTGTTTTACTATGGAAGTGCCATCATTGTCCTACAAAAATGTGCCTGCACAGTTTTCATTTTTACCATAACCTTATTTGCTTGCTCACAATATACTCCTCTCTGTCCAAATGGCTTAAAATCATACTCATTTGTCAAAGAAAATAAACTGTCGGACAACTGGGGCATGGAGGTTTTTAAAGTATTTAAAGATGTCTCCCCTTCACATCTAGCTCCCTGAAACTCTACTCTAAATGGCATAAACTAAAAATCTCCAAGACGGCCCACAAGCATAATATAAATACAGATGAATGTCCTACATAAAAGAATTTTTCATGAAATATGTATATGTGTGTATTATTTTATAAAATGGGTAGGTACTTAATGTGGAATTTCTGTTCACACATGTAGGTATGGAAAGCCAATGTTTTACTCCTAGTACTGGTCCATTTTCAGTGTGGCATGTAACAATCCACAAAGAATCCACACTTCCCAAATATCTCATGTTTTCTCTTGACTAAATCCAGTGATGGAGATGTTAGTAACATGTTCTGTCTACTAATGACATAACAAGACTTGTCTGATATCGCAAAGTGGGAGGTGTTAAGCACAGGCTCCAAATCCCATGTTCTTCTTCATGTTATATTTCTCTCTAATGAATGTTTCTCTCTAATAAATATACAGTCCCCAACTGCATCATGTCCTGAACAGCAACAGTGTTATGTGGAGGAAACATGTGGACTACCACGTTCACGTGCTGTGATGGATTGGGAGACTACAATTCTGCCCGCATACAGCCCTGCCAGTCCCTCTCTAGTAGTCCAGATCTCAACATCAGAGTTCCTTAAAGTTAAATCCCTGTATCCTATATCTGGAAGAGATACACATCCATTCAAATATTTTCAACATGTCCATTTGCCAGAAAGCCGTTTTTAATAGGGTACAGAATACAATGATGGCACCATAGCACAGAGGTATTGCCTTAAGAAGGCAGGTTTTTGGTGGAGATCATGGCATTCAAGAAAATACATTAATGCATTTAGATCATTTGACACAAAAAAAGGAGCGGAAAAAATGATGTGGAAGTTGGGATAACACTGAAGAACAACTTTTCTTCATTTTTTTTCCGATCGAGGCTAGGAGTGGTCATTGCCCTGGTCCCCATCTCTCTCTTGGTTTTCTGCTACATACAGGGATAGTAGACTGGAATAGTTTAAGGTTTCAAATATTCTGGGCAGTTTAATGTGTAAGTTCAAGCTAGTTTAATTCTGAAAAACATTTTGCAGGGTTTTTTTTAATTAATTTTTTAAATTTTTAAATTATTTTAAGAGAGAGATAGAGAACAAGCAGGAGAGGGGCACAGAGAGAGGGAAAGACAGAATCTCAAGCAAGCTCCACACTGTCAGCCCAGAGACCAATGCAGGGTCTGAATTCACAAACCATGAGATCATGTCCTGAGCTGAAGAGTCGGACACTTAACTGACTGAGCCACTCAGGTGCCCCTATTCTGGAGTTTTAAAATTGTATTTACATCCTTGTAACTTTTGTATAAAAAGCTATCACCAGGGGCGCCTGGGTGGCTCAGTCAGTTGGGCGTCCGACTTCAGCTCAGGTCACCATCTCCAGGTCCGTGAGTTCGAGCCCCGCGTCAGGCTCTGGGCTGATGGCTCAGAGCCTGGAGCCTGTTTCCGATTCTGTGTCTCCCTCTCTCTCTGCCCCTCCCCCGTTCATGCTCTGTCTCTCTCTGTCTCAAAAATAAATAAAACGTTAAAAAAATTTTTAAAAAATCTATCACCAGTGAAAATTATAAGTGCCTCCAGATCTTCAAAGGTCATTCCGTACTTCAAGGAGTAGGTCATATCTGGAACTTCAAGTTGCCCATTTTCTACTCATTCATCATAACTATCCTAACAATTTCAGAAAGCATTTACCTCAATCAAACTTCCTTCCAGGTGCTCCGGCTACTAGTTACTTTAGCTATTTACATAAAATACAAGAAAAAATTAGATGTATCTAAGGACATCTAAGATGTATCTGTCCAAAATAAAACAGGCAGGAGAGGAATCCCATACCTGAGATTCCACCAAATACAGTGAGAAGTTCAGGGCACTTTGGTTTGAGGAAAGATAGAGCCTTCTAAGAAAGCAAGCCCAAGCAAAAAAGAGGTATCCAGACAGGACAAGCTTGATCCAGCAATTAAGCCGTGATCAAGAAACAGTAGGAGTTGGGGCATCTGAGTGGCTCAGTCAGTTAAGTGTCCTACTTGGGCTCAAGTCATGATCTCATGGTTCGTGAGTTCGAGCCCCACACTGACAGCTGGGAGCCTGGAGTCTGCTTTGGATTCTGTGTCTCCCTCTCTCTCTCTCTGCCCCTCCCTCACGTGTGCTCTCTCTGTCTCTCAAAAATAAATAAAGAAACATTAAAAAAAAGGCAGGAGGAATAATTGAAAGGATAATTCTCTGTCACTCAGATCTGTCCAAGCTCAGCTCTCACACTGGATTCAGGTAAATTTAAAAACCAGAGACGGCTACTGCACTACAGCTACATATTGCATAAAACACACTAAATACCACTCAGAAGGGAATACCCCAAATGTGTCCTTTCCCTTTTCGAAGATCTTTCTAACTTCTTGGGCTCCAACGCATTGACGACTGTGCGTGGGAAGACAAAGTAGTCCTCGACAGAGGGAGGTAAAAAGACACACAAGAATAATACGCCCTAAGATGAGTACTGCGTTTGTTGTCCAGTCCATTTCCGATGCCCCTTCGCACTCCGAGAACTACTGAGACACTGGGGACAGAAAATCGACAACTGTACGTGGGGTTAAGATTCAGCAAAATGATAACTACACATAATTCCACTACCAACAGATCAGAGACTAAATTTAAGGAAACAGAACATTTTCTCACAAGGGAGAAGACACTTAAGAATGTAATTGTTTGTCTTATTCTAGTATCACCAAACAAATCAAGAGTCGGACGCTTAACTGACTGAGCCACCCAGGCTAAACTCAAGTTAAACTACCTCAGTTTGGAGACATCTAAGAAATACAAATGACTATTTTAACTTTTGTTCAATGGCTCATGTTTTTCATACATTCCCTACATTTTGTTGAGATTATCTAAATAATATTTTCAATGATATAATAGACAGCAATAATTCTTGTTTTGCAAATCTATCAATGTCTTGGGGTTGCTATACGCCTCAGGAAACACCACTGCTTGTTACAACTTTACAGGCATTAGTTGAAATACTTTTGTAGCTCAGAGAGAATGCCAACATTCAGAGTATTACAAACAGTCTCCAAATGGACAGAGAAGAAAATGAAGTCTTGAAATAGAGGAGAGAGAGGACGAAGAAAGGAAGGCCGCTGACTTTCAGAGTTTCAGAAACTAGGATGCTTGTGAAAGGAAATTATATACAAAAGATACTAACCATTATGCAAAATTCAGATAAAGAGAAAATATCACACCTCACCAAGGAAGCTATTGTACAGTTCCCTATGTTACAGCCTCCATGTCAAGTGACAAGCAAGGTCCATCCATCACCAGGCCTAATGTTTGCACTGCAAATTTCAGTTATCTTTTCTTGCCTGTATCTTTTTTACACAGTTTCTAAGATGGTAATCAACCCATAAAGTCGCAGTGGGGTATTACAGAGAAATACACCTATGGGTTGTTTTCTAAATATCTCATGGCCTCTGAAAGGCTGGGAAAGATCACTTTGCCCTAGGAGAATTCCCACTGCTATCATAGCAAATTCATGTAATTAAAACCTTTACCCAAACAAAAATAAAGGTTAATTGGTACAAAGCAAGAAGACTACTTATATTGTTCATTTATAGGAGAGAGATCCTCTCTTCTTTGTCTATGAAGGGCATCGATCTCTCTCTCTCTCTCTCTCTCTCTCTCTCTCTCTCTCTGTGTGTGTGTGTGTGTGTGTGTGTCTCTCTCCCTCCCTCCCTCTCTCTCTTTCTTTCTCTCTGTATATATGTATATGTATATAGTTACAGTTATATTTCTGAATTGTGGTACTAGACTTTGGCTTGCCATTATACAGTAGGCTGAAATTTCTAGAAATAGTATTTATTTTCACAGATATCCTCTTGTAAACCAATGGCTATCTTTGAAGACATAAGGGTCTTCATTACATTCATACAGACTCTAAATTATTTATCCTCTTCTTTATTCAGTTATACAATTTCATTTTAAGGACTATTCATAAACATTTTAGTTAGACCAGGACCATAACCTTAATCTGTTGAGAATGTTTCCTTAACCCTGCTAATTTAAAACAAATTATACAATAGGGTCACAAGTTTCAAAGATCTTGATAGTAGCTTTTCTTCAAAAACTTCTACTTCACATGAACTTCAGATTGTTCTTTTGCATTTTTCTACCCCATTAAGTTAAATTGTTCCAATTATTTGAGACCCATTAATACTTCTTTTCTCACAAACTTTAGTGACATCTGGAAAAATGCTACTATTGAGAAAAATCTGGGCAACTATTGTACTGCATTTGTTGAGGATGCCTGAGAATGGATGGTGAGTCTATGTTTACATTTCTCACTTCAAGCATGTGATCATTTAAGCTCTTCCTGTTGTATTCATCTTATTTGCCCACTTTTAGATAGCTCTGGAAATACTACTTTTTGCCTAATATCAAGAGTCTTTCTGGAGAGACCATAAATTCTGTGGAGTGAAACTTAAAACCCATTAAAGAATGATGTAAAATTTTGTATCGCTCAGGTACTAATGTTATGAATTTCATTATACATGTTCTCTTTAACAAGGATTTTGTTCTTTTCAGATAACTGTGCTAATCAATACAACATTTTCTGAAAACCATATTTTAAGCTATTTCTAGATACTAAAATTATTGGATCTGAATAACTACTGTAACTACTTTGAATAGGATTTTAAATCATAGTGTTGCTGTTGCTGTTGCTGTTGGTGCTGTTGTTGTTTGTCCCTTGGTTTGGGTTGATTTTTTTGTTTGAGGGCCATACATTCAGTGGTGGTCATATTGGATATGGTAACTAAGAGAGCCGAAGGTACAAATTTCTTAAAGTAATATGTATATTCCTATAAATGTCTCTTTCAAAAAAAAAAGCACAGGGTGTCTTGTGTACATCATCCACTTATTTCTGCCTTTATTCAGCAAACTATTGTGTAGTACAAAGAAGATATATCTGTTGCCTTCAAGAAGCTGACAATCTAATGAGAGTGATTGTTTCAATTATTTAAGACCCATTGATACTTCTTTTCTCTAAAAATTGAGTGACACCTGGGAAAATGCTTGTTTTGAAAAAATCCGGGCTGCTGTCATACCACGTTCCCTGAGGATGTCTGAGACCTATTGGCTTCCAGTATGGAATGAGAAATATATCTAATAGAGGCAAATGAAACATAAGTACAAAAAAATTTGAACCCAAAATTCATTTGAATCCATAATTGCTGCTTTTATAAAAGCATGTTTTATTTTTATTTTTCTATTGGTTGCAGTCATAGAAATTAGCTGTCTGCAGAAGGCAAAGACAGCTCCCTTCACAGAACTGAGTAGAAATTCTTGAGGAACAAAAGGAAGTGTAGAGTTTTAGGCACAGTAAGTGCAAAGTCAACCAAGAGCCAGCAAAACTTCATCTTAGCCTATTCTAAGAGCAGCACTTAGTCCTGTGGGACTGGAGAACAGTGAAGGGAGCAGCAGGAGATCAAGTTAGGAAAGCACATTTAGCTCAGGCCATCATGAGAACTCATAACCACCAACCTTAGCATTTATAAAGTTGGGGCCAAGAGTCGTTCTAATATGGTAATGACATTATCCAGATATTCTTTCAGAGAGACAACTGTGGTGTTAGCATGGCAGATAGATTCCAGAGGAAGGAACGTAGCATTAGATGAATGTTGGTCATTAATGCAAGATATAATGAAATTCTGAATGAGAATATAAGACCCATAAATGAAATATTGTTCATTCTTTTAACACCTGTATCTCCAACACCTAGAACAGTGACTGACATTCAGAGTTAACCCTAAATATATATTTGTTGAGCAAGTGAATTGAACTACACTGGCAGCAAGTGAATTGAAGTGAATTGAATGAACAGGAGGACACATATTCAAGAGCTATTTTGGAGATAAAAGTGGTGGATTAGTATTATGCTAGGTGAAACAAGTCAGTCAGAGAAAGACAAATACCATAGGGTTTCACTCATATGTGGAATTGAGGAAACAAAACAAACGAACATAGGGGTAAAAAGTAGAGAAGCAAACCAAGACTCTTAGCTATAGGGAAGAAACAGAGGGGATGGGCCAGGGTTGTGGGGGAGGATAGATTAAATAGGTGATGGGGATTAAGGAGGGCACTTGTGACGAGCACCGGGTGTTGTAGGTAAGTGATGAATCACTGAATTGTACACCTGAAAATAATAGTACACTGTGTGTTAACTCAACTGGAATTTAAACAAAAAGTTTAAAAACGTGATGGAATTTGTTGGCCAGTTCGTATTGATAGGGAGAAGAAAGAGTCAAGATTAACTCTAGGATTTCAATGTTGAATGAACAGGTGCATCCAAAGTGGTGTTATGTGTGCACTTCACATTGCACAGAGATGTGTTCCTGATGATCAGGTCAACGTGTCATTGCCTAAGACTGTAATTACAGAGTGGCTTCATCTACTTTTGAGTTCTCTCTACTTACAGTGATTCTGCATATTAACCTTTAAATTCATGACTTTTCAGGGTTTCTGACAGGTAAAATACTGTAAGAACCAAGGAAAGCTTATTATATAAAGAAATTGTGAAAGAACCTTTCTAAAGATTGTGGAATTCTTCTCTGAGAATATTATCTCTTAACTCACATGTCAAGATCACCTCTGTTCAAGAATCAAGTTTTTTAAAGCAGATCCAACATTCATCTAAGAATCTGGAGTTACAAGGAAAAAAAAGTTTTATTTTATATTGATGGTAGGTGTAATACACTGTAGCAGAATCATCTAGACTGAAATGTTGCAATGCATCCGACAATTTACCACTTCTGGGATCCCAGCCCAGTCTATTCTGGGCCCAGTAGACTGACAATAGGAATTCAAATTCATGTTTTCTGGGCAGACCAATTATGTATTAGTGACTACCGATCCACACAGATAAAAAAGAAAGTTTTGGACAGTGAATGTGTAAAGAAATCTTAATGCAGTACATCCTACTAGAACAGGAAATTTAGGAGGAAAACAGGGAACAAATATATAAGAGAGCCTGATATGGAACCCTTCTTATTAAGGAAATGAAAGTCAGATAGGATATAAGTATAAAAAAACCACCAGATGAGCCTCAAACCAGTAACAATGATATGACTACTCTTGATATAGAATTTTGTTTTTAAAGGTGAGATTGTAGATAGATAGACTCTCAGCTCCCTTTACACAAACATTTGGAAGATTAGTACAGTAAGAATGAGGCAAAGATAAGCAGACTTTTGTTGCCTTATGAATGTTCTACCAGAGACACTTTGTAACTTCATTCAGAAAAATACTCAGGCCTAGTGAGTATAGCAATGTTGAACAAGATAGAGAGCTTTAGGGGGTACTAATTAATGCTAGCTCAAAGATGAAACAAAATAGATTGTACGGGAAAGCAAAATCAGATGAGGGCATTCCCCATCTCCCTTCATTTTCCACTGAAGCAAAATTAAATCAAGTCAGGTTTACTCAATCTAAGACCAGATACTTTTATTGATATGTTCTGCCACGGGACTACCAATTTTATCATAGTTTGGAGAAGCAGATGGAGATTTGTGAAAAATCAAATATTTTTTGCATGAAAATGTCAGAGATGATTGTGTATTCCTAATATTAATTAATCATTTTACCAATACTATTTACTGAGTTGCTGCTATATTGCTTATCCTATCCTATCCTGATATTTCAGGAAGCGAAAATATTGTAAGTATAATACCACACATAATTTGACCTATAAAAAGGAGTATAGAAGAAAATAACAACACAGTTGTGCCCAGATATGCTCTGGTCATAATGGTCTGCTGGGGTACTAAAAGAACGAAAGCCCTGTATATAATATATTGACAGAATACAGGTAAAGATGTTCACAATCATGTGAAATGTACTTAGGAGAGAGAGTACAAGATCAAAATTATCCATCATCAACAATGACAATTAACTAGGGTAGTATCTTATGAAGATATACTTCTAGGGAAAACTTCAGTCCTTTGATGTTAGGAATAGAAATGGTTGATCTTCTCACAAAATCTCAGCACTTAAGGAGACTCGGAGATTATAGTATAATCCAGGCTATGACTCAAGCTAAATTTGACCCACTGCCTGTTTCATAAAGTTTTATGGGAAAAATAAAGCTCATTTATTTACATATTATCTCTGTGAGCTAATGGCAGAGTTGAGTTGTCAAGACCAAAAGGCACAAAGAATTAATCTGACTCTCCTCCAATTTCTTTTTTTTAAAACTTTATGCATTTAATTTGAGAGACAGAGAGAGAGAGAGAGAGAGAGAGAGAGAGAGAGGCAGAGAGAGAGGGAGAGAGAGAGAATCGCAAGCAGGCTCCCTACTGTCAGTGTGAAGCTGGGCATGGGGCTCAATCCCACAAACCAGAGATCATGACCTGAGCCGAAATCAAGAGTTAGACACTTCACCAACTGAGCCATCCAGGTGCCCCTCCACTCCAATTTCTTTGCTTCATAGGTAAAGTAACTAAGGCTCAAGGAGGTTAAGTAACATTTCAAACTATACGGTAAGTGAATAAATTGGTACAAGCACAACTAATAACACAAGCAGTAAACAATAGAACTAGCAGAAGACAGAAATGGGTGGAATCATTTATAGTTGAAATGAGAGAAGGCATACAGGCCTTGAATAGCGTGTAGATAATGCCAAGAGAAAAGGAGGACAGGCCTGAGAAAAGAGCATGAAATAATGCCTAGAGCTACTCTGTGCGCATTCAAAGAGGTATCACAAAAGGTTTGGAAGGAGGAGGATTGTAAACAACCATAAAAAGGTAAAACTGGTGATGGTGAATAAAGATAGATTAAAATGGAAAAGTATAGGGTTGAAGGCACAAAGAACAGTTTGGCCATTATAACAATATTCCAGTCAATGTTGCGTTCATCATACCCAACCATCTCACTTGTATCCTGAAATTTAATGAATATAATCATAACAATAACGGGGATGGAAAATAGTATTTACTGCATTCACTTGAGGCTCAAAATAAATCATCAAAGCTGTCACTTAATATCACAAGTAGTATCTATTCAGAAATTTATATTTAAATTTATATTTCTGCAACCTTTCCCTTTTTATTGTAATGTAGACTTGGCCTGACTTTCTTTTTAGTCTTACTAAAGTAGTCTGTTATATCCTACATGTTTCTGTTTAGAGAAGACATTGTAAATTGCCATAGCAACACATGCCTTTTAACAAAACCTGCCAATCCATCCATTCATCAGAATTGTCATATGTATCATATTCCTGGAACACAGGATAAAATCTTGATCCTAGATTCTGAAGAGGTAAGCGTTTAATAATTTGCTTTCTAAAAATTACAGTGATTACCCTGAAAGTGCTCTCTGTTTCAAGGAACAACTGTTCCATACTCCAGCTGACAGAAAGTCAGAAGCCGCTGTACTTCCTATTCCTGATATCCCCTCCCCCACCACACATCTCTAGAAATCCATAAACATTTATTTTACTTAACCTCCACGTAAATTCTGTCACATTTGAAATTTTGAGGGGAACACCTACCAAAGAAGGTATCAGTTTATAAAACAAAATCACAAAAAAGAATTGAAGCTAAATTTAGAAGGAAGCACTCTACTGGGGGCTAGTAAAATGCCATCACATAGGCCCCCCAAGCTCGAAGTATCCGCAGACATTAACACTCATTCACCAAGAAGGTAAAGTATACTTTCCCGATTACTAAAAGCCATTCTCAGCCTTGGCATAACCCATTGCCCCAGTTCTTCATAAATCTAATAAATTGCCTATAATCATTTCCCTCAATGGAACCATTTGTTTATGTACTGTCTTTCCTTCATGTTTACCAACAAAGAAATTATTCTTTCCAAGCATGCTGATTTTACACAATCCAGTAGAGTTAAAGGGTCTGTGACCAAACTCCTACTACTTATATGGCCTTCTTGGTACAAAAACAATCATATTATCTAAGGCCATGACACTTTTATCACATTTACCAAAGAAATTAATCATTTGCTCTTACAATCACATTTCTCCTTCCCATCTCATCCTTATTCACCTACTTGTGTTCCCCAAATAAACTGGATCAAAAAAATTTTCTTAATAATAAATTGAAATAGTAAGTGTAAAGGGGTATATCATAGATAAGTACTCATTAATGCCATACTTAAATCAGCTCCAAATTATAGTTTTTAAAAATAATTCTGAAAACAGGTTCAGAGTAATTAAAAAAAAAAGAAAAGTATGAACTTAAAAAACATTAAACAAAGTATGAAGTGAGTAGTCGACTAGGTGGCCCACAGGCTGTGTCATATTTAATCCTGTCTTTTGATTAAATTATTGTCCAATGTAATCGATGAGCAAACAGATGTATAGAGATTAAGTAACTTGCCAGATATCACCCAAAGAGAAGGACAGCATTAGCATTTGTATCTAAACTTGACTCCAAAACACAGTTCTTTATGCTCTGTAGCATTACCCCCACAAACTGTACTGAAGCAAAAATGATTTTAGAGACCTTTATGTGTATATGTGAGTATGGGTGTGTGTGTGTGTGTGTGTGTGTGTGTGTGTGTGTGTACATATACAATGTAATATATGTTTTATTTTTTTTTAGTGTTTATTTATTTTTGAAGGAGAGAGACAGAGCATGAGCAGGGGTCAGGCAGAGAGAGAGGGAGACATAGAATCCGAATCAGGCTCCAGGCTCTGAGCTGTCAGCACAGAGCCTGGTGTAAGACTTGAACTCACAAACCATGAGATCACAACCTGAGCCTGACTCGGAGCTTAACTGACTGAGCCACCCCAGCACCCCTATTATATATGTTTTATAAACCATGTTCTTATGTATGTCAAGTGAGCTTTCTAAGAATTTATTTTATTTTATTTTATTTTATTTTATTTTATTATTATTTTTTTTTACATTTATTTATTTTTGAGAGAGAAAAAGAGAGACTGAGTGCAAGCTGGGGAGGGGTAGAGAGAGAGGGAGACACAGAATCTGAAGCAAGCTCTGAGCTGTCCTCACAGAGTGCAACACAGGGCTGGAATTCATGAACCGTGAGATCATAACCTTAGCTGAAGTCCCAAGCTTAACAAACTGAGCCACCCAGGCGCCCCTGTAAGAATTCTTTTTAAAACAATGCTTCTACCATGCCTGCACCTAAATAAGAATTGGGCTTTTTTTTGGCTACTGTTGTTTTGTTTTATAAAAGGTCAGTTTGTAGTAATAGCAGTTATAGAGTAGAATGGACCTGGTCAGTGTTTGAGATGTCAAATCAATGAGACACCAATGTCAAACAAGAGAAAACAAATGGAGCACAAACAGTTCTGTCACTTTGATTCAGTACTGACATACAAAGGCAACACGATTCAATCAGGACTGAAAATAGAAGAAAAATAAAACTCATTTATCAGTTTCACCATCCCCAGGTCCCTCTTTACAGAACCTCCCAGTGGTGTTTTTGAATGATTGATTGATAGTTTTCATCGTTGCACCAAATTAGTAGGTCTTATTTTTATTTTACTTATTAAGGCTCTTCATGTTATTCATATCATTATCCTCAGCATCTAGCCAGGTGACTAGTAAATAATCATTGCACAATAAAATTGATATAAATGTTCAGTTAAGAATCAATGTGGGAGGGGCACCTGGGTGGCTCAGTTGATAAAGCACCCGACTTTGGCTCCAGTAATGATCTTGCAGTTGGTGAATTCGAGCCCCACACTGGGCTGTGTGCTGACAGCACAGAGCCTGGAAGCCTGTTTTGGATTCTGTGTATCCCTCTCTTTTTGTCCCTCCCTTGCTTGCTCTGTGTCTCTGTCTCTCTCTCAAAAATAAATAAACATTAAAATGTTTTATAAAAAAACTTAAAAAAAAGAATCCATGTGGGAGGCATTTTTAAGTAATTTAAATGATTACACTTTTTTTCAAAAAGTTAAAATATTCTTGGAAGCCATTCAATATAATAGCCAACGGATTCTTTTAGCCTTTGTATAATCTTAACTAATTAGGGGTTTTTATCATCAAGTTTAATTCACATACAATTAAAAAAAAACATATATGAATGCTAAGTAAACCCACATAGGAGAAGTCAAATCTGGCAGGACTTAAGATGGAGATCAAAAATATTTTAATGTGATTTGCACCTGCAATTATAATCATGGACACAAATGCAAACATTTAGCAAGAAGAACCAACCTCTATTTATTCTTTCTTTTTCTGAAGACTATGATATCACCAAGCCAAAAGGGCATTTTTCAGTATCTGTTTTCTATAACCTCTAAACAACATTTTATACTATTAACCATTCCTGCCTTCTTGGAACATTCTCTTCCCCAGGTGTGTGTGATAGCTAGCTTGGTCCCCCATCTCATGATTTCTGCCTAGTCTCCTTGACTAGCCCCTCCTTCTCTATTTCACCTTGAAATACTGGAGTTACTCAGGTTTTGATCTGCAACCCTTCTATCCCTTCCCAGGGTTTCAGCTACCATCTAAATGCTAGTCATTTTCAATGGCTTCTCTATGGGTTCATAAAATCTATGGTTTCACTCCAGAAATACACATCATTGCTTATTTCACCTTTCCATTTCAATGTCTCCGGAAATCTTGAATTCAGTAATCTAAGTTGAATTCTTGATCCTTCTTCTGTTTCCAATAAATGGAGCATCTGTGCAACCTCTTCCTCTTGAAGGTTACTTGGGACTTGTTTGTGACACCTACCTCTCCAATCAACATCCATTTCAACAAATTACCAAGTCTTGCCAATTGTACAAAAAAGATATACCTCACACTCATTGATTCATATTTACAACTACCAACCCAGTCCAAGCTACCATTATTTCTTGATCAGAGCTTCTGACATTAATTTCATAAATGATCTTCCTGTTTCACCTTCAACCCCATAATTTCATCCTCTAAGCATCACATATAGTGACCTTTTTTAAAAATGCAAATTTTGGAATTTTCCTGTTGAAAGCCCTTGAAAATAACTTCTCTAAAGCTTCGGGTGAGGTTCAAAAGTCTAACCATAACTACAAGGCTCTGCAATCTTTGTTCTATACCTACTTGTGTATGTAAAGACTTGTCTTTCAACTGCATTATCCGTATTTGTGTTTATCCTAAGCCATTCCTAGAAATTCCCAAAAGACATAAGGATGGTGACTAAGAGGAGATAGTGAAGCAAAACATTTGAGGCAACATAATCCTTAAAAGAAAGTGTAATAATTGGCTGTAGAGCAGGAACATTTATCCAGTAGTGATGAACACCAATAGGCACTTAGCACCATGTCCCATATTGGTGCAGTAGAGCTTGAGCAGAAGCGTCAACATACCATAACAATGGAGCAAGGAGCTGCACATGTCAACCTGTACTTCAATTCAGAATACAGACTGGGGATTGTACCAGAGACCAAGATAGTGAGTGAGGCGAAGAGTGACCTACGACCCTGTCTGTTGGCAACCACAGAGTCTGGATAGATTTCTTTTAGTTCATGGAGAAGGTAAAAGGGGAAAATTACGTGAGAGCAAACACATATTCATGGTATATAAAACATTATCCTATGCTCTTAGAAAAAAGACAACACCTCAGAAAAATTATTAACTAAGAGAACTCTCTTATGCAATTGAATTTGTATTCTCAGTGTATTGAAAGAAAATTTGGCTTTTATGCACTGATGACATGAGCAGAGTACACATTGAGACATATGGGTAACAAGATAAATAAAGTGTAAGTACTATGAACAAGTTAAAAGGAAAGCAGGTAAGGCAAGGAAACTAGTTTCAATAGCATATTTCACACGTGAGTCTAAGGTTATGGTGAGTCAGAACTGATTCTTCAGGAAAATAAAATAAAGGTATAAAGTGTTCATTTGATAAAACTTCGCACAATGCTCCATGGTATCTTGAAACAAGACACAAGAAGTTCAGCAAACTTTGTTGTTTTCCTCAGCAAGTATTTTATGACAGTTTTCCTGATAATGTATTATGCTTTTTACTTTATATAAATTTGATGACTGAGGACTCCATTTTTATAAGATTAATATTTAATTCTGTTACTTAAAAAATTTGTTGGTTTTGATTTCACACTTTATGAAATTGGGTAACTTCTACTTTATTATCTTTTTCTTCACACTCAAATGATTCAACTTTGTGTATAATTTTATTTTAAGAATTCCATATAATAACTTTTTGAAAAAAAAAGCATAAACATATATAGTAAGCTCTATTTGTATATTATATAAGTAAATATAAACATAAATATAATCCACTGTTTTTGGGCCAAAATATCAGAATCTTGTTATTAAAATGCTTTTTTAGTTATACATCTTTTGAGAATATTTTTAACTGTATAAAGGGTAGGATTATGCTGTTGAGTTCATGTATGTGAAACATTAGAACAGGGCCAATAATTTAAACACTACACAAAAGAGTTAGCAACAACTATAACTATTTTGCCAGCATAATATTATGATAATCAATTCACCAAACTCAAAGAGTTAATTTTATGGAAAAATATCAATTTAATCAAAGAGTTGAAAGCCAGATTAAGTAAATGAATGTAAGATACACAAGTAAAGATATAAAATAATTATTACCCCCCAAATAGCTTTAGAATCAGATAGTTTTAAGGAAAAGTTTCCTTATATTTATCTCCAGAAATTTGAAAGTTGCTGAAAATTATCCAATTTATTTTATGAGACTATGGTAATGTTACCAAAATCTGAAAAGGCGATAATATAAAACAAACTTTATTTTTGGTTTCTTGATAACTAAAATTGTAAAACTTGAAATAAAATGCTAACAAATCATGCAATTGGTGTATAAATCCTATGAGCATTCTAGAATAAATTCTAGAAATATAACTGGTTAACTTCATAAATTCGTTGATAGAATATATCATTACATCTATTGAAAAGCATTCACTTATCTCAACGTATATTAACAATTTCTAATACATTTTTAAAACTCATTATGATCAAAAGTATTTTTTTAAGTAATCTCTAACCCAATGTAGGGCTTAAACTCAAGACCCTGAGATCAAGAATTGTATGCTCTACAGGCTGAGCCAGTCAGGCACCCCTAACCAAAACTTTTAAAACTCAGGATAGAAAGATGCTTCCTGGCTTTAAAAACAAAAACAAAACAAAACAAAACAAAACAAAACAAAACAAAAACCTGATCTTTATTCAAGAACCAACACATAAATATTTAACTTCAGAAGTATTTAATTTAAAGGAAATAAAAAAAAATGGCGAGTCCTCTATCCAAGCTAGAGAGTTCTCGAAATCCTGGACAATTTAATACACATGAAATAAGATTTTTTTTGAGTCAGTTTGATGTGCACAATAGAATAATTTCTGTACCTATCAGTGCACCAAAGCTAATTTCCTTTCCAAATTTCACTAGTTTTCTCTATTACCTAATATAATCTTTTTTCACACAAAAATCAAGGGTTTTTAACTGTTATTCAAAAAATGTAAATCCATGTTCTGCCCAGGTTTCCCCCAAGAAAATCAAGGAATAGTATTTAATCAGATGTCTTTGCTAGAACCCAAGAAACCTCCAATTATATTTCTAACACATAAAAGATATTTTACCTAATTTTCTCTAAAATGTTTGTATCTTTAGGAAAGTAAAAGTATTTATAGATACTTTTAGGAAAGTAAAAGTATTTATAGAAACCAAGTAGTATCACTGAAGCTAATATTTTCAATGAAATTCATCCGAATTTTGGAAAACATCAAATTGCACAATGTAATTCCACATTCCATTCCCCAGCAAAATTCATTCTGAAGTCAATTACCAAGTAGCAATTGGGAGGGGCCTGGGTGGCCCAGTGGGTTAAGCCTCCAGCTCTCAATTTTGGCTGAGGCCATAATCTCACAATTTGTGAGATCAAGCCCCATGTTGGGATTCTCTTGCTCTCCTTCTGTCTCTGCCCCTTTCCTGCTCACATTCTCTCTCTCTCTCTCAAAAAAAATAATAAAATAAAATAAATAAATAATAAACAAATAAACTTTAAAAAGAAATAGCAATCGTGGCTTTGCTTGAGAAATCTTGAAATAAACTTGCGCAATGTTATAACTATATTATAATGCATAAATTTAACATTTTTGAAAGCATTAGAAAAGGAACATTGAGGGGCGCCTGGGTGGCGCAGTCGGTTAAGCGTCCGACTTCAGCCAGGTCACGATCTCGCGGTCCGTGAGTTCGAGCCCCGCGTCGGGCTCTGGGCTGATGGCTCAGAGCCTGGAGCCTGTTTCCGATTCTGTGTCTCCCTCTCTCTCTGCCCCTCCCCCCGTTCATGCTCTGTCTCTCTCTGTCTCAAAAAAAAAAAAAAAAAAAAAGAAAAGGAACATTGAGTCAATTTTTAAAGAATTTTTTAGACGATTTCACTTGTTTATTATGTGCATGATGGTTTTATTTTCCATATAATCAGGTAAATTTCTCAGATGAGAAGTTCATCTTTCATTCACAAGGGAGGAATCTGAATAACATAATTTGAGAGTGTCATTTAAAGATTTTAACCTATTTCAGGGGTGCCTGGCTGGCTCAGTTGGTTAAGCGTCTGACTTCAGCTCAGATCATGATCTTACAGCTGGTGAGTTTGAGCCTTGTGTCAGGCTTTATGCTGACAGCTTAGAGCCTGCAGCCTGCTTTGGATTCTGTGTCTTTGTCTCTTTCTTCCCCTCCCCTGCTCCTTCTCTGTCTCTCTCTGTCTGTCAAAAATAAATAAACATTAAGAAAAAATTTTTAATAAAAATATAAAAATTTTAACCTATTTCAAAATGTTATAGATTTGGGGCAAAGTATAGCAAATTTAAAAAGTCATTACAATATATATATCCATTTACAAATATAGCCCAAATGATTCCTACTTTTGATATTATTCACTAATAGTAGTTAACATTTATTAAATGCTTTCAGATACCAAGCGTACAAATACTGTATCCACGTCTCATTTATTCCTCACAAACACCCTTTTATCCTCAGCTTCTAAAAGGCTAAATACAGCTAAACAAATGTCAGTCCTACGATTCAGATGTGCCTGACTTCAACACACATACTCTTAACACTGTGCTGTGTCCCAGTAGTTTATCAAAGAAGATTAGTATTGAAGTGGCTTGAACTTAGAGTTGGTTCTGCAGCTAACCAGCATGTAATCTCTGGAAAATCTATATCCCTATGTCCTCTTCTTTTACATTAGGTTATTTTGTATATAAAATCCATGGTCTTTTATAGATCTTATATGGACAAAATATTTTAAGTTTGGAAATTAGTAAATTCTTTAGTCAGTTTAATCAAATTATTATTTTAACATTTCTTTTATTTTTAACCTTACGTACTATTGAAATACTTAAGGGGCGCCTGGGTGGCTCAGTCAGTTTAGCATCTGACTCCTGATATTGGCTCAGGTCATGATCTCATGGTTCATGAGTTAGAGCCTGCACTGGGCTTTGTGCTGATAGCACGGAGCCTGCTTGGGATTCTCTCTTTCCCTCTCTCTCCATGTTCTTCCCCCACTTGCGTGCTCTCTCTCTCTCTCTCTCTCTCTCTCTCTCTCTCTTTCTGTCTCTCTCTCGCTCCCCCTCTCCTTTTCCCTCTCCTTCTCTTTCAAAATAAACTTTTAATAAATAAATAATTCAACCTGGGGAATATAAGTGAAATAGAATAACAGCTTAGTAGCCAAATAGCCTCATCTCTGAAAGTTGCATTTATGAAATATATGAAAATCTCAGGATATATAGAAGAGAAAAAAGGAATATTATAAAAACAAAATTCTTGAAGAATAGCATTTCCCTAAAGAAAAATAAATACAGGGTTCTTAATAATAGCCTTTAAAAAGTAAAAACAAGCAAACCTATGCTATATTCTTTATATATAAAACAAGTTCTAATTTAAGATGCTCTGAAGTTTGTTTTTTTTTTTTATCTCATTGGAAAAAATAAACAGGAAAAATAACTGGGTAAATATTGAAAAAATGAGATCAATGAAGCAATGCAAACACCACCTGGTATTAAAATAAACTGATAGATGTTGAATAATAGAAGGTGAGTATTTTGAACAGCACAACCTATATAAGCAATTTATATAAGAATTTGATAAGCAATAAAAATACATTATAAAGAGTAAAGAAGAAGTGGGTAGTTCATTACATGGCCTTGATATTTTTAGCTCAGAGTTTGGAGGAGAAAAAATTAAATCGTCACCATACATCATTTACCTAAATATCTTTCAGGTATGCTTTTCACTTAATTAATTTAAAAATCATTAAAAATTTTTTTTTTTTTACATTTATTTATTTTTTGAGAGACATAAAGAGACGGAGCACAAGTTGGGGAGGGGCAGAGAGAGAAGGAGACACAGAATCCGAAGCAGGCTCCAGGCTCTGAGCTGTCAGCACAGAGACTGAGGCGGGGCTCAAACTCACAAACCATGACATCATGACCTGAGTTGAAGTCGGACGCCCAACCGACTGAGCCACCCAGGCGCCCCTAAAAATAAAACTTTAAAGGGGTAGAATAAAAGCTAAAAGTATTGTCCAGGTCAAAACCATTAAATATAAATTTCTAAAAGCCAACAATAAACCTGAGTTTAGTCAATAATGTAAAAGGATCAATGCTTTCAATGCATGACGAGCTCATACACATTCAGGTTTAAAAAAATTAAGACTATTAGAAAAAATGAATAAGGGGCAAGAGTAAAGAGTTCACAGGGAAATTCAAAGGAATAATTTATTTATTCACTTTTATTTTAGGGTCATTTCCCACTTTGCTCCTCACTTGTGCTATCTCCAATGAACCTGCATCCCCCTGGGTGAGGCTCCCTTCCTCTGTGCTCCGCTATACTTTCCTGTTCCATTCATTTCAGAACCAATGCACTTACAGGTGCATAACCAATAACTTATGGTTACAGAAATGTCTCCACCACTAGACTGTAAACACTTGAAGGTCAGCCAAGTGTATGTATGTATTTCCTAGAGCTCAGCTTGGCCATAGAGTGCAAAGAAAGATTACTTTTCCTTTTTAAACCCTGTTTTAAATCCCATTGAAATCCCATTTCTTTTCTCTGGCGTTGCTGCTCTCAAATCTATCTCCTCTCAGAATAGAATGACTCAGAACTAGGATGCTAAACTGAACTGTTTGTAAATGTTAAAGACTTATCTTAGTCTCTGTACTGGGAACACCATTTCACAGGATATGGGGTGTAGAGATGTCACATAGACACTTTTGGGAAATTTTATTGTAAAGGAAGCAATATTGCTGAAACTGAAAAGACACGTAAATTAACATAGAGATAATGGTGGAATGTGAAACAAACTCAGAGAGTGAAGCAGTCAGAGCCAGGCTGGGCTTCTTGGGATAAGTAAGAAACTTTATGATTTTTTTCTCTAAAGTTTATTTTTATTTATTTTGAGGGTGAGAGAGAGAACAAGCAGGGGAGGGGTAGAGGAGAAGGAGACAGCCAAAATCCCAAGCAGGCTCCGTGCTGTCAGCATAGAGCCAGACGCGGACCTCGAATCCATGGACCATGAGATCATGAACTAAGCTGAAATCAAGAGTCGGATGCTTAACCAACTGAGCCACCCAGGTGCCCCAAGAAAATTTATGGTTAAATAGAATGCCCCTCTCATTTGGCTACATTTTAGTCTTATATTTTTACTGGATTCCTCCTTGTTCTACACTCAACCCATATTAAAGTCCTTCTAATTCCTTAAATATTCTCACTGTGAGATTATGCATTTGCTACCTACTTTTCCTGAAACATGATCTTCCCTTCCCATATACTTTTAGTAACCCCCACTTGCTCTACAGAAGGAGCTACCTCTTCCAGGGAGTCTTCTCTGGCCTCTGAATTGGGAGCTATGAGCCTTCCTATATGATGCACATCCTCACTACTCAATATAAATTCCTATCCTATTTCCATCTTTACACTTAAGACACTGTGTGTTAGCACCTGCTTCTCTCTCCTCTCTCTTTCTCTCTCAATTTACTTGAGGACAGGGCAGTATATAATTGGTATTTGTATTCTTAATGCCATTAACATGGCACCTGACACATATTACAGACTTAAAAAAAGTTTCTTATTGAAAAATCAAGCAGAAGTCTTTATGTACAGATTAAATATGTGTGGTCAAAGTAAGTGAGGTTAGGAAAAAAAGATACATTTATTTTATCCTAAGAAAATTTTTAGTAATGGGGCACCTGGATGGCTCAGTCAGTAGACCATGAGACTCTTGATATTGGGGTTTTAAGTTCGAGCCTCACATTGGGTGTAGAGATTACTTAAAAAATAAAAACTTAAAAAAAGAGAGAAGTTTTAGTAAAATAAAATATAGCAATTGCTTCAGAAAACCTATGTGGTAAAAATACATCGAATGGATCTTGGCACTGGACTTTCCTTGTAGTATTGGTAGGATATTCTTATTGAAGCCAAAAGGAACTGAAAGTTTTGTTTTGTTTTGTTTTGTTTTGTTTTGTTTTGTTTTAACATTCTGTCTCTGACTTCTGGTAGAATAGAATAATAATTCTCATCTCATAAAGATTTTTAAGTATGAGGGTTATGCACTACTTTAGTGATTATGGGTAAAGTTGGTACCAAATACATGTATTAATTTATTCAATATTAAGCAGTGATTCTCAAAATTTTTCAATGAATATTTTCTAAAAACAGAACACAAAATCACAGAGGGTCTGGTAGATGTGGATAACATCAGCTCTCCACAAACTCAGAATTTGTGCCTTTGGTTTTTTCTTCTCTTTAAGATTTATGAAAATTTGGAATTCTATTCCAAAATATAACTCTATTTATTCTGATGTTAAAATGTTCCTGTCAATTTTTTTACAGTCTTCAGCCACTTTTGCAGTCAGGGGGAGCCATGTGAATGAGTTCTAGCCAAAGAAGCGTGAATGAAGTGATAAGTGTCAATACTAAGCCAAGGTTTTAAGTAAATATAAGAAGCCCTCCTCATGTTCTTCGTTTTCCATCAGCTGAATAAGATCACATGTGACCCTAAGAGATGGCAGAGTGACAACGTGTAGAGAGCTTGGGCCCTGAGACCATGTGGAAGAGAGCTACACAGAAAGTGGGATCACCCATCTTGAACTATTATGTGAACAAGAAATTTAAACATCTATTTGTTGCAACGACTACTGTTATTCAAACCAGTAGCCCCCCCACCAAAAAAAAAAGAAGAACTAAGCATTTGGCAGTTCAAAGATATCCTAACCCCCAAATGAAATATTTTTTTTTGTCTATAGTAATTATCACATATTTATTTGGATTTTTGAAATAAGTGCTGTTGAAATGTTCTTTCAACTGTCTTAGACTTTGTCATGCATTAAAAACCTCTAATTAAAACATCTGCTCAGAATTTCTCAATGTGCCATAGGTTAAAGCAAGAAAATTCAGGCTTAATATTTAGTTTTTATTCAGAAAGGAAGAGGCAAAAAAAAAAAGGAAGGATGAATGGGGAAAAACGAGTGGTGGCCCCCCTAAAGCTATGTCTAATAATTTGTAATGGCACTGAATAATGCTCATGGAATCCTTATTATTTATGATATGCATAGAATATATGGAAAAAAGCTCACAGAATCTTGTTATTTATGATATGTATAAAAATATGGAAAAATATACTAGAAACCTCACTTGAAACATTTTTATACTTTCCTATATGGCAAGTATCGTTGACTGGATGGAGGGATCAGTGGATGGACAGATATATATAAATCAAAGGCTTATTACTACGAAGTAGACAATCATTATTAACATAATTAGTCACTAACATAAAAATTATGACTTTAATTACCCTTTAACACTGTATTCATAATCTGTAAAATATTATTGCCTTACTATTACATGGTAACATTTTTTCTCATAAATAATGATTTAAAAATCTAAAAGAATAAATTAGAGAATCATAAAAATCACTGAAATTAAAATCATCATGACCTCTCATCCCGATTTTTCTATTTTCTCCAAGTCCATCAACCCTCCCTTTTCATCGGTCTTAAGTTTTCTGCCGTTTGACCCATACTTAGGTCAATACTCATACCTAAATCCCCTGTTTTTTTCTGACTCTTCATTCATTATACTCATCTGGAAAACTGCCCATACTGAATGAATTCAACTACCTGTTTCTGCCTGCAAACACTTAGCTGACTACAATTGCAGAAAACATACACGAGAGGGCTGAAGGGTACCATTATCAATGTGTAGTGATTTCTTCAGGTTCCTCTGGGCAACTGCTTCTCCTAAACATTTAGAAGACCATTGCCATATATCACCATTCTATACCTCAAATGTCTGATAATGTGACCCTCCTACCACCTCTTCCCTCTACAGATAACCTTACCTTCTACATCCTGGAGATAAATAAAAAATTTAGAAAGGATAATTTTATAGGAATTTTGCTCAATTTACCACTATCTTAAATGCTAAAACAGTTTCATCTAACTTCAGATTCTCTGCTTTCTTTCCTCATATAAGAGGGTTGCCACCCAGTCTCTTTCTAAGACCAATCTCTTCACTTACTCTGGATTCGAATTCTTACAGCTTTATAGCTTTCTTGGATATATTTAAACAAACAAACAAACAAACAAAAGGATTAAAAAATGTGCTGGCCTCGCCTTTTCTTTCTTTGTAGACGCATCATTTTCTAGCCAGTCATTAAATATTGGATTTTCCCATGGTGTAATTTTAATCAATCTTTGCTTTTTTTCTTATTCTGTTTAGTCCCATCCATCTTTAAACCTTATCTCTCCTATGACATTGAGATCAGTATATCTGCTTCTCTGATGCCTATCTGCATATTTATATCTTAAAGACACCTCAAAATCATCAGGCCCAATAGTGAACTCCTTCCTCATCTCACTCTCCATGTTCTATTACAAAACTGTCACACCTGCCATCTTTTCTCCTTAAATCCCTCTTTTTTTTCTTAATTTCTTAATGTTTGTTTATTTTTCAGAGAGAGAGACAGAGTGTGAGCAGAAGAGGGGCAGAGAGAGAGGGTGACACAGAATTCAAAGCAGATTCCAGGCTCTGAGCTGTCAGCACAGAGCTCCCAATGCAGGGCTCAAACTCTCGGACCATGACTCGGATCATGACTCTCGGGTCATGAGATCATGAGCTGAGCCAAGGTCAGACACTTAACCAACTGAGCCACCCAGACGTCCCTTTCTTTAAGTATTTCTTGATCCATTCATGTCTCTCCAACTCCTCCACCATTGTATCAAGTCCAGACTGAAATCTTTTAAAAAATACAAAGAAAGATACCACCTTACTATTTAAAACACTTCAGTGACTTCCCACTGCTCAAGATCCTTAACCAAATTCTTAACATACTTGACTACATTCTCTAAAGTGGGCTACAAATCCCTGCCTTCTGCGAATCAGCAAACATGATGCTCTTTGTATTTATATAACATTTGTATCTTTCTGAACGTAGAGCCTTTTTACAAGTTGCCCCTTAGCCTGGATCTATTCAGCCCATGCATCTCAGTTCATACATTTCTGCCTCAGGGACATTTCTCAGATCTTCAAGTCTATTTCAAGCATTGTTAAGTTCTCTTACCACTCTCTACCCTGTCTTTGTAAAATCTATCATATGGGTTTTTCTTTAATATCTGGTTGTAGTGTGAAGGCAAGGAGTGTTTGTTTGTTTTTTAGTTTTTCTCACCATGTGTCCTATTCAGCACAGAATCAGGAACAACATGGATTCTCTTTTAATATTTATTGACTATATAGAAACAAGAAATTTAGAAAGCATTCTATTTGTACCCAGTTTAAGTCATATAATGAATTTGCATTAAAGTTTACAGACAGCTCTGACTTGATTTTTTTTGATGATTCACTCAAACCAGATGTCTTCACAGTTATGTATGGGAGATATGCCGAATTTCTATCATTTTGCCTAATTTCTTACACGTTCAATTTAATTTAAAAAAATTTGAAGTTATCATTGACAATCTACTCGCAAACCACCTTTGTTATTCTTCAATCTATTCTTCTTGGACTGTTGCTATGTTTGCTTTTCTTCCAGCTACCATTTCGCACTAGTTTGTTTCCTTTCTCTCTGGGCTACTATATAATATTTGTAAGTAAAAAAGTTGATATGACTTTTTAATTTAAGCATAATTAACAGAGTTACATTAGTTTCTGATGTACAATATGATTCAACATTTCTATACATTACTCAGTGCTCATACACTAAGTGTATTCTCAATCCCCTTTATCTATATCACCTGTCCCACACCAAGCTCTCCTCTGGTAACCACCAGTTTTTTCCCTGTATTTCAGAGTTTGGTTCTTGTTTGTCTCTGTTTCCTTTTTTTCTTTTTTAAATTCCACATATGAGTGAAACCATATGGTATTTCTCTTTCTCTGTCTGACTTACTTCACTTAGTGTTTTACCCCCAAGATCCATCCAAGTTGTTACAAATGAGAAGACCTCAAAAAACAAAAACAAAAACAAAAATCAATGACCCCAAATACACACACACACACACACACACACACACACACACACACACACACTGTTTAGCACCAAAACACTTTTTTTTTTTTTGCCTAATAGCTAAATGTCAATTAGTAGACTATAAGTTTAATGAGGTTCAGGATCTGTGTCTACTGATATATCGCTAGCACATAAAACAATTCTTAGAACATTCAGATAATCAATAAATATTTGTTGCATAAATGAACTTTCACCTAAGACATTATTGAACAATGGCAAAATACATCCTAGAATTATTTTATCCTTCTCTTTTGGTGACAGATGGACTACTGTATCTTCATTAAAATTCTTTCCCATAGCAGGATTACAATATGAGGAAAAGTCAATGTTTATCCCAATAATTTCCTTTAATTTTCTAAAATTTATAACTCCTGGATATTTTTAAAATTTTAGTTCTAGTAGTCATTCTTGAGATCATATGTAAATGTGTTAACTACACTACTTTATCAACTTCTGACTGAGGGATTAAAGAAAGCTCAGGACCTTTGATAAACAGAGACATAAGACACTGTAATGGTATGTAGATGTGAAATAAGATCATAATATAAAGAACATTGGCCATGATAAAAAAAAATCTCAAATACTACACACACACACACCAAATTTTAACACCTCTAAAGTTGAAATACATCTAACAATCAGTGGGTTTCTTAGTTTATGTGGTAATATTTTCTTCTTTGTATTGGTGTATAAATAATGCCATATCTCAAAACACATGGCATTTTTTGTTCAATTAGATCCTTTTACAACATAGTATCCATAATGGGGGTGAACAAATGTTTCGGAAAGGGAAGAGAGAGGAGTTAAATAAGATTATAAGGAGCAAAGGAAGGCATTACAAGTGTTTTTCTACCTACCACAATTCTGTGTTTATATGTATGGAAATACATAGCTTTTATTACCTTATGCTAGAGTCAATCATGAATATGTCTACTTCATTCCTTAAACTCCTTAAGAGCAGGGCTATGTGTTAATCCTCCTTGTATTCCCTAGAGCTGGGCACTTGATAGAAGTTTAAATTCATTTGTTCAAGTAAGTTAAATCTAATAGCTTTGTCTTCTACAGAAAGGGCAGCAAATAGAATTTGTTGTGATAAATTTGTAAGGTACTTCATAGGAGAATATTAAGCTCTCTGATAAGGAACATTAACTTACTTGGGCTATTTGATTACTCTCTAATTCACTGATGCATTAATTTTCTGAATGCAGTAATTACCGTCAGGAATTACTAATGGAGAAATGAATTAAAATCTACTGCTCCAGGGCACCTAACAATGCCCAGGTGACCTGAAATATTTCCAAAAAATAAATATATTCTCCAAAAGCAATTTGCCTACCGGCAGAATAAGCCTTGCTAATTGCCACACATGTGAGGGAAATTTACAAAGGTCTCCATTTCCTAGGAGTTTATAAAAGTGAACACATTACTGCAACTGACATACTGAACATGGAAGATACACAAACAGTGTCTGTGTAATTAAATATAAACACATTTATATCTTGTTCAACCCCAGCATGAATGAATTTAAGAGTAGAGTGAAGAAAACATGACCAGCATGGCTAAATAGGGAATACAGATGATAAGTCATCAGCTCCAATAAATCAACAAAGGCTCTGCATCCATGTTGGCATTTTCAGAGCTCTCTAAGTGAGAATAAACATCATTTCAATCACCAAATATGTGCTAGGAAAATTCTTCCAAATCAAGAACATTACTAGAAAAGACAAAAATTAATAATGAAAATACATAGGAAAGGGAGGTTTTGAAGGAATATGACTTTCAAACTAAAGGCAAACAGAACTCAAGCAAAGCTGAATTTCTAGTTATAGTGGAAGTGCAAAGGCATTTGTATGTCATTTGCCTTCCTGAAAACTCATACATCAATTAGGAATGAAAAAACAAAGTAGACAAAATAGACTTTTAAATATCAGTACCTACTTTCTATCTTTAGTGAGCCAAAGAGCTATAATCCCAAATAGCAATTTTGAGTAATAATGAAAAATACATTTTGTTATGTACCCAAACTAGAGTGGATACTGAGTAACAACCCTTGCCACTACTCTCCCGTTCGTCTCCAGACCTTCACAAGTACATTTTCCCCTTAAAAGTATGCCAGGCAGTCCAGAAATACCTCTCAAGATCTTTATAATGAGGGCCATGAGCAGGCCATGGCGATCACACTTCAGTCCCTTCCCACTAGACCCATGGAAAGTCAGCTCAACAAGAAATCACACTGGAAGCTCAATGGGCTGCTGAAGTCCTGGGCAAACCACCAGAGACAATGGTTGAAAGATGGAGCCAGATGAAGCAAAAATAAAGGCAAAGAGTAGCATATGGCAGCAAAGATATTCGCAAGGGATTTATTCTGAGTCCCACCAAACTCTCTGGGCTGTGGACTAAGGACAGAGTTGATCTGATGAGCATGGGCCCAAGAATTACAAACTTCAGGTTAAAGCAGAGGAGTGCCTCAGCTCGTTCCTGCACCTTCCCCTCACTCTATTTCTCAACAAAGACCTGCTTCATTTAAAGATGAGGCCTGAACAAGAACTAGCGTTGAACATATGGTAAAAATATTCATTCTTTGGATAGGAAAAGCATTAAATGCATGATGGGTCAGCAGTGGATTAGGTGGTTTGACAACACTGATGAATAATATAGGCACCTCCTCTCACAGAGTTTCATGAAAGGGGAGACAGAGATCACAATGAACATCAAAAGCTAGTTAAGTTAAATAGTAGTTAAGAAAGTGATCATTGTTATTAAAAAAATAAATGCATTAGGGAAAGGGTATCAGAAGTGCTAGAGGAGAGGGCAGGTGGCAGCAATGAATAGGACAGTCAGGAAGCCACACTGAGAAGATGAGATCTAAGCAAAGAGTAGATGGTGACATGGAAACAATAGAAAGCATTTTAGGCAGAGGGAGAGAGATGGGGTGTGGATTCCTGAAACATTAAAGGATACCAGATCAGGAAGAAGAACAAGATACAGATTAACAGAAATTGAGACCAGAAAGTTGAGGGGGGTGTTGGCAGGCAGATGGGGGAGTCCTCAGATCAGGTAGACCTTTGTAAAGACCTTGGCTTTTACTCTGTGGGAAATGAGAAAATTACAGAGTTTTGAGAAATGGAGTGACAAGATCTAATGTTCTAAAAGGAACATTTCTCTGTTGAGAATAGACTATTGAGGGCAAAGGTAAGTGCAGGAAGACCCATGTATAAGATAATGAGTAATGGTGGTTCAGGCAAGGGTGGGGTAGTTCAGACAATGAAAATTGGTTGGATTCTAGATGTAAGTTGGAAGAGCCAACAGAATTTCTGAAATTTGAAGTGAGTTGCAAGGAAAGGAATAAAAGATAATTTCAAAGGTTCCAAAGTTTCCAGCCAGAGCATATGGAAAGATGTCATTGTCATCAGTAGATGACAGATGACGATAGATGATAGATACTGTTCAGAAAGTAGAAAGGGGAAGATTGGGAGTTCAGTATTGGAAGGGCTGAATTTGAATCATTTATTAGGAATCTAGGTGGGGGTGTCAAGTAGACCATGGAATGTATGAATCTGGAGTTCAGGAGAGAGATCTGGACTGGAGAGAAAAAAAGGGAAAATTGCTTCTGCATATTGTTGAATAGTGGAGAGGGTCTGGGGTCTACAATACAGCAAGAGGGATTGAGGTAGGAGCATTATCTATGTAAGAAGTGGGAAGAAAGAGTGGAAGGAAAGCTATGCGGGTGTGTGGTATCTGTGATACTGGGGGTTGTTCTCCGATTGCTTTAATCTTTTTGGTGAAATAGAATTCAGGGTTATGGGCTAAGAACACAAGGATGTAGGAATTGGGAACTCAAGAAAAAAGGAAAAGTTTTGAGATAATCAACTGAAGGGAGGGGCAATAAACAGAACAGGAATCCAGAATATGATTGTCTGGTAGTATTAAACAACAAAATACCTGATACAAATTAAATTCAAGGACAGAAAAGCCATCATAAAAAATACGTGCTTATCATTGATTCTATTAACATACAACAAAGTTTAAACAACCATTAATAGTATGATTTCAGAGCAGAATGCATATTCTATAATCCTGCAATATGTAAAAATAATAATACTACTAATAAATATAAGATGTACGAGAGCAAGAGAGATGGGGAGAAGTATAAGAATGATAAATTTCCTGGGTGCCTGGGTGGCTTAGTCGGTTAGACGTCCAACTTTTGATTTTGGCTCACATCACGATCTCACGGTTCATGAGATTGAACCCTATGGCAGGCTCTGTACTAAACATGGAGCCTGCTTAGGATTCTCTCCTTCTCTCCCTCCCTCTGCCCCTTTCCCCCAAGCTCGCTCTCTCTCTCTCTCTCTCAAAAAAAAAAAATGAAGAATTTCCTCATTTTGTTAATAATAGATATAATCCTAAATTGAAATGTGTAATTAAAAATGAATTATTGCTCCAATCTGTACTTCTCTTAACATATATTTTTTCTTAAGTGTAAATGGTTCTTTTAGGAACTAGCATTTCTTGTGTTGAAGTACCAAAAAGTCTCATTTCATTAAATTCAAGTAAAATTAACCTGAATATTAGTATTTTTAATTTTTTAATGTTTATTTATTTTTGAGACAGAGAGAGAGCATGAGCAGGGAAGAGGCAGAGAGACACAGAATCTGAAGCGTGGCTTGAACTCATGAGCTGTGAGATCATGACCTGAGCCAAAGTCTGATGCCCAACCAACTGATCCACCCAGGCACCCAGGCCCCTGAATATTAGTATTTTTAAGTGTCATTATCCTATATTGTCTATTTTTGTTTGTCTCTCTTTTCATCAACAGAGAGAGAAACAGAGAATTACTTGACATGCTCCTCACCAAACGTTAATAGTGAGGTTAATCTAATTTGGGAGGATTTTTTTTTACTATCTTCTTTTTAGGTAATACATTTTTTATCATATATATACTGTATAATAATTTAATGAGCATGTATGCATTTTTTAAAAATTTTATTTTAGACAGCCAACTAAAACACCCAGAAGCCCCTGTATTTTACCTATTTTTTTAATGTTTATCTTTGAGAGAGAGAGCACAATTGGGGGAGGTGCAGAGAGAGGGGGACAGAGGATCCAGAGTGGGCTCCATACTGACAGCAGAGTCCAATGCGGGGCTCAAATTTACCAACGGTGAGATCATGACCTGAGCCAAAGTCCGATGCTCAACCAACTGAGCCACCCAGTTGCCCCTATTTTTTAAGTGATACTTTTGAAAAAAATTAAGGCAAACACCTTGTTCCATATAACCTAAAATGTAGGGTAATCAGAAACTATCTTACCCTCAAAAGAGGAGCAGTGTTGAGTGACCAAAACTATACAGAATAATCTATTAAAATGGAAAAGAAAAACAGCCAGGATTTAAAGGGATACTGAGAAATGCATTCATAAAATTCATTGCTAATGAATACTCTAGCAATGTTTCATTTGTCATAAAATTTTAAGAACTTCCCTATCTCATTTTCTTCTGATAGACATTTAATTATCTAGCCACCTTTCTCCCTCTGTGTGTGTGTGTGTGTGTGTGTGTACACATATACATATACATATACACACACCTAGGAGAAACATAAAAATATTCCAAACTCTCAAGAAAAGTTACCTCTGGATGGTGAAATTATCGTTACATTTTCCCCCAACTGTAGTTTCTCAATAGCCTATATTAACATGAAATGCCATATATTTCAATTCTAATATACACATATTTTCACATCCCGGAAATCAAGACAAGTCATAAAATTAGTAGTAGCTTAGATTCAAAGAAATATGGTAATTTTGTAATTGAAATATAAGAGTATTTAAAATGAAGGAGAGATGACAAAGAGACATCACAGAAGATAACTTGTCTACAGTCCTTAGAGTTGACTCGGAATATTTGAAAGATCAGTAAGAAGGAGGTGGTGATTTGATTGTAGCTCAGGTTGTTTTTGTGCAAGCTTAAACAAATTTAGAGAGGAAGAACATGTTCAACAGGAATAAAGTCATTTACTATGATGGCAAAATGAGACAAGTGAAGGTTTGGATGGAAATGAAAGAAAAAGACACAAAAACCTTTCCTGTAGTATTTCATTTGAATTGGAGTGAGACATTATGAGAAAGAGCTTAAAGATGGGGCAGAGTCAGAATGAGTTGGAGAAGACACTGGGGAAAGTGGCCTCAGATGACCACACTCTCCTTTTGACTAGGGTCCATTTGTGAAATTACTTACTCTTGAAACGCAACCAAATTTTGAAGTTATTTCTTGCCCTGGTGGAGATGAATATATTTTACTCTCAAACTGATGAGTGTAATTTCTACAATTCTCACATAAATATAAAAAATAATTTTGGGGGTGCCTGGGTGGCTCAGTGGGTCAAGCATTCAACTCTTGATTGGGTCATGATCTCACAGTTTGCAAGTTTGAGCCCCATGTGGGGGTTCTGCACTGATAGTGCAGAGCCTGATGGAGATTCTCTGTCTCCCTTTCTCTCTGCCCCTCCTCCATGCTCTCTTTCCTTCTCTCTCTCTCAATCTCTCTCTCTCTCTCAAAATAAGTAAACTTAAAAAATAATTTTGTACTGAATTAAAGGTGACCCTATTCTTTCTGTTTAATCGTTACCATTTGTAATTCCATCTAAAACCATCTCCCCAAATTCTAATATGCTTTGGATTTGTACCCTTCCTTTGCTTATGCCATATACAGAATTCGTTCCAATAATATATTTTCCTTGCCCTTAAAACAGATTTTTAGAACACGCTCACAAGTGAGAGACAGGAAATGGTCATCTTTACCACCTGAGTGACCCCTTAATTGGACTTTAAAATAACAAGTAAATAGTGCCAAGGTTTGGATAATTTTTAATTTGTATGGAAACCCCTCATACCAAGGTGAATTCTGGTACCTGTATGCACTACATACACTTAGTTTCATTTTCCAAAAGCATTAAATGAAGATTTTTAAGGAATTGTCTTACCCAGTGAGTTTGACGGCATGTGTCTGAAGCTTTCGATATTTTCCTGATTCTTCATTTGCTTTTTTGGTAATATGTCTATATATCCCTGTCTTATAATGGAAGAAATCCTCATGGACTTGCATTATGGCTAAAATAAAACCCAACAAAATAAATGCAACAGTTTGACACAATTCTCTTTAAAAACCTCTGAAATTCTCACAGAACAATCAGTGGTTCAATTGCCATGAGAGTCTAAAGAAGAAACTTTGCAATTCAGCCTAATTTTTCTTTCGTACTTAGTTTAATTGCTGCAGTATTTTTTTTGGTTCTCTTATAAAAACAGCTTTTAGCTATTTAGAATATTACTTAAGTACGCATTCTACCTTTAAACCACCATCTATTCCTAATTGACAGAAGCGCTATTACCAGGAATTGAGACCCTTGCAGGCAAGCCCCCGTACACTTGGCTAGTGATTGCTGTTTCTCCATGAACTTGGGGCTTCACCAGGAGCCTCTTAAAACTCCAATTAAGCTGGCAGTGAAGGGTGAACCCAGCAAACAGGACTTAAAGTAATTGTCCTTAATCCCTGCAAGTAAATACAAACCTTTCCTTGGTGAGTTTGAATAAAAAGCAAACCCTTGGCAAAAGAATGCTCTGACAAGATTTCATCCTCCCGGCTCTGAAGAGCTAAGCCACTGTTGTATTTTTTTTAGAAAGTAAGAGCTTATACTTGATAAAGCTCTCCTTCATTCCCTCGCCTAGATTACTTCTTTTCTGTATCATGTGCTGCTTTGTTGAATGGCTAGGATAATTTAGGGTGAAGGTGTTAAAGTTTTAGAAGACATGCACTGAAAATATTTTTAGTTGGGACTAGATAAGTATATGTTGATAAGTGCACAATGCTTGTCTATATTAGTTTGACATGCTTTTTAAATAAAATAAAAACTAAGGTCACAGGCATTTGATAGATCCTAAAATGAAGCTTTAACTCCAAAGTCAAATATAACTTTTTAATATTCCACCTTTTATTTCTTTTTTTAATGTTTCATACCTTTCCTGATGCTGTTTAAATATTCTCAAAAGCGGTTAACTTTTTTTTATCTGCTTTAAAATACTTTCCCATAGGATTTTAAGAATTTATGTAACTGTACTTAATGCAGATCTTCTTTAGTTCTCTTTTCAGCACCTAAAATTACTTGGAATTCTATAGATTTTAGAGGGCTGCACACAGTATTATTTATTCAGCATTCTATTGTGTTTTACATTCTTTTGTAGTGAGAGGAGAAAATGAGGCAACATGTTGCATGTACAGCAAGATGAGTCAACCCGCATTTATCTAAATGTGAAGATACTGCCAGGGGTTTTTCCCTTCTAGAGAACCATTGACCCCTTCAGCTCTTCTCAACTCTGCCTAAGCACCATGAATAAAATATACACTTCACTGCTAAAAAAAAGAGTGCCAAGCGAAGTAGCATGGGTGAGAGATCATCATGACCAACTTGAGGGTGGCTCCTTCCTTCAGACTTGATGAACCCATAAAGATATGACTGTATGTTACTGTAGTGCAATTCCACTTTGGGAAAACTGCATCCAACTTTAGCACACAGAATTATAACAAGGTATGAGGGCAGGAAGGAGTCCACATTGATTCAGCTCTATCTCCCGCTCCTGACTCAGTCTGGCAGGAGGAAGGGTCTTGACAAACATTTGTTGAATGGCTGTGGAATAATTTGGATTTCAACTTTACTGTTTTCAGATTTTTATTTTTGATTCTTACTTTTGATCATTTTTGATTCATATGTGAAATTCATGAACATTGACGTACTTGAGCCTTAAAAAACAAACCTAAGGTGTTCTCAATTTTAAAGAATTACGCTCCAAATTTCTTCTGACTGATTAAAAGAGAGAGAAACTGGAAAGATTACTGCAATGATCTGAAGATAAAGAGAGCTTAAATAACTTGCCCCAAATCATTTAAGGAGCAAAGGTCAAAGGTGGAATTTTGTATGCAGCCTTGAGTTCTAATGCCTGTGCTCCTTTTAAATTTGTCACAAGAACTCACCTTAATGAAGCATGCATGTAAATCATACATGAATCTCCCACTCTTATAACAGTCAATAAAAGTTACATAATTACAAGGAAAAACAATTCTCTTCATTTGTTTCATGTTTTGTGTAAGGTCTCAGGATTTTTCGACTTAAATTCAGGACATGTTTAGTGGAAGCTCTGGCTTCCCAATAAATATTAAGTGGTGATAATGATCAGTAATAATTCTTCCAAAATAACTTTGAAACCCATCGTTACTGCTAGATGTTGAACCAATACTAATTAGGTCAGCATTCAGGAAAACAAAAGCAGGTGCTGGCCAATAATTCCTTAAGTATATGTCAAATGTTTTAATTTAACTTTGGTTAATTTAAATTTATTTGATTCATTCCACTGCACTGATAGTACATTTTGGGCCCTTCATGTGTTCACAACCTGAAATTCCATTTTAGGCCTTGGTAGGTTTGTCCTTCCATGCTTTTCCAGGCAATGTTTAGCACAGGGAACATGCTCTATAAACTTATCTTCATCCATTGCAGTGATGCAAAATGAAATAGATAAGCAGAGGAACTATGTCTCAGAGATGATATCTTAAAAATCAAAGTCAATATAAAGTCAGGGTATTATTTTCTTATTTACTGTTAATTTACTATCCCTAACACATTTACAAAATTGATCAAAACAGAAGTCATGTTATAAAACACAAAAGCACACTGGCTTCTTTGATTTCTTTTGACTTTATAGAAAAAGGAAAGTATTTAGATTTTTTTCTACTGCTAATTCTTGATTTTTTTTTCCAATCCATTACCTAACCCCTTTAACATGAAGATGGGAAAATTTCTAATACTTAATACTTAAATATGACTGAACAATTAAGTGAGCCCTGCCACTAAGCATTTCATGTTTGACTGCCTGTTTGCCTGTTTGGCCCATGATCCCTTTTGGAAAGACTTAGCAGACTTTCATCAAATGTGCCACTAGTATTTAGAATTCAATTTATGAATGTGTCTATCTTCTTAAAATGAAATGGCAAATAATGAAGTCATTTGGTGAGCATATATCCTATAATTGCACTGATCTTAGAACTGTTGAAACTTTATGAACACTCTAAAAGTAAAAAATTTCTTTTATTTAGCTCCTTTTGCATGAAATAAAATATAATGCTGTTTATTAAAGAAAGAAATAAGACACAACCATATTTCATCCAAGCTTACCTTGAACTGGTCCATTTTGCATGATTTCTTTCATTATCTCAGTTTCCTAGAAGGAGAAACATCATTGAACATCATTATTGTTATCAGAGCATACTAAGCCTACTATTTGGTGTATAATGTTAGGTATTATGTAATCAATTTAAGAATTCTACAATCCAGTGTGCCTTAACCACTTATAATTTACTCTTAATCATGGCTTGAAATACTCACATGTGAAATACCACTTTGATCAAGTTGCTAAAGACAAGATGCACCCATGTGTTTTACTGACTTTTACCAATAATATTTTCACCAATACTAATTTTTAATTATTATTTGAAATAATAACTTTTGTGGTCACAAATAAGAAATAATTAATTAAAACCATGTTTTATCAGTTTATCCATTATTTTGATCACAGGAACAACCTCAGGTGATTGTTTAGTGAGGTACCTCAGTGTAGGTTAGTATATAAATATTTCTACGTTGTTACTAAGTGCTGTGTAATGCAGCACCTAGTAAGAAGGCAGGTCATTCATTTACTCTTTAATTCATTCATATATGCACATTGGTCACAGAGTATATACCAAAAACTGGAACAGAAACAAATATTGACCCTTTACTTGTCCTCAAGGGATTTACATTTTGGTGGAGTAGATGGAGAATAGCACAACTAATTGCATTATGATATAATAAGTTACATTACAGAGATAAGCACAAAGTTCCTAGGGGTGCAAATGAAAAGGGAAATTAATGTTATGTAGGAGTTAAGAAAAGTTCACAGAGAAGATGAAGTTTTGACCTGGGCCTTGACACATGTGTGGGCTTTTACCGGATGGAAACACGTGGGATACCCCCTTGGGTCAGAGGAATGATCGTGCAGCTAAGAAGGAAGCATGAGAGAGCATGATGTATTTATGGAGTGGACAGTAATCCTATTTATCACGAGCATTAGGAGCAGGTGTAGGGGTAGATGCTGGCAGGACAGAGTGTGTAAAGGATTCAGTCAGAACCGAATCATGGAAGACCTATATGCCATTATAAGAATACCGAACCGTAGGGTCACCTGAATGGCTCAGTCAGTTAAGCATCCGACTCTTGATTTCATCTCAGGTCATATGTGACGGTTCATGATATCTAGCCCCTCGTCAGGCTCTGCACTGATGGTGCAGGAGCCTGCTTGGGATTCTCTCTGGCACCTCCCCCACTCTCACTTTCTCTCTCTCTCAAAATAAATAAATAAATAAACTTTGCCTTAAAAAAAAAAAGAATACCAAACTTATTCTGCAAGTAACTAGAAGCCACTGAAGGTTCAGATATTCTGAAAGTGAGCAAGTCTGGGTAAGACTGATATGATGGAGTTAAATTTGTCCAGGCTTTCAACATGAAAAACTAGAATCTAAGGGAGTCATGTTCCCATTTGGCTGCACCTACTTCAATCATTTTGTGGAGTAAGGCAAAGGATTGATACAATGAGCTACTGCCACAAAAAAGTCACTGAAAAAAAGGTATGATTTAGCTCTTATTTGTCAAGTATGGAAATATATATCATATAATCATTCATGCTGCTAATATTACAAAGATCAGAAATCTGAGAGTCTTTAATGGACACTTTAAGAATATAAAAAATTATCCCTCAAAACATAGCACCATTTTAGAATATAATAGTTTTTAAATAGTTTTAATAACAGCAGAGCTATATATTTTTGAGAAAGTTAACCATTGTTAATTCTTGCCATTTAGACTTACATTGGAAGAGACTCTGTATGGGGGAGAACATTGGTAGATCCTGTTTGATTTCTCAATGTTGTTGGGACATGGCTTTGTGGCATGCCGTTTTCCCCGCCCATCAGACCTACTCGCCATGGCACAACCATGATTCGTAGCATTTTGGTTCTTGAAAAGTGGATAGCATGCATGGGATACCAGTCTATGAGGAATAAGCAAAGAAGTGAAAGTAGTACTTAGGAAAATGCCCTAATATCGAATCTATGCACAAGTTTACTTAATTAAATATTTATAAATTTTCCTGAAGTTTACTAAGTTACATGTGTAACTTTCAATGGGTTGATTAAATCTAATACACCAGTTCAATATATTACACTCTTCCCTGCTCCCTCATTTTTCTTTATTACAATTTTAAAAATCTTGTTTCAACCTACTTTAATAAATAATTTATCTATGGTATAGAATTTCCTGAAGATGAAAAGTGACTGTCAATAAAATCTATGGTAATATTCATACAGGAAAGGCTTCTTCATTCTGAATATTTAATTATAATATAGAAGAGCCAAACTTAATATGAAAAAAACCAAGGATTTTATTATGTTGAGATGGGGTATTTTGATGAATTATGTAAGTTTCAGAGTTAAAGCTGTTTTGTTTCTGTTTTTGCTTTTACATTTTTATGAAGTTATAAACACCTTCTCATAAGATCTAAATCATTATGTTTATGTGGTTCATTTTGGGAGAAATACTATATACTAAGTAGAAAGTTATCAGATGCATACATTGTACAAAAGATAAAGAAAATAATTTTATTTCTGATTTTGAAATTGAACGTAGTAAAAAGCAAAAATTATTTGATACCAAAGCTATGTAATTTATTGAATATAGAAGAAGATCATAAGGAAAATAATAAAATTGCTTTTATACATATTTAGCTTGAATTAGCCATAGAAGTATCAAATATGATTGCTTCAAAAAAATTCAGTAGTGTTCAACAGAGTAAGAGAATGTGAGCAAGGAACATGATGAAAGTAAAGCTGTTAAAGAGAACGCTTAAAAAATTCTTGCATAATATGTATTACTTTGGGATAGTAAGTGCCATGGATTGAATTGTGTCACCCCCAATTCATGTGTTAAAGCCCTAATTCTAAGGTGACGGTATTTGGAGGGGGCCTTTGGGAGATAACTAGCTTTAAATGAAGCAATGAGGTGGTGCCCTGACACTGGATTTAGTGCCCTTATAAGAAGAAGAAGAGATATTGGTGCTCTCTTTTCTGCCATTTGAAGACGCAAAAAGGCAAGTTAGGAAGAGGTTCTCTCACCACGACTAGATAAGCTAATATCTTGATCTTGGACTTCTCAGCCTCCAGAACTGTGAGAAATAAATGGTTGTTGTTCAAGCTTCCCAGTCTATGGTATTTTGTTATGGTAACCTAAGCAGACCAATACAGTAAGATTTAGTTTGGTCTCAAAGTTCATTTATGTTTGGAAGCTTCTAAAGGGTATTAATTTTTGCCACAGTGTAAAACAGAAGCCAATCAAGCACCACTGTACCAAAAGGTATCAGTCCAAGTTGTCCATTCGAAGCACCACCTTATTAAGCAACATGCATGAAAAAGTTTTAAAGAAATTTATTGCCACCCATCAATATCTGACACCCACGCTTTCATACTACCTGACTGGTCTAGAGCAAACCTAGAGCACTCAGTGGATGATAAAAATATAGGTGAGCAATACATATGTACACTACTCATTATCAGCTGCAGTGTCCTTACCTTGATAACTTGGGTTTTAAGTAGATTAGCCCTTGTGCAGCAGGTATCAGATTACATGAGATACATAAAAAACAACCTGCCTTTCCTCATTAAATGGGATGGTAACCCAATGATAAATTACTAATTTTATTCATCTCGTTCTTAATCTAATTTTTCCCTGGCATTACCCATCTACCTGGGTAAATGAAGACTCCACAGAGGTATGAGCAATATCAACTACTCTATTCCCGTGGGGACTCAGTAAAGCCATTTGGCTCAGAGCAACCAGGAGACAATGCTTCCTTGAATCCTTCTATTCATTTGGCCAGGAAATATATACATTCTTCAAGTAATGGCTTCCAATAGCTTATAATCTTAGTAGACACCAAATACAGTGTATATTTAAATGTAATACAGGCATTTATATAGGTGTAGCACATATGTTTTTTGGTAAAATCTTAACATTCATTTGTTTCCTTCTTTTAACTCTGAACAGAACTCAGAAGAATACTACAAACATATGTTGGGCAGCTATTTACCCACGTTTTCTCAGGAACCACCAAGCCCTATCGATGCTTCCACTATTGCATCCGTGACGGTTCTTGGGACAGCAAGAGATCAAATTCTGAGGGGATAGATTAGCTGTGTATCGACCTTTGGACTGAATTGCTATTCGGTCAGCTGCCACACCTGTTTCAAACAGAATAGTGATTAATATTCAAAGGGCATATGACATTTTTAATAATTTACATAGCCTTTTTTTTTAATCCTAGTCACCAGAGCTTTATATAATTTAAAATTAAGGCCAATGTCCTTAATATATCATGCATTCCAGCAAAGTCAATGGGGTCATAATTTTGGTCATAATTTTTATCCAGTTGTGGTATTGCTCAATCGTCTTATCAAATTCAAAGACTTTTCTAGTCCCTTGTTCTTTTCTAGTTCGTTGTTCCTTTCGTGTTCTATATACTTATGAATTTTTCATTAAGGAATCTTTCAAGTATAACTCCTTGAGGGCAAGAATCACATCTCAGTTACATTTCTATCTCCTGTACCTCATGTACAGTCATGGATAAATATATAACTTTTGAAATGAATGAAACTAAACTAAGGAAATCAGAAAAGCTTATAGAAATATTAACTGGAAATTCATCCATATTAATATGATATATTGGAATGAATTGAATCCTTGGTTTTTAAACTGGTGTCTATGTTAATCACTTGGGAAACCATTCATAAACTAATCCATACTTATATAAATCTTATACAATATCTAAAAACTACAGAGCATAATTCACCTTATTTATACATGGTATAAATTTATATCAATATAAAATTCCCTAGCATGGTTGTAGCTAACCAGTTCATTCCTTTTCCCAACATATTACTGGCTGCCTGCTAGGTGATAGGCACTGAACTAAGTACTAGAAATTACAGTGATGAACAAAAATCATAATGATACCCTCATAGAATAATAGGCTAGGGAAATTAATCCACAATTGGATAAAATGATAATCCATTATCATTTCAATTATGTTACCTCGATAAACTAATAAGAATGACAAGATCATGAGAAAATTGGGATGGGTGCCATTTTGGTACAAATTTTTGTTGTTCTTGGATGGCTGGTATAGTTTGTTCTTGATATTTAAACTTACTTACTTTTATTTAAAGGCAACAATGCCATAGGCTTTCTTCTATCCATCCAATGTTTTCAGGAGATGTTATAGCTTTTGCTCATCAAACTTGTCTGTATAATGGAATTTCTCAAGGTGCTAATTTAGAATTATCCTAAAATAATTCATTTTTAAATAATTCACTTACATATGTATTTCTGTATGTACATGCTTTTTATGTAACTATAGCATATGTACAATTCTGTAATGCAATTGCTGGCACATTTTAAATGCTCAATATCTGTCCAATCTATAACCTCCTACTTCCTTCTCGATTCCTATCTCTTACTGTGTTGGGATAAATTTCATAAGAGAAAATGACATTCTACTATCACCTCTGCTATTCTCAAGGAAATAATTCCCTATTTCATTGAAGAAAATAGAAATTTTCTGATGCTTTGACTTTCAGTACAGGGTTCAGAATCAAATGTAAACTTGAAAATATTAGTGCAACTATTCTCCAGTTCAAAGAACACTTTGACAACAGTAGTCAAGGAGTCAGTAACCTGGCTTCCAGGATCATTTCTGAGATTGGGTAGGTCATTTTATCTATTTGTGCCTATTTTATAAAACCAGGGGCTTGAAAAATGTGACCTCTAAGATTCCTTCTAGCCCTATGAATCTGTAGATTTCAACTCAAGGATAAATATTTTGAATTCCAATTGGACACAGTATGTTCCTCATATAGACATTTCTGAACCTCAGTGAATGTTTAATACAAATTAACTTGAAATAGTTAAAGTAAGTCAGACTTAAGAATGGCTCAGTTCAGCAAATTGTTTTCCACCTCCTTGTGAAAACTTTTATTGGCCTTTACCCGTGAGACACCCTATCATTTTCCCTGCTTATTTTACTCTATCTCTACATTTGCTCTGTGACAGGTATCACCCCTGCCATTCCAAACTCCTTCACCACTTCAGCTTCTGAATCTTGCTTGAATTTTGTTGGCTGCATAACTATTGTTTCCTATGTGTTTATTTTTAAATATCTTATTTATTCCACTTTATAGTTTTTAGCTTCTTTGCAAAAACACGTTTTTATTGTAACTATATTTTCTGTCATAATTTTCTAGATCTTTAAGAGAACCTAGTTTACTCTTTGCTATGCTTAACACACTCAAAACAATAAATAAATAACATGTGCCTGATTTGTCATACTGAATACACAGGATATAAAACCATTGTATCTGAAACCACAAAAGTGTTGAAAACCCTCTTCCTGGTATTTTGGTATATTAGGAAGGGGGACAAATCCAGAGTTAGCCCTGGCCTGAGCCCATCTCTGGGGCTGTGACTAGGGGACACCAAAATACACCATTCAAATCAGCCTAGCAAGTTGCTGTCACTATCTAACCACCGATATCTTTTCTAAGACATCTTCAGAAATTCCAGTCTAACTTAAATTTAAAGCAAAATTCTTACACATCACCTAAGAGGTGTAATACATGAACCACATGAACATAAAATGATAAAATATTTATACTATTAAATATTTTTCCACCCATGTGAAACAAGTCTCAAATAGGTCCTCCATGCAGATCCCTAACAAGCAAGGACAAATATCAGAAATCCAGGGAGCATTTGTTCTAGAGTAGGAAGTAGCATAGACTTAACAGATGGAGCCACTCCAGAGGTAAGCCTAGCCAAAGGCATCATTTCTAGAACAAATTAACTGATACTATGAAGCAGTGATATGTGGACCAATTTGTCAGTACTTTTCTGTCCCAAGGAGTATGACCCTTCAGAGCTGACTTCTCTAAGAGCCTATGCTCTTATTTTACAATGCTTTTACAATTCTTGGAATCATCTTCAAAGCCTAGAACATAGTTTTATAAAGATCTTTGATAGTAGCCAACCAACATCACGTTAGGCTTATGTTATTTGCTGGAATCTAACCAACACTCCTTTGAGGAAAATTCAGAGACTAAATCTTGAAATTAATCTGAGTATTGATTTACTGGACTTGTGAACTTATATGAAAGTAGCTATAAAAGAAGTATTCCTTACACTTTTGAAGTAACAGCAACATTAATTTGGAAACTACTCATCAATTTAGAGTCAGAAGCTACAAATTTGCTTTTATCTCAAATGAGATAAAACCTATTTAATCCATTATTATTTTGTTCTGAAGTGTTTCCTTACATCAGAGTAGTTTAATAATTAAGCATATTATTGCAAATTGTATAAAGAGAAAAGAATAGGAGAATTACGTAGGTATGTGCAAGTTCATATTAATATTACCCATAATACTATGAATAAAGAGGTATCTTCTACTCTTATCATGTGGATTTAACTCTCAAAGGACAAACACATTTTGGAAACTTTTCTTTGTTGTTCGTTTGATTTATTCTCCATTTAAAATTATACCCTAAAAATCAAGACCAATTTTCAGAGTGAAAATGGATATTTATATAATCTTCAAGTTGCTTTCTCTGGTCAGAATAAAACTTTATTTATATTGAGGAGGGCACCTTTTGGGATGAGCACTGGGTGTTGTATGGAAACCAATTTGTCAATAAATTTCAGGAAAAAAAAATAAATAAATTGACCAAATGTTAACATTTAAATATTCTAAATTTAAAAATCTTTTAACTACTTTCCCAGAATCTTGAATCAATGGGAGAATTATAATGAAGTAATCAAAATGACTTTATTACTTGCAGTAGAAAATGCCCATGATGCAGCACAATTTTTTTGATCCAATGGGCCATGAGTCCATCCAGGCCATTTATAAGAAGCAATGAAAAACTCTGGAAGGTCAGTTGTTGCAGGTAAAGAAGCCTAAGGAAGAGAGGCAGACGTGTCAGATTTCTTCAACTGTATCCCAATAATCATTTTAAAAAAATGACATGAACTTTTATAACATTTATCATTATTTTTTTTAATTTTGTACATTCGTGTTTTCTGAATGACACCCCTGAAAAGCATTAGTAATGTGGCATTTCTATTTCATATATGTTTAAAAGATAATTCAATACAGGGAATCCTAACATAGTGCAAAATCGTAAAAACAAGATGTAGAATTTTTCTGGGTTACCATGCAGAGCAATAATTTTGGCCAATGTTTCTATCTTCTTGAATCAGAGTTTGAGTCACTCATATGAAAGATGCATGGTGTTATTTAAGTTTGACCTCATAAATAACATTTACCTTTAGGTCTCTTTTATGTTGGAGAGTGTGACTCTGTATGAAATTAATTTTGAAACAATGCATATGTGGCAATGTACTTGGAGCCCTAAGGCACACCAATTTTACACAGGACATTAAGAAGCAAAACTGGGATGAATTGGTTGACATTTATAAAATCCTTGAAGATTGAAAGGGTTTCAGAAAGTGTGGAATACCAAATGTACAATACCATTGTTTCTTCAGAGCCCATGTTCGAGTCCTGACAGAGTTGATTTCAGCTGCTGTCTTTCCAAGAATGTAAATTAAATGTTATACCTTGCTCTGTTCAAGTCACTCAAAGAAAATCTCAAACACAATACCCTGTTTTTTTTCCCAAACTTTCTAAAGAGTGATAACCTTCACTTGAAAAATAATAAGGACTCAAACCAAATAAGGATTTATTAATTTTTATCACTTAAGCATACACACACATTCACACACAACATTTTTGATAGTGCTTTAAAGTTTTCAAAGTGTTCTAACAATCAATATTTTATCTCCACAATAGCTCTAAGTTGTATAACCATGGCAAATAATTTTCACTCTATTTTATCAATTAAGAGACAAACTTCCAAAAGTTAAATGACATGCTAAAATTAAATAAGAAATATCCCTGAAACTAGATTCAGGTTTTGTAATTTAGAACTAATCTCCATTTATCATTTCCTTACTTTATCAGAAATAAATTGATATTTTGAAAGAGAAATAAAATGTCTATAAAAGCTAAAATTTTACCTATTTAAAAGTTTTATAATTGTGCATTGCATTCAGCAAGTCAGGTTACTGATCCAATATCTTGCAAACAAAATTACTTCTGACAAGTATATAATTGCTTCAAAGACTAAAGAAAGATTTGGAATTTACATGTCGGCCTAAAAAGGTATCCATCCAAAATATTTATAAACTTGAATTTTGATTAGAGAGTTCAGTTTTGATTTAAAGAAACTACTATCACCTGATAAGAAAGTTATTAAGTCTTGAGTTCCATTACTAAAAATATTATTTAGATGATGGAAGAAAAGTGCAGAAAATGCCAAGCATATCACAGTAGAGTGTCTGCATGATACCTTTAAGAGAAGTATCATGGAAATCCAGGTGATGTTAGATCCTTATACCATTAGACTGACCACACTGCAGAAACCTAGAGTTGCAGCTCAATCAATTTATGCTCTGAATAGAGAGTTCCAGAGATAGAGATTCAGTCTCCAAAAGAGTCTTTCTAACTAAAATGGAAATATACCTATCGTATTAATTACTAATACTTCCCAATTTTATTATCATTGGCTCATCAATGAGCTTTTAAACATTTATAGTACTAAGTTGTCTCAAGTTTTCAGAAAAATAGGTGCAGTGTGAGTTGTTACTTTACCACTTCAGAATTACAATTTAATAACATAGCTAGGACATTTCCCCTCTACTCTGTTAAGGCAATATACAACCATTACATTGAACACATTTCAGCCTGGTTGAATTATTTAGAATTTGACTTCCATATTCCAAAGCCTACCAGAATTCTTTGCACACAGAAGGTATTCAATAAATGCCTTATAATAATGAGGAGGTATAGATCTAACTAGTGGATTTCATCTTTTAAAAAATGATTTTTCCTCTTTAGGCACATTAAGTTAAATTATAAATACCAGTCTGCTTTTATTGCTTTTACAATTTATTGCTTTAAAAAATACTGGTTGGGGGTTAAGATAGTGGAGTAGTATAGGGACCCCGAGCTTGTCTCATCCCTGAAACACAGCTAGACAAACATCAAACCATTTTGACCACCCTGGAAATAGATCTAAGGCTTAATGCAACAATCTGCATAACTTGAGCCAGAGCTTGGCAGGTACATGGTTGTGGAGAGGTGAAGGAGGAAGAGTTGTGAAGGGTAGGGAGCCCTTTTCATGGAGAGAGGACAGAGAGAGAGAAAGAGAAAGGGAGAGAATAAAGTACAACAGGATCATGCAAGAAAAGCACTCCCACCAAAAGTAGCTGGTGAGAAAGAGAGAAAGAGTAAAAACACTCTCAGTGGACTGAACAAGAAACCTGTTCCCCAAAACCTTTGGGAGAAAGAAGAGAGTTTCAATAGCACCAGGATTCTATAAACAGTGGAGTGCAGAGTCTGAAGGTTCAGATTTCAGTGCCTGGTGATGCTCTGGTGAGGAAGCAGGGCTAATCCCCAGTAGCAGGCATCAGGGACTGAGGGGTCCATGTGCCACAAAGCGAGAAGCAGTTTCCCTGCTTGGAGTGCATTTATTAGAGGTCATACGGCCTTCCCACTAGCAAAATTCCCAGTGGACCCTGGAGAGAAGCCACATTTACTGACACTGGAACAAAGATGCCAGAGGGCACCAAAACCAAACCACAGAGGGCTGTGTGGGGTGGTTTACCATAAACCTCTGCTGCTGTGCCATCGTGCAAACATTTTCTGAGACAAGCCAACACCAGCCACTGCTCAGTGAGAACTTTCCCCAGAGAATTTGCATGCATCCAAGCCACAGGGGTCTCTAAAGTGTGGAGTTTTGACACACAATCCCATCTAAGATAAAACTCTGGAGAGAGGTGCAGGCAGACAGCTTGGACATGGATAGGGGAGAAGTGGGATGGACGGAGGCCTGAGACAAAGGAGGGGTGCCTGATCGCAGGTCAGTGAAGGTGTGGCATTCCTGCACCAAGAGTAAGGAACTGGGTGAAGCCATTTTCACCTCTAGCGTGTGAATACACACAGGGATTGACCCCAATAAGCTATGCAGTGTCATCAAGTGGAAAAGGGAGCTGTTACACCAAGCCCTGCCCATCTGTGGTACATCCTCCAAAAGACCAGCACAAATCCCTTCCACCTGCTGATTAGTTTAGAGACTATAGTGTGCTTCAAAGTTTCATTTCTAGGGGAAATGATGTAACTGCATTCAGTTTTCATTCTGTCTGCTGGTTCCTTTATTTATTCGTTTTCTTCACTTCTGTTTTTGCTCAGGTTGTTTTCTTTTTTCTTTCTTTTCTTTCCCTTTCTTGGATACCAAAAGAAAAAAAAATATTTTTATGTTCTTATTTTTTAATTGTTTTATTCTATTTTACTTTCTTCATTTTATTTTATCCTATTTTAGTATTTAATTTTTTTTAACTAGGTTTTTCCTTTCTCTTTTTTCTCTATTCTGTCAAGTTGCTCTCAACAAGCAGACCAAAACACACCTAGGATCTGGCATCCTTTATTTGATTTATTTGTGTTTTTTTTTTAATTTTTAAATTTTAATTTTATTAATTTTTTTTCTTCCTCCAAAATGAAAAGATGGAGGAATTCACACCAAATGAAAGAACAGGAAGGGGGCATCTAGGTGGCTGAGTTGGTTAAGCATCCAACTTCAGCTCAGGTCATGATCTCGCAGATTGTGGGTTTGAGCCCTGTGGCAGGCTCCATGCTGATTGTTCAGAGACTGGAGCCTGCTTCAAATTCTCCCTCTCTCTCTGCCCGTCACCCCCCCCCTTTCTATCTCTCTATCAAAAATAAATAAACATTTAAAAGAAAAGAAAGAACAGGAAGAAATGACAGCCATGTATTTAATCAATACTGATATAAGTAAGAAGTCTGAATTGGAATTTAAAACCACGATTATAAGAGTACTAGCTGGAGTTAAAAAAAGCATAGATGACACCAGATAATCCCTTTCTTTGGAGATAAAAGAACCACAAGCTAGTCATGCCAAAATTAAACATGCTGTAACCAAGATTCAATCTAATGGATGCCATGACAGCAAGGATGGCAAAATAGAACAGTTAGTCAGTGATATAGAAGATGAAATTATGGAAAATAATGAAGCAGAAAAGAGGGAAACAAAGGAAAAAGATCAATATACAAGACTTAGAGAACACAGTGGCTTATTAAAAATGAATAGCATTTGAATCATAGGAGTCCCAGAGAAGACAGAGAGAAAAAGGGGAAAAAGGTTTACATGAGCAAACTATAGCTGGAAACTTTCCTAATCAAGAAAAGGGTACAGACATCAAAATCCAAGGAGCACTGAGAACTCCCATTAGATTCAACAAAAACTAACCATCATCAAGGCATATCATAGTCAAATTCACTAAATACACAGACAAGGAAAGAATTACAAAGGCAGCAAGGGAAAAAAGTCCTCAACCTACAAGGGAAGACAGATAAGGTTTGCAGCAGACCTATCCACAGAAACTTGTCAGGCCAGAAAGGAGTGTCAGGATGTATTCAACGTGCTGAATCAGAAAAATATGCAGCCAAGAATTCTTTATCCAACAAGGCTGTCATTCAGAATAGAAGGAAAGATAGAGTTTCCCAAACAAAAATTAAAGAAGTTCATGACCACTAAACTAGCCCTGCAAGAAATTTTAAGGGGAACTCTTCAAGTGGAGAAAACAAAACAAGACAAAGACCAGAAGATTAGAAAGGACCAGAGAACCAACTCTACAGGTGACACAATGGCACTAAATTCATATCTTTGAATAATCACTCTGAATGTAAATGTACTAAATGTTCCAATCAAAAGACATAGGGTATCAGGATGTATTAAAAAAAACAAAAACAACAACAATAACAAAAAGCAAAAAAACCACAACCTGTCTATATGCTGCCTGCAAAAGACTCATTTTAGACATAAAGACACCTGCAGATTGAAAGTAAGGGGATGCAGAGCCATCTATCATGCTAATGGATGTCAAAAGAAAGCTGGAGTAGCCACACTTATATCAGAAAAACTAGATTTTAGGGGCGCCTGGGTGGCACAGTCGGTTAAGCGTCTGACTTCAGCCAGGTCACGATCTCGCGGCCCGTGAGTTCGAGCCCCGCGTCGGGCTCTGGGCTGATGGCTCAGAGCCTGGAGCCTGTTTCCGATTCTGTGTCTCCCTCTCTCTCTGCCCCTCCCCCGTTCATGCTCTGTCTCTCTCTGTCCCAAAAATAAATAAATGTTGAAAAAAAAATTTAAAAAAAAAAAGAAAAACTAGATTTTAGAACAAAGACTGTAATAAAAGATGAAGAAGGGCATTATATCATAATTAAGAGGTCTATCCACCAAGAAGATCTAACAACTGTAAATATTTATGCACCCAACTTGATAGCATGCAAATATATAAATCAATTAATCACAAACATAAAGAAACTCATTGACATTAATACCATAATAGTAGGGGACTTCAATACCCCACTTACTACAATGAACAGATCATCTAGGCAGAAAATCAACAAGGAAATAATGTCTTTGAATGACACACTGGACCAGATGGACTTAACAGATATATTTAGAACATTCCATCCTAAAGCAGCAGAATGCACATTTTTCTCAAGTGCACATGAAACATTCTCCAGAATAGATCACATACTGGGTCACAAATCAGCCCTCAACAAGTACAATAAAGATCAATATCATACCATGCATATTTTCAGACCATAATGCTATGAAACTTGAAATCAACCACAAGCAAAAAAAAAAAAAATTGAAAAGACCATGAATACTTGGGAGATTAAAGACATCCTACTAAAGAATGAATAGGTTAGCCAAGAAATTAAAGATGAAATTAAAAAGTACATGGAAGCCAATGAAAACAAGAACACAGCAGTCCAAAACCTCTGGTGTGAAGCAAAGGCAGTCATAAGAGGGAAGTATAAAGCAATCTAGGCCTTCTTAAAGAAGGAATAAAGGTCTCAAATACACATTCTAATGTTACACCTAATGGAGCTGGGAAAAGAACAACAAATAAAGCCCAAAACCAGAAGAAGGGACATAATAATGATTAGAACAGAAATCAATGGTATTGAAATAAAAAAAAAAAAAAGAAAGAAACAGTAGGACACATCCATAAAAACAGGAGCTTGTTCATTGAAGGAATTAACAAAATTGATAAACCCCTAGCCAGACTGATCAAAAAGGAAAAGGAAAGGACCCAAATAAATTAAATCACAAATGAAAGGGGAGAGATCACAACCAACACCAAAGAAATACAAACAGTAATAAGAAAATATTATAAGCAATTATATGACAACAAATTGGGCAATCTGGAAGAAATGGACAAATTCCCAGAAACATATAAACTACTAAAACTGAAACAGGAAGAAGTAGAAAATGTGAAGAGACACATAACCAGTAAAGAAATTGAACCAGTAATCAAAAATCTCCCACTAGGGGCGCCTGGGTGGCGCAGTCGGTTAAGCGTCCGACTTCAGCCAGGTCACGATCTCGCAGTCTGTGAGTTCGAGCCCCGCGTCGGGCTCTGGGCTGATGGCTCAGAGCCTGGAGCCTGTTTCCGATTCTGTGTCTCCCTCTCTCTCTGCCCCTCCCCCGTTCATGCTCTGTCTCTCTCTGTCCCAAAAATAAATAAACGTTGAAAAAAAAAATTAAAAAAAAAAAATCTCCCACCAAACAAGAGTTCAGGGTTTGATAGCTTTCCAGGGAAATTCTACCAAACATTTTAAGAAGAGTTAATACCTATTCATTTGAAACTGTTCCAAAAAATATAAAAGGAAGGAAAACTTCCAAAGTCGTTCTAGGAGACAGGCATTATTTTGATTCCAAAACCAGTCAAAGACCCCACTAAAAAGGAGAATTACAGACCAATTTCCCTCATGCACATATTTGCAAAAATTCTTACCAAAATACTAGCAAATAAAATCCAACAATACATTAAAAGAATTATTCACCACAATCAAGTGGGATTTATTCCTGGGCTGCAAAGGTGATTCAATATCAACAAATCAATCAATGTGATATATCACATTAATAAAAGAAAGGATAAAAACCACATGATCCTGTCAACAGAAGCAGAAAAAGCATTTGACAAAATACAGCATCCTTTCTTTGTAAAAATCCTCAAGAAGTTAGGGATAGAAGGAACAAACCTCAAGATCAGAAAGGCCATATACAAAAGACCTTCAGCTAATATCCTCCTCAATGGGCAAATACTGTGAGCTTTCTGATAGGTCAGGAACACGACAGGGATGTTCACTCTCACCACTGTTGCTCAACATATTGTTGGAAGTCCTAGCCTCAGCAATCAGACAACAAAAAGAAAGAAAAGGCATCCATATCATAGAGGAAGAAATTACACTTTCACTCTTCACAGATGACATGATACTCTACGTGGAAAACCCAAAGACTCCACCAAAAAACTACTAGAACTGATACATGAATTCAGCAAAGTCACAGGATACAAAATCAATGTACAGAAATTGGTTGCATTTCTACATATCGGTAATGAAGCAGGAGAAAATCAAGGAACCAATCCAATTTACAATTGTACCAAAAACCATAAAATACCTAGCAATAAAGTAACCAAAGAGATAAAAGATCTGTACCCTGAAAATGATAGAAAGCTCATGAAAGAATCTGAAGAAGACACAAAGAAATGGGAAAGAATTCAATGCTCATGGATAGGAAGAACAAATATTGTTAAAATGTCTATACAACCAAAGCAATCTATAAATTCAATGCAACACCAGCATTCTTCACAGAACTATAAAAAACAATTCTAAAATTTGTATGGAATCAGAAAAGACTCCAAATGGGCAAAGTAATGTTGAAAAAGAGAACCAAACCTGGAAGCATCACAATCTGGACTTCAAGCTATATTACAAAGCTGTAATTATTCAGACAGTATGGTACTTGCACAAAAACAGACAAACAGATCAATGGAACAGAATAGAAAAACTAGAAATGGAGCCACAAACATATGGTCAACTAATCTTTGACAAAGCAGGAAAGAATATCCAATGGGAAAAAGGCAGTCCCTTCAGCAAATGATGTTGGGAAAACTGGACAGTGGCATGCATAAGAATGAACCTGGACCACTTTCTTATACCATACACAAAAATAAACTCAAAATAAATGAGATACTTAAGTGTGAGACAGAAAACCATCAAATCCTAAAGAAGAAAACAGGTAAAAACCTCTTTGACCTAGGCCACAGCAACTTCTTACTAGACATGTCTCCAGAGGCAAGAGAAACAAAAGCAAAAATGAACTATTGGGACAAACCTTCTGCAAGACAAAACCTTCTGCACAGTAAAGGAAACAATCAACAAAACTAAAAGGCAACCAAAGGAATGGGGGAAGATATTTTCAAATGACATATCGGATAAAGGGTTAATATCCAAAATCTGTACAGAACTTATCAAACTCAATATCCCCCAAAAAACAAATAATTCAGTGAAAAAATGGGCAAAAGACATGAACAGACACTTTTCCAAAGAAGACATCTAGATGGCTAACAGACACATGAAAAGATGCTCATCATCTCATCACTCATCATCAGGGAAATACAACATCACTCATCATCAGGGAAATACAAATCAAAACCACAATGAGATCCTACCTCATACCTGTAGGATGGCTAAAATGAACAACTCGGGAAACCAACAGATGTTGGCAAGGATGCAGAGAAAGGGGAACACTTTTTCACTCCTGGTGGGAATGCAAACTGGTACAGCCACTGTGGAGAACAATATGGAGGTTCCTCAAAAAATTAAAAATAAAACCACCCTATGACCCAGCAATTGCACTACTTGGTATTTATCCAAAGGATACAAAAATGCATATTTGAAGAGGCACATTCACTCTGATGTTTATAGCAGCACTATCAAAAATAGCCAAAGTATGGAAAGAGCCCAAATGTCCATTGACTGATGAATGAATGAATAAAGAAGATACGGGGTGTGTGTGTGTGTGTGTGTGTGTATGTGTGTATATATATATATATATATATATATATATATACACACATACACACACACACTGTATATACATATATATACATACACACAATGGAATATTAGTTGGCGATCAAAAAGAATGAAATCTTGCCATTTGCAACAACATGAATGGAACTAGAATGTATTATAATAAGCAAGATAAGTCAGAGAAAGATAAATATCACATGATTTCACTCATATGTGGAATTTAAGAAACAAAATAGATGAATATGGGTGCCTGGATGGCTCAGTCCATTAAGCGTCCAATTCTTGGTTTCAGTTCAGGTCATGCTCTCATGGTTTGGAGTTCAAGATCCATGCCAGGCTCTGTGCTGACAGCATTGAGCCTTCTTGGGAGTCTCTCCCCCCAACTTTCTCTCTGCCCCACCCCCGCTTGCGCTCTCTCTCTCTCTCTCTCACTCAAAATAAACAAGCATTAAAAAAAAATTTAAAGAAAAGAAACAAAACAGATGAACATAGGGGAAGGGAAGGAAAAATAAGATAAAAACAGAGAAGGAGTCAAGCCAGAAGAGACTCACAAATACAGAGAACAAACTGAGGGGTGCAGGAGGGTGCTGGGTGGGGGGATGGGCTAAATAGGTGATGGACATTAAGGGGGGGCACTTGTTAGGATGAGCACTGGATGTCATATGTAAGTGATGAATCACTAAATCTGCTCCTGAAACCATTATTACACTCTATGTTTACTACCTTGGATTTGAATAAAATTTTAAGAAAATACTAATTGTCAATCTTCCTCAATAAGATAAGTCAATAGAGAAATAACAAGCAAAATGACATTTTTATTGAAAATGTATTTACCAACCCACTAAGCCAGATCCAATTCATAAAGCTCACCTATTGGCTCTTTCAGAAATTTATCTCTTATTTAATATTGCTTTTCCAAAGAATAAGCCAGTAGGCTTTGAAGATCAACAGGCAAATACTATCTTACAATTTTATTTGCCTTATGATATCAGCTAATCTGATGTAATAAACAAAAAGCAAATTTTCTATCCCATTATTCCATGATTATTGCATGTCTGTAATGTAAAAGTGTTTTTAAGGGCTTATAAACTAAGGTAGGCATCAGAGAATAATAACTTTTAAGAATTGATAATAGAGGTTGGGCTTTAACAAATGCTAATTTTTTTGTTAAAGGATGCTTAATAAAGCAAAAAAAAATCAAGACTATCAGCTGTGAGTGACAGAAATTTCAAAGTGACAGTGGCTTAAATAAGACAGAAATTTATTTTTAAAAATATTTACACTTTTGCAAGTGGGCATTTTTAAATTTTTCAACTGTAATGATGAAAAAGTTTCGGTCATAATATAGCTATTTTTTAAATTAACATTAGTCAAATTTGAAGTTAAATTTGAACGGTCTCCCTGCTTCAATATTTCTATTTAAAGTTAAAGATTAAAGATCTTGTGAACAAATATAAAAGTCAAATGCAATGGTGAACACTGGAGAATTTTTTATAGTATTTCCTACATTTAACTGAATCAAAATCTCTGAAAGAGTAATGCAAACATAATCACAGAGCAGCTTGAGAACACTCTAGTCAAATTCTAGACATTCTGGACATTCTTACTAGGAGCCCATATCTCTACAATATCCACTATGTGAGTTACTGCCTCTATTTCTGGCTGCACTTTCCTCCACTTAAATTTGGATAATCAGAGTGATCTGAGAATCAAAAGAAGGCAACAGAGAATATCATTTTGTTCTGACCTTCACAATCCAAGGCCATGAATACCAAGAAATTTCCTCTAAACTATTTGATGTTGGAGAGGATAGGCAAATTTTCTGGTTGCTAACAGCAAAATGAATTTTTCAACTTCAACAATATTTGTCATCAGTCCTTTAACTCTGGAAGAATTAGCTTGGATATTTCTCTAGTTTCTATTTATACGGTAATTTGTTTAATGATCTACTTATAAATATCAGTATTCCATGATAACACTATGGAGGTAGTGCTAATTCTCCAATCCTCCCCCTTTCCATAGGATTCCCTTCATTCAGAGAAATAACAACGTTAGGGGTGCCTGAGTGGTTCAGTCGGTCAAGCGTCCAACTTTGGTTCAGGTCATGATCTCACATCTGTGGGTTCAAGCTTCACATCGGAGCTCTGGGCTGACATCTCAGAGCCTGGAGCCTGCTTCGGATTCTGTGCCTCCCTCTCTCTCTGCCCTTCCCTTGCTCATGCTTGCTCTCTCTCTGTCTCTCTCTCTCTCAAAAATAAACATTAAAAATTTAAAAAAAAAAGAAAAGAAATAATAGTTTTAGCTCATCACATGCAGGTCAGAAAAATGACTGCCTTCCCTAGCCCCCGTTGGCTTCTAGGCATGTCCCCTTCCTAAGTTCTGTCCTTATGGGATATAAGCCTAAGAGTCATCGGCAGTTTCTGAGAATTTTCTTTCAGAGATAAATGATACTTCACTTTTACTTCTTTTTATTGATCTTTTTTATTTTCCTGCTAACAGAAATTAGACATGGAGAAGCCTTCTTGAATGATTACATGGCCTTGGATAGAAACACTCTGGAAAATACAACAAGAAAGAAGAACCCTGGGTATCCAACACCATGGAGTGCAATTCTAGAGGAAGACCACCCATTTCCAGATGTGCTGGTGATAGGTCAATTTCCATGACATTTAAGCCACTATCCTTTTGAATTTTTGTCATTCTCAGATGAGTTTAATCATAATTATAATAGCACACATAACAGACATTAAAGTTGCCACAACAGTCCCATATTTCATGGAAGCCAGGACATTATCAAATGTACGAAGCATCCCAATTTCAGAGGTGCAAAAAAGTGAAGAAAATAAGCATCTAGAAATTGATGAACTATGATACTTCCTAAAATGAGTTTCTTAGAACACTAATTCTGGGGAATTGTAATAGATAATTATAAAAGAAGGAGTTGGTTAATCTAACAGTTCTGAGAAACACCGGTTTTGAAAATTAAATAGATTTTTTTCTCATTACTTTTTTTTTCACAAGCTACCTAAGTGCTGTGAGACTCTAGGAAATGGAAATAACATTCATGATTTTAAATGCCCATGACCCAATGCAAAGTATTTTATCTTATTTCATTTCATTTCACATCATTTTGCTTGTGAAGCAGAGCAAAGAACGTGCTCTGGGAAGAAGCACAGAATGGACTAGATAACCCAGGTTTGGGGGTAACCCAGAGAGCAGGTGCTTGCTCTATCAACACACTAGATCGCCTCAGGAATCTACTCTTGTGACAGCACCAAATATTTATTCACAAGGAGGGAGAAATAAATTTTCACATTTCTTTTTGGAGAGCTGCCTTGCAGTGATCAATTCAGCCTCCCAGTGTTGTTTGAGTCACATTCAATTATATCACAGTGTTACACACCAGATTGTAACTAGCACAGAAAAATAAAACTGAGAACTAAAAACTCAAAAACTGACTTGAGAGATAAGACACTCATTCTGCCACAAGTTCAGCTGAATAAGGAGGGAGGCAGTATGCGTATGTTCTAAAGTTTCTCGAAGGCTGTGGGGTTCCATTCTGAGACGGAGGGAAAGGAAGGAGACATAAGCACATGCTTTGGTGCTCTTTAAATTTTCAAACTCTTAATTTGGAGACAGCAAGAACTGGCATCCTAATCTGTCCCAGGCTCTTTACCTACATAGATGAGACGATTCTGAGATGAACCGAGGAAAATATACACGTAAACAGACTCCACCAGATAGATATCTAGCTGTGCCCCTCTTATGCAGCATCACTGACACCTGCATTTTACAGTTATTATTCAAGCCTGATGCCATTTGCCTACATTCATGTATGTGGGAGCTAACCATCATTTTTATGGGGCAAATGTTCATTTTTGTTTAAAATTATGGAAAGAACAAAAACATGTAACTCTGTTCTTCATGTTTCTAGATAGTGTTTCATTTTCTACAGAGGTTTCTGTTCACACAGGTGACAAACACTTCTGGAATCAAGTAGATTATTTTTAACGAAATAAAAAATTTCTATAGCCTATGAAGGGTTAAAAGCTACACTTCATTATATTCACTTTGATTTTTTTGCAAAGGTAATTCTCATCCCTCAGTACTTGGTGTTGTTGAATATATTTCAGACAGGAAAAAACAAATTCCTCCTGTTATAACGAATGACTTAGAGAAATAAATCCAGTCAGTTAATACTGTGTGTTAGCTAGAATGGTCAGGTATCCAGATGATTAAGTAAATTTTCATTTCTCATTTCAGTGATTGGTGGCTTTAAAAGTTACTATATAAAATATTATTTTACTTTTAACTTCCAACAAACCATAGAGAAAGACATTGTTTTTCCTTTATTATTAATACCAACTAAAATACACCAAAATCATTTATATTGGATGACTGAGAAAAGATGTTATACTAGTAAGGTATAAGGTTCACAAAAAAAATTTTAAAACATCTATCATAACTTGGTTAACTTTATTGTTCTCCCTGGGGAATCAACAACAACAAAACTATTTAAAAATTTTTTGAACTATGCCAAGTATACAAATGGACTCTCAATTTCCCCATTTCTGTCTGAAAATACTATTTTTAAATCAAAATATTTGTAATATTTATAATAGAATATAATGCAATGAAGCTTCTTGAAGTTATCTCCCAAATTCAAAAGCACTTGGACATTATGTCTAGAGAAACAATCAGGTACAAAGCTGATAATTAGATCATATCAGATTAGATTAGATTTAATTTGACTTGATTTGATTTGATTTAGGAGCATAGTAGAAAAATTTTCAGGTTCACCAGAAATATGTACACTCCAATAGGGCCAATATTTCCAGAACTACACCTTTTCTTTATGAAATAAAAATCTCCAAGTGATGAAGTTTTGGATAACTTTTTCTTATGAAATTGACCCTACTCTTCTCCCATGGTTAAACTAAAGGAGAAAGAACAACTTTATACAGTATATAATAACATTTCTGTTATATATGCAATATAGTATATAATAACTACTTCTCTTTCAGAATTCATGGCTTCTTACAACTGTTATGAGCAAGGTAGTACTGCTGTCATTATTTCAAAGAGGAGAAAATGGAGACAATAAGTGAAGGAGCCAGATTGAGACCCAAGTACACTGGCTCCAAAGCTCATGTTCATCATGGTTGGTGTATGGAATGGTGCCCACATGGGTAAACACACTGGCTTACTCATGCCTATTAACAGACTTCAATAGTGATGTTTCTGCTGGCTCAAAAGGACCTCAGCCATTGCCAGTTTTGCATACAGTCGTAATAGCTGGTTGTTTCCATTGTTTGCTTTCTGAGACACTGAGAAAGTTCTAATTTATCCCTAAATGTACTTCTGCTCTAGTGTGAATTTTCAGAAGGAAAATATAATGCACAATTTCACAAATTTATTTGACCACAGATGGGACATCTTTTAATTTATTGTTTTAAAGTTTATTTATTTATTTTGAGAGAGAAAGAGGTGGGGAGGGGCAGAGAGAGAATCCCAAGCAGGCTCTGCACTGACAGTGCAGGGATGGAACTCACAAACCACCAGATCATGACCTGAGCTGAGATCAAGTCAGATGCTTGGGGCGCCTGGGTGGTTCAGTTGGTTAAGTGTCTGACTTCGGCTCAGGTCACGATCTCACCCTTTGTGAGTTCAAGCCTCACATCGAGCTCTGGGCTGACAGCCTGGAGCCTGCTTCGGAATCTGTGCCTCCTTCTCTCTCTGCCCCTTCCCCACTCGCACTCTGTCTCTGTCTCTGTCTCTGTCTCTGTCTCTCTCTCTCTCAAAAATAAATAAGCATTAAAAATTAAAAAAAAAAAAAGAGTCAGATGCTTAACCATCTGAGCCACCCAAATGCCACCAGATGGTACATCTTTACTCCCAATCTTAGAAGATTGGTGGTCCATGGAACAAATGTCAAGAAATATTGAAATAAGGGTCAAGCTGTGTCACAGCCTGCTTTATACTACAAGGAGACAAAAGACTCAACGGGCAGAATTTGAAGTTCTTGTGGGGAGCTTTCTGATGGCCAGCTTCCAATCAGTCACATTATGATTCTATTCATACAACATGCACAGCTTCAATGGACTGCCAGAGAATGGTTGATTCATCTAATCGTTCATAAAATTTTTAGTGTAGAACCATTACGAACAGAACTGTTCCATCAAGGTATTTCTTTGAACAATACCAATCTAAGAAAAACATCAAGAAAAAAAATAAAAATATACATGCATTCACCAGCCAGATTTGTTGACCTGACACCAAACATAATTAATTCTAATGTGGGTGAAGTGAGTCTTTCTCAACACCAAGGAGTTGTATGGTCTAAACTGCCTTCTTTCTTTCCCTTTTTCACTTCCTCCCATCTACTCTGACTGTACCCAGAGAAAACAGTAAGTTTATGTTTGCTTCTGTCTGTCCTCACTTAAGATTGCCATCCAGGAAGGGCTCCCTAAAACCCTGAAGCTAAATTTTTCCAATCCTACACTCTCAACATCTTTTTATTCTTCATTGTTACTAACTACACTCTACAAATATTCATTTGAATTGAATAAGCTCCTATAGATTAAACAAATTTTGCATATTTATGTGATCATGGAACACTCTGCACAATGCCTACTGGCATTTCTCTAACTCGCGCTCAGCAGACACATTATGGGAATAGTGGATTAAACCAAGGAATGAAACCAGGAATCCAGCCAGGGAACAGAAGAGTCTTCCCAGAAACCAGGAATGACTCATTGCTCATCTGTTCCACCCTGGAAAAAGAATTTTATATACCCTAACTCTCATTCAGGTAAAACTGTCAAGGAAAGGAAGTTTTGGGAGTGGGGATGCAGTGGAGTTTCTTACTAAAATCATTCGCACTATTCGCAACTGCCTACTCTAGCTCTATCCATAGATCATCCTATGTTGAAAATGATATTAAAAAAATTATATCTGGGAAAGGTAGTGGGGGGGGGGAGTTATCCAGAAGCATATCCACAAAGAAAAAAACTCAATTCATTGTACTCAGAGGCAGGTTGATGTCTTGAGGTATTTTCTATGTAGTCGCCAGACTGAGAATCGACATATTTTGTAACTCTTTCTGTAGCAACCAGTTCAATTCAGTTCACTTCCTAGAAGTACTTGTTATATTTCTGATTTTCTTCCATATCCATATATTAGGACACCTCCAACACTTGGAAACTTTTTGAAAGGCCCTCAGTCCTCAAGCTACTACACCCTAGAAATAAGAAGCTATTTCCTTACCTTACATCATGAGTGAGTAATGGAACTCTTACAGATCAGCCAGATTTTCCTTATTGCTTTCCTGGAATAAGCCGGCAACTGTGTTCCATTAATTCAGAGCATTGGGCAATTTTAATTCTCCCAAAGTACTAATCATTAAGATTTTTCATGTAAATATCTCCACAACGATTTTTATGCAAACAAATCCCCAGCAACTAATAAATGAATTAGAATTAGATTTCCTTTTCTATACTGTGGTGAGTGGCAACTTGGGAAAGGAACACAACTCATGTCTAGAATATAAAATATTCCAAGTTGCAAAAATTAAATCTTAAAAAGGAAATGTTAGAAATAATACAGAGAAAATGTATATAGACACCCAAATGAGTATTTGACTGACTGGAGCCCTTAATAAAAGCAAGCGATAAAACAATCCTTATAAAAGGAATGAATTTATTCTTTCTTGAATAATACTGCCTCTTTTTTTCCCCAGATGGTGATAAATAAAAAAAAAAAGCAGCCAGAAAAAAAATAAATAACACTTCCAACTGATCATAGAATTAGGTCACTAAAAACCATGAATCTGAGCCACATCTCTAAAGATTTTGTATCTTACTCATTCTAGGAAAGATCCAAAAGTATCTCTACAGCTGATCATTTCATCAAGTTAGCTCTGCTTTTTGTTATTTTGAACCTGAGCTGGCCAAAGCTAACTGATTCTACTGGAATGTTAAGGGACAATTTGGGGGCCCAGATATTTTAAAATGGCCTGTCTCTGCAATTTAAGTAATTCTGTGGTGGCTTTTCACTTTTCCCAGTCTCAGTGTGACTTAACCTCCCTCAATCTCACCTTTCTTGTCTTTAAAATGTAGATAATCATAGTACCCACTTCATCAAGCTGCTGAGGAAATTAGAGGAGATAACGTATGATAGTGTTTATAAGAGCGTTTAACACACGACTACTCAATACATGGTGGCTATTTTGATCTTTTCTGATGTTGGTTATAATTTAGTAGAACCCATTTGTGGAATTTGAATTGGTATAGGAACTCAGGGGACCACATCTCTTGAAAGCAAAGTACATTAAATGCTTCATGAGAAACCTGTGGATTTGCACCTCATCCAATGGCAAACAACAGCCCTGCTCACTCCGGAGACACAGAGCTTCCACGCAGCCAGGACCTGAAGCCTGCACTGCACTGAAGCCTCCAGCCACTTAGGAGCACCTCTCAGCCCAGGGCAGTCGTACAGGCCCTTGAATACAGTCAACATCTCAGCTGAAAAGTATGTGTGCTCCACACAACACACATCTGGTGGTCGATCTGCAGCTCTACGAGTTAGAGGTCTGTGACCCTGGAGACCTAGAAACCTCTTATATAAGATACCTATTATCAGATGACAACGTCTCTTAAAAACGAAGGGGAAAGCCAATACAATAGTGCAAAGTGTAAGAGTGTAGGAAACACAGCAATTTCACGAAGGAGTTTGTGAGGTCATCTGGCAAAATTTGAAGGTGCTCCTGTAGTGGAAATTTTGAGGATGCACCTTTACAAATTACCCTAACATACATGTCTGCAGTTACTGCCATTTACCTTAGCCTCATGTGATAATGGCTAGCCCCAAGACAGCAGAACTCTGTCTTGATGAATTCAAAAGATATCTGTGTTTACTGAAAAAAAGAAAAATATGGACAACTAATGCCTTGCTTGAGCACTGGGTCACTTAATGACTAATAATCAGAAATATGAAATTCTATGAAATCGTTAGTGTGCAAATGAATACACGATCATTGTTAAAGGCAGGAGACTTTCTCTATTAGACATTGGTGAATGTTCAGAGTTCACACGAAACTTCTGAGGAAGGTGACAACTATTTTGGTAAAGACTTTCTATTTTTATGACAAAATTTTAACTCTGAAAGCTCAAAATTCATGATTTTAGTTATTTAAAAAATCTTCAAATGCACATGCAAACATGCCTGTACAAACACATATATACTTGAATCAAACAGAGAACACTTACTGTCACTTCATTCATACTCAGAAGCATGGGACTAGGTGGCAGGGTGCCAAGACGATACTTGAAACCTTCTTCTAAAGTCATTCCCCAGAATTGGCTGTAGTTCTGGGCTGTCCATCTGCATTCCAAATGAAAGGGAAAAATCGGTACAGGAAATGTAATATCACTTTTATAAATACATGTTTGCTTATATTTCTGAAATTACATAACATCAGAACTATTACTGTAAGCTAGATATCCTTTATATAAAGAATGCATTATTGCTTTCTCTTATAGTAAAACATATGAGGCATTTCTTAAATTATGTCTATTTCAATAGATTTTCATGACTTAGATGAGGAACCTAAGGCTATATCAATATACACTAAATTTAAGAATATGAATCTTTACATATTATATGGGATTAAGTGGCAAAAAGACCAATATATACAGTTTCATTTAAATGTCATAAAATGAATTTTAGGAAGAAACCTGAAGGGTGCCTACGTGGCTCAGTCGGTAAGGTGTCTAAATCTTGATTTCAGCTCAGGTCATGATTTCGCTGTTCATGGGATCAGATCAAGATCTGTGCTGGTACCATGAAGCCTGCTTAGGATTCTCTCTTCCTCTCTCTTGGTCTCCACCCCCTCTCTCTCAAAATAAATAAATAAACATTAAAATAAACAAAGAAGTTTGGATGTACAGAAATGTACTTATAGATTAAACAAGGTAATTGTTTTATACATAATTTATATTTAAAAATAATTTGACCATGTAAAAGGAAGTATCCATGAAAAATTGAGGATAAAATAGTTATGCTTAAAAACATACTTCAGTGCTTATTAATTTTATTAAATATTTTATTATTTATTATTTATTATTTATTATTATTATTATTTATTATTATTATTATATAGGACAGAAATATTCTATCCTATATTAAAGAATTAATTTGTATAAGTGCTCAATAATCTTCGTTATTATTAATGATGATATAAATTCAAATGATATGAAATTAAATAGCAAAAAGTACTTATTTTTTTAAAGACAATGTTTGTGCCCTTTTATAGGAAAAGAAGCTTTGTTTTCAAAATCTAACATTGAAATTTAAATTCAACAAAAAAATTTATTTTTTAAGGGTCATTTTATTTTATTTTATTTTATTTTCTTATTTTATTTTTTGAGAGAGCAAGAGACAGCATGAGCAGGGGAAGGACAGAGAAAGAGAGAGAGGCACAGAATCCAAAGCAGGCTCTAGGCTCTGAGCTGTCAGCACAGAGCCCAACGCAGGGCCAAACTCATGAACTATGAGTCGGGACCTGAGGTAAAGTTGGCTGCTTGACCAACTGAGCCATCCAGGCACTCCTCAACAAAAACTTTCTTTAGAGATGAAAGGAGATGAGAAAGATGATAGTAATTTAATCATTGATTGTTTGAATTATTTACAACTTGAGGACAATATATTTTCAGTACTTAAATCAAACTAAATTCAATCCTATTGTGCTAATTACCAAAATTGCTTATAGTGTGATATACTATCATGCATGATGGAAAATACAACTCGATGTTGAGTAATATGTCTACCAAGTTAATGCTTTTTTTAAATCTGTTAGTTAATAAAACCTTAAGCAACTGTGAGCCACAAGCTTATTTATTTTTTATTTTTTATAATTTTTATTTAGATTCTAGTTCGTTAACATATAATATTGGTTTCAGGAGTAGGATTTAGTGAGTCATTACTTGCATTTAACACCCAGTGCTCATCACAGCAAGTGCTCTCCTTAATACCCATTGCCCATTTAGCCCATCCCCCCACCCATCTCCCTCCATCAACCCTCTGTTTGTTCTCTATCATTAACAGTCTTTTATAGTTTGTTTCCCTCTCTCTTTTTTTCCTCCCTCCCCATATGTTCATCTGTTTTGCCTCTTAAATTCCACATATGAGTGAAATCATATGATATTTGTCTTTCTCTGACTTATTTTTGCCTGGCATAATACCCTCTAGTTCCACCCACGTTGTTGCAAATGGCAAGATGTCAGTCCTTTTGATGTCTGAGTGGTATTCCATTGTACATATGTGTCACATTTTTTTTTTGCCCATTCATTAGTTGATGGGCACTCGGTAAGCCACAATTTTAGAGTGCAATCTCCACCACCAAAGGAAATCTTTGACTATGTTAGATACTGCCCCACATTTAAGAGACCATTAGGACCAGCCATAGACAAAACCATGACATCAGTAAAGTATGTTTTTGGTGCCCTACAACTGGTAGTTTTCAAATATTCAGATACATTTGTGGTCACTTAATTAATTACTCAATTTCATGAGCAGGGATTGTTATTTAAAAAAATAGAATACAGGAGAAATAATAGGAAATATTAGTTTATTGCACATAGTGAGGGTAAGTATTATTTTTATATATGTAAGTGTGTGCGTGTATAGCATTTGTTTGTACAGGTATGCATGTGCACATGTGTGCATATTAAATCCACAAAGTTAAATGTACTTTTTACTGTGAATTATGCTCAAAACAGTGTGAAAAGACTACTATTCTCTTCCATTCTCTTTGATCTAGACTCATAACTTTTCCTTCAATCCAATTTAGCATTTACTGAACATTCTTAGTTTATCTTATTCTCTCTTAGAGCTTAGTAATAAGTAAATTTCTCTCCAGGAGCTCAGACCCTAAAAAGACTGCAACGATAGAAATGACTTCAGTATGTGTCATTTATTAGCAGTATGTCAAGGTATGATCAGAGTAGAGGATTCAAACACAACTCTGCCTGAAGGAATTGTCTTTTTTTTTTTTTTTTTTTTTACAGAAAGTGACTTTCGTGCTCGGTCTGGAAGGATGAGAATGAGTTTGATGAGCAGGTTTCAAAGAGGACATTTATTCTTTAAAAAAAAAGGCAAAGTATACAGGTTTGAAACTGGGTAGCACATTTAGCAAAGAGCAGATACGTTTAATGTTAAACCTATAGAAAGGCCTAGAGAGACAGAAACAGGAAATATTGTAAAAAATAAGGTAGTAAAGCAGTATTTGGGCCAGAATGTTACTTTTGTCAAGGAGTATAATGATATTCTACGAGCAATGGAGTATCATTGAGGATTTTTTTTTTTAAAGTGAATAGCAGAATCAAAGCTTTGACTTAGAGGGATAACCATGAAAGTATAAAGGATTGGTTTCAGTTTGATGAGACTGAAACAGAAAAATCAGGTCATCGTAAATGAGGCCTGATAAAAAATTACACTTAAGGGGTTCCTGGGTGGCTCAGTTGGTGAAGCATCCGACTCTTGATTTTGGCTCAGGTCATGATCTCATGGTTCATGGGTTTGAGCCTCACTGGGCTCTGTGCTGATAGCAAGGAGCCTACATGGGATTCTCTCTCTCTCTCTCTCTCTCTCTCTCTCTCTTTCTCTCTCTCTCTCTCTCTCTCTCTCCTCTCTCTCTCTCTCTCCCTCTCTCTCTCTGCCTCTCCTCCACTCACACTCTCTCTCTTGCTCTCTCAAAATTAACATACTTAAAAATTTTTTTAACTATGTAAAAAATATAAATGCACTAGAATATAGCGGAGGGGTAGAGAACATAAATATCTTAAAGAAACCATGAATGCAGATATTATGAGAGACTAGTGACTGCCAGTGAAGAGGAAAGAAGAATCAAACTAATTTCTGATTTTCTGGCTTGGATGACAAGGCAGAGGGGAATCCAGTCACCAAGGACAGGTGGAAGTGGTAAATCCTTTTGGTTTGGGGTATGTTGATTTGAGAAACTATTGAAAAATCAAAGGCAACTTATCCAAAAAACTAAATTTTCAATTCATTAAAAAAAAAAAAGTTTAGAGATGTGGTAGATAAAGGGTCACAAATAATTTGTGATTTTTTGTACCAAGAAGTGGATCTATTTCCCCAACATTTGAATGTGGGCAGGCATAGGGACTTGCTATGCCCAACAGAAGGCAAGAGAGTTGATTCTGTACAACTTGCAAACTTAGGCCTGAAAAGCAGTCAGCTTCCCCTCGTGCCCTGTTTGAACCCCGGCATTATGTGGAGAGGCCACGGCTAGCCTGCTGGAGACACACAGGCCCAGCGACAGCCAGCACCAACCACCAGGCAGGGGAATGAGGCCATCTTCCACAGCTGGGCCCCAGTGGAGGCTCCAGATGCCTGTAGACATACGGGTAACTGCGGCAGAGATCAGGAGAAGAGCCTCAGCTAAGTCCGTCCCAAGGTCCTGAAGGGAACAAATGAAAAACTCATGGTTTTAAGCTGTTAAATTCTGGAGTGGTTTGCTGCACTACATCAGATAATTGAAAGTTATCTATCTCCCTTTGTTCCACTAACTTGCTGATTATTACACCTGTACTAATTTGGCACTTGCATACTGCCCTATCTTTAGAAATCCTTTCATAAACTGATGACATGTTGACTCCTCAGCTAGACTGTAAATTCTTGTAAGACAGAAATTATTTATTTGTATCATCAGCAGTGCCCCCAAGAGAAACACATTTTGCTAATATTAATTGATTGCATTGAAAAAATAACACAGGGAATAAGTATGCACTCAAGTAGCTTATGCAGAATGAATAAAGACTTGGATCTAAAACACCACCAAGATGAGAAAAATAAGTGTTTTAAGGCAAAGAGAGTATATATTTGCATGTAGGCTATTTTGAAAACCACTTAGTAAGTGTTGAATAATAGGATTCTCATTTCACACATGAAAACAATTTGAACATCAGGAACAGAAAAAAATCTGAGTGCCAGAACTTTTATTTGATTTTTTTTTAAATATTTATATATTTTTGAGAGAGAGGGACAGCATGAGTGGGGGAGGAGTAGAGAACAGGAGGGAGACAGAGAATCCAGAGCAGGCTCCAGGCTCAGAGCTGTGAGCACAGAGCCCGACGCAGAGCTTGAACTCTCGAGCGGCGAGATCATGACCTGAGCTGAAGTCTGACGCTTAACAGACTGAGCCACCCGAGTGCCAGAGAAGCTTTTAAATTCAAGGACTCCCCCTGCCGTTTTTTCTCCTCTGGTAGTAATTTTAGTTTCACTCCTTTTCTTCATAGCTTGTCTCTTTTATCAAGTTTTTTTCTTTGCCAATGGATGTGTCCTTTCACTCCAATTATACTTCACTTTTTGTCCTTTTAAGGTCATCTGTGTTTGCTACAAAAGGGAAGTCCATGCCTCCTAACTAGTCCTCGAGTTATCTCACAGTGAACAAATGATAGACAGAAAAAGAATTCTCTTCCTACCAGCTTCTGTATCTTATGTGTATTTTCCACGTTGCCTTTGACTGTGGTTCCCGGTGAGTTCTGTGATGGTGGAAAGGCAGGCTGCTGCTGATGTCTTCTTGGAAATATGTGCTCAATAGGCCAAGCATTTGAATTATTTTAAGAAGCCGATTCAGATCATTTCTTATGATGACACACACTCTTATGTTGTTTTAGTGATTTAAGTATCACTTAGCCACAGAAAAGTATATTTTCCCTAGAAATACTTAAAATGTCATATTATTACCTAAAATATTGGTTAAACACGTGTACACACACACACACAAGAATTGAGCATGGTTGAAGAGTAACAATGTCAAAAAAACTGTAACTTTCTAAATTTCATGTCTTCCAAGAAGATATATGGGGTACGTTGAAATTCAGTGTCATCACTGTGTTGGGAAATATCTGTCCTGTCGTCTCATTCGGGGAAACTGATACTTCTAAGTTTTAAAATTGTATTTCAGGATTTAATCATTTTTATAGTTCCTTGATAATAGATCTTCTTATGTGAAATCCTTTCCAGAATGTGGAAAATGTTACTAAGGGAATATAGAGATTTGATCAATGGCAATGGAGAAATCCTGAGGTGGATACCACCCAGCTATCTCTCTTCCTTTCAGCTGAGTAAAGAAAACCAGTGTTAACACTGACATCATAATTCCCTCTATGGAAACAGAGAAGCCACCTAATTTATTAATCTTTCAGAGAGCATCAAACCATTATTGCCTATGTTTAAGCATCAATGAGCCTTATGTTTACTCTATTAGCAAAGTAAAATGGCTCAACTTGTCTTGTGATTCAACCATAAGTGAAATTGGCTACAGAGGTCATGTCAGTGAAATTGTCTAGATGACTGGTTATTTGGGGAATCATCAAGATTGAATATTGACCTCTTACGTTCTGATTCTCCCAGGCTGATTGGCTGGGTCAGGACAGCACCAGAGGGAGAGATATGGTTTATAAGAATTAATCAATGTTTTGCCTTCTTCCTAATTTTACCCAAATACTTATCCAAACCAAAGCTTCCTCTACTCCCCTCATTCACACCATGACACTGCTCCTTCCTAGACAATTTATGACCCTGTTCTATATGTCTTTGTGCGTTTTAATTTTTAACTATTTAAGATCTAACTACGTGCATTCCACTCTTACATGTCTTTCTATTTCTCTCCCCATTTTTCTCCCACTCTTTCTTTTGAAATAGTGACCATTTTTAGAAGTAAATGGTAAGAAATACATTGTTTGAAACCTGAGAAGTAACTGAGACTGCCAAAGTCTAGAAAGCAAGATTTTTCTCACCCATAGTCTCCTTTATTGACACGTTCGATTAGTTCTGGTTGAACAAGGCATACAAGCTGGGAACATTTCCATTGCTGTCCTGAGCATGTGCTGCAAAGATACAAAAATCACAATAGTGGCCTACCCTTTATGGAGTACATTTATAAAATGAGTAACCAGAATTGTACATTGTTAAGGCATAAAACATATTCTTGATTAATGATAGCCACATGCCTATTTGATTCTTGACAAAAATAAAATAATAATACATGCATTAGCTACCACTCAATATACTCTTAACTTCTGTCCTAGGCAATTAATAAATGAAATGACCACACAGTCAATGAATTTTGAAAACATAAGATAATTTAGACAGTAGATTCAGTGTATTTGTATTCGGAAACTTTCTGTGGAATAATCATTTCACGGCAGCCTGTTTTTATATGTTGTTACTGTGATCAAAGAAACACGATTGGCCTCTAGCATATCTTGCCTGTAGAATGCTTATAATTAAGAGGTAAATTTAATGCAGGCCTGCTGTATAATAAAGGCCACTGTCACGAACAACAAACCATGGCATTCAAAGACATATCTGTGGTTAGATTTTTTCAACATTCATTAAAATGAAACATGCTTATATAAAGCTACAGATATGTGATATCCTAGGACATATGATTCTATCTGTATTTAAATATCAGTTTTATTTCACAATAATCCTTTTATTTGAAGAAAACATACACCGACAGTAGAGTTCAGTTGTGTGCCACTTAAATTCATTACCAGGAATTGCAGTTTTCCTTAATTACTGATCCTTCTTCATAAGGTTGGCCATCTCTGAGGCAACCTGTTAACACAACATGTAAACAAATGAAAATTCTAAATTGAATAATAAAGTGCATTAGCACAACAAGTAACCTAAAATTCGGTTTCGTTTCTCAAATATGCAAAAATACTTGGTGCCAACCTGATGAAAATTCACATCTGGTTTGTGTCAAGGTTTACGTATAGAATTTTTCTAAGCTTGTTTCCATGACCTTTTATCTTTAAAACTGCCCAATAAGTTTCAACAAAGGGTTTATAAAGCATGAAAACTAGATTAAAAAACAGAATTAATTACTAACCACACTGAAAAAATAATGTGTTTAAATAGGTGAGCAATAAAACAGCACTTGAATAAATTTAAGGCATTTCTCATTTAAAATTCTAAACAAGTCTCAAGTGAATATGACTAATCATGTATGACAAGGTTAAGGAGCTCAGAGTTTTGGACCAAAATGTGAAATTGTTTCATTGAATTCACCCTTTAAAGATACATTCTATTTTTTTGTTTAGGATTTGGATCAGGAAAAAAGTCCATGACCCAGTAAGATTGTAGCCATTTGCGTTCCAAATCCACACGTTTCTCAGTTAACTAAAACTAGTTGTTAACTAGTTTACCAGATTATATAAACTACTCAAAAGAGATCAATGGTGTATTATCATTATATGAAAAGCATCAATAAGATAAGGTGAAATTAGTTCCTGGGTTCACAAAGTAACCAGTGGCCTGTGAGGAAATAGGGAATTCATGCGAGAGTAGAACCTTAGAAGCAAGAGAAAAAGTATTTCATAAGCAGGGGTGGTCAGCTATGTGAAGCACCACTGAGAGGCCAAGAAAAGGAGAACAGGCACGTGAATGTTGCATTTGACGATGTGAAAGTCTTTGACCCTGCCAAGAGGGATTTTGGTGAAGTAGCAAGGAATGGCATCCTGTGGGAATGGATTGAATAAGGACTTGGAAGTCAGGAAGCAGATGTTTCTTTTAGCTCTTTTACCATCAAAGAAAAAAGAAAAAAAAGGAAATGAGACAGACGCTAGTTAAGAACATGGAGCCAAGGGAGGGCTTTTTCAAAGTTGGGAACTAGAAAAACATATTTTGTAAATTGATCGTTGATCCAAGAAAGAAGGAGGCAAAACATGATGCTTTAGGAGAGAAAGAGAGGGAGAGAGAGACGATTTTACTAGTGAAGATCTTGAAAAGACACGACAGGACAGGATTCAGAGCTCAAGAGGAGGAATCGACTCAGTGTAGGCAGTAACCCAGAGAGAGGGAGGTTGAAATTTAGGATGATGGAGATGAGAGAATTGCCAGTGGCTTTATTTTCTCAATGACACGTGTATGCAGCACCTCAGAGTGAGTTAATCAAACTGGTTACCCACAGAGCATCTCGACAAAAGAAAAAAAAAAGCCAATGACTGTTGAAATTAATAGACTTTTGCAACTGAACAGTCATTAATCCAAAATAAGGCAAATCAGACATTTGGAGAGTGAAATCATTGGCCCACTGATTAAAAAAAAAGATGATATGATGTCTGTAATTTATTTTAATATTCATCATAATGCATTATAATATCTGCACTGGTCTAAACCTCATTTTAGGGAAGGCAGTTACTTGCTCCGATCAGGAATCCACATCCCAGGCATGGACACTAGCATTCACCCTGAAAGGCCAGACTCCAGGGCAGCTGCTGCAAGTGCTTCTATTATCCATTTTTGGATGCACACTAGAGCATCAGTATAACGAACATCAGAACTGGGCTTTCATTGGTAAAATTAGTGGCTTTGAATCAACATGATGGATATAAGTAATCAGCTGTTGTTGATTAAATTAATAGTATTGAATTTATGCAGATTAACTAAAATATTTAAAAATCATACCCCACTCTTATACCCAACAGTGTATATGTTTCTCTTAAGGTCAAAAGCCTTTACTCATAGACCTGGTGCCACCCTAAGATTGATCTTTAAAAAGTTCTACATTTCCAGCCACTGGGTAGGAGGCATTCTCATTCCTTGACACCCACTGTAAGGGTAACAGAATCCTACTGCTATTATTATACTGCTTATATTATGATATACTGCTGTTATTATCACATGTTCCTCCAATAACATATTCAAGCGAGGAAGATGTGGGAACCTCTTAAGGACAGGGTCTTGAGACTTCATGAAGCTTACACAGGTTGTATGAATTGGTCTATGTCTGCTTACCAATACAGATTTTTGTAACTACCAGTATATGGCAGAATTTGGACTGTGACTTCTCTTCATTATAATGTGGTTAAGGAGCAAACAGCCCTTATCCAATTCAGATGTGTCAGTGGCTTACACACATTTTTTTTTTACCAATATGAACATAAGAGTTAATCAAATTAACTTAGGTCTGTTTACAACAGATGGTATACTAGACTCTTTCTCTAAGATATGCTACACCAGAAGATTCATCTGAAAAACCCATTTTGGTTTTTTTTCAAACTCTTACCACTTTTTTTTCTGTATTTGACATTGAAACCCTGTAATTACTAGGAGTTACTATCAGAGAAGGGGGAAAAGAAAACACACACACACACACACACACAGAAGAGAGATATTTACCAGTATGCCCTAATCCAGTTTATACAAAAAGGACATATTTATTTTTATAACTCTTAAGATATTGTACATAGTTTTAAGTCACTGGTTGAAAAAGAGCTCCTGGGACAGTTGCAGTATAAAGAACTAGATATAACACCATGTAATTAGATAACTGAAAAATAGTATTTAGTATATCAGTGAATGAACAACTTAGCATCTCAGAGGAAAGTCACATTATACATGCACAAATTGGTATAAATAATATACCATTGTGTTTTTATTTTAATTTTATACGATTTTTAATATTGTGTAGTGCTATTTTCTTTGAACCAGCTACTTTCACAAGATAAAACAAAGGAAAACAAATTACCTTCATAGAAGTAACTATAGTCTAATGTGAACTTTTTACTACTAAATAAAAATGATTAATCGCTTCCCTTCATAATGAATGGAATAAAAACTATACCTGGAATATAAATTCTACCTAAATCATAACGCTAAATTAAAGCTGTTGCAGAATTCTAGCTCTCCAGCAAAAATGGACATTGATGGCGCAGTCATCATCTCTATCCTCACAACAAAGCTCCTTTCCTAAATGAGCTATATGTTTAATATAAGCTAAAATACACTGTAGCGCATCAAAAGCACTACAGCTTATACGTAATATTGAGACTCAACACCCATGAGGCCACCCCTATTCCCACTTAACATCTTCCAATGAGTCCTCATAACAGAATAAAATCTCAAATCTTTAATATAGCCTATACATCTTGGCATAATCTGACCTCTACTTGCCTCTCAAACCTCATCTCATGTCACCTCCAACCCTCCGCTAACCATTACTCTCCGGAAATGGTGGCCTCATTCCAGTTCCTGGACCAAGCCAAGCTCCTTGCTCTCTGATCCACAACACCTTTCTGTCAGTATTCCTTGAAATCAGCTCACTTCTCCTCACTCCTGGAGTCTCTGTTAAATGTCTTCCCTCACTGACACTCTCCTCAGGCTGATGTTGTATTTTACATATTAATGTTGCTTTCTCATATACTTTCACAGAACCCTAAATATTTCCTTCAGAGAATTTATCACAATTTGCAATGGTATAGTGAATCTTACCCTCTCCCTGGCAACTTGACTGTCATTTAAAGAGAGTAAGATCTTGTCTTTTTCTTCCCCATTGTGGTTCCAGCACTAAGTATGATGCCTGGCATAGTGAAGATATTCTAGAATAATTTTTTTATGAATGACTAGAGTCCCCATTCTTGGTAAAGGATCTGCCACTTTTTTAGGCTAAAATAAATACTTGATGTTTTCTGAGCTGTATATTGGTAGAGGCAAAGGTCTGGGATAAATGATAGTTCTGTGGAAATTTTAACCTATTACATACATGTTTTACCAGCAAACTCACATCACTGAGAATGCAGGCAATAGCATCCGGAATTTGAAATAAGGACGCCAAATCCTAGTTGGTCCTAAATTGTCTTTAACTGTAATTTCTGGTCACCATAACTCTGCATTTCTGCTGAGGAGCTTTGATGTGATGGGCAACAACAACAACAAAATAAGGCTTTATTTAAGTATAAAAAGTGTGTTGCTTTGTGTTTTGTTGCAAATCTTGGATATATTGATTACTCAGCATCTATAACCATTTTCCTATAATTAGACCAATATAGTATCTACCATCATCCCTCTTATGAATTATTTGTAGTTATGCACTCAATCTTTGACTTTTACACTTACTCTATATGAAGTTCTCCTTTGTTTCAATGGTGTAAAAATTCCCACATTAGCAAAACAAAACAAAATAGAAATACACATGAAAGTCTATTTGGTATTACTTAGGCAGGTAGCTGACTTGACTTTGTTTTTGCACTGGTTTTACTGGCATTGCTATACCACAGGTTCTAATGCTAAGAGGTCCATTGGTTTTGTGACATAATAAGCAAAAGTTACACAAATCTGCCAATCATCAGGCCTGTGACGATGAGATCCCCTAAAAGGTTACACACAAAAACACTTCAGAGCTTAAGAGTCCTTTTGTCAAAACATTTTAGAAAGACAGACAGACAGAAAGAGTTTTAAGTAACCTTTATATACAATGAGTCAGTATTCACAACATGATTCAGACCAGCATTCATGGCCATCACACCAGAACTTTCTTGAAGGTGCTAGTACAATGTGGTATCTTGCATCTAAACCAAAGCACTTTAACATTTGAAAGGAAATTTATTTAATCATAATATTCATTTTTCACTTCATCTTAAAAAAGGGAGGAAGACAGGAAAGAAGAAGAGGTAAAGAGAGTTGGACAGATCTTGTAATGAACTAGGAGACTGCTTAAACACATTCCCAAAGCCTACCTTCCGGATACCAAGGTTTTGTGTGAGGAGGCCATTCTTTCTCTTCATGGCAAAATGACTTGTAATCAGGACAGCAATCAGAATTTTCCCTTTCACAGAATTTATCACAGTAACACAGTGCATTTGCCTCATGGAACTGAGTGGCACAGTCATCATCTCTATCCTCACAACAACGAAAATTTCTACAGTATTGTCCTTTGAAAGTGGATCTTTTGAATCGAGGACTTTCCAAAATGGTGTGATTCCTAGTGAAATCAGTTCCTTCTCTTTGAGATAAATACTGTTTCTCCATCCAAATTTCTGTGGTAAGATAGGAAAAGATTAAGATCTTATATCCGGTCCACATTCTCTAGAGGTCAGGTAGGGCTCCCACTTTGTATTATATCCAATACTCTTGGCTTTGGGGCTTCTCCTTGGAGCCTGAATTCTAATTATCAAGACAACTCAGCCTGAATCCTGAAATGGATCCTTTACTTGAACTGAGTATACTTATTGTAGTTAAACATTAAACAAGAATTTCAATATTTGCCCAAGATAATGTAAGTGTTAAACATAGATCCTTGTCATTTCTTCAGTTAAAAATGTGTAATATTTTATATGACACAAAAAATATCCATCACCATAAAAATAAATACATAAAATCTTATCATAGATGAAATACATCAAATATTTCTTGCCTTCAAAAATAATCTAGATTCCTAAATCAGAAACCTCGCTGGAATACACATGGCCCAAATTATAGCTGCAATAACCACTGGCAAGGTATAGGAAATTGGAAAGTCAAAAACACAATTATTCATTTCACCTACTTGCACTGCAACTAAAATACAGGCTTCCATGAGGCTGCCTGCTAGGATCTGTCATATCAGTAACAGTTGCTCTAAATCATGCCGTCACACACTGGCTTGATTTCCCATCTGTAGCCCATTTACCTACCAGAAGCATTTTGATTTCAAGGCTTAGTGGAGCCTAATTCAGCTAGAAATTCCCTGAGGGTGACCTTAGTTCTTTCCACCCAGGTTCCTACTTGGCATTGGTGTAGGAACCTGCAGTACCTGGAAGATGTGTTATAGTCAAGAAAAGTCAATCTCTATGCTGCTTAAAAAAAAAAAAAAAAAAAGAAAGAAAGAAAAAAAAGAAACTGCCAGGGGAGGAAGTCATGAAGGGAACCCAAAGGTCAAGATGTCTTTAGTGTTTCTGTAGAACTGTGCATTTACAGTGGGTTTTGTTATGCTGTGTTTATTCATTAACTACAATAGCTCTCTTTGCTTTTGGGATAAGTTACCAGTGGACGATGATTCAGCACAAGTGGCTGGATGGCCTAGCAGAAAGGACTTGTCTTGACAATCAGGAAACCTGGACTCTGGTCCCTGGCTACTGTTTAATTGGCTTTATGACTTTGGGTTCACAATTTCCTTCTCTGGTCCTCAGTTATTTTCCTATAAAACAAGGATCTTCTCCAAAGCGAATTCATCATTCCAACTCCTCAGACTTGTTCCCTGACTTTGCCCCATAAATTATACAATTCGCACGACATTCACTCATTTTCTTGCCCCTTCCTCTCTGGCTATAAACTAGTGCAAGTCCCTTTATGTTTTTTGCTTCAAATTTACATGATCTTGGCATCACTCTCCATAATCACTCTCATATCCCAAAATGAGTCACCAAACTACAGCAAAATTCTGTCAACGTTCTCACCACAAGTGACCAATGGACCCCCTAATTTCCAATTCCCATACACCTGTGCCCATCATTAGCATACATGAATCTTCTGCAGCATTTGGCACTATATTACAAACTGGAGCCTAGGAGACCAATAATGGAGTTCAAATCTTGTGTCACCACACTAGCAGCATGTCTTTGGCTTCATCTCTCTATGCCTCAGTTTCCTCACCTGTAAAATTTGAATTTATTTAAACTGTCATGTGGGTGGCAGATTGAAATGAGATAATACCCAAAGTACCTGGCACAATCACACAGGCTAAATAAATGAAACCCACCATTAATAAGTATATTGTCTGCCTAGGAACTCTTTTCTCCCTTAACCTCATTCTTTCCTGACTCTCCTCCCATTATTTATAAGGCTTTATAGCTGCTTACTCTTGAATTCCCTTTCCTTTTCAGTGATGATATAAATTTATTTTTGAGCGAGACAGCCTAAGTGGGGGAGGGTCAGAGAGAGGGACAGATGATCTGAAGTGAGCTCTGTACTGTCCACACAGAGCGCAATGCGGGGCTCGAACTCACAAATGGTGAGTTCATGACCTGGGCCAAAGTCAGACGCTCAGCTGACTGAGCCACACAGTGCCCCTTCAGTGTTGATTTAAACTATGTGTTCATCAATGTTCTCAATTCTTTTCTTCTCTAGTCCTCATACCTCTTCCCTCAAACAATTCCAACACCAAATGAACCTAAAAGCCATGGACTATAAGACCTTCTACAAGATGGACCTCTACGTTTGCTGTCTCTCTGGCTCAATTTAAATCACTTTACCCCTTGTTCATCTTCATCCAAATGATCACACTATCCTTGGCATTCCTCAACATGTGGACCACACTCCTATCTTAGGATTTCTACACTTGTGTTTGTCTCTGCCTGAAACATGCTTAGCAGATATCCATTTGGCACCATTGCTCACCTCTTTCAAGTATTTTTTTTCAGATGACAGCTTTTCAGAAAAACCTTGCCAACACTGTCTAAAATGACACTTTCTCAAGGTGCCTGAGTGGCTCAGTCGGTTAAGCAACTTTGACTCAGGTAATGATCTCACGGTCGTGGGTTGGAGCCCCTCATTGGACTCTGTGCTGACAGCTCAGAGGCTGGAGCCTGCTTCAGATTCTGTGTGTGTGTGTCTCTCTCTGTCCCACCCCCACCCATGGTCTCTCACTCTCTGTCTCTCAAAAATTAATAAACATTAAAAAAATAAAATAAAATAAAATAAAACAAAATAAAATAAAATGACACTTTGTCTCCAGCCCTAGCATTCAATATCCCCATTCTCTGTGCTTAACACTAATATACTATAATTTAATTCACTGATCTTATTTTCTGTATTTTCCCTCCAGAATGTTAAGTTCTACAAAATCACAGAATTTTTATTTATCTGTAATTTGCCTGTTAACTGTTTTATCTCTAGCACTTTGTGCTTGACACATATTAGGCACTCAGTAAATATCCAATAAATCAATTAATCCTACAATGTGCTTTTTCTGCCCTTGTCACACATCTACTGAGTATTGTTGGAGATGATCCAAGGGCCCATAGAATTGGTGCCACTACAAATTTTTGTATTGTTGTCTCAGCTAAGCTCTTAAATACTACTCATATTTCTTTAAACTATCTCCCATTTCCCTTAGTGGCCATTACAAACCTTACTTTCCTAACTTACTAGAGATCATCATTTTCTAGGGATGACCTCCTCTCTGAGGTTACCAAGAAAACAAAGAGAAAAAATGTTCATCACACACCTTCCTGTAATCAAACCCATAAACCTATCTATATTTTCAGCCATCTTTCCCATCTTCCTTCCAGACTCATAACATAAAGTATCATCCTGTTCTTAGGCAATTCTTCCACCTATAATTTTTAGTCTGCTGCCTTTATCTTATTCCTTCCCTTATCTCTTGGTTTCTATACATCAACCTCTCTATCATCCAATTCCTTAAATTTGTTAGTAGGATTGTATCATACATTGTTTTCACTCTGCCCATATTCCTACCATCCTTACCATTTTAGGACAAGAGAGCTGACATTCCCACTATATGAGTTAATGGCCAGAGACCACTCCTTCCCCACCACCCCGCTGCATAACAAGTCAGAAGTAACAAAGAATTAATACCCTCGGTGTGACCCAGAAGCAATCTCTAAACAATGCCTAGAGGAGTTGGTGTATAAGCACCCTACTTTCCTCACTCTTTGGAAGAGTTATCTCTGATATCTACATGTATATAGCCCTTCTCATAAGGCAAGAGTGGGAGTTCCATAATCAGAAGAGATGGATGGTGGCTCCTTAACTTTTTCTTTATAGCATATGGCTAAATAACTGTAGTTTACCACCATCTGGTGAGTGTATCTAACAGAATTATAATATCTTGCTTTTACCAACCCATCTTCTCTATGTTGACAAAAGCTTTAAAATATCTCTGCAAAGTAACTTCACAAGGAAAGAACATATTTGACACAAGTTCTATTACGAATGTATTCTTTTAGACCAGTGGTTCCAACAGGGGTAACTTTGCCTCCCAGGAGAAGTTTAACAGTATCTAAAGATAGTTTCTACTGACCTGACTGAAGAGGTTCCACAAACATCCAATGGGTAGAGGCTAGGGATGCTGCTGAACATCTTAGAATGCACAGGACTGAACCCCCAACAAAGAATTGTCTGACCAAAACCATCAATAATGACACCATTGATAAACAAATATTGTTTATCACATTTACACATATGGTTGCAGGATTTTTTTACCTCAATACCCAGGGTTCAGTGTCTCGCCACTTTGGAGAACGGACACAAAATGAGTAGCAGGCAAAAGTTTATTAGAATGTAAGATCAGAAAGTAAGAATAGTATGAAAGCTCTTTATAAAGAGGGGGCATTGGAAGGTGAATACCCATGACTATAGGCAAGGGCTTTTGTTTTATAAGGTTCTGGTCGCCCCTTCATTCCCTTCCCCCTTGATCCTTCTCAGGTTCTACCCTGACTGGATGGATAACTCTGGGTACTGGGTTGTTCCTTCTTGATTGGCTCTACTCCATTGTGTGAGGAGTTAGACTGGTCATTCTGTTCCTCATATAACATAAGTTTTATGGTTTCCTTTTTTTAGTTAGATATTTTGATTGTCAAATTCCTGAGGGTAACCTGAGGGGGAATAGATGGTGTCTGTTACATTCTTAAGAGGGACTTTATGCCTGAGATGGTTTGTTTTGGTCAGATGCTCCCAGCATTGTTCCAAAATATGTGTTTTTCCCCACCCAGGGTCCTCAGGTCCTAACCTTTCCCTCTCTGCCTCCTGAATCCTATATTTTCCTATCATAATATTACAAAAAATTTTCAGAGAACAGGAAATCAGACAAAATAAAATTATTATGTTTACTTGCAATTTGGATTGATATAAATGTTGATCATTTGGACCTCAAATAAATGGTCACTTTGAGATAACAGCTAATGACAGCAGTATATATATATATATAGAGAGAGGTGTTATATAATATATATATATTTATATAATATATATATGTATATATATATATATATAGAGAGAGAGAGAGAGAGGTGTTATTTCAAAAATTTTGGGTTCAGTGTGTGTGTAACTAGAAAGGTTAGAGTCCACAATGCCACATCCTCTTCCAACTTGACCATTATCCTTGGATGAGCTATATTTTAGATAAGAAAAGTACCACATTCCTTCCTGTGATTTTTATAACCTCCATTACACAAAGAAGAATGGAGAGAATCAGAACCTTCTGATTTTTCCTTGGGAATAATGAAATAAATCAAATAACTTTCTTAACACAAGATCTTGGATATTGTGAAAATGGCCTGGACACTGGAAATTTTAATTATTTTCATAAATGAAAGTTTGCAGGTATGCTTAAATCCATGAAATACAAACTTGAATGGGAGAGGGGAAGAAAGGGGAGGAGAGACAGAGAACAGAAAGGGGGCTTGCTGAAAATAATTTATCTTATTGGCTTAAATTCTATCATTATATATTTATTCCTGTGAAATATGGAGTCTGCAAAAATGTCCAGTGGGATTAAGTGCTCTTTGGTGAAGTACTTAAGTAACATTAACTCCTCTTTGAGGGTTTGGGGCTTGAACCCTTCACCTTGATAAGAGACCTAGATGGTCTCATGAGGGACTGGTGAGGGTGTAAGAAAGGATAGAGATAAGACTTGCTAAAATGAAGTGTTCTTTCTTCATATATTGGGCCATCAATTAATTATTTGAAGCTACCATCTTTTTATTTCTACTCCACTGAGTTCATTTAAATTTTAGAATAAAGGATTTCAAAGAAACAGAAAGAAAACTTCTGACTACAAGGTACAGTTGTCTTGGGGCGCCTGGGTGGCACAGTCGGTTAAGCGTCCGACTTCAGCCAGGTCACGATCTCGCGGTCCGTGAGTTCGAGCCCCACGTCAGGCTCTGGACTGATGGCTCGGAGCCTGGAGCCTGTTTCCGATTCTGTGTCTCCCTCTCTCTCTGCCCCTCCCCCGTTCATGCTCTGTCTCTCTCTGTCCCAAAAATAAATAAACGTTGAAAAAAAAAAAAAGGTACAGTTGTCTTTGGATCAGGCTGTGAGACATATTGGAGGATTTGACACATTATAATTACCATATACATTTATTATACATATATATGTCTGTATAAAACACAATGCATATTGTATGTTAGCGTATGCACACTATTTCTTTGATCCTTGCAACCATCCTTAATGGCAGCAGTTATAATTATTATCCTTACAATAGTTTATTTTATTTTTATTTTTTAGAATGTGAGTGGGGGAGAGGGGCAGAGAGAGAAAGAGAGAGAGAGACAGAGAATCTTAAGCAGGCTCCATGCTCAGTGCAGAGCCTGAAGTGGGGCTCTATCCCACAACTCTGAGATCATGACATGAGTTGAAATTGAGTCTGACACTCAACCAACTGAGCCGCCCAGGCACCCCCCTGCCCCATATTAGTTTTTAATACATGAAGGCCTGAGGCTCAAGTGACTATGCAAGGCACACAGCCAGTGATGGAGTGTTTGACTCCAAGCTCAGTGCATATTTCCCTGCCCCATCCAACCTTTCTAAATGTTCACCTTGTCTAAATCCTGGAGAAAGTATGTGAGGGAGTAAAGATCTAGGGAAGATCTTCTCACTGATTTAATTTCCATTGTAAAAACACTCAAGTGAAACTCCACTCTTCTGTGAAGTTTACCTATTAAGCAGATTTGGTCTGTAATGATACATTACTAAGAACACTGAAAAGAATGAAAAATGTAGCAGATCCATGAAATGGAAAAGAGGATCTTGCAATAGGTCCCCAACTGACTCTAGGCCCAGGTCCAGGCTTTAGAGATTTTGCTAAAAACCTTCTAACCTTTTACAGTAATTAAATACACTTACTTTTCTCTTGCTTTTTACTTTTTTGAAAAATAGCAATTTTAACATCCTTTTCCGTTGTTTTTTAATTTTCAAACATAGAATTGTATTTGCAGATTAAGATAGCTAGAGAAGATACTTTACGTACACCATCAGGCACCAAAGGAAACCTCTAATGAGCCATGAGATACATCCATTTGGGCCTGGAAGCAAGAGAGAGAGAAGTCCTGATGAAGGCCTTATTTTACCCCCCACCACGTCTCCACTCTGGTTCAAGACCTCCTACATAGGTTATGTTGCCAGTTCTTTGTCTTGATGTGGACAAGGGAGGAGCCATCCGAACCTTATAATGACCAGACCCAAAAATAAACTTAAAAAAAAATAAAGGAAAAATAAAGGAAAATGCATGAAGGCAAAGGGGATAGTAAGAAACTACAATGGAGAAAAAGCTAACAGGGAAAAAAAAGTTATTAGATGAAGAAGTTGTGCATGTGAGTAAAAACAAATTTTTCTTTCACATAAAAACTCTAATTTCAATATATTTAAACAGGAAACAATGGAGAATGCTAAAAACTACCTCCAGAACTAATAAAACATTAAAGTTTTATTTCACAATAGGCACTTAAAACACATAGGCCTGATCATTCTCTTAGTGCACTTCTAGCCGTGTAGCTTTGAGGAAAGGCAATTATATTCACTCACTCTCTTAAAAAATATATATGTTGCACTCCAAATGTATTCTAGATATAGCTAAATTCTGCAAATGCAGATTAATAAAACCTAATCCCAATACTTAAAGAACAACCCAGTATTGCCAGGGAAGCTAACTTGTTCAAACAAACAAACATTTATTGCAATGAGACTTGTTAAGTGTTATAGGGACATAAAGAGGATTTAATGAGAGTAAAAAAAAAGGTAGTGGCCAATCATTCCAGGTAGAATTAGGCAAGACAATACTGAGGAAATTACAGTTCAGGGGAGTCTTAAAGAGCAAGTAGGGATATTTGTCATGTAAAGTGTTTCAAAATTATAGACTGAGAAACAGAAAACACATGATATATTTGAAAAACTGGTAGGGGCCAGATCATTTTAGACCTTGAATGACAAGAATATACTAAGCATAGACTTCACTTTAAAAATGAAAGGGGATAGGAGTCGGTTGTTTTTGCTCACCCAACAATTCATAAAGTAACAGTATAAACTTTCCTTTGGAGGTCTGCTCTTCTCCCATTCCATGTAGTCCTGGTGAAACCATCAGTCTTTTTTAACTTCACCACCTCCCAGAGGTCTCCAACAATGTAAGCTGAGCCAGTCACTTTCTCCTAAGAATTTGAATTTTGACTGGAGTGGTGGTATGTAGGCCAGATGGAACTGAGCCATTCAGATACTGAGATTCCCCAAACTGCCCATGAATTACTAAGATCCCTGATCAGTTTTTCCTTAATTTCTGTTAATATCACTATCCTTCAAAAATCCTTTTGGGGGAACTTTAAACTAACCAGTCAGTGTCTGATACTTGTAAATAAAGAATCCTTGCAATAGGAAGTTATTCCAGATCCATAACAAGACAAAGATGTAGCCAGGATAGCATTTGTGGTAGATAATTATGTTAGAATAGAAGTTGGATCAGATGAGGGTGGCATTGAAGGCTGGGAGATTAGTCCGGAAACTACTATAGTCATCTAGGCAAAAGATCATGGGAACTTGCCCTTGAGAAATGGTTCTGAAATAGAAAGTAAATAAGAAACATATAAAGGAGCTAATGCTTATAAATTATCTAAATGTATATGGGAATAAAGTAATAGGGGTTGTCTAGCATGAGTTTCAGATTTCTGGTGTAAATGACCAGATAGTAGCATTAGCTATAGAAGAAGCAGTTTAGGGCAAAGTTTAGCTCAGTTTGCAAGTTACTGTTTGATTTTCTGATGAGTTATCCAGATGAAGATGTCTAATGAGGAGCTGGCTTCTGTCTTTGCTAAGTGTCATTTTGGAAGTCATCAACATATAGTTGATGGTCAAAGTCATGAAAGTGAATGACATTACCTATCGTCAGGCAGGGCTGAAGCATGACTCTGTAAGATATTTGAATAGTCTAAATGTGTTTGTAAACAATTTTATTTTAGAACTTCATGGACCCCACTAAAAGTTTCCTTAATCACTTTTTTTTTCATGAACTATAAGAAATTCCAAATGTCCGTGATGCATTTTTATGAGAGACATCATGGTAGATGAGAATGATTCTTAGCTTTGGATTTGAATCAGAATGAAATTGAAATTCCTTACCAGACATTGGTCAAGTTCTTATAATTTTGCTTAACTCAAATATCAAAATAGTAATCTTACAAAGGTGCTTTGAGGATTAAATAAAATGATCTATAAGAGTAGTGTAATCATGCAGAAGCTCCTTTACTTGCAAAGAATTAGGTTGCACAACGTTGATCTTAGGTCAATGTGTTTAAAATCCAAAGAGACTCCAAGGTTTTAGTTTGCGGTCCTAGACACATTTCCCTAAAATAACTTAAAACTAAACATAATCTTACCTCCTTTGCCAATATATATATTCAATTGGAAATCTTTTTCAAAATATGACTATTGAATCTATATGAAAATATGTCAATAAGATGAACCACTTTCATGATGATCTGTACACAGGTGAAAGAAAATTTATTAGCATATGGCAATAGTATCTACTGCCTCATCACTGGTTTTAAATTGTGAAATTTGAAGGAGCTTCAAGCCTGTAGAGTCTCTACCAGCTTGCGGGGATCATCCTAACTTTACAACAGAGCACACTCAATGCTTAAAGCCCATTCATTTACAAATCCATGGCCTCACTTCTGAACTCCTAACTCAGTAGTTTGCATGTTGGTTGCAGATTACAGTCACCTGGAAAGTAAAAATTATAAAGAATAAAAGCAAGCCAGTCTGAAGGTCTTATCCTGAGAAATTATGATGGGAGATAGGGTCAGGCTGAAAAACAACTGCTGGAGCCATATGCCCAAACACTGTTCCATTTTTTTCAATCACTTTTCCTCATCTCTTGTCTATTAATTTCAATGGTACAGACACAAGGCTTTCAAGTATTTTATGATTTGTGATAGTCCTTTGGATTCATTCTTACTGAAAAATGAGTCATTTCATACACTTATGCAATACTTATCGATCTCTTTATCACTTTTAATTTATAAAAATTATATCTACTTTCCATCCCATCATGAATTTTCTTTTTGGCACTTATTTTGCATTTATCTGCTATGATGGGGTTAATCATGATCATAAATTATCTCAAAACTAACACATGCAAGGCAGACTTCCTGTCTAGGATTCAAGAAATACAATGACTAACATGACCTAACATTACTACCTCCCCCATCTATTGGTGGTGGGTGCTTTTAATTGCAGCATAATTTTGTTCACATAATAAAAGCCCATAAATTGAAAATTTATAAGTAGAAAAGCTCTTGTACCAGATACAAACAGGCACTCCATATATATTAGTTTCCTCTCTAAATTATTTTCTTGCTCTGCCCCTCCCTTTCCTATCATTCACTTTTGGATAATAAATGCACAAGGCAGATCTTGTCTAATCTCTGAATTCTAATCTCTGGTGAGCTATTAATATTCAGCAACTGTATTTCTTCCCTTTGTAGAATGGAAGAGAGTTTGCATTCATGAGCGAGGATCCTCAGGGTATTCACATCCCATTTACTCACAGAGACAGCGATAACGACCCATTCAAAAAGCATGATGTTTAATCAGAACAGAATGACGAAAATGACACGAAACATGGAGTGAGATAGATGTGTGTGGGTTGAGAAAGGGATGATGGTTCCAGACAAGGACAGGGCTCCTTTTTTTCCCCCCCATCAGAAAGAGGTAACTTTTGGTGCATTATTCCAGGGTTGGATCTTTCCTCCACACCATGAGGCAGGAACCACTTCTGACTGGAAAAGCTGAGTCATTCTGAGCAGCTGCTCTAGCGAAGACCAGAAGAGGGAGAAGGAAAGTGTTTCCATGATCACAAACAAAAGGGAAAATGGAAACTAACACATCTTTCTAAAATGTTTCAAAGCTCCAAGGATGGGAGGTAAGGAAAGGAAGGAAGGAAGGAAGGAAGGAAGGAAGGAAGGAAGGAAGGAAGGAAGGAAGGGAGGGAGGAAGGGAGGGAGGGAGGGGAACACATCTCTTACAGCAATATAGAGGGATATATATAACACATGTGAAATGACTTCATTTAAAACAGTGTGGTCAAGAAAAGAAAGTGTGGGATTTGGAATCAAAGAAAACCAAACCTGAGCTTCAGCTTTGGCCGTTATATTTTGTTCCATTCCTTTTACAGGTCATTTAATCTTTCTGGGACTCAATTTTTCAGTGAAATGATAATAAATATAAACATAAAATATAACTATAAAAAACGTAGGTTATCTGTGTGAGGGACATCAACAGTTTAGTCCACATTTAGGGTGAACCAAGCAGAAACGACTTCGTTTCTTCCACTCTTGCAACATGGTGCAAATCTCATGCACGTACATTTTTGCTGCTGAACTCAGAGTCATTTTAGTGTCTAGTGACTAATGTTAAGCAGGAATGAAACGTACATATGAACAATAATAGGCAAGAGTTCAAGAACAGTGCAGGCTGAATGTATAGCAGATCTGGTCTTATATTTCTATCCCCCCAAAGCAAAATAAAAAAAAATAAAAAAATAAAGACGGTAGCATTATAAAGCCTATTCCAATCATATAAAATTTACATTACCAAAAACCTCTCATAGCTTCTGTGTCTAAAATAGCAACATTCAGATGAATTTATAGTTGTCAACAGCAATGTATTGGTACTTATTTTACATTTGTGCAACCAAAGGATCCCTTTAGATAATTTTTCAAAACAACTTCTAATTGGACTTTGAGACATCACTTCAAGGAAGATAGAAACTGATTGCAGGTTTTTAATGATAATTGTTTGGCTTGCTTGCTCTGCTATGAAGTTGACTCTTCTACTTACATTCAAGCACGGCACCCTGATGCCTACGGTATGATGAAGTAGGAAAAAAAACAGCTGTATAATGTATGATGATATTGAGATTGGCTTATATAATAAATGTAATTTTAAAAGTAAAGGATAAAGTTTTCTGGAATTCCACTGCTTTCTAAAAGGGACCAAAAAAAGACCATGCAGAGGAAAATAATATGCTCAGATCATTTTAGATTGCAGTGTTTAAGAATCTCATCCCTCACATTACTTCATTTATTGGCTATTGTGCCTTTCAAAATCTGTTTCTCCAGCACAGATTTTGCTTCAAATGCCTTGTCCACACTTTTACTGCATATTGGACATGTCTACTTAAATATTTCTCAGTTATCTTGAACCCAACATTGTAATTTTTTAAGTTTATTTTGAGAGAGACAGTGCAAGTGGGGGAGGACCAAAGAGAGAGGGAGAGAGAGAGAGAATCCCAAGCAGGTTTTACCCTGCTAGCACAGAGTTCAATGCGGGGCTCAAACTCATGAAACCATAAGATCATAACCTGAGCCCAAACCAAGAGTCAGTCATTTATCTGAATGAGATACCCAGTCACCCCTTGGACTCAACATTTTAAAAACTCAATTTGCATTCTGCCTTTTCCACTCCCCTGTGTGTCCCCTGCCACACACACACACACACACACACACACACACACACACACCATGACACAGGTGAACTGGGTGTTGCAGTATTTGTCAGGACAGACTAGCCTTATTCTGTGAGTACAAACAGCCTCCAAATCTCAGAAGCATACCACTGTAAAGTTTATCGCCAGCTCACACAAGATCCTTCTCTCTTGACTGGGCAACAATCCAAAGCAGCTGTCCTCCATGGAGTGATTCAGGGGTCTCAACTGCGTTGATTATGTGGCTCAATCATCTCAACATATGGCCCTCCTGCTTCTCACCAAAGAGGAATTAAAAGACGAGAGAATGGCACAGGGGTTTCCATTGCCTCAACCCAGAAATAGCATACATTGCTTCCATCCATATTTCCTTAGCCAGAGATAGTTACATGGTCCCTCCTTATTGCGAGGCTGTGGCCAAATATAGATGTTGGCGTGTCAGAAAGAAGGAATAGGGCATGAACACCACATGGCATTGTCTTTAGCCAAATTTCCTAGTTTGGATTCCCAGGTCAGAAACTATGATTTGATCTATCTTTCTCCAACACCCCCACATTCCATCAATCAATAAGTACATACCATTAATTCCGCTTTCTCTTTAATTCTGCTTTCTCTGTATCTCCTGAATCAGTTCACTTTCCTTTATTCCCACCTCCACTTTATAAATCCAAACTCTCCTCAGGTCTCTCTCTGATGACTGTGACAACTTCCTTGCAGACCTCCCCATCTTCAGGATTCTCTCTCAAATCAATTCTCTACACAGCTGCCATAGTGATCTTTTTCAAATGCAAACATGATTGTATACACTTAAGCTCCTGCTTAAAACCTTTCCATAGCTCCCTGTTTCTTTAAAAAAAAAAAAAAGAAAGAAAGAAAGAAAGTGCCCAAATCTGTAAACATGATTTCTAAGACCCTGCATTACCTGGTCAGTGGCTTACTTCTCTAAATTCAGCTTTTGCGAACATACCCGTTGTAGTGATGTGCCGCCCAGGCTCCCCCTTCAACTCTGAGGCACTTATTTCTCCAAGTACTGAAATGTTGCCAACTGATAGCTCACAGCTGAAACCCTTTTCCAGAAATTGCTTTCCACCAAAGGAAGTTGCCTCACCCAAAGTTAAGCCTTCATCTTTGTGGCAACCTTTATCCAAGGTCAATGGAGAATGCAAAAGCCCTCCCCTTGCTTCAATTTGTGACTAATTTAAAGAGCCAACCCATTTCCAGTAGTCACTAAGGGACAGCCTGAGATTTCTGCCATAACTGCTCATGATTCAGCTTCTCCCACCTCTACCCACCCCTCCCCCAACTCCCTGACAGGTGTTGTCAATTAAAAGCATTGCTCCTTAACCTCCTATACAGACATCTCTGTCCTAGAGTCTGTTTCCTGCAGAACTTAAAAAATGCCTCAAACTCTGTGCTGCAACCATTCGCTATTCAGTACCAGGGCGTCTGGTGGCTCAGTCGTTCAAGCATTCAACTTTAGCTGAGATTATGATCTCAAAGTTTGTGAATTTGAGCCCTACATCAAGCTCTGTGTTGATGGCTCAGAGCCTGGAGCCTGCTTCATATTCTGTGTCTCCCTCTCTCTCTGTTCCTCCCCACTCATGCTCTGTCTCTCTCTGTGTGTCTCAAAAATAAATAAATATTGAAATGCAGCACCAAGAATATGTTCTTCCTTGTAGACCTTTGCTCATGCGGTGTCTGAGACCTGGAATGCCAATCCCACCTCCCTAATTTTTCCCAAATAATTCCTACTTATCCTTAAAGACTTGGCCATCACATCGTGTCAACAAAGAACGTTCCATCTACAAAGAAGTCCTCTTGTCAAGTCCATATTAGGGACTACATATATATCTTCCCTCTGCAAAACCCTACTCTCAGATATAAAATGGCATCAAGTTTTAGGCGATGTGATGGACCTACCATAAAAACCTGAGATCTCAGTTATTTGGCTCTGGCCTTGAAGCCCAGAAAACATAGGTTGTTTGTTTGTTTGTTTTGTTCTGATGTGTCCCTTACAGCTCTCCAGGATCATTAGCACCTCCTATTAATCTAGAAACCCCTGAATCCCCTGAACTCTGCAGTGGAGCCTTGGGGAGATGGAGTTCTGCCTGGATTCCTTCTGCAGCCACCTCCACCCAATCACTTACAGACCATGTGGCAACAAGCTGAAGGCTAGGATTCTTCAGAATCTTCAGCTTCGCCCATGTTACATCTTTCCCTTTTCTTGTCTCACTGACCTCAAGGTCAGGGGCTGACTCACTACATCCTCCCAAACGTGCTGAGACCTCTCTACCCCTGGCATAGAGAATCTACCTTTTCAATCCAATCTTCCATTTACCTCTTGGTTTGTAAGGAAAGGATAAAGTAATTTAGATAATGATTTCCTCTCTTATGATCTGTTACAGAGCTACTAACTTCCAAAAAGGGTCAAGAAAGTCAACTGTAAAATTTAAGACTAATCAGTGGCCTGTTTTCTAAGCAATACCCTCCTTTTCATTCCCGGGCAGGAAGCCCGGTAGCTCAGCTTGATGTGGGGGAAGGCTGCAGGAAACACACACACACACACACACACACACACACACATTTAGAAATAATATGAAAATGTGGGGGTTTAATATTTGCCAAGAATTACCCCCCCATCACATCTATTCATGTGTCTGCCACTCCAGAGTGTTTCCTGTCAGCTGTAAGTATTTTTATTTGTCTTTGCAAATTCAGTGACTAATATAGTGCACAGCACATGGCAGGTGGTCAAACATTATTTGTTGAAAGACATTCAGAGTATCTCTACCTCCAAGTGTGGGTCTATCATGTATGATGCTTCTCTTGTCCCAAAGACCTCCATCTGTTTATCTTTTTAAGCTCTTGCCTCTATTCTCTTTTAATTTCAGTAAAATTCATCCTCTGTGGACGTCTCCTCCGTTTTCACCAGCAATCCACACATTTGAATATACAGTGTAACAAAAGTAGGCTAGATCTTTGTACATATGTAAACACACTGTTAATTTTTAGCACTGGTTTACACTTGTGGCATATATTTTATCTCCTTATTTTTGATATTTATTAATTATTTATTTTTTCATCTTCTTCAACTGTTGCACCAGAGCTTCCATTCAACTCTAAACTGCTAAAGATAGAAAATTAAATTTTATTCTTTTGTATTATCTGTCTGTGGTATAAATTTTTTGAAGTTTATTTATTTTGAAAGAGAGAGAGCGAGGCAGAGGGAGCAGGGGAGGGGCAGAGAGAGAGGGATAGACAGAATACCAAACAGGCTTCCCACTGCCAGCATGGAGCCCAAAGTGGTGCTCGAATTCACGAATCATGAGTTCACAACCCAAGCTGGAATCAAGAGTGGGACACTTAACCAACTGAGCCACCCAGGCGCACTGGTATAATTTTTTTTAAGTTTATTTATTTATTTTGAGAGAAAGACAGACAGAGAGAGACGACACAAGCAGAGGAGGGACAGAGAGAGAGGGAGTCAGAAAATCCCCAAGCAAGCTCCATGCTATCAATATGGAGCCCGATGTGCAGCTCAATTTCATCAACTATGAGATCATGACCTAAGCCAAAATCAAGAGTTGGAGGCTTAACAGATGGAACCACCCAGGTGACCCTAATTTTTTTTAAGTTTAAAATCTAATGTTGGGGCGCCTGGGTGGCGCAGTCGGTTAAGCGTCCGACTTCAGCCAGGTCACGATCTCGCGGTCCGTGAGTTCGAGCCCCGCGTCGGGCTCTGGGCTGATGGCTCAGAGCCTGGAGCCTGTTTCCGATTCTGTGTCTCCCTCTCTCTCTGCCCATCCCCCGTTCATGCTCTGTCTCTCTCTGTCCCAAAAATAAATAAACGTTGAAAAAAAAAATTTAAAAAAAAATCTAATGTTAACTTCTGCGGCCACCTCCACCCAATCACTTACAGACCATGTGGCAACAAGCTGAAGGCTAGGATTCTTCAGAATCTTGTATATATATGTATAGGGATTAGACTTCAGAATTATAAATAACTTCCAGACATTTATTCCAACTAGGTACTGAGGTATGCAAGAATTCTTAACCCTGGTTAAGACTACATAGTTGTAATAATAAAATTAATAGCAAACATTGATTATGACTTACTATAAGCCTGTCTACTATTTATTTATTTATCTATGTAGAGCACAAGTAAGCAGAAAAGGGGCAGGGAGAAAGGGAGAAAGAGAATACCAAACAGGCTCTGTGCTGACAGATGTTTGATGCAGTGCTCAAACTCACAAACTGGGAGATCATGACCTGAGCCGAAACCTAGAGTCAGAAGCTTAACCCACTAAGCCACCCAGGTGCCCTGAGCCACTCTACTTATTAAGAATACTACCTCACAGCATCTTAGAAGATTACTATTGTAGACGGTCCCATTTTACAGGTGAGTTGAAATAACGTGTCCAAAAGAACATAGTTGCTAAGTGTCAAAATCATAATTCAAACTAAGACAGGGTGGTCCAGAATTCATACTTTTACTGCAGTACAACACCAGCTACTTTCTGCATATCTGAGTGACCTGTTATTACTATGAAACACTCTTTCTACTCTTTCTATCAGGTTAGTTTTCTAACATGATAGAAGGGTTATGGTTGTCACACACTATGGTTGCTTAAATGGATCCTAAGAATATAGTACTTGAGCTCCATTTAGAGTCTTCTGCTTTAAACCTAGGTGAATTCTTCTTAAGACATGCTTTAACAGAACTTTCCACAAAGCATTCCAATTTACTCCTAACCTCAATCCTTAATAAGTCTAAGGTAAGCTAAAGTGCACTGGAAAACCTGATTTGAACATCACTAGAACCATACTTACTAGGAGTAAAGAATGATGCTGGAAACAATACACAATGAAATCTACAAAAAGGTACCCTTTGTCTCTAGGTGTGCAGTGGCCACCCAGACTAGCAGGCTGTGTTTTAATATCATATCAGTCAGTTTCACTTCTTTTAGTTACAAGTAACAGAATTCAACTTGAACTAGTTTAAGCAAAAATAAAGATATTCATTAGACGGGTGCGTGGAGAGCTTATGAAGGCAGGGAGCCAGGTAGCCCTTTGGAAATCAATGGAACCGGTGGCTAGGAGGCTAGAAGCAATTCAGATGAACTATTTTCATCTCTACTTCTTCCCATGCACTGCCTTCTTTCGACTCTCACTGCAAATCACATTTTTGTTGTTTTATTTACCTACATCCACTGTGAGAAACAGCTCGGAAAACTTTTGAGATTGTTCGATATCTAGCCACCACATCTCTGGAGAAGTTGATTGATCTGGCCTGAGACGTGTACCCATCACGACCAATTAAATATGGACTGAGCTAGGTTCTTGAGTGGGGGTTTCATTTCTGTACAGTCAAATGGTGACCTGTGGACATCATCATAACACATGTATGCACACCACAGCTCCCACAATGACTGTGTAGTGAGTCAGTGTACAAGGGTTGGGGAATTCCTAGAAAGGAGGGTATGAGATAGTAAATTAATAGGTGTTCCGCTCAAACAGGGAAAAGGAAAGTACACCTATAATTCTCAAACATGCCTAGGTATGTTGTAGATATTGGAGGCGTAAAAGAAGAATGATATTCTAAAGCACAACTTCAAACACCATTTTCCTGAGCATGAATGAGCATTTACATAGGGTTCCTCTTCCTTCACTTGGGCTACTCTCTTAATGCAGAATTTGGCTGAGTATGAGTCAGGCCCAAATAAAAACAAAGGATAAAGACTTCTACTGGGGCTTGTTCTTAGTAATGTTATTAGTAATATAAAGAAAGGCACAGAAAACCAGTCTTAATCCTCAAACAGCACTAAAAAGTATGCTGTAATATCTCCATTTAGTAGATGTGAAAACAGAGACTCAGACACACAGTAACTTCCCCAAAATCTAATAAGTAAAAAAAGAGAATTTAAATGCAGTCCAGACTTAGCCCAAACACTGTCCTTCTGGTTTGATTGTTTTGACCACAGAAATGCACTGTAGAAGCATTTCTGTAAAAGGGGGGAAAAAATCTCAAGCTCTGAAGAATTTTGGGGAGAAAGTATAAAATACAAATAGTATAATAAATCGTATGGGGGAAGAAAATATCAGCATCTGAGCAAAGAAGGAGAGGGGGAAAGCCCTGAGGTAATAAGGCTCATGAAGTAGAACTTCAAAAGAAAGTGACCAGATGGGTAACTGTGTGTAGTGTTGGAACCTCTAAGACATACTTATACAGAAATTCCATTAAACAGTGCCTAGGAAAATAATGTAATATAACACAAGACTTGGACAGCTTGGTTAATGAATAGTTTCTAGTGAACTTTGAAGCTTTGACCACAGTTCCCTGAGCCTACTGGACAGGGTTAACAACTTCATACAATCATTTATGTTTAGCAAAATGTAGTTAGTACATATTAATCAGATAATCTCAGAGTATAAGTTCCAGGAAGGTTCTGAGGTGTCACTTGATAAGGGAGGGGTGGAATACTCACTTCACAGACAAGGCAACTGAGGCCCAAGTCGAGCCAGTGAGTTGGCCACACTCACACCAAGAATCAGAGGTACAGTGTCCTAACTTCTACCCAGTCCACCAAGAAGACGTCTCTGTGAGAGGACGGAGCCAGGCTGTCAAGTATTCGGAGACAAGCCCAAACCACAATCAGGGCCAAGCCTAAGGCAGGACAAGAGTGTCCCCAAATAGAGGGCAAGACTGTGCCAGCAGGGGTGGGGACCCTGGACTTGTGAGCCTTCATGTGGCCTGAGGGGACTTCCCTCAAATTAGCTGCCTGAGTTTAAGCAAGCTATTAAAATACAACTCAGCCTCTAGATGTACTTAGACTTTATGAAATTGTCATGTTCAACTTTTGTTCAGTTCTGAGAATAGTCTAATGTTCTTATATTGGTAAAAACAATTGAAGCTTTCAATTTACCAAGGGCAATCTCTTTCTCAATACAAATTGTTGCCAGGTACCCATCCAGACTCTCAAGTCCCTCCAGTGGTAAGAACTTGTTACAACAACCCTCACTTTTGAGATGTTTTTTTAATGTTTGTTTGTTTGTTTTGAGAGAGAGAGAACAAGTGTGGGAGAGATAGAGAGAGAGAGAGGGAGACAGAGAATCCCAAGAAGGTTCCATGCTGTCAGAACGAAGCCAGACACAGGGCTCGATCTTACATGACCTGAGCAGAAATCAAGAGTCAGATTCTTAACGAACTGAGCCACCCAGGTGCCCTTTTCTGAACCTCTTAATAATACAATAAAACATGACTGTGTGAACTCCCTCACTCTGGCACTAATCCAGCCCTCTGGTTCCACATTGAACAAGTCTAGATATATAGGTACACCTCAGAGATACTGCAGATTCAATTCCAGACCACTGTTAATAAAGCAAATATCACAATAAAGTGAGTCAAATTAATTTTTTGGCTTCCTAGTGAATATAAAAGTTGTATTTATACTGTAGCTATTAAGTATGCAATAGCGCTATGTCTGAAAAACAATGTGCATAGCTTAATTTAAAAATACCTTATTGCTAAAAAACACTAACCATCATCTGAGTTTTCAGCAAGTCATATATATATATATATATATATATATTTTTTTTTTTTTTTTTTTTTTTTTTTTGCTGGTGGAGGGTCTTGCCTTGATTTTGATAGCTACTGACTGATCAGGGTGGTGGTTGCTGAAGACTATGATGGCTGCTGTAATTTATTAATATAAAATAACATGGAGTGGGGGTGCCTGGGTGGTTCAGTCGGTTAAGCATCCAACTCCTCTGATTTTGGCTCAGGTCATGATCTCATGGTTGGTGAGATTGAGACCCCCATCGGGCTCTGTGCTGAGTGTAGAGCCTGCTTGGGATTCTCTCTCTCCTCTCACTCTGCCCTTTGCCCACCAGCATTCTTCCTCTGTCTCTCAAAATAAATAAAAAATAAGCATTTTATTTAAACAAAATAAACAAAATAATAGTGAAGTTTGCCACATCGATTAACTCTAAGTTTCAGGAATGATTTCTCTGTAGCATGTCATGTTGTTTGATAGCATTGTCCCTACAGTGAAAATTATTTTAATATTGGAATCAACCCTGTCAAGCCCCGCCTACTGCTTTATCAACTAAGTTTAGGTACTATTCAAAATACTTAGCTCTCAACAATCTTCTTAGCACCTTCACCAGGAGTATATTCCATCTCAAGATACCGCTTTCTTTGCTCACCCATAGAAAGCAACTCTGTATCCACTCAAGTTTCATCAAGAGCTTGCAACAATTCAGGCACATCTTCAGGCTCCACTTCCAATCCTAGTTCTCTTGCTGTTTCTACCAAATCTGCACTTACTTCCTGCATAGAAGTCTTGAACCCCTCAAAGGCATCCATGATGGTTGGAATCCACTTTTCCCAAACTCCTGTTAGTTTTGATATTTTTACCTCTGCCCATGAATCACAAATGTTCTTAATGACATCTCGAATGGTGAATCCTTTCCAGAAGTTTTTCAATTAATTTGCCCAGATACATAAGAGAAATCACTATCTATGGCAGCTACATCCTTACAAAATATATTTCTTAAATAATAAGACTTGAGGGGTGCCTGGGTGGCTCAGTTGGTTAAGTGTCCGACTTTGGCTCAGGTCATGATCTTGTGGTCCGTGAGTTCGAGCCCCGCATCAGGCTCTGTGCTGACAGCTCAGAGCCTGGAGCCTGTTTCAGATTCTGTGTCTCCCTCTCTCTCGGACCCTCCCCTGTTCATGGTCTGTCTCTCTCTGTCTCAAAAATAAATAAATGTTTTAAAAAATTTAAAAAAGACTTGAAAGGCAAAATTACCCCTTGATCCATGGGCTGCAGAATGCGATGTTAGCAGACATGAAAATAGTATTAATCTCATTGTACATTGTCATAATAGCTCTTGGATAACCAGGTATATAGTCAATGAGTGGTGATATTTTGAAAGAAATCTTTTTTTTCTTTCCGAGTATTAGTCTCAGTAGTATACTTTCAATATCAAGTAAACCATGTCATAAACACATGTGCTGTCATTCAGGCTTTGTTGTTCCATTTATAGAGCACAGGAAAAGTAGATCTAGCATAATTCTTAAGAGCCCTAGGATTTTTGCAAATGGTCAATGAGCACTGACTTCAACCTAAAGTCATCAGCTGCATTAGCTCCTAACAAGGGAGTCGGTCTGTCCTTGGAAGCTTTGAAGCCAGGCATTGACTTCTCCTCTCTAGCTATGTAAGTACTAGATGGAACCTTATTCCAAAATAAGGCTGTTTCATCTACATTGAAAATCTGCTGTTTACTGTAGCCACCACCATTACTTAGGTAGATCTTCTGAACAATTTGCTGCAACATCTACATCAACACTTGTTGCTTCACCTTGTACTTTGATGTTATGGAGATGGGTTCTTCCCTTACCCCTCATGAACCAACCTCTGATAGCTTCAAACTCTGCTTCTGCAGCTGCCTCACCTCTCTCAGCTTTTACAGAATTTAAGATGGTTAGGGCCTTGCTCTGAACCTAGGCTTTGGCTTAAGGGAACATTGTGGCTGGATTGATCTTCTATCCAGACCACAAACATGTTCTCTATATCAGCAATAAGGCTGCTTTGCTTTCTTATTATGAGTGTATTTGCTGAAGTAGCACTTTTTATTTCCTTCAAGAACTTTTCCTTTACATTCATTCACAACTTGGCCAACTATTTGGTGCAAGAGACTTAACTTTCAACATACCCTGATTTTTGACATGGCTTACTCATTTCTAGCTTTCATTTAAAGTGAGAGATGTATGACTCTTCCTTTCACCTGAACACTTAGAGGCCAGTGGAGCACTCAGAACACATATAACATTGATTTATTGAGTTTGCCATCTTAATTGGGTGTGGTTCATGGCACCCCAAAACAATTACAAAAGTAACATCAAAGATCACTGATCATAGATAACCATAGTAAATATAAAAATAATGAAACCATTTGAAGTATTGTGAGAATTACCAAAATGCTACACAGAGACACAAAGTGAACAAATGCTGTTAGGAAAATGGTACAAGAGACTTGCTTGATGCGGGGTGGCCACAAGCCTACAATTTTTAAGAAACACAATACCTGTGGAGCACAATAAAACAAAAAACAATAAAATGAGGTAGGCTTGTACCCATCAACAGTTTTGTTTTTCACTTTTAGTATAGTATTCAATAAATTACATGAGATACTCAGCACTTTAAAACACACAGTGTTAGGTGTTCTTTCCCAATTTTAGGCTAATGTAAGTGTTCAAAGCACATTTAAGATAAACTAGGTTAAGCTTTGATGTTTTCTAGACTAGGTGTATTAAATACAATTTCAACTTAGGATATTTTCAACTAACAAGGGAAGTTGTAACTTGTTTCCCTTTTTAAGAGCTAAAAAATCCTTACTAGAAGGCCCCAAGTAGACTTTTTCCTTAATCTCATTGACCTGAATTAGGTCAATGTCCCTTCTTAAGAAATCAATGATGGTGGATTCCAATAACACCAAGAACTAGGACAAGTAAGTTTTAATTTTGGAAGCAAAAATATTGGGAAAGAATATTTCTTTTCTTTGGTAAAAAGGAGGATTAGAAATTAGTAGGAAGGAAAGATGCAGTATAACACAAATGATGTTATTACAGGAAGGCTGTGGGGAAGCCTTCATCTAAATAAGAAATTGGAGTCAGCAAAAATCAGCATCTCAGCACCATGTAAGAGTCCAATCTTGCATGATTCTGTGAAAGAAATAACACATAAGGCAGCCAGAGTGATCTGCTCACCAGATCACTCTCCTAGAACTAGGGTCTGCCACAGGACCATGAGGCACCCCAGAGTACCTGGTGGACCCAAGCATAAGATAGAGAGTCAAGATACACTGAATGGGGGAAAGAAAAAATAGGGATGAAGGGAATGAAGTTTCTTCTACAAATTTAGGAGGCCTGGTTTGAGTGGTATTGATGACTCTGACTCATTGCAGCAACGAAACAGGAGTTGAGACATTTTTTTTGAGGAAAGGATCCCAAAGCTCATTTTCCTACAGTGCAGAGCCCAATTCATTAACCCCACTTGCCCAGGGATAAATGGAGTACTGGAGATCTGAGTTGGTTTAGACAAGCAGAGAGAATGACTCTTGAAGAAAAAGAAGAGTATGGAGGAAAGAACTGTCAAAGGGCTAACTTGAGACACTTCAGAGCATGGGCCATAACACATTTCATTTTGAATGTAAACTACCATCTAATTATGGCTTCCTGGAAATCTGAATGGAGATTCTGAAGCCAAATCTAAACTCCATAGCTCAAGACAATGATCTGGAAAGGATTCTTCCATGAGAACAAATGGGAGATGGTGGGGGGAGATTACATCACAGGTTTACCATTCTGGCAGAAAAGAGTTATCTGAAAACTTTACACCTTGTATATCTTCAAAGACTTACATATACCATCACACTGGTGTTCACTGGTCTGTCCTAAAATATTTGAAAGGAAGTTTGGATTATTCTAGAGCCACCAGAATGAAACAAAGAGTACTTACAATTCAGCTGCTAGTGATAAAGTATAGGAGTGTGTCTATTTGTGTGTGTGTGTGTGTGTGTGTGTGTGTGTGAACTGGGAAGTAAGTTTGGAAGCACTTAGAGACTGGTGGAATATGACTGGATTAAAAATGAAAGTCTCACTTGACAGCCCGTCTTCTTTTGTTCCCTTGGCCACTCAACTCCCATCCCTGAATCTGGTGAAGGTGCTAACAGGCCATGACACTGCCAGAGCCCCAGTCATGAGATGACTGACCAATCAGTTCTCATGCCCTGAGAGGTGGCTGGGAAGTGTTTACCAGGAAAACCTTCACTGAGCTTGTGTCTGGCTGGCCTCAAAGAGAAGTTCTCCTTGTAGGAAATATCTGAAACTCGTTTTCTTGGGTAGTTCAACAGAAGCTTATCAAGTGAACAGAGCACATCTTCTTAGTAAAGTTCTGGCTCTAAGAATAAATGGAAGTCGGATGCAAACTGAAAGGACCATTCAGTCAGCTGCAGGTTTCCATTTATATGTTTTATTAATTGTAGAGATAAAGCATTTACCAAGGAAATGGTCTGACATGTAATATTTTTAATAAGCCTAAAAAGATGTCTTATGAAACAAAAATGACTTTGGGTTGCAGAGCTGATAGGCAAACCTTAGCCTCACATATTCTCTTCCATTTAAAATCCTCTAAAGTAGGTACAACTCTCGCGTCACCAGTCAATAGAAACTGAAAAGTTTTCTGGGCATTTTTCCAGAAAGTCAAGTGCATTTTCACTCAACAGCACTTTTCACTGTTTCTCCCAATATTACTACCTATTTCTAAGATAGAGTGGACAGCATGGGTCACCTTCAACATAGCTTATTATTCATATGTAACTCCAGTTACATATTGCTGTACACAATTGAGACTCCCAAATGGTTCAGGTCTCATGAGCCCCTGCCCTTTTCCTGTGTGGGTTGGTGCTGGGTACTGAAATCCCCACAGCTGCATCAGAGACCAGAATATGACAAATTTTCTAGATTATAGGTCCAGTGTTAAGGGATGAGCACCTGAGGGAAGTGTCAGCTTAGAGCCCAGGATGCGATTCAGACCCAAATTGCTATTGGAAGGAAGCCTGACAATGAGAGAGAGTCTGGACATGTCAGTGACCAAGTGGATTAAGAAGGTGGAAGGTTTAAGGGTAAAAGGGCCTGAAGAGCAACTTGTCATGGAAACCCTGTATCCACTTACTGCCTCCTTGGGCAGAGGATGCCTGAACAAACAACTCCAGAGAACACAAACACAGTAGTTTTGTTTTTGTTTTTGTTTTTACTGTGAAGGTTCCAATTCACTTACATTTTGTAATATTTTCACTTTATCTAAAGGAAGAAGAAGGGGAAAAAGCTGTGGTAGACTTCTGGCTGAAATCTTTGGATGCTACTTTCTTCACACTTATGGTATAAATTATTATTATTATTTTACCTCCGGGAGGGGCTCAGAGGAAAGAAACCGTATTTATTTAAGAAAATCAATAAGTTATTTGGCTGGGCGGGGAGAAGATCTGTAAAAGAGATATTAAAATAGGTGCATAAAAATGAAGAAAAAAATCTGAGCATGGAATGGGGCTAAGGGGACAGAAAATGGAAGAAGGACCCCAAACTCCAAGGTAGAAACTGAAGACACCAATTTGGTGTAAGTGGTTTATTCCATTTCAGGAACAGGGAAGTCTAAAATCCAGAATTCAATAGTCTGCCATTTGACAACATGCTATATGTCCTTGTCTCCCCCATCCCTCAACATTAACCCACAAATCTCCAGTAAATGACTACTGCATACCTTGTCGGAGGGGACTTTTTGGCCAGACATTATCAAGTAAATAGATTGTGACCCACACTGAAGACACGCTAAGAGCCTAGCAGCAAGATAAAGAGTAGAGCGTGAATATTCCATAGAAGCTGGGAATTTGCTCTAGAGGAGGTTATGAAAAATATATGTCCTTGAGAATTTATAGAAATCTTGGAGAGGGCATTGAATTTCTTTTTTCAACTAGGTATGTGTTCAAGCCAGTCTTAACTAGAGGTGGCATTCTATATATACTATTGAGATTGACTTTGCAAATGTGTTCTGAAATGGTAAATGAATCACACCAGGCTTTCTTGACTCTTCATGGAACAGTGTAGTGTAACAGCAGTTTTCAACATCAGAGTGGTGAAGCATCTGAGAAAAAGGAGTGAAAGACAGCTGGCACACCACTGAAATATATATAATCTCTAAATCCTCTTCTTTCATGATGGAGTGCTAAGTGAGGCAGAATTTCTTTAAAAACAAAATAAAATATATTAGTTCTCCATAATTTAAGAAACAAGTCACTGTGAGGCAGATTTTGCTAACTGGGGAAGAACTGCTTGATCAAATATTCTGCCCATCAAGGTGGGCTTAGAGAAGTGGAAGCTAAGTTCCCAAAAGGGGTTCATCTTACTTGAAGGAGACTGTGGGCAAAGGGAACCAAAGCACAATGTCAAGAAATGGGTATTCAGGTTTTTTACACAGAGGGCAAGTGCAGACTTGAGCCACCAATTGGAAACTATTTGCAACCCAAGCTGGTGGAGAGGTTCCCACCTGTTATGATCTCTATTCAGTAGTTCCTGGTGATGTGTCCTTAAAGAAGGCGGCATGTTTTCCAAAGGAGTATTCTCTGGCATGTAGCAGGGAAAAAATGCAAAAACATGTATACAATGTAAAGAAATTTGGAAGAACAACCAAAAAAAGACCAAAAGTCAAATCCAATCCTGCCACGTCCTATGTAGCTTTGAGATTTAATTTCACTCAGCTTCAGCTTACTTCTCATTGTTACTGAGGCAATATTGTTCACCTTGTATGATTCTGGGAATGATTAAACTGAAATGAGGTAAAATATATAGATGAGTCTGTCTCTGATCTTGGGCCTAGATGTTAGTTCTTTCCTTTCTTAGTCCCAGTTGGCATATCAAAGAATAATAAAGAACATAAACTGTTCCCTCTAATTATTCCAGGTTTCCATTGTGTATATTTGACTTAAGACCCATTCTAAATTATTAATATTTACAACCCAAACAATGGTGGGTCCTTTTTGCTTCTGCAAAATTCAGTACTACATTGACAGTTTTAGATCACTTATTAGCTCTATCATATACTTAGCATAACTGTACTCAGTTTGACTATATTATTCACCCTTATTTGACTGATGTAAAAACACTTAATACGGGTTCTCTCTTTTTGCCCTCCCGCTGCCAGTAAAACAAACAACGTCCTAACATGCTTACCCTAATCATATGGAACATCCTTATTCTTCCAGCTTACCTATTTACTGATCCAAGAATCTATGGTTATCAGAAGTTTGCCTGCATGATAATAACACATAGATCTTATTTAAAAAGCAAATTTCTGGGCCCCATTTAATATATTCTAATTCAATAGCTATGGAAAAGGAATGGCTTTTTAAAAAAGTACCCTCACTCATTCTGATACAAGTGGTCTTGATCACTCTGAAAGATACAGCTAGGACTGTAACAGACCCATAGAGCTGAAACATAACGCCATGTTCCCCAAATTATTCTGTTCCTCAATTTTAGAATGTAGAGGTGATTTTCCTAAAACTGAGTGACAAATTTGCATAATTATTTTAGTTGAAAGGAAACCAAGAGAAGAAAAAGCTAGTCTGAAACATATTTTGCAGATGGAAAAACAAGCCTCATAAAGACTGATAAGTACCCAAGAAGTCACAGCTAGTTTATCTTGAAAGTTTTCACCTAAGACTGCTCCATTTTCTTTCCTACATGAGCATGGCATCTTAACATCCATGTTTGCAATAAATAGAACCTTAGGAATAATTGTGTGTGCGTGCGTGCATGCATGTGTGTGTGAAAGGTGAAATCTCTAGGCAAGCTCAAAACATTAAAAATAATTAAACATTTTCAACCTAAAATGCACTCTAATACTATAAATATTGGCTGCTCTAAGCTAAATGTTGCTTTTAAATGACTTACTTCACATGCCTTTTCATTGTTTTATCAACATGATGAAGTTATTTTTTTTTCTTTTCCTCCTTGAGTAAAAGATAAAACCAAGTGGAACTATAATTTTCAATTTTTGTTTTTAGAAACACTAAAGATGTTGTACTCTAAAACTCCTCCATTTATCCCAGGTCAGGGCAGGTCCTTCAACAAAAATTACTGTAGCAGTTCAATACATTTCTATTTAGAGATTCAGCTCTTTTTTTGCAAGTAAAATCTGTGCTTAGTGGTAGGACTGAAAACTTGGAGGAAACATACATATTTAAATTTTCTCCCCCTTAGGAAAATGTCATTAATTTTGTGCAAAAAAAAAAAGTGTAGACAAGAAATCTTCCCCTAGGATTACAAACTCAGACTATAATAATTAACAAGAGCTTAAGTTCTTGGTGGTATAACTTCCCCAAATTCTGTTGAATTCACTTATAACTGGAGACCAACTTTACAAAAAAAAAAAAAAAATCAGAGCACCGCCTACCACATACTCTTCCAAATCTCCGTAATTTTCTAATCAAATGACTCAAGTAAAAAGTTTGACATATACTTTATCTGTACATCAGGAAACAACACATGTCATTAAACTATCCTTAATTTCTCCATATTTTCTACAATTTTACCTACACTTGTAACAATTTAAATTTTAAAAATGCTACAGTTTTTACCTAAACTAGTATTGATTTAAATTTTTAAAAAATGCTGAACTATGATCCAAAAACAGAGTTGGCAAAATTGCTGGAATCCCTACACTCTTGAGTAAAATAGTTCAGCTCAAGGTTATTTAAAAATGCTTCCTCAACTGTGTGAGCAATAATTTCCAGTCCCAGTCTCATTCCCATTACTATCTCAATTGTTAGCCCTTCTGTGAGTACTATTTCTACTTCCACAAAGCATGTTCTTAGCTAAAAATTACATATGGATTTCATTTTTCTTTCTTTCTTCTATTTTTTTCTTACTTGAATCATCCATTGTTTTTATTTTCTAATTTCTGTTCAGTATTTCTGAGTCACCATTGGCAGCCCGCTGGAAATTTTTGTCATTTGTATTTTTTTTAATTTACTAAACTTCCTTGACCTATTGTGCAGTTTCAGTTTTTAAATTTATCCCCAGCGTTTTCATTTAAGGAAAATCTGGACTTAAGTGCTTAACTGATGCTGAACAATTCCAAATAAATCCATTAGAAAGTGTTCATGAGAAATTAAGATGTACTCATTAAAGTATAAAATAAAGAAAAAAATCAAATTTCTGGTTCAATAAACTGATAATAACATTCTAAAACATGAGGGGAAAATTATGTTTAATTTTACAACATACCACAGAAACATATGGAAAGTCCCCAACATGTAATATATATTTTAAACAAATTCAGTAATATTTCCTAATTACTATTCAATTATTCCAAGACCTCTAGACTTGCTCTAAGCAAAAAAATCTTTTCTTCTTACAAATGAAGTTATCCTCTCACACAGTTGACTTAATTTCTAGGAGATAAATATTCTTTCAAATGTGGAAATCCAAGGCAGTCTAGTAAAAGAAGGATTTTTGTTCCTAGTCTTAATTGTAGAAATTTTTGTTTGTCCAATAAATAAAATTCTGAAAATATTCCTTTATTACTTAAGCTTTCAACTAACTCTTCCTTTTTGCACTTTACTTCAGAGACCATAAAGAACAATATTCAATAGACTTTCCATTTTTTTCCAAATTAAAATACCACAAGAAAATAATGAGTCCTATTAGGTTTGCACAATGAAAAGCCAAAAAAAAAAAAAAAAAAAAAAAAAAGCTTTACAAAGAAATACGTTATGGCTCTGTAAAGGTTGAGAGTCAGACTTTAGAATAATTACCCCAATTTCCTTTCCTCTGAGTTGAATTAACTAGGAGACATGTTCAACATTGTATCTTTGCAGTCCCCATGGGAATGAGCTCCAGTTGCCTTTGCAATAACTGGCTTCATAATGGATTCTGGTTCCTTCTCTTCCCTAGCTTACTTCATCATACCCTCCCCAGTATTCCCTGTGATCACCTTCCAAAGAAACTATTTACAATAAATCTTTGTCTCAGAATCTGCTTCCCAGGGAACCCAAATCAACAGCCTCCATATCTGTCCATTCCATATCACTGTTCTCACCCCCTTTCCCCTCACAGACAGCCATTGTGCTCTAAGCAACTCAGGGCACTAAATGCTGGTATTAACTGAACTAAAAAGCACCCAATTAATTCTCCAAGTTCTCTCCACAATCAGCATTTTCCCCTCCTGTACTCATGCTCTTAAGACTGATTTTGCTGAGAACCTGATCAAATTATGGTTAGATCATGATGTTCAGTTGCAACTTTCGGCAGAAACAACACAATAGGAAATCAAAAGACTGTGTTCTTTGTTTATCATTCTCTAATTTGGTGACCTCAGTCAAATAACTCTTGCAGTTCAAGTTTTTTGTGAGCACTAGGTGTTGTATGTTAAGCCAATTTGACGATAAATTATATGACAGAAAGAAAGAAAAAAAGAAAGAAAGAAAGAAAGAAAGAAAGAAAGAAGAGGGAGGGAGGGAGGGAGGGAGGGAGGGAGGGAGAGGAAGGAAGGAAGGAAGGAAGGAAAGAAAGAAAGAAATGGAGCCCATATCTGACTGACAACTGCAATAAGTTGGAGTATAAAAATTCTCTGAGACTTGGAAAACTTAGGATAAATAGGACATCATTTCAAATCAACCTCCCACCTTAGAGGATGCCTTAGTGATAATATAGCTTATTTCAAAGTTCAGACCTTCACAGGTGGAGAAGAACACAGGGATATAAACAGACCTAATGTGTTGTTCCTAGTTGGTATGTCTACTCTAAAGAGCAGCATTCTGAACAGACTTAGTCAAATTAAATACATGTATATTTATGATTAAACAATTCAAGTCCTGGGTATATATTCCAGAGAAATTCTTCACAAAGATCTACTAGGGAGTACATGCAAGGTTGTGCATCACAACCATATCTGGCAGAGGAAAACAACCTGAAAGACCACCAGTGGACAGGTGGGTAGGTGACATGTGATGAAAGCATACCACATTGTTTTCAGGTGGAAAACAATCCACTTGACATTTACAGAGCATTGTGAATAGAACTTAAAAACCATAGTGCTGGATGAAAAAGAAAAAAAAAAGAAAGAAACAGAACATAAACATATGATTTACATTTCTTATAAATGCAGGCAAAACCAACGCACATCTTCAAAATGTGTAATTAAAGAAGATGAGAATATACATCAAACACATAAGAACATGTGCTTATAGCATGGGAAGGGAAGATAGTTATAAAAAATAATCAATCATCTGCATAGAAGGACTTGCCCAAACTTATAATAGCAGTCTGTCATAAATTTGGGGGGGCAGCTCTACACTGAAAGCACAGAGCCTGCTTGGGATTCTCTCCCTCCCTCTCTGCCCCTTCTCTGCTCATGTTCTCTTTCTCTCAAAATAAAAAAATAAACATTTTTCAAAAATGAATGAATGGAATGAATGGCTCAATAAATGGCTAGTGTTCAAGTCAGAGTATCTGGATTTGAATTCCGCCTCTACCACTTACTAGCTTGATTTAATCTTTTGGAAAACGTTCTCGCAAACGTAAAATATGAGTAATAATATTACCTACCTTGCAGGCTCATTGTGAAGGTTAAGTTAAATTCATATGAAGCACTGCGGCACCAGGGAGGCTCAGTCCATTAAGTGCCTGGCTTTTGGTTTCAGCTCAGGTCGTGATTTCACAGTTTATGAGTTCAAGCCCCATGTCAGGCTCCATGCTGACAGCACAGAGCTGGCTTGAGATTCTCTCTCTCTTTCTCTCTCTCTCTCTCTCTCTCTCTCTCTCTGCCCCTCCCCTGCTCACACATACACACTCTCTCTCTCTGAAAATAAATAAACTTTAAAAATTCACATGAAGCATTTGGTGTGAAGCTGACACATGATGGAACGCAGTGAATACTAGAGATTTGTTATTAATAATCTAAAGTGATGCCTCACACAGTTTAGCAGGTTGATAGAGAAGTAGTTTTGTTTGCTTGTTTGCTTGTTTGTTTGGGGGAGAGAGATGAGCAGAGACCTTTACTGAAGCTCTCCTGTGCCTCATACACTAATGGAGAAGATATGAGAACTTTATATTTCCAGGTGCCAGTTGATGACTGACAACAGATCATTCCAAAATGGCAGGTGGAGAATGAGAAAGGCCAGTTACTCGTCTGTAAACAACTTTCCCCGCCTTGCCTTATCCCAGGATAATGGGGTAATGAAGCACTTGTCTGAGAGAGCTGTGACTCAAACAGAACTGGCTACAAGGGAGCAAGGATTATGTGCAAGAAGTAAGTAAAGGAGCCAATAGCAAGGCTCACCTGCTACCAGGAGCTCTCTGTCTAGAATTGCCATGGTTTCTCCATTAGTGTGTTTTGCCCTAGGCTTCCCAGCTGCACAGAAGGCTATAAAAAGGAAACCACGTAGACAAGACTAGGACAGACTACTTGAGATGAAAGAACTTGAGCACGGCCAATATGGCAAGCACCAGGTTCACAGAAGGGTGGGCTCCCAGGATTGTCATCACAGCATGGGTTTGTTCTATGGTCTTTACTGCTCCCAAGATTATCAGTAGGAACTGATTCTGAATCACAAGAATCATGTGACAACAAACCAAGAAACCAGAGAGTCGAGGACATCCCCACAACGTGATGCTCAACATCACTGGGCTGCCCCAGCACAGAGTCTGTCCTGAACCCAAACACAACAGGAAACCAGGGTGTGTTACGTGAAATACCAACTTTCTCATGTTCAAGGTCACCCCAATGAACCCCCTCAATATCAGTATCTCCTGAAGGCAGGCATGGGCTTATTTTTTTAAGTTGTTCATTTTCTTCACATGTAAAACAAATATATCAAAAGGGAAATAAGACCGGATTCAGTAAGTAATGTGTGCCTTAAATAATACTGGTGTTGAAAAATAGTCACAACCGCTCTTCTATTTACCCATGATTCTTCTTTATTCGGCTGCTAAATATAGGGGCATGTTAGTATTGCTGTCAGCTTAATAGAAGGCATTAAAGGCTCTAACAGTGGTGCGAGAAGCTGTGGATAAATCTTTCCTGTGCTGAAGGTTAGTAGGGTACTGTGATGCTATATGCCTGCAGGACCTTTTTTTTTTTTTTTTACTTCCACTTCTGCACTGCAGTTCATCAAGGAAACAGTCATACTGGAAAAAAGAAATTACACATCAAATCTAGCAAGTGATTAGCACCAGCATTCCAGAAAACTTCAGCTTGGCCTGTGTTTTCAGCTTCTGCTCCAACTTCATTGCTGCAAGATAAGAGAAAATAATAGTCAGCTTAATGAGATAAATAACATGTTAAACATCTGAAAATTATATATTAATATTAATATATTAATTATATATTATATATTAATATTTGGGCATGAAGTCTCATATTAAAAAATATTTACAGTAGGAATTTTTCCCCCCTCGGGAGCTTTCTTATTCCACAATTAATGGCATAACAAAGACCTGTAGCTGTACAGGTACAGCTGTACCTTCACATCAGACTGATCTCTTGAGAGCTCAGAAGAGCAGCTCTGGCCTCGTTCAAGGGGTTACAATGGCTTTGAGGGGCTGGTGCAGCCTTAAGGTACAGCGTTGCCATATCCCACCCACAAGCTCTCACCTGCCAATCACTTGGCTGCTACCCTTTCCTTTAGCACTGATGACTGCATCATTCCCTAGAATGTAACATCTCAAACAAGGAGGTAAAGTGAAGTGGGATTGAATAAGTCCCAGCTTTTGCAAAATGGAACACTGCAAAAGATAGAGACCGCAAATGAACCTTCTGTTGTTTTCATTTCATATATTGAGTCAATTGGCTTGATAATACTGCTGTGTGGCACAGGAGGGATTTTCATAATCTCTTGATCCATCAATCTCTCCATGTTCCTATTTGACAGGGTTAGAGTCTCTCGAACAGGTGACGTAAACTAAACTGAGTGGGCTGGATATCAGTAGATTATGCAAGTCAAGAAAGAAAGTTTAAAAGAAAGTATCAGAGATGAGGGCAGAAGAAAAATTTACTTCTCAAACATTACTCTGAACCAACATTGTGACAGAATGGCACCAATGGAGAAAAATGACCATAACTTTATACTTCCAGGTGTCAGTGGAGCATTCCAAAATGGCAGGTGGAGAAGCAAAGAGGTCCACTGCTCTTCTATAAGTAACTCGGCCTGCTATGCTCTGGTCTGGATCATAGGGTGATGACACAGTGGTCTGGGAAAGCTGGCTCCAAGAGAAATGCGAGCTATGTGCAAGAGGTAAGTAAAGCAGATAGAAAATCTCAGTACAATATGGCCAGGCAGCTAGGCAGGATTGGGAAACGTGGTTATATTCTGTATCATTTAGGAGAAACCACATTTGTTAGATGAGAAGGAGGAGGTAAGGAAAATGCTACTAAAACAGAAGGGGTACCTTCACTAATGTACTGATTTGTTCTGGCTACAGAAAATCAGTCATAAAATAAGTAAGTTGTAGCCTTCATCATCTGCGATTCTGTGAAGCTTTAAAATAAAAGGAGAAAATGACTAAATCGCATCTCCTCCTTTTCTTTCTAACAAAGAAAAACTACCATTTTTTTGATTTTCCCGAAAGCACCGACATTTGGTAGCTAATACTACAAGAGATTTAAAGGAATCATCATCCTTTAGCTAATGCTTATGAAGTGTTATGTATTTTATATGCTAAGCACTTTGCATGCATAAATGCAGATCTTCCCCATTATCCCTTGATCTCATTTTACAGAGAATGAAACTGAGGCCCACAAAGATTAAATAGCATCGCCAAGCCATAGCATTTGAAACTAAACCCTAGCCCGTCCAGTGTTTTCTATTTGTCTTTGCTGCCGGTGTAGTTATTAGTGTGTCACAGCCATCTACGGAAACCCACATTATGTTTGGCTTGTAAATGATCAACCGTCTGTCATCAGAAGTATTTAAACAGAAGATGCATAAGGATATAATTGCAGACAGGATCATAACATTCAGTAAAATATTGGACGAAATGCCCTCGGAATTCTCTTTCCAATATAAGATTCATCATCACATAAATAGTTGAGTCAGATGGAAGAGGAACAGGTAGTCCATCGTCTGTTGTCACACTGGCAAACTCAGCACTATTTCTCAGTTCTCCCTGAACCCACTGGCAGATCAAAGTAACATTTGGCATCACAATCGAGCAGCTGGTTTGAAATGATACATTATCCTATGACAGGCGGAGTCAGGATTTTCAACATTTCATGAAGTTGCTAGTTTCCCTTGCCCCTCTCAGTATATAAGGCGTCAAGTAACTGGGGAAAAACACAGGTCCAACATTTCAGAAAGATGAAGTTCATTAATAAAATAAATCAATCAATCCTTATTTTTCAGGCTAGCACTAAGTCTCAGGATTTTTTATCATGCTGCCAGTTGAACAACACACTTATTTTAGAAATAAGAAAATATAAATAAGAGCTGAAGGCATTTTTAAAAATCATAATTCTGAAGGGACTCAAATTCCAATTGTTTTATTTATTTTGAGTGAACTTTGGATAATAAGTCATGTAGTGCTGTAAAACTTTAAGCCAATGTTACAGAAAGCATTTCTTAGAAGAATGTGCTGTGTAAATTTTTTATTCCCTTTTTATACAAAACCATTCATGTATACTCTTCTCTGCCAAATGAAAGCAAAATGACCTCCATACGTGTCCTTGTAAGTATGAAGCCATATTTCATGTATCCAGAAAAAAAGCCATTTCTGAGAAATGTGTATAATATTATTGCTGCATACTCACTTTTTTTCTGAAAGATTTTAAATATGTTTTGGACATTGACATAACTACTAACTCTGGTGTGAGAACACAAGATCTAGTATGAGAACTCATTATCCAGAAGCCAGAAGCTATAAAATGTTCAGTAATTAGCAGTGCTATAAACGTAGCTTGATAGATAGAGAAGGTAGGTATAAGGGAGGCTAGAGAGCAAAACATTGAATCTGAGGTCAAAACACTTAATATCTGGATGACCCTAGCTCCAAATAGTGATTAGCCTGATCTTATTTTGTTTGTTTATCTTGAAAAATTAGTACATGCAGGAATGGAAGTCCAAGGAGTTTCTGACTTGTTCAGCTTTACCATGACTCACTCCTATACAAAACCCAACATGAATATATTGAGACGACTTGGAAGGAGAGCCCCCAAAATTGTCAAACCTGCACCTCTCACATAGTATATTCAACTGCATCCCTAGAGAAGAAATAATAAGTAAGACCTGTGTATTTTTAATGACTACTTAGAGTAATACCCTCTCAGATTTCAGTTCTGCCCCCTTGTCAACCAAGTGTAAGAACAAAGAGAAATTAAAAAGAAGAGACTTCAGGGATGCCTGGCTGACTTAGTTGGTTAAGCATCCGACTGCAGTTCAGGTCATGATCTCATGGTTCTTGAGTTCAAGGCCCATGTCAGGCTCTGTGCTGACAGCTCAGAGCCTGGAACCTGCCTCAGATTCTGTGTCTCCCTCTCTCTTTGCCCCTCCTCACTCATACTCACTCTCTCTCTCTCTCTCTCTCTCTCTGTCTCAAAAATAAATAAACATTAAAAAAAATTTTAATAAAAACAAAAAAAAAAGAAAAAGAAAAGACTTCATTCTCCATGTTGAAAATAAGGGAAGTAATTTCCATCTCTCCTTCATAGAGCATTTACTTTAAAAACTTGTTGCAGGGGCGCCTGGGTGGCTCAGTTGGTTGGGTGGCCAACTACAGCTCAGGTCATGATCTCGCAGTCTGTGAGTTTGAGCCTCATGTCGGGTCTGTTCTGAGCACTCAGAGCCAGGAGCCTGCTTCTGATTCTGTGTCTCCCTCTCTCTCTGCCCCTTCTGTGCTTGCTCTCAGTCTCTCTCTCTCTCTCTCTCTCTCTCTCTCTCTCTCTCTCCCTCTCTCTCAAAAACAACTAAAAAGTCTTAAAAAAAAAAAAAAAAACCTTGTTGCTGTAAATACATTCTCCTCTTGTTGAAATGTATATAAATTCTTCTGAAATTTAGACAGGAATTCTGTCAACTTTAAGACCTAGGAATGTCTTTCTCAAGAGTTTGAGAACCATGTCCTTTGAATGTAAATGTCCAAGTGAGATAGCACTCACATTTCCTAGTTTCTGAGAGAGGATAAGAGCCTACCCAGCTGATTCCTACCTCCTGTTATAAAGACGTGAAAAGTGTATTGTAGCTTTATGTAAAGCTGATTAACTAACACAGGTAGTAACCCCAATTGCTACTGCCCAATCTTACTTGAGGATGAGTTGAATTATGGTTTATCTTGAGAACATATATATAATGGGTTATATCTACTTGGCTGTATGCAGGGTGAGATTTCCTCCTGTCTTTGCAATCTCCGTGTGATTGCGATATATATATCACATTCTGGTTTAATGCTTATTCAATAACAAAATTGTTTCCTTCCTCTACTATCTTTAAGATGATTTCTGGATTGGCAGAATTTTTAAAAATTATGTTTCCCTAAAACAGGCAGGAGGCTTACAACCCAGGAAAGTCATTTTGATGGGTTCCAGTTCTGCCACGCCTGGAGGTAGGAATGTCCTCTGGTTATCACTGCCTTGTCTACCTGGATGCCTGGGCAGGGGGGCTACCCATTCAGGCATTCACAGTAGGTGTGTTTATAAGATAAATTTACCCTGGCCCTCTAGCCAGCTGTCTTTCAAAGCATAGGAATTTTATTTTAATCAACACTTAATAATATCCAGATTCTGAGTTCTTGCCTGAGATTACAACCTTGAACTCAGCAATCCACAATTTATCAAAGCCTGATTTTGAGAAATAACATTTATGAGAAATTGCCTGAAGGGAGTAGAGGGGGCCCATTCTTCTTGATAATTTCATTTTTACCCTTGAATCAAACCAGAAAATGAGAGTGGCTTCCATGGACAAGACACTGATTTCCCCTTTTCTATGTTCTCATCTGGAGGATAAAGATAAAGGAACAAGATGTGTGTTCCCTAAGATTAGAACTTTAAACATCAATAGAGGTTCTGGAATTCAAAATAAAATGAACACAAAAAGGCTTATATGCACCACAGCAGCCAGAAAGTCTTAGTCACCTTGCTAGCACTATTGTTATCTTGCTAACTCTTAAATGTCTAAAAAATCTGCAGAGAGAAGGAATGAGAAAATAGGAGAAGAATTCGCCTTGTGTGTGTTTATGGGCAGCTGGTGAATGATTAGCTCTCAAGTTGTGTTATTAGCAAGTGGATCCAAAAGGTCAGAATCAACTGCATCTAATCATGTTTTTGGAAATCAATCGACCCTCAAGTTAAAAATAAAATAGGCCTAGGGCTGCATGTAGCAGGCGATGCGAGGAGCAGCAGGTCTCTTTCTATCTCATTCCCCAGTATGACTTTCACAATTAAGCCTGTGGAAGGACAAGTGGGTCATAGAATGGTTGTGGATCAAAGTGTTGCCAAATTCACAAGACATGATGAATACAATCAGAAATAATTGTTGCTACTAGAATTTAATTTCTTTGAAGTAACTCTACTCAGAAATCGTTTACCTCACGCAGGGAATTTGCTATAAATTAGATGGTGTTATACACCTACTTGGAAACTACTGTATTGGTGTGAACAATTGACGTGTATGAAAGTGACCTCCTTTGCTTGTATAACAGCTCATCATTAGCCAACTATTTTTAAAAGTGCCATATAGAATGCTAAAAAAAAGTTCTTTGGAATGTAATACCCTCACCCCACCCTCACACTCAGCTTGTGCCAAATGCTATCCCCTGCCCAGCCTATGGGTTTTCCAAAGCTTGTGGGGACTATCAAAGAAAATAGAAAGAAATATCAGGTTTTACTAAAGAAATTGCAGTGGATCTCAACATAGAGCAGAGCTCTCAAAGTTAATCTACCAGGTTAAAGCACAGGTTAAATCTTTATGACACTAGACAGAAAGATGTGACCAGATTTTTAATTAATTCAAAGCATTCTCCAAGACAAACTTTTGTTATGATTCTCCTGCTTTTACTTTCAAATGTTGGTTTCCAAGATTGAATAACTTATTCAATTTTCCCTCCTAAACTACCAATAAAGGAGCTAGAATTTGAGGATCTCAACTCCTGTTGTCCATTTGAATCACCGGGAGAGATTTTTCAAACAATCAATGTCTTTACCCACCTCCAGAGATCCTTTACTTAATTTGCCTGGAGTGGAACCCTGCTACTGAGGCTTTTAAAAAGTCCCAGTGAATTCTAATGTTCAGACAGAGTTGAGAACCACTGAATTAGATTGTAAGTGAAAGTGTTGTTTTGAGTTAGTTCTTTTAAAAGTTATTTTATAAATCTTATGATTTATAAAAACAAGGAGCAAATCAAATCAGATATATTTGAGGTCTGTTTGTTTTTAAATGAATTTCAAAGCAAATTTTAAACACTAGTATCTACAAATAACATGATTGAAAGAAAATACTAGGTGGGATTCTCTGGCAGTGAGAAAGACAAGCCGCTACCTTCAGAAATGAAGGAAAAACCAAGGGGGAAATTCTGAGATCCAGTCAAGGTTCTTCCATAATTCGTTATTTGCACTGCATATATAACTGGAATGGTTTACTCCTTAGGCCATAAAGTCATAAGAATGGAATTGTTTTAGGGGCACCTGAGTGGCTCAGTTGGTTGAGTGACTGTCGTGAGCTCAGCTTAGGTCATGTTCTCATGGTTCATGAGAACGAGCCCCATGTTGGGCTCCAGGCTGAGCCCGGAGCCTGCTTGGGATTCCCTCTCTCCTTCTCTCTCTGCCCCTCTTCCCCCTCTCAAAATAAAGGAATAAAAACTTTTAAAACAAGAATGGAATTGTTGTATAAAAACAGATCATTTTCTTGGTTGATGCTTTGCAGGTAAATAAATAAAAAGAGAGGGTTTGAGGAAAATATATGGGTCAATATTACAGTCTGACCACATATCATAAGGAGTTATAAAAAGTTGTCAAACTGCTTCCAAACATGCCAGTATTACCAACAAGTAACACACAGCACACTGGAAGCATAAAATGGTCTTTTGTTTAATCATTTACATGTCTTTTAACACCAACAGTAACTATCTCACAAATGTTAAACTTCAAACTTTAGTTTCCTTTATGTTGTTTCCCATATGTTTGAAATCTGAGGTTGAAATCACCTTTGGTTAATCTTATCCACTAGCTTGATTTTAAGTTTGTCCCTAGAATTATGATATTTGATGCAAAAAATACAAATATGATATCCAAGCTATCCTTTTCTGCAACACGTTCAAAGGTTCTTAATTCAGCACTTACTAGCTGAACTGGATGCCTTTGTTATTTAAATAACCAGCTGATTTTTCTATTACTCTGTAGAAACACTCTTATTGCATAGAAACAGGCTATTTGAGTTGAAGCCAAAATTATTATGTTTGAAAGAAAGAAAGAAAACATTTGATTGTCACTATTGTTTTTTACATACCTCTGAAATGTGCAAAATTTGGGGGCACCTGGCTGGCTCAGTTGGTAGAGTGCATAACTCTTGATCTTGGTGTTGTGAGTTTGAGCCCCACGTTGGATGTAGAGATTATTTTTAAAACTTTTTTTAATGTTTATTTATTTTTGAGGGACAGAGACAGAGTGCGAGTGGGTAGGGTCATAGAGAGAGGGATGTAGAGATTACTTAAAAAAGAAAAAAAGATCAGATGACAGAAGGAATGGCTTAAGAGCTGGAGAGAAGCTAAGCCTCTGCAGGTTACTGAAGTCAAGAAGCTAATTAATCAGTGACAAGAAATGCAGAGGAGGCTGTCAACTCAACGGCCGAATGGGAAAGTTATGAAAACACTCACCGAAATCAGTGTAAAATTTATTCAGTCGTTCCACCTTTGGACATAATGGTTTGTCTGATTTTTTACTGTTACACAATTTGCCACTATCACCCTAAAAGGGCTAGCACACTGACGAAGAGTGAATATCTTTAATATAAAGGGAGTTCACAAGTCAATAAGAATACCAGTAGATAAACGCATAATGCATAAACAAAACAGACAAAGTCACAGAAAAGTCCAGAATTTTTACAATGCAAATAATGTGATGAAAGATAATTTCTTCTCTTAAATTATTAATATTCTAAAATAGGACTTTAAAAGGAAGCAAGATTTCGATAGGATAGAGAGATTTAGGTAGAGAGCTGGACAGAGTAGTAGAGCACTTAAGAGCTCAGGCTCTAGGCGGTCAGATCTGGATTCAATTCCTGTTGGAGCAGACCCTTCCCAGCTATTTGGTTCTAGGCAATATAATGATTTCCCTCAGCCTCAGTTTCCTCACCTGTAAAATGGGAACAATAATAGTACTTATCTTTGTTTTGTGAAGATTAAGTAAAATAAAGCATGTAAAGTGCATAATACTTTTTAACATATAGTAAGCTCTCAAGAAATTGGCAATTATGATAATTCTCAATGCTGGCAAGAATATGCGAAAACAGCTATAAAAACAGGCTCCTCCTGGGGTAAATTGTTACAATTTTTTAGGAACACAATTTGGCTATATGTATTAAAATGTTTCCATATGTCCATAGTCATTGAACCAATAATCCTATTTAAAAATAATCAAAGAAGTGATCAAGGGTAGAAATCCACACTTATTCATAACACAGTTTTATGTTTTAATGACTAATGTTATAGCAGAGAGCCACATGGTCTCATATGAGAAAAGTTTTCAAATTTGCAGAAATAGGAATTTCAGTTTAAGAAAAGTGGGTAATGTGCCCTAAATTGTACAAAATATGCTTTGGGAAAAGTTACATTTTATTTGCAGTTGTATTATTCATACTTCTCTTTTGTATTATGCTTATTTTTTTCTAAATTTGGAGGCTGCAGAAGTCACTATCCAAGGGTATCTGAAATGAAAGCATGAGATATCTCACCCCCTTCTTAAAAGCCCTTTAAGGGGCGCCTGGGTGGCCCAGTCGGTTAAGTGTCCGACTTCAGCCAGGTCACGATCTCACTGTCCTTGAGTTCGAGCCCCGCGTCGGGCTCTGGGCTGATAGCTCAGAGCCTGGAGCCTGTTTCCGATTCTGTGTCTCCCTCTCTCTCTGCCCCTCCCCCGTTCATGCTCTGTCTCTCTCTGTCCCAAAAATAAATAAACGTTGAAAAGCCCTTTAAAAATTACTTATTTTCCTTCACATTTACCACTTTGAGAGGATGTAGAAGAAGAAAACATTATTCAATTATCCTTGCTCTTGATTAAGAGAAAATTAAAAATTTCTGCACACGATTTTTCCTTGCCTCTTTGGCACAGCATTTATAAAAATACAAAAAAAAATTAAGTTTATTTATTTTGACACAGAGAGAGAGAGAGAGAGTAAGAGAGAACAGGGGATGGGCAAAGAGAGAGGAGAGACAGAGAATCCCAAGCAGGCTCCACACTGTCAGCCCAGAGCCTGAACCTGGGCTAAAACCCATGAACCGTGACATCATGACCTGAGCTGAAATCAGGAGTCAGATGCTTAACAGACTGAGCCACCCAGGTGCCCCTACGAAGAGGGGCACAAGATGTGAAGTGACTGCACATTTGTATGAAAATTGACAGGTATGTTTCAACTGGTATGCTTTTGCCTATATGCTACTGCCCTGAGCAGAATTTACCAGGGGATCAGGGGCAGTGCTCAGTGAGCTCGCCAGACACCTTCCAATGAGCTATAACTGAGACACCATGAGACATTGGGGCTGCTGATTCACAACACCCACCATAAGTATTATGGGCACTCTTTGACGGTCGAGACAGGACAACAGTGTTTCACATATGTATCCGAAGTGGAAATCTCAAAGACAGATATTGGGATAGAAAGAGTTGGTTTATGATCAAGGTGCTACACACATGGGGACCTCTAGAACCACCTTTCACATCGACAAGCAGCAAGAATGTACTTACTCAGCTATCAATTGCTTCTGAACAACACAAAGTGGACCAGTTAGTTTTTTTCTTTTTTAAAAAATGTAAATATTGGGGTGCATGGGTGGCTCAGTCGGTTAGGCCTCCGACTTTGGCTCAGGTCATGATCTCGTGGTCCGTGAGTTCAAGTCCCGAGTCGGGCTCTGTACTGACAGCTCAGACCCTGGAGACTGCTTCAGATTCTGTGTCTCCCTCTCTCTCTGTCCCTCCCCTGCTCATCCTCTGTTTCTGTCTCTCTTTCTCAAAAAAAAAATAAACATTAAAAAAATTAAAATTTAGATATTTAAATTTAATATTTAAATAATTTAATAATATTTAAATAATTTCAATATTAAAAATACTTTAACTATTAATATTTTTTAAAATAAGATTTATTTCTACAACCTAATATCACATGGAAATGGATAACTATATCTCTAATTGTATCTTACATTTACCTCTTTGGAATCAAGAATTTCATGTTCAGGAATAGCCACCATTGGATGACTCAGCTTCACAGAAAAGTTGCCCAGGATGTGATCAGGGGTAGGAGTAAGGAGAAATAAATGTTTAAATTTCATTTAAAATAGATATTTAAGCAATGACATAAGTATATTATCGCTGACCACAGTAGATTCTTCCAAATGTAAACATTTGATTTGAATTTAAATTTGATTTGATTTGTTATTAAAAACATGGGCAGATATTCTTGACATAGAAAAAAAAGTGTCAGTGGTGAATACATTGAGCATGAGACCATATCTTATTTATCTTTGTGTCTCACATAAACTCTTAACAGTGTTTGGCATATAGCATAGATAGTTATTAATTATTTATTGAATAAATGAATTGTTAAAACACATGGCAGATTTCACAGAGAGGAAACAAAGTTATATTTATGTCTCAATCCTCACAATAGGCCTCAAACTGAAAAGCTCCAAAAGCGAAAGAAACCAATCATGCTCAGATCCCAGTATATGCAGATGTGTCTACAGAGAGTAAATGCTTCCTCAGAATATAAAGCATTGTGTATTGCAAACATTAAGAATCTCAATGTATAGGGACTTCATAAGCATTGCAATCTTACAGGATGAGGGTATTACAATTACTTTACAACACAGTGCCATTTTAATAGGAGAGAGGCTTTTTGCTTATATAGAAATGTTTATTGTTGCAGGGGTCTTCTAAGCATTATACATACATTTAAACCTATTAAGATAGAAAAAGGCAAAGGTAATGCAGGAAAAGAGAGAGGCAGAATGAGGGACCCATATACATGAAGGGCAGGGACGGGCTATCATTCATAATAAATCTGCCCCCCTTTTTTCACCATCTCTCCTCATTTCAACTTCGGGGGAACCGCAGTACCTGATTTGCCAGAGCATTCCTTGTTCCTACTATTGTCCTGGGCAAATCAGGATTATAAAAATAATTCCCCCCCCTTTCACTCTCACTAGGGTCCTGCTTTGATCAGTAAATCAGTAGAGCAGTGACTAGTTCCTAATCCTCCAGTAAAATTCAGAGGAGCCCAACAATCTGGCCTTGGCCCAGGGAGGGTGCCATCATTGGCTGCTAGGATAGCCAAGGAGGTCCTGTTCCACATCTCCTCAGGCTTCCCTCCCTCTGTTCCAGCAGATTTTCACAAATGGAGCCTGCTTTTATTTAAAGCTATAGTTTCACTAAATCCCAAACATTACACTCTGTTCCCAACTATGAAATCCTCTGGGTATCGTAACATCAAGACTTCCTAGCTGCCTAAGACCATCGCTTTAAATAGAAGCATGATCTGGTCCCAGAGCCAACTAGAGATCTAAATAGCATTCCAGAAATCATCTGGAAGTGCTTAGTTCTCATTCATTGAGGTCTCCTGAGATCCTAAGTATGGCTCAGGACTGGACTCTATGTACCATTTCAAACCTTAGACCCAGGTAATTGGTCCTGGAGGCAGCAGAATCTTTAGCATACCTAGGCCAAGCTCTAGGGTAATTATATAAATCATTAGAGTTTGCACAATGGCAAATTTTCATTCTCCTAGTCGCTTAAGATATAATAGGATAAATATCCAAAAATTTTAAAATGTTGGAAACCTTCCAATAAAATTTTCAGCTAAGATTACAAAAGTAATTGAATAATTATGTAATACCTATTTTTATACTCCATTCCTTCTTTCCAATATAGGCACTCATTCATTTATATCCATTTCATTTTAATCTTTAATTTCAGAAACTGTGTGTTAACTACCCTAATCAACAGATGAGAACAGAAAATGATGAATCCAAATTAACTGGTATTTCCCTAATCATTTATGTTTGGCTTTGGAATGCTTTCTTCTCTTTATGATTTTTTTTTTATCACAGTGGGTTTGCCTTTGTATTATCCTCAAGCTGACTAAAAATGTAAAATAAAATGTGATAATAATATCTTTGAAGGTTAATGGATTTAGCCATAACAATTTATTATGCACTCACATGACGAATTCCTTACACATATTAGTTTACTTTTCACAACACTCTAGTGAGCACTGGTATTACCCTGTTTCACAGATGAGGAAATTAAAGCACTCAGGTCCAGAACTAGAAAGCGGCAGAGCCATGACTGGAATCCAGGATGAAAGTTTCAGAGACTGTGCTTTCAAAGCAAGGGTATAGTGGTAATATGCCGGGAAGTTACTCAGGAGACAGGACAGGGTGCCATGGTAAGGGAGTGGGGTGCATCATTTTGCAAAAGGAACAGCCACATATTGAAGACATGAGTGCCTCATTCAGAGATCAGAAGCAGTCAGGAGTGTCTGGTATAGTTATGAAAGGCCACACCGGAGACATAATACAATGGAGCTTATGTGTCAGATGAGGAGTCTGACTTCATTCTCCAGGCAATGAGAAACCAGTGAAGTACTTTCAGCAAGAAAGGGGCATGTGTGATCAGATTTTCATTAAAAAAAAAAAAAAAGAAGAAGAGAGAAAGTCATTGTGACTGATGTGCAAAATATGGAAGGCTGTGGAAGTGGAGTGAGAGGTCAGGGGGCTTGGAAGATTTATGTAATTCAAGAGAGAGAATAAAGAAGAAGGTTTATATAAAAGCATTGCCTTACAGTGTGGAACAGACTCAAGATTTTCCTGGGTGACTCTAGACCCCCTATGCCCTAGGATGAGTGAAGAAGCATCAGGTAGACATGTTGATATGACTTCCCTACTGATTAGGGAAGACACACTGAGAAGCCTTGGAGAAAATTAATGTTGAGTGTTGATATCTCTGCTGAATAGAGAGACTTTGTACCACATGAGGGCTAGAGATGCTAAGTGCAGAGGACAATAAAATATTGTGTGAAAATCTTCTCACAATAAGAATGGTAACAATGAAGCTAAACCGTTAAAATAAATTCTACAGGGGTACCTGGGCTAGCTCAGTCGGTAGAATGAGTGACTCTTGATGTCAGGGTCATGAGTTTGAGCCCCATGTTGGGCATAGAACCTACTTAAAAAATAAAACAAAATAAATTCTACATAGGTGAGTGGCTTGCTATGCAGTGAGTAGGTGTATGGTGAAGGACAGAGTCATTCAAGACTGTTTATTTGGTACTAAGTGTTCTGGAAAGCATATTACTATTATGCCTCAAAAAAAAACCTGAAAAGTTAGTAATTTTATCATCAGAGCATTATTCAGCATAGAAGGATGAGTGAGATAGAAAGCTCAGGTGAAATGAGACACAACATACTTTTATCCTGGATGCAAACTCATGTCCTGGATATTGTATCACAGATTAATTGGACCTTTGCTCACTCACTACTGTGGGATAATCAACAAGTGGTATTTGAACACAATATTCAGTTGATTTTTATTACACTCTTGATCCCAGCTGCCACCACACTAATATAAAGCCTTATGAAGTGTTTGTTACCAGTGTGGGGCTTTCTTATAAATGTCACTTCTTCTCCCAAGGTAACACGAACTTCTCTAACAAAGACAGATAAATGAGCTCAAACCAACTGAAGAAATCAGAACCCCGACAACCAGAAAAAAAGAAAACATGCAAAATGTGGTTAAACCACTTCTTTAAGTCTTGACTCCACATGAGAAATGGAATTCAAAGCTCTAACTTTGGTGGCCTCCCACATGAAGATGAAGGTGGTTTTCTTGGCTACCAGAAATTATGAAGCAGAGGAAGATTTGTGAGAAATGTTAACATTTTAAAATTGGCAAGAGTGCTACAAATGCTATTCACAATTCAATCCTTTGAGATTGCTTCTTAGCTGAGCTATATCTTCTCCTAAATCTCCTTCACTCCATTCATCTTTGGTAAACGGTAACTTCCACTTCCATTTCCTGGTGTAGACTTGTGAACCACTCAAGTTACAGTGTAACCGTCTGAAGAACATCCCTCAAAATAGATGTGACAAACTATTTTAGCAATACCTACAGCAAATCGTGTATTTCATAGGTATATAATGCTGTCATTATGAAAGTGTAAGTCTTTGGGCATCACGTGGATTGTGTCATTCAGTTTTAGGACCTTTACACTTGGCACAGGATTTGCTCCGCACAGAGTACAAGCAAATGATTACTGGGTAAATAAATTAAGGAAAGAAAGAATGAATGAGATGGCTATGGAAAAGAGGCCTTTCTGACTTGCAAAATTAAAGAATTCTGAATTAGTGAAGAACTAGGACGCATTTACTGCATTCCTAAAGAACTCATTTGTATGAAATTTTGCAAGTCGAGGGAATTCTGAGCTAGAACTATCATGCACATGTGTTCTATTTGACCCTCACAATTTTTTCTTTAAATCTTTTCTTATTTTTTTTAATGTTTATTTATTTTTGAGTGACAGAGAGAGAAAGAGTATGAGCAGAGGAGGGGCAGAGAGAGAGAGGAAGACACAGAATCCAAAGCAGGCTCCAGGCTGTGAGCTGTCAACACAGAGACTTATGTGGGGCTCGAACCCATGAACCTTGAGATCATGACGTGATCCCAAGTAGGACACTTAACCGACTGAGCCACTCAGGCACCCTAACACTCACAATTCTTTTGCCCAAAAAGGAAATGAATTTAGTTGTGTTTGAGGCTACCAACTCTACCTGCAGGTTTGTATTTCTAGTTTCTCTTGAACTGCTTAAATGTCTTGCAAACTTCTTCTCAGGCACCACCTCCACTTACGATGTAAAGGTGGAAGTCCTTCAAAATGCTCGGTAAGGGAATGAAGAGTACGAAATATGGGTTTGTCTTATTTCCCATAAAGACTTCGAGCTGCTGTATACCAAACACTGGATCCGCTTTATTGCTCGAGTCTATGCCTTTGGCATCTGCGTGGCTCAGTTGGTTGAGCGTGGTTGGTTGAGCTCAGATCATGATCTCATGGTTCATGGGTCCAAGCCCCACACTGGGCTCTGTGCTGACAGCTCAGAGCCTGGAGCCTGCTTTGGATTCCGTGTCTCCCTCTCTCTCTGCCCCTCCCCCCACTCACGCTTTGTCTTTCTCTCTCAAAAATAAATAAACATTAAAAAATTTTTTAAAAAGTCTATGCCTTGAACAAAACATGGGAGTGATCCAAGTTTTCTGTTACTGAGGGCAGTTTATGACATGTGCTATGAGGAAAAACCTGCTCTCAATGACAGGGAGAAATATACTACTCCTACCCCATATGTCTTAAAGAGCTCTTCTGCACTAGCCTGAAAAATTACCTACAGAATATCAGTAATTTAAATATTTATTTTTAGAATTTAAAGATGCAGCATCTCTTTTTTGGTGATGCCGAAAAGTATTAAAAATTTTCCCATGCCAGGGGTGACTGGCTGGCTCAGCTGGTAGACCATGTGACTCTTGATCTTGCGGTCGTAAGTTCAAGTCCCATGCTGGTGTAGAGATTACTCAAAAATAAAATCTTTAATTTTTTTTTTTTTCCTATGTGTGACTTAGGGAACATCACTTTGGCTCTGGGCCTTGGTTTCCTCATCTTTAAACTCTGGGCCCTAACTAGATGAGTTCTGGTACCTCCTCTACTCAGATAACTCGGTGAGTCTGTGACATATAAAAGGAACTCTGTTGATGGATAAATGATGCTGTCTCAGAAAAAAAAAAAATTGCTTCTTTCTTGGAATCTCCGGCACTGAGCCACAGCTGAGCTAGAAGCTGTACCTCCATCAATGGTAAAGATGAACTCTCCATAGAATCTCAACTGGAGGGGCACCTGGGTGACTCAGTTGGTTAAGCGTCCAGCTCTTGATTTCAGCTCACGTCATGATCTCGCAGTTCTCGGGATTGAGCCCCGCATCTGTCTCTGCACTGTCAGATTCTCCCTCTCCCTCTCTCTCTGCCCCTCCCTGCTTGTGCTCTCTCTCCCCCTCTCCCTCCTTCTCTCTCTCTCTCTCAAAAATAAATAAACATTAAAAATTAAAACTAAAAAAGAATCTTATCTGGAATCCTTAATATCAATTCTTAACTGTGCTACTTGCTCCTTGTATGTATGAACTTTTATAAATACTACGAAGTTTCACAACATCCCTCTGTGTATTCCCTGAGTATTGTCATATACTCAGTTGGCATTTGGTATATTTTCATTGTTTTATAAACCCAGAGAAAACTTCCTATTGAGTGTTGATCATTAATATCATTATTTTGGGGTCTAAGTACCAGTAAATCTAATACCAGTAAGAAAACAGGAATTTTCTGCTCTGATCTTTGTAATAAGTCTTTTTAGATATGATTGAAAATTTACAAATTAAACTATTTTTATTGTTCACCTTTTCTCTTCCATCCCAGGAGGGATAGACTTGGGACAGTTAGAATTCCTTCCTCTAAAGACCACGTTCTAAAGGGCAGTTTAATGGAATTTTTTTTCTCATCTACTCTGTGTTCAGCCTGTTTTGAAAACAAATACCACATCCCTGTGTTTATTCACATTTTTCATCTAGACTTCCTTCTTTCTCAACTAGAAAATGACTTCCCTAAGGGGTTGAACTACACCATTCACTTTTTTCATTGCACAGCTCCCAGGTTGTAATGAAAATGGAACAACATCTATATTCCAACACCATTCAAATTCGGGATTCAAATTCGGGAAACTGAAATTGGAATTGACAAGGAAGCATATTTGTTCTCTGTCTTTCCTCTAACCTTCAAGGGCACAATTATTTGCTTAGTACTACAAGCAAAACATCACTTTCAATTGTTGTTGATATCATACTCATTCTAATACAATCATAAACCAAAAGACTCTTTCTTCACAAAAGATAATGTTGGTGGGTTATTTTTCTCCCCTGTTCTTTCTTTTCCATAGAACATAAGGGCTATTAGCTATTATATTCCAATGGGACAAATAATAAAAAATACAGCTCGGTATCAAGATTCAGCCTCAAAAATATTTTTCAGTCCAATTCCAGCTGTTCCTAATTTGCAACTAGTTATTCCCAAGTTGCAAGAAACCTATCCCAGGACCCAGGAGTGTGTCAACAGATGTCAATCGATGTATTACAAAAATTTGGAAAAGTGTTTCTTAGGAGGAACAGGCACAAACATGATGGGGTCAAACTGTGTTCTCCCCGACTTCCAAACACCCCCCTACCAGACCCCATTCTGCTCTCCCCTAACACTCCACTCCCAGCAGCATCTTTGAGAATGTAAGGAGGAGAGGTTGAAGAGGAAGAGAGCAAATGAGCTGAAGACTGTATGACTTAAGATCGGGAGAGCAAGGCTGTCAGAATATGTCAGGAATGGCTGCAATCTAAGACCAAGTTACAATAGGCACTGCAGGATGTAGGTGGGGCAAGATGGGGGGCTAGGCAGTGAGTGTAGTGACAGTTTCAAGGTATATGGAAGACAAGGTAAGAGTGTTAGGAGGGGCTCATGTCATTCCTGAAATGTACTGTGAAGCAGTGTATATAAAGATGGAGGAATGGGGTCCACCTCCAAGGAAGTGGGGCAGACAGGCTACATACTAGAGGCAGCCCTCATCCCTGGAGAATCTCATCTCTAAAATCTCATCCCTGGAGAATCTGTCTCCTTTTACTCCTTGCTATCTTCCCGCCAAAAGCACATCCTAACAGCCATGGTAGTTTTTATTCAAACTTCAAACCATAATGGATGTGGTATTTACTAAGTTAGAAGTCCATAGAAAACCCCTATGTTTGGTTATGTTATGTTAGTAGGTTTTAGCCATTCCAAAGAGTGAGATCTTTTGCAAATTAGGATACAAATGCTTATAATAGTACATATTTGTCTAATATTTTTATCACCTACAGTTTGATAAACTGTTAAAATGTTATTGAAATTTTGAAGCATAAAATGCATTCTCAGGCATACGAAGCTTCAGAATATTTGCCAAATAAGGACCGCTTTAAAGGCCTTCTTAGATCAAGAAGAGAAACAAATGCAGGAGGGTGAAGTAGGAAATTCAGGAAGGTAGGGTAATAAAGCACTCTGAGTATGGTTTTGCCATTAAAAAAAGAAAATAGAAAAAAGAAAGACCATGTAAAAGACAGAAATTATAACCATAAAATGGCAGAAATAAAAATTGAGAATGAAATATATCAACATGATGAGAGGTAATGGAAGGGGCAAGATGAGACTTGTCTTACTAGAAGATTTAGATATTAATAAGGATATATGAACATGAATGTGGACCCTAAGTTAAGGGCAATCATAACAACAAAATAGAATGAATCACTTTTAAACTAGTAAACTAAAACCAAATCTCTTGGGTGGAAAGCTGGAGAGAAAAGAAATTGTAGTAATGGAAAATGTAAAATAATATGACAATATTAAGGTCATGTAGTGAGATAATCTCATACATTAAGAGAAATCTCTATAGGCACAATTAAAAATCAAGACCAGAGAATATTTAGTCAATAAAAAATACACACACACAAGAAAACGTATAAAAATTGAAAATAAGAGGAAAAGATTTATCTATCCAAAATGAGACAAAATAAAACTGGAATAGCAATGTTATATTTATAAATGGATGCACCTTAAGAAAAAAATTATAAGAGACAAGAAAATACATTATATACTAGTAAACAAAAAACTCAATGGACAAGAAGATCTGACCATCATAAGTATATATTCTTAACAATACAAAGTATTGAGATTAGTGGTTGACCTCTGATTCTTTGAGGGCAAAGGAGAGACCTTATGCTTCATTTTAATGCTTCAATAGAACTAAGGTAGTGTTTCAATGACCAATGGGAGCTAAGTAAATATTTTTAAACAACCTGAAGAAGGGTCCAACCCCATGGTCATATCTTCCTTCCACAAAAGGTTGCTACTTGATTCACAGAACATATGGAACATAAGGCTTATTGAGGGCAAATGGGTACTATTATTTGATAGCTGTAAAGGAAATGTTCTGAGTTGTATTGAACCAGTCACACGTGGGTAAACTTCAACAAATTGAAAAATCTGAAAAAATGTTCTGCTTATATTTTAGTGAAAGGAGTAAAACAGTGATCACATTAGGCAAGATGAAGCCACATAGGAACATTCTGCCCTGAAGTTTCAAAATAAGAGACTCCTCCATGATGCACATACCACATGGTATATGTGGTTTTTGTTACATTGAGTAAAAGAATAATGAAATAAATTAAAGCAATGAGACAAAAAAGTAGGTTGAACCATATCAAACTGATAAAATTGATGTTCTTGTAGGTCAAGAACTGTTGGATGTGGATCAACCTCATACAAAAGACATTTGAAAAATAAGTCATAGCATTAAAGGAAGTTTAGACAAACAACTGTGCTCAAAGATAAACATATATATGTATGTGTGTGTGTGTGTGTGTGTGTGTGTGTGTGTGTGTGTGTATATATATATATATATATATATGGAGACTCAATTTATAAAAACTCGGTTTACAAAGATGAATGCCTCCACAAGGGTTTTTATCATATTTCAGGGCCTACAGCTGCCTCCTTCTATAGACCATTGCCCTCAGTTGAGGATACCAGCCCTTAGCCCTCAGCTAAGTTTCTTGACACTCTCCCACATCATGGTCCACAACCAAAGATTGACTGACAGTGGGGATCAAAGTTCAGCACCTTTTCCACAAGGGTGGATAACTTTGCAATCTATGCTACCCTCCCTATGAGTTAGGCCAAGGCTCACCTCTACCTGAGAACACATTTGCTCTGCTACTTGTCCTTCTCAATGAGGATTCACTCTCTCTTTTACAGGAAATAGCACAACCTCAGTAAATCACAAACACCTGAACGCTTGTCTCAGGCTCTGTTTCCAAGGAAACAGCTCTAGATACCATGCACTGGGGAAGAGGCAGGTGGCAGCTGAGTGCTCTGATATACAAGGAACTCATTTTTCCTTTGTGCCTCTACCTGAACAAGGTGCAACTTGATGGCAGTTTATTTTCTTTATGCCTATAAAACACAAGTATGGTCAATAGATTCTAAGGAGCCAGTATGTTTTTTATAAGAGCTTTAAAAATCATCTTTGTCCAAGTGTACCTTTCCTCACTAAAATTGCCATCCAGCCTGCCTCCTACTGCACAGTTCTTATGAATTAGTAAGTTCTTAATTTTTAAAATTATTTTATTAAAAATGTTACAGTGAAAAAAATTAGCTATAGATGACAACAAACGAGCTCAGAGACAGAGGTATAAGAATTGATTGTTCTTGATTTCCTGGAAGAAATTTAAAAGTCAACTGTTTGTGATTACACTAAGTACATTTTAAGAATGAACACTGGCGATTAGATAACCTGAAACATGCCTGGTCTCAAATGCCAGCCTGTCATTAAGGCATCTGTTGTGTTGAAATGTCCTTTTTGCCCTCTAGTGGAGAACCTAACTAAATATGATTGATACTTGATTTTTCAGAACTGTTTCTCTTAAGATACCTGCTCCCTGGCATTCATTTTTAATGTTAAAAGCCCAATTAATTTGCATTTACCCATTTTGAACAGAATGTTCTTTATGAACATATACAGATTCATCCATTCTGAAAACAATTTGGCATAGGCAAACAGTGCCCCTGTTTTGGTTTCCTGAAAAATCTAAAAACATTAAAAACCGATTTTGAGTTGGCTTTTTCTCCTATTCCGCCCACCTCAAAGGTTTTCTATTCTACAGTATCAGAATAGTTATCCAATTCTCAGAAACTCCCAAAGTTTCCAGAAAAGTTTTGGAATTGAGAGCAAGGTGGCTTATCTCTCTGGGATGATAGAAAATAAATTTTCTTGGTTTATTCACACAGAAGGATTTCTAATTATGTAGATGAAACAAAAACAGATATTATCAAGGAGGAGGATAAAATGAGGTTTTTGCCTCTAAAGTTCAAGATGACTTCTTTTTTTTTTAATTTTTTTAACATTTATTTATTTCTGAGAAAGAGAGAGAGCACGAGTTGGGGAGGTACTGCCAGAGGGAGACATAGAATCTGAAGCAGGCTCCAGGCTCTGAGCTGTCAGCACAGAGCCTGATACAGGGCTGGAACCCACAAAATGCGAGATGATGACCTGAGCCAAAGTCAGATGCTTAACCAACCGAGCCACCCAGGGGCCCCTCAAGATGACTTCTTTCAGTAAATATGGCGGCCTCAGTCTGTCAAAGTATTAGATGTACAGTGGTTCTCTTAGGCACTAACCTTTGAGTCTGCTGCAGAAACATGGTTGCAGCCTGGGGTTGTAAGGTGAAAAGCACTGTGGCCTTTCATGATAAACCCAGTCTCTTCCAATAACTCACATCGTCATGGCCTTGGGTGTGTTAGGAGTATTATTCTGCAACATTTGTCTCCAGTTTCCTCATCTGTGAACTGAAGGAAGGCGCACGACCTCAGTGGTTAGTTCCTCTCCTGAGGTAAATGGCTCTGTTATTTGGCCAGACAGAAGTCTATGATTCCAGAGTGGTGCTATTGGTGAAGTTGATGATGCTTTCCTTGATAGTTTTTTGTTTTGTTTTGTTTTGAAGGGGGAGTCTTAAGAAACATTAGTCAAGTGCCAGCTTTTGAGCTAGTCTGCTGGAATTTTATACAAATTATTTACACTTTCTGAGCCCAGTTTCTTTGTATGTGAAATAAAGGGGATAAAACCTACTTTATTATGCTTTGAAATTTAACTAAAATGCTGTCTATAAAGTGGCATGTTATTTGCAACGACGTGGATGGATCTTGAGGGTATAATTCTTAGTAAAATAAGTCAGCCAGAGAAAGGCAAATCCATATGATTTCACTAATACGTGGGTTATAAGAAACAAAACAAAGAAAAACAAAAACTCTAAAAATTAGAGAACTGGTGATTACCAGAGTGGAGGTGGGGTGAAATAGGTGAAGGCAATGAAGCGTGCACTCAGCGTGGTGAGCTCTGAGTACTGTAAGACCTGTTGAATCACTAAAGTGTATACCTGAAACTAATATGACTGTATGTTAACTATACGGAAATTAAAAAGTTAAATTAAAAAATAATATAACAAAATAAAATAAACATAAATAAATAAAGTGGAACGTATGCCTACTTTTTCCCAGTATGAATTTCTTTCTTACAAAACTTCAGTGACCCCTCAACTCACTCCCTGCCTTCTGTTCACATATCCAGCTAACCCAGTGCTCCCAGGGATGCAGAAGCTGTCTGAAAGTCTTACTTCTGGCTAACTTCAAGCGATAGGTCTTGGTTCCAGTTGCTTCTTCAATACGCTGGCCTGCTTCCATTTCCTCACGCTTGGCCCTGTTCCTTTTCTTTCCCGCCTGGAAAACTTCCTGCTGTTCCTTCTAACCGGAGTGCCCAGCAGGCCCCCAAATGGCTTCTTTTTAGACCTGGATTCAGACACCGTGGCCTCATTACGTCTTTCTGGATTCATCAGACTAGAGCAGGACTTCTGTAACAGATACTCATAACTACTTGATTGTCTTCTACGTGACACTTGCCACAATGATCATTAAGTAATGGGCTTTTTCTGCATATTTAATTTCTGCTTCTCCCAAGTAGAGAAGAACGTACCTGGCAAAGGCCCCTCACATTTCTCTGACCTTAATCTCCGTGTATGGCCAGCAGAGACACCTAAGGGATACTTAGTAAATCTTTGTGAAATAAGTAATTTGTCAACTTTCTGACTCCAGGGTTCCGAGACCTCATGTTGGAATAAAAAAGCTGCAAAATTTATGCTCCTTATTACCAGTAGGGAGTTAGGCTCTTACTTAGACAAGGTTTTTGTAACCTTGAACCAAATCACTTAACTTAGTGTTCATTTTCTCATTTTGAAGCTAGGTGCAATTGTAAACGGCTTCTCTCAAAGGAGTGTTGCTTTATTCTTAAAATACATCTGGAAAAGACTTTTCACATCTTTAGATCTAAATATTTACAGCTTACCTTAGAAAAACAAATTTTTATTTCAAAGCCCCCTCAGCCTTTGAACCAGTAGGTGAAGGTTAGAATTGCTTTAGATTTTCCCTTCTGCAGCTAAATCACAATCTGCTTTAACTTCTGTTGATTAATCTCTGTTGAAATATCAGAGGAAGTCTCAAAAAAAAAAATCTCCTCTCAGATGAGCTACTAAAAAATTTAACCCACGTTGGAAACATGCCTATATTAAAATTTTAATTCACTTATCACATGTCTGTAGATTCATAGAGTCAGTTTTCTGAGTAGCCATGCAATGATATCACCAGTTAAGATAGTCTCAATAATGGACACAATAGAAACTTTACAAGTTGACTGAATTTGAAAATAAATAAGTAGGAGAACAAATGGAGGAAAAGAAAGTGAGAAAATTCAACATTTATAGGGCGAATGACCCAATGGGTTTAAAGGAAGCATGCTCTTGACCTAGGAACAAGCTAAAGCCATTTTACCGAGGATCCTTTCCTACCTACCCATCCTGGATATAAAAGTTGCCTTCCTTTCTTCTGTCTTCCTAGTTCATTCACATAGTACAGCACTACCAGGAAACCTCATCAGAGGTTCCAGAGTCCATTGCCAACCCCTAATACTCCATTTTGTGAAAATAAAAGACAATAGAGCTTGAATCTCCTGAGAAGTTCACTGTCTATTACACTTAGGTGTAACATTCCTATGCCTATTCCCTAAACTGTGTATTTCTTATCCATAATACATTTGGCTAAAAAGGTTCCCACACTATTCAAATAACTGTCTCTCACTTTCGGCTTATTCTGAGTGATCCTTTACGTAGAAAAAAACAAATAATGAATGGAATTGGACTGAAATATCCCCATTGTGTTCACTCTCCTCTCATTTTGTCATTGCAGACAAGTTATATTTCCTCTTTGTTCTTAATCTATAATCTCAAGAGCAGCTGCTTGGAAAAGAGGCTAATAAAAACGGATCAGTAAATACTGTGTTGACACATCATAAAGATAAGATACATTTCAAGTTAAATGTTTCACCTCTCTTAGCAAGAACATAATTCTAATATAAAGGATTGGTATATTCTAAAATCTCATTTTATGAAAAAGGCATTTTAATTTCTTAAAAAGTAAATCATAAAGTACATGTTGGCAGCTACAGTACTTTTTCAAAGAGAATGACTTTTAATAATTGAAGCAGTGTTCTGGGGGAAAAAAATGTACCTTCTGATTCAGTTAAGCCCATGAATACTGGACATATAAACACTCAGCCCAATGGTAAATGTTACAAGCACATAGGAGCAATTTTGATTAAGAATTCAACCTAACATTTATGACTTTCTTTAATTAAGGAAAAAAAATCCTGTGACCTAAGGTAGTATATATACCATTTAATACTTGTGTCTCCTTTTACTTGATAAAAGTTTTATGTGAAAAATCAACCATTATAATCAAGCACTTTTTAACATGTTGATATAGTTTTTCTTTGTAAATTTATTTCTAATAATGAAGTTTATCTTCTTGCTGAATCATTATGGAATTTAAAAGATGAAAGAGGAATAATTTGCTACCATAGGGAAAGCTCAAAATTTTCAGAAACGTAAAAACTTTTAAGATCATCCAGTCCAGTGGAAGTTATGAGTTTAGGAGTGTTTTGTTTTGTTTTTTTGGTTTTTTGTTTTTGCTTTTTGGGGTTTTTTTTTGTTAAGCTTATTCATCTATTTTGGGAAAGAGAGAGAGGGAGAGAGAGAGAGACAGAGAGTGTATGTGCGAGTAGGGGAGAGGCAGAGAGAGAGGGAGAGAGAGAGAATCCCACACAGGCTGTACATTGCCAGCACAGAGTCCAATGAGGGGCTTAAACCATGAGATCATGACCTGAGCCAAAATCAAGAGTCAGAAACTTAACCAACTGAGCCACTCAGGTGCCCCTGAGTTTAGGAGTTTTAAGTAGGTCTCAGGAATCTTCATTCTTCTGAAGCTCCCCATATAATTCTCATGAAATACAGCCCAGTTTTGATCTTAGAGTAAGAGTTTTAGAACCAAACCCAATATCCTACTATTCCAGAGGAAAAAGAAACTCACAGAAAAAGAGTGACCTGTGTCAACAATATCATTTCTGTAAATTAAATGTACACAAAATAATGCAATATTCGGAAGAAAATATGCAAACAAATGAAAAATAGTATAGTAGACTATGAAGAAAAAGGAAAGGGGAGTGAGAAATCAGAGGTAAAGCAAATACATATGGGAATAAACTTGAAAGCATTAAAGGAATGAATAGGTTGTAATACAAGGAAAAAACACATTATAGATGAGAGTAATGTCCTCCCAGTTATATCGATGGATTGTTTCTTCACTCCAGCACCAAAATTCCACAAACAACAGGTAGCATGCTGAAAAAATATATAAAACTGAGAACTTAAGTTGGAACATGAAAGTTTCAGGTTGCCACTTGATCTTGGTAAAAATCCTATGATAGAGATTCTATTTTTTTTTTTTTTACATTTTTTTAAATTTCTTTAAGTAATCTCTGCACCCAAAGTGGGGCTTGAACTCATGACCCCGAGATCAACAGCTGCATGTTCTATCTACTATGCCAGCCAGGTGCTGCTAGAGATTCTATTTTTATTGCTATTTTATAAATAAGGAAACTAAAGCAAGAGTGTGGATTACTTTTCTAAACATGGCCGTAGAACAATTCATTTATTCAACAAGATTAATTCAGCAACTGATGTCTTAACTTGTTTAGAGGCTACAGTTTTGTTGCTCTAGGTCTACTTACTGATCAAACTGGACACTTCTAATAATGACAAGGAGCAAAGAAATAATTGAAATCATATAATATTAAAACTATTTAGGGGCGCCTGGGTGGCGCAGTCGGTTAAGCGTCAGACTTCAGCCAGGTCACGATCTCGCGGTCCGTGAGTTCGAGCCCCGCGTCAGGCTCTGGGCTGATGGCTCGGAGCCTGGAGCCTGTTTCCGATTCTGTGTCTCCCTCTCTCTCTGCCCCTCCCCCGTTCATGCTCTGTCTCTCTCTGTCCCAAAAATAAATAAAAAACGTTGAAAAAAAAAACTATTTATTAACAAATGGTTTGTTACACTAGTAGATATATAAGATATTTATTTTCAAAAAAAAACTATTTTTAAAAGTATTTTTTTTCCAAAACAATAGGAAAAATAGAATAGATACACTTTTACAAAAATGTCCAGGACGGATCAGGACACGTGTCATCTTCCACAGGAATATATGTTTTCCTCTCTCCATGAAAGATCTTCACATCTTGCCCTGACCCCCAGCAGTTCTGATCACAGCCTGGGGTCTGCAAGCTGGAGTGATCAGGGCTGGGAGGGTCCTGGGCAGGAAGAACAGAGGTAGGAGATGAATAGCTAATGCTCTCCTGCTCTGAAGTAAAAGCTATTTTTTAAGGGGCTACTCCAGAGATAAGCACTGAAATACTCCAATTGAATGTGTTAGAAAAAGCTGGCTCCAACACATGCATAGAAAATATACAGTAGAGGGGCACCTGGGTGGCTCAGTCGGTTGAGCATCCGACTTTGGCTCAGGTCATGATCTCGCGGTCCTTGAGTTTGAGCCCCGCATTGGGCTCTGTGCTGACAGCTCAGATCCTGGAGCCTGTTTCAGATTCTGTGTCTCCCTCTCTCTCTGACCCTCCCCCATTCATGCTCTGTTTCTATCTGTCTCAAAAATAAATAAATGTTTAAAAAAAAAGAAAGAAAATATACAGCAGAATTTAATAGCAGTGGAACCAATGGGGGATACCTATGTGAGGAAACCTGCCACACTTATCTCTTTGATGAGACAGAAGCAGACTAGAAATAAAAGAAAATGGTAAATGGCCACAAACAAGGTACAAGGATCATGTGTTTTAGGAAACCAAAAGTGAATAAAATGGCTGCACAGTCACAAATTAGGCCTCCAGATAACACAATTTTTCGAAAACTGAAAGAGAAGATGTCCTCAGAATGGCTGTCAATGTTCCCCTGGGGCTTCAAAGCTGTCTCTCTGTCTATAAAGATGCTGTTCTCACGGATAAAGCCTTGCAAGCTTTCACTGTAGAGCCTTCCTGAGTAAGAAATCCCAGCCTCACTCCTGCCAGCACATCAGAAAAATCATCCTGACTGTGAAGGTCTAGTTCTCCTTCCCTCCTCTCAGTACTATTCATAGGTCCGCCATGTGTTTTCTTGTTCGTTTCTACTGCAAGTCGGAAGAGCGACCCAGGGGAGATGGCAGTAAGAGAGAACTTCCTGTCCACATGGCCTGTGGTTGTGCTAAAAACAAGGTAGAAAATGGAGCTGGGATAAGAAAAGAGGAAAAAATACAGAAAACTGAGTGCAAAAGTGGGAAAAAGGAAAGTAAGCCAGAAGAATTGGGATTTGGGTTTGACTTAAAAATTAAAAAGAGAGCTGCGCCTCAGAGATAATGGGAATACAACACAGAAGAAATGAGGCAGAGGATGAAGAAAGAATAAAGGTTATGAAGAGTGATCAGCTTTCAGTTACATACCTTATGTGCAGATTAGTTTTCTTACTTGATGGCCAGGAGAGTAGTTGAGACCTCTGTGGTGATGTCTGAGTGGTGCTTAGAAAAAGTAATCTTTCTAAAAGAACTGAATTCTCAAAAATAGAGGGCGTGGGTTCCTGACAGCACAGTCAGCTAAGTGACCAGCCCTTGATTTTGGTTCAGGTCATGATCTCATGGTTTGTGAGATCAAGCCCTGTGTCAAGTTCCATGCCGACAGCATGGAGCCTGCTTGGGATTCTTTCTCCCTCTCTCTCTCTGCCTCTCTCTCTCTCTTTCTCAATCTCTCTCAAAAATAAATAACAAACAAACAAACAAAACATAGAGGGTGGATCCACTAGGCTGTGAGCTAGACATCAGCAGATATGCTGTGGAAGGTGTTATTAACTTTGAAGATAAACATTTTTATATAAATTACAAAATAGAGGAAAAATTGGTAAAATGACTGGGGATGAGATAGTTGTAAGATAATGACCCTCCACACCCAGACCTATAACTCCTCTGTACCCTTTATTGTATCAGCAATGATATATGGCCCACGGCATAATATGTCAAAATTAAAGAAAATTCTCTTGCATTCTGATAGCCAAAGTTTTGATTTACAGGATCCTGGACCCCACATTTAGAACATAAACATAAGATTTGTGAATATATATAAAATATAAATTACTGTCATACCTATGTCATCTCGGGCCTTAACATATTATTACCAGACTCTGAACTTCATTTGACTAGTCCCTGCTTTTCTTTTCCTGAGGGCTCTTCTGGGATTAATGCTCCCATCCCACAGGCACAACCCTCAAACAAAGACAAGCAGGATTCCCCACCTTGCCCGCCCTCCCCCCCTACACTCCACCTCAGATTGCCTCACTCTGAGTTGTCCACATTGGCTCCTAGAATTCACCAGCAAACTCAAGCTCTAATTCCCACATGGTAACTTGCTTGATGATACACCCTTTATTCGACACCTTCTCCTTGTCTCAGTTCCCTACTTCCTTAACTGGTGTTTCCTAGAACTACCTCCCAAACTAACTACTCATACATGAAACTTCTTCTCAGGGAAACCAAAAAAGACACAATTGATTCTCATTATTCACAATAGTTATGTTGTATTAAGTCACTGCAAATATGGAATTAGCAAATCCTGAACCACTGCTCCAGGATGAAATATAAGATTAAGTTCCTGTGAGTCTGATTATGTTTTCATCAGTCAATCATATATAGTCTTGTTTAATGTGTCTTTCTGTTTAAAGATATCTTATTTAATATATTATTATTCATTAACATTGAACCTACAGCTAACAGCCCTATTATTCATGCCTAAAGAAAGCTTACCTGACATGTATAGTTTCTCTGTGAGGCACATCATAGCCTTCTAATGTATAGAACGCCAAACAGAACTTCAGCACTATGCCTGAGAGGCCATTTTAAATAGTGAAATCACCAAGAAAAAGCACAGAAATTCAAAATCTGTGGTACTAAGACATGGAGAGAATGATTGCTTATAGCATGAGAGCTAAAACAAGAAAATAGAACATCACCTTGCTCACCCCACTGGGAACATGTGCACAGGCCAATCAAATATTGCATTGTTCTTCACATGACCACAGATGACCACAAAAGTGCAGTGAGTATTGCTTTCAGGGTTACCAATAAATTCTAGTGGGTAGGCAAATTCTTAAGTACGGACTCCTAGAATTTTCTACAAACAAGGGGGCAGGAAAAGAAGAGTAAAGAAGGATATGTAGATTATCTAAATTGATGATTCTAAGAGGACCTCACAGAATTTACCTGCTCCCAAGATGCAGGTAACTGTGTTTTCCACGTATACTATAGGGGCTCAGAAGTAACTAATCTAGAACCAATGAGGGCATGCCATTTAGGTGAAGAAAGGAGGAAACAGCAGTGTATTATATGACTGATGGTCATATACCAGACAGGACTGAAAACACCCCAGTAGATACCAGAGCCCGCATATGGCAAAGAAAGATCAGATGCCCCCTGCCTCCACCTCCCCACCCCACCTATGTTCCTATGTTGAAGCACTCCATAAACACCCTGGAAATTGCTCATAACCCAAGAAAAAGGGAGTTTCTCAACTGAGTGAAATTGTATTAAATGTACTGATAAATCCATAAATTGACTCATATTTAGTTTCTACTTAAAATGGAAATAATCCCAAATATTCAAGCATCTTAGGCTCCTAGTGAATAACCTGTATCATGTTAGGATTTGTTCATCATGAACACACATTTATTTATGGCTATACCTACAATGTGAAAAGTATCATATTAAGCATGTCACGCCCTAGATGGACACTAGGACAATCACAACAAATGAATACAAGGTAACTTGTAATATACAGGAGATACATTGGCACAGGCAAGGATTATAAAAATTAAAAGGAGAAAAACATCCCTGAATGTTGATGAATGGGGAAACTTCACAGAGGAGCAGGGATGGTTTTACTAGGCTCTAAAGGCTCGAAAGAATGGTTTGCCTTGCATAAGTAAGGTGAAAAACAGGAAGGTGTTTTACATGAGGAGAATGCAGGAGCAAGTTAAACAGTAAGAAATTCCCAAGGCATGCCTGGAGGGAAAGAAGTCGATTGGTTAGGAAAGTAGAATCATAAGAAAGAGTAGGGAGAGATAACAACATGACAAAAGAAGAATCCATTCAATTTGGTGAATGATCAGCTATGAGGTCAAAGCAGAAAAAGGATAATGGCTGAATCAAGTTTTGAGTTTGAGGACTGAGTACTGTGTTATTAACGACAGAAGTAAGGAAGCCAGAACAGAACTCATTCGAGGCATAATGAATGATGAGTTTGAAGTGACAACATGACATCCGAGGGGAACTGACAAGAGAGCAACTAAAGATATAAAACTAAATCTCAGAGGAGAAACAGAATAGGAAATGTGGATTTGAGAATGATCAGGACTAAGAGAATCACAGAAGCCTGTGAGTGGGTGGGTATCTGAAGGGAGGCAATTAGAGAGAAGGGGTAGAGGAAGAAGAAGTGTCCACAAGAAAACAAAGAAGGAGCAGTCAGGGAGTTGGAATGTAGACATGATCCCAAGAGTAGGATGAGGAGGGAGATTCAAAAGGGCATGATCAACTGTGTCAGCTGCTGCAAGGGATAAAAGACACAGAGGACTGAGGAAATTCAGCTGAGTTTGCTGACAAGCAGTTTATCTCCAGAGAGCAGTTTCAATAGAGTGGTTGAAACAAAAAGACAGAATGCTTTCAAGAGTGGGTTAAAGTGCGAATTTATAGAGGGAGAATGAAGATAATGGCTATTGATCACTTTGAGAGAAAGAAAGTCTTGAAATTACTACGCTTGTAGCACTATCAAGGAAAAGGAGGGAGATGTGTTCATTTTGTCTTTTTTTTTTTTTAGGTGTCTGCATACAAAAGGGAAAGCGTCCAATGAATACAGGACAAATGAAGATTCAAGAGAATGCTAAGAATGGCACTCCAAGAAGGTGTAATAAAATCTAGTTCTTATATGGTTGTTATGTCCCAGATACTACCAGTATCAGTGCTTTGCATCAATTAGTACATCTTAATCTCATAATACTCTAGTAAGGTGTGTACTAGTATCATCCTCATTTTGCAGGTGAGTAAATGGAGGCATGCATAGCCTAAATGACTTAACCAACATCACTCTCTGGAAGGAGTGGTGTCAAGAAATGAACTTAGACGGTCCAGAGACATCTTGCTCTTATCCACTGGGCTATGTTACTTTGAGGGATTAAAGAAAGAAGAGTAATAACTCCCTTCATGAGACCTTAAGAAAAAGAGGACCCCCTAATTTATTCCAAGATGAAAAGGAAAGTACCTGAGCATCATCACATGTGATGACATCATATGATGGAGCTCTATCTTGAAACTAAGAGAAGATAGGGATTAAGGTAAAGATATAGGACACTCGGAGTGGGATGAAGATTTAGAAGAAAGAATGTAGTACAGATTCAACAGAAGAATAATAAAACCTGTTAAACACCTTTGGTAGCCCCAGTTGATGAGGGACCATCAAAGGTAGTTAAGTCAAGTTCAGTGTGGCTCTCCAGGGGGATATATGGGAAGATTTGAGTTTGGAGATAAGCCTAGTAGTTAATGTTGAGAACCAGGTGTGGCAACGACATTAGGTATTGAAGAGAAGGTAATTTAGATAGCAGATTATGTTTTACAGTTACAGGCAAGAAACTATTTCAAGTAAAAAAAACAATTCTTGAAACATGGTATGCTACTGGCCCAATATTTATGACACAAAATTTGTAAACATGGATATCAAATTGGGTAATCTGTATATTTTGATGGGAACAATTAAAGTATAAGGCTATTAGATGTTCTGAATCTTCCATCAAGAAATATTGTCTTACACTATGATTATATTATTATTTCTGATGTTATTGTTTATTCAGTATCAATAAATCTCAGACTCTGAAAGACAAAATCTATTATTAAGATTGTATAAAATGAAAACAGTTGTCCAACCTCATATCACTTTTCTATATTGTTCTTTACAATCTCACTAGTATAGGTTAAAATACGGATGAAATACTGACCCTATCCTTGAACCTCCATGAATCTTGAATGGTTCTAGAAAACAGCACCAAAATATCAAAAGAATGAGCTACTTAATGCAATTGATATCTATAAAATACAATTATAATCCCATCATAGATGATAATTTATAAGACAATTGTTATGTTATTTTCAGAATCATTAACTCTATAGCTAAAAGGATTTCATAAATGTTGGCAAGGATTAAATCAGGAACAATTTCAAATAATAGAAAATATTTTAAGAATATTATACTTTCCCTGAAATATTTGTTTTTTCTAAACCAAGTGTAAGAAACAAACAAAAGTCATAAAAATGTCATCCTGAACCTCGTCTAAAAACATTCTGTTTTCAGAAAATGGATATTTTAAAGTTTAATTCAGGGTTGATTATTCACTAATGATAGATGCTATTAAATATGAAAGATAAAATAGTATTCATATAGTAATGTTCACTTTTTAGATGACTGACTCTCTTTAGACTGAGTTTATGAACATTTCCTCAAAAAAAAAATGGGGGCCCAAGGAATATTGTACAACTACACTCTGGAACATATTGATTCTGGCCTTTATTGATTTCTAAGTACAGGGGTATATTCCATTAGATATAAAGAATTTGCAAAATAAATGGTTTTAAACAAGATTTTGAGTTTTACAAAAAAAAATTAATTGCAGGTTAAATTTAACTAATCAATTCTTTTATAAAGTTTTCAGAATCTGAGAGTCTGTAAGTAGCTAGGATGTCCTTACGGTAATGGTCAGAAGAGCAACAGGTACTTTTATATAAAAGCTTTGTGCAGCACTGTTGACTGCTTGCTTCTAATACAACATTTGTGATTGCATTCCAAAGCCAACTATAAATATTTTTCACTTAAAATACATTGTACGTATTTAGGGCGCCTGGGTGGCTCAGTCAGTTAAGCGTCTGACTTCAGCTCAGGTCATGATCTCAGAGCTTGTGGGTTCGAGACCCACGTCAGACTCTGTGCTGACAGCTCAGAGCCTGGAGCCTGTTTCAGATTCTGTGTCTCCCTCTCTCTCTCTGCCCCTCCCCCACTCACATTCTGTCTCTTTCTCTCTCAAAAAATAAATAAACACTTAAAAAATAAATTAAGTATATTATATGTATTTGAGTATATATTTATAGATATATAAAATATTTATATATGTAATATATATACATGTGTAATATGTATACATATATACATATTTTAAGGTACCAAACACATCATTTTACATATCCCATCACTATGCATTGTGAGGCAGATAGACACATTTTAAAATAAAACGTTAATAGCATAAGGTATAAACTTGTTGAAACACTCTGCTGTATACCTGAAATTAATGTAACATTGTGTCAACTATACTCAAATAAAAAATAAAATAAAATAAGATGTTAATATTACTTTACAGATATTCGTAGAAATTCTAATTATTTCATTGCTCATTGGCTGTGATAGTGCCTCCTGATTAAGGCACCGCAATTTAAAGAAGCTTTTTAAAGAACATTGAACTGAGACTATAAGATAAATTAATAATGGCACCTTGTAAGGTTCTGGAAAATTTCTCAGGATTTCCACTTTGGGGTTTGCACAAGAGGCAAGGAGGAATACAAAACCAGGAAATGACTTTGAAAGCAAAAATAAATACTAACTTCTCAAGGTTAATTATTATCTTTTTGTAAGGTCGTGGGCTTTAACACAAGTAATTAATAGTCTTAATATATATGTTTCTACACTTAAGTTTTAAAAAGCTAAGCATAAAGAAGTTTCACAGCACAGAACAGAACAGCTCCCACCTTGGCAGGGAATTCTCACCTTATTATATGTGTTGCCACTAAACAGGGTGTGAGAATTCCCCTGTTCATCACTCAGTGAGAAGGAGGACAAATGACTGAAGGGTCCTGGGGTAAGACAGTCAGCGTGTGAGAGAGTCTGTGGAGGCAGCAGGGACTTAGCAGAAGGATAGAGTCTAGTCTGATATAAAGGGTGGAGAGAAACAGGCTTGTGAGGAACTGTCACATCCTGGGAACAAGAAAGGTATAAAGAACATGTTAGTGGACAAAAGTCAAGCTCACTTGGAATTAAGTCTAAGTATAATAGACGTTATGTCAGAATCTCTTACTACTGGGAAGCCTGGGTGGCTCAGCCAGTTAAGCGTCCCAACTCTTAATCCTGGCCCAGGTCATGATCTTACAGTTCGTGGGTTCAAGCCCTGAGGCTGGCTCTGTGCTGACAGCAAAGAATCTCCTTGGGATTCTCTCCCTCTCCCTCTCTCCCTGCCCCTCCCCTGCTCACTCTCTTTCTCTCTCAAAATAAAATAAATAAACTTAAAAAAAAAATCTCTTACTAGTAAGAAGGAAACCTCTCCTCATAGTTGGACCCTTCTCCAGACACCTGCTTTCATAGTATATTGTTTGTCTCTTTCAATAATTCCTGTCAGTCTCCTCCTCCAGCCTCTCCTGCCAAACTAAACAAGCACCTGTAGTGTCGCCTGAAGGGTGTCAAGGTTGTTATTTTTCAAAGTATCAAGAGGAGAAAAGTTTAAGGAAGGAGAGAGATCCCAGAGGTGATAGGATGAGATTTAAAAAGTCTTCATTGAAGAGGTAGGTAACAGTGGAAGTTATTTTAAGAGGACTTGTGATCTGGTCGGGAAGAAATGGGGGACACAGAGGAGCGCATCGCAGAGGATATCAATGCGCAAGCCGTGGAGCAGAAGTGTTGGTTTAATTCATGGTACAGTAAGTGGCCAAATTGGGCCGAGGACTGGCAAGGGATCGGGATACGCAAGAATGGAAAGAACCATGAGTTCTATGCCAGGCAGTGTGTTGCTTTGGAGAGAAACTGGAGATTGTGCATACAGATGAGTTCAAGTGTAGAGAGAGGGAATGGGGTCTTACCTTGGGTGAGTCTTTAACCTGGAAAGGAGATGAATGTGAAAGACTTTGAGGAAGTAGGACCAGAGATAAGACCAGGCATTGTGAAAGGGGCAAGGAAGCCATAAGAGTGGGAAGTCTTGAGCCTACAAAGAAAAGCTGCAGAAAGGGCCCAGATATGTATGTTATCTGTGAAAGATAGGGCTGCTTTTTTGCAGATAAATAAGCACCTCTTATATTTCTGAAATTCTTCATGTAAGGAAATAAATTGGCAGTGATTGTTCTATAGTAAAAACCCTCAGGACATGAATTTTATAAAATGAAATCTGCTTTACTCACTTTTGTGGCCTCAGAGTCAAGTACAATGCCTAATACAATAGATGCTTAATGCATTAATGGTTGAAATTTCAGAGGAATATAATGTTTTCTATGAGTTCAATAATGTATTCAGTTATTTCTCTACTCCATGAGCAATGAATGAGTATATTTGGTTTTGTGTGAAATGGAAATTTGGTACAAAATAATACACATTGTTCAAAATTATATTTAGCATGCAAGTAAATTCAACTTTAAAACTGTACACTTAATATTTTGTTATGTAGGTTTAGTTCATTTTTCCAATAACGTATTTTTAAGGCACTGATTGGCTTTCTAAAATGTACATTGATGTGTTTGCTGTATCAGTAGATGTATTATTTCTTTTTTAAGCATTAAATTCAAAACTGACTTTAAAAAACTCAGAAAATTTAAACAGTTAGAAAATTATAATTCTAGATCTTTTAACTTTGCAGAAATGAGAGGTTATAACCCTCTGAACCTTGAAATGGTGACTAATTAGTATCTTGTTTGTGCTGCAATATTTATTTTACATATCAAGCCAGTACAAATATTTTCACTCATATACCCTACAAGCATACATAATTATAAAAAAAAGATAGCATCCTATTTACGACATTCTACATATTATTTCTCTGTATTTTCCCCCAACTTAACAACAGCTTTGGTATATTTCTATGTCAGTACATGAAAGCTTTGGATGTCCTACTAAAACACATTACTGAGTTATCTCACGGATGTAATTGTCACTCAGCGAATTCTCGTGGAAGCTCCAGGTATATTACCCAAAATAGCAAATCACTTAACATTGTGATAAATTTACCACCTCTTTGCCAGGTTTTACACTTGTAATTCCTTTCTTTTGTCTAATTCCATTGGCCAATACTGCTAACATTATTAAATAATAGTCATGTTATTGTGCAACTTTAATGGAATGCTTGTAGTATTCCATTAAAGATGGAATTAAAGATGGCTTTTAGATTGAAATGTATTCTAATTTTGTTTTATTTCTCAATCAACTATTCCATTATTTTATCAACAATTAATTACACTTCTTAATCAGGGTGGGAAGTGATTAGTCTGAAAACTGAGTAGCACACACAAAGACTAGCTGTGTAAAAAAAAAAAAAAAAAAAGGTGACATTATTATTGACAGTTGACAGTGCTTAGGAAAAGGTGATCAGAACAGTCTGGTTTATATTCTGGCCTCAACTTTTCTTGGAGGGTTCAAGATCCATTGTGAGGATGTCAGAGGCCAAGTCTGTAGTCATGCAGGGGAAGCAGAGGGTTTCTTATATGGGGGAAATCTGGCAGGGCTAAGGCCTAATCAATCAGGCAGCAAACATTTCCTGTTTCTATGCTCACTATGGCCAACCTCCATCTCTCAGGAGTCGGTCAACTCTGCAATTCTGTGGGGTCAGATGACACCAGCTATTTCAGGCCGCTCGGCCAGGAGAGGACAGCAGAATTGTATCAGCACTTGGACAGGTCATAGAGAGCTAGGAATCTTGGCCAGGCTCACTTGAGCACTGTCTGGTTGATAATACAGTGCAGAGAAGGGATTTTTGGTGGTGACAGCCTCCACATCTATGTCACCTGAGGCACCAATCTGTGCTAGTTGTCTTCTATGCTTTTCTTAAGTTGTTATCCTGCAAGTCTCTTTACCATCACCTTGGAAATGTTCTTTGCCTATCTGTTATGTGCCATCTGCTGTTTCCAGTATGCCAGGCCTTTCTTGGTTTCCTCTCATATTCACTGGCCCCTAAAGGAGCTTCTGGGGAGGGGGGGGGGCGGGAATGGAATATTAGAAGAAAAGTTTTGACCTTTGCATGTTGAAAATTTTGTTCTTCCCTTACATTTAATTTTCTGGATATAGGATTCTAAGTTGCAGAATAATTTCTTTCAGAATTTTGAAAGTATTTTTACAATTTCTGTGTTACTCTACTGCTACTATTTTATAGGTATTTTCCCAAAACATTTTATGTTTATGATTTCTATGGCCTTTCTGATTTCCAGTTTTCTTTTGCCAATTCTTATAAATTTATTTCTCTTGTTTTCCTTATGCATAGGAAACTTTATTGTTCTTAAATTCTATACATTGTACACCTTATTGATTTATTTTTATTGTCTTTTTAATTTATTAACCATGTTTAGAGTTGCACGTTTTCTTCCAAGGACTATTTTAACTGTATTCCATAAGTTCTAATAGACAATAGTTTCATTACTTTTTTTTTCATTTCTTCCCAGGTAGGAATTTTATTTTGAATTTCCTCTTTAATCAAAATTTTGTTGAAAAACAAATCTTTCACTATACAGATGGCCAGGAAAGCCAAATTGTCATAATGTATCTTGAAGTTTGTTGCTTTTTAAAATACTTTGTCATAAGATGACTTTAGAACCTCCGAATGACTCCAAAGATTTTATTGGTCCTTCTCCATCTCATTATTATAAATATACAATATTATGTATTTAATATATATTACATATATAATCTCCATCTCATTATTATAAAGATACACACACACATAGCTATATCCCTATGTTTCTATTACTATATATAGGAATCTTGACTATTAATGTAACATATATAACAGGCTCTCTGTATACATAGTGCATGCGTGTGCACATCTACATCATCCTTGTCATCATAACTATCTGTGGATGTTGATGTAACTTCAACTTCATACCTACAATGTTTTCATATACTCTATTGCTGATTATACATTCACAGTTTTCCCATAGAACTGTAATTTTATTATAAAGAAGTCACTCACTTTAGGGAGTAAATTTTCTCTGACTTATTTCTCTTTTAGGTCCCCAAAGTGTCACTTTCTTTTTATTTTATATCTAGAACACAAATGCTATGTAATGAGACTAGTTTTAAATCTATACTTTGATCTAACTGCATCATAAAATTACAATATAGTGTCATTTTCTCACTACTTACTGCTTTAAATATTCAGAGATGTTTTCAAAGCATTTTCAAAGCATTTCTAATGGAATCAAAGGAATGAATTTCAGTGTATCATTCTATAGTTTTCTGTGTATTATTTTACAGTATTTTATGCAGCATATATATTTCCAATTAAATTGGGTTTTTAATTTTTCCTTTATGAATACTCCTCAAAAAAGATGCTTATCACTGACTTCCATAAAACTTTAAACATTGTAATATTAAATACCTCATGTCTTTAAACATTACTGAAATTACACAGCTTCTCCATGTCCTGATGCCTACTCTGCAACTATCTTATGATGCCATCATATAATTATTAGTTAAAACTCAAGACAAAACTATAAATGTAGGAATGGGTATATTATTATTAATAATGAATTAATAATATGTCTATTAACAAAGCTTATACTACATTAGATATTATATCATCTCTGCCATGTCTTGCTATGTATTCCTATATTAGTGGTATATTCAATTTAGATTATTTTGTGGGAGATTTTTTTAAAGTCAAGTCACTTGTTAATTTTATGAGGATTACTTTACTTACAAATAGTTAATGTGATAAATCATATGTCCAACTGGGCACATGAACTTCCTTCAAGGACAAAAGGCTTAAGCAACAGCCAAGTGAGGGCTCTCTGTCCAATGCACCAAACTGGAGAGCTGACACTTTCCCAGAAATCTCACTTTAAAAATGCATACGTTGTGACTATCTGGCTCTCACGCTTACAAAGGACACCATCGTAAGCCCATATAAATCAGCAAAGCTTAAAATATTTCCTATAATTCTAAGTCAGGAAGTGGCCAACTCTTTCTGTGAAGGTCCACTTAGTATATGTAGTAGGTTTTACAAACCATATATTCTGTCACAGTTACCATGGTAGCATGAAAGCATCCTTGGGTAATACATAATGAGTAGACATAGTTGTATGCCAAGAAAATTTTATTTATAGGAACAGGCGGTAGACCAGATCTGGCCCACAGGTAATAGTTTGTGACCCCTGTTTTAGATTGAAAAAGTCAATAAAATCTTTACCATGCCTGACTCATACCCCACCTCCACCCCAATGAATTATCTTGAGGTTGGTAGATACTACTTTGGAGATCACTATTCTAAATGATTCCTGAAAATGAACATCATCTACCCTGCTTTAGCATTCAATAGATGAATCTTTTAATGTTCTAGTTTTTGAGGGAAGGACAGGAGTCATAAAATTGTCTCATATGTGTTTCTATCAGTGAGATATGTGAACAGTTATTTCTAATAAAATGCTGTAAACTGTTTTTCATTTACTTGAGAATTGTCATTTTCAATATAAAAATACTCAGCGCAAATTTTTTCAGAGTAAAATAAGCTTTACTTAGGAGCTTGATTTTTAAAAAAGGATTAATTATTTTGGTTGATTATATCATATCCTAAAAACCTTAAAGATCACAAGAAGTTATGAAGCAAATAATACCTTGGTTCATTAGAGAAAAATTTAGCAGACAATATGCAGTGAATACATTAATTTTGCTGTGTCTATTAAGAGAACTGGAGATACTGAAGAATTAAGTATTGACACAGACATCCATGCTGTGAATGCTATAGCCATATCGGCTGCATTTGCCACTCTAGAAAAAGCCTACTTTCTATTCAGCCATCAAGTCAAACTATTTAACTTCAAAAGCTGTTTTCATTGCAACACCAAAGGGCATTTTTAAGGCACTATGGGCTCTTTTCATTAAAGCCTGCACATCTGAGACTCTTTTGTTCCATCCTGGCATTTGAAAGCTACCCCCTTTTCTGTGGTTCCGAAGTAAAGGGTGAAAATCTACTTTCTCTCTGCTCCTTCTGTCCCCACTTCACACATGCAGCTATTTGTGCCCCTGGAAACTCAGAGCACCACTGGGTGACATTGCTGGAGCCTTTAACCACATCCTCTCTCCCTTCTACCTCTTATTTTTAAATACAGCCCTTGTTTTCAGTTTTCCTTTCCTGCCTGGAGCTTGTAACAATTTAAAAATCAGAATTATAGCATTTCTGCTACAGTTTTGGTTTGAAACAACACCCTCCCCCTTCATAAAGTCAAGAACAGTTACAACGTATTTCGTAACCAGTGACTCCTTCAGCCAAAGGCGTATCAGCATTTTACAGACACTGTCACAGAAACCCCAAATTACCAAGAAGAGACTGTAATTATCTACATTCCCCGAAGATCAAGCCAAGATAAATTAGGTCTCTTAATTTTGAACATATGGCATAACTTCTTGTTTATCAGTCCTAATTCTGAAGAATTCATATGCATTTTAAAAACAGACGTACTTAAAGCCACACTTATCTATTTCAAATCCTCATTTGAACCAAAAAAATGTAAACTTGCGAAGTATGAAAAGACATAGCATATGCTTAGCTTTTTCAAATCCCCTTCACCAAAAAAAGTTTTTAAATGATTAAAATATAATTTTGAAGATAGGCTTTGGATTATTTAGGGCTTAGAGTCTGTGACTGTCTAACAGCAAGCTTCACAGAGCAGATGAACTAGATCAGCGTGAAGATATTTGATGGCGACGTGTTCAAAGGATAAGGAAGAAAATATTCTGTAATCAATCGCAGTGGGCACTAGAGCGTTAAAATGCTGAGTCTTATGTTTTTCTATACACATAGTTTAATTCTTGTCTTAGGTTGCCCGCCTACATGTATTTGGTGGAGAGGAACAACTTATATTGAAGAAGTCAAAAAGCAACATAGAAGAGAGACTTCTGTGACTTCTCCCAACAGTGGGGAGAAGGAGAACCTATTTGGTGACCCTTTAGCAAGGAGTCAGTGCCCTTCTTCCAAAATTATAGTGATCTTAAAGGAAACAATAACAATAAATATTTCAAATGTGCACTCCCTTGAAAGTGTCCAGAGCCCTTTTGCAGTGACTATTTCATGGAATCATAAATGGGTATTAATATGCATACCATTACAAATGGAACTTGTAGTCCCATTTTTCTAGGATGAAATTGAAGTTCACAGTTTCTAGGCTCACATAGAATCCATGTTCTTTCCAGTGCATTCTATCATAAAGTTTCCTTTGCAGGAAGCAGAGGAGTCAAGGACTGCAGTTACTAGCAGTCAAGATCAGTCCCTTAATGGATCAGAGGACCAGAGGAGCAGCCCACGGCAGTTGCAGCCTGAGTGTGCAGTGGACAGTTATGAGTGAGGAGGTATGGAGGATTGCAGAGAAGGTTAAGAGTGGCAAAAAGAGGCTGAGGTCAGAGTTCAGAGTATGTAGAATCCCCTAGAATCTAAGCTTCATGCTGCAGGGATATTATCTGCTCCTTTTCCAGTAGAGTCTCTCCTATCTATTGCAGAGCCTGGCACAAACATTAAAAGGTTGGATGCAATGAGTAGAGAGAAAGGAATGAGTGTGGAGAGAAGCTGCAACACCATTCATCAGGAAACCATAGCACTGCAGGGACTGCATGCCAGGCAATAAGAACAATTTGTTATGATTTTGACCTAAGCAGGAGAGTAGAAGACTTTCCATCTCTCCAAAGGTATGACCCAAGTAACACTTGCTCTTTTTTTCTTTTCCTTTTTCAAATCACCTAAGGATGAGAAATATCATGCAATAGTATTTAAATAGTATTTAATAATAATATTTATCATATTATAATAATATTTAAGTAATATTTAATACTATTTACTATATTATAATAATATTTAAAGACATAGACACAGAATTTCAGGGTAAGAGGGCACTGTTGAAAGTATTTTGTACAATGCCCACGTTTTGCAGGTATGTAATGAGGCCCAGGATCAGGAATGACTCCATCCAACAGCATGCATTTTTCATACAGACTGGCCGATATTCAAAAATTTCTCCTTTTGTTTGATTTTCTTGAAATCTAACAAGTGGGGAAATACAAGAATGAGGAATAAATGTCTGGGTAGATGGGGAAGCCATAACGTTGCTGAAATATCTAGAGCCAATGAAAATGTATTCCCTTTATCTAACGGGGCTATCATTACAAGTAGAGGCTACATGGAACGTGGGAGATTCCATAAATGGAGGCTTACTTACCTCCTTTGTACAAATCAAATAGGGAAAAATTCTTAGTTAAGACACAAAAAGAAGACACCTAGTCACTGTCAGTTGAACTGAAATGCCCTTAGCAGGGGTATAATTGAGCTTCATTAGTCATAGTATTCTTGAAGCTGGAAGGGAACCAAGAAATGGTCTGGTCCGGGATTTCTCGATTCCAGCACTACTGACATTTCAGGCAGGAAAATTCTTTGTTGTGGGAGACTGTCCTGTATATTGTAGAATGTTTAATAGCATTTCTGGTCTCTACCCACTAAATGCCAGAGGCATCCCTGGTTGTGACAACCAATAACGTTTAGGGCAATGTCACCCCAGTTGAGAACCACTGGGCTCACCCAATCCCCTTACTTCATGGATGAGTTTCCTGATTCACAAATGCAAAGGGTAGAGCTGGTTAATCACACTTCCACAACTACAAACCAGATTTCAGAACTCTTCCAGAAAAACCAAGCTGTTCTAGTTTTCTTTTGATTCAATTATACATCAGAACGAATAAGGTCATCAGGTCCTGCCTGGATGGGGATTCTAAATTCAGAGGTGAAACTAGCCTGACCCTACAATACCCTGCAAAAGGCCAGTTCTTCTATCAAATGCAATTCATGAGAACCCAATATTTTCCAGAAATGGATTAGCCAAAGATTGAAAAAAAAAAAAAAAAACACCTCTATTTTTCCGAACGCACCAAATGCAATGGATATCATATATACTTGGTTTTATTTGAACAGGTAAAGTATGTTAAGCCTCTCAGCTCTACTAGATAAAGATAACCAACAATCCAGCTTCTCATGAGTTGTTTATTTTAAGACCAAATGCAATTTTCTATTTTCAAGAAAGAGTAAAGATTAAAAAAAAAAGCATATTACACGTCTAAAGGTCCATTAGACAAATTGATATTTGGATGGCCTGGCTACAAGAGATTATATTTCTCTTAGGATGTCCATATTTGGAGATTAGAACATTATTTCAAAAAAGTCAAAAAACCTGTCAGCTCTTTCATCCCTAAGGAATCACCAATTTTGAATTTATAAATTTACTACAGATCTTCCTTTCCATGTAGACTTTGAAATAAAGAAAACTACATTTTTGCATTTGTATAATGTATTCCATTTTCTTTTTCCTATATATTTTTTTGTAAATGACCTGTTTCACCAGCCTGAATTCAATTTTCCATATGCTGGACTTCTCACTCAGGCTGTGTTTGGCTCTTTAATGAAATTCAAAAAATCATTTTTTTTTACCACTTTTATCTCTGATTCATTCTCTCCAAACATTCTTTTGGTTGCTCTTCTCATTTGGATTTGTTGTTTTCTCTGCCTAAATTACCCACCTTAAATTATTTTATCTTGGATCACAGAAAAGAGAAGGTTTCCAACTCTCTTCACATAACTCATTTTCAGACTTATATATCTTGCTGTGACCTTTACATTTGTCATCAAAGACTGTCTAATCTCACCCACACTTTAAAATAAGCAACAATGTCCCTAGTGCTTTAGAGAGTATAATGTGTTTCAAACACATCAATCTTAGCATTTATATTTAGATAATACATCCAACTTTTACTAGGTCCCCCTCTATGCTTTCTACCTTGATTCCACTTGTCATGGGTCAAAGAAAATTGTTCAAGAGAGAAAAGAAAATCAAAAGGCTCTCACTCTGATTGCATTTCCTAAGGATATTTATTGTTAAATAACAAAATTCAATCAAGAAAATTTTAAAGATTTGGTTGACTTTATTAAATGATTCATGAACCGAGCAGCACTCCATCTAGCAAGTAGAGGGGAGCTCTAAGGAGTTCTACAAAAGGAAGCCTTTTATAAGAAGGGTGGGGCAAGAACATTACTAGCAAAAGAAAAGGAATGTTCCTTGGAGGTGGCTTTCAAGGGAAAAGCAAGGTATCCTTATCATGCAGATTACTTCCCCTTTCATTGGTGGGTGGAAATGATTCCAGAGGCACTCATTGACACAGATTGAAAAATTCTTGACTGGCAAGGTAAGACTACATTTTCCAGGGAGGTTGAAACTACAAATCACTTACGTGTTAAGCAGGGGTTTGGAAACTCTAAGTGATACCATTTTGGGCCTTGGATTTTATTTTTGTTTGTAACACTATTAATAATTACCCTCCAAACCATTTTAAGGCAGTTGTAGAACCGAAAGTTTGTAAGGAGAGAAGGGGAGTATTGTAGACAGTGTCCTGGTTGAGGAGCACTAGTTTTACCACTGTCTTGCATGCCAGAAGACAAAACCATGCCAAAGGCCTGTGATTGTTACCATCTAGAGTTCTACCTACAGGCTCATCTTGACTCAAAGCTCAGGGAGTTTACTTGTGTAAAGTAAAGCATAAGAATGTATCTTTTTCCTTGCCAGTAAATACAATTTTCTAATCTCTAACTAACGTTTACTCTGGACATTACTTAAAATATTTTTACACAGCTACCTTCTCTCTTTTGACATTCATCAGAGAAAAATAACACAGAATATTTAATTTGCACAAGACCTTATCTTAAAACTGGAACATGATTTACATGAGAGTTTCTAAATAAGGCAGTGCCATTCCTCTTAAATAAAGATAGATGGGGACATCGTGAATTAACAAAACATCAAAGACCACATTTGCATAAAGCTTTCAGATTGTCTTTGTTTCCCTGGTAGATTAGGGTATGGTCAGATACCCCATATCTACCAATATTTGTTAGGCAACTATTGCCTCAGAGTTTAATTATTAGAATTCAGTTGCTTAACTAATTATTAGAATTATTAGAATAATTCTATCTATTATGATCAAAGTGGCAATGGGTCCTCTTTGTGTGTTTGCTTGTTTTAAAGCAAGTAAGAATCTCTTCTAGACTTTAACCCTACAGAAGGCAAAGGAAGGGGGACAGGAAAATAAGTTTCTCTTAGCTTGTAGACAACTGCAACAGAAAATTGCAACCCTGATTCCAGTCTCCCAACTTCAATAATTACACAAGGTCAAGAGAAAGCTTAAACCAAAAAAAAAAAAAAAAAAAAAAAAAAAAGGGAGAGATGAAATTTTTAATTTGAAGAGGTGATCCTATTTGATTACATTCCAGAGAAAAAGCAAATTCTGTCTCTCTAGAACACTTTTTTAAAAGAAAAGAAAAACAGTTTATTATATTGATAAACCATTACATGCAGTATACTACCTATTTATGATAAATTGTCTATTACCTATTACATATACAGGAAGGACGGAAGGAAGGAAGGAAGGAAGGAAGGAAGGAAGGAAGGAAGGAAGGGAGGGAGGGAGGAAGGGAGGGAGGAAGGGAGGGAGGAAGGAAATAAGAAAGGAAGGGAGGGAGGAAGACAAAACAAAGAAGAAAAAACTCACAAAGATTTCATTACTTGAATAAACTTGCTAAAATGTGGAGAAACCAAATCTCTGGTCTTAACCCTTCCAAAAGAAATGTGACACAAGGAATTTCAATTCTCCCTCCCTTAAAACAATTCAGAAAACCACTTAATCACTTCTAGATCTAAATAGGTTAAACATTTTAAATTCAAAAATATTTCTAATTAAAGGTTAGCAATGATAAAAGATATTTTTATGACAAAAAAAGCAAGCCATCTTGATTGAGAAACAATTATTGAAAAAGCAGCAATTTATGACAAAGCCAGAAGTCATTTGGAATAAAAGGCGGTATTGTCAGTTTCACCTAGGACAACGGTGAGTACTTGCTCTGTAATATTAACATGTGCATGACACAAGGAAGTGAAAGGGAAGGTCACAGTAGAAATCCAACTTTATGAATAATTAGATAGAAATGTGAAAGTCACCCACATAATCATCAAAGCTGAATGTCAAACAGAGAGTTTGGTAGGGAAGTCAGATGTCTAAGAAAAATCAGAAGAAAAGAAAGACTGAAAATACTGCAAAAAAGAAAATTCCTTATAATTATTCCTTTATGTTCTCTGTGAAGTGGTGTGGAGGAAATTCACTAAATGGTCATTTTCACACAAAACATGTTCTTTTGCTTATTGAAACAAATTAGAAGGAAAATAAAAATGAAGAGGCACACGTCTGGGAAGTGTTCTTTCTCATTAAAAAGAAAATTTCCAGGAAAATCAGATGACTTAACAATATTTCCTCCTTAATTCTGTTCAAAGCTTTCTTTTATATAATTCTCTAAGGTTTAAGAAGAAAATGACATATTTAATATTATGGATTCAGTTACTAATTTATAAAGAACGCAAGAGAATATTCCATATAACATTCTATACAAGTGAGGTTAGCAATTGCTCTTTATACTAAATTGAGGATCTTAAGTGAAGAAATCACCTTTATCTAATTAGATACACTAAATGATCAGAAAACAATCAATGTATTTTGCCAACTCACAAATAGTCAGACAAACTAAAACTCTTTGGGTCCTTAGTATCTTAATTCTCATCAGTGAATTGATTTTCTAAGCCTCGGTGTCTTCTGGATGCCCATTTGTCCAATCAATTCTGTTAATTAGTTTCCAACTCTGACCTTGATCTTCCATAGAGTATGCTTCAAAGTACATCACCATAGTTTTAAATACAAATGTGGAGTGTGAGATATTTTGCAATAAGTCAAAAGGACCACAGATTGATACAATAATGGATTTAAAGGTAATTTCAAAAAAGCATAAGCCTCATTCTGAAGAGTCTTTGTTACAAAACCCATCTAATACAGAATGATGCTTCCTGGCCTATGCCATTTTGATGTAAAAGCTGTTGATTAATAAGTCTCAATTATTTGATTATGCATTTGGTTTCAAACTTTGCTTTTAGTACTCAGAGGCTGTCTCCAGGCACATTTTCAGTTCATTATCAGTTCAAAAGGCTGCCTGCTTGTACCTTCTTAAGCTACAGTAAATACATTTCCGTCTGGTCTCATCATCTTTAGTGTCTGACATTTTGTAACAGAGAGTTTTGAAATCATATTTTATGGCAGTGAAGCTGTTAGGGGAAATTTATTGACTTAACAATCCCATCCAGCATCTCCTGTCATGTGGAACTGTCCCCAGTACAAGGCAGATTAGTGAATGTGAGCTGCTTCAATTTGGCCCAACTGTCTGGCTAAAGAATTTTCCATTACATGGGTGGGTGAGATCAACTGAGTTTAGAACCATTCAATTTATTCTGTGGCAGTAGTAAAGGAGAACACAATAGTGACTGGTGAACTTGAGTGCACTGTCTTCTATTCAACTTCTAATGAAGTGGCAATGCTGAGATTATAAATTGCTCTTACTCAATTGATAGTTTAAGTAGATCTAAGCATCTGCGCTTGCGATGTGCCTTTGCTATCTTTCTCCATCGTAGATTCTGGACACACCAAGATGGTAGTTAGAACTCAATATAAAGAGACCAGTTGATAGTACATGTAGTTGCCCAGTATGCAAGGACCCCGAGTTTCTATTATTTTCCCTCTCATACAAGGTTAATGAGTAAGACCAGGCAATGTTTGGAATTCACTTTTAAGTAGTATGCCATACTTCTTTCAATTCTGACAGCCTGCAGATCCCTTTTTATGTTCCACAAAGAAGTTGGGATATAAACCAAAATAAATTGATTGAAAAAATATATATAAATACGATTATGTCTATGGCACCTCCATATTTGCAAAAGAATTCAAAATTTCCACAAATTATCTGGAAATTCATAGGCTTATGTTGTACATAAACAGAGCTTTAAACTTGCTGTATAGTTAGGAAAAGCAATGAAAAGAAATGGCAACTCCTTTTAGTGACAATTTCTTAAACTTGAAAATAGAATTTATCATTTCTGAGGACAGCAAATTGTGATAAATAGATAACCTGATATTCTACAATGAGTTTTGTTTAAAGTAAAATGCATAAATTTGAATTATACTAAATAAAAGGACAAAATCATTATTTTACAGCATTAGATGGTATTTTGAAGAATGTAAGTTACATGGATAATATGTGAAGTTTATTTTAACTGTTGGCATTTTTGTCATTTGACTACATTTTTTATACTTTTTATAATGATCCCATACTGTCTAAAATGTCACATTAAGCCTCTAACGTATTTGTGTCATGCAAGCAATAGATATTTAACAAGTGTTTTTGTTAATGATGAATTTTCATTTCTGTTACATGTAGAATTAGTGATAACAATCCTATTTATATCAATAAGATTTCTCTAATTTAAATTGACTACTACATTTTATTCTATATAATGAAAATAACTGCCTTTAATTATCATATTCAATGATATTAGTGCCTTCTAAAATGTTTAATTATCAAATCATATCAGTCTATACAAAATACATATAAATAAGCAGGAAATATCACCTCCATTTTATAAGTAAAAAGTATAACAATTTATGGTGAATTTTTATAAGGCTACTCAGGGACCTCTGACCCAATCAGTGTTAATCTTAGATTAAGAAACCTAGATTTTTTAATTTGAAGGATCTTTAAAAAGTACCTGATCTGAATGCCTCATGTTATACATGAAGAAACTGACGACTAGAGAGATGTTATAGAGCTTGTATGTGGAAGATAAGATATTCCTTATGATTCACAAATATTTCAAGAATATTCTTAATTATCATTTCCAAAGTGAAATTTAAAAGGAGTATATCACCTTATATTCCTTCATAAGTATATTTCATTACACATTACCAAGGGTAGTGTTTTTACATTCCTTGGTTGTATTGGGAAAGGTTTCTAGATTGCTTCCACTGCTTATCCATAGAATGGTATTTGAGATATAAAATATACAACCCATGCCTATTTGGTGCATTTTAATAGGATAAATAAAGATGCAGAGTTCCTCTCTGAAATAATTTATGGACTTTTATACTATATAAATGTGTATTTTCATATGTTTCCCTAATAGCTTACAAAGTACCATCAAAAATCTTCCATTATACCTCCTCCAACGTATAAGATATATAAGAGGAAGACAATATGCCTTTTTTACATATAAACCAAATGACCAAAAAAGCCTTAAAATATATTAAACTCCTATCCCCTATTACTGCTCAATCTAGGGGTTCGTATCATCTCTACTGTGTTACTATGCATCTGTACCATAGATCCTTTGCTAAATATCAAATATTGCAGCTCTTAAAAAAAGATGCAGGAATTTAAAAATAAGAATGCAACACCTATATGACCCATCCAGCCAGTGACTTCATGATGCCTTTTGTTTATGGAGAGTGGTTCCCAAAACAATGCCAGCAGTAGGTAGAAAAAACTTTTTTTTTTAATTTGAAATACTTCAAGATATCATCCTAGGAATATATGAATTTCTTTTTATTATGCAAAAATTAGAACTTTTCTTATTAATAAGGATACTCCAATAAAATGAACATTTTCTTGCACATACTATACTCAAGAGGCATCTCCATTACTTATACAGTTATTTGTCAAAATATCAAAGACTTTGTCTTATGTATGCTCACCTGCTCAGAAAAGAAGTCGCTATCATCTTCCAGGTATTTACTGAAAGGGTTGGGTTCATAAATTTCCTCCTCTTTTTTCAGTAATATTTTGGATTTTACAGGTACTGGGCGAATCACTCCAGGCTTAGTCTTCATGAATGTCAAATAACATTTTTAAAAATAAAGAAATAAATAACATTAAAATGAATGAATATGTATATCATTAAGTTATTCAAATGTTCTCACAAAAAATTATAACTTTTAAATTTTAAAATGATTTTACCGATACATAGATCAGCTTAGAAATCAAATGATTTTAACTAAAGTAACTTTAAAGTTAACCGTTACATCAATGAACTCATAAAGATCTATTATCATGACATTCAAAATGCAAAAAGCTTCCTCATTTATCTAGCCAAATGTGTTCCTATATCCTCACCAGTTCATTCAGCTAATAAATATTTCATCTGACAAATATTTATGGAGAATGTCCTTAGCACCAGGCAGCATTCTCATTCTGGTAAGGAGAGATGAATTTGGCACAGTCTCAAAGCCTTTAACAATTTATTTTTCTGGAAACTACCCCCCATGCGCCAACATCCACAGAGCTGGGTCCCTGGAAACTATGTTCGTTTTATGTATAATGAAACCAGGGATGGCCTTCTGACCTAAAAGGCTAGGGAGGTGAAACCAGATTTTCTCTTCCAAGAATGTGGAAAAGGAATAGACCATTCTGAAATTTCTTGGGAAGGTTGAAATTATAATATGTCAATTTGGGAACTATAAGAAAGACTTAATCTGCCATAAAAAGCATATCAGATGAGATCAAGAAAGACAGCAAAGTGCATGGAGCCTAGAGAGAAGAGACACTAGGGGGCTTTCCAGAACTGAATTCTAAAACATTCCTGGGGCCCAGCTGAATTTCTTGTCCTGAGGCTCCCTGAGACTTTCCTTTTTTTAACACAAGATTTCCTACTTTTTAAAACTCAAATTTACTTCTGTAACTTGCAACCAAAAGAGTTTTAGCTAGACTAGTCATTCAAGATTCATAAACTTGTACGCAATGTCAGTTTGATGAGAGAGACAGAGAAATCTACTTTGGGGCAATTTCAGAATGATGTTTCACAAACACCAAAACCTTGTTACATTGTAAAATGTCACAAAATGATTGATAAATTTACAAAAACATCCCAAACAACAATTCAATAAAAAGTTGTGACACTTTCTCTGGCTGAGCATTTTGCCGTAATCATTCTTCTCAACACCATTTCCTTTCTGAATATAGTAAATTAGCTCTCCTCAATCAACACTGATGCTGACAATTTAAGCCTTAAGGGACTATGTCTATCTCTCTGCTCTATAAACCACCTGATACATTTTGAGGCTTGAATAAATGCCACTCTGCAATACTTTTTCAATCGATATTTTCCCAGTTGCCTTTCATATTTATGTCAACTAGGGAAGTACAGAGTGAGAAAAGTCTCTATATTCCCCAGGCTGAGAAATATTTCCCACTTAAGAAACTCTGATTTCTCTCAAGAGGGAAAAAAATGAGCAAGTAACATCCAATTATGCATGAAGTCGCACCGTGGAGTATATGTATGACACCAGTATCCCTGCAGTAAACTCAGCATAAGAACAAAGCCTCAGCAGCTACTGATTTCTATAACCACCTATAATGAGGGAGACACCTGATATTTGGGTCATGATCCTAAGTTGTCCAGATTTTTTGTCTCTCTTTTTCACTTGACTTCCTGTTTTATTTCCCCTTCCTTCTCCTACTCTACCTTCTCCTTCTCTTCTGCTCCTTTGTGAGGTAGGAAATCAATGCAACAACTCTAGTACTCGAGGCCCACCAGGTTCTAAAACCAACATGGAGCTTTAGGAGCTAAGCTTGGTGGGAGTAGGCAAAAAGATGAAGGCAGAGAGGAGAAATGTCACCAAATTCACTTGATATGCTAAGAGAATCCCTCTGCCAGAGACCCTGACCCTTGTATTGCTGGCAGGATGATCATCTGGGTTATCCTAGCCTGGAGACTTTCACTCAGATCTTCTCTCTCGGGATCATCAACCTCCAGGGTGAGACCAAAAAAGAGACTCCTCTAGATAGCAAGTAGCTTTAGTATCAGAATCATCACCCATGTTTCATATATGTTTCCTTACCAGCCTTTATGCTCCTTAGTTCCTATGAATTTCCTGAATTTGATGGTTGTCTGATAATTTGACAATAATTATTTCCCTATTTCCTCTACTCTATTGGATGTCCCACATGCTCTTTTCTTGGACTCTGTGTCCCTGAAGTCTGAGGCTTCCTCATTCTAGTTTGCCTACTTGGCCTTGGTAGAGTTGTCCTGATTCTTACACTGTATTTGTCACTTCTTTCCTCAGTCCTGTTTTTTCTCCTGCATCTTAACTTGGTGTCACTCAGTAGTATTTTATAGAGATGGAAGCCAACTCTGAGCATAAAAATAGACATAGTTTGCCTTGGACATTGTTCACATTTCCCATTCTGTAAATTTTAACCATATCCTCCTCACCCAGAGATCAGTATTTGGTCACTATGGTCAAGTTGGAAATTGAACACTGGTGGCCCAATTCTGAACCTCATGCACTATCCATAAATCATAGTACATGGACAAGTCATATTCGTGACAGCCTCTACACCTTGTTCATACCATTTCACATGCTTTGAAATCAATATCAAAATCCTTGAAGACTCATTGAAGATAATGACACCATCATTCTCCCATATATCCAGATTCTATATCTTACCTATATGTGATCAGGCCCTATATTCAGTATTTTAGATAGATTATCTCATCAATTCCCTACAAAAAACCCTGTGAGAGACTTAGAGAAAATAAGTTACATGCCAAAGTCATGCAGTTAATATGTGAAGAAGTCAGATTTAAATCCAGGTCAGATCTAATCATCAAACCCATGATTTTAATTACTCCTATGCCTACTGTAAGACAGAAACATATGGAGAAACAGCATAGACAGACTTAAAATCATCTTTAAATACCCACCTCAATAATTTCTTCTGTCCAATCAATAACAAAGTTCCAATATTTTTATATTTTTGATTTCTTTTAAATTCATTGCTTCTGTTTTATTTCTACTGTCCATTGACACATACTTGACTTTGGCCACTATTACTTCATTTGATGTCATTTTACCTTTCTTTTCACTAGTCTTACTAAATCCGGTTTTTCTTTCTTTAAATGTGACATATAAAAAAGTTCCTGCCAAAAGACCATTCCTAAAATACTGTAGGATATGATGTTTTCTTATTCAATATACACATCCATACATCCTCCTTTCACCACCCCCCCCCACACACACAACACACACACACACATACACACACACATACACACACACACACACACACACACACACACACCATACCCAATTGCATTTACTAAAGCACTCTGTAGTTTGCATGGCCAAGACATAAAAATTGTACTGATGTCTCTCTCTGGACTTGGTTAAAAATACACTCACAGAAAACAGCATGATATTGCCAGGAGGAGGGCATCAAGCTTATAGACTTTAATTTTTGCAATAGTGTTCATAGACTGTATGACCTTGAAAAAGCTGTTCAAGGTACCTTCTCCATCCTTTCCCTGTCTGGACCTTCAGCTAAAGGATTATAATCATCCATGAGTAGGTCCTTTAATAATGAGTAATGGCACATTTATTATTTACATTCCTGTCCTCTCCGTCATCATACCACATAGAGTTTTTACATAAGTCTTGTCTCTGCATATGCAAATCCATCACCCAAACAAGTGTCTCAAGGTGCCTTTTAGAACATCTATAAAATAGCCTAAGTAAAGCAACCAGTGCTGTTGCTGGCAAGGTAAGGATCTCTTGGAATATTAGTTAATTTCTTCTCTGCACTTCTTGTCTGCTGGTTCCTCAATGTCAAATGCTTATGTAATCTGTACCTGTTGAAGATTAAATTGCCAACACAAAGTAAACTAATGGATCTATCCAAATAAGAGTTCTGCTAGCACTGTGCCACTCAAGATGGGGTATGTAAACCAGCAGCATCTGCATCACTTGGGAACCTGTTAGAAGTGCGGGATCTCAGGCCCTACTCCAGAACTACTGAATCATAATCTTCATTTTAACAAAATCTCTAGGTGATTCATGTGCCCTCAACTAGAACTCATTCCACTAAAATGTTGTGCAACCCACCTAAAGATAGATCTTCCTTGGTCTGCCATCCCAGAGACATCTGCTCAACTTTGAGCTTTGCCTCCAGACTAAAAGAAAGCCTTTAGAGGAGAATGTCTTTTATTGATTTTTAATCTACATTGCATCCTTGCATATACCCCCCTGATATCTTTAGACTTCAAGTAGACTTTTGTTCTCTAATTCTGGCATAAGTTTGTGTCCAAACAAAAATAAAGGTAATTACATTAATCAAGTTGGAAGACTCTGTTAAGGTGAGCTACTATAAGATTGTTATTGCCAGCAACTAAACAAGCCCAAAGTGGCCCTTCTTTCATTTTTCTCTAAATAGAACCCATAGATCCAGCTAGACTCATGACTAATACACGTAACTGTTATTCTTATGATGCCAGGAAAAGCAACTCCATAATTTCCTTACCAGCCTAAGTGGAGAAATAAAAACAGGCAATGACTCCCATAGTTAACAAAAAAGGAACAGAAAGAATAACGAGAAATTTCTCTAAATGGCAAATTTCAATCCTTTATGATGAACCTACTGAGAGAGAACTGATCTACACTGAATACAAGACATTTTTGAAGCACCTCAAAGACAAAATAACCATTGTTTTGGATCTCTGAAGCACACATCTATCAGACGTTCTCAGGAGCCATTTTGCCAACTGCGACCTAATCTATGTCAGGAAGTATAGTGTGTATAACTCTTGTTCTCAGAGGGCTGACAACTCAGTTGAGTAAGCCACCAAATAATCACACTATGAGTCAAGTCGTGTCACTTGACTCCTCTCCAAGCTCTCTAATGCCTCACTTTCTCACGTAGAGTGAAAGCCAAAACCCTTGCCATGCCTGTAAGGTAATGCCTACCAAGTGCTATATGACCTAATCTTTCCTATGCCCCACTAGCCTCTCTCTTCCCAATCTTATCTGCTGCTGTGATCCCTCTCACGTCCCCACCACTCTCCCCACTCTAGCACAGACACTATGATACTCTCCCCCCAGGGAGTTTACACTTGGGCTCTTTGCTTTTTCCAGAACTCTTTTCTCCCTGGAATGCCAATTTCCCCTTCCCTCCCTTACTATTTTTATTTTGTTTCCATAGAACTTATTGTAATATGACATTTGTTTATGTGTCTATTGTTTTGCTTTCTTCACTAGAATGTAAGCTTTATGAGGACAGAGATGATTACTTTGTTCACTGTTGTATCTCCAACACCTAGGACTGTGCCTGGAACCTAGAAGGAGCTAAATCATTACTTGAAGAATGAATAAATTAATTGACAGCCAGAAAGAGCTCAGGATGCTAGCTATTATCCAATATGAAGGCTTCAAGGGGTGTTGACTGTCAGCTTGGGGTCTCCCATTACTTTTTCTGGATTGACTTTTTGATTTCAGTATAACTCAGGAAGAGAGAAATCCTCAGGTTAGAAGATCCATATGGTCTTTCACCAATAGAGGACCAGAAGAAGGGAAGTGGATTGATGAGTTCCACCGTCAGAGGTAAGAGTAGAGGCTGAAGTTCCCATCTCTGATGGATATGAGAAGTCAAAGCCAGAGATCACTTCTTTGGGAACTTTACAAGATTTTCAACTTCTCCATTTAAAACAATTGTTGTTGTTCCTCCCGTTTGCTTATAGCGACACCGATAAAAGTTTTAATACCAAAAGAGAAAGATACCGGCTCTTTTGAAGAATTTGAGGTTGGGGTAGAAGTAAGGAGATCACATTTAAACCTACTGTTAATTTTGAGGGGGAAAAAGTCCAGAGTATGTAGAGTTCCTGGGGCCTGTGAAAGGTTTCAACGGCCCATGGGACACTGGTCTGAGCCTGCTGTTAATTTGTCTTTATAACTCATCAAGTGTACACTTATGCTGGAACATTGCTACTCCAGGGCACCATGAAAATAAACATTATTTCTGTCCTTTGGAACTTGAAATCATAATTCTAGGACAACAAGTTGGTACTGCCTCTGGCTGGAGACCAAAGTTGAAAATTAGCTGCCAGCACTGACCTGGAGAATCCATTATTAATATTTTTAAATAATGGCTTCTTAGAGCAAGCTTCTTCTTAAATTAGTAACTTCAACTATTGGACTGTGTTTAATTGCCTTTGATGACAGTATTAAGCCCTGCAGTGGTGTAATGAGGGAAGAACAGAAATAAAGAACAGGGTCTCCATTCTTCTGGGTTTATTTTTATCTTTTAGAAGAAATAAAATGTACAATAAAAAGCAAGAACGTAATAAACACAGCATATAGCAAACTCTGTGAACTGGCTAGAAATTCTACTAATTTGATGGATCCAAAGAGCTAGTGAAAGTACCACAGTGTTTCTTTTACCCATTTGCTTCCGTCTTGTCTTTAGTTCCCAGTGTTTTATACATATGCATATATTCTAGAATTTCTGTGGCAACCAGCTCATAGAAACTCAAAACATACTACCAGTCAAACAGTTGACAAAAGCAATATTCTCTAAATGATTTAGCTGCTTCACTCGTTCAATTAATAAATGTTGATTAGCTTTCATTCTTTTCAGATCAATAATATTATGTGCTTGAAGCAAACAATTAAGCCTTTTCTACCCCTTGAATAAATATCCCATATTTCAAAACACTATAGTGCAGAGCAAAATTTCCAAGACTGAGGGAAAAAGAAAGATTTTCATAGCACCCATGAGCTATGGGACTACTGACACACAACTGTAGATATGTGGACTTCAGTTTTTTTTCATCAGAATAACGGAATAACAATTCCTGCCAATTGCGAGAATCTAACAGGATAATGTTCACGACAGAATTTTGTCAAGAAAAAAAAAAAAACACCATAAAATAAATGTGAAAGGGAAAAACTTTCCTCTTCTTTTTGCATTACAATATAAAGTATTGATTCTAAATGATCTACACCATCCAACAAAGTACCTACCTAAAATATTTTTTAAAAAATAAAAACATACATAGGACTCCAATTATTATAAACCACATCCCCTAGCTCAAGAAACATTTGATGGAATGTGTACAACACCACAGATTGGCTGGGTTGAAGTATTCCAATGGTTGAAGAAAAGACAATAGCGTGACTCAGAATGTAAGAGGTGTAGATGATAAATGCTGTAGCACTTAAGTGTGTTGTGTCAAGGAAAACTGGTCAAGGACAAACCTCCTTTCAGCTTGAAGAAGACATCAGTTCTACACAAAAGTTTTCAGAGCTGCATTTTCTGAACAACAGTGACCTCAAGGGCCCTCAGAACAATGACTCATGCACCACTAAAGCAGGACACATCAGCTGGCATTCAGAACTGGGAACAAAGTATCTGAAAGCTTACGCACTCTTCTTTATAATGTTCCAGTAAGCAGCATTTTGCTTTTACCTGTATATAGCCATGTGGCTCATTTTTTTAAACTATTGTTTTGTACTCTCCAGATTCAGTATTCATCTTGGGCAACAATGAACATTTTGTAATGGCATTAAATATCAAAATCAAAAGCCAAATGTCTTCTAAACCAAGCTTCCCTACCTACCACCAAGGGAGGCCAGTGTCCTACCCATCCTGGAGAACCTAAACTATTTTCTCATCCAAAGAAAAGACCCCACTGGCCTCTGTTAATATTGTGAGGTCTCAGCTCAGGAATTAGCAAAGCTTTGTATGCTATATCCCTCCTTTCCTTTTGCTCCCATTATTATGCTAGGAGTAGTCTACTTACAGGTGTGAAATATCCACATCCAAATTGACCCCACCCAGTCTCCTCCTCTTTCATAAGTGATCATATCTTTTCAGGCTATGGGAAAATGCTAGAACAGGGCCCACACTGGAAGTGCCCAATGAATTTCATACTTCTGTGGAGGCCAAATTCCCCAGCTTCTTCATCAACCTTTCCTTATTATTTTTTAATTATCTAAAATTCATAATGATTTGTTTGAAAGTCACCCAGAACAAAAATGGTCACTATCGCTGTGATATGAGATAATCCATTTAAACTCTGTGTGAGCCTCTGTTTCTTTATCCATAAAAAATATTATCTTTGAGATCATACTTCAGAGGTCATGTGTGCAATAATAACACCTCTCATAGGTACCAGGCTATATTAGCAACCTCACATATTATGATACATGAGCCTTGCCGTCCCCCTGTGGGTTGACAGAGTAGTTATTCCAACCTCCCATTTTATAGATGGGTGTTTCCAACACCCTCATCTCTAAGCCCCTTTCCTGTTTTCATGCACTGTGATGCTGTTTAACAGAAGAAGAGAAACTGAGGCACAGTTGGTGAACTTTTTCCATATCCATTCCATTCTCCTGAGCCGAATACTAAATAGTTTGGCTTCCAGAGTAAACAATGGGAATATCTTAAGAATAAGGGACACAGGGACATGGTCATTTCTTTTTTTCTTTCAAATGTTGAATTGCCACAATTGCAGTGTAAACAAACAACTAGGTAGCCAAGTTAAAAGAAAAAAGTATGAAAAATTTGCATATCCTGAAAATGCCAAATCTCAAAAGCAAAATGGTTTCTGTATTAAGCTTGTATCACCACAGTGATTTCTCGTATATTTTCACTTCAACCAATTTATTATATTTTTTCCCTAAAATAGGACTAAAATTATTTTAACTAATGGCTTATTTTATATAAAACATATTTGCTTACATAAGTTAACTATAATCTATCATATGTTCCCCAAAATTTTGTTTTTATGTGCTACATATACACACATTTTATAAAAAGCAATGTATAATATCAAATTACCTATTATATGGCACCTATATGTGTGATGCTATAAACAAATGCACATATACGTGTGTGTGTGTGTGTGTGTGTAGTTTTGTTTTCCAAAGGCATTCTCACTTACTCAAATTCTTTAGAAGTTAATACTAAAGAGGGTTTGAGATGGCAAATATTGGAAATTCATTCATAAAAATGAAAACTTATAATTTCATTCATATATTACTTAAGAGCAAAAATATCATAAATCCCTAAAGAAACAAATGTCATATGGCATTCCTTGCATACAATTATTTTTATCCTATTCCGTCCCCAAGTAATGAAACACAGGGTTAGTATCATGAAATAGAAGTCAAAGTGATTAAATTGAATGATTATATCAATCCAGATGTTCCTTTTTGTGTGTGATAAGCTTGCTTGATAATAATCCCTTCACAAACCAACCTATATCTCAAGGGAATTTGGGGATTAAAACTTAATTTAAAACTTGGTTAAGAAATTCCTTGAACTCTTTAGAGAAAGAGTCTAAAGCAAATGCAAAGAAATTATCATTAAAGTCAGTCAAAGCAGTGCTTTGTATTTTTCTCCCTAAAGAACACAAACTTAAAATTCACAGAATTATTTTATTAGGCAAGAAACGGTTTATTTATTACATTTACAGTGAGTTGTTTTTATGTGTCTCTTTTTATGAAGTCATTATATATATTTGCCTCTTTGAAATAGTTTCTTATAATATTAAGCCAAGAACTGAGATATATGTGTATGTGTGTATATGTATATATATTTTTCACTCATTTATCTCAAGAAACAAGTATATCATTATTTTAAATATTAAAATAGCTGTGGTAATATTTCCATATATAAACTGGGAAACCATTCAACTTTATTATGTTATTTCAATGCTTGTTTCCATGACAACTCCTTCACATCACACTGTTAGTAATCATAGACTCACAGTGCTGGAAGGGTTTGGAAAGTAGGTAATAGAATGCTCTTGTTGCTCATTTAGGAAACTGAGGACTAGATTTCAGATTTGTGACTTATCCACTGTCAGCCCAGTAGCTAGTGTCAGAGAAGGAATAAAAGATGGCTCTTCTGGCCCCCATTCTAGCATGCTTTCACCTATACTATGCTGCCAGCCACTCTTCTAAACTAATGGACACTACTTACACACGGACACACACATACACATGCAAACACACCCCATATATACACCATATGTATAAACATGAATATACCCAAGCAGTTTGTTTAATCAGGCTATTTTTAAGAGTCAAACTATACTTTTTATGGGTTTTCAGTATTACAAATGAAAATAACATCATTTTGGCATAACAATGACAAGATGACTTGTTGTTGGCTATGGATGTAGAACACAAAAACAATTGCTTAAAAAGGGGAAAAATCAGTATTAAACAGTGATTTTGCCTTCTTAGTATCTCAAACTGCTTTACTAGCAATTTTTGTAATTCTACTGAAGGTGCCTATTGTTCAGGAATTCATAATTATAAATAATAAAGATTAAAAGATATAAAGAAATCTTTAGTAATGTCTAGGCAACTTACTTCATGGTTTCAATTTGCTAACCACTGTAAAATAATAGAAAATACAAAACCCTCTGATGAAAAGTAATTCTATGTAATCAAATTTGCATCTATAAATAACAGATTCTAGAGTTTAGATCAGTACTAACACATTGGCCCGTAGCCCTTTGTTAAGCCAATGAAATGTGGTTACTCCAAATTGAGATGTGCTGTACATGTGAAATACATAGCATATTTCAAAGACTTAGCCTCCAAAAAGGAATATAAAATATCTCATTTATACTGATTATTTGGTGAAATGGTATTTACCTATCACTAAATAAAATACATTATTGAAATAAATGTGGTCTGTGTTTTACTTTTTACTCTTTTAATGTGGCTACTAGAAAATTTTAAATTACATTTGTGGCTTGCCATTGTGGTTCACATGATATTTCTCCTGCTCATTACTGATCTACACCATTTACATGCTAACCTTCCTGTCTGAAATATCCCATTTCTCATTTCTTGAAGTCCAGAACCTACCCTACATCATCAAACATGACCTGTCCTTGAATGCTTTTTGCCTCTGTCCTATCAGGAAGTAAGCGCTCTCCCTCTCTAAACTACTAAGATGCAAGTTCCTGGCAAATAAGGTCTATGTATGGTTTTTATATATGTTGGTAAGCTACAAAACAACCACCATGCAACTACAGTAAAGCATCAGTAAAATTTTGTTAGACAGGCAAACAAATATATGCAGTAAATGTATTCTCTGTTCACTTTCACTCAGAAAAATCTGTCTTGAGAGATCAGAATTTTCTAAAGTAGGTCCATGACTTAATAAGAGGATACATACCAGCTGACTCTCGGATACTGTAGAGGATGGGGAGGACAGGTTTGCCTGAAAAATTAGAAACATGGTGTTTATTTAGTGAACTTCATAATTTCACAAAATATCCATATTTTTAAGTTTTTTGAAGTTCTTTTATTATTAAAGAACACATGTCCATTGTAGAATTTTGAAAAGAATAAGATAAAAGGAAAAGTATCATTATGCCACCAGAAAATGTTGAACATTTTTTGTACATTGCCTTACAATATTTTTCCTATGTTTTCTTATGCAGCTCATATAATAGCATGTTTTATGTGTTACTTCTCCTTAACATCTTAACATAAACACTATCACAAGACATCAAAAATTCTTCAAGATGACATAATATTTCAGTCTCTGTATATACTCCACATTTTGCTTAAACATACTAGCATTGTTGGATATTTATATTTGTTTCCAGCAAATCGACACAAATAACAGATGTTCACTTAAAGTATCTTCATATACAAAGGAAAGTTTTCATGCTTTGGAAAAGAAAACAACTTAGTTTTTAAAATTGATTTCCAGTAAATAGGAGGCTAATATTGTTTCTTCAGCCTTGGTTCCTGAATTTCACTGTGTCTGGATTTGGTCTGGATTTACTTCCTTCTTACGGAAGTAAATGCTGTGGTCGTTCTTTCAGACCTCATTGTCTTGACTTTGTCTGAAAATGTTTCTGTTTTGTTCTCATTCTTCCACAAGAGTTCTGGACACATTATTTTCAGTGAATAGTTATTATCTCGCAGCATTTTGAAGACACTACCCCACTAGCTCAGGCGTCTGTCACAGCTGTCATTCTAAATGTCATAACTTTGGTGGATCATCTGTCTTCACATTTGGTTAGTGTTTAAGATGTTCCTCCATGACATTCCGCAACTTCACTATGGTGTATCTGAGGGTGGATTTCTTTTTATGTGTATTTTTTGGGATTTGGTGTAGTCCTTCATTTGGCATATGCATATCCTTCAATTCTGGAAAATCTTCCATGAATACCTCTTCAAATATTGCTTTGCTTACATTATAGCTCATCTCTGTTTATGAAGTTTCTAATAAATATATATGTAGTCTGCTCAATCCATCCCCATTTCTATAAAATTTCCTTTCATATTTTTTGTCCCTTTATGCTGCATTCTGAATCCTTTCTACATACAAGTTTAACCATTAACTAATTTCTCTTCCATTGTATAGTAACACATTCAACATGACAATTGAATTTTGTTTTGATGGCTTTATTTTAACTTCTGGAAGTTCTACTTGGTTCTTTTTCAAGTAATTTTGATGGCATCAATAACTCCTTTTAACTCTTTTAGCGTTTTTACTATAGCAATTAATTCATTTCAGATTTACCTATAATTCCTTATTGCTAAATCTCCCATTTCTTGTATTGGCTGACTCTCCCTCATGCCTCTCCTCCGTGATGATCTTTAGCCATTTTATGGCTATTTATTTTTGATTTTGAACTCATTTTCAGTCAAGATAATGTTTGTGATGATTTCTATATGTACCTGAGAAGTCCTGGACGGGGAAACCATGCCTACAGTACATTTTATGTTTGTCTTGTGGGAACTCTAGGACTTTCACTGCTTTCCATTTTATTTCATCATCTTAATATTCCTAAACTTAAAGAGTGGTAGAATCTGACATCTTCGTGTTCCAGAAGTTTAGAACCATTTTCTCATTGATGGCTCTTTTACCAACTAAGAGTGTTGGATGAGATGGTGGAAGCATTTATACTTTTTTTTTTTCTTATTCCATGCTTCATGGCCAAAGTGGACTTCTGGGCTCCTGAATGTATACAAAGGATTGACTTACTAAATACTGAAAGTTAAAATCTGAGCTCCTGGCTCCTAGCACATAGGTTATGATGCGCCTACATTCTGCTAGAGCTTTAGCTTCTTCTTAACACCCCCACTTGGAGTTACCATTCCATTTCTGGCATTCAAACATTTCTCTTTACTTTAGATTGGGTTACATAAACTTGTTTTTTTTTTTGAGAGAGAGAGAGAGAGAGTATGAGTTGGGGAGAAGGGAAGAGGGAGGGAGAGAGAATCTTAAGCAGGTTCCACACTCAGCACAGACCCCACTGTGGGACTCAATCCCATGACCCTGGGATCATGACTTGAGCCAAAATCAAGAGTTAGATGTTCAACAGACTGAGCCACCCAGGCACTCCACATAAACATTTTTAATAATTACATTTTATCAAGCATTTCAGCATGTTAGAGGTGTGTCAATACTGTTTTTACTCTCTGAGATATGAATGATAACAGCAAACTGAGAGCTTAGTGGTTCTTATGGTATTGCCAAGTATATAGAAGTATGAATCACCAAACATACTCACAAGGCACCTGCAGCCCTTCTCACCCTGTGCCCAGCATTGTTTGTTTTCTGCTTTTTCACTCATGCCTTTCTTCACAAGGACTATCATTGTTTGCTGTCATACATGGTTGGTCTATGGCAGCAGGGTATCTTGGCTAAATGTTTCCCATCTCTAAATTGCTGGTGACCAGGCGAGTGTACGCTGAGGTTTATGGCTATTCTGTGCTGCAGAAAACTGCCTTTTAGAATGCCCATCACATTCAGTTCACCTGGGGATTCGCTTTTAACCTCACGATGCAATATAAGTAATAATTATTTCCTCTAAAGTCTTACTGTATCCCTATAGCTAATTTTTTATTATTGCAATAATGAGAGAATAATATATGGATCCCCTAAGTTAAATTAATAGCTCCTGTGAAATATGCTAAATTGAATGTGGGTATCTTGACTAAAGCACAACACAGCTAAATTTTCATCTCGATAAATATAGGAAAGAAGAGGTTACACGTTAAAACCAAAATATTTGTACAATTTAACTACATTACTAACATTTAGTAGTATGTGGTGCTAAATAATACCAAATGATCATAGGGAAAAAATAAAATGCTCAAGAAAACCATTAATTAAATTAGGGGAAAACCCAAATATCTTTGTATTCAGTCTCCATAGGTCCCTCAAATTCCATCATTAGGAATTACAATGTTATAATAAGATGCTTTAGGCATCCCCATCCCATTTTTATTTTATCTAATATAATGGGTTTCACATCACTTTTATGAGAAACTATTCCTAGGGAAAGGATAGAATTAAATGTGAACCTCAGGGTGGAGTAAATACTTATAAAGCCACGGGGGATCCTTTATCCAAGAAAAAGAATATTGGCTTATGTGTTTAATGAGCATAACCAGATTCTTTCAACCAACCTAACCATGTCAAGCCCTTTGAGAAGCCTTGCTTTGCTTTCCTAATACAGGTTAGCAGTGTTTATTCAATGCTGCATCTATAACTATGTTATTAATACTGTAGCAAATATTTTCCGAAAAGTGAGGAAAGATTGTCTGGTGAGCTGAGATTAGAGCAGTGAAAGGTGGGAGAATGCAGCTCTATCCGAACCACTCTTCACAGGTTAGCTAAATGAAGGTAGAGAAGCAACTTGATGTACCTAAAACTAAACTGGAAATTGTATTGGAACAACACTAAAGATTTTAGTTATTCATGTCTATCCACATTAATACTAACTGTGAGGAACTACGATACTGTGGAATGTAAGAATGGCTGTTGTGCGAAACAAAATCCTATAATCTATTCTATGGCCTCTAACATCATTTTAACCATAAAAGGAAAGGAAAGTGTAAGAAAGGAGGATCCATGTTAACCAATGGATCGTCATCTTAAAAACTGAGAAACCAACAGTCAAAAAAATGTGAAAGTCAAAATTTCTTACCTCAAAGAAAATGTATTAAAGAGTTAGATTACATGGAAAGCAAAAGAGTTAGACAAAGAAAAGAAAGGAGAATTTGAAGTCCACTGAAAAATAAATTCCTACAGAAGGCCACCACTGTGCCAAGCCAACTTTGGAGAAACCATTTTGCTTTTCCAAAGACTTGATATCGAGGCCCAGGAAGTACAATGAAGCTCCTTCGTCAGTGTCTAGATTGCTTTTGCTTGCAATGTGCAGCTTTTCCCCACTCATGACACATGTCCTTTTGGCTGGTATCACACCAGCTCCCTCCCTGGGGTCTGGAACAAGATCAAGTGGTTCCAGTTGCCTTTGCCTTCTGCACTCTACACTTCCACTTTTGGCTTGTTGGGTTTTTGTTTATTTGTTTGTTTCTTTTTCCCCCCTTTCAGTAGCCACATCCCTCTCACCTGAATATAACAACCAGTTCAATATCACTAAAATGTCTTTCTTCTACCTTTTCTCTGTTGACTAATTAACCTGTATTTCCTTTTCTCATGGTTCAAAGAACTGTAATTAGTGATAATGTGTTAACTAAATACTTCTCCCAGGCAAGACTACTCTACACATGGGCAGTAAGACAAATTTTAAAATATTAACGGAGCACTTAATAATCACTGAATACTGAGATTGGTATTGAGGAAATATAAAATGATAAAATGATAAAATACTGTCTTTCCCTTCACCTAGCGAGTGTTCCTATTATTTGTACATAAGTCACGATGGACACAAAAGAATGAATCCAGTGGTATGCATGTTAGGCACCAAGCCCCTAGACATACATTATGAGGCATCATATCTTTCTTGCTTCACATTATTTATTCTAACTATCTATAGACATTACCCTGTATGACTATCTCATTAGAAACCATTTTATAAGTTAGTAATACATTCCTAAAATACCTACATACAAAAAGTAGATTTGAAAGTGTTTAAAAAGTTTGAGTCTTTATGCTAAGGAATGATGATTCCAGCTTATTGTGAACATAATCAATAGGCAGGATAAGTGGGCATAGTGACCAGTGACAGACACTGTTTATATGTGCAACTGAGGAGATAAAAGGTCACATCAAGGGGAAGTTAGGCTGAAATATGGCACCTTTGTGTTTGGTAAAGTCTAAAATGATGATGAGAAGGATGCAAGACATAAAGAGTGTCTTGTTAAATCTTCTCTCTTCCTCCTCACTTACTAGAACCCAGATAATTATCTTTAATTCTTTCTTCATCCCTTTTCACATAAGCATATGTTAGAAATATTTCTGAATGAAAAAAAGAAGTAAATGAGAATAATCAGAAGAGTGGAATTTCTTGCTTTAAGTGTTCACAATTCTTCCTGTAACTCATCAAATCTTTGGTCACATCCTACGGAAGCAGATCTGGACTGAGGTCTGGATTGAAATGGACTAGATTGAAGTCTCCTCTTATCTTAAGATCTGTGACTACATTAAGCATGCAGCGCCTCTGGAACACTCCAGCATAGCAACATTTCCAAGTATAGCAAAGGGAGTATGTGAGCTGACTAAATTGGAGACTGTGACTTTTATTTGAATACCTGTATATATAGTGGGGAATATTCTTAATAAAGTTTGACACATTTTTTAATATATTGTGATATTTTGAAAGCAATATGCTTCCATTGTTATGAATTTTTTCTGTCCCTCAGGCTCATTAAAATGGGATCTTACCTGTTTACCATATAATATTCAATAGACCTATCTCTGTTATTTCTCTGGCTCTTAAAAGTAACTCATGAAATGTAAAGAGTTGATAAAATAAGTTTTTATCTATAGATTTTGATTCCAACTAAGGGTTTTTTGATAAACTAGTAATAGGACTAATACTTGTCTTATTTTCTGAGTTGGCTCTTTATTAGGAAAGCATACTGTGACTTTGAATTACTTGAATGAAATAATTTATACCAGTAGTAGTTAATGAAAAATAAATATTTACTAAGACAAATGTAATGCAAAAGCAAAAAGGACATTCCTCTTCAAAGGTGGTAAAGTGAAAACAGAATAAAATAGAAATTCAAATAGAAAATTCATTCTGTTACATAAAGGGAAAGAAATTTTTTTTAAAGTGTCATAAAAAACAGTACCTCTTAAACATTATCTGATAAACTATGAATTAATTTATATGAGAGTGATTTAAAACGTTAGAGGGGCGCCTGGGTGGCGCAGTCAGTTAAGCGTCCGACTTCAGCCAGGTCACTATCCCGCGGTCCATGAGTTCGAGCCCCGCGTCAGGCTCTGGGCTGATGGCTCAGAGCCTGGAGCCTGTTTCCGATTCTGTGTCTCCCTCTCTCTCTGCCCCTCCCCCGTTCATGCTCTGTCTCTCTTTGTTCCAAAAATAAATAAACATTGAAAAAAAAATTTAAAAAAAAAACGTTAGAAATACAGTAAACATCATTTTAGATATTGTCACTAAATTTGAAAACATTCAAAGTTTACACTGAAGATTACTGAACATGAAGAAATAATTTCGACCCAGAATATAAATACTAATGGATAAAATATTTAAGGAAAACAAACTATTCCCATATTCTCTGTACTTCTCACACAAGTATTTTTTTAATGTTTTCAATCTTTATTTATTATTGACAAGGCATGAGCAGGGGAAGAACAGAGAGAGTGTGAGACACAGACTCTGAAGCAGGGTCCAGGCTCTGAGCTGTCAGCACAGAGCCTGACGCGGGGCTCAAAGTCATGAACCATGAGATCATGACCTGAAGCAAAGTTGGATGCTCAACTGACTGAGCCATCCAGGGGCCCCAATTCTCACACAAGTATTAATGGTAAGGGCTTTGACATGAGGGAGACCTGGGTAGGATTTTGCCTACTCTGACTTCTAAGACTTGGTTTCCTCCTTTATAATATGAAGATCTTGAAATAATAATACCCACCTCATAAGACTGGTATAAGGTTAAATGAAATACTTAAACTTCACTTGAAAGATAAGAGCTCAAACCAATTGAAAGTAATATTAATAATAAATTAAGATAATCAATCTTGCAATTGACCTGTGGAGATCACTGTGACTCGACATGTTGTTAACCTAGCTTAAATTCTATTACACTTAAGAAAAGTTCAATTAAATTACTTTAAAATAACTTGCAATTCAAGTACACCATGAATTGAAAAAAGCTTTGACTAATTAGACTGAATTGATGGTGCTTTTCCTGCATCTGTCTCATCCTAGAAAACAGACTATGTGAAATGTAACAATATGTACAATAAAGAATAAGAAGAGGAAACTAACTGATTTGCATTTTGGTTTCTCCCTTCTTCTTCTTTTTTTTTTTCCCCATGGAGAAAAGGCACCCTTTCACCAAAAGCCCCAGAAAGAGGAATTAGTCATACAAATTCTCGTTATTTAATAAAGCCATTATAATCTTCCCAGGAAAACTGGAAATCCAATAGATATATGAATACATTGAAAACTAGTAACTTTGTAAGTCTGCTTTCACATCAGTCAGTTCTATGGCCAGTTCTTCTCTAATTTCTACAAGAAAGTATCTTGCTCATTTATTATTGTAAGTGTTTACTATCTCCCCCATTATACGCTGCAGAAATGGGGATCTTATTATTGGGTTGCTCCCTCACCCCAGTAACTTCTCAGTGAGTACTAGGACATAGTAGACACTCAGTAACTATTTGTTGAATCAATGAGCAAAAGCTCATTGAATAATAGAGCTGAACAATTCTGACTATATTTTCTACTAGTTATGAATCATAGATTGTATACTATACTTTTAGAGAGCCCCCAGAGGTCAGAATTTTGAGCAGTCTGTGCTAATCTACTTGAGAATACCCTGACACGTCACAAAACTTTGTTTCTTGGCTTGAATTTAAGCCTTCTCTTTTTTTTCCTCTGTGGTGTAGGAGTTAGTAAACTATGTGATCTCTGTTTTTGAATCTAATCTAAGAATTTCTACGAAGTCAATGACACACCAAGTCCCAGCAGCTACATACTGTGAAGATGTCTAGTTTCTTCAAAGTGTGAAGAGAGACCATGAGATACTGTGAAAAGA